>NC_081525.1:14337376-15741126 GCF_030273125.1 Centropristis striata | reverse complement strand
AGATGCATGCGGGGGCGTAGAAACCTAATTGTCATGAAAGCTTACATGGTCATTAGCAGGGCCGGTTATTCCTACAGGCCACCAAGGCGGCTGCCTAGGGCGCCAAATTGGCAGGGGGCGCCACAAGGGGGCGCCCTTAAGCATACATCTTTGTTTTAACAACATTGATTAACGAAACATTTTTTAAAAAGCATGGGCAATAAAACCCCCATTGAATTAAATGAATATGCCCCAACCCATATTTCGAATGAAAATGTAATATTATATTATATAAAATATGATACGTGCATGGGTGTCGTCACTTATTTATTCGTATTTTCAATTCAGTTGTTGTTGGTAAAGTTCCAAAGTTTCTAAAAATAAAAATGTTCTGAGACCATTACCTTGCTTGTAGTTCATGTATCAAATATTAGTGTACAGCATAATACATATAACATAGTGTACCTATATCAGAATGAATACATGGAATGGATGTGGTTCGGGGGGCGGGGGGCGCAAAATCTCAATATCGCCTAGGGCAGCCAATGGGCTAGAACCGGCCCTGGTCATTAGAAATTAAGCAACTTGCCAATGCTGAGTTCACGCCAAACAGGAAGTGCATTTTTCGTGTGACGCTATTTTGCTTCATGTTTGGTGTAGGGATGGGTGTTTGGAAGAAACCTGCTAACTTGAGCATCTTTAACGATCAATTAATTGATTAATCTCCAGTATGTATAAAACATGTGTACATTGGTGAAATTAAAGATATATACAGTACTATGCAAAAGCCTGTTTTGAGAAGGGACGCTTTTATTTTGAAAGGATAAAAAGAGACTTCCTGTCGATCATAAAACTGCCTCAAATGAGGTGATACTGTAAAGATAGCGTCAAGTAGTTCAATGTTTTTCAATGTAGGTTAGTTTTCACAGTAATTTTGCATATTTAAGTGTGTTTTGGATAAATTAAACTCAGTAATTCATGTCAGCAAGGTTTGATACAGTAAGCTAGTTTTGCTTAAATTAATACTTGTATTATATACTTGTATTTCTGTGTGTTTTATAATTTTTATTTCAACTTTCAGTTTGCGAAGTATAGCTTTATCCAACTTAATTCTCAGCTTATTGACGTACGGCCGCAGAACTGACCACTCGGCCGTGTTTCAGTTCAGTGAGTACTGATACGCAGTCAGAGATAAAATTAAAATTAAAAAATATGCAGATCGATAAAATTCCACGTGATCGACCAAATTCTTAACGACCATTAATCAGTCATCAATTAATTATTCCCATCCCTAGTTTGGTGTGAACAAAACTTAAGAGTTAGATTTGTAAGTGGCACTTTGAGGCTAAACAAGTTCTCTTTGGCTCTTTTTTTTTTATTTAATAAGAATCAAATAATTTTACAAAATAAACACACATTCACCAAGATTTATTTCTGGTGATAATGGCAGCTTTATTTTTTTATTTCACAGAATATCAGTTAAAAAAGAAGAGATTGAGTTGTTGTAAAGTGACCCACTTGACCTGTGTTGGTGGGTGCGGGCTGTTTCACTTCTCTGACTTGGCTGAAACAAGGAGTGTGAAATAAAGAATTAAAATAGCTGTGATTTGTGTAAAGGATAAACAAAGACTAAGACTAATTGCTGCTTGAGGTCAGCATCCCAAATGCATATTCAAAGCACAGGGTGTTGCCGTAAATTTATAGCAGTCACAGTTATTTAATAACCTGAATAGGCAATTTCGCAGTGAATCTGCAGAGAAAGGGGACATGAAAAGTTGTGAAGAATTGATGATGGACTCTTTGAGAGTGAGCGAGATAAAATTGACCATGAAATCTTGAGCTTGGAATTAAATTGGTTGGAAGAAGAAGGAGAGGGGGGTGTGGGGGGTGAGGTGCGATCACAAAGACACAAGTGCCTTTGTGAAAATGCCAAGGTTAATTTGCACATCAGTTAAATGCATAATTAAATAGTAGAAGATCTGTTTGGACAAAGGAAACCCTAATAAGGAGAAATGTAGTAAATAGCTGAGATGGTTAAAGTGATTTGTGTTCACTTTGGCATTTTTCTCTCAGATCCTGTGGGTGTCCACAGCTCTCACTCATGTGGATCCATCAGGAGTTTGAAGGGCCGAGCTATTTTGCAAAACCTTTTTTTTTTTTAGCTTTGCTTGTTGTATTCAATGCACACTTACATATAACCTAGTGTATCTGGTTGAGATTTTTCATTGAAGACAGCTATATTTCATTTTTTAGTTTAATACAATATTATAATAGACACATAAAGACAAGGAGGGGTTGTCTTCCTGTGATCTAGCCAATAAGCCGATTCATATTTAGCTTTTAGCTGTAGGATTAACTAAGGCACAGAAGATTTTTAAATTATTAAAATTTGGACACCTGTATAACCATATGTTTAACAGTTTAAAGTCACTATACAGGCATGGTTGGGATTAGAGACTATGTTGTTTGCCAGCGTAGTATGCTATCTTGGTAGGCTGATTCATAGAGTTTCTCAAGGGATTGACCTGCAGTTTAACAGATTTTCAATAAATGAAGTAGTTTTAACTTTAAAAGTTGTGTAAAAACAGTTCTACCCAATAGTATTATAATACCGAAGAAAAGTATTTCATATATTGTACTTTAAATGAAACCATAATATTATTATGTGTGGAGTTTGCATGTTCTCCCTGTGTCAGCGTGGGTTCTCTCAGGGTACTCTGACATCCTCCCACAGTCCAAAAACATGAACTTAGGTTTAATGGTGACTCTAAATCGTCCGTAGAAGTGAATGAGAGCATGATTGGTTGTCTGGCGCTATGTGTCAGCCCTGTGGTAGTCTGGAGACCTGTCCAGGGTCCAGGCCCCGCCCCACCTCTCGCCCAATGTCAGCTGGGATCGGCTCCTACCCCCCTGCGATCCAAGTGCAGATAATCGGTTAAGGGTAATAAATGAATACATGAGACTTGAAACTTGCAACTGCATTACCGAGGTAATAAATCAAGTGAGAAGTAGGGACATTTTCTCATAGATTTCAATACAATCTGGCATCTTTTTTGCCACCAGTGGAGTTGCCCCCTGCTGGCCAATAGAAAGAATGCAGGTTAAAGGCATATGCGTTGGTTTTACTCCTCAGACCCCGAGGCTAAATTTGTGCTATAAAAAGAGCCACGAGTAGCTCTTCTACTGTGGTGTTTCTGATAGCTGCTCAAGGCCTTTGATTGCTCCCAGTGGTCGATATGTATCAATTCCAATGGGACCCATATCAGTAAAGCAAATCAACTATAGGGACTGATATAATGTTTCTTTTAATGTGTTTTTATGCCTCCACGCTGCCATTTTTTATCAGAATATGAAGCTTTTTTGAAGCAAAAACCAAATATGAACCATGTCTTCTGTCATGGCTTCATAAGTCTGGACTAACATGGATAAAAACTGCAACTTAGCTGGTTGGCAGGGGCACACACACACGCACGCACGCACACACACACACACACACACACACACACACACAAGCCAGTAATTCTATTTGCCTCGATTTGATAGTTGACAGAATGAGACAGAATAATTGACGGGTGGTTATGGCATGCAACAAAGGTCCTCCAAGTAAATGGGACTTCTATGTTGTAGTTACATGGAATTCATCTTAACCTCAAGGACAACCCAATGATTGTAACTTTAATAATTACACATTTCGACCAGCTGCTCAAGTGGCAAGAAAGTGAAATGCAAAGGATAAAGACAAATTGTGGCCATTTACTAACAATACAAATATATTGAAATGTTGATTCAAATCATGTGTTGGATAACCTGCAGATACCTGAGCTATAGTTCACAATAAAAAGCCAAGTGTGAAGATTCCAGTTGTTTGTACCTTTCAGACTTCCAGTGGCTTCAGTATGTCAGTGTTAAAATCCACTTGTAGAAACTTGAAACGCGGCTGAGATATTTGCTAGTACAACTTTTCTTTTCTCCAAGGTTACATTACATTTTTGAAAAGTCTGCCTTGTTGGTGTATTCAGGGGCTTTTGGGAAGATAAAAAATACATTCAGAAATTTTTGAAAATCTATGCCATGCCTTAGGAAGAAAAAAAACCACGCCATTTTAGCTGTGACCTTTTGCAAGACTGTTGAATGATCATATTAGTGTGGTGAACCAGAGTCAGGTTCAAGTGTACCGTGTCAGTAGCTTCAATGAGGCGTTCTATCTCAGACCTGGACACTGTGTCTCTGTTTCACTTCAAACTTTTTCAGCTCCTAAATGTTTTCTGTTACATGACAACATGATCTACAACGAGCTTTCATTACATAAGTAAAGCCAATAGGTTAGAACTATTCATCTATGTGCTGGCTTTTGTAGACAGAATCATTTTCTTTAGTCTGCTGAACGATCTTCACAAATGATTAAATTATATCTTCCCATATCATGATACTGGCACAAGTTTACAAATTAACCAAAAAAGACAAAAACCACCTCAAGAGTGTAAAAACTTTTATGCATGCTTTCGAATTTTGGTGTTTCCATCAAGCGTTTTTCATGCGAATGTCCAAAATGTGCATCGAAATTTGTTGATGGAGACACGGCTAATGCTGGATTACTAATTGAACAAACCCCCAGGGCACAAGAGGGCCCCCCAAACCAGGGCCCCCATACGAAGACCTACAGTGTTTGAAACATGTTGGCTCTTTGATTATGATTTTTTTGCCAATGGAATGAAGGCTTTCTAATGCATCCTTGCTTGTTGATGTCAACATTTTTCAACAAGATCTCCAACTTAAACGACAGAATTGACCGTTGGACAATACCACCCATAATGATACATGAACGTTTGTTTGAGCGTTCTCACAATAGCACACACATCAATTTACCAACAAGTTCTCCAACCTAAACTGCAGAAGAGTTTGTGTGTCAGTACCACAAATTATAAAAGACAGTTTAAACAGGAAATAAATGTACGTTAATGCCAGAAGTGAAGTAGTTACAAGGGTCACGTGACTGCCGCAAGTTACGTAAAAAAAAGTAACTAACATAAAAAACATAAGTAAAAAATGTAAGTTTTTAGTAGTAAGTAACGTCAGCAAGATGGCGGCGGGCGCATTGCATCGGTCGGTGAAATACTTCAATGTAGCTTTTTATTTACTGCTTGTACACACGACCTATACTGACGTTTTTGAGGGGAATACAGGCTGCATTATACATACACGAAGGGTTTGTGGTTGTAAGAAAGAATGCAGTTTCGGTGAATTTAGGCGATGAACTCACTGACCTAGGTTCAGAGGGAAAAAAATCCTGGTTAGGAATTATAACAGACAGTTTTGAACAGTAAATAAATGTACGTAAATGCCGGAAGTGAAGCCACATAAGTTTTGACACTTGACATTAACCCAGCTCTCCTGGGTGTTTGTTCGACTCATCCACCTCCACTCCTTCCCTCCTGCTGTGAGTGTGACATCCGCCATTTAAACTCTGCATCCATGTTGATCATTACTACTATGTCTGCAAGATGGCAGCGTAAAACGTAAATGTGACGTCATATTTTGTTGCATGTACAAATCTCTTATAATGACGATTTTGAGGGAAGGCCAATCTCAATTTTTCACTGTTCAACCATTGAATTTTGGAACTGTATATCATACAAACTGCATAGCATAGAGATAGACATTGTTTAGATGATAGAGCTTATTAGGAGATTAAAAATTCTCTATCATTGGATGGTTGTGACAAAGTGGAACTAAAATGACTCTACATAGAGATTTATATAATACAACCCTGATTCCGAAAAAAAGTTGGAATGAAAATGAAACAGAATGTATCAAATTTAATGTGTACATTTACAAAAAACAACAAAGGTAAACATGAAATACATAGCCTTTCTACAACTTTCAATTGTCAAAAAGAATTAGCAAATTATCACATTTTATTTATATTTTAGGCCCAACTGGGGTTGTAACAAAACTTCCCTTTTTATCCAAGAAAAGCTGTCTGTGCAGAACTTACAGCTACATTGCATATAATGTATTGAATCATTTCAACCAATCATATTCATTCACTGCTGGATGTGACTAGCCAGTGGGTGAATTGTTGAAACTCCAGAGTCAGATGTGTGATATCAACCAACTTATCCAAGATTGCTTGATTCAAAAATGGGTGTTCGATTGAGAATAAAATCAATCCTCTTATTAACATGAGACGGCATCTACATCAAAGTCACTGCCTTGACTCTGTCACTTGAAAGAGTCTGGTTAGGACCAGGGTGCAATCCATTGCCCGGGGAGGCCCTTTGTGCATCATGGTAATAGAGAACAAAGAAGGCCAAAACCTTATGCTATTAAAATAGATTCACCAAAACCAATTGTAGTATATTAGTTTGGAAATGACACAGAGGAACTGACGAGGGTTTTTAGTGGCAGATGGAGTTCCGCCATACCATGAAATTTGTATACTTGGCTACTAAGAAAACAATTCTTGCTGGTACGTTGAGCAGCCTTCCTGTTTTCACTGAGAAAGTGACACTGGGAGAGTGAGAGAGTGTGAAGCCTCTTTAATTGCCTTCGGTCACCCACAACGATGAACCGGAGCGCCACGCAGCTTAGCAAAGGAACCGGGCAGAGGGCCTGATAGATATTTTATCGCCCAAGTTAACGGTTAATGAATTCCCAAAGTGAAATCTGTCACTTCAAAAATAAAGAGGAAGGCAAATTAAAGGGAGATAGAGAGAGACACGGGAAGAAAGGAACTGGAGAGGGTGACACAGTTTTAAAATGCCCTATCTTTTGGCCATCCCCGGTTTTTCAATGGAATAAAGAAAACTCAGCCTCTTTCTTCTCCTCTTTTCTTCCCCCACTTCTTTTTTTCTCCCTCCCATCCTCCTATCTCTCACTCCGCTTTTCTCTGAAAAAATTCTCATGAATGATTTATATGTGTCTTGTTATCAGCAACGATTTCTATAGACCCCAACGCATTCACCAAGACATTTGTGGCGTAATTGTTAATTTTAATGCCATAATGGCTTCAGATGGGAGCCCTGATTAGACATTTATTACACAATTAAATGAAACATACTCAAGAATCACAAAAGCCTTCCGTAATTATTTCAGGCCATTAATAAAATGGGCATTAAATTATATTGGACACAAAAGAGAAGTGAAATAGATTTCCATTAGAGCAATAGAGGCAGAGAGGGGTAATAGATCCTGCCTGAATTCACTCTGAAATTAATTGTTGCCCAGCCTATTTCCACACACAGTGGAATAAATGAATGAGAAAAGAGAGGAAGAGAAGAACGAGTTGGTGGCCGTGAGAGTGAGGGGAGGGGGTTACATTAAGAGCCTCTGATAAAAACCTTTTGTTTGACGTACTACAATGGACCCTCAATTCAAGAGAGAGAGAGAGAGAGTCAGACCAATTTCAATCTTAGTCCACCCCTCCAGAGTTCTGAGTTGAGGTTATATCCTCTTTTCAAGTTTTGTTTGCTTTTGAATAAACAGCTATCAAAGATCTACCTGCGGATGCATATATCTAAATGTGACACTTAGTAGAAAGCAACATGGGGATCATAATGTGGGCTTAAGACAACTGCTATTTAAAAAAAAAATCCAGGACAAAATGCATATGACAGGAAATCAATCTTTTCTTTCATTAATAAATTACCTACCAGGTCCAAAGCTGATTCTTTGATTCTTTGACACCAGGTCACCTTCCAGCTGTAAGATGATCAAGGTCAAGCTCTATGGACTAATAAATAGCTGGGGTTCAATCAAATGTATATCTTACAGGAAAAGGGTAGTTTTTTTATTAGGTTTATAATTAATATTTTATAGTGTATATACACAGCTAATCCATACCCTATGCTCTGTTCACCATGGTCCACTGGGGGGCTCAGGGAGGGGGTAGGGGGCTCAAAAAAATCACAGAAAAAGTGCCCTCGTAGATGCCCCTATGCTGGATAAAATTAAATCCCCAGTGCCCTCCAGGGTGCCCTTCCAGTGAAAGAAAAACAGATGTAGTGCCCTATATGGTGCCGTTTCAGTGAAACAAGATGCAGTGCCCTCTGAAGTGCCCTTCTAGTGAAGAAAGGGAGATTCAGTGTACTAATGGGTGCCCTATCAGTGAAGGAAACGAGATGCAGTGCCCTTCCAGTGAAGAAAACACCATGAAGTACCCTCTGTGCTTGCCTTAAAAAATGAACAATACATTTTGTAATGCCATAGGCTGCCCCTATACATGCTGGAAAACTTTTTTTCTGCACACTGGTCCTCCATTAAGCTGTTGCCCATTAGGTTTTTTCTGTCCCTGCTCCTCAGACAACCTGCCACTGCTGTGCCTTCGAAAAAGGCAAAATTGTGAAGCTGCTATATATTACCAAAAAAAACCCCTTTAAGTTTTACATTGATATCTCTATGATAATCCTTTCCTATTTTTTGTGAAGTATCTTTAATGTAATGTGAAGTCGAGAGAAAAAAAGAGCACTTACAATGGAAAAAAATGAACAGAATTTATTTTCCCCATCTCAGAACAGTGAGATTATGACAGTTAAAACACATCAAAGCCCAACGTATGGCAAAGTCTTTCTGAAACCATTTCCGATGGGAACTCTAAATTGAACCGTCTTTTGAACTGGCGGTCTCTTGAGATCTTCTGTAAAAGTGTAAAAGAAATGGGAACTGATATCTCGCAAGGCTAGAACAGATCATTCAACAGAAATTAATTAATCACTCACTGATACAGATTTGTAGAATTGTATTTTCTCCCTCCATCAGTCTGTCTGGCTTCAAACGCTTTTCCATTCTTCAGCTGTCTCTTTTTCGTTATTTCACATTAGAGTTGTCTCTGTTTTCGATTTTACAATACCTACTGTCCGGCTCCAATTTTCACAGGCAGATGTTTGTCCAGTAATGGTTCCCCACTTCATAATTCAGGATACAAATTCTGTAAACAAAACACAGAGAAAGGGTACAAGAGGGGTTGATTGATACGTATAATTCTGAGACATTCAGGAGTAGCTCTGTGGAATATTGATTTTCAATTTCAGTTTATAATTCATCACCTGTCTCACGGGAGCTTTGCAACATGTCATGAGGATCTCAGGTCTCACACTCAGTGGAGGCACCGGTAGCCTTATGGTGAGAGATAAAAAGAGGGGTTGTGTAAAATTCTCAACGTCAAAATGTATCTAATGCATACGCTTATGTATCTATTTGTATTTATATCATTATATCATTTCTTTTTCTTGACTCGGGCAGTTGACTACCAAGCTTTTCCAGTAAATGCCACATTTGTCTCTGGGCATCCACACTGTAATATAACCACCAAATCCAATTAATCAAAACATTAAATTCCACAATATCCTGTGTCGTATTTATTAAAAAGTATTTTTCCAATAATTAAAAAGCACCGACAGAGCCTGAATGTCAATGCTGGGCACACACTCCAACAGACAAATTATGTCCACTGATGAGATATGGCTTTAGGCTATAATGAGAGTTAATGAGTGAGTATAAATGTGTCATAAGTGTTATCATGGATATTTTACTCAAAAAGAACAGCTGTTATTTCACTGGAGAATTTTTTTAAACCAAATGCAGATTGTAGTTTAACAGTGAATAACATCACAGTTGTCATCATGACGGTATTTAATATATTACCTGAAGCTCTGTATGGCATTAAGAAAGTGGAACTTCTTCAAAATAAGTTTTTCAATTAATAATTAACTGATTAAAATGAAATATACTCTTGAATAAACACAAAAGATAAGTTATGTTTTAAGTATTTAACACAAGTTCCTTTTAGCGTAATTTGAGGTCTCTCTGATTAACAGTCACGATGTGTAAATGTCTCTGGTTTATAATCTGAAAGGTAAGAACGTAAGGGGTGGATCAAGGTTGAAAGTGGTTAAAAAGGCCCCATGTTATTGTTTTATATCTCATATACAATACAACAAAATTGGTTAACAATTTTTTTCATCGTACTAAATTTCAGGTAAAAAAATGACCAACTTTTTCGCCACATAATATTTGCATTCTGTCTGACAGAACTAATAGCAACTATAACCTTTCGAAAAAATATTCTAGCATGCAAATCAATTACACCAAACAAAATTTTTTTTTATATTTATACATTGTTGGTAATATCTGCATCCAAGATGGGCAAGCAAAGGTCTTGGGGCATTTTTTGGGACTACGAGTCAAGTAGATAGTGGAACCATGCTACAGTAATGCAGCCTTAGCACACGTTGGGTACGCAGGTGGGCTGCCAGTTGTTGGGGCATAGTTGCAGAGTTGGTTTCGGATATGTGGAGTTAAATCAGGAGATGTTTTGCTGTCGACTTTAATCTGCTTCACACCACAATGTGATTTCTGTTGTTTTCTGGTATTGCAGAACCATAGACACCTGCTTATTCCTGACTGGCAGCTGCTAAAGCAGACACTGTCCCACATGTACTTCTTTCACCTGCCTTGGGAAGGAGGATGAGGGTGGAAGATGTAGGAGTACTCAGATCCTAGAGTTGACTGCTTGCAGTAGTAGATTCCTGGATATCGGGTACACTGTAAAAAAAGATAAATAATAGCTACTCAATAAAATTAAGGCAACAGATTGCACGCAATATTATTAATTAAATCTAACTACGTTACAAGTTGAGTTAATAACAACTTAACAGGAAGTGCCTGTCAATTAAAAACAGACTAATTCTATTGTGTTGGATTCATTCAAAATTCTCTTGATTTAGAATTACATACACATAAAGATTATATTAAATGTTCTTAAAATAAGTAGATTCTATCTCAAACATTTTTATATTAAAGTTACTTAAACAGCTGCCTCAAAATCAAGGACGCATTTATATTTAATACATTTTATCAAATGTATTAAGTAAAATGAAATGACGACAGAATCATTTATTACAGTGTAGCCTCAAGGTCCTTGTTGAAGTGTCGCATGTAACCCCTGGACTGGGGAAAGAAGTGGAAGGTTAGATTGGTGGTCGAGTCCAACACGTGGTAGAAGACTCTGCAGCACCATGAATTGACATGAATTGAATGCGATATAGGACCTGTATTGCATTAAATGTCCTGGAGAAATTGGGGCAGTTGGGCAGCTTCACTGGCAGATAAAGTTACAGGACAAAGTGAGATATCTCTGAGAATCTGAAGATGGCGTTGTCTTCCAGATGGCATAAAACAATTGAGCAAGTCAATGGAGATGTAGGACCATCATGGCTCCACGTCAGGCAGAGGGAGGTGATGTTCGGACACTTGGGTCATTGCTGGAAGAAGGACTGTGTGCAATGGACTATAAGATGACAGGGGACTTTGGTGGAATTGACCTGCTGGAAGATCTGAGTTTGTGGGGGAACACATCAAATTTCTGATTCTTGATCAGTGTAAGAGGAATTAAAGAGGAATAGAGTCCAAGTGGCTCACTAATAGTTGGGCCTTTGCTGTCGAATGGTTCCTATGGTCAGTCCAAGGGTGTTTTGGTGTTTCCAGCAAGTGTTTCCAGTCTTCTGGGTTCACCTGTATAGTCTGCAGTGCACAGTGGTTCATTTCATAGTTTAGTTTAGTATATTTAGGTAAAGAAAGAAGGCAAAAGGGTGGACCTTCTAGACCCTGAGAGCTTTTTGGTAGAGGAGGAACCTAATTCCACATGGTAGGTGCCCACTTTCCAGCAAAAGACAATAAGACATTTAGGTGAACCAAAATGGGAGCCATTTGGAGTCGCTGTACAGCTAAAGATAGCCCGGGATCATCATATAGAGCAGAATTATGCACAAAACATAGTTTAGGGCAGCTTCTTCTTGAGGCAAAGTGTTATATTTCTAGTCCCTGAAGCACCCTACTTTAAGAAAAGGGCACTGCTAGGCCTTGCATGCCTTTTGGACATGCTCACCTTTGCAGCTCCATTGAGTGATCAAGATGTCATCCATAAACACAAAAAGAAAAAAAATATTGTTGACCGCACTCTTAAGACCTCATCAGCCAGAAGCAGATGTGTCCTCTCTAGCAGGAAATGGGTTGGCCCAAGATTCATTCAAAAAGAGCCGAATCTTCTTCTAGGGTAGCTTACTAGAGAAGTATTTCTGTCAGCGGAAAGAAACTATACAACTTTTTGTGCCCTTCTCAAAGTAATAAGTCTATAAATCTATGCTTGCAGACCAGAGCAACAATTTTGGATTGATTGCTTAATTATTTCAGCACTGGAGCCAAAATATTTAGCTTTTTTTGGAATGCCTATCACTTTTGAAGCTGTTGATTGACCAGGCATTGGCGCACACCATGTGGATGCCCAAGGTTACCACAGAAACGGTCAACAGCTTATTGAGTGGCTTAGAGTGAAGCAGAATGTTAAATACTGACATCAAGGAATGGTTCACTCAGCATCAGAATCAATGCTGTGTAACATTTTATTTGCCAACATATGTCAGTAAACTGCTTTTCTTTGGCATAATACTGTCAGAAATGAATCTGGTTCAATGACAGTTATTAAAATGCATTTGTTGTGTAATGTATATATATGCGTATCACTATTTATTGTATCGCTGTATTCTGAATATACATTTTATTTCTGCTCTGTGTATCTTATCTTGCGAGTCACAGTCTCATGTGAAAGGCTCAAATCCCTCAGCAAGGAAGGCCAGCTTTAAATGAGTTTTTTTTCTCTCTTAATGAAGGTCAGGAGAGAGTCACATCTTTCCTTTTGTGATAATTTATCCCTATCTCCTGTTATCTCTTTTGCCCCTTTAATCCTAATTGTATTGTATAATTGTGTGATGTGGACCTCGTGGTCTTTGAAGTATTGCCCCTATCCTTTCATTATTACCTGATGCCTCGAACCTTTGTTATTTTCCTGCTCCACTCTGTACCATCCAGTGTTGCAGAATAAAAGAGAGAACAGCTTAAGTTTAGTCGTTTTAAAAGATTTTATTCAAGTCCGATTTTATTATCCTACTGCAAAATTGTAACCACAAAGATATGATATGTATGGATACTTTCTATAATATAGGGCCCCATGTTGGTAATACGTCTCATATACCGTTTTGATTACTTCTCAGTGTCAGTGATTGGGACTTGTAAGCGCATGGTGTAAAGAGATCTACTGCCTCTATATTGAGCTGAATATAAGTTATAGAATTATTTACATATCACCTTTTTATTAACTAAACACTGTAAACGTAATAAGCAGCAATTCAAGCATGTGAATTTGTTTTGTACCATTTCCAGGGACAACATGGGAACATTATTCTGAACCGTTAAATGCCTTGACCATGAAGACTGAAATATATTTAATCCAGATAGAATACTCTGTGTAAACATAGTTGATAAAAAAGATTGTATTATGCAGCGTAGCTGATAAATAGTTTTTTTATACTTCAAATTAAGTTTCTTACAGAGGTGACATGAGGGCTATGTATCCTGATTCTGCTCAGTGGCTGAATGGATTGCAGTGACTTTTATGTCGAACTTTGAGAACTTTGAGTATACATTGAAAATGTATTATTTATGATCCCTACAAGTGAACACTGTGTGTGTGTGTGTGTGTGTGTGTGTGTGTGTGTGTGTGTGTGTGTGTGTGACCATTCTAAGTTCAATTCAGAGTTGGTTGAAAGCGAAATTGTGATATAGTAATCAGACATTTTTCAAGGTGAACTCGATAAAAGTTCTATGTGTAAAATGTAAGTAGTAGAAGCTAATCGTTGCCTCAATGCCAGTATAACTGTTCTCTTTTAAAAAGTTGATCTCAGTAAGTTTGTTGTTGCTTTGCTTTGTGTGTTTTTCCCCTTTTCACATCTTTTGTGTCCTGTTTTATGTCAAATATAGTCACCATAAAGTCACCCCTCTATCAATGCTTACAATTCATCTGGAAAGCAACAACACAATACCTAATGCTACACTACTGTATTGACAAGACATTTGTTAATTTATACTGGCTCCCATACTGATGCTTAAGTTTGGCATATTTTGACAACATAAAAATGTGTTTATTATAATTCATGGTGCCATAATGTATTAGTTCCAAATGGGGTTTAACAGTAGCTCTTCCACACTGTGAAAAAAATAGGCTTAAAAACATTCTGCTTGGAAGAGAGAAAAAAGTTAGAAAAGTTTCAGAACCATATGTCTTTCTAATATTTTTATTTTTATTTTTTATTTTTACAGAGACCCATCACTAAATAGGATGGAAATACAATAAAAGGCATTGAAATGTCAACCCTAGCTTTTAAGAGTTTTTGAGGGGAGGACGCAAGTGTGCAGTGAAGAAACCCTCTTACCGCTTCAGCACCATGGACAGTTACGGTAGGGGAGCTTACCTCAATGCTCTCCACGGGAGCCCAAGTTGGCTAATAGGCTCTGTGTGTGTCAGGCCGCTCCCCATTCACTTTTTAAGGCGAGATGGATGGACATGTGTCCTTAGATAATCCTAGTTTTGTGTGTGTGTGTGTGTGTGTGTGTGATGATTTGGGTTGGGGGTTGCCTCGCGCACGCGCCAATGCGTGTCCCTGTCCGTGTGTCATTTTGAATTAGTTGTTTATTACAATAGTTAATTGTTGAGTTATTATAGATGGAAATAAACGTGATTATTATTAATATTAACAGCTGTGATTGACCCGTTGCTTCCATTTAAACTGTAACCCCAAATACACGTCATATATATTATTCTTATTATTAACTTTTTTATTATATATTTTTATTTTATTGTTCATAATGATAATAAAATCCTTTCACATTTCCAGATCTCTGAAGTTCAGAGATGGAGAGAAGTTTTGTTTTTTTTTTTTTTACATGGTGACGCGCACAATTTTATTTATAAACAGCATTTTTTTTAACGTCTTATCGCAGACAGAAGGCAGATTTTAAATGTACTAACGATTATATTCGAGAAAAAGTGAAGAGAAACTGCCAATGGAAAACAAATATCATCTCAATCGTTGCCAGATTAAAACCTATTGCATTTCTCATTATCCCGTTAAATTGTCGAGGGAACTGTGAGGCGCGCGTTTATTAGACAATCAGTTTTTGAATAAGAAACATAGACTTCCCCTCGCGACTAGGAGGCTCAGCCCCTAAAATAATTTCCTCTTATCTAATTCATTGATCTGAAAATGAAGCCTAAGCTGGTGTATGCATATGGCAACCTAAAAGATAGCACAACATCATTTAAACTTCAAAACCCGCTGAAATATACAGTCCGAACATGCAGAATACTACCTCATGGCTGCTGATGAACATCATAGCCTGCCGATTGGGAGGATTTGAGGAGCTTTTTTCTTTTTGCAGGCATCCGGTCGGTATTGGGTTGAAAAAAAAAGTCGGGGGCGTCCTCAGCTGTGGGCTACATTGTTCTGCAGGTCGGGGTGAGGAGGTTTTTCCTCCCCCAAAACGGGCATTTTTTAACGATAATTTCAGGGTTTGTAAAGAAAGATATGATGGAAATCTTCTTGTTACAAGCTGCCGATTGACGCATGCGTGTGTGGGGCGACGGGGGAGCGGAGAGAGAGCGTGAGAAAGGGACACAGATGGTGAAATATGGGAATATCACAGGCAGGGAAATAACTCCATTTTGTCTTATTTTGGATACAAAAACAAAGTGACATTAGTCTGCATAAGATTTATCCTGTTTGTGCAAAATTAAACAGGTTAATATTAATACTGAAAACAGATTGTCCATAAATGTAGCTTATTCAGATACATTTAATTCTTTGCCACAATTTTAAAGCATTTATTTTATTTATTTATTTGTCACATCATTTAAGAGATATAAGCATGGAAAGGATGTGTTGACATGTTAGAAGTGGCGTCACACACACACGCACGCACACACACACACACACACACACACACACACACACACACACACACACACACACAAAGATGAGATGATAATTGCAATAGGATGTGGTCCTCAGTGTGGGTACGTGTGTGTCTGCGCGTGCATTCACACACGTATATATAGGCCTATATACACAGCCATGTCGGCAAAGACAAGCTTAAATAAACGTACTTAGCGGTGTAACTAACTCCAAATGACTCCAGTGTATATCTCCAATCACAGCAAAAACTCATCCGTCTGCGTTTGGTTTAATAATCACAGCTGAAGGAATCATACATCACGCACATTAGCCCGAGGGCTATTAGGCAGTGGTCCTCGTTGAAATTAGCATTTTAAAACGATCACTCCGCGCCTCCTTAAAAACCACACTGTCAAATTGATGTGAGCTAATGCAACAATTATAGGCTCACAATGGCGCCTTTTCTAAACGTTTACAGTTGATGTAATATTTTCTTGCTGTTTGTAATTCTGTCACAACAACAGTTGAGCTTAAGGGTCGATATCGATGGCACGCGCGGACTTAAACTGTGCTCGTGGGTCATTTTACTAAAACGGAAACGCGAATTTTGCTAGTTATTTTGTCACAGTTTAGAGGGAAATGTTTGGAAACAGTTAAACCCAGTGAAATACTGTGGATAAAGTTAATATTTTTTCACTCTCCCAAACTGAACTCTTCCACACAGTGGGGTGTGTGACCACCCTGCAGCTCGAGGTCAGAGCCCTGCTGAAGTGTCTTTGAGCAAAACAGAAAGCAGACATATCATACTTTTTTGCCCCAACCAAATGGAGGAAATCTTTTATAATAATTTTCTTGAACTAATTCATTATTATTATTGTTACAATTATTATTATTATTATTATTATTATTATTATTATTATTATTCCTATTCCTACTATGGGCCTACACCCCCCCTAATCCAAACAAAAAAATAATAATGAAAAAATAGTCATAAATAATAACTCTATTAAGGCCTATCTATATGTATTTCTGTATATATATTTCTGTGTAGAGCTGTACAGTAAATTGGTTGCACGGTGTAGTCACCTCTCCGGATTGAAGTCAGGTTTTAACTGGAAAAGAGGTTGAAGGTCCATGTTTGTTGCGATTCATTACATTAAATGGAATCGGGGAGGGATCCTGAGTATTACCCCCCTCCACATACACATACACATACACACACATACACACCCCTCTTTCCTTATTTTTTTTCTTCTTCTACTACCACCCAGTCTTTGTTTATGTTGTAATGTACATATATTTTTCGTGAAGGTATTATAATAGCCGGTCTTGGTGCTGATTGGGCGCTCAGGTTGGTGAGTGAACGCCCTGCAGATTATGTCAGATTGCGTGCAGAAACCAAACCAGCCCAGCCTTTGAACTTCACCGCTTTTGGCTCGTATTCACGCTCTTCCGCTCATTTCCAAGCCAGGTGCTTGACGACAAACCTCAGAGAGAGAGAGAGGGAGAGTGTGTCGCAGAAAAAAAATAACACTTTTACGACTCCTGCAAACTGACTGCGGAACATTGCTTTCACCTTTGTGGATTTTTTTTCTACGTGTGTGCATCTTCCATGTATTTTTTTCCTGTATTGCCTGCCGCAGGTCTGAAAGAAGAGTTGTAACCGGACTTGAACGCATCACTGTTTTAACTCTGGAAAAGCAAAAATCGGCCGCTGGATTTTTATTTAATTCTATTTTTTTGTTCCAGTCTCAGAACATCCCAGACGTGGCATGACTGGTATCTGGCATCTAGACAGGTGAATAGTTTCCCTTCCTTTCCTTTTTTCCGATAAGAACTTTTCCTCGTCATTAACATTGGGGATAAAAAAGTCCACTTTTTTAAAGATGTCAAAGCCTGCTGATCATATCAAGAGACCCATGAACGCGTTCATGGTCTGGTCCCGGGGCCAGAGGAGGAAAATGGCTCAGGAGAATCCCAAAATGCACAATTCGGAGATCAGCAAAAGACTGGGCGCCGAGTGGAAGCTGCTCTCAGAGTCTGAGAAGAGACCTTACATTGACGAGGCCAAGAGGCTGCGGGCTCAGCACATGAAGGAGCACCCCGACTACAAGTACAGACCCAGGCGCAAACCCAAAAACCTGCTCAAGAAGGACAGGTATGTTTTCCCTTTGCCTTACCTCGGGGACACCGACCACTTGAAGGGACTCCCCGTGTCGGCCGCGGACTCTCTTTTGGGCCACTCGGACAAATCCAGAGCGTTCCTGCCGCCGACGAGCGCCCCGTACTCCTTCCTCGACCCGAGCCAGTTCAGCTCCAGCGCCATCCAGAAGATGACGGAGATGCCCCACGCGTTGAGCACCAGCACTTTGCCGTACGCGTCCTCTTTGGGATACCAGAACGGCGCGTTCGGCACCCTCGGGTGCCCCAGTCAGCACACCCACACCCACCCATCGCCCACAAACCCGGGCTACGTCGTCCCGTGTAACTGCACGGCCTGGTCAACGTCAAGTTTACAGCCCCCGGTGGCCTACATACTTTTTCCAGGTATGACCAAGACTGGGATAGACCCATATTCATCCGCACACGCCACTGCCATGTAACCCTCAAGACTCTTTTTCTTTTTCTTTTTTTAATTCACTTGAATACTGAAATGCATGTAAATATATTATGGACAGCGCGCCCCGTTAAAAAGGCATGAACAGTATTAACTGCCTTGGACTTGTTATGGCAAAAAAAGAGGAGAAAACAAACTTTTCCAGAAACCCAACAAGTTCCTGAGCTGAGAGGAGCTGGTGTAAAGGACGGTGCCCTGGGAACTGTAAGAAATGTAAATGTTATATGGCAGCCAGAAAAGGAGGCCTTTAACTTTATTTATTGTGTACATTTCAATGCTGATATGCTGATTTGTGTTATTGATAGGGTACTCTTTTATTTTGAAAAAAATTTGGCTTGCACAATTAGCATTCTTATTTCCTGTATAGGCCTATAAGTAAGATACATTTTGGCACTCGTAATTTTCTGATGTTCTGGATAGGGTCAAAATCAGGACCTATAGGCTGGATTATATACGGGTCATATTGTTTATATTTATCAAAAACTGGCACATTAAAAAAAACTAGACGGTTCTATTTAAAAAGAGAAAAAAAGTCATTGACATCCAAATGTTTTTATTTTGCATTTTTCCTGTGGTTCAGTGCTAATATAGTCACACGCGTCATTTTAGTTCTTTTTTTTTTGTTTTGTTTGTTTCGTTTTTAAGGATAACTTCTATTTGAATTCAAGGAGTTATATGTGTATTATCATCTAAGATGGTATTTTCAAAAACCTTGTCATGTTATGGAAAGGATAATGTATCTAGAAGGTTGATACCTCCTGCTCTTTGTTCAACTGCTGAGCAAAGGCATTTCGAATAAAGACAATCTGTCTTGAACGCTATCAATTTGCTGTATTTGTAGGTTATTTGAGTGCTTGAGATGACAGATAGTGGGACACTGTGCAGGTGCTGTGGGGAGCTGAATCAAACTTGGCATAAATTAATTAATTTTAAATAAAATATGCAAAATAAATAATGCTTGAAGTGGAGTTAATAGGTCAGATTTACGCGAATACAAATGTGAAAGACTAAAATAGTTATTTTTTTAAAAAAAATACTTGAAGCCGAAATAATAAATCACATAAATGCGATTTAAAATTGGAACTCTAAAAAAATGTTTAAACATAAATTACTTTTTTTTTTTTTTACACCAATTTGGCTCAATCAATACTGCTGATAGGCTGAACATTTATAAACTCTCCTCGCAGTAGGACAATAACATCAAAATCAATCCTCTTTTCCCTAATCGATGCTCTCGTGTGTGGCTTTTTAAAAGCTGTCAAACTCCTCTTCAGCATTTCCTCTGCAAGCATTAATTGCCTCGGCGTTTGGCTGCTTTTATTCAGTAATTATTGCAGGCAGGTTTGAGCCGTGCACAGGACGGTGGAGGTGTGTTTTTGACACCGGGATGAACCGGTTGTGATCTTCTGATGTTTGACAGTTCAGGTGAGGCCTCCCTCGAGGGATTCCTGCCCGTCCGACTTGTCTGACTGCTTAATCACTTCAAGGAGGGAGACTTGTGCTTAATTATAGGTTTAACTAATGGAACAAACTCAATGTGATGGGATTTTTCTTTCTTTTGTAACATGCAGACTGCCTGTAAAGAGTGCGGTTTAAATGTTTACTTTCATTAAAAAAAATGGTGCTGCAGCCAAAAGCCCGCTGCAGCTTATAACGATCAGTCAGTGACACGTGTTTAAACCTGTCCAAACTTGTGAATGATACAGCTCCAACTCCCATTAAGACAATATGAATGAAAACAGCTCACAGGAAGCATTTTAATACATTTATTCTGTGTTAATGGAGATCAGGATTTGCGGACCGCGCTGCACAAGCCTCACATTAGACCACTGTAGTATTAATTAAAAATTTCATTCCACATCCAAATTGTTTACTTATCTGCCAGGAACATATGCTGAGAGAAGTTAAGATTCACGATTCTGCACTATTGCCCAAGGTGCAATTCAATCCTGGGTGAGGAAGGAAGGGAGGGAAGGAGAGAAGGGAAGGGATGAGAAGGGGGGAGGAGGACGGGTAGATTTTTATGACAGACTTAGTCCTTATCTGGAGCTGTAAATTAGGGTGATACTTCATTGAACCGAATGTGAAGTTTTACATCAAACCCCTAAAGCATCCTAATTCAACTTTGAAATTAGACAATTATAATTACTTTCAGGAGTAAAAGCAGAAGTGGATGTTTTTTTTCATGATGAAAATGAGGCGAATAACCTCCCTCTCTCCCTCCTTCTTTCTTTCTTTATATATATATATATATATATATATATATATATATATATATGAAGAGTTTATTTAAAAACATATTTCCGCTTTAATTTATTTTCCTAAAGTATATTTTTTGGGGGGTGCAGTGCAGGGAATATCAGCAACACTGCTGCTGTGTTGTTTAGATGAGACATCTCCATTTGTTTTTTTTTTAATTTTGCATGTTTTTTATTGTGCAAACAAGGGAAAATCAGTCAAAATTGGGCAAGTTCATTAGTTTAAAATGTGTTTTTGCAAAATAACTCTTCATATAATTAGAAATGATGTTTTAAATCACTGCCAAAAACAACAACAACTTGCTGTTATATGTTCTACATTTTATTATTCAAGTTCTGCCGGGTGCGATGCGTTCACTTACCTGTAATTATCCAACTTAGTCACGGAAATTGACTGTGGTTACATACAACGCCCTGAAATAAATAACCTTAACGATAAACGGCATTTGAGAGGTATAATGGGAGGGAAATTATGATTTGAAATTATAGGGAGGCTTTTAAATCTCTCTTTTCCCCCCTTGACGTTTTTATTGGAGCACAACAGAGAGAATTCAATCTGCCTTATCTCTCCAGGACTCCTTTTCAGCGCGAGATCAGAGGGGAGGAAAAAAAGGAGAGGATAATTGTTCTTTATTTTATTTAATTTAACGCGACAGCCAGCGCTTTCAGGTCATTTATATGCTTCATTTAGTGATAAAAGTCAACGAGGAGGGGGACAGCCGCTTTTTACCACAACACTTCAAGTCCAAATAATGTTAAACACATGAAACAAAAAGCATTTTTAATTAAAAGCCATGGGTCATTTACATTATTGTCATTGAATGTTACCCTGAAATCATCTGGAGTAAATGGAGTTTGATAAGTAGCTGTTGAGAATTGTATTCAGGCGGACTAATTTCTTAAATTAAAAAAAAAATAGTCCCCTCGATGAGAGCTTGAAGAAAAAATATCGATGATGATGCTGATGATTGAGATGCATTTTGTCTTGTTTCAACGCGAGATTTGACACAAATATATATATAGAGAAATTATTTTTAGTGGGATTAAAACTGATCTCATTTCAGCATATTAAATATTGTCTCCGAAAGACTAAAAAAAAAATCATCACTGGCTAAATCCCAGTCTATCTGAAATTGAATCTGGGATAGCATTCTGACGGGAGGAAAAGTAAAACCGTACAGTTGTTGTTTGAAGACGCGGGGGCTGAATTTGGGGGTCCCTGAATTCTCATTTGAAAGAAATGAAATTGTGAACGAGCTGATAAAGAAAAAAGGCAGCGGATGAGCTGAGAGAAAAGGAATCATGGCACGCTTGTTTAATGCGCTGTGCCAGTCGGGGAAGTGATTTACACCAACACTTGATTCTCCTCCACACTGCGTCTCTCTGTTTTTACTTATTTATCTTATTTATATTCTGTGGAGTTCATCGGATTCAGATATGGGAAAAGCATCGGAGCGAACCGTGCACGCGCGCATCCATCAGCACCGGACAGTTTAAAAAACAAAAACAAAACAATATCCTCAGTTCAACACAAATAACACTTTTTATATTTTGCATGTGGCAACTTCAGGCCTGAACTCTGTATCAGCCTGATGTTTTGTGCTCGTGCTGATTTTTACTAATGCTAAGATTTCCCTAAGCTTTAAACATACATAAATTAACCACAATTCTTGCACACTTGTTAAATACATGGTTCCTCATAAAGTTGAAATAAAACATTTTTTTTTACCTCTTTCCATTCCATGAAATGATTGTGACAGATAAAGTGTGTATCTCCTCAAAACTTCCAAACATATCACAATGAAAATGAAACTACAATTAACAGAGGATTGTGTCTGAAAACAAAATTATTCCAACTTTATGGGTAACCGTGTATTTAAGTAATTTTAATTTCTGGGCATTTAAAGTGTCATTTTGAAAACCATTTTTATTTATTTATTTTAAGCAGGCAGGTCTATAATTTTTTAAGATTGGTATTGAATATACATTTAAAATGTTCCATCTTCAGGTGTCCCAGACTGTACTCTTTGCAGAGATAAGATAATATAAAGAAGTGCCACTGTAACTTTTTTGTTACTTTTATGTCACATTTTTTTGAAAAAGCAAACAAGCAGAGTTTGTAAGTGCATACGGCGTCTTTCACAGACACCAGCCGCAAAGTGATTCACAGTCAAAGAAAAAAATTAAATAGAATAAACTTGGTAAAATAAACAAGGATAAAAAAAATACCAAAAGTCTTTAGATTTGTTTGTTTCTAAGGTTTCTGTTTCTCATAGGAGCCAATGGGTAAAACTGATCACTGATGTCCCTTTTATGTTGCTCACTGTAAAGTTTTTGGTTAAATTAGAAGTCACATGGCGCGCTCCACCTCAACAGCAGCAACACTGAGCAGAAAAAACCTTCTAAACTAGAGATTCCAACCTTTTTGTCTTTTGACTCTTTTAAATGAACCGACTTGTGACTCCTGATGGTATGTTGCAGATGTCACTGAGTTACGCTTCATTCCACCAAAGAGTTATTTAACTCATATTGTATTATTCAGAGAGTTTTAGAGACATAAAGAGGTAAAATGATACAGTAAGATGAAACAATAGTTTAAAAAAAAAAAAACTTTCTTCTCTTTCTTGCGTCCCTTGTGATTTATCTTGTGGCCACTTGGAGGGCTGTGACCCCCAGGTTGGCACCCACTGTTCTCTTACCCATATCCCATATTCATACACATTTAGGCATTTTAATTTTTCCCACACGCAACCTACTTTTTAAACATTTTTAAACATAAATATACTATTTGAGAAGCTGCTAAGCCTATGGCCACTCTCAATATCAGTGTGCTTGCTTTTCTCATGCATATTTATTGTTATTATGCATGTCCTGCTTGCTCAGACACCTTCCATACATTAAAATGTGTGTCATCATTTACAGTACGCGTGGGTGGCGTGTGACACGTCACACACGTGTGCACTTTTGAGTTATTGTGCTGTGTCTTTGTTGCTCTCTGAATGTTCACGCGGCATAAACTTTCAATACATCAAATCATGCGGGCCAAGGAGATTTTCCTTGCTGTCTTTTAATTAGTTAATACTTAAGATGCTTCTTACATGCATTTACATACATCTGCAGTATTTGTATGTCATAGTTAAATAATAAAAATAATAGGAAAATGCTCAGCAGAGATGTGAGGTTTCATAAAGTCACTTGTGATTCTTAAAATCAACTCATTATCTTCTAATACGCTTCTTGTTTTGTGGTATTAAATACAGCAATTCTGCACACATTCAGTAAAACTCAGACGGCGTGTTATGTCCATTTCTTTACGACAATAAGACATTTTTTTGCGTAAACTGCTGTAGAGGAGTGGACATCATCGCAGGAGGTCACTGAAAGTCAAGTTAAAGCTGCAGGTATGTTGCAAACATGAAACACAACATATGACCAGCAACACTTTCATAAATAAAGTTGTTTTTCATCAGAAAAGTCACTGCATTGATTTGTTTATTTATCTGATACATTTATAATACTTAAGCTGACAATATGTGAGAGTTCATTTGCAAAAAAAAACACATAAAAGCCATTTCTAAAATGATTAAAACCAACAGAATTTTGTTTTGGAATAAATAAATAAAAATAAAATAATGATTTAAACGAGCTCTTCTGCAGAGTTCCTCACACATTACTCTAACAGTGCAGCACTATAATCAAATAGAAGCTTCATGAGCCTCTCTCTGCACAGTATGAACTTGTGCTCACATCACTCTCTAATCACAGGTTAGGTCTTTAACAAAACAATCTTTTCATCAAATCTTTACAACACACCCCTTAGAAAAACACACTGTATGATGTCAGAGGAAACTTCCTCCTAAAATCAGATACATCATAATGATGAATCATGGAGATAATCAGAATTTTTCCATTTATGTCCATAGTGGCTGGTTTGAACACAAGCGTACACTTCCATACACTGTAATGTTATTGAATGTAAGCTATCGTGCAAGCCCACAGTGAGCAGTGACAGCACCGATCATATTAATATTAATAAAAATAAGAAGAAGAATTTAATGATACAAAGGAGTTGGATAATTGCACTGAATTTGCTTATGCTGGAGTTTTTAAAATGCTGATTCTGCTTGATTTTTAGACTAAATGCTTTTTCATTATTTTATTTTTATTATATATATTTTTATTTTTCTTTATTCATATTTTTACATACAGGTTTTTATTTTTTATTTTTTTTAACTATAATTTAATGAATCCAATTTATTGCCTCATGTCATTTGGCCTTTAGTTATTAAACAGTTTTTTGATTTTTACTTATTTTGTCTTATTATTGACCTGTCAACCATCTGTGAGGCAGTTAGAACTGCACTTACCTTTATGAAAGGTGCCATACAAATACAGTAATGATTGATTGGTATGACTAGGTTAAAAAAAACAAAAAACAACCACACAAATGATCAGAAGCTATAACAGCACAGTTAAATGAATAAATAACGTGTAATTGTGTGATCTCTTTAAATCCTTTTCCCAGTCTTTGGGTGCTTCGGTGGGTGTGTTTCTTTCTGCTTGGGGACGTTGAACTCGTGACCTCAGTATTTTCTAACATCCTGGTACGATACGGCCTTGACATTGTGCTCACGCCATAAAATAAAGGAGCACATGTTCAGCAAAAGTGCCAATCAAGAACATTTAAGCTGCTCGGCTACAAAGAAGACACACAGAGGAAACACACCTTCTGATATCAAGTTGTCAAACACACACCCTCATGAAGGGCGGATGCAGCAGCAGCAACACACACACACACACACACACACACACACACACACACACACAGACAGCAGTACCTGGCTGATTTAGTGCCTTCAGCGACTCAGGTTGAGGGCAGCACTGGCAGTCCAAGCCAATGGAATCCCTTGGTAAAGAGGATGCTAATCGTAGCTTCTTGTGCCTGAGCATGTCTTCCTGGGCCAAATGAGATTAGAGGGAGTGGGATATGGCGAAGCGACGTGCGTGGGGTTCTGGAGGTGAAAGGTAAAGGCACTTATCAGGAGGGTTCCCCTCGGGGTCCTCGACGGCTGACTCAATCAAAACCCTGCACGCACTTCTCACTGGATTAGACTAATCAGGAAGGAGCAGGGGATGTATAGACCACTTATCTGAAAAAAAAACATTGGGCTCTCTTTCCCTTTGAAAAGACCCTACAGAAATGTTTGTTAATTTTATTTATTACAGGATGCTTGTCGATGTGGCAATCTTCCATGGAATCATTAAAAAGGGCTCTTCCACTCACTGAAGGCACGCACTGTTTACATGCTGCAAAGATAGAGGAGCCTTTGATGTTCCAAATTTCCCCCCGTTCACTCATTGTCATTATTATTTATATATTTACTTAGATTTTTTTCTTAATTTATTTTCACCATTTGTGTTTCTCGTGCCACAACAGATCAGACTGATGGAAGGTAGTCAACATAACAAAGACCCTGAAAGGTATATGAATATTTATTACAGGGACGACTTCAGAGCCAGACAGGCCGTTAGCAGTCAAAGGAATAGTGAGAAGATAACAGCAATTTTCACACTTATGATTACCTTCAAATTAATCTCCATTTCTTGAAGGGATGTAGGATAGTTGACTAGCATATCTTTCATTTCTCGATTAAAAAAGTTATTTAATCCAAGTTTCAGCTACTTGTTTGACAAAATAATCCAAAAACAATTGTAGGTTTTAATGGGAGCACATGTAGAGAAGAAGAGTAAAATACTGGACCAAATACAAATCTCAAGGATTTTACAAAACTATGATTGAAGTTATGACTCTTTCACCATCATTTATTATTACATGCAGCATGTTACTTGATTCCGAAGGTCTGTATTTTAAAGTGAGACCTTTTGAAAGAAGAAATAACACATCCCTCAATAATGAGCGAAAAGTTGAATTAATGACGAATAAAACTCTCCGACACTCAAGGTCTGCTATGACCAGTAGCTGTTTGTGACTAATGCTAGATTGTGCTGTGTGTCCTTTCATTGACTTTTTGACTTGTTTCTATTTCTGCTACTGTTACACTACGTAAACAGGATATATATTGTGGCCACCAAATACTGTACATAAGAAGTTAATGTTGCCATCTTGACGTCACCAATGAGTTTGTGGACTACCACTATGAAGCTTTGACTTTAGCATTTTTGTCATCACCATCTTGTTTTTTTAACTGTTGCCATGAGTGAGCATTTTGGACGCTGGAGGGCGGAGCTTAGTTATGAGCCAGGCTAGCACTAGCTCGGTTAACAGAGTGCAAAAATAAACAGCCAGCTGACTCCTTAGTGTCTTTTAGTACAACCGAACACTGAGCAACACATTTTTTGGGTGACCAAATTGGGACCATGATTTATAAAATGAATATCACAGCAAGAGGGCTGCCGGTTCGACTCCAACCTGCGGTTCTTCTGTGTGGAGTTTCCCTGTGTCCGTGTGGGTTCTCTCCATGTACTCTGACTGAATGCTGAATGAATGAGGATATCATGCTATATTGAAGAAGACTGAAAACAAGTGATTTAGACCATGCCTTTTTACTGCAGTCTGACATCTTTTTCTGACGTGGCCCCCTGCTGGTCAGTGTGAAAAATTGCAGGTTTAGGCCCTCGTTGCTTGGTAACCGTTGCTTTTTTGTGTGAAAGCTACATGGCCTCGCCATAAAACTCTAACATTGAAACTCAGCAACTTAAGGCCTTAATATAAGTAAATATAAGTTCTGTAAAAAATAAAAACCTCCTTTCAGTTGTCATGAATTGAGACATTAGCTATAGAGAACAGGCTGTAAACATGTTTATTTCTGCAAAAGGTTGGTCTATGAGGATTGACTCACTTTTGGAGCCAGCCTCAAGTGGCCAGTTGAGGAACTGCAGTTTTTGGCACTTCAACATTGGCTTCACTTTTCAGCCCTGGAGTTGGCAGCTTGGTAAACATACAATTAATTTACAACAATAAATGCATTTTGAGGGAAACATAATGGCAGTAAGATTATGTTTTCTACTAACGTAATGAGGTGTTGTTGAGTAACATATCTGTCCATTTTATGGGTGACCAAAATGGGACCATGATTTATAAAATCAACATCATGCTGTATTGAAGAAGACTGAAAACAAGTGATATAGAGCGTACATTTTTACTCAGGTAATAAATCAAGTGAGAAGTAGGGTCATTTTGCAATATGACCGAAACTGACGTCTTTTTGCAGCAAGTGATGTGGCCCCCTGCTGGTCATGCGAAAAAGTGCAGATTTAATGCCCTCATTGCTTATTAACCATGGCTGTTTTTAAAAGAAAGTTAGATAGCCTCACCTTTAACTCTAAAACGGCGCTACTTTAGGCCTTAATATAAGTAAAACAGGCAAGTTCTGTAAAAAGAGTTGTCATGAATTGAGAAATTTGCAATAGAGAACAAAACAATTTTTTGAACCAGGCTGTAAACATGTTTATTTTTGCAAAAGGTTGGGCATTATGGCTGTCTATAAGGATTGAGTCACTTTTAGAGCCAGCCTCAAGTGGCCAGTTGAGGAACTGCAGTTTTTGGCACTTCCGCTTTGGCTTCACTAATCAGACCCTTTGTCTGTCCGATTATATTATATTATATTATATTATATTATATTATATTATATTATATTATATTATATTATATTATATTATATTATATTCATGCCTAAACCTAATTTCTAAGACACAGCATTGTTTTTTGTTTTTAACATTTGCCAGTCTGTAAGTTACTTTATGCGTCACCACAATATTAAAATTATAATCAAGAAATTGTTGTCATTTCCACTGGACATGCTAGTGTACATGTCCTGATGTGGTGACGTGTCTTTGTCCTTGCCTTTTTATGCTGTAAATCCCAGTGAATGCACGCTGCCGGGGCCTGATGGAAGCAAAAGAATGGCCTTGAGTGCCTCACAACCGTGGTTCATAATCATATTGATTGTTTTGATTCCTTAAATATATTAGAAGACAATTTGCATGCAACTCAGATCATTTGCAAGAAACCTTGTATGCGAGCAATATGGTAATCTTTTGGTCCGCTGTATTAATTTACCTTGGCTCAGGAAGAAGAGTCTGAATGAGAGGTGCCCCCTTTACTCTCCATTCAGTCCATAGAAATACAAAACGATGTGCACTGTACAACATTGTTATCGCCACAAAGCAGTACAGTGTTGATTATGCCAACTAATTATGCCAGCAAATACTTGAGGAAGCGCAGAGCAGCAGATGAATAAGATATCAGCCTTGTAGAGAGGCTTGGTTTGCCGTAATGTTGAATAATGTAACATTCAGGTGCCTCCCAGTACCTGACATGATAGTGAGCGTCATACAAGATGCTTGGGTAATTTCACATTGTTTCAATTGTTACATTGTTTTTAGAGGCCAAATCATCATATCACAACCTTCAGAGCTCATAACACAAGTGTCATGTTAAATAGGGATCCATGCACACTGTGTTGTACTGCTCAGTTCCTTCAGGTGTCAGTGAATGTGTCTGTAGTCACTACATGACTCAGAAAATCTGATTAAGATACTGTAAGATACTTTATGCCTTCAGATACCTCTGTAAATAATCTCTTTCCTCATGTTATATAACCATACATGTAATTAGATTTTTTTTTTACTCTTGAAAATGTTGCTGGTAATAGTAAACACACACTCTTTAAATAAAGCAGAACTCATCGGGGCCGATCACTGACTAATCCAGTGTGTCACTTGCATTGGTGAAATACATAATTGCAGCATGTTCTGTCAAAATGACATCAGCAGTGACATAGATATTGTGTGTGACAAATGGATGAACTAAAAGATGCAGTATACAGTACATGCCTGCCATGCCTGAAAAATCAGTGGATATACAAATATACTGGGAATGCACACAAACCTAACAAGCATGCGAACAAAGACTGAAAAGCTATTAGATGTACTTACTTGTTATCTGCGGCAGCTGTCACAGTACTCTTTAAGAAACAGTAGTCTGGAAAGCATGAAGCAGTTTCCCACAAAAGGGGCTTTTCCCCCTTTTGGTTCAGAGTTGACCAGACAGTTTGGACTGAGCCTCCAAAAAAAAGAAGGCGTCAAGAGCAGAGGTTAAATAACCGGTGTGACTTTGGAACCCTTCATGTGTTAAAAACAGGATGAGAACAATGTAGAAGTGATCATATTTGGATGAGAGGGTAAAGCTGAGGGTTACACTTAGTAACCAGCTTGGTTAGCAAGGTATTAATTAACATACGCATTTTGGCTAGCCAAAAACTAAATGTATTGTTTGTTTTTAGTTGACCATAAGGTTTCACACACAGAGACAACACCCCAAAATACATTCTTAATGAGACTGAATGTAGTACATATGTAGTACATTTGTAGTACAAAATGAGCATCATGCTGTATTGACGAAGACTTGAAACTAGTTATCGAGACCATAAACTCATTTGGAAAATGTGTACCGAGGTAATGAATCAAGTGAGAAGTATTCTTGACTGATAAAGTATATCTATCTATAAAAGCAAGAAGCGTGTGTGTGTGTCTAGGGCATATCTTGCTGACCGTTAGTCAGACTGACCTCAGATTTCATATGTGGCTTGCGCATGGCACAAAGGTGTGCGTCCTCGATTTTGATGATTTTTGAATTAATTTTTCAAAATATCATTATTTACATAGGACGTGTTGCGGCATTGCACTGTGTCCGATCGGACGCCTTTAGGGGAGCTCCGCCCCATTGTGTGATAGGCCTAAACCTGGTCAGTAACCTAATTCACTCTGGATTTCCACGCCTGACTCATCTCATCTGTAAGTCTATTTAGCCTACCATTCTTTTCCAATAATATTCTAATAGTTTCCTGCAAATATGAATGTTCAGTGTGTATGTGCTGGATGCTGTACGTACCTTATGAAAAGTAAATGTTTATTACAGTGGCCCTGAAGTGCAAACCACACCAGCAATTCACACAACGCGCCAACAATTCGCCACAACACACCAGCAATTCATCAAAACGGAAAGGGTAGGTAAATATTTGACTCTGATCCTCCTCCTGATTGGTTCCTGCCTCCATTCGCTTCTCCATAGTCAAACCAGCCGCCTCTATATATATAGTGCGCCCGTATTGTGATATTTATGGTAAATTCATTGAGACTGCTCAGAGCGAGCTGACATGAAGGATAAACACTTTACAGTCATTCTTTCTCACTTTGCAGTATAAAACTGTTACCGGCAGAGAGGAGATGAAGTATTAACTTTACAACAGCACTCCATGTGATATAATCTAATTGCGTTCTGCGGAAAATGTATTTGTTGTGTCGGCAAAATTCATAATCATGTCAGCTTGCTTATGGGCAACTGTGTATATTAATTTGTCTTGTTTGTTTTTTTGTTTGCTTTTTCATATACATGTTCAGGCTCTTTACATCATACTGTTATTAATGGCTTGCTTAGGCTAAAGTAGCATCATGCTCCATTGTACCTGAATTGCAGGAGCAAGTGAACTGATCACTTCTCAAGTAAATTAAAGGAAACCAACAACACACTTGGAACAAGGTCACTGCAGTTACTTATGTATCATGTAGCATGAGAGCACTTAATGTGTAAATGTTTATATACAGATTACTCTCATCTTCACGTGTAGCACTTGTCTTCACCCTGCTGCCTAATGTGCAGTGGTGGAAAGTAAATAAGTACATTTACTCAAGTACAAATTTGAGGTACTTGTACTTTACTTGAGTATTTCCATTTTATATAACTTTATACTTCTACTTCACTACATTTTAGGGGCAAATATTGTACCTTTTACTCCACTACACTTAGCTGCCAGCTTCAGTTACTAGTTACTTTACAGGTCAAATATTTAACATGAAAAAATATGGTCAACTTAAAATTATTGAGCATGTTTATAAATTAAACCAGATAACAGTATATTAAGTACAGGTGCATCTCAATAAATTAGAATATCATAGAGAAGTTTATTTATATCAGTAATTCAATTCAAAAAGTGGAAATAACACATTATATAGATCCATTACACACAGAATGAAACATATCATGTCTTAATTAACGTTATTTCTTTTAATTATAATGATTATGGCTAACATTTAATGAAGACCTAAAATATTACAAAAGACCAATTTTAAAAAGTATGTTTAATTTTGAAATGTTGGTCTCTGAAAAGTATGTCTGTCTCAATACTTGGTTGACTTGAAAAACAGACTTGAACAAGTAAAGTGCTGCTTGCAGAAATGCATGAAAAAAAAAATAATCCAATAATATATTTGGGATATATAAATCAATCTGAGTGGGGTCATTCTGCATAAGGAATACTTACTTTTAATACTTTAAGTACATTTTGATTCTGATATTTTTGTACTTTTACTTCAGTAAGTTTTAAATGAAGGACTTTTGCTTGTAGTGGAGTAATTCTGCAGTATGGTATTAGTACTTTTACTTAAGTAAAGGATCTGAATACTTTTTCCACCACTGCTAATGTGAGCAGCTACCTGACCGTATGACAATCGTTTAGTCTGAACTCGCAGTGACTCTGGCTTTAGGGGTCGGGGCTGTGCGTCTTGCAGGGCTTCCATAAGAATGTAATGAGCAAAAAAAAAAATGTTTAAGATTCTATGCTGAGGTTCAAACTTCCCCTTTGAAATAAAATGGGCCAAAAAAAAATCTGAATTCACAGCCAGGTTAGATACAAAAGTTTAACTTTATGGCAAAAGTTTATCTGTACGCATATTGGAAATCCAATCATTGAGACTGAATGAAGGTATTAATTCTTTAAATTGTTTGTATTTTAATATAGAGTAATGTAACTCCTAACCCAAGTGACTTATGAAGAGGCTGCAGTGGCCACAGCACCACACCATGGTATTATACAGGCCTCTTTTGTCTCTCTGGAAAATGTCAAGGCGTAATTGATATATTTCTCACTGTGCCCTTTATCTTTGTGCCATGTTTCAGGCTCTATGATCTGGGTTCACGCTGACCTTTACCAGTGCACTCTTTTCTCTCGCTTCTTTTTGGGCCTCACTGAAAATAGCTCAATAGGATTTCAATGGGGTGTCTTTCATTTGAGACAATCTTCTCTTCCTTCTCCTACCCCTTTGACGGTGGCTATTTATTTTTGAGATCCAACTTTTCAGCATGTTGTTTGATCTGAGATTTACTCCTGATGCTTTGTCCACCAAGGGAAAAAAATCATCCTGTTCCTCAGCAGTGATAGAGAGGATGAACTGATGCTACTGGCCTTGGCCGTTCATCTACAGTAAATGCGCTTCTTATCAGTCACAACAAAGCTGAAATTATGTTTTCAATAATTGATGGAACGGCTTAAAGAAGAGGTGCAAAACACGAGAACAACATTCACAGTCTAATAAGGTCAGAAATGATGCTAACATCTAGATGTCTGTTACTTCTTACTTTTCTCTTTTCTCCTGCTGTTTTCACCTTGTAATGGATTTTTAATAAGTCTTTCTCTCTGCCTTTATAACCTGATCAAGGACTAGAAACTGAAACTATATTTACTCTGTGTTTGGAACACTTCCATTGTTCACTAGGTTAATAGAGGTGCACAGAAAGTCATTGGCCTTCATGAGCCAGCTTTGCAATTAAACAACACAATTACCCTTCCACAACAACTTGAACATCTTCAAACAAAATCACAAACTGCTGGGGAGTATGACATCAGGCATAATTGTATGTTACCTCAAAATTAGATGCTCTTTAAAAGGTTCATGCTATAATGTTACCAAGATAATTGCAGAGTGAAGTCTCATGTTTTAATTTTAATATCTTGATATGTTTTAGTGTTCAGGAATAACATCATGAGATACATCTGGTTCTGGTTCATCTGAAAACGACATTTCTGTACAACAAAACTGCATTATCAATTATTACATTACGTTTGTTGTTGACGTATCACAAAAAATGTTTCAAAGTGTGTGGCGGGGTTGGATGGTTGGGTCAAACAAACACAGGACTTTCACTCAGAATACTACTGTTTCTGTCCTGTTTGAAAGTCAGTGTTGACTTGAATCTTTTCTTAAACCTAACCAAGTAGTTTTGTTGACTCAACCTAACCAAAATTAAAACTGCAACTGTAATCCGTGAGAAAATACATTTCCCACGAAACATAATTAAGAATGCAGTTTTTATTTTATCAAGAACACAATGTCTGGCTGGTCAACTCTGTCTTAAAAAATTACTGAATTTTCAATAATGTTTCAAAGAACGCTTATTTTTTCCTGGATTACCGTCACCCATGGTTAACTGTATGATTTGAAACAAAACTAATTGGTTAGGTTTAGGAAAAGATCACGGTCTGGGTTAAAATAAGTATATTTGTTACGTTAAGTGCGTTACATACATGATTCTTTGGAAAATACCCATATTCCCATCCTTGAGCTACTTGTAGCTACTACACAGTCGCCCATAAAGTTGGAATATTTTTGTTTTCAGACACAATCCTCTGTTAATTGAGGTTTCACTTTCATTGTGATATGTTTGGAAGAGATTGATTAAGAACGTTTTGAAAAGATATACACTTTATGTGTCAATAATTAATCACATTGTCATAATCATTTCATGGAAAGAGGTAAAAAAATATTTTATTCTAACTTTATGGGCGACCATGTATTCGTTCAAAACAACAGTGGCTGCTCATAAAGAGGTTGGCATAGATGCTGCAGTAGCATCGGTTATATCAGGTCTGGAGAGTATTTCTTTATTAAAAGAATAGAAAATAATGGCACTGAAGGCTTTTTCTTATGGAAAAGATGGCCCCGCACTGATCATTGGTCTGTATGCTCTTCTCATTTAATTCAGCAAGAAAGAAAATAAGCCTATTTCCAAAAATGATGAACTAATCTTTCAATTAACAACAATGCAACATATAAGATTACAGAATCAGATATTAGACATATATGTCTATGTTATATGAAAAATAAAAGTTTAGTTAAACTTTTTATGTACTATAAATTAGATGCATTTCATAGATACTACACAGACTTAATTCCGTTTCATTTAGGGTGATCTTTTTTTGGTGCATTGTCAGGGCGTTAGCACATTATTAAGGCTCCATAGACATTTTTTTAACAGCTGAGAATGTACTGTACATCAGGAGAGTCCTCGTCCCCTCTCCCTGACGAACCTCCACCATCTTCCTCCCTCTTAGTAACAGCATCGTACTGGAAAGCTCCCAGTTCCTGCAGTCCAGATGCTCCTGCCACTAGCAAACAGTGATGCAGAATGCTCACTTGCTCCTTGTCCTCTCCACTTCCTCCCGGTCCTTATCTTTTGGTCATCCACACAGACTTTAGCTGTCCTGCATTTCCACATACTGCAGCATTTCTTCTGCACTGGTGACCTTTAGCTCAGGTCATCAGAAATTCCTTATTCAGGCGTCCGATGGGGAACATCAGCCCGCTCTCCTGTTAGTGGGGGAAAAAGCCCAGGTTGTGGCTGATATACCAGTAAGTCTACAATATCATTCAATAAGCATATTCTTAACAGAGCAAGGTGAAGACATGTGATACCGTGCTTTTAAATCTGCGTAGAAGATAAACTAATGTGCTGTTTAGGCATAGAGACATGCTGCATAAGAACATGGTCAGTTGTTAGACCTTGAATAAGTAGCAAATATTCATGTATTTTTTTGCTTTTTAAACTGTTCAATGTAGTTTTTGCACTATTGTTGCCCACTGTAGGCTTGTCTGTTTAAGAACACAATGAGTTGTATTTCTTAAGACTCAAGATAAAGCTAGGAATTCACAACATTATTAGGATAAGCAAGTTGTATTGCCTGACTTGAAATTGCAAATGCAGTCATTGGCTTTGTATACCATTATTCTACCTGCATTGTTTTTAGCTGATATTTTAAAATGCTGAGGACAGGTAATGGACTGGACAGGTGGAGCATCAGAGACATTATTAGTGGTTATTTGGCCCTGTGTCAACCCTTAGCCTGCACTCACTTCTTTTATGTCTTTGAAAATGATTAAATGAATAGACTATGAATGAATAAATGAATTCACACAATGCCTAAAAAGTCCTGATGATGAAAATCATGTGATATGATAAAAAGCCCCAGAACAGCGACCAAATGGGCTCAAAGTGAATTTTTTAAATTAGCTTTGAGGCTCAATTTTGAAGCATAGACGAGACGTCCTTAAAGTACTCAATACACAGAAATCTGAACATGAACATTTCTGTGATAAGTTAGCAAACTCCATCTGCTGATTTTAAAAAAAGATCATGTGTAATGAGCGAAAGCTCCACAACAGCGAAGTGGACCTTGAAGTGAGATTTCTTTAATGCTCACTTTGAGGCTGAATTCTGAAGAATGGACAAGATGTCCTTAAAAATGCTCAAAACAAATGGAAACACTCTGACAACTGTGCAAACTCGATCAGGTGTAATCAGTGAAAGCTGTAAAACAGCTAACAAATGGACCATTCCATTTACCATGGGCTGGTATTGTATAATGTAGAGACTGTCTTCCCCTCAAAAGGGACCCATATTTCAATATATAGCAGCTAAATAAGACCAATATTTACGTTTGTTAGGCAGCGCCTTCTAGTGACCGTAGTAATTATGATGTAAGCCAGAAACTAAAAGTCAACTTTGTAATCTTTTACATAATAAGTAAACTTCTGTGCAAAGTTACCTAACTGGGACATCACGTTCTTCGTCACTTCTACGTGATGTTTTAAGTCATGTTTTACCTTGTTTACGTTTAATGTGTGAATGAATTCCCAATGGTGGCAGGTGGCACCAGTGTGCCCTGGTAGCCTCGGCCACCAGTATGAATGTGTGTGTGAATGGGTGAATGAGCGCAGTCTGTAGTGTAAAGCGCTTTGCATGAAAGCGCTATAAAAGTGCAGTCCATTTACCATTTACCATTTAATGTCACCTACATAACTACTCTTTTTTTTAAACACCATATTAACTTTTCCTAAGCCTAACCATGTAGTTTTGTTTCACTAACTTTACCAAGTAGTTGTTGCTTAAACGTAATGAAAATGCGACCATTTAACAACATTATCCACGTGTAAAGCTGCACATTTTCACTTCTATGTGATGTTTTAAGTCGTGTTTTACCTCGTCCACATTTAATGTCACCTACATAAGTACTCTTTTTTGACAGAAAATAACTTCCTCAACCTAACCATTAAGTTTTGTTTCACTAACTTAACCAAGTAGTTTGTTGATTAAACATAATGAAAATGTGACCATTTAACAACATTAATCACATGTAAAACTGCAACATTTCTGTTTAGGTAGAAGGATGTGTTGAACTGTTGCTCCTTTGGGTTGTATTAGAGCGTAGGAACAAACGACTGTATGATTGTATTATTTGAAGAGCTTGTTAATATTGTGGCAAATCTAAAAAAAATACAAACACATTCAATGTTGAATTATTTACTTTATAACATAACATACAGAGTCGTTATTGCCCACGGTTGGTTTTATACACAGTGCTAACTTTGTCTATTTAACAACACAGTGAATTGTATTTGTGCTTCTTGTTTGTGCCAGCTGTTTCTTATGTGTCAGACCCAGACATCCTTAATAATATTTTTGAGTGAACATGCAGAAGTTTCAAGGCCAATATTATGTAGCTAAAGTTTTTGAATTTGTTGTATATTGATTTCCCAGCAGCGAAAAAATGGATATTGGCCCAATGAAATTAGATTCAGTGAGGAACACTGACAGATTCTTGTTCTGAGGCATGTGCAGCTGTTGTCATTTCCACAAGGACTCATTGTGTAGTTGAATTTGTAATCCCTTTTGAAATGCAAAAATATGCTTTATATATGATATGGTTGAATGCATCCAATTATGGCCTTTAATTTTTAAATGATTTGCTCTTGAAACATATTCCAGGCAAGTGCTCCTCACTAAAATTCTTGTTCTCTTTAATCTTGCACAGAGTATGGAATGAAGGGGAAAACTACACGGACTAAAATGGGCTTTCATAACTTAAGTGAAAATCACCCAACCTCACACAAGTGTTAGGCTGATGGCCTTGCAGTAGTGTGTCATTAGCATTCATTATAGTCCTATAAGCCAGAGTAATTACAGGCCCAAGTGCAGGGAGGAATAGCAGTTTACACTGCTAGTAATTTGATTTGCATCTACGCTAATAACTTCTTTTGTGTGTGTTTATGTGCCGTGTCAGAACACAAGTGCCATTTGGCTGCAGGCTGTATGAGGCAAAAAAAAAGCCTTTTAAATTCTAAGATTGAGTTGCCTTTGCTTTCAGCACTCGAAGCTCTCAATCTGCTAAAGCGTTCAGATTAGCGTGATCACAGAACAAGTGATACTGCATTTTTCTGAAAGTCGTTTTGATGGGTTTTGAAGGAAATGTGGGGCAGTAAAGGAGCAGGAAAACAGACGGGCAGCTGAAAGTTTCTGCTCTGCAGCCTTCAGAATGTGTCAGTATTCAAATGTAATCGTGAGGTGAAATGCTATCCCAGTTACATATTTACTCACAGCGACCTGTTTAGATCAGGGCCTCTCAATCTTTTTTCAGCCGAGGTTTCCTTACAAGATATTAGAGGATATTCGGGTGACCTCCTCATAGAATTATTTAACGCAGTCTATTTCCCATAGCTTTCTAATTTGAAGTGCATTTCAGATCATATCGAAACATAAAGAGAAAGTATTTGACTCTCAGTGCATATATACTGTCTTACTAATTGTACTGCACCATGAATATTAAGAAATATAGTTTGAATGAAAATGAGAAAAAATATTCAAACATTATTATTACCCATGATATCATACATCATACTGCAATTACAATATCAGGCCAAATTTTTTTTCTAAATCAGGCAGCTGTTAGACCAGCCTGGTCCCATTCACAACTCGTCAGATACCGACGCTTTGTCGTGGCCCTCAGCATGTGACATCATCGCACGAGGCATGTAATGTAAAGAGCAATAAAGACCGCTAAGGGCGGGTGGGAGGTGAAGTGGCTGAGTCAAAAGTAAGAATGGGAATAATTAATCGATGATCCATTAATGGTCGTTAAGAATTTGGTCGATCACGTGGAATTTTTAATCGATCTGTGTATTTTTTCATTTAAATTTTATCTATGAGTGCGTATCAGAATTCACTGAACTGAAACACGGCCGAGCGTTCAATTCTGCGGCTGTACGTCAATAAGCCAATGAGCTGAGAATTAAGTTGTTTAAAGCTACAGTTTGCAAACTGAAAGTTGCAATAACAATCATAAAACACACAGAAATACAAGAGTATTAATTTGAACAAAACTAGCTTACCGTATCAAACCTTAGCATAAATTACTAGGTTTAGTTTCATCCAAAACTTATTTAAACACAAAACACATTTAAATATGCAAGATTACTGTGAAAACTAACCTCATGCCTCTTCGGGGGATAAAAAACACCCCATCAAACATTGAACTCCTTGACATTATCTTTACAGTATCACCTCACGTAAGTTAGTTTTTTACGATCGATAGGAAGTCTCTTTTTGTCCTTTCAAAATAAAAGCGTCCGTTATCAAAACAGGCTTTTGCACAGTACTGTATATGTATCTTTTATTTTGCCCATGTATGCATGTTTTTATATATACTGGAGTATGTATAGAAATGTAGTGATTAATCAAGTAATTGATCGTTAATTTATAGATGCTCGAGTTGGCAGGTTTCTTCCAAACGCCCATCCTTCATAAGGCCCGGGTGGGAGAGGAAGTGGCTAAGTCAAAAGAGTTAAGTGCGGATGTAGTTATTTTCAAGCCCAATCTTGTTCTTCTAGTCAAGTGGTTGTTGCCTACAGTGTACCATTTCCTGTGACCATAGAAATTCAATCACCTGTTTAGATTATCTGATTATCTCCACATGCATACATGACTTTACACATGCACTTCATTTACAAAGAGTTAGTCTTTGAATCATGACGGCTCCTGTTTAAGGCCATTAAAGCAAACGCCAATGTTGCCACAAGTTGCTTGTTTCCTGTTCTGCAAGTGCACCAGTGGGCCCTGAGGGAACTCATACCTGTGGTGTCTGGGCAGTGTCTTCAAAAGAGCCAGGCTCCCTCTTCTGATGACTGACTGAGAATAGAGAAGCATTCCCCAAAGCTGATGAGGTCACAGGGTTAAGACTATGCTTTTGTTGTGGGACAATGACATCCTATTTACCTGGCGGGGTCCTGCTTTCTTCTCCATGCAACTGTGACCTCAGTGTGAAAACCAGACCTTTGTCTCCCTGACAAATAGAGGCTCAACGTTCAGATTCGCTTGGTTACACCTCAGTGGCCGCTAGCTGCGAGGCCTGCGGGCTCCTTATGTGGTCACAATGTTAGCCTCTGCTGAATATATACCTGGATTTTGATCAGGTTTACAGGTTCTAGCAGTATAGAACATCCTTGGACTTGTTGTTTTGGTTGTACAGCCGCAACTTTAATGTTTTGGTTCAGTCTCATGGCTCTCATCAGTGTCATTTCCAGATGCAGCAGCGAGCAGATTTACACAATTTTTAACATAACCCACTTGTAAATGTTAACAATAACACATCCTCATATCTAAGTAAATAAATAATGAATCGATAAATAATAAAAGTGAAGCTCATAAAGTTCAATTATTTGATATATGTTATCCATTTTTCAGAATATATCCACTGTATATGACCTATATTAATATATGTCTGACTGCTCCGGAACTGAGTTGGAAATTACGTAAAAACATGGCCAAAATGAACATATCTATTTGATCAAATAATTATCAGTGATATTCCCAATAGCATTAAATGATTCCTTGACCCAGAAAATGTATATTTTGACACCAAGATTGACCTTCTAAGTAGCTGGGAAGATATATTGGTTCTCATAGACCTTATATGGCTGCCATCTGTTTCCCCCTTTCACTCTTGAATAAAGCATTAAAATGGCAACAAAAATCTAAAAGAAACTAACAAAAAACATGGTTGATGTTATGAAATTCAAGGTTTGGAAAGAAAATCATGGTTTGAGTTAAAATAAGTATGTTATTATGTAGCCTGTAGTGCATTACTTTGTTAGTTACTTATATAACTACTGAACATAAGATTAGTACTGATTGTAACACACTTTATTTAAACTCGTAATGCAGGTTTCTTTCATTTACAGTGACGACGAGTACATTTACAAACAGTACAGAAATTAAAATTAAAAATGGAAAAATGGTTAAAGTAAAATGCTTTTTAAAATGACAAAAGCTCAAAACAGTTGCAGACAGTTGTGGGAAAGTCTGCAATCAAGCTACGAAATTGAAAAAAAATGTTCTGGGCGTATTGATCCAGTGTGAGTTGAAGATCATTCCAGGTCATTAAAACAAAAGGCTGACTTCCCAAGTTCAGTCAGAACATGGGAAACTATGAGAGTAAACCAATTATTTGATCATGTCGAGTAGTGTCGATGATTTCAATCAAGTAGTCTTGTTAAGTATAAATAATGTACTAAATACTGAGATAACTCAGCATTGACTTTTATTTTCACATGGGACACGAACAGCTGTCTCCTGATTGAAAGTCACATGTTTATTTGATCTGTCCATCCTGTTCTTTATACTACGTTAACTGACGTCTTCATTGTCACTCTTATTGTTATTACTACGGCAACAAGAAATCCCCACCTAGAAACAATGTACAGTGTTTTTTTTGGGATTTGAACCTGTTTAGCAACTAGCAGATGAACACAGTGAAGCATGAAGCTTCTAAACGGATGTGGAGACCAAACATGGAGTAAAAATGAGAGGGAATATTGGATTTATCAAATCAATCAGATAGCCTTTATTGTCATTATATAGTCAACTATACAACTGAGAGTGCCACTGCTTAAGGTGCATAGTTAAAGCAATCATAACACAAAACAAACATGAGTAAAACATTTAAAAATATGTTAAAACACTGAGCTAAAACAAGACGAAAACAAGGGTAAGGACATGTGATGTAATAAATAAATATAAAAATAAATAAATGACCACTGAAAATGCTACAAATGCTACATTTATGTTCACCAGTTGGCCAGAAAAAGCACTACAAATAAATGAATGTATTTGCAAATGAGCAACTGTTTGCTAACATGTTCACTGTATTAAATTTAATAGGTCATAATATGTCAGTGTTGTGTTTACAGTGGTTAAATAATCAGTTAATGCAAGTTTAAAGACACCGTGAAATGTAAAATACATGATCCAAGCTCAGTGTCCATGTGTTAAAAGTTTTATATGAAAATTCCTCTCTATTTTTCCTCATCTTGACCCTGTACATTCATCCAAAATAACATTATTTGGGGCAACTATCTCTGACCTTTTGCTATATAAAACAACACAGATTTTGGTCATGAGTTTTTGGGTCGCTGTAGTTGAATCAAAGACAAAGATGTGTGTTGGGATATTAGTTGCCAAAAGTCTTTGTTTGCATTTCTAAAGAATTCTGTTGATTTATTAATTTCTCCCCTGTCTGTCCCACTCAGATCAAACAATACAGTTTAATACGGAAACGTCACATCACAGAAGCTAAAGTCGCTCTAACTGCCGTTTCACTGGGACTTTAAGAGTGTCATCGCACCTACTTCTTCATTGTGCTTTACTTCTTTTGGCAGCTCCTCAAATAATTTCAAGACAGACTCATTATTTCCTATCCCAAATGAGTTCTTTCATAAAGCTTTCAATTAATCTCCTGATTAAACGTCTGAGAAATATATTTGAGCAATATTGGCTTGTTTACCAGCTGGTGGTGATAGAATCTCATGGCACTGTCCCAACTGCTTTTTTATTAAGAGGAAGCCAGGGGTGTTGTGCAATTGCCAGTAAGTCAGTGCCTTGTTAAATGGGGCGATGCCATGACCATCAATTTAGCCACCCACTTTGCCTTTATGCTGAGCTAATGTATGGGCACTGTCAATGCTGGGATAGAAGTTAATGCAGAGGTAGAAGACAGCCACTTCCTGTAGAGGCAAAGCTGTTCACTCAAGAGTTTGAGCTTTTACAGCTTTTTAATGAAGACCACAGATTTCTTTCAGCAGGGATGGGTGTTTGGAAGAAACCTGCCAACTCGAGCATCGATAACGTTAACGATCAAATAATCGATTAATTGCTGCATGCATACATAACATCAAGGAGTTCAGTGTTTTATGTTTTAACCCCTGAAGAGGCATGAGGTTAGTTTTCACAGTAATCTTGCATATTTAAGTGTGTTTTGTGTTATAAATAAGTTCTGAGTAAGTTTTGAATAAGCAAGGTTTGATACAGTAAGCTAATTTTGCTCCAATTAATTCTCTTATATTTCTATGTGTTTTATAATTGTTATTGCAACTTTCAGTTTGCAAACTGTAGCTTTATCCAAGTCTATTCTCAGCGCATTGGCATATTGACGTACGGCCGCAGAACTGAACAATCGGCCGTGTTTCAGTTCAGTGAGTACTGATACACAGTCATAGGTAAAATTAAAATTAAAAAATACACAGATTGATTAAAAATTCCACGTGATTGATCAAATTCCTAACAACCATTAATCAATCATCCATTAATTATTCCATCCCTAAATGTTTGACTCGATATTTGAATACAAGCAAGTTTAAACCAAAAGCTGAGCTGGTTTCTAACCCTGGATGGTCATCCGAGGACGTCAGTCATGAAATCCACCTGATAGCTGCCCCCCGGAGCCCTTCCTCTTCCGTTTACCCGCTCTCCTAATCCGCCGCTAATGGTTAGCAATGGAGGCCCAGAGGAAGATTCAACCGTTGGTGTGTGGAAATCCCTGCTGGAGTGGGAGTGTCGCGCTTGAGGAAGTACTCAGCCAAGCGCGCCAGAGACAGCGACGGGACTCTCATGCCATGTGCACCAAAATGCTTCAAGGTGACCCGGCAACACAAACGTACTAACCACACACACGCATACACACCCACATGGAGGGGACGTGGCTGCACAAAGAGACACACTTTGATTGTGATCGCTGGCAAAAGCTGTGCTGTAAAGAAGGGATCTTCCTTTCTGAAAATGTTCCAAATCTGTCACATTGTTGAAGATGAATTTGATTTGTCGCGCCCTCTCGGTTGTTGTAGCGGTTATGAGTTCTCGTGTATTCTGAAATGAGGATATCTCAGACAAGAATCAAGTTTAGGTGAGACTTGACAATCAGACAGAGGCAGGACCCAGACACCGACAGAAACAAAAGGCCTGAAAGAAGTGTTCAGTATGAAACCAACTGCAAATTGCTCCAGGCGTTTAGAGCAATTGTGGGGAAGTGGTGGCAGAGATGTGATATAGCATGATAGTACATAAACTGTTAATTAAATGTTTCAGGGTTGCAGCCGTGTAATTTCCTTCATCAGCTGATAAGAGACTTAAAGGTTTGTTCTCACCGTCTTCCTTGCAGTGCTTTGGCCCCAGCTTTGTTAGCCTTTGATGGATGCTTTTATGTCATTATTTCACAGGGGTAACTTTTCACACAGAATTATTGTCACACTCAAACACAGTGTGTGTAAGGGACCCGGCAGAGGCCATGTTGTTTCAGCTCATTGTCTTAGCCCCGGGGCCCAAGGTCACGTTTAGATGCCATTTGTTAGCGTCTGTGTGAGTGTTGGAGTTCTGAACTTTGACCCTGCTTATGTCTGAGTAGGATGCTGGTGTCAGGGTTGAACAATGGCGGGGTGACAGGACACACTGATACGGTGTGTTGAGGACGTTGCCACAGGCCTTTGGGCTAATGGTTGTCCGGCAGGGCTGTCAGTGCAGTTAAACGCGTGAGCCTGGAGCTGCCTCTTAAAAGGTGCAATGTGTAAGTTTTTTCTGCTATGGGTGTCACAATACAAAACAATAACAAAAGATGGAACAGTGACTTCAATGCAGTCAATCCAGAGACAATAACTCAAAGATCCAACTCAAGTTGTTAGGGTTAGGGTTATTATCTTTCTCCAGAATCACATATCCTCATACCAAACTTTTCATCTTTCAAAAAAACATAATGGCTGCCTCACAAACATGTCAATTATCATTCATCTTAAGAATCTGTGTTTTTCTGACAATTTTTCGGCATGAGGAGGAGACGTTTGCTAACGTTTGCTAAGCTTGTTTCTCTGATAACTTAAGATCCAGATGTCTGAGGCTTTTGAGGCTTTAGCTAAAAAAACAAACAAACAAAAACAAAAAACAATCTATGGCAGTTTTTGATTGACAGGCAATGTACATGGAGCTGTGTTTGAACATTATTTGAAACATTTGGGATAATGTCAGTTCACAACATCATATGTAGCATAAGCCTAGTCATTTCATTGCAGAAATGTTACATAGTATACCTTTAAAGGGAACCACTGCTTTCTATTTTCATTTCTGATGTTTGGGATGAAAATTTCAAACAAAGCCATTATTCAATCCTGCATTAATTCCCAACATAATAAACTCTCTTTCAGCTGAGTGCTACAAGAAGTAATATTGGAAGTGTGCCAGTTTTAAACATTTGTGTGCATGTGTGTATGAATGCGTAGGGGGAGTTGATTTGCAATGCATAAACTTATGTGAGCTTAACTTAGACGTGTGTGCGCATGAAAAATACCAATTTAGGATTTTATTCTTCTACAGCAAAGTATGTTTCACACTGTCCTCCTTAGACTAAAATGAACGTCAGAATGGGGGGAAAAAGAGAGGTGCTAATCTCAATGAAGAGAAGGGTAAAAAGAAGATTGATATTAATATCAAATCAGGGCATGTGTGGGAGAGGCAGCGTAGCGCGAAATGCTCAATCTAAACCACGGGGACGTCTGTCGAGGAAGCACTAAATGTGGACTGACCTCCTTAACCCATCCACCAGGATCCTTTTTGCTGTAATAAATAATAGAGGATTGGTTGGGTCAAGCAAAGCACCACTGGGTGCCCTCTCCTCCCACGCGAAGGGTCCGTTTGCTGATCACCCCCTGAAGACACAATGCTCAATGTGTCCCAGAAGCCTCAATCAATTATTGATGCTTGATGAGAGAGGAGCCAAGACAATCTCTTAACTTCTAACTTCTTGGTGATATGAAAGTGAGATTGAATGGTCCTAGAGTACACGGCACACCCTCCAGGTTAATTGTGGTTAAGCATCATTTGTGTGCACGCAGTATGATTGCTGCCCAGCACAGCTGAGATGAGACTGACCCCGAAATGGGCGCTTTGAAATTGGTTCTGAGCACAGATTTTTGTCTGGAGTCCTATTAAATTGTGAATTTATTTCGAGCTCGATCCAGCAAGTGTTCATGCTTGCGCTAAAATATTTCAGCTGCTGCCTTTTTTTTTTCTCTTTTCCAGCCACCGTGTTCACTACTTCATCCTAGAAAAACCAGCCACCGCCTGATACTGACGCTGAACAAACATGTACAGATCAAAAACAACTCCCATGTAGTCTCACATTTCAGCCTAAATGCATGTAGTGTCCTAAACAGAGATTATCTGGGCTGCTGATCTTGATTGTCTTCCCCTTTTCGCTCCCAGGTGGCGGAGCGAGGTCCACATGTTTGCACAGGCACAGCAGCAGTCCCTTGGGGGCAATGCTACTGCAGCTCAACTCTCTGATGCTTCTGATCGCACATCACTCTGTGTGTCTGTGTGTTTATCTATCTATGCATACAGCAACACGGACACACACTGAAGGTACAGTTGATAGACTATATCACACCCTATTACGCCACAAAAAGATCCAGATAGCACCTGGTTCGTACGATACAAATCTCCCCTCGTAGAAACACAGTTTTTACCTGAAACTCACGAGATAATCAAACACTTCTTAATCTGGCTGTTAGATATAATAGATATAATATTATGATAAAGTAATGAACAATAAAATTGCATTAGTGGCTTTGTGCTGTGAAAGCTGACTGATTTGCCATCACTTGGATCCATGACAGTTGTTTATTGATGCCTTGGGGCCAGACGACAAAATGATGAATAGAGAGGAAGTAATCAGAAGCACTCTTGAGATGCACCACAGATACGCTCTCTCCACAGGGTCTGCTACAGCGCCATATAACAATTAGACTGCTGGATGATTTTATTAATAGTATTATTCCCATTAAAATGTCTCCTGTCAAGAAAAATAATGCATAATGACCTGACTTTTTGTGCTTTGTTCTTCTAATCTAATTCAAAATTGTGCACTAAATTGAAAACAATATGAAAAAAAGAGCAAATTATTTGAAATATTTGTGCTATTTTTCTCTTTCTCCATTGTTTATCTTGAGGTCTCATGCAGTTGTGGTTTATGTGGGGATATTGGTGCCCAAGGTTAAACACATTATGTCTGCGTGCAGCCAGCAGTTTGCTCAGCTTTACACAATTAAAAAGAATTAAAGTCTGTTTTTTTTCTTCTGCCCAAACATAATTACAGGGTATGGAATGAGTCATAGCGGAGTGTTAGAGACTCAACAATGGTGGAGGAAAAACTTGTTCATCCGATTGTGACTGCCAGAACATTGCCCCGTGGAGACAGGAGGGAAACAAACACACACACATGCAGAAAAAATAAATAAATCCAAATTCATCTCCTTATTCTTTCATTCTTTTATTTGAATACAGATGTATTCACTTCTGTGTCAGTCACTCTTTTAAAAAGGCTCGTCTTGACTTTTTTACACTAAAGCTGTATTTTATGTTCGGGGGTGCTGAATGCCAAAGATTTCGTTTTATTGTGACAATTTTTTTTGCTGCTCGGAGACAGTGGCAGCCTAAACTTTCTGCTCCCCCCCTCCAACTCCTTCTTTTCTCGGGTAAATAGAAACACAAGGACACAAAGCGTGAGGGGGGAGAGGTTGCTCGCCCTGTGGGAGGATTTGCCCATGAAAATATTTTGCAATCAGGAATGAATCAAATAGATAATAAGTGTTTAAGAATCTGTGAACCCTATGGAGTGTGTTCCCTTCCCTTTTATCTGATGCAACTATCGGCTGTCTTGTCTTTATCAGCTTACAGTATGGGATGCCACACAGCAGCAGCAGCAGCAGCAGCAGCTGGGGCACATGTTGGAGGGGAAAATGCTTGGCTGCAGTGCCCTCTTGTGGCGGCAGGTGGCATTGGTGCTGTGGAAACTTGTGAGAAGTCCTCAAAGAGAGTGTAGACTTGCCTGAAGTTGTGTTCAGCCACAATAAAATAGTTTTCTTTTGATTGATTTTTTCCCCCTTATTTCTGTGTTATACACACAAAGATACAAGACACAAAAATACAGTTGCAGTGGGCAAACAATTCATAAGTCAACCCAGTTAATCCCTGAACTAAACATTCTGTCTTCTCTCCCATGCCTGAAAAATACAATCTGGTACATAAAAAGGTTCCCCTCCTGAAGCACAACTCAAGTTTTTAATAATTCTCTAGCCAATAAAATCTAAATGAATGGAGGACATTTTACTAAAAAGTACATTCTTTATGTCCTCATAGACAAAACGTTAACCTCATTCTCAATTGCACCTAGATACACAACTATCTCTATTATCTATTTTGTGCTCTGCTAAGACATGGGAATTTATATTTAAAAAGGTGTTTTGTTTCTTCTGATAATCAATAATAAAAATTTAAAGATCAAAAGATTCACCCATAGAAATTGAATGAGAGCCAAATAGACAGAGCAGAACTGTTATCACTACAAAGAACTGTGACAGTTGTAGTGGGCTAACATCCGTAAAAAACAACAACTTGATTAACAGCATCAACCATTTTCTTTTGACAAACCAGTAGCTAGAATAAAATGTTGAAATATTCGATCCATTTTCCCTTAGCACTGAAATGGCTTCTTTTAGATGGACAACTCAGGAGAAAATGAAAGTTGTTAGAAACTGAGCAATAATCTCTCACAAGATTTGACAACAATGATGATGTTAGCGATTCAGAAACATATTTTCATAATGCTAAATGTTGCTGTTCTCTGTGTAAATAACACAGTTTAGCAAAGTAAATACAAATTCATTATACTCAACATTCAGAACTTAGTAGACAGAAAGTGTATACCACTTCATACCATTAGAGAAGCTTGTCATGTGTTATCTTTTGCAATAGAGTATCTTTGATGGTACGTCGACAAATCATAGATTTCTCATTGTTTCTTAACCACTGCAATACTCACATACTCAGGCTTTGTCAGAACCCCTGGGCATCAATTTTTTTACACATTCCAAACATGTGGTTAATGTTTTGATTTCTTGGTTAGGTTTAGGAAACCAAAACCACTTGGTTAGGTTTAGGAAACAAGACCTACTTGGTTATGTTTAGGAATCAAAATCTACTTGATTGGGTTTAGGAAACAAAAACTACTTGGTTAGGTTTAGGAAACAAAAGCTACTTGCTTGAGTTTAGGAGACAAAAACTACTTGGTTGGGTTTAGGAGACAAAAACTACTTGGTTGGGTTTAGGAAACAAAAACTACTTGGTTGGGTTTAGGAGACAAAAGCTACTTGCTTGAGTTTAGGAGACAAAAACTACGTGGTTGGGTTTAGGAGACAAAAACTACTTGGTTGGGTTCAGGAAATGATTGTGGTGTGAGTTAAAATCAGTGTGTTTCTTACTTAACTCAAGTTCCAGTTTCACACAGTAACAGGACAAAACTGCGGTCTCCAGGGTGGAGGGTCTCAAGTCTGTTCCATCCACTCTGCCCTACCTCCTGTACAGACGATCTTTATACTATGTCACCTGACTTCCGAAACACATTGAGCATCTAATACTGACAGATTGTGAGTTAGTTGAAAGCCTGATGCTAAAGCATAGTTGATCAAAGTGTGGCTCATGGGCCAATGGTGGTTTTCAGAAACATTTTGTGCAGCCCCTAAACCTGTAATGAGTTGCACGCATTACATTTGAATATTCTGCTCTATTTAAAATCTTTCACTTTCAGTATCTTACATTTAATACACTACTTGGCGACTGCATCAAACAGCTGAAATTCAAGCCCTAAATTTGCACTCTGTCATCAAATCTTTGAACACTCCTGCTCTAAAGGCCACCAAAAACATTATATATCTCAGCATCTGTGCTTTGCAGAAACTTAAAATCTTTCAACTGCTTGTGAACTAGTCAGATGACCACATCAAACAGTTCAACGTCCGCTCTACTCTCATTCTGTTTCTGTGGATTCACCATGATGCTAGTTTAGGAAGAAGCCTCAGAACTACCAGGAGGCTGGTGTTCTGGTCAAGTTTAAAGTGTTGAAGTCTCTCAGAGCCAAAGCCTCGTGCCTTCTTTGGCGTCTTTTGTCCACCGCTGGCCCAAATGAGCCTCTCTCCCTGCTATGGGGGATGAGAGGACAGGAGATAGGATTATGCGATGACTTGTGTTCGCCGATGATGAACAAGCCCTCGTTAGCGAGCACTTTAATGTGCGGACAGATAGCGCGCTCATTAGCTCTAGTAATGACCACTTCACAGTGTATTGCTGCTCTAATTGCATGTTTTGTTCTCTCGGAGGCTCGGGCGCCGCAGAGTGGAACACATCTCTCTCCTCTTCCCCTTCCAAGAAGTGAGCTGCTATCGCTCTCTAACTTCCTGTCTTTTCTCTTCCTCCGCCTCAGCCCCATCTATCACAGTTTGAGGACGCAGCATATTTGTGGTCACCGTTCTGTCGGAATGAGGCATGGCAGATTAGAAGCTCCCAAAATCATGTCGACTAAATGGAACAGATGAGACTGGATGAAAACCCCGGTATTGTCCCTGTAGCTAGGGCAACAGAGGTTCCAACTCAATTGTACTTGTGTCGATTAATTCAGTTATGCGGCAGTAATAATTTTTGAAGATATTGAACGATAGGATGGAGAAATAGGAAAACTTAAGATCTCACCTTTTGATGCGGAGAGAAAAAAAATATGAGTAGCTTCCAGCATCAAAAGCCCTAATCACATCATATTTTCTGAACATAAAAGGCTCGCTCCTTTCCCCATTTTATTTCCTCTGCTGTAGTGATATGTCATGTCAATCGTTATATTATGCACAAGTGCTGTCTTTTTTATTGTGAATTCCAGATCGGGTGGGACATTTGATATGGAGGCTTAGAGGATTCTGATGCCCTTCTATTTTCCTTGATTTCGTTACCAGTGGGACATTTTTGCCTCCATATTCTTTCATGTCCCTCCCTTCTCTGAAAGTAAGTTGTTTATTCTCCATGATGACTATCTCCGGCTCAAAAAATATCTTCTGAAAAGACTTCTGAGCAAATCTGTCCAGGCTTGGTCCCTTTTTAAATCTAAGGCTTGGGTAGAAGCCTACAATGGCTTAGAGTCCTTGGAGGAGGCAGCTTTCTTTTACTCTCTTTCTCCATTCCCAGTCATCTTTGTGATACTTGTGAACACACAGCTTTATGACAAGGAGCTAACTTAAATCAATTTAAAACAGCTTTTGAAATGCCTTTCGATATGCCATTGTGTTTACTTGAAAAAGAATGAAAAGGAAATCTGAATTGTAACATCTGTCATATTGGTTGCCCCCCCCTTCCCTTGCAGCTTTCGTCACACGCACAATGAGGAATTGATCGATTCAAGTCCATTTAGGTTTTGAAATAAATATAAAAAAAATACGTATAATCTATCCGGGCTAGAAAGCAGAGAAAGCGGGAAGAAAGAATCGGAGGGCCTGCAGGCAAACAAACGCATTAAAGACATCCAGAGCACAGAGGCAGCCAAGCTATGCTAAGCCAGCAGGATGATTCATTTAAGCACATCTCTCGTCTCTGTAAGCGCCACAGTCATTGTTGCTCAGCTGTGTACACTGCAGTGAACAGCAGCTTTAAGTGGAGGAGAACTGCGGTGGTCATTCTTTGGAACAGCGGTAAAAACTATCAAAGTTTGCTGAATAAAGAACCGCTCGCCCAGTTCATCTGGTTACTGTATTTCAGACCTAGGCTCGAGTGCTTTTTGCTCCCCCAAAGGGGATCAAGTGCCACTTGAAATCATGGGAGCAGGTACCGGCCATGAAAAAGACCTTAGCCTCATGTTCCACATAATATCTTGTAGACCATCAGTTGGTGCACAATGCGACTCTAGACCCTTCAAGTGACATCTTAGTACGAACAGAGTGGGAGAATTGCGCCGAAATACCTCTTTGCAGAAGCCAACCTGAGCTACAAGCAAATCCTTTTAATCCAGTACAGTATACTTAAGGACTGACCATTGGTAAACCCTAGAGAAGAGAGAAGTATTAATAAGCTGTCACAAGGCTTACTCATTCTATGATTTCCACAGACACTTAACTGCCATGGTGAGAGGCAGGGGAGGGCTCGGGGATGAGTGCTCACCCCTGATCTTTACCCCTCTTAAAGCAGTAGGGAAAAATGGAGGCAGGCAGGGGATTATGGAGTGCAGTAATTGTGGAGAGGTGTTGGAGTCAGGATGCAGCGTTTCTGCTGGATTAAGACAAGAAGACAGGCTAATCTTGGATTGGGAGAGGAGACACAAGGGTCGGAGTTGTTCTGGAGCCCTGAGGCCGTTTGGAAAGCTTAAGTGGCAAAAAAAAGGGACTGTTTATCCATACCTCTCTTGTGCTGCAAGACGGCCCTCTTCAAAATCATCTTTTAGCATATTAAATGCTCCCATATGTTGTCATTTAGTATGATAGAAGCAGACGTGCACAGAAGTCTAATTTCCTTGCTTCTCTAAAGCTAAAGGATATTATTTTGGAGAATGGTCACTTTCTTCTCCTGCATTTGCTGACATTCAGCAGCCCTTGATGCATATTAGCAATAATAATAATAATGATGGAAAACGCTGGCAAATTGCATTTTTCCCCCCTACTTTATTTCCCCCCTTTGCCTTCCTCTCGGTGCCTTTGTGCCGGCACAGTCCCCCAGTGCTTCCTCACTCCAGTTTGTTGTTGTGCTTCCATTGTCTCCCTGAGGGGAGGTGACCCCGTGTCTGTTGGTTGTATCAGCAGCCCTGCATTGTACTCAGGGGGGGATTTAGACTCTCAAAGCATCTTCCCGCTGCAGCTTTCCCAGCAAACACCCAAAGTGGTATCTCGCCTTTTCTCTCGCTCAGACATTAATCTTGCTCTACCCTTCTACATCAAAAATGCTTGTATTGTCAGGGTGCGCTAATGTTTGCCTCCTATTCACTATATATACACATATATGTATTTTTGTGTCTGAGGGAATCAGTCGAATGCATTGTTCCCAAATCATTGTAATATCTATTTAGAGTGGCAACAGCACTGGCTGCCGATGCTCAGTATTCATGGAGCATAAACCAGCCTTAAGACTTAGAAAAGCTGAAAGGGCTTATCCCTATATTCTTAAACTCCCCTCTTTTATGTTGGTCTTAGGCATTAAGGATAGGATTGTGAATAGCAATTGTTCAACTGCTGCACTGAGAGTGAGTGTGTATACGTGGGTGGGGGTGTTTTATTCCCTGGCAAAATCCTTTCCCTTTCTCCCATTTTTTTCAACTGTAAATATTAACTGTGTTCTTAACTCTTAACGCTGTATGGGACAGAGTAATGTGCTTTTAAGGATATATTATGTGAAAGATTTTCCACTGCATACACTGCTGCTTGAAATAAGAAAAGGCTATTTTATGGAGCCTGAAAACAAATTTGCTACGGCAGAAGAAAAAGAAGAAGAAGAAAAAATAGATAGAAGTTTGCAGTATCAAGTCGTCAGCAAACAATGAAAGAGAGATCTCAAAGGGGCTGGGCAAATCTTTTTAAAAATGATTGCATCCTGCTTCTTTTATTTATTTATTTATTTTTTTCCATCGCTATGTATCAAATCCGTGCTTGGTCTTTCTTCAGAAAGTGTGTAGTGCTAATGCATTTCAAAAGCCCTTTTTCAAAGCACAATAGAATATCGCCATAGAAGTTTAGTGGTTCCGCTAAAGAAAGTGGCTCAGTCATTGAGAGCTGTACTCCATTGTGCTCGAGCCTAAGACATTCCCGCTGCAAAGTCGCCATCACTTTTTTTTTCCAGTTTTCATAGCTGCGGCTGGAGTTAAAAGGTTGTTGAAAAAGCTTACATATTTCTGTGTTGCCTTATAACCTGTTATAATAATTACCATTGTGAATCTGATTGTGTGGAGCATCAACGTGCAGCAGAATAAGATCTGGTGAGAAGAAGCACAGATTTTAAAGTTGTGCACAAGGCTGAATCAGTGTCTTGGAGGTCGAGAGACACATAGCTTGACTTAGCATGGGCCTGTATAAACATCTATTACATTTACATGTAACAGAAGCATGGAGGAAACCATTACTTGTACTGTAAAGTGCAGCCAACTGTGTATAATCAAAATGGAGAGTGGCACTTTGGGGATTGTGACAGCTGCAGCCTCTCCTGTTGATATCAAATAAGACCTTCTGAAACCTTAAGGATGAGTTAGCATGAAACAAATTGCTCCTAATTGTCAGGAGGATAAATTGTGACTGTGAGCGTTTGTAATTCTGTCAGCTACCATTCACCCCCTCATCTCCATTCATCTGGGCCCATGCACTTTAATTGAGAGGGTCTGGACTGGCTGAGTGAATTGGTAATAGAAATAAGGACCCAGTGTGGATATTTTAATCAGCACTGACTTCTGTACCGGGGCAGAAATGAGCCAGCGCACCATGGAGCGGCAGGCCATCCATCTCCAGAGCCTCAGGTGGAGATGGAGGAGTGGCTTCTCCATTGGATGTGACAGTCACTCAGGGGGGCTAATGGCTCAGCACTCACTACTGATGGTTATTGGGATTTATGCTTCCCATCAAAAACAATAAAGTTACCTCTGTGATTCAGCACAGGCAGCACTCAGAGAGATTCTCACGGTAAGGTTACTGTGTTGATAATGTTGTGTAATGTAACTAGTACTCAAATACACTAATTTCATACTTGTGGTCCACCAAATACACTTTGGTGTTGGAATGAAATATATATTTTTTTACCTCTTTCCATGAAATGTGACAATGTGATTTATTCTTAAACAGATTCAAGTATATCTTCTCAAAATGTTATTAATCAATCGTTTTCAATCATATCACAGTAGAAAGAAACCACAATTAACAGAGTATCCATAGGCTAGGCTAGGCTAAGCTAAGCTAATGTCCCCTAGCTATTAGCTTCATTTTTAATGTACAGACATGAGAATCTTTTTCTCTAACATTTAACAAGTATATGTCCAAAATCAATCTATTGTTTTAAAAAAGACCTACTAAAATGTGGCATCACCATGTGGGGCCCAAAGCTTCATTTTTTAACCAAAAGCGGCCTGAACACACACAAATAAGAAGAAAATACGGGCAGAGGGCATAGTCTCTCAACACCAAACTTATTACGCGGGTAAGTGATGATTGGCATTATTTTCATGAGTCAAACATTGTTTTTTAAATAAATTATTGCATATTATACCTCTAAATGAACCACTTAGTTCTTGGTAACTACTACCTAGTTTCAAACTACTTCATTATTTGCACCATTAAAATTCCCGTATGTATTTGCTGGTAATGTCTCGGGAAACAGCAATCTGCTCCGTCTTTAGGCTTAGCTAAGCTAACGTCTCCTAGCTATTAGCTTCATTTTTAATGTACAGACATGAGAATGGTAATGATTCTTTTCTCTAACATTTTACAAGTATATGTCCAACATCAATCTATTGTTTTTTTGTTTTTTTTTAAAGCCCATTTAAATGTAGCATTCCTATACTTTTACTCAAGTATTTAATCTTCCTCTCACGGTTGCTAGCTCAGTTTGCTGACAACTGGAAGTGTAACGCTAATCATTCACTTCATGTCTGCAGCAGTATTATTACACATGACAGCTGCAGCCTTCATGCACATAAAAACACATATTCTAGAAGTTCATAAACAGGCAGACATGACTATTTATAAAATTGGACAACAGGGAACAGATCAGAATGCATGTCTATTTATTTAGCCTGGGGATATTTGGTGTGGCCCGCACATGCTAACTTCTACATATTCTAATTTGTCCTTGTCATGTTTATCATTAATCTTTGGCCCTGGTTTGCTTGAGACATGGTGATTTGTTGGGATGTCCCATGGGAGAACCAAAAACATTCTCCAATATGATAATGGCATTATGCCTGCCTCAGTGAAAATGTGTCATATAAATTATACATTATCAGTGACTACATGCATCATATGTTGATATGACAGTCTTCATTCTACGGTGAAACACTTGGATGTGTCGCCTATAATGCAGTTTCACGATCCCTGGGCTCCAGTTAGGTCACCTATCAAAGCTTGAATGTGGTCTTTGATTATAAATCATATACACGGTTCATATTTATTCATTGAAGAATATATATAGTATGGCTAAATGACAATATTAAAATAATAGACTTCAAGAACGTCATTGGCAGAGTTGGATTTTATCAAGCAGCGAACAGGATTTCTGCTGCTTCACAAGTGATACACAATCATAATTTTACTATTATGTGGCGGACATATTGATGACAACAAGGCATTAAGTTTTGGAGGTTGCTGGTAACATGATCCTGTTTGAGGTGATATTAGCTTCCTTTTCATTAATCATTCATTCGACACGCGTAAACTATTTTAGACAAAACTCATCAATCAAAAAAATGATACAGTGCAGCGCTTGATATTATTGGGCATTTTTCACCATTGTCCGTCAGTGAGTACACTTTTTGAACATAGTCGGCTCATATATCAATCACACTCATTGTTAACTCTCCATTATTTTAACCGAGCGGAATCACGAGATTAAGAAGGAATGATTAATCATGAGAGTTTTTCTAGTTGTTGTTTCATCCGTCTGATGCAGATTTGTTCTTGTTGTGTTACTTTTGCATAAAAAAATCCAAGAGGCTTGATGACTGGATGAATCAGTGGACTTATAGGGGCCTCATTTTGGTGCAGCCCGGGAAGAAAAGGAAAGTAGAGACATGCTGCTGGCAGAGATGAATTAGAGCTGTGGAAAAGCACTCTGATACTAGCAGGTGACATTTTTCGCCCTGCCTCTCTGTTCCCTCTCTCTTCCATTTTCTCTCCACCAAAAAAAGGGAACAGAGGGTAAAAAGGGTTGCTTTGTGCAAAATGGGACAAAGTATAAAACATATTCAAAGAAAGTATGAAATTCCCCAACTTCAGAAAAGCCATTTAGATCATCCGTCCGAGTGACGTAAGGGAAAATAATATACTTGACCCTTTTGTCTGTGCACTTTGAGAAGTTTGTTATAATGGCAAGCCCTGTAATAATTCACTGTACCTCATGTATATTAAGTAGAAATTCACTGGCTTTTATGATAAATTGCCAGGGTAAAGCCAGGACACCTCTTTTGCATTTCAATGCGAGAGAGTGTCAGATTCTTATTTCATTACCAGGCGACACATTAGCTGATGGATTTTAATTTTCTTTTTTTTTTTTTCCCTCCTACAAGCAAGAATCCTCAGAGACCGGGTCGAAACAGAAAGGGTTTTGAATATAAGGATAGGTGCAAGAATGAAATAAATAAATACAAATCAGTGTCAAGAAACCTTTATTGCAATTTTGAGGCCATCACTGAAAAAAAAAAGTCAGTTTATGTTCCTTTGCATACCTTTGCGAATTGCCTGTCCACAGTGTGAAATGATGTATCCCCAATATCACTGGTGGAGCTCTCTTGCTGAGTGGACAGAAAATCAAGGTTTAATTCATATTGTGATAAAAATCTGGATGTGGTTGAATCTGAGACATGCTGAGCAGGGGCAATGTGGAGCAGACGTGAGAGCGTAGCCTTTTCAGAGCGTCACACAGCAGGGTGCTGAGCCGCTCCTCAGCCCTCTCTGCCTTCACTATAAAGCTTAGGACTCTGCTGAGGGATTCTTTCTGCTCGGCTACAGGGAGAGGAGCACAAAACACAGGTGCCAAAAGCAATTATCAAATTACCTAAGCCTTTCTTGCTCCTGTTTAATCTGTTTGTAGCAAATCCAGCTAATAATACATTAGGGTATTAAATGTGGCCCTCTATAGAGGTAATAATTACAGTAGCTTCAGTTTTCAATGAAAGGGAAAAGAATGAACAAAACTAGGTCAATGTGAAAACTCTGCTAAAACATAACTTCTCTTTCAGGTCTTGGCCTCTCTGGTGTTTGGTGGAATTTTGCTGGCAAAGGAAAGTAAATGAGAACCGCTTACGGCTCTTTCAGCGTAAATGTGCGCTTAACTTACAATATGTCATGTTCAGCCACTAGGGGTCTCTCAATCTGAATCAAAACAATAACAAAAGATAGAACAATGCTGTCATTGCTGTCAGATTCTCACTGGTAAAATTCCTCGGACTGTCCTCGCCCAAAATACAAGCCCATGTTCCGGTGAAAAGGCACACCGATATAATAACCTGTCCTCATCCCAAGACATCAAATACTGCTGCTTTGTATCATACAGATGCTAGGGTGCCTTGTACGTCAGTATCAGGCGCGAGGGGGAGTCACAGAGCAGCTGTATTGTGTGCTTGCACAATTGCTATTTCAGAATTTTTTTGCCCTAGAATCCTAAATTTGGTGCCTCTCGCACATTCTAATGCCACTATGCCATCTTAATCATTGCATATTTTAATAAGTAAAGGAGAATAAGGGTTCTTCTGTTTTATTTAAGGCATCACATTTTGACAGTCTTCTTGTAAATTATGTGGTGGACTCTGTTAACACATCCATGTGCTCTTAAAACCTCTTGAAACCTACATGTGTTTGCTTTTATTTTGAACGTGTCTAACACATTCTTACCGTAACGCTTACGAAATACAAGCACTGTGAAAACAAGTGGAGGCTGACTGACCGCTGCTACTAAATGAATATGAACAGAAACCCTGGCTTCTTTGTTGACTCAGAATACATCCTGAACACAGCAAAATAAGAAGAAAATAAGAAAATACAGGCAGAGGGCATAGTCTCCCAACACACAATGTGGGTAAGTGATGATTGGGATTATTTTCATACGAGTCTATACATTTTTTTTTTTTTAAAGAAATAATTGCATATTATACCTCTAAATGAACCATTTAGTTCTTAGTAACTACTACCTAGTTTCAAACTATTTCAATAGTTGCACCAATAAAATTCCCATATGTCTTTGCTGGTAATGTCCCGAAAACAGCAACATCACTGTCGTGTCATAAGCTACAACATAACTGCCAGAAATGTTTTAGGAGGCTAAATATTAAAATGAACAGTCGATTTTTTGTAAATGTTGGCATTCATTTGTTTTCTCCATGGTTATAGCTACAATATTAATGTGGTTTAGATTTTGTGGAAAACATCCAATTATGCTTACCAAGCCAACAACACTATTTGGTCATTTTTTGCTGTTTGAGGTTTTTCTTTTGCAAAATGTAAATTTAAATGACAAAACTATGGTGATTTATAAAGTCTAAGATATGGCAACCATATTTCATCGTAGCATACTTAAAAGCTAATGTTATTTGGTCAATAAGATAAATGATTAATATCTATAAGGACAGGTTTGTGTGGTGCAACCCGCTTGAATTTAGTGTTGATAAAACTCAACTACTGTGTAATTGGCTCCTGGTGCTTCGTGGCCACATCATTTTTAACTCGGTATGACCTGCATGGTGGCCCATCACCAACTCCATGTTGTAAGCTGTTGGTGTTTGGCCTGAACCAGTTCTGTTTGTTGAATATTTCCATAGTCGTGCTGAGAGGAACAGCAGTGCAGCCTTTCTGCCTCCCACATCCGACTATATTCACGCTCAGTGACAACAAGAACCTCCCTCACTTCATACCCAGTCCTCCGTCTGTGGAGCGCGTTCCTACCATCCATTGTCACCGCATTAACCGTAGGCTAGCATAAAAGTAATTGGAAACTGATGCAAGCCAAAGCTTCAATTAATGCACCACCAAAGTCCCCGTTCTGTGTAATCGGCAATAATGGTTTCATGTTTGGGAGGGCGTTTGGTCACTCGCATTCAGCACTCACCTCCTGACAGAGACTGTTAAACCCTGCTCAAAATCCCCACTCCACAGTAATCTTCATTTCAGTCATTTTCCTTCTTTTTCCATCTCTGATGACAGCTCCAGTGTCTTCGCATTGCTTGCAGTCAGATTGTGCGCCCGAGTGAACAGGAGGTGTAATTGACTACTGACAACTCAGCGACAGGATTCTTAATTATTACTCTAGGGTATGGTGGCTGGCTGGCCTGGGTTCAGCTCTCTCACTGAGTATGCTAACAGAGTCATTTTCCTCTTCTCTGTGAATATCGAAATGCAGTTTTGTTCGCTGCATTTCCGCGTCAGACCCCCAGACTTTGAATTTAGGGGATGATTGCAAATGAAATGCATGTGCTGTTAGTTTAATGCTGCACAGATTTTACACGAGTGCACTGCAGGCTACAGAAGTGGGTCTCTGGCACTACAACCATATCAATTACTGACCCTATCAGTGGTGCTACAACCCAATGTATTAACAAGATATTACAGCTGTCCTTTGTGGGAAGTCTTCATCTGATATACATATATATATATATATATATATATACATATATATATATATATTTATATTGGCTCTAAACATGGGACTACATGGTGCCTTTGTTTTCTTTGCCTTTGTGTGTCAATTCTTCATCTGCCCTTACAGTGATAAGACATTACACTGACGCTTCTGCTGCTACTAGTACTACACAAGAGCATAATTCCTCTGGTCCTTGCCTGTTTGTGCCTGCACTGGGCCTGCTCAGTGTGATAGAGCAGAGTAAAGAGGGTGAGCATTGCTTTGTGCTGCAGTCTGTATCTTTTGTGCGGGTGGATATGGAAGAGGGCGTGAAACAATTGGACAAAATGGCCCTAATGTGCTTAAAGAATCTTCTGTCTTTAATCAAAGCTCACACACATGCACCACAAAGGCAGACAGAGCAAACCCAATTCTCCGCTGCTTCTGCCGAGTTCTTCTCCTGGCTTCAGTGCTTCTCCTCTCTGTGTTGGAAATCAGGATCACGTTGGCTTTGTGAGGTTTTTTTCTCAGCTGTCATTCACACATAGATTCCTTGCCTCATCTCTTAAAGAAGGGACAACGGGGATTTGGCTTTAAGACCAGACAGCAAAGTCTAACTTTGTATATGTGTTGTCATGATTAAATCCTATTGTTGAATTGCTTGATCCAGTCAGAAATCATAATTTGCCAGCCACCTATGTCCCAAAAAGTAGGTGGACTGAAAAGGAAATACAGTCACAATTCAAACTAAATTGACCATTAGCTAAACCTCTCCTATGAATAGTGATTGTTTATTCATAGCTTGGATTGACTCCACGCGTCCAAGCAGTGTTTATGGGACTGAAGTACCCAGCAATTAAGTTCAAAGGGTAGGCTTTTATTTTAGCCTTTATAGATAGATAGATACTTTATTTATCCCGAGGGAAATTCAAGCATCCACTAGCAGCATTCAAACATACATTGAACATACACTATACATACATTAAAATTAAACATAACTTAAAAAATATTAAAAATAAAATTTCAAAAATTTGCAGAGGAATTGGACTTTAACTGGGAAATTCAACATTGCAGGAAACTAAATAATGTGCAGATAAATTAAACATTTGCAAAGATGACCAGGAAAGAATTGTGCAAAAAAGAAAAGTGCAAAACAGTGATTGAAACAACAAAAAAACATTGTCTGCTTTAACAAAAGCTAGAATCATTAGCATGTTCGGATAACTAGCTTACCCTCTACATTAATAACCTAATAAACAAGTGCTATCATCAAGGCCAAGGACCACTTCGTCGACTAGGTTTCATATGTTTGTGGGGTTACTAATTCTGACCATGCTAGACAGGTTTTGTGGTTATGTTAAGGCGTCCTCAAACATTTAAAAGAGACTGAAGTTTATGCATTTGTTTTAAATAAAAGTAATGTTAATACATTTTTTAAGACCTTTCAAGATCGTAATTAAGACATTTTATGAGATTTTAAGAGAATTTTAGACATTTAAGGCCTTAAATTCAAATGATTGGATTTAAGAAGTTTTATGACTTTTTAAGACCCTGCGGATAACCTGTTATTTTTTATTTATGAACCAGAAGTAGTCAGCTCGGCCGGCGGAAGTCCCTTGTGTGCTTGCTCCACGAGTCCATACATCTGAAGAGCCATAGAAGATCTGGGTACTTTAATGCATGGATGTGAAACTTTTTTGGCAACTGAGCAACTTTCATAGGAATGAGCTTTGCCCCGCCTCCACAACACTACATCCAGTTCTCTTTATACATCCACGGGCTGACTCGTAAGATAGCTAGCAATGACACAATAGGACAATGACACGTGAATACTAGCAAATCACAGTACAGTAAGGTGGAACTAGGCAAACAACCACCCCCCTACAGCCAATCATAACACACTATCCGACATCAGAGTTTAGATTATTGTTAGATTAACGTTAGCCGCTCTTTCCTTCTCTACATATAATTCAGGGAAGTTTACAACCCAACATTACCTAAATATAGCATTATATTTAGCAGTAATCATCCCAAAAATATTTTTCTATTGTTATTCAAAAGGTAAAAGACTAACTTTTTCAAAGTATGAACAAGTATGTAAGCCAACTAAAACAGCAAACTAGTCTTATATTAATAAGAAATAACAGTTTAATCTTACATTACAATCTCCTTATCTTATCATACTAATAGAACTATAGAGTGTTTATTTCTATTGCTTCAACATGGACCATCACCTGCTGAGGATGACAACTTTGTGCAACTTCACCCTCAAACTTTCAGCATGATATCATGTCTGAAGTGCATAATTAAGACCGCTGTTGCAGATTACTTGTTTTAAAATGAGCTGGGAACATGAAATAGTCGTGTTCAGCCAACTCCTGGAGCTAGCTTAATTAGCTAGCTAGTTGTAGCTGATAAAAATGGTTGCCAGCTAGAAAGGAGAAGCCTGCTTTTGCCTAGCCCGTATCTGAAATTGAGGACCCATTGTTTTAAAAAGTGGTATACCAGTATCATTTTTAAAATGCACGTAGGCCATGCATAGCAGAAAGCTTGACAGGCAACCGTAACCGAGGGGGGTGAGACTCAGCGAACGGTCAATTGTGACTTTTAAATGTATTCAGACTTTGTTTATGATCGTCGGGCACAGTTCATATGGTTTCGGCGATTACCAGATGGCCCACTGACATCAAATTTCTTTATTCCTGACACTGCTTATGCAGCACAGTTAAGAGATCAAGAGTGTGATCAGAAATGGCAGCTCATCTCATCTGTAATTTGATGATGAAATAGATGGGAAAGAAAGGAAAAAAGGAAGCATACCTGGGAGCGTAAAAAGCATGATGGTTGCTTCATGACCGCTCCTCTTGCCCTTAGTGTAACATTCAGGGGAAGAGTGTCCCTTTGTTATCGCCCCCCTCTCCCTGGCAATTATCACAAACTCCACTTCCCCTGCCCTCCGGAGCCCAGAGAACTGAGCGGCCGGAGTGGGAGAATAGCTACATTTATAATTTTATTCTTCTCTTTCCATAGATTAATTTTCTAGGAAGCCCTGTCACTGCTGTACAGGAAAGCGGAGAGAGAGGAATAGAGTGTAAAAGGGGGGAGATGGGGGGGTTGGAGAGATTGGGGCTACAGTGCACAAGCCTTCTCGCTTTTTCGTTTTCTTTTTTTTCTTTTCCTTGACAGATCATTTTCCATGCAGGGGTATCAGGGGGTCTGGCCGATAATTGGCATGCAGATTGCAGCTGATGGCGTCCCGCAACAGAAGAAAAGAACTGGCTAGTTAGAATAATGAGCCAGCCTGCCTGATGGATGGGCGAGGGAGGAGGTCATACAAAATGTTTCAGACACAATTCCTGACCCCCCCTCCTCCTCCTCCCAACCGCACCCCTACCTGCACCCCCCATTTTTATTTTTCTATTTTTCACAAAGCCCTGATATTTCATTATTTCCTCCTCTCTCTATCCTTCTAGGGCAATGAAAGCGTCCCATCTTCCTCTTTCTTCCCCTCTCCTTTTATTTTTTTTATTTTTCTTCCTCGCCCAGCTGTGAACACTTCCAGAACTGTCTGCGTGTAGGTAGCACACAGTGACAGTACAGATTTGGGTACACGGAGCCTGCAAAATGTCACAACTCATTAGGAGGCTGACACCCTTAAGAGACTCCAGTGTTTTAATTACAGTAAAGGAGTTAATTACTGGCCTCTCAATGGATTTCTGTTTCTCACCCTCTGCTAGCTAGGAGACTCTCAAATAACGCAAGTAGGCCTCAACATAATGGAAAAAAAGACTCTGACATGCTGACAAATGTCAGGATTGCACTTCTTTGTTGAAACTTTTAATAGGATTTGCAGGTGGAATGGGGTTTGAATCAATGTATTGTTATTCTCATTGATGAAAACAATTTTCAAGTAAATTGTTCTGCATTGGAAACCGTTCATTATCAATGAATTGTGTGAAATTGAATTTATTAGCCAAAATAGATACTCGGAACTAGGGTTGGGCTGGTTTAAAACATTTCAAACGGGTTTGATATTAAGACGAACACCTGAACACTAGTACACCAGATCTGACCACTAGGTTTCGCACTTGAATCAGCAGCCATTTGAACAGCGAAGCATTTCCAGTCCACTTGGTGGCATTGGTTCATCTCTAAGCTGGCTCCCCAACTGCCAGTAAAAAGAAGAAGAAATACATGAGCCTTAAATCTTTTAGATTAGATTAGATTATAATTTATTGATCCCACAATGGGGAAAATTACTTAAAAGAAAAAGGTGTGAATATAAATTACCGGAATAAAAAAAAGTAGTTTGAATGAATAATATAAATACAAATCAAGATTATATAAAAGCTATGGTGAGTAATTTAATGATTTTGTCCAAAACGTGTCTTCTTTTTGTGTTTTGTTTGAGACTAACTGCTGTGTATCGTCTCAGTGCCCCAAAAACGAAAACTTTCTCGTAATTTTTTTTTTTGCTAAAATGGGGTTGCCATATATACTTTGTTGGCCGTAAATATCACTTGGGGGCCCGTCGAAGTGAAGTCTATGTGTTGGAGACACTGTAAATACAAATTGGATTCACCCCCTTGTAGATAGGTTACTTTTTAATTTACTGGAGCATACCATGAGAGGCTCCCCAGGTTCATTTGGATTAGAGTGAAGCAAATCCAGTCCACTTGGTGGCAGTAATGCAACTCTAAGTTGGGTCCCCAACTGCCAGTAAACAGAAGAAAAAGAATGTGAGGCTTAACTTTTGTCCAAAATGCTAGTTTTTGTTTTTGTTTTCTTTGAGACTGACTGCTGTGTGTATCATCTCATTGCCCCCAAAACATGAACTTTCTAGTAAAACAATTTTTTAGCTAAAACGGGGCCATAAATATCGCTCAGGGGCCCGTCCAAGTGAAGTCTATGTAGTGGAGACACTGTAAATACAAATTGGATTTAGCGCCTTGTAAGTAGGCTACTTTTTACTTTACCAGAACATGCCATGAGAGGGTCGCCGGTTCGACTCCGGCCTGCAGCTCTTCTGTGTGGAGTTTGAATGTCCACCCGTGTCAGCGTGGGTTCTCTCTGGGTCCTCCGGCTTCCTCCACAGTTCAAAAACATGCAGCTTAAGGTTTAAAGGTGATAGTCTGGCAACCTGTCCAGGGTGTAGCCCGCCTCTCGCCCAATGTCAGCTGGGATCGGCTCCAGTCCGACCCGAGTTTGGATGCGCAGTTAAGGATAATGAATGATGACAAATGCTGGTTCAATCAGTTAGCATAAAATCAAACCGGTTTAAGCTTGTACACCGGACCGGACCAGTCAAACCAGAAATTGACCCAACTCTACTAAGAACAATGTTTTACCTGTAAAGTCATAGCAAATTAAATCTCTTATGTGTATATTAAAAACAAGGATTCAGATCAGGTAAACTTTTTCCATATCTCCTTTCTGTGGATGTCCCTGTTAGTATTAGATGCCAGGCCTTCCCCTTAGAAAGCAGGTTTTACCTCTCCACCACCCTCAGTGTTGCATTTTATTGTGAATTGCTCTAATCCCTGCAGCTTTACAGATAATTAACCCAGACTGTCATTTTACCCTGCACATCACTGTGCTTTTGATCTACCTTCCAGGTCAGGTAGCTAGGTAAACAGAGGAATTATAATAGCCTGTAAGTGTTATTAAGTACCTCGTTGTGCGTGAGAGGATCAAGCTCTTTTGCATGTTTTGTTGTTTTACTGGTGCATTTTGCTTTGTTTTGCTAAATGATCTTTACCTCACTGTGGCGTTTTAGGAAAGTATTAAGTCAATGTCAGTGTACAAAAATGAGCAAACCAAAGCTGCACCGTGCAGTAATACTGTATATGTGATAGTTTGAATGCATGTCATGTAATGTAAACTTGAACTTGATAATCAGTGGTGAAAAATGAAATAAGTACTTTTAAGTGCTATATTACTATACAGAAGTCTCTTCTTTTTTATGCAGCTTTGTTATACTACATTTGTACCTAAATATCGCACCTTTTACCTGACTAAAGATTAGGGCTGGATTGAGTCAATAATGAGGAGAATAAGAAGTTACTGATTTGCAGTAACTTCTTTTAAATCACTTCTCAAAACCACCTTTTATAGACTTGCTTTTATATAATGCTTTCTATTTTACTACTCCTTTTTACTTCTTCACATTTCTTCTTTTTTTGCTCCTTTTACCTTTATTTTCTGTGTATCTGAGAATGTCTTGTGATTGTTCTTGCTCTGTCTTTTATTGTTTTTCTTTTAATGTAAGAATTGTTTTTAGCCTTGGCATATGGCATAATTCACATCGTAATTAACTGCTCTCTGTCGGAAAACTTTGGGAACTGCTGTTTTAAAAGGTGCTATATAAATAAAGTTATTATTATAAAGTTATTATAATAAACTACCCTTGGATTTTGGCACAGACCGGACCCCCATAATCGATCACACACTAACTACCTTCTACCTACTGCACTTACTAAAAACACAAAATGTACACAAAAGTGTACAAAAAAAAGAAATGGAAAATATTCATGAGGCGATGCATTATTCACACAATATTATCATATGTGTATTGTCAGTGTTGGCATATTGCAACACCCCAATTTGAGATTAGGATTTTTATTTTTTTTAATGAGTCCCAATTGTATCCAGTATGTAGCAGGTACTAATTGTATAAGTATACTGTTAGTATAGTTACACAGCCATTAGTAATAGTTATTAGTAAGATACGAAAAATAAGAAGAGACTAACATGAGATGATGCAATACTAAATAAACATTTGTTATGCATAATTTATTATTTCCAATAAACATAACTATCTTTATTAGTTTTTAAATGAAAAAGACTAGAAAAGAAAAAAGAAAAAAAGGATCTAAAAAAGTACTGAATCAAACTTCAAGTCAACAAAACTTTCATATTGATTTACTTTTGACTTTTCTGGTTGGCAAATTGTGGCATATTATGATGTCTGATCATCTTAAATGCATAAAGAAAATTCTATCATATAGCAAGTCAGATCACAAGAGATTCACTGTCCCATGAACATCACTGATTCACTGAACATAGGTAGCTCTGTTATTGGGGATGAGACAATGAAAATAAAAAAGTTTGATGCTGGGAAAAAGCTAAAAAAAAATCTTGTGGATGTTTGATCAAGTTTTGTGGCTGCAGCAGCTCTCCCAGCAGCTCTGCAAGCTTAATCTCACTTGCACCCTCATCAACACAACACAGAAGGGAACAAATTTACTGTTTCATCCTCATTCTTCCAGGCACGCTAAGGAGCTGTATACAGTACACACCAGATCAAAGCCTTAATTGAAAAATAATTATAGGTACTTAATCATAGAAAGCACTGGGCTAATTGAAGTGAAAACAAGGAGGCAAACGCAGACCCTCAGAATCGTGGCAGAAAGAGGATATTGTAAAAGCTTCTTCTTCAATCCCTATTGTCTTCCAGATTAAATAGGAGAGGGCTATTAGCAGAGTTAATTGGCTCTCTAATTTAGATCTCGCCCCACTGAAAGCATAACGGATGCGAGCCTGTCGACCAATGATGTGTGCACTCTGTCACACTGTCCTGCTGGACTGTGATTGGTTAATTGCTCAGGGATTTTTGAAGTTTTCTCTCATTCTTCAAATGTAACAGATTTGTGGGGGGTGCACTCGTCTCCCTGGCTGCCCAGGTAGTGTTCATTGTTTGAAGTGGGTGAGAGCTGGAACTCATGTGACTCATTTAGCACAACTAGATCACTTGGTCTGCCTTCTGGCTCATACTAAACCTTTTTTTTAAACCAAATTCTATAACAGTAATAATTCCGACTGATGTCTGTCATATGCACCCTTATGCACTGAAGGAAATTTGCACTGAAATCCTGATTGTCCTCCTCCTGACCTGCTCATATTTTGTAGAAGTTCCTGATGCCCTCAGAGAAATAGCACATTCCCTCCAGGCCACGCTACGTGAAAGGACTTCTTATCACACTCCCAGCAAGTTTGCTCCCTGCTGCGACAGCCGCCTGTGTTTCTCTGCGCTCACTCTGCCCTCTAGTGTCCAGCCGCCAGCAGTGCACTGATTACTGAATAAAAATCCATTTACACACCCAAAAGGTGGAAGAAAGTAAATGGGCCATTTTTCTACCATTTTCCAGAGACAGCCTTTCATCATTTCAGCACATCTCTTTCTAGTGTTTTCTTATTGTAGCCTGAGTGGTAATGGAGCTCTTGACTGGAGTTCAAAATAAGAGTTGGTGTGGAAATTTCTTTTAAGGTCTGTCACCCAAACTTTTTTTTAACAAACTCGGAGAAAATGAGAGCAGATAATGCCATGCAGCATGCCATGCTATATGAGATACTGTTTGTTGCAGTTCCCCTGTTGTTTCAACTGAATTAGCCTTACCAGTGTGTAGGATTGAGAGAGCTTTAGAAGAAATGGAGTATAAAATTCATAATACATACATTAGTGTAGAACAGTGGTGAGAGAAATATTCAGAACCTTTACTTAAGTAAAAGTACTAATGCAACACTGTGAAATTACTCCACCACAAGTAAAAGTCCTGTATTCAAAGCTTACTGAAGTTAATAGTACAAAAGTATCACCATGAAAATGTACTTGAAGTATCAAAAGCAAAAGTACTTGTTATGCAGAATGAACCCACTCAGATTGTTATATATTCTAAATATATTATAAGAATATTTATATTGATGCTTTTATGGAAGCAGTGTTTTAATTTTGTAAAGGCGGGGCTCCTTTTATTACCTAATATATTGTTATAAGATTTACTTTAAAAAGTCTAATCACTTTAATTTGATCATATTTTTTTTTAAATTTCGACCTGAAAAGTAACTAAAGCTGTCAGCTCAATGTAGTGGAGTAAAAAGTACAATATTTGCCAAAAATGTAGAGGAGTAGTAGTGAAACGTTTCATAAAATGGAAATACTAGTACCTCAAAATTGTACTGAAGTACAGTACTTGAGTAAATGTACTTAGTTACTTTCTGCCACTGGTGTAGAATCACCTGAAACTAAGAATGAGCCCTTCTACATAGGGAGCGGATCCTCTACCCATGGATGTAAAATAAGAAACCAGATCCGGCATTGGAGGTGAGGCCTGAAATTGCTCAGTGGCAGACAGAGCCAAAAACCTTCAACATCCATGTGTAAAAAATATCCAGATCTTCCATTGCTCTTCTGCAATAGAGTCTTCTGCCAGAAGATTCGGCTACTTTCAGCATAGCACTCCGCTAACTTCAATGGGTTCGGCTTCTCTTACTTTCTTACAGCAGTTGCCACTTTATTGCCACTTTTTCTTCAAAAACCTCTTTTTGCCATTTCACAACTGTCTGCTGCTTTTCTGACATGAAAATTAATATTTCTGAACGACTTTTTGTTTTAGAAAACGTTCAGATATTAAAATAATCCTAATTAAATATTCAGTTTCTAATACTTGAGATTTGTACTAATTTTAAGATAAACTAATAATGATTATGTAGTGGCAAAGTCCTACCAACTTCTGTCTCAAGATAACTGGATATACGAAATAACATAGATATAGTTATTAATGTACATTCTTTTCTAACCCCATTTTATCCTGCTGAGAGACTATACTCTATATTACAGCTTGCATTCAATTGACTTTGACTTTTTAAATGTTATTGTACTGATAGGGAAATGAGCCATTTCCAGAGGAGCTGTGATGTTAAAACAAATACATTTGCTGATTTTTAGACATCTCTTTCCCAGTGCAGGTCTACGGGAAAAAGTCTTTCTGGGTCCCATGACATCAAGTGACGTACCTGGGAGTTGTAATTCCATTGTTGGCCCTTCCACTTCCTGGGTTCTTCCCTCTTCCATGGAGCTAAAAGATGATATGTCGTTTTGGTGTTTACGGCTTGTTACGCTGCCCCCAAAGTGGACACAAAAAAATCACTGAATGTCTGAGTGAAGGTTGTTAAAATTAGATATCACTTACACATTGCATTCACATCCCAACTCACCAGATACTGATTCTTTGGTTCTGGATGCGTCAGGGAAGGTATTTCACTTTCTGCTAGTTACATATATAGTGGGTTTTCAAAATAAATGTCTGTGTTTATTAGGCCTGTCTCAATAATTACTATATGGACTTATAGTTCCATTGATAAAATGAACAGATAGTTTGGTCTGGACTCGATAATTGTTGTTTACATGCGTGTTTATTTACATAAGCCATAAACCAACCAAAATCTCCCAAACAGCTGTTTATATATTATTTTTAATATTTAATAATATAATATTTATCTCAGTGAGTATATTTTATTTGTTTTTATTGTAGTTTATTTATTTATGTTTTATTTATCTAGAATGTTTAAATATTTCTTTTCCACATTTCAATTCCAATGTTTAATATTCTTGAGATTTAAAAATGAATTGTTGTGGAAAAGGATGTACTCAACGATACTATCGTTTATCGTGATAGTTGCATTACATTCAAAGTCAACATTTTTGTTTTATTAAAGTTCTGTGGCTTTAACCAAAATGTGGGTGCAGAGCATGAGTTTAACTGTCCAACTGCCAGATTAACAATAAAAACACTGCTTCTTACAGTACTTAATGAAGCATTTTATTCATAGTAAACCAATACCTTTACAGGGAATAAATCTTATGTTTGTAGCTACTTGGCAAATCCATGTGTGTGAAGTAGCTTCTCTTTTCATGTATATTTGTAAGGGCAGCTCATGATAAGTAAACAGCAGCTCCTACAGATGCTGAAAAAGTTGTTTGCTCAAGGTTCAGCCTGCTGGGGGAACAAATGGCTTTGCACAGCAGACAGCAAAAATCATTAGTGCGACACGCTACTGTTATTTCTATTGACAGTGATTAAATCAGGTCGCCAGTGTGTGTGAGTGGGAGAGAGTAGTGTGTGCTTGACTGGGTGGGTCACTTGAACTACTTTCACAGTCCTTTCAGCAGTGATTTATTGCACAGTTGCAAGTCCTGAGAGGTCAAGTCTGCCTTTAAACATATTTATTTAACCTTTTTTGTCACCTGCCTTTAGGTCATGTGTACTTTCGTCAGAGCAGCATTAATGAGAGGAAAGTCTAAGATTCTGGTATTATTTTGAGAAATAAATACAAACGTACTGGGGTTACTTTTAAATTTATGTAGTTACCATGTCATATATTATTCTAGAATTACTAAATAATTATTGATAATTGCCATCTTTTACACTGAATGAGAAAGTTTTTTAATAAAAGGGAATAATTTGCATCTGGCAATGCTTCTTTTACCACCACCAGTCATAAACATTGTCTAACTTCATTAGGATGATATGAGAAACATTAGGTTTGTCATAATTAATAATTAACTAATTGTTGCCGTCCTGCACTAATTAATGTGAGAAATATATCACAACTTTTATACCTGCCCTAAGACACCTTACATTACCTGGAGTTTAGCAAAGGTACAGTTCTGTATGTTTATTATATATGTACATGCACAAGGTGTGTTGTACTCTGAACACGGCCCCAGCCCGGTTTCGACTTAGTCCTAGTGCCTCGACATATCAGTCACAGGCAAATTGGTTTCAGTTCTCTACAATCATATCAGTATTTACTTTTGCCTGACTGGCTGCTGGAGCCCAACGAAACAGAGCTACCACCCAAACAACAGTGTCATCTAGTATCGCTTATTACAGTTTGGCTGAGACATACTGTAGAACAATATTCAAACTGTAAATGTGCTTCAGAGACAAAATGATTTAGTTTAAGACTTATAATAACACTAAAATAACATTTTAGTAAAGTCCTTTGTTATGAAGGAGTACATTTACTCAATTACTGTACTTAAGTAAAATTTTGAGGTACTTGTACTTTACTTAATTATTTCCATTTTATGGAATACTTCTACTTCACTGCATTTAGAGGCACATCGTGTACTTTTTACTCCACTACATTTAGCTGACAGCTTTTGTTACATTTAAAGTGATTTGACTTGTTTTTTATAAATTAAATCTCGAAACAGTATATTAAGTAGTGTAGATGAGCGCTATCTTAAAGAAATTAAATGCTCCTTACATAAAAACATTTATTTTAATAATAATAATCTGAGTGAGGCCATTCTGCATAAAGAGTACTTTTACTTTCGATACTTTAAGTACAATTTGATGCTGATACTTTTACTTCAGTAAGTTTTGAATGCAGGACTTTTACTTGTAGTGGAGTAATTTCACGGTGTGGTTACTTAAGTAAAGGATCTGAATACTTCTTCCACCACTGGTCCTTAGTATTTTAAATATGACAGAAACAACCCCACTGAGTTAATACAAGCATATATTTTCTGGTTTCAAGCTCCTATTAATGTCTTATTTCGGGGTGTTTCTATACATCTGGATCAAAATAGTGTCAGTGTTACTTTGGGATTTTGCAAAGTAGACAGACAGCAAAAACAACTCTAGATTGGAGAAAATATCAACATGTATCATACAGTTTCCTGCCAGGTATTGCCACATTGCAGCCCATCACATCACATTTAGGTTTCCCATCATTAGGATATGACTCAACCACCAAGCTGTAAACAGGATACAGTACGCTGGATGTACACGGTTTTGTCAGGAGATAAAGAAACATGAATGGCAGCCAACGTTTGGATATTCAAGGCAAAAACATGTTTTTTAAAGCCCCTGGAAATCTGAAGTACTTCTGTAAAACATTAAATATTCATGGCTAAATCAGCAACAATCAAAGATAAAGATTTGTATAGTTATTACATATTTTACATTGATATTTTGGGAAATATGTTTGGAAATATTCACATTCTGGCAAAGAATTGGAAGAGATGATTATTATCAATATCATCATTTAAATCTGTTAAGTAGCCAGCAGCTGGTTGGATTAGCTTAGCACAAAAACTGGAAACAGGAAAACAGCACAGTAGGTAACAAAATCTGCCCACCAACTGTAATTGGCTGTAATATTTTCTGGTAAGAAAGAAAAGCCTCTGTTTGAGGCATGTTTTTCGCTAGGCAAATTTGGCATCTCAATTAACATCCAGGTAAACCTGAATAATGCACCTACCGTGCTAACATAGCTAGTTTTCTATGCTAACGGTAGCTTGCCTCGCTGCCGGGCTGCTAACCTCCCCAGGTTCACCGTCAAACTTGTCCAAATACAGTCACCTATGGCTCCAAAAACCAAAATGACGACAAAATGTATGACTTTATAATCGCCTAATCTGACACAGTGACCGTCAAAAAGGACAAAGTTATTGTGTAGTCTGAACCTGTCATGAAGCTCTCATTATTAGCTCACGTTATTAAACAGTTTATAATTGTTTCTACACTTTGGTTTTCGTGCAGTTGTACAACTAATTAATACAACTGTACAGTAGTTCAGATATATATATATATATATATCAGATATATAATCCATTAAGAGTCACCAAACTCTGTTATTAAATTGCTTCATCTATGAAGGTGTGGTGTGATCAGGCTTGATTGACAAGGCAATACAAACACACAAGCACACAAGCGTCATGATATTCTAAACTCAAATTTTGCTTTATCCCGATTAGTGCACAGAAATACACCTTGTTTTTCCAACTGATTCAAAACAATGAACACAGACAACAAAACAAATACACAAATCTTTCATGAATAATCACCAAAACTGTAAGTTTGGAAGAAAATTGTGTGTTCATAGTGAGAAGCTAATTGAAAAAAAAAATTGGTTTTCAGGGTGTTTGAGCTTGATGGTTTGAATTCAGAACAACTTTATCCAACAACAGTTTGAATATGAAATAGTAATTTGGGAATTTTTTGCATAAATGTGCCAACAGTACACTCCAACTGAAGTTAAGGTTTCTGACGCACACTGTTTGCAGTAAAAAGTTAGAGAACCACATCATGTTCACCCTTTACTGGCCTGAATTAGAAAGCAACATTAATAATATTTTACTAATATGCTCCACCTTCTGTACATGACTGGGCTGTGTGTAAACAGGCAGGGTCATTGGTAAAGTCCTTCTTGACTTCACACCTGCCGATATCATATTCAAACACACAGCCGCAGTGCTGAGGAGTAGCCGTTAGCTTTTTGAATCCAGAGTGTCACTTATTTTTTACAGCAGCAGAGAACAGACAGCACCATGGCAGCTACTCTCTGTCAGGTGATGGGCTTCCTCCTGAGTTTGTTAGGGGTGGCGGGAATAATTGCAGCGACAGGAATGGACCAGTGGGCGACGGAAGACCTCTTTGACAACCCTGTGACGGCCGTGTACTCGTATTCGGGCCTGTGGAGGTCATGTGTCCGCCAGAGCTCAGGCTTCACGGAGTGCCGACCTTATTTCACCATTCTGGGACTGCCAGGTACGGTTTTTTTTAGCAACAAAGAATATGGACAAAAATGTGTGATTTTTAACGAAAACAATTTTATATGAAATACCTGTGAAATAACAGTACACAGCTGTTTTAATTACAGTAACCTTGTGATATAAAACTACTTACGGTTAGGCAATATAAACTACTTACTGTAACATCAGTGACTTTCATAATGTAACATGACTAAAAAAGTTTCCAACTGGAGAACGAATACCATTTTCGTGGGTTTGTGTCCACCTGCCCTTAATGCGTACACTGTAAAACCCAATGTTGCTTGTTTGTTATCATAACTAATTTTTCCTTTTCAATACAACAAAGATTTTAAAGTCATTTTAACTAAAAATATTGAGTCAAATAGCAAGATTCATTTGAGTGAACTCCATTGTCTTTGTTGTCTTGACATACAATTCTTTCGCAGCATGGACACTCAAATATTTAAGTTGAAACAGCAAGTTGGGTTTTACAGTGTACTTACATAAGTGGATTGGTACGAAATTTAGTGCTTTTGTTTTGCGGGATAGCTACCAAATTTCATATTACTTTTCGTATGAATTACTATGTTACTATGTTGATGAAAACAGCATGCTATGTTACCAAATTTATGAATCTTAAGTAAAGTTGCATGGCTGCATTTTTGTGTTTTATTCAGTTACTTATTTGGGTATTCTGGAATAATGGGTTCGTAAATAAGCAGTTCCATCATCAAGTTGTCATAGATTAAAAAAAAGCTGAATACACTTAGAATAATACTATATCGAACTGCTCATAGTGAGAAGCTGATTAAAAGAAAAAACCTTTTTCAGGGCGTTTGAGCTTGATAGTTGGAATTCAGAACAACTTCAACCCACAACAGTTTGAGTTTAATATAATAATATGGAACATTTTTGCATAAATGTGCCAACAGTACGCTCCAACTGAATTTAAGGTTTTTGACTCACTATTTGCATTAAAAAGATGACAACAAATCATTAAGGTGACTCATAATTGGCAGTTGGAAACCACATCATGTTCACCCTTTACTGACCTGGATTAGTAGGCATCATTAATAATATTTTACTAATACGCTCCACCTTCCATGTCAGTTCAGTGTGTCCTTCGAATGATGGGAATAATAACGAGAGGTCAAACCACACCCTCGTTACTAAGGGGTGGAAATTATCATTGCCGTCATTTCCCGAAACTGGGACAAAGACTCATGAAAATTAGGTAAACACCTGATAAGAACTGTTCCTTGTTTAAGCATACAAAACGATAAGCTGGAACTCAGATACTGCCATTTCAGGGCTCCATGACATTGGCGTTAACTTAGTTTGCGCGGGACATCTAAAATGGCTGTCTCGATGATCCAGTTGATAGGATTCATGTTGTCCACGTTGGGGCTTTTTTTAATAACAGCCGCAACAGCAATGGACATGTGGAGCTTGCAAGACCGATCTTTTACAGTTGTAACAAATTTCTTCACCTATTCTGGCTTGTGGAACACGTGTGTAGGGACATCATACGGTACCACACAGTGCAGGCCTTATTTTACCATACTAGGACTTCCAGGTAAGAGAATTACACTTAAAGAGAAAAAGACATTTATCAAACATTTCTCTCCACATGTTGGATTAAGGAGAACATTTTCCAAAAGGACCTTGGAAAGGTGCTTTAGAATATTCGGGAGGCTTTAGGGCAGATTTTCTCCATTTCCCTCCTGCATAAAAATGCAGCGGACTGCAGAAAAGATGGTGTCTCTCCGGAATCAAATGGAAATTTGATGAGACATCCAAAGCTTAGCTGAGCAAGCACAAGCTTTACCAGAGTGTCACACAATGTAAAGTACATTTCCACACTCTGTACTTAACAGCTGAATGTAGTGTAGAGCATATTGTACATAAGGTCTTAAAGGCTTAAGTCTAGAATAATACAGCTACAATATCTCAGGCCATTGAAAGATGGCATTTGGGTCAATATGTTTTACTACATGGTGCCTCGATTTATGAGTTTTATATCGCTACTGCTGCTGGAAAGATGTCGGGTTTTTTTCTTGATTTACTTTTTGCTTTAATTTATTTAAATTGTGAACAAATGCCATATGTGTTGAGCTCTCTAATCTCCTTTCAAAGTATTGTCTTGATATAAACATGCCTCAGTAAAACATGAGGAAAAGGAGATTCTGACCTTTCACAAGTAGTTCATTAAGGAGCTACATAAAAACCCTACAACCCTCCCCTTATGCAATTTACTTGTTGATTTTGTATACATGTATGTATGAGTGTGTATGCATGTAAGTATTTCTACTTTTATTATCCTGTAAAGTACCCTGTACTGCCTTTGTATACGTACAAGTGGTGCTAGACTGATGAGATTTGAATGTGAGTTAGTTAAGATTAGTAACTCAGTCAGTTTTGCTTACCTATCAGAAATATATATGAGAAAGCCAAGTTCAAAGCTGCTTTTTTTTAAATGAGGCTATATTTTGTTTGTTGTAAGTTACATCCTCAACAGAACACGTGTAAATGTTTATGATTATGAATAATTTCTAGTGTGTGTTCTATACTACACTGGCAGTGGTAAGAGAAGTACTCAGATCTTTTACTGAAGTACATGTAGTAAGACTACAGTATAATTAACAGGAAAAATACATTTGTTATATAAAGGATCATCATTATTGGTGAAAGCAGTATTTCTGGTCAAGATGGAGATCATTTTAATGGGGACTGCTTATTTTGTCAACATCCAAATGGTCCAACACATAGCTACATGTGTCAGTAGTCTGAAAATACACACTGGAGTTTAGTCGCTGCTGAAGTGCCTCTTAAAAAAAATTATTATGTTACAACTAGGACTGCAAATTTGGGAAATTTTCAAAGTTGAAAACTTTCCATGTGAATTAATGGGAATTTATGGGAATAAACCTGGAATTTACAAATATGAAGGTTGGCCCTTAACAGGGAACTTAAATATAGTTAGTTATATAGTTATAGGTAAATATATTTTAGCGTAACCTTGACTAAAACAACCAGATTTCATTTTGCATTTTACTTAATATTTGAATGTAAAACATTCATGTTTTAGTTGTTCAATGAAATAATTGATTGTTCAATAAAATAATTAAAACTTGATAAGGTTCGACTTTAAAATAAAGTTGTTGAAATGTCATGTTTTTTTTTAAGTTTTCCAAAATTCCCCAGCTTAACTTCCTACGGAAAGTTTCTGGAAATTTACCGGAAATTTACCACCCCTTTGCAACCCTAGTTACAATGCTGTGGTTAAGTAATGGTTAGGTTCGGGAACAAAACGACTTTGTTTGGGTCAGAAAAAGTTTACTTATTTGGGCTACTGGGCCGTTAGAAGAATGGCATGGTACTATTTAAGTAACATGCTGTTGGATAGCTTCGTGTGTACAGCTGCACTATAATTTATTTATTGATCATATACTTTTGTATAGAAAATCATACCCTGCTAAGTAATAAGAAACAGTCAAATAGATGTAGTGGACCTCAAAACTGCACAATGGTTGAGTAAATCTACTGTTATTATTTTCCAGTACTGTAATTTAACAGCTTGCAAATTCAAATTGTAACTTTGCCTTGCAGCTCTGCTCCAGGCCGTGCGGGCCCTGATGATTGTTGGCATCATTCTCGGAGCCATCGGTTGCCTGATCACCATATTTGCACTGAAATGCTTGAAAATGGGGAACATGGAGGACAACATCAAAGCCACAATGACTCTGACAGCTGGGATCATGTTGCTTATTGCAGGTGCAGTAATGTTCGCAATGTCTTGTTCTGTTATTACATCAAAAAACATTTTGCACTAATTCCATTATTTTCTCTTAATCCGTAGGTGTGTGTGGCATCGCTGGAGTGTCGGCCTTCGCTAACTTGATTGTGCAAAGTTTTCGGTTCACAACGTTCAGTGAGGGGTTCAGCTCGTTTGGAGGAGGAGGGGGGATCGGTGGACTCTCAGGAAATCTGACTCCAAGGTAAAGTCAAATTAAGATTAAGATATTATCTGCTATAGCACCAAGGACTACTTTGCATCACTTACAAATGCAAATGCGTAGCCCTACGCATCAAACTATAGACACACTACTATGGTCACAGTTTGTTCAATGTGTATTTGAAAAAAAACTGACTTTGTTAAATGGAGGGAAACATCGTGGTTAGAGTTAAAATAAATATGCTTTCTACCGGAGTCAAGTTACTTAACCTACGTAAGTGAAGTCGGCGTAAATAAGTCTACATTGACATTGATTTTGTAAGGAACGCAGACAGCAGTTTTCTGGGAAGTCAGTTGTATGTTTAACCCATCCACTCACCCTTGCTTTTTATACAACCCTGATTCCAAAAAAGTTGAGACATTGTACAAAATGTTATTAAAACAGAATGTCATTATGGAATGCTTTTTTATATGTATTCATAGACAATATGTTTAATATTTAAACTGATAAACTTTTATTTTTGGTACATCTACAGTCTGAATTTAGACGTTTTACAGTGTCCCAACAATCAAAAATTGACACATATAGGGCGCCACAGGAATGAGTTCAGTGAAGTAAATTAGCATTTTAGCAGCCTAGGGTCTGACCTCTCAAACTAACAATATAGAATATATATATATATATATTTTTATATATATATATATATATATATATATATATATATATATATATATGTTCATTTTTGCCATGTATTTACGTCATTTCCAACTCGGTTCCTAAGCGGTCGGACATATATTATTAAAGGTTAATTAATTGGAAAATATTTTAGCATGTTAAATAGGTTGAATAAGTTGTTGCATGTAGTATTATGAATGTAACATGTAACATTAATGAATAATATATTTAAATATATGCAGAGATATACACAGCATAGTATATGTTGTATGTGACATATATAATATAGAAAAAATACAGAAGGCCTAATGTGGTTGTAACATGTCAGCATCAGAAACATGCGTTTGCTACAGAGCTTATTTCCTGCAATGATCCAAAATCCAATGCAACTTCCAAGTTGGCCAACAAAAATACGTCATTTCGTTTGCTCTCTATAGGTTTACTTCGAAATAATGTAAAAGCATAGTGCGTCTCATACAGACACTGAAGTGTGCCGTGTTGGTCCATACATTTGGTTATGAGTGTCATACTGTCCTGTTTTACTGTCACCACTGTCTTCTTTCAGGTACACTTTTGGGCCCGCTCTATTCGTGGGCTGGATCGGTGGAGCTATCTTGTTCATTGGAGGGATCATGTTGTGTCTGGCCTGCCGTGGAATGACTTCAGATGGAAAGCAACGGTATGTTCAATCATCTTTAGGTGCATTTCCATTAGGTACTTTTCTCTGTAGTGAGCCGTTATGGGTGTGGCTTGGGAGAGAGGATGCGCCCAAGATCCGCCAAACTTCACCGGTTAGCAGCTCAGGTAGCGGCTCAGAAAGTACCTGCCTTGGGTAGGTACTTTCTGAGCCGCTACTAACTAGTGGACGCTGATTGGATATGGTTAAGGTGGCGATTTTGCGCATGCGTGACTCATTTGCAGACTGGTGCAAACTGGATGCTGAGGGGTTAACATCCGACTGCTGCGGGAGGACTGGGCAGCTTGTGGGTGCTTTGGGACGGCACCTGCTACTCGTTAAGAAGAGTAGGAACAAGTCTCCAATGACACCAGAAAAAGTCGCGAGATTTCTCGCTAGTTGCTTTTTTGAAAAATAGTCTACAGGGGTCTGAATAGTCGCTAAATGTAGCGACAGAAGTTGGCAACACTGCTTGCCGCGTCGGTCTGTTGTCACATTCGAACTCCGTTGTTTAGCAGCTACAAAAGTACCTGTATGGGAACAGAGGCCGAGGGGAACTAACTAGTGGGCGTAGCCAAAACACTCAGCCGCTTTCCAAATAGTACTAAAGTAAAAAAACTAAAAGTACTCAGTCACTCAATCAGTTACTCAAACACGCTTTTTGACCTTTTTGACCTTCAAGGGGACCAGTGGGGGACAGCAGCAACTTTGACAAAACTTCTTCTCTCCTGTACAGTAAAGTAACAGAGAGGAATACAGCAGAGATGCAACAGAAATGTCTAGTAAGCAGGTGCTACATGCAAAACACTCGTGCAGATTGTATGTTCGCTGATGTTAGATGAATGCTTTTAACAAAAAGCACCCTGGATATATTCTGTTTTGCTGTGGGGCAGTAAACATTTAGTTCCTTTGAAAGTTAAGGACACATACTCAGCAAAATGTAAATGCAAGTCATTTGGTGTGGGGTTTTTTCTCTGTGTTGCAAATGCTTATGAGGCTGCTCCCAAAACAATACAAAGAAGGCCTTATATTCTTCTCCTGGTCACAGTATTCCTTGAAAATGTGTTTTTTATTTTCATATTAATGAGTGCTGGGATATCCAGAGACTGATGAGGTGGGGAGAGCAAATCGTATAATTCACTCCAGCAGCATACAAGATGTCAAACTAGACTATTCATGCTTGTCTGTCTTTTATTTAAAGTTGCTTATTTTCTCATATTCTTCAGGTACGATGCAATGGCCTACAAAGCTGCCTCTCAACACACTATCTACAAGCCTGACACCAGACCCCGTCCAGCCTACAATGACTCCTACAAAGCCCACACCGAGGACGGACGGCAGTCCAACCAGAGATTTGACTATGTGTAGAATCCTTTCACTCCTATAGATACCTCTCTGTCATATTCTGCTGCTGTGTGATGATGTTTTTCTCTTGTTTTGACCCACACTAATGGGAAGAGTGGTTATTTTCTGATTTCTCTTTACATTCATTTGGCTGAACTGCTACACATTCAAGGTATTTTTTTTACTTTTTATTTTTTAAAACATCATATAATCATATTAAATGCTGTTTTGTGATTTGTGTCGTGTCAAATTAAAAAGAGTGTGATTCTTATTTGTCTAATTCAAATTTATAATGCTGTTAAATAATGATGTAAACATTTGTGAAATTACATTTCATGAAAAGGAACCCACTATAGCTCAAATAATAGAAGCATTAGCTTAAATTACCATATGATATATGCATATGTCTCCATGTATTTCATAATTGGGGTGTATAAATATAGCACAAATATAAGACGAAGTTGTACCTACGCTAACAAAGGATTGTCTTGTAATTTTGCCCCCCTAAAATTTTTCACCTGCAACGTTTCACTCAAAGAGAAAAAATGCCCACAAAAATAAACCCTATAAGGAGAAACAAAATAAAAGAACCACAAAAAGACGCAAATAACTGTAAAAAGAAGAAGAGAAAGGACACAACTACAAAATTAAAACACTGCTTACATAAATGCATCAATACAAATAATATAATAAATACATAAATAATCTGAGTGGGCCATTGCATCACGAGTACTTTTACTTTTGATACTTTAAGTACATTTTGGTGCTGATACTTTTGTACTTTTACTTAGGTAAGTTTTGAATGTAGAACTTGGAGTAATTTTACAGTGTGGTACTTTTACTTAAGTAAGGGATAGTAATACTTTTTCCACCACTGAAAAAGACAAGAAAAGGTGCATAACAGCTGCAAAGAGATGCAAGTGAAAACCTAAATAGCCAAAAAAACACATTGTGTCTGTGTGTCTTGGTCCTGTGTAGGAGAGGTGATGGGCCTTCTGCATGTCTGTGCCCAGGGGCCCATTGTCTCATGATCGGCCCATGGACCGAAGAGACACATTCACAGTGACAAAAATGAGTATGTTCCAATATGTAAAATGCAGTATGCAAAAACTACCAGGATGGCCTAGTACATATAACTGAATTTTGTAGAATGCAAGTCAGCATGCTTTTCTAGCTCTTGCAACCACAATCCTCTACCAGAGGGTCAAAGTTTCCATGGTGATTCAGAAGAAACAGCTTCAGATTTCATCACATCTTTTACACTAATTTTTTAAATGTTGAGTGAGGCTTTAAGCTCCTAATCACCCAACAGGTGTAGAAAACTTGAGAGTTGATGTTTGAGTTTATGTTTCATTCCCATCGCGTCTTTATGATTTATGATTTCATATGATGCTACTCTGACATTTACAGAATGTACAGGTTCATGAAAACATTGCAAATGTTGATGAATGGATTTAACCAGAAATTTTACATTTAAAGAAAACCTTTAAAATCCTCTTGCTAGCTACATTTAAGTTTGGACTTCACAAGTACTGTTTGTATTGATACATCCATCCCAAGTGCAACAAGTCTTGTCCAAAAACAGGGCAGTTAGATATATTAAAATACTCTGTATTAGATCTTCCACAGTCTGTAATGCTTTAGAAAATATCAAAAAATGTGTACAGAAATGTTGCAACTATTTCCACTCTGCCCCCACCAGAATTTTTGACCCACACAGGAGATATTAGAGTAACTAAGTAGAAAAAGGTTTGTCACATCGTCGTAATACAGAGCCATTACTCTGCTACAGTCTAATTAAAACAGTTAATGACTTGATTAAATGTTACCACCTTCCTATAACTTCCATTAACTGTATTATTAAAAAAAAAAAGTGATTTCATGCAAATCATCTGAACCGTTTCCCTTCTGTTCCCTGGGAGATCCAGACATTTCCCAAAGGATTAACAGAAAGTATGTCTCCAGTCAGAATACATACAGCACGGCGCTTCTGACCAAGGCTTGCATCAAACATGCAGCATCTATCTAAAGGAAAACAATTACTTTATTCAATTATTACCCGCAAACAATGTGAACAATTATTTTATTTATCATATGGTGCTGCGGGGCTGGAGATAACGCGTAACTGCATTGGATAAACTGATGACCACTGCATTTTCTATTGATAACACTAATAGGATAAACAACAACACAACAATCAATATTTGTTTCAGATGGTTTGATCCTCTCTCATGACATGATACACACAAGACTTTTTCTACTAATCAGTGGATGCAATTTAATTTCTGCTATATTTCTTTCATGTGTGAAACTTTATTTAATATGTGCACTGTTTAATATGTTCAATTCTGACAGTGGATGCATGTCTTCACAAGGTTAGATTATTTATTGTTTTTAGATAACTTTAGATAGATACAATATAGGGTGCAATCACACCTATATCGACATACATTATAAGATAGATATTCTTCCTATAAAGGCAGTTATCAGGTTGTGGTTGCAGGTGCTATTTGTTAATGGAGGTGGCACTTTGGCCTGTTGAGTAATCAATGCATGCTTATTTCACAGTTTTTCAGGTTTTATTAAATTAAAACAAACAAAAACTAGAAAAATAATGAAAAATGTGACTTTTTAATCTCAAAATCCAAAATATTTTAGTTTTTTGGTGTTTTTAAATGCTGGCGTAAAATGTGTCATAGAAGTAATCAAACCATCACATTTTTTTAGCTCAAGAAAGGAAGTGGGTGTGTACAAAAGCAATCATAGTAAATCCCATTTTAACTGTTCTTAGTGTCTCAGAAATAAAATTTTGTATTTTAGTAAATTCCATAATTATGACTTAGACAGACTTTATTGTCATTCAGTTACACATACAAATATGCACATTGAATCAATGCATGCTTATTTCACAGTTTTTCAGGTTTTATTAAATTAAAACAAACAAAAACTAGAAAAATAATGAAAAATGTGACTTTTTAATCTCAAAATCCAAAATATTTTAGTTTTTTGGTGTTTTTAAATGCTGGCGTAAAATGTGTCATAGAAGTAATCAAACCATCACATTTTTTTAGCTCAAGAAAGGAAGTGGGTGTGTACAAAAGCAATCATAGTAAATCCCATTTTAACTGTTCTTAGTGTCTCAGAAATAAAATTTTGTATTTTAGTAAATTCCATAATTATGACTTAGACAGACTTTATTGTCATTCAGTTACACATACAAATATGCACATTGAATGAAATTCCGATGCAATTGGCTAATAGTGATTGTACTCTGGAATGTAAGATAAAGTATAAATATAAAAATGTAAAACTGTAAAAAATATAATATTTATATTGCACAGAAGTGTAGCAGCAGAATGTGTTTTTGTACATAAACAATAGAAATGAAATATTATTCCAAATTATGGTTTCAAAAGAGGGTGCAAAAAAAAGATCCACCAGTATGATTTGTATTAATTTAACACAAATGTTGCAGCTGGTTTTTAGTTCCTGTTTATTCATATATTTAAAAAAACAAACACTTCCTTGCTCAGGCTTTTGGTTGGGTTGTAGATGCAGATTTAACTCCTGTATTCTCATCCTTAGAACTCTGGCTCCATCTATTGGCTGAGACGTGCATCACTGCTTTGTTCGTGAAGTGGGACATGATCAGTGGTTGAAGAAGTATTCAAATCCCTTACTTAAGTAAAAGTACAAATCGCACACTGTGAAATTACTCCACTACAAGTAAAAATCCTGCATTCAAAACTTACTGTAGTAAAAGAAAAGTATCAGCATCAAAATGTACTTAAAGAATCAAAAGTAAAAGTACTCCCTATGCAGAATGAGCCTCCTTAGATTGTTCTTCTAGATATATTATTAGATTATTTGTATTGCTGCTTTTATGTAAGCAGCATTTTAATTTTGTAGAGATAGGGCTCATTTAACTACTTAATATACTTTAAATTGATCATGTTTTTATGTTAAATCTCGACGTGAAAAGTAACTAAAGCTGTCAGCTAAATGTAGTGGAGAAAAAGTACAATATTTGCCCTTAAAATGTAGTGAACTAGAAGTATAAAATTACAAATGTGGAAATATTCAAGTAAAGAAAAAGTACCTGAAAATTGTACTTAAGTACAGTACTTGAGTAAATGTACTTTGTTACGTTTCACCACTGGACATGATTCACTTATTCCACAGAGCACGTTCCTCTAACTCCTGTAAGAAAACATGCATCAGATCCCCCACAATCCATCTGTGACTTTGTGTTCATCTTGAGATATGTGTGCAACATTTAGACCATCTTTTTACTCCAATAACATATATGGAGACAGGTTTTTCTGTGTTTGGACTTGCCTGACATTTACCACCACTTATCACATTAGTTCAGAATAATTAGAGGCACATTTTTTCACATACAGACCATGAAGTTGAAGCCGCTTGACATGAGTTCATGACAAGATCACAACTTTACATAAGAATGTTGGTACACCTGTTAATTATAAGTGGCCATATTATTCTCTATCTATTATGTATCAACAGACTACAATTGACCCATTTTAAGCATTTTTAGGCATTTTAAATTTGACCATTTTTGATGTATGATGTGGTCATTTTTGGAGAGCCTGTAACATGTTTTTTTTTTTCACTCGCTATTTTGGACAAACTACAACTGTATCAATTGTATAAATCGGGCCATTTCAAGCATTTTAAGGGCTGTCTTAAATTTAACCATTTATTACATAAATTGACATACATAGTATGATTTTTTTTTCAGGGGGTCATTTTTGGACATCCCATAATATGGTGTTTTTCTGTCATTTCAAATTATACTGTAATTACATCAAAACTCCTCAGATAGTTCTAACAGTGAAGTCAATATGAGCAGGAACTTATCTATGTCTTTTGTCAAATTATTGGCAAAGCATGAAAGGATATATAATATATATAATATCCTAAAATGTGGACTTAGATCAATTTCTTTGTACTGTTTCTCACAATTTAGTGTTGATTACAAAATTACAAAACAGACATTGTCACATTAAGCTGCAATTTGTTTTATAATATGTCAGTTATACAACAGCACTTTCATTGCTGCAGATTAGCCGGAAACAACGATAAAAAGCTGAAAACTGTTTAGTACATTAACTGTCCCAATCTCTCTCTGTTCTTACAGCATCTCCAGTAGGAAAGTATCAGGTCTCAGCAGCAGCAAGGGACGTTAAAGTGAGAGGATTAGAGCGGAGCTACACTTATATGTGCTGTTGTCAATGGAAAATGACTCAAGCTCAGACAACAGATGTGTTCCAGCTCAGGAAGAACAGACCCTGAAGGTAAGCAGTGAGACAATGGAGCCGGGCAGCTGTGGGTGGAAGCTAGGACACGCTGCATCAAGCTTAGCCACATTAATCTCATCTGTAACAATATACACATTAAAATGCACAGGAGGAGAAAGAAGTACAGTGTTATAATGTTGGCCTTGCAAACAGCCAAGTGTATTTTCCCTTTAGGTGACTTCTACCAGGCAACAGTTTTATATGTCAAATCCCATTCAATCTGGAACTGAGGGAATTTTAGAGTTCCTGTATTAACAGAAGATCTGTCTTGGCTAAAAATAATTCAATTTTGTTCATGTGCATCTTTAATGACAAAGATGATAAATAAACATTGAGGTGAACCGCCAGGTGCAGCACACATATTCTCATGAAGGTGTTTGTATGATTTCTTACAATAACTTTAGCAGCAGATTAACATATTTAAAGTGATATATGTTTACTTTTTAACACTAAAAGACTCATTTACTCTGTTGGCTGCTTGTCTTGTGGACAAAAATGGACTGTTTATTCAATTAGCATATCTATGTGTGAGAGGGCCTGGTGTGTATCAAAAGGGGAAATGAGAGGCCTGACAATGTCACACATTGCCTCAGATGAAATGATGGTTCCGCCTCATGAGGAAAAGTGAAATATACATACTTTATCATTTATTTTCTGGCCTACACTTTGCATGTTTATTCATTTATATTGTGTGTTGTTGTATGGTTTGTGTTCTTAACTGATTTTCAGACTTGACACTCTCCATTGCCTTAGATAAGGCTTTAATTGTACTTAAACCATTAAAAGTACAAGCCTGGGCTCAAGAAAGTTCCAGAAATGAATACTATTATATATGGAAAAGTCCTTCAACCCATACTACCACATATGTTGTTTGTTCCTTCCCTCTACCAGTGGCAGGAGATCAACACATCCTCATACCTAAAAGTAAAAGTCACAGCTTTAAACATGTGGTTAACGTTTTGGGTTTAAATAAGTATGTTTGTTTTACTTTAGTTATGGCCATAACTGTGACACAGAACATGATATACTTGCATCCCATAAAATATGTAACTTACATAATTTTTGTAACTTGGGTGGGTGGATGGATGGATGGATGGATGGATGGATGGATGGATGGATGGATGGATGGATGGATGGATGGATGGGTGGATGGGTGGGTCCTGGGTGGGTGGATGGATGGATAGATGGATGGATGGATGGATGGATGGATGGATAAATGGGTCGTGGGTGGGTGGATGGATGGATGGATGGATGGATGGGTGGATGTTACTATGGTAATGAATATTTCAATTACATCCAATGACATTGCTCCATTGTTCATTCTATAAGCAAGGTCCTATCTCTTTATCGTTACACAAAGTTATTACTGTTGGTGTACAGCAAAGCTGGAGTTGAAAGTTCTTGGAAGTCAAGTCTGTGAGTAAATTTTGAATGGGTCCCTTGATGGTGAATATTTTTTAGATGTGGCGGGAAATTTCCCCTTCACACCTCCATTGGGCCTCAGAGCTCATTGCAAAGCCATAGCCAGAGAGCATGGATGGACTGAACAGGTCTACCAGGCACAGGCCCAGGGGACCAAAGAGGCCCTCTCTGGCCTTCACCTACAAAACGTAACTCAAAGAGACACGTACCAACCAGGAAGAGACTAAAAATGACCACAAAGAAACTATAACAACTACAAAGAGACACAATACATCACAAAGAGACTGTAACAACTACAACATGATGCGAAACAGCTGCAAAGAGAGCTAAGAGACTCACATTTATTATGGTCAAACAAATGGTTAAAACGACCACAAAGAGACACAAAACAACTACAGAGACACAAATCAACCAAAAAGAGAGACAAAACAATTTAAATGAGAGATGCAAAATGACTAAAAAAGAGGCAAAACAACCCCAGACAATAATAACTACTAAAAGACCAAAACAATCACAAAGTGACACAAAATGACCCCAAAAAACACACAACTATAAAATCTCCACCGATGCCAGAGAGTGACATTATTGTTGAAAGTCAAGTTTCACTGTAAATTTTTTCTTCCATGATCATTCTGTCACATCCAGTGACCTGTCTGACCTTGTTCTTTTAATAAAACAGAGCCATAAAAAGAGTAATAAAAGAACTAAGGGCTACCTGATACATCCCCAATTTTCTAAACACACTTCCCTCCTCACAGTGGATGAGGAAGCAAACATATTTGCTGTAGCATATCAGTAATCAGTGGTGTAGATAGCAGATTTCAGCCTTCTCTTCTTCTTGTTACTGATCTTTGCGGTCATTGGACAGTCTAGGTTTGGGTCAGCTGCTCTATTATAAGAGGAAACACCTCTGTATGTTGTCAGAGAAGAATCAGAGCTATATCAATAATTGTAAGTTCCTCTGACATGTTTAACAAAGTCCAGTGTGACCTGGGTGACGTATGACCTGTACATGTATAGGTTAATCACACATCACGGTCTTTCAAATAATGTGGAACAATTTTTCATTTTGTGAATTTATTGCATCTTCAGATGGGATATTTCATTACTTTAATGAGTACTTTTGATGGATAATGCAACAATATGTTATTTCTTTATGTAGAGTTTTACATTTTGGTTAATAAGAACTTAAAAATGTTACATCCACTGGATTTAAAATGTAAGAAGGAATATAAGTAAAAGTTTTTGTAAAGTGCAGACTATCCATCATGTGTAAGGATTCAGAATTACAAGTCAGATAAGCTTTTGAATGGTGTATATATGATATAAATATACATAAATGTTTATTCCACCTAATTACAGTATGACAGTAAAGTTTTCTTACATTATTGGTCAATTTATTACATTTTGGGGGGTTTATAACTTTTTAAAATCAGATTAAATACCAGTTTGTTTTTTAAAAACATTTTCTAGAATTTTTTTATTTTTTTATTTTTATTGTTTATTTTTATCTACAGGTGCATCTCAATAAATTAGAATATCATAGAACAACACATTATATAGATCCATTACACACAGAGTGAAACATTTAATGTCTTAATTTATTTCATTTCTTCCAATTATAATGATTATGGCTTACATTTAATGAAGACCTGAAAAAAATATTACAAAAGACCAATTTTAAAAAGTTTGTTTAATATGGAAATGTTGGCCTCTGAAAAGTATATCCATCTATATGCACTCAATACTTGGTTGGGGCTGTTTGACTTGAACTTCTGGAAATTGACTTTTTCATTATATTTTAATTTATTGAAATCATAGACTGTATAATGATTGAGATGCACCTTTTGCAATGATACACACTCCGTCCAGTAGGTGGCGTTAAGCGCATTTATCATTGTTTTGAATTCTACTGGAGAGTAAACAGACGAAGAAGAACAGCCGCTACCCTCCAGTGATGTTGCTTGCTGCAACAAGCCCCTGACTGTACACAGCTGCTCATAACTGGAGTTTGAAGTCGCTTTTGACGATTTATTTTCCTCCAGTCTCAACTCGCATTTAAATGGAGCCAAATGGACTCTGCGACCTGTCGGCGGGGTCAAAAGAAAGCCAATTAAAAATGCGGAGTGACTTCTTCCGGCTTGGTTTTTAAAGATGACGTTAGCATGAGCTTTACGTGGCTTGATAATGATAGTTAGCGGTGAAGCTCGCTACTCTTAGCTTGTTTGGCTCACGTTAAGTTGCTGCTGTTGAGCTGTCGAGTATCAATTAATGGCGTTAAACAGCTATGTAGATTAACTTTGATTAACCTAGTTGGTCAGCAGCATAACATAGTAGCTTCTTCCTGTATTAGCAGTGGATCTGAGAGACTTCACTGTTTATGATTCATCTGGTGGTTTGATGGGGCTTTTAAGAACCATGATGCCGGCAAAGTTCCAGCTTTTATCTGTTTTGGCATTTGGAGTGGCCATGCTCTTAATTGAGAACCAGATCCAGAAACTGGAGGAGTCAAGAGCCAAGCTCGGTAAGACCAAAACAAAGGTTGCACACTTATGTTCATGTGAAAATGCTTTTTTAAATCTTTAATTAGTATTCCAGCCAAAAAATGTTGTTGGCAAAGGGGTGGAGTTCCATTTAGTGTTGAAACATATGGAGGAATTGCTTGAAACAGTGCAACACACCAATATAAGTGTATTTCATTGAAGAATTAAGTTGTTGTACAACAAACAAAATTATATCACTCTTATTCTCTGCCTTTTTGAAAAATCTATCTATCTATCTATCTATCTATCTATCTATCTATCTATCTATCTATCTATATCTAGTATGTTGATCATGTTGCAAAGCTTTATAAAACACGCAAGTTAAAGAGGAAATCATTGCATGTAAAGACTTATACATGCAGTCATGAAAAAAATTATTATACCACCCTTGTCTCTTCAATTTATTTTTCATTTTAATGCCTGGTACAACTAAAGTAACATTTGGTGTATGGTTTTCTTGATAATGATTTTGATTATCATGAAGAAAACCATGGAAAATGGCTAGATATCAGCTCTTAAATTAAGTTCTTATTAGCTATTTTTGTTGTTATCATTATGTTTGTCCAAACAAATGTACCTTTAGTTGCACCAGGCATTTAAATGAACAATGAATTGAAGAAAACAATGGTCTAATCATTTTTTCCATGACTGTATATACTTTTTTTGCTGTACAAACAACACATTATTCTCTACAAATGACTTCCACATGCATACACTGTATAGCTGAGTTTGAAGAATGTTCTTTTTTTGTTGAGTTATTTAATTGTAGCTTCTTTATTTGGAATCTCAGAAGTATAAATGTTGAGGAAATATATCTAACAAATGTATTTACAGGGAGTTCTGCTTCTTACTTTTAGCTTCCTTTTATTTTTTATGTATATATATTTTTACACTCTTCAGGGCTCAGCATTAATGAATTCTGCCCCACTTGTTTGAATCTACATACCCAAAGTCAGTTTTTGTCCGTCCTTGTACAAATTGTTTCAATATTAGCGGTTGTAGAATAATAGGCCTCAGAGGAGGGGGTGTTGGCACTCTCAGCTGCCATGCAAGCAAGTTGCTTTTGGCTCGTTATGGCAAGCCAGCAACTTTTTCGGAAACTTGCCTTTGAATTATACACATACATATACATAGCAGGAGTTTTGCTTACATCCCCTAATATCACCCAACTAATCACCCTACTCTGTTTTACCATGTAAGTAGCTAAGGAGTGAGCCATCTTGTTTTCTTCTTTTCTCTGTTGAGAGTTGCACATGTGCAGTAACGATCGGGCGTGTGAGTTGCCCTCGGCAGTTCTTACTATTGAGCCTTTGTATTGCAATTAGAGGTCGGGGGGAAAATCGATACAGCATAGTATCGCAATATTTTAGCAATATTATATCGATTCATGGCTGCCAAGCATTGATATTTAGCATTCTGACTAAAGTTGTCGAAATAATGCTGCAAAGTTAGGCTTTTTTAAGTTCCATTAAAAACATTCAGAGCAGTGAAGCTTAAAGTTGAGGAAAGTTTGAGGAAATGCTGTAATTGTTGTTGTCCATACATGTTAGATATCAGTTCAGTTCAGTTCAGTTCAGTTTAACTGAATATTTGTTGGTCAGTCTGTGGGTTTGACTCTCATTGTGGGGAAATAAAAAGACGTTAGATGAATAGACTGAGATTTCTCTCTCATTTGACAAAACAATTCTTGATTGGATTTAATTTTGTGGACACAAAATGCAGTTCAACAGTTAAAATGCAGTATATTGTATTGCAATATATTGTATCGCAATACTCACAATATCGCTAAATGCTTAAAATCGCAATAATGTCGCATTGTGACTCAAGTATCGGGATAAAATCATATTGTGGGGCCTCTGCTGATTCCCACCTCTAATTGCAACTGCTGTGCAGCATTTTCTCTTGGGATAAATTAAAGTTTAATCTCATTTTACTGTACAGTAGTACTTGTTAGGTATACACCTGCTGGATTAAAAAAACTTTTTTGTATCTTAACTACTTGATATTGTGTACTTCAGTGAATGTTGAGTGGAATGAGAGTAACTAAGCGGCTGCCCTTTTGCTGTATAATGTCTTTAAGGAGAGGGAGAAAACAGACGCCAAGACATCATTTATCTGCCTTCAAATGCGACACAGCAAACACCCTGCAGACATGTTGTCTCTCTCTCTCTCAGGGAGTCAGACTCTGAAGGGCTGGCTGGGCAGCATGATGCCTGCATTACATGAGTGACACACAGCTGATGCGGAAGACACTCACAAGGCCATTCCTGTAATTGGTTTTAATTAACATTGCAGTGGAGACAAGAAGTGGGAGAAAACACTTTTAATTATGCCTCCTGTCAATATTGTCATCTAAAACTTAATTACTTGTTTCAATGTTATTGTATTTGAAGGACTTTCTTGTTTTCTTTAATTAAGACAAGCTAACAAGCCTCTCTGGCCTCAATTTTAACGACTTGTTCTTTTGTACAACAGATGTACCTTTATCTTTGACTTCATTGTTGTCTTGGCGGCCTCACACCTGCTGTGTGAGAATAACAATAAGCATCAACTAACAAAGGCAGCAGAGAATGTCAGCCAGTCCATAATCATATAAATTGAAGATTATATTGATTGAGTTTAGAAAAACACAGCTGCAAAAACATCCAAATAAAGCTAATATATGATTATAAAAATTATATTTTGTGTCTGTACAGAACATACCATTGCCCGACATGAGGTGGCTGAAGTCGAGCAGCGCCACAGTGAAGACGCTGGGCGGGAATCGTCACCACTTGCAGAGAAAGATGACATGGTGATCATCTACAACAGAGTGCCCAAGACGGCCAGCACATCCTTCACCAACATCGCCTACGACCTGTGTGGGAAGAATCACTTCCATGTGCTGCACATAAATACAACCAAAAACAATCCCGTCATGTCTCTACAAGATCAGGTAAGACCGTCAAACTAAAACTGCATCACAGGGATGTCAAAATCTCATTCAAAACTGGAATTTTTTTTACAGCATATAACTTTTAACTGCAAACACAGGTTCATACTTATATATTGTGTTTCTACTAAAAAAATGTTAATCTGCTTGAATTTTCCAAAAACAGTATATTTGATCTCATATTGCCCTTAGCTGCTGCAGCTCTTTCACCCCTCTGACTGACATATTCTGTTTTAGTGCGTGTCCCTTTAAGCCCAGTCTGCTCTGATTGGTCAGTGTTGCCATGTCTTCCACATCTGTGATGATGGTGTCTCTGTATACCACCCACTGTTGCAACCAGAGGAAAGACTGTAACAGAGTGTAGCGCAGAGCTCACAATTAATAGAGGTGGTCGATAAAGCATAGTATCGCGATATTTTGCGAGGCAATATTTTATCGATCCTAACGATATTATATCGACCCGCCAATTATTTTCACTGTTCCAGTATATTCCTGACTTTTAGGAATATACTGGAAATTGTATTATATGAAACTACAAGATCTATGAAATCAATAGGCACCATGTGCATTAGGATATTGTGTCGGGAAGTTGTTTAGCTAGGTTAGAAAGTTAGGCTATTTTTTGATGTTTCAGTCCGTGGCCTAGAGGTTAGGAATCGGGCTTGTAACTGGAGAGTCTCCGGTTTGACAGGTCAAGGACTGAAGTGCCCTTGAGCAACGCACCTAACCCCCCTGCACAGCTACCTGGGCGCAGTAATGTGCTACCCACTGCTCCTTGTACGGTGTGTTCACTTTTGTGTAAAAAAAAAAAAAGGATGGGTTAAATGCTGAGGTTGAATTTCCCCATTGTGGGATTAATAAAGAAATCTTCTTTTATCTTCTTTTCAAAGCGCTCATGTGACCTCTGACGTCATGCTATCTCAATGAAAACAGGCTCTCTGGGTTCCCACAAGTTGACTCTCATTGTGGAGAAATAAAAAGACTGAAGTAAGATGAATAGACTGAGAACTTTCTCTTACTTGACTAAACAATTCTTGATTGGATTTCATTTTGTGGACACAAAATGCAGTTAAACAGTTGAATCACAATATATTCTATCGCAATACTCACCATATCGCAAAAAGCTTAAAATCACAATAATAGCGTATCAGGATAAAATCGTATCGTGTTGCCTCTGGTTATTCCCACCTCTAAGAATGAACCATGTTCCATTGTCCAGGGGACAATACAAATAGCACCTGGGTCACAAACATGCAGTTTTCTGGGACAATTCTGGCACAGCTAAGAAAGGTATCTGTACAAATAGAGTCTGACTGATATGGGATTTTTAAAAAATTGAAACTGATTTCAGAGGGGAAATATTCAATGATTAGTAATATGGCAGTATGTAGTGGCTATTTTAAGATTGTTCTTTCACATTTAAAACTTGATGCACCAAAACCTGGAGCATTACCTGTCACTACCACCTGCTACCTTTAGTCATTCATTCATTCATTCCTTCATTCATTCATTATCCTTAACTGCTTATATGCACTCGGGTCGCAGGGGGCTGGATCCCAGCTAATATTGGGTGAGAGGCGGGGTACACCCTGGAAAGGTCACCAGACTATCACATGGCTGACACATAGAGACAGACAATCACGCTCTCATTCACTCCTACGGGCAATTTGTAGTCACCAATTAAACCTAACTGCATGTTTTTGGACTTTGGGAGGACTGCTACCTTTATCAATGCCCACCTGTTTGTTCTGGTACTTAGTACCCCTAGTGTACTAATAATGAAATAGCTTCGACAGTAACTGTGTCAAAGTTCTCAGAAAGCTTCCTTTATCATACAAAACACTTTTATTTAATCTTTTTACATTATTATACAATATACTATACATACAGTGTATTATATTGTCTACCAATTCTAGAAATGAAAAGTAACCCCAAGCTTTATTTTCTGCATTATATTTTGTGAAAAATCAGGTTTTCATATCTCCATATATCGGATATGATATGCGCCCATACTGGGAGAGATTACCAGGTTTCCCTGACAACAGCTACATGTAGCAGTGTATGGCATGTACACTGCAGTGACGTGCCTGGAGTAGATGACCATATTTAGAAAAATCCGGTTCAGAACAGTTGTAAAGCTGAATGTTTTTACATACGTTTACTGCATTATTTGGAGCTTGGGCCACATTTAACATATGAACATTGTAACATTTTATATATGACAGAAAATAAGGAAAAGCAGAACAGGTCTACTTTAACTGTTTCGCACAGATTTACAGCCAGTATCCACCCCTACCATGAGCAAAGGTTTTTCATAACTTCTTTACTCAATACATCAAAGAAACAAAGACGGAAGAATCCTTTGTTGACATAACTGATGCTCCGCTCATGACAGGCTTGTGGGCACTTTGATCATCACAACTGAAAATGTGGAAATAAAAATAGGCCATTGTTGTGGCCAGATTTGTACTGGTTGGAACATGAAACATTTTCACATGAATGTGCTTTTAATACTAATACTTTAGGAATATTTGGAGACCTTGAGCCTGGCTCTGGTAACAGCCTTATATCACATCTGTGCAATTTCTCTAATGTTCTGAGTAGCATCTGCTTATCGTTCAGCTCTGTCACTGAGTTATGTAGAAGAATATGCAGTTTAATAGGACTGCATATCATGCTACGGTTTCTTAAGTGCTACATGGTCAGCAGCACACAAACCCCATAATATTTGAGGTTTTACAAGGTTTTTAATGTATACAGTGTTTACCTAGAGAGAAGGCCGTAAGTCACTGAAGGTCAGGTATTCAGTCCTAGATTACAGATAGATGGATAGATAGACAGTGCAGTCACTAATCCAGCTCTTTGGATTTGAAGTTAAATAATAACTATGACATTTTAGCTTCAGCATCAAAAAAAGACAAAAAAGTCTGGAAACTGTAGCCTTTGTCATGTATTGTCCCCCAGTTTTAGTCGCCAGGAAATAATTGGGACGGGTACCAAAACCCAGCATTAAACAGGCCCTGTGGCTAAATTATAAGGACCAGTAATCTGCGACATTACCAGTTCTTTTAGTGTTGCTTTTTACAGTTTCTGTGTAATTGATTATCACTGTAGCATCTCCCCTGCTCTCTGGGTCAGGCCTGAGCTGTTGTCACTGCTTGTAAGTTAGCAGTAACATAATAGCTGTGAACGTAACGGTGCAAGTTGTGTAATAGTTTAGACTATTAGTCGGTGAAAATAATGCTACAATTTGTGATTACCCGGTGATTAAAGGGAGGAGGATTCACCCCAACAATTTAGGCTCAGGCTCACTTGAGGTGGACTGACCTTTTAAGGTGAACCTGTCTGGAATTGATTCTATGTAAAAGCACCAATAAATTACCAAACTGATACGGAGTAACAATAGGACAAATAATACCCATTGCTATTAAGTAACTGGACATTTAATGAGATGGACTTTATTAAATGTTAGCAAATGTTGAGCTGCTCTAAAAGAAAAACAATTTGCTTTGGCCATAGTACTGGCATTTCATAAAACCTTAAGAAAAAGTGGTGAAGTTTAAGTCCATTACCACCAGAGAGAGTAACATGATTCTGACCTTGCAGAGTGATTTTGCATCAGTCGTGGAAGAAGTATTCAGGTCCCTTACTTAAGTAAAAGTACTAATATCACACTGAAATTACTCCACGTCAAGTAAAAGCCCTGCATTCAAAACTTACTGAAGTTAAAGTACAAAAGTATCAGCTTCAAAATGTACCTGAAGTGTCAAAAGTAAAAGTATGTTTTATGCAGAATGGACCCACTCGGATTGTTTTATATATTCTAAATATATTATTGGATTATTATTATGATTGATGCATTTATGTAAGTTTTTTAAATGTATAATGACTTAATTTTATCATGCTTTTATATTAAATCTGAAAAGTAACAAAAGCTGTCAGCTTAATGTAGTGGAGTAAAAAGTACAATATTTGCCTCAAGATGGAGTGAAGTATAAGTATAAAGTTACATAAAATGGAAATACTCAAGTAAAGTACAAGTACCTAAAAATTGTACTTAAGTACAGTACTTTAGTTAATGTACTTAGTTACATTCCACCACTGTATAAATATGTTTTTTAATTTTGAATATTAAATGTGCTGACTTAAACATGCTGAAATGTTCTGGGTTTGATTGAAAGGAATAATTCCAAGTTTTATATTAAAAACCAGAAATAAACTAAATGTGTTAAGAAATTACCAATATGGGAAATGGGAACAAATGGGAATCGTCAAAAAAAGTAACACTTTTATTATTGTGTTGTAAAAATGTTTGTGTGCACCTAAATGAAAACATTTGGTGCAGTTTTCGAATGAAACCAATGTAAAAAGTAAGGAGAATTATTAATTTGGGAAAAGGACAAACATGTTGTACGCTTTGTAATTATGCAATGGTGGCATTGTTTTGCCATGGTGAAACTACAATGTACCGAAGATGCACTATTAAAAGTGTAGATGGATGGAGAGAGAAAGGGGGAAATTGGTGATGTTTTGGTTACACATCTGTTCACCAGAAATCAAAGTTGCCTGGATTTGTAAAGATCTCATTTTGATTGATTGTATGAAATATTTCTGCTTCAGAGAGACCACACACTTGGTGGTAGAAGTTCAGGGCACCATAACAGGACAACATGTTTGTGGTTAGTTAGTTGTTTGTACTCTTCTCAATATAGACTTTAAAATCTCCAGAGAATATTTGTGGCATCAGCACAGAATACAGCCTGTTACACTGGGTGCATTTATATTGCTGTCAGTGCAGCTTAGGACACATAGTGTAAATGCCTCCAAGCTATGCTGGTGTTATTTTTGGCTGCTAGTGCCAAGGTAATATCCTGTCTGCCATCTCACAACAGGCTGCCCCCTCCAGCCCACAAACAGTCTGTTTCCTCTGCACAGGATAAAACAGAGACGAGGGCAAAGAATCAGTCTGCTGGCACCTCCAAGCCCAACTCGTTTTACAACAGGAACTCTCACTTTTGTATCCAGTAATAGCATGTCGCTTAGCCAAAACCGGTCGATGCGTTTGACTTTGTAATGTTTTTGCTCTCTCAAACCGCAGAGTGTGTGTCAAAGATAACAGTAATAAATGGAGGAAAGACTCAGAACCTGTTTGATGTTAACTGGTGAATGTGGCACTTGTTCTGGTCATATGTATGTTAGACACCATGCAGCAAGAGTTATGGTTTTAGAACATTTTGTGAATTAAAAAAAGTGGCATTTTGTTTTCATACTATTGACCAAGGTCGTAACTGCAGACTAGGGGGTCATGTCTCCCTCACTTTTTAATCCTGTTTTTCCCTATTCAACTTTAATAGCTTCAGCTTTTCTTACTTAAATCTCTCTGAACATTGTCTTCTTACTGTTCTTCCACTATGAAAGACAATATGCTGTCTGTTGCTGTGTGCTCACAACTATAGACTGCATATTAATAATGGGTGTAGTCACTGTGACGTCACCCATTGGTTAGTGGACTGCCTGTATGAAGCTTTGAGTTCAGCGTTATGTCTGATGCCATCTTTGTTTTTTGAAACCGGGAGAGACCATTGGACTGGGGAGGCGCGAAACAAAAGCTTAAACAAAATGTACGTTACTTACTGAATAAATTGAACAGCCGACTCCTTGGAGTGTCTTTTAGTACAACCAAACGCTGAACAAGACTTTTTTAAAAGACCAAAATGTTTGAGTAAACTTTCATGAAATGAAAATGCACTGTGAAAGGGTCAAAGTTCAGAGACGAAAACACAGCAAAGAAGTTCACAGCTATTAAGATGTACACTGTGCTGTGGATTTGCTTTGTTTTGTCTTGCTACTTTTATCCTGATTGATAGCTCGCTGTGTATGTGACCCATCAATTAAAGGTAGCCACAATTAACATCATATGAAATTGTAGAAGACTTGAAACTAGCGATTGAGACCATAATGTTGCCATGACAATCTTTTCTGAGGTAATAAATCAAGTGAGAAGTCGTCATTTTATATTGAGATAGATAGGACCGGAGTTCTTTTGCAATCACTGTTGCAGACCCCTGTTTTATTGAAAGAATGCAGGCTGAAGGCACTTCCGGATTTGCTTCAGTGCTCAGACTGGGAGGTTGCTGCCTGCTCACAACAATACAAATAAGTTCACAGCAGTGAGCTGTGCAGTACGGGACTTTCTTTGCCCCAAGATTCTGGCGCACATTGTTGTATGCAGCTTGAGAGGGCTGGGCCAGTGTAAAAAAAAAGGTTTGATATTAAACCAAATGCAGGACATAATGAATTTTACCATATCACAATTGACTCAACAACCTTTCCTGGGTGGCACGTAATGAGACTGATAACTGATGGCGATACTGCACCTCTAAGTTTGGTTTATTTATTGGTTGGCTTTATTAGTCAATTAATGAACAAACGAAAATCTTACATTAATCATGGTCAATTCCCTTTGTGTTCTGAAAGGGACTGTGTTCTTACACCCTTACTACTGACACAAGGAAGTCTGTGACCCATTCAGTCTACCCTTTGAGATCATCTCTTAAACACAATGGCTTTTTCTTTTACAAGCCAATGTGATTTTCATGTCATAAATTCTCACTAAAACTATCTTACAATGTAGACTCCAAAGGCACAGGCTTTAAGACGTGAAAATGGGAAAAGTCTGTCTTTTGAGAAAAAAATAATCCATCAGTCTTTTCTCTTCTCTGTCCCTGTGTTTTTTGTTGTTGCTGTTTTTCCTCCATTTGCTGGAGTTTCCCTGCTGCTCCATAATTAGTTTCCATTATCTTTGTCTACAGGTGCGCTTTGTCAAGAACGTCACCTCATGGAGAGAGATGAAGCCCGGCTTCTACCACGGCCATGTAGCTTATCTGGACTTCTCAAAGTAAAGCCTTTCATTTCCTGTAATGGCATTAATATCTAGATTAGTTACAAACAGTTAGCAAAGCCGATAAAGCAAGGTCATGTATTGATTGCTAACGTATGCTTTAGTGTTGATTAATAGCATTGTTGTCCTTATCTCCCCTGACACTATCATTTCAGTGATCACAGGTAATTATCCTAATGGTGTAAGTGTTTGTCAGTGGGAGAGTCTCTGCTCTGCCTGATGCTGATGGAAAAGCTCTTTCTACAGTGCAATAAACACTTTTCATTAGTTAGCAGCTTCACAGTTGGACTCAAGTGTCTGTTCAATGCAAATAAAATAACCTCATTTCTTTTTCTGTAGATACGGGGCGACAGGCAAGCCCATGTACATAAATGTGGTGAGGGACCCCATAGAGCGCCTGGTGTCCTACTATTACTTCTTACGTTTTGGAGACGACTACAGACCTGGCCTTCGACGAAGGAAACAAGGAGACAAAAAGGTCTTATTTTAGAGCTCAAGTCTTATTCAAATTAGGGATGGGCATTTGGAAGAAACCTGCCAACTTGAGCATCTATAACGTTAACAATCAATTAATCAATTAATTGCTAGATTTTTATACATACTCCAGTATGTATAAGAAACATGCATACATGGGCAACATAAAAGATATATATACAGTACAATGCAAAAGCCTGTTTTGATAAAGGTCACTTTTATTTTGAAAGGAAGAAAAGAGACTTCCTGTCAACTGTAAAACTAACTCACATGAGGTGATACTGTAAAGAAAGCGTCAAGGAGTTCAATGTTTTATATTTTAGCCCCTGAAGAGGCATGAGGTATGTTTTCACAGTAATTTTGCATATTTATGTATATTCTGTGTTTAAATAAGTGTTGGATAAAATAAAACCTAGTAATTCATGCTAGCAAGGTTTATAAATGTTATTGCAACTTCCAGTTTGCAAACTGTAGCTTTATCCAACTTAATTTTCAACTTATTGGCGTATGGCCGCAGAACTGAACGCTCGGTCGTGTTTCAGTTCAGTGAGTACTGATACACAGTCAGAGATAAAACAAAAAATTAAAAAAATATACAGATCGATTAAAAATTCCACGTGATCGACCCAATTCTTAAGGACCATTAATCGATCATCGAATTCCTATCCCTAATTCAAATATACCTTTATTTCTGCCTGCACTGAAATGTATGACAGCAGGTGTTTGTTGTCTTCCAGACCTTTGATGAGTGCGTGTCATCAGGCGGGTCTGACTGCGCCCCAGAGAAGCTCTGGCTGCAGATCCCCTTCTTCTGCGGACACCATTCAGAGTGCTGGTGAGTGGGGCTGCACCTGCCACATCACAGACAACACAGGCTGTGGAAATGAGTTACAGTTACAGAGAAACATCATCATGCATGAAGTAAATTAATAAATATCTGGCGCTTTAGCTGCCCAATACTTCACTGTGTCCACCGGCTAGCTGTGTCTGTCTGCTGTTAAGCACTGAGCAGATACAAGACAGTGGAGTTTCGGAGGCTTTTCTCTCAAAACAGCTGTCTGCTGTGTCTGACAACACTATGAGGGGAAAAACAGTAGAGATGCAGAAATTAAAAACAAAACCAAGTGTTGAAAATCACTATAAAGGGAGCTAATTATTCAGGTGATAATTCTCTGTAGATTCCTCATTGTGAGCGACCCCTTTCATCTTGTCATGTTGTTCTCACAGTGTCACTTGATGTACTATATATGTACTATCATAAAACAGTTTTAGGGCGTTTTTGCTCAAGTTGAACTTTGAAATTGTATTTTACTGAAAAATGAACTAAAAAAACAGATTTTAATGGGTTTTTTTCAGGATTTAGTTTGTGTAAACACTTTATTTTGGGGCCTTAGAATGTCTAATTCTCTTAAAATCTCATAAAATGTCTTAAACACTTATATTTTGAAAGGTCTCAAAAATGTATTAACATTCCTTTTATTTAAAACAAATGCATAAACTTCAGTCCTGCTTTTTAAATGTTTCGATTTTTGAGGACGCTATAACATAACTACAAAACTGATCTAAGTACCTGTGCCGCCCGGTCACAATTTATCCAGCACAACCAGCTAGTGTGCTGTGCATAGCAGCGGAGAAAAAACTTCACGAAAGCTCACAGGAAAGCCAATCTACTTGTGTAAAAAGGGTAAGTGCAAGTTCAACGATTTTTTATTCCAATGTGAAAGAGCTGAGAATAAATTCATATACTTTTCAAGTAATTCCGTGCCTCCGGTTTTCTTTCATGTCTTTTGTATTTTTTTTTGCCAGTATGGATGTGAAATTGGTCTTAAATTGTATTCATTATGTTCTTAAAAAAGTCTTAAAAAGTCTTAAATGTGACTTGTTGAAACCTGCAGAGACCCTGATTTAACATTAGAAGTGAATCACAGGAATTTATTGATAATATTTTCTCTGCTGTTTATAATACAGGACTGCAGGCAGTAGATGGGCCCTGGAGAAGGCCAAGTACAACCTGGTGAATGAGTACCTGCTGGTGGGAGTCACTGAGGAGCTGGAGGACTTCATCATGATCCTGGAGGCAGCACTGCCACGCTTCTTCAAAGGAGCTACCGAGCTCTACAGGACAGGTACCAACTCAGACTGAACACTCCAATGTTTTGGTTGAATAATTTTGTTGGGGCCCACTGGTGAGCTCTGTTGTCCCTGAAATCATTAAGTAAAGCTCTGATGTGAGTGAGCTTGTTTGCTCAGAAACCCTGTGTTGTGTAAACTGACAGACTCATTAAACTCTCTCATGTTCCTCCAGGAAAGAAGTCCCATCTGAGAAAGACCACCGAGAAGAAGCCCCCTACCAAAGAGACAATCGCCAAGCTGCAGCAGTCAGACATCTGGAAAATAGAAAATGAGTTTTACGAGTTTGCGCTCGAACAGTTTCAGTTTTTGCGTGCCCACGCTGTCAGGGAAAAAGACGGAGAACTTTATGTCCTGGCTCAGAGTTTCTTCTATGAAAAGATCTACCCCAAAGTGAACTGAAAGTGCAGCCAGAGACAGACGTGGGCTGCACGGGGACTTTCCACCACTCTCTTACAAGTCATTTACACTGGGAGGAAGTTCACTTAGCGATGCTGGTGAACACTCGACTGCTTTTTCTGATCCTGTTCCAGTCCAGAACGTCCTCTTCAGACTGGACAAAGGACTTTCTACGAGGAATGTGTCTAATTTTTTTATTGCCGGTGCAGCTGTTGAGAGAACCTATCATTGATACAAACTGTGAGAAAGAATTCCGACCCAGAGCAGGGTGAGATGTTTGCTGGATGTGATATATCTCAAAACCCAAACACAAGCAGCCTTTGATTCATGAAGTCGTGTGTTTGGTTTTTGGGTGGAGCAGCGAGATAAAAGCAGCAGACCTCAACGAGTTTAAAAGCATATTTTTAAAAAGCACATAAGCTCAGACAGCTGTTCGGCTCCATGTTGCGTTATTTTATTTCTGCACACTGCATTTTAGGTGCACAAATTCTTGTTTACACCTCTAAACTGTTACGAAACAAAAAGAAAAATCCCAGCTGCATTTGTACATAGTATATCAACATGCAGGGAACATGTTTTTGGACCAAACAGTAGCAAAAGGAAACAGACCAGACCATTGCATCCTTTGGTGCGTGACTATTCTTTTTTTACCCTTCTCTGATGTTTTTAGACACGTTTAACACATAGTATCAGTATTTTATCACACAGATAGGGATGTGCATCTTTGATAGAACTGATAGCTGCTGTTTGAGCCTGTGACAGGAGCACAGCAGGAGCAGGACAATGAAAAATGAGTACAGGGTTTACCAGAGCTTTGAGCTTGGACGGTGATAGTGCCTTTTATTACAATGTTTGGGACATTTTATTTTGGCATCTAGCAATCATGTTCTCTTTTTTTCTGTATTCATATGAACTGTTTCTCTTCTGTTTCACACCCCATTAACAACATAAACACAAATTCATAACTGCAAGTTTCTTGGCTCATTTTATTCTCACTGAATTCCCTTTTTAGTGTTGATGGTGTCTAATGTGTGTGCTTGTGTCATGTTACTCATGATGATAGTAGTATATACACTAATATTCCACTTCTTCATCACCTTAAATACAATGTTGAAACAGACAAAGTTTTGTTTTTTGACAAAGTTCTACCGAAGGCTGACAAAACATGAGCTATGTGACCTGTTTGTAGGCAGACTTGTCGTCCTATATCACCTTCGTTTTTTAGAAATCCAAGTTTTTTAAACCTTGAAAAATACCATATTAGAATTCAAGTGTTTTCAAAGCTTTGCAGCACCAAAAGGAACCCTGGAAGTAGTTTGATGTCCTTCTAACTTTACCTCCATATAAAACTAGAGCAGCAGAGGCTTTTAGTCCGGACTGTGGATCGAGCACCTGAACTATATATGAAGATAAAGCAGCTTTAAATTTCCTAATGTCTACATTTGCCTTAATGCAACTTGATAGCATCTTTTGCTAGGAAGATAGCAACAATGATACGTTTTATTTTTTAGAGTACTTCTCAGAATACTCAACGATACGGAAGAGGATTAGGGCCAAGTAGAAGAAAAAATCACTAAGTAAGATGATAAAGTCAAAATATAATGTAGAGGAAAAAAAGTCGAAATACAATGTTGACAAAATACCTTTATAATATTTAATAATAATAATAAACTTTCACATAAATTACATAAAAGCAGATTTTCCCCAAAACAATAGTTATGGTAGCCTACTACCAAGAATATCTCATTTATGTGTAGGAGGATTTTACTTCTACTACACCCCTAAATAGTGTGGTTATTGCTGATTTTATGACATTGATGAAAATCAGGTTGTAGCTGATTGTAGCTGTCTACCAAACTGTTGGGATAGAAAACAATGTTCCTCTGATGACCTATTGACACAAACCTGTGAATACCTTTCCAACTTTACCGAACACAAAGTTTACTTCATTGTCGTAATTTTCGACTATTTTCTCCAAATCATATTTCAACTCTATTCTCAACATCTGACTTTATTCTTGTCATTTCGACTTTATTCTCGCTAAACTGCATAATGAAAATAAAAATCCTCCTTTCATTATTTATTTTTCCTATCTGGCCCCGATCCTCTTCCATACAAAGACACTTTACAAGTCAATAACGCAATTTAAAAACATAGTCACACATTTAAAGTCTAAAAACAGTTGCATATAAACGCGGTGGGAGCAACAATGAGAACACGGAAATATAAAACAAAACAGCTTAAAGCAGTCACAAATTAAAAGCAATACTGAAGCGGTGAGTTTTTTATTTGTACAGTCGATGGTTTTTGTACGTTTTTTGAACGTGGGCAGGTCAGTACGGTCACGGATGTGTTTTGGCAGGGAGTTCCAGAGGGTGAGAGCAGCTATGGAAAAGGTTCGGTCTCCCAGGGTCCGGTGCTTGGTTTGTGGTGGTAGAGAGGGGAGGTTTGCATTGGAGGAACACAGGTTACGGTTGTAGTTTGTGGTAGTGGAGCAGATCAGTTAGGAGGAGGCCTGGTGATGGAGGGCTTTATGGGTCAGGAGGAGAACTTTGAAGTGGATGTGTTGTTTGATCCCTGTGGATGTTCTCGAGGACCGGGGTAATGTGGTCTCGTGAGCAGACAAACAGTTCTGGATGTGGAAGTTTATTGATGACTTTTGTTCTTTTATCTTGGAGAAACCTGCAGCGTCCTTCAAAATTTCAGCAGACAGGAATCTTTCAATATAATCTCTTATGTACAGCAGGCCTACAACAGATAACTCAATTCAGTGTCTTTATTATTTTATTATTAGTCATTTGTAGCTGTCATACTGTTGGTTAATCCTGAATTTGTATCCTGTACTGCCATGTGGTGCTTGGAGCTAAATGCTAATGGATAGCATGCTCATGTTGTCAATGCTAACATGCTGATGCTACGCAGATCTTATTATCAATAATGATAAACATCTTAAATTAGCCTGTTGGCATGCTAACATTTGATAATTGCCACTAAACATAAACTACAACTGAGGCTGATGTTAGTTTTCTTAGTTTTCTTCTCATTTACTGTCCAAGCATAGAACTCAATGAGCAACCCTTAATGTATTCATTAGGTATTGCAAATGTTTGAAAATGACCTATTTGTTTAAAAATTGACTGGCCTGTAAAATCAGAACATATTGATGATTGATGATTGGCACAACATTTTTCGATGAGTTGTAGAAAATAGGATTTTGAGAAAATTGGGAAAAAGTTGCAAAGGTTCAAATTTTTAGAGCAAATGACCATTAGAGCAAAGATGCAGAAGAATGGGAGAAAAAAAAGGAATTTTCACTCTAAGGCAAGCCGTTTTTGAGCTAATTTTTAAAATGTAAACTTCATTGATATAGCGCCACCTTGAGGCCAATGGAATTTGCAACCCACCTGCAATTTTTTGTGAATGTTGTTCTTACGGTTCTTGCTGCAGGAACACTTTTAGAGGAGGAAAATAAGAAGAAAAAAGAAGACTGAAATAAATAAAAAAATAGGGCTACAACAGCTAGCTACGCTGCTTGAACCCCTCATTGGGGACATTCCAGTGTCAAATCTTAAAGTTGATAATATTAGGATTCAACAGCAGAGTACACAGGGGCCATGGCTAGTCCCATATGTGTGCAATCAGACTTGTTTTGTACCCTTTTGAGTCCCTTGCAGTGATTTACATGAGCCCAGTAACTCTTGACTCCATTTCTCGTCTTTTGGCTTCATAATTACAGAATAATTGCCTCGCTATATCTTACTCAACAGGGAGTACTTAACCACTGAAACCGTGAAATAACAGACTGGGATGGGATGATCTGCTGAAGTCAGCGGTATTACCAACTCTTGCCTCCTCTCTGATGGGAGAATAGACAGGAGGGAGGGCGAGTGTCTGCAGGGAGAAGCACTAGCAGCACGCTCCACCAGTCCACAGCCTGTTCTTGTGTCTACACAGAGACAAGCACAAAGGCCCCAGCCCATATTTGACGCTTTGTGGCCATGGACACAAGGAGAGGCTGCCCGTCTCAGAAAATAGAACTCAATTAACAGTTTAGCTGCAGGCATATTGGAACATTGTTTCATTAACGAGATGAATACAGTCTGATAATTACTTCATCTCAATTAGAAAAAAAGGGCTACACTCTATATTGATTGTGGCTGATGAGCTTGAAGGTTAATTAGGAACACAATATTTCAAAAGTCTATCCTGCTTTGTTGTTTGGCAGTTGCGGGAACTGTTGTTTTTGCTTTTGTGTAGTTTTTAAGGACTTTTTTGTTTTTGTTTTTAAGGAGGCAGGTCTTTCTTGTCACAGTAAGTCTACTTGATTTTATCTATTCAACAAAAGCTTTGTCTTTTGTTTCAGCAAAAATAACATGCCTCTCCCTTAACCTTGACTCCAGCTTGTGTTTGAAGTGACACCAGGTTCTGTCTCGCTGTTCTGCTCTAAGCCACTAGAGGGAGCCGTGGTCCTTCTGAAAGCCTCCACAGAGCAGCATGGGAGCTTGGACTGACTGAAACGGTTCACCAAGCCCCCATTAATGCACCTGTGCAAAGCCAAATGGAACAAACTAATAGTGCATTACCATTAACAATACAAATTACACCATTAGGCACACTTGGCTCTCAGGCCTTGTGATAGCTATAAATAGTTTCACTTGGTCTTGGACAATTTGTGCTGTACTTGCATAATGACAGCACTCAAATTAATTCAGGGTGTGCAAATGGAGAACCCATATTGCTGCATGTTGTGAAAGGGGACATTTTGGGCTTTTTTAATGATGTGCCTCTTCCCACAGAACCACCTTTGCAAGAGGGATCGATCAGCAGGGCCAGCAGCCCTAACATAAGTAAAATGTCTCCATTACAAGCCATCCACAGCATTTGATCCTGTTATTGCTGTAGCCGTGCACAGAGTAATGACCTCTTTTTGTCAATGAAAGTTGGCTGGATTGCTAGAAATGGCCCTCTGGATCGGTTTTGGACCGTTTTTCAGCGGACCATAGGAGACCCAGCACAGTTTTTGCAGCTAGCTGACCTCAAAGTGGTTTCACTACTGCTCCATAAAACAAACAGAGCAGAGCAGAGGCAGCTTGACTGCCCCTCACTGGGACTGTGGACAGGACCTTAAAGCATTTAGCCAAAGGGGACCATTATGTGTACTACTTTTCGCTGTGTTTTATGTAAATGCGCCACACTGAAATGGAAGGTAAAATTAAGCCAGCATGTCAGAGGCATTGGGCCAAGAAAACTTTAAGTGTTCCTGATGCAGATGATAGATTGCAGTTGATGGGGGGGAGAAAATGATGGAAGCAATCACCATCATAAAGCATTGCCAGATTCATCCATTAATGGTTTCTTGCCTTCCTGACTGTTACACATTGACATTTGATGATGTGTAAAGGATAGTTAACCAAGGCTAAGGGTCTACATTCATGCTAGCAGCTTGGTGAGGCACAAAGTAGATCCAGTTTGTGCCGCTCATGTATTAGTGCTACATTCAGAGCTAAGCATCCATTTCTCTCCAATATAACTACCTGCTGATGTTTGAAAACCACAAAAGGTCATCTAACAAGACTTATTGCTGTTCTAAAGTATTTCTCCTCAAAGACTCTCCAAACCATCTGGATGAGCAAATATTCCTAATCCTAAAATTCCTCATCCAAATAGAGACAGTAGCCCATGGTTACCTGAATGGTAAACAGAGTCACAACTTGGGAAATAAGTTAAAATAATCTTTCTTGTGCAGTAGACTGGACTTATTTCCTTATCCAGATACTTAGAAGAGTCGTCCACTCCAATAGCTGTCAAATGAGAATTTATATTGGTCAGAGAAGTCAGTAGGATTCATCCTCTGGGGAACATGAATATCTGTTAAAAGAATTCATAGCTGTTCAGACATTTCACTAAAAAAACAATATTAATGTTCATGGTGATGCTATGGGAAAAGTCAGGGGATCACCAAGTCAATAGAGTTCATCCTCTGGGGACTATGGATGTCTGTGCAATATCCATGGCAATCCATCAAAGAGTTATTGCAATATTTCCAGACCATCCTTAACCACATTCTAGCTGTCTTTGTCAAGCAGCTTTTTTAAAATTCCATATATACAGTACATTTTTTATTAAGCGGCTACCTCTAATGGTATTTTTGACGGGAGCAAAGGAGGAAGTCAAGTGACATATTATAAAGAGGGATAAAGTCCACATAAGGAGAAGTTTGGGTGGATGGATGGCTCATATAAACTCAGGACTTTTTTAAAAAATGTAACCAAGAAGTTTTATTTCACGTCGTTAACCAAACAGGTCCACCAGTCCAATCAACAACATAGGTCTTTCCCACCCTCTTATACAACTCACATCAGTGTCTCCTACATTGGCACCCCTACAGGTAGCAGGAGATAAACACGTCCTCTTACCTAGACAAGTAGTTTTAAACATGTCATTAACATTATAAAGATTGTTACAGTTTGGTTTTGTTTGGGCATCAAAACTACTTGGTTAGGTTTAGGAAAAGATATTTTGGGTAATATAACTACTTCCAGACGTGAGACAGATAAAGTAGTTACATAGGTGATGTAATGTGACAGAACGTGATGTAGCTATGCATGTCAGTTAAATAACAAACTTAAAATAGCAATGATGACCTCTGTCAAAGTCCTGTGTTTGTTTGACCCATCCAGCTCCCTTGGTGGTCGTTCTTTACACTCTGTGATCTCACTTCTGTCATAACTACTACGGCCACGAATGATCGCCCTAACAATAATAGTTTTCTGTTCACATGTTTAAGATTGCGACTGTTTCACAACAATTTTGGAGTTCCTGGCAAATTACCTCATCTTTCGTTTATGTATAAGCCAATGTTTCACTTTGGACTGGTGGAGCGACCACCAAACACGGCGAACACAGACAACACTTGACCTGAGCAGTAATCCATGCATACATCCTGCTGGTCAAACTCTTTTTATAGATCTAGACACTCTTATCAATTAAAAAGAATACAGACAGGGGAGATCACAGCATCACATCCATCATTTACATGTAGGAGTACATGATGTAATACATAATGGACAATATGAGCCTGTGAGCACAACAGGGAGGTTGACCCTGTACAGGAAACTCTCTGATACTCTTAATTAGATTGCTGTATTGTAGTTTGACCTTGGTGGGAGACACTCTACACTACTCTCTCTCTCTCTCTCTCTCTCTCTCTCTCTCTCTCTCTCTCTCTCTCTCTCTCTCTCTCTCTCTGTCTTTCTCTTGCTCTTGGTTGTGCTGGCAGGCTGAGAGCGCATAGTGGAGCATGGGCATTTTCTCCTGGAGGGTAGGAGAGAAATGCAATCAGCAATTCAATCGTGGCCATTGTGTAGCAGTGCTGATGAGCTTTGCAGAGTAGATAATGGATTAAATTATTTATCCCCCCTCTCCCTCCTCCTCAGTGCTTATTGTTGCCTCCTCTTTGTGCTGCTACAGCGGTACACAGACGTAGGTTGAAGGCCTAGATCACTTGCTGCCTTTCATAGATCTAATTTTTCTAATTAGCGCTTGAATGCAGAACGTTCTCTCCCCCTTTACCCCCTGCCTCCACCGCGCCGCTCATTGTCAGATACGTTCCATGAGGTGAGCATGTGAACCTATCAGCGTCCAATTCAATGAGAGAGAATACCACTGTACCGCCACATCGCTGTCACTCCTCCCCGTACTTCTCTTATTGAAACGCTAAATGATCTTGATAATAACCTAATCAAGGACACTTTCTTCAAATGAATGCTATTAGACTGCAGCAGCTGTGCAGAGAACTGGCTGATCCAGGATCAGGAACACGGTGACCAAAATATCACTCGTCTAAGTGTTTTCAATTATGTGGTGACCATATGGAGGAAATAGGAAAGCTGCTGGATCCAGATTATCTCCAAATTGAAACATGGACAATCCATACATGATATTGATTATGGAGGCCATGAGTCAGGAGCTCAATATACAGTATGACTGAGATTCATTCATGTTGCTGCAGCAGCTGTCAACATCAGAATCAGCAGCTTTTCTGTAGTTATTTCGGTCCAGTGATTATTTCAGATTCAAGATAAAATAAGCAGTAAAGTAATGCATTTCACAGAAATTATTCAAATTATGAGCATCTACTTTCTACAATCTGAAGGATGAAAAGAAAACAAAAAAGGTATAATAAGCACTGCACCCTAAACACTTCAGGGTACTGTTAAATCAACCAAGTAGCTGGAACAAGTGAGATGTTTCAGTTATTAGTGTTATATTTGGATAATTATAATGCTGTGTAAAGTAAATGTGACTTTCCACTTTGCTGGTGATTTTTTTATATTTTTTTAATAGATTTTCGAGGGCACAGTTTGGGTTTTCAGCTGTCATGTTTAGTCTTGGTAACTCCTAGCTACACGCCTGTGAGAACAACACATACACACTCACACATTGTGTAGAATAAGCATCGTGAACAGCTGTTGTTATTAGTAACTGGCCAATAGAATCGGTGTCGATACGTCCATTTTCTGTACGAGGGCAGGCTTAGTTCAAGAAGAATAAAATGTAAACTTTTATAGTGTTCATGGTTCACTCTAACTGATTTCCTGAGAGAATGGGCTCTTGGGCCCATCTACGAACCAGAGTGCCTTTATAGGAGTTTGCAAAAATAAAAGAAGAAGAAAAAAAGTAACTGAGCCCTCATTATGGAACCCAAAGCCCAACAAAATGTAGGTACATGTTATCAGATGACTTAAAATTGTACCCAACTACATCTACAAACTATAAAGGCCCTAGAGTTGGGAAATTGTTCTTTTCTTCTACTTCTGTGTGTAGACGAGCTTTAAGTCATTAGATCCGTTGTATTTTAAAGCTCAGCTTGTTTGATAGCAGTTTCCAATATTTGCATGACAACAAATAGCAAAGGAAATGGATCAGGTAAGGCATGAAATATGATCAAGAACTCACTTTTCAGATTATTCAAAGAGCACATGAATACAGCACAAATGCCCAACCTTGCAACGTTAATGAATGTGAAAAATAATTTGTGATTTGGATTCACTCCAAAATTTAATGTGTTCTTCCTTGGCCCATTCACCCTGACTCCAGATTTGTTTAAAATGTGGTAAGCAGTTTCTCCATAATCCTGCTGACAGACAGAAGAAGCTAATAAAAATCTAAGTTGAAAATTAAGTAAGATAGTGAAAGTGTATCTATTGATGTATAAACATAAAATAAACCTTTAATTAAGTAAAATGATTTACTTTACTGATTAGTGATTAAGCAAAAATATACGTCTTTATGTTTGTTTGTTTGTTTATGCATCCAATTTTAAAGCAAGTACAAGGAGTTTTTATCTGGTTATGAAACAGGCTCTATTTAATACTGATGCCTCTATATGACCCACATAAGCAAACTAGACCACCAGCATAAAGATTGGCTATTTGTCTATAATTATCATAAATGCCTGTCCCCAGCTCTGATTCCCACAGCTCCAACATGTAATTTCACTCTTTAATCGTAGCTTTAAGGGTAAAAATCATATTATTCCACACATATGTGCATCATCTTGGTCCAACTCTTCATTGAAGCTATTTGATGTTTACACAGAGTGAAATATTCAAACCAAAGACTCCATGTTTTTTATGGCTCCATCATTCCATCAAATGGAAATATTCTCAGCTTGACATATTTGGTCTCTTTGGAAACTTTAGGATTTCCAGATGCATTTAGAACAAAGTTTTGTTGGGGTTAAAACATTTTTTGTCTTCACAGCAAGAGTTTGACTGAGCCACAGCAGATCAGTAAAGTTTAAAACAGAAACAAGTTTAGATATTAAGTCTGTTGACTGAAATGTGTCGCTATGATTAAACCGTACCTCTCATAACATCTGTTTGAGATTTTTGTTCCTATTTTTCTTGTCAAATGTGTCTAAAATGATACAGTTGGCAACAGCGTTGATGAAAAGTCTGTTACTCATAACTTTTTTACTTCTCTACATTCTTTATTACTCTTTATTACTGGCACTCAGCTTCTACTAAAGAGGTAAATCTAGAAAAATCTACACATTTTAAGATAAAGGCTCAGTAATTTACTCAAACAGCTGGGCAGTGTAGCTTTAGCAAACATTACTCAGACAAAAGGGAATAGTACACTTGTTGGGGAATATTTTCAGCTGCAGATTTATACACATTTAGTGATTTATAGAATATTTACAGCAGCAGGAGTAGTTGGACAGAGTCAAAATAAACAATGTCACACACACCGCCCAAGGAAACTGGCACCTAGTGCAACAGTGTGGCTCATTAAAATGGTTTTTAATACACGGTCACCCATAAAGTTGGAATAATGTAGTTTTCAGACACAACCCTTCATTTTCATTGTGATATGTTTGGAAGAGATTGATTAATGAAGTTTTGAGAAGATAGTCGCTTTATCTGTCAATAATAAGTCACATTGTCACAATCATTTCATGGAAAGAAGTAAAAAAATATATATTTTATTCCAATTTTCTGAGCAACAGTGTAGTTTTTGGAATAGTGTAATAGAGAAAAAAAGAATTACCCCATGTGTCCATTGAACAGCAACTTATTACGACCATAGACTGTATTACAACCTATATGTTGTTATTCTATGTGGCGGCCTCTAGTGGGTGTAGTAAATATAACCTGAGCTAAGTCGCAAAACCTGACAAAGTCCACTTTGGGGACTTCATTTATTGTTAAGCAGTGCCCTCAAGTGGCCATAGTAATTATAATGGAAGAGAGCGTATGCCGTGTCAAGAATGACAAGGTCCACTAAGGGAGGTGGATGGGTCAAACAAACAGGACTAAAACCAAAAATCCCTTTTATTATTTTAAGTTACCTATGTAATTTAACATCAGTGTGGAGCTACATCACATTCTACGTCACATTTTACATAACCTATGTAGCTACTTTCTGTGATTACATAATGTCCAGGAGTAGATATATTACACCAAACTATTTTCCTAAACTTAATCATGTAGTTTTTTAAGTTTCCCAAACTTAACCAATGTATGGTTATATTGCAATATATTTTAACTAATGTTGCTTAATAATTATGAATACTCTCTTCAAGAGGCAATGATATGTGAGACCCTGGAAGTTACAAAGAGAACCAGGAGAGATAGTGACACTATTCATTAATAAGTTTCCTCAGAAGAGTCTGAAATCTGTTTTAATCACAATAAATTATGTTAAAGCAAAACTGTTAGAGACAATGCATCACAGTTATTAGTAGTATGGGCACAAGTATATAGACACAAGTTGTATAGACACTATATATACTGTATGCGTGTGTCTCAGTGGACGTGCAAACGAGCAAATTCATCTTTCCACAGCTGAGTTGAGACCTGTGTGGCAGAGCTCGTTCCTCTTCCCTAACAGCTAACACGGGCCCATTTTAGACTGTTGACAGATGATGCAACTGTTGTGGTCACATCCGAAAAAAAAGTGCCACCAGTGTCTCACATGATGCAGACTCCGTGTCTACAAACGCTGCCTATTATTCTTGCTGTGGCCGGTGGAGGCTTGCATGTACTGTAAGTTCCAGAGCAATGTGGCCTGCTTGTGTTACATACTTTTGTGGGCCGCCTCCCTGACAACTGGCAACAAAGGATCCATTGAGCAGAGGCAGCGACGAGGGGCTTTGATGGGTAATCTGCATGCGTTTGTAGAGGGAAACTGGAGCTGGGTTAAAGGAAACAGGTGCAACTAATTACAATATCCCCAGTCCTCTTTTCCTCTGGATTTCCTCATGCTTTCTCTCCTTCTTTCATTTTCTTTATCATTCTTGTTTTCCTTGTTGCGAAATCTATCTCAGGGGTAAAATTGCCTAATGAGACTCACACACATGCTGCAATAACACAGAGTGTGCGGCTTCATTCTCCGCTCCATCACAGGTCAGACATCAAAGTGGCGAGGTGAAATCTACGAGGGAAGGAACAGGAAGACGTTTTAATTTAATACTTCACACCGCACGTGTTACGGCTTTGTTCTTTGCACGTCACCAACATGCTTCCCAACTGAAAGCAGGATGACAAACTCCTCAGTACAATATGGTATCTCTTTGTCAAAGTGCACTTATTCTGTGTGAACAACTGAATGCTTTGGCACAGTCTACAGTGCAAAATAATGGCAAGAGGTTTCTAAAGCACCTGGCAGTGGGTATTACCTCTACAGTAGATGTCATTTACAACGTTTCACATTTCAGAGTCTATTTCTGAGAGCACAGCTCTCTAATACATAAGAGATCATTCTGTGTAGACACACTAAATATAAATTAAAAACATGATCCATGGTCAGACTTTTTGCTTCCAAATGTCCCCTTTTCCTCCATTTTCCTCCGAGCTTGATTTGAGCAGAGGCAATTGGCCAAATCCATACAGATAAATCATAAAAATAAGCTGCTCAATACATATTATGTGTTTGGCACCCTGCTGTGGTATTTTAAAATCATAAGCAGATTTTTTTAAGGAGTCATAGGCTGATGTTAAATTTGGCAGCATGTACAGCAGGAGGGATTTCCATGTTGATAGTTGAGTCTGACATAAATTGACATAAATTGACCATTCTCTAGATAGCTTAGCAACTGTAACTCAGCAAGGCAGGTCTGTCAGGTTTTGGGTTTCTCCACAGGCTGATACAGTGTGCAAGAGAATACCTGACTTATAAAGACTTTAGTGCACTAGTGTTTTGGTGCTTTCAATTTGAATTTTTTTTGAAAATTCTAGATGGCTGCTAGACCTCAACACGAGTAAAAGCTAAAGTCATATACTGTTTATTCAACCTGATTTCACAAAATTACCTTAAAAATGACCATGACTTCTTGACTGGTTAAGGTTTGAAGAACAATAAAGTAAAATCATATTGATTAAACTCATATTGGGGTGTTAATCTTTACTAGAAAAGTATAAAATATACTTACAGAACAACATAAACAGCGGACCAGTCTTTTAGTACAACCGAACACTGAACAAGACATTTATAGGCAACCAAAATGTTATGATTAACTTTCATGAAGTGAAAACACATTGTGAAAGTTCAGCTGAAAACACGGACAACACCCAGAACTAAGTCCACGGCATGAAAACCTCTAGCTTATCCTGATTGACAGATCCCCCACTTGAAATCAGTGATTGAAACCATAAATCAAGCGAGACAAATAGTCATTTCTCATAGACTTCTATGCAATCGGACTTGATTTTGCAGCCGGTGGAGTCGCCCCCTGCTGGCTATTAGAAAGAATGCAGACTTTAGGCATTTATGCATTGACTTTTCACTTTTCAGACCCGGAGCAATGTAGGGTAACATTTATTCAGCAATGGTCTGGTAACATCAATGTATACCTAAAGGTAAATTGAGGAAAATGGTTAAATTCAATGAAAGTAAAGTCTGAAATACATCCAAAAATCCATACTGGTTTTTAAAAAAAGCCATTGTGAACAGAAAATATAAGGTGCTTCCAAACTTTTGGCCTTTAGTGTAGCCGTCAAGTGCAATTAATTTGTCTATTTTCAATTTTGTTACTTTTTTCGTGGTAAAACTGAATATGATGTGACGTACTAAACAACAGAACAAATTAATTCCTATGTTGTTATAAAAGTATATACATTCATAAATTTAATAAGGAACAGTTTGAGATAAATGTGTGACTTCCATGCATTACAGCTGAAAAATGACTCGGATGGGATGTTTTTTTTACACCGTAGTCTCTTTGACATAAAAGCAGGATCAGGCTGTTAATTGATGCCCTCAGATCTCCATCTTTTGTTCTACTTTGTCTCGGATGTCTAGTCCTTGAGCTCTCCTTTATATCAGTGCACGATCAAAAAATGGAGTCATTAATTTGCCGTTCTGTGTCATGTGGTTTCATTTGCCGCAAATACAGTCAAAGACATCCAATTAAACAAGGTGCTGAACTTCGGCGGTTTTTCTTGTGCATATTAGAGAGATCATACATGGATTTTTTTTCACCCCCTTCTTTGCAATAAGTCATTATAATCTTAGCAGATACAGAAGGTGACTCCCCCAAAGAAAAAAAACTGTTATTTAATGATACAGATCCATTCACTTCATGATGAGTGACTCACATTAAGACAATTCAAAGGCTGCTATCTTGCAACAACACATTCCAAAGTCTATGTTTCATGCAGGGTGCAATATCTTCTCCTGCACTGCCACACCTCCAGGACAGATTATCTCCATCTACGTGTGTGCGAGGGGGGGAAAGGAAAACAATCTTGCACTAACAAAACCATTATTAGTTCATTATGAATTAGAGAGCCACATCTGTAACTAATATTAGGCCAGGTGGGATTTGTAAAGAGAGTACAGTGTAGAGTTTGTTCCACTAATGCATTATAAACACTGCGAGAACATGTGGCCTTTGAGGTTATAGTTACATTGAATGTGGAGCCTGATGTTGCTCAGATGTAATGCGTCTCACATGGGTCAACATTTTTCAATTAAACAATCTGGGGATGAAACGAAGCAGTGCCCTTGTTTTTGCTCACAGAAAGCTTTTATTTCAGCACTTTGTCCACTTTTTATGGAATTTCTTATGGACCTGAATTCTCCCCTGTGCTTTTTGTGGCGGACTGTCCATTTGTGAATGAATAGCGCATTAATCAAATCCAGCGATAAAGACAAAAGAATGACCACGGCTAAAAGACTCCTGATAGATGTTTTATCTGGGAAAATAGACTGTATGAAGCAATCAGGAGCCTATTCATTGCAAGTAGAATTAAGACACAGGCAGTTTATTTAGTCTCAACATTCATCTAAATTCAATTTAGCTCTTAGTCGTCCTGTCAACTCTGAGACAAGGAAGGTGGGTAAAAGGCCATTTTCCCAGGCTGCTCAACCAGATTTGGGCTTGAAAGAGAAGAGCCGCAATGAGAGAAAAGGGACATCAAAATTGGCCTCTTGTCATCAGGCCCCGGTATGATCCCCATTTGCCTTTCTCCGGGCGATCCGTCAGCAAGCCTTGATCAAAAAGGGATACGTCTTCGAGCATTCCCCCTTTCCAAGAGATGAGTGTCCCTCACTGTCCCATTGCAATCACTTCCTGTGAGCCAGGAAGCCCCAAACAAAGGCCTGCCTCTTTTCTCCCGACCGGCGTGAGTGCAGAAAAAGGAATACAACACATATTTATGAGATTATCTGGCATCTCATGTTTCATTATAATGAAAGAAAGAATTGTTTCAGCCTCACAGAGTTGAAACATGTGACACCAGGAAATGGTTTGGTGCTGTTACTCTCTTGTCTGTGAGAGGGAGTGTATTTTTTTGGCAGGAGTGGAACGTGATGATGTTGTTCAGAAACTGGTTGGACTGTTGGAATCAGCAGGAGAGAAAGGCAACATGCTGTTTGAAGAACTTATTAAAGATGTAGTATATTCTATAGGGGTGGGCGACATGGACAAAAATCAATCACGGTATACATTATTTTATATCACTCTATCATGATAGAATATATAATAACTGTTTTGTCAATTTAATAAAGAAAATATTTCAAATAAATAATATGCTCTTCAAATTTCAGCAACACTTACAAACAAACAAATTCAAAACAAAACAACTAGTGCATGAAGCCAAAAAGGTTCAATTTCTTTGCGTAAATAAATCCACATCTATGGGGCTCATAGGGCATGTGTACTAGAGACTTGTATTGGTTGAGCTGGCTACTTTCAGGTTAAACGCTCAGCTAACTTGAGTGGGGATAAGATGAATGAGTGCATGAATTAATCATATACTGAAATTAGTCTTTTCTGCATTGTAAGTTCATGGGAAAAGGTATTTTTGGCCCTCATGACATCACATGACGGACCTGTAAGTTGTACTTCCACAGTTTGGCCACAGTGTCAAATTGGCATGAAAGCATTTATATGTAAGACATATAACATATATATAAGAACTGAATACCCAACCCCAAAATAGCGCCTATTCATTCCAATGAGAATTGCTGGCCTGGTTGTGTGTTAGGGGAAATTTAACAAATATAAAACTAGTTAGAAGTATCATGTCAACAGTTTAACAGACATCTGTTTACGATAGGAAAAATGCTTTTGGGGCTTTTTAGCTGCAAGACTGTGAGTGGCCACTGGGTAAAATTGACTGCAAGGTTGAGTGGTGACACCCTATCTTATTCTTTTTATACATCCATGCTCTAAAGCCCGGTGCTGTTCCTGGGGGCTTGGTATTTACAACTTAACTGTCCAAATCACGTTACTTGCAGAGAACTAGATTCCATCAACTGTGTGAGAATTACAACATCAGATCATGCAAGAATAGCTAGCATGGCAGAAATACTCCTGCCAAAGCTCTACCAGTGGACACATTCTAATACTATATATCTCATAGAAATTGTGTTATCTTATTATCCTCATTTGCTAACATTTTAAAACACACAAAGTATATTGTGGATGAGTAAAGTGAAGTTTTACCAAAGCAGCAGTAGCCTAAAAGTGAGGGAAGTAGGTTTGTATCTGTTGGACTCCCCACAGCAGCTGGGAAAATCACGGTGCTGAAAAGGAATGAGTAATGTGTTCGCCTCCAAAAACAACCGCTTTTGCTCCCATTTGTTCCACTAATGCTGCTCAAAGGCCAAAAACTGGATGTCTGCGGTTACAAGAGCAGGAATAGAACATGCACGCTTAGCAAAACCTTACCCATGATAAATAAAGGTAACACATCAACAGCCGCAGGGACCGCTGCCCCGTGTGTGTTTGCTCTGGGTACCCGAGAGACACAGGACTCTGTTTCAGAGGGATCATCTGAAGCAAAAACCTGAAGGGACAGGGGGAAGGAAATGGCTGCTCTGAAGGATGTGTCCTCATTTTGACTTTGCTCTAAAAGTCATATTTGGAGGCAACTGATTTCAAGTCTAAAACAGCATCTTCTGCTTTGGCATGCAACTGTTGAACTTTATATATCTATTAATTTACTGTTTACATACTGTAAGAATCGGTCCACAAGGTTATCAAACTGCGATATATCGCACAGCAGTTTTGGTGTATAAAATGTGGTAAAACTCAGTCAGGTGACTTGTCATGATTTGCCAAAAAATAAATAAATAAATGTCAGACCTATTTTACAACTTCAGGTCTCATGAAAAATTACTTGAAACAATGATTTGAAAGAATGTAAAGCTGAGTTTTCATGAAACCCATCAGATTAGCATTTTAACCTACTTCCCAGTATACATTGTTTGGGGGATAAAACTTGAATTCAGTAATCTTACATTGGACAGTAATTGCTGAGATTTCATAACTTACATTGACATTGATATTTTTGCTAAAAACAGGTCCTAATGGTGACAAACATGAGATCAAACCTTGAGCCTTGAGCCGGACTAACTAGTACTTTATTGAGATTTTTACAAACATACTTTATTTAAACGTAAAGTGAAAGTACAAGTCATGTTAAAAATCCTTCATTGCACATTTCATTTACGCCAAGTATGCAAAACATTCTCTAAACGACAGAATCGGTTTGTTAATGACAAAATAATAGCAAGATAACATACGATGCTGTGAAAAACAGAATGCAATGATTGGCAGCCAAAAATAAATAAATAAATAGAATATTCTGAACTTGATGCATTCTGTTTTCAGTATCCCAACTTTTTGGGAAGCAGGGTATTCAGCTTCTTGTACATACAACATTTAGTTGGTAGGTTAATGATGTCCAGCGTGTACAAACAGCAGTTTGAGTTCGAAAGGTTTTACAAATACAAATATATGGTGACACAATGTGATTTTACAAATCTTAAGACCTTTAGATTTTTATTCCTTGGCTTTTTAACTTTGTGTGAGTTTTGTGGTCCTCTGTGTCTTTCATTTCTTTTATTTAATTTACTACTTTTAACTACGTCTTTTATTTATTTTACTATGTTTATCTGTTTAATTGTTTTGTTTTATTTATAGCATCATTTTAGATTCATACACTTATTATTTATTGCTGATTGTTATATGGAAATGTTTGTTTTACTGTTGATTCTATGTACAGCACTTTGGAGATGTTTTTGTTGTTTAAATGTGCTATACAAATAAAGTGGATTGGATTGGAAATACATTAATTCAACATGAGCATGAATTTAGCAGTAATAGAGACAGAGAGCAATATTTAAGCTTGTTTGTAATTGTAGGTGTTTTCTAAACAGTTTTACACACATAATGGTGATCAACGGGAAAATGTTTTTAGGGTTACATGGTGACACAATGTGAACGATGTTTAAAACAGACAGATTTGGTTATTTTGGAATAAATGCCTTTGCTTTCATTCTCAATTTGTACTTTCCAGTGTACATGTCAGACTGCCCTTATTAAAGCTCTTTTTATTATTATTATTTTTAGAAATGCTGTGGTGCTCCCAGTGCAATGTTACCATAACTAATTAAACCAGTGGCTGGAGCTATAGTTCTAATAAACCAACATTTACAGTCAGCTCTAATTGTTTTGGTCATATATTGTGTGTCAAGTGTTTCTTCCAGTATCCAGGAGGACTGAGGTGTCCTTCCTTCAACTTGATGCAAACACATTCATTTCCATTCAACACTCCATTTACCAGAAGGTCAAGTCTATAGAAGTTTATAGATCTAAAGTGGAAACGGCATATTCATTAATTCAACAAGAGAATGTATGAAAAGCGAAAAGTATGATTTTAATATATTTTCATTGCTAACCAATGTGTCGTGATGTGCTTTCTTTATATTTCCGACCATGGTAATCTTGTTCATGTACAGGGTTAAATGTGACAATATAAAATTAGGTAAAGCTGCAGCTCATACTTTCAATATGTGCTTTGGGAGGAGGAGTGCTTTGACCTATGGGGTGCCTCCATTCAGTGCGTTGAGGTAAGATGTTTATTTTCTATAATGAAAAACTTTCACTCAGTGCTATTCATTAAGAGTCTCAAAGTAGAATTCCTTTTGTGACTGTGACGTGGCAGACATGAGGTCTCCTTATGTCCCCTGATCACATATAGCAGGGGTTATTCACAGAAAATGAACCTGACAAACAGAACATACACAGCTGTGTTTTGAATGTAACAGAGTGAAGTCAGAACTACAGCACTAAGATGATTCATGCAAACTTCTCTGCAGCTTCAATCAGAGAAGGATCTGATGGGAAACTGAAAGCCAGAGACTGTAGCCATGCATGAATGTCATTCTATATTACAGCCAGTATGTCGGACAAGGTTTATTCCAGATTTTGCCTTTTTTATTGCAAGACATAAATTAGTTTTTCAACATGGATATTTTCCTCTAAGTCAGTGATTCTCAACTGGTGGGTCGTGGGTCAAAAATAGGTTGCGGGGTCACTTTGAGTGGGGCCCTCAAGTGTGCATCATAAAAAAGTGAAAGGGAAAAAGTCTACAGAACAGAAACATTTCTGATACTTTGAACAAGCTGCATTTCCCTATTCCTTCATAATAGAATGCTGTTCAGTAAGCTGTGTTTCCCCTGATGGGATAATCTCTGCTACAGTTGATGAGCATTACCGCTAAGATGAAGTCTGCCTTCTTATTTATCTAAGGAAAACGGAAGTCTGCATTTGAATTTCAATATTTCATACAGTATGGGAGTAGCTTGGGCAAATTCCCGGTGGGCCGGCAGGTCTTTTGGGCCGAACAACTTAAAAAAATAAAACAAACAAACAAATTATATTTTTTATATTTTAGTTTCTTTTTTGGTTTGACTGATTGCCCAATGACCAACAAAACAGGTAGAGGGAGGGCCCCCTCCTCCTTGGCCCCTTCTACTGTCAATAAATCAGCCAGTGACGTCACGACCCGACAGGTCTTTACGGCAGAACAATCAAGTTTGGCCCATCCGGACTTTTTATGGAGTTTAACAGTTATGGACTTAAACTTAATTACTTAATTGGTTGAAGTTCATTGACTGGCACAGCAACATGCTCGACTTGCTGCTGTTACCAGTTTGACATTCTAGTGCCTTGTTGTCATAACTGGATGTTGGTCAGTCCTGCTGGGGTTGAGAAGCTGATTTGTTGTTATCTGTGCCACCATGATCAGTTGTTGATCAATCTGGAGGTGATAAACAGACTAGCAGTTAGACAATGAAGGTTATGATGTTAGTGTGATAGTGTTTAATGTGCTATAAAAGGGCATTTCTGTCTCTGCAGGGTAATTTGCCCACCCAAAGGGTGTAAACACTTGTTTCTTGAGCATTAGTAGAACACCATTTTACACAGTCCAAATACATGTAGCTTAGGTTTAATTGGGGACTCTAAATTACCCGTAGGAGTAAATGAAAGCGTGAATGGTTGTCTGTATGTGTCAGCCCTGTGAGACCTGTCCAGGGCGTACCCCGCCTCTCACCCAATGTCAGCTCTGGATCAGCCGCAACCCAAGTTCAGATACTCGGTTAAGGATAATGAATGAAATGAAACTTGACAACCTCAGATATTAATTGGTACCAACAATGTGATTCGAGCTTGTCCGGGGGGTGGGTCCCTTGATCTCTCAAGTCAAGATATCTGAATGGGCATGGCTGGGTACCCACAAGATTCATCTTTGGTGGAACTCATGGGTACCCAGGCGTACCCACTTTATGCTAATCGTCATAGCGTACCCCTCATCCATCCACACATGGGTTCCACTTTGGTTTCACCACTGCAATGTGAGCTGTGTAAGATGTTATGTATAAATGAAGAAACGAGAAGCTACTGTTGTTTGATTTGTTAATACTGCCTTCGGAAAATTAGCTCACGACACATGCTCACAATCTTTTTCTCTGTTATTTGATGAGTCCAAGGGACTCATCAAATAACAGTTACATTTTAGTGTGGATGGAGATATTTGGAAAAATAAAGGTAATTGAGACAGAATTGTTCTTTTAAAAAATACCTGTACAAGGTCTTAATCATGAAAGTCTGTTCCTCCATTCAGAGGGAGGATTTTTGTTTTTTTGCTTTACATCTATTTGTGTGTGTGTGTGTGTGTGTGTGTGTGTGTGTGTGTGTGCGCGCACACTCCAACATCTTGGAAGCAAATTCACAACACAAAAGATGTTTTTCTTCCACTCATTGATTTTTCTTAGGAACATTAATCTTGCCTCACTTATCCCCATCAGAAATCACACAGAAAATAGAATCCTCTCTCAGTGACTAATTGCACTTTCTGACACGTCGGCTGATTTTCCAACAAACCCGATGGAGCGTTCATTTTTTGATGTGACACAAAAAATAATAGTCCAGAGGATGGTTTCCCTCCATCTGAGGAAAGAGGTGGAAGGGTGAATGTACACTGTTATCTGCTTTTCATCACAAGCAACCTAAGCGGCTATAAATGAGGCAGGGCAGTAGAGCTTTGCAATGGTAAATAGGGTGTCTGATTGAAAGATTGGCCCACCTGCCCGTGACTGTCAGGAGGCCTCATCCGAATGCAGGCAACCACAAAGCTCCGCTGGCGTCCCCCAGCACCCACTTCCCACTCTGTGTCGCCCAAATAGCCTGGGACGGGACCCGTGTCTGAGGAGATTGCTTTCGGAGCGCTGTGACTGGACCCTGATAGAGGAACACTTATCTCTGGGTAATTACCCTCTGTGCACAATGAATAAAATGAGAGACAGCTCCATAATCTAAGGTCTGGCAAGCTCGGAGATTACACAGCCACTCATATTATTCGCCAAGACTAATATGCAAAGATGATAAACAAGTGAGGTTATCTTTGGCTTGTCTTGATATAGAGTGGGAGCTGTTCAGATTTATTTTACACTGAAATATATTTCATTTTAATTAGTGGGACAGACATATTTTGACTCTATTACTGGATCTGTAGTGTTCCCTTGGAAACATAAAATGATGTGTATACCACTACAGGGGATTAAACCTGCAATGTCCACTAACAAAAAGAATGCATATTTGATTTCACTTCTTTGGAAGGTGAGAGTGTTTTCACAAAGTCACTCCATGCTTATGGATATTTTCAGCTCTCCATAGTCTCCCGTCTTTGTGGAGGGTATAAGACTTCCCCACTCTATTGTTGAGCTTTGTAATTGGCTGTGTGTTCATGACAAAAGAGGCTCATGGAGGGACCCTGATGAGAAACTGCCCCAATCCAGCTCCTCTGTTTCTGGATGGGCTTAATTAGAATTGCTGCAAAGACCCTAAGGGCTGGAGAGAAGGCCTATTTCATTTTCCTGTTGTCTTTTGTCATCCTCACATCGTCTTCCCTAATTATTTCAGAGCCAAGGAAATCTGCTCGAAGGATTTCGTAAGCGTGTGAAGAGGTCAATCTGTTAGATTACCCAGAAATGTGTCATTAGAACTGCGGAAAAAGTAAAGTTTGGGGAGGAATAAAAACACAAATTCCAACAAGGAATACAATATAACAAATATATGTGTGTCATGTGGAATCATACAACATGTGTATGGCTTTATATGATATATACTGTTGCTCAGTTGGTAGAGTGGTCACATACTGATCGGAATGTCGGTGGTTTGATCCCTGACCTTAAATGTCGAAGTATCCTTGGGCAAGATAATGAACCCCAAATGGCTCCCGATGCTGCGTTCATTGATGTGTGAATGAACTCTGAATGGTGGCAGGTGGCACCGTTGTAGAGTAGCCTCTGCCACCAGTATGAATGTGTGTGTGAATGAGCGAAGTCTGTAGTGGAAAGCGTTTTGGATAAAAGCGATATATAAGTGCAGTCCATTTACCATTTACCATATATATCACAGTCCAACCGGTGGAATTCATAGCCAAATATATTAATGTTTTAGAAGATTCGAAAAAGTTTAACATTTGGGGAAAGATGCTTATTTGCTTTCTTGTCAAAAGTAAGATGAAAAGATTGTCACCACTCTAATGTCTGTACTGTAAATATAAAGTTACCACCAGCAGTCAGCTAGCTTAGCATACAGCTTAAAAACAGGGGGAAGTAGCTTGTGGTTAGTTTAAAACTGGCTAACCACTGCTAAGGCATTAGGAAGGACTGTAACATAGAGAAAATGCGAATTAGGGGTGTATTCCATCAACTGCATAAATGTACTTTCATCAGAAGATGGCAGTGTAATGTGTTGCTGTAGGCTAATCTGTCAACTGGGCAATTTATAATTGTTCTTTCATGTCACAGCAGAAACAGCTGATCAGTCAGGAGTTAAATGTTTGCTACGTCAGAACTTAGTCTGAAAACGCGTCCATCTCCTGTTATCTCCTCATGCAAATCTTCAAAATGTGCATTTGTTGATGGAAATGCCGCTTGTGTAAGAGAAGCTGGTGTAGCTACTGTGACACAGCATGGTCTCACTACCAACTTGTCAGATACCAATACTCTGTCACCACCCACGCCGGCAGATATCGACATAGAAGGTACCCTTTAGTGCCTGTGTGAGACACATCGTGCTTTGCATTAATACTAATATAAATCTATCCTTTTTTTATATCCGGTATTACATGCTTAGAGTAACGGATGTAATACAAAAAGCGTGAAGGCTGGTTCAGGGTTGGCGGGTTAAACAATCTTGTGACTTTGACCTAGGAGACTGGTGCTCTTGTTCCATGTGAAACCAAGAGTCAATGTTGTTATTTGGAGTCAACCTGCGTTACTGTGTCCAATAGTTAGGTGCGAAGTAGATGTTTTTAAGCTCAACCATGTTCTTTTACAGTTGAAAACTATGTTCATAACTTTAATCATCCATTTTACTGTAAATGGGACCATAATTTATGAAATTAACATTATGCCGTATTGAAGAAGACTTGAAAGTAACGACTGAGACAGGGGCAGGTAATATTGGTATTACGAGTTATACTATACTATATTTTAGAAATAGATATGTAGTATAGTGTAATACTGCCATACAGATATATATAATACCTTTTGATGTTGCCTGAACGGCTGTTTCAGATTTCAGATGAAGAGCAACCTACGTTGTCTGCAAAACATGCTGCAAACAAATTGCTTCAAAAGGGGAAAGTTTTGAATTTGAAAAAGCCTTTAAATAAAACAGATGATTATTACGTGTGACATTGAGTTAAAACTAAACACTTAGCACGTTTTGTTTCAAATACCAATATATATCGTATATCGCCATTCGGCCTAAAAATACAATGCTACGAGTTTTGGTCCATATCGCCCAGCCCTAACTGAGACCATAAACTCAGTAAGAAAATGTTAACTGAGGTAATACATTTAATGAGAAGTGGAGTCATATTCTCGTAGATTTCTATACTGTCTGACATCTTTTTGCAACCAGTACAGTTGCCCCCCTGCTGGCCATTACAGAGAATGCAGGTACTTCTGCATTGGCTTCACTTTTCCGACCCAGAAGTCTCACCTTGGACATGTAAACTTGTGGATTTCAGAGCAGCTGCTGCAACCCAATCCTCGCATTAACATCACTCTAGAATGCCACAGTACAGAACACAGAGCTTATTGAGCTGAAACTGTATACAAGAAGACAGACAGCAGTCAGCACAAATCCAGGCACATACATGCTACATCTGCATACATCGAGGGAAAATGCCTGCTGGCATAAATAGTCCCTGACTGTGCAATTTGGATCACAGAATTTAATGAAAGGTGTGCAAGAGGCCGCAGTGCTATTACTGTACACAATGTGACGTGATGATGTTGGTTGGAGCAGTTAATCACTTGACATAAATAGCCTTAAGAGTAACAATTTACCTGTTGAATTTTACATGTAAAGTCAATCACTACTGAACATACTGCCTGTACTGTAGTAGAAAGCTATTTAGTGGGGATGTTGCGCTGTATGAGGGTGATAGGAGTAATCAAGGAGGGGAGGGGGCTTCTCCATAGGAAGTTCCTGCAAACAGAGTGCACCCACTTTTTAAACCCCATTTGTCTTGTTAATGCTCCCCTCTGATTACCTGATTGCACTGGATGACTGTGGAGAAATCTGATTGCGTAAAATTATATAGAGCAAACTTTTGATTGGGGAGGGATCTGGCGAGCTTGCTGCCACCATTGACAGGCTTTGTGAAATTTGGCCTCGCTGATTTGAAATCAGCTAAGTGTCACGTCCCGTAATTGTAATCAGAACTTAATTTTTTATCCTTGTTCTCTTTCACAGCACAACTTTTCTCACGCAAACTTTTCAAGCTTGAACAATACGGCATGCTACATACAATAACGGAAAATACACTCATTCATTTTCAAAGTGACTTTGCTTCCGCGTGGGTCAATGACAATGGATACTCATTATGCTCGCTGTGTGCATAGCTCTATCTTAAACATGGCGCATGATGAATTCATGAGCTTCCTCTCCGCTGTTTAAACTCATAGTTTTAATCATATATACTGTGGATGTTAACGCTCATTCTCATTTAATTTTGCATTTTGAAGCATTTATCAAATCTTGAACCTCTTACTGGCCCTTCTATCATCTGGATCAAAGCTGTTTAAATGTCAGGAAAATGATAAAGGAGATATCATCTTTATTCATAGCCAGCAGTTAAATCAAGTCTTTAAAATATATTCAAAACTTCAAAAAGCAAGCTGAAAATGATGTATTTGGGGGATTAATTAATGTTATCACTCTTTCATCGTAGACGTAATTGAACATATTTTAGCCATGACAATAAAATATTCAGTGTGTGCAGCTGGGTATAAGTAAAGCTATTTTCCTTTATTTCATTATAAATTGAAGGTAAATTAAAGGTAGGATGATTTTTTTCAGATGTAATGCTGGTGACATTTCAATGATGAGAACACAATCATAAGCATTCGGAAATCCATACTTCACAACATTGAATACTCCTCATTAATTAACTTCCTATTGATCGCTGACCTCGCCACTTCAACTTATTTCCATTTCACACTTCAGCTTACAATTCAGTCAATTTGTGTTCCAGTGAATTACAGTTGAACGGGTAAGAGGAAGTGGTGAGGGCAAGTGGAAGTGAATTTAATGCAAGTTTCATTCTTTGAGCCGGTCGAAGCTCCCATTTGGATATTTCAGATTCTTGTTTTTCATTAAAACTGTTGTTGATAATGGGATTTTGGAGAAATTTAAAGTGCAGGCTTTGGATTTAAGCTCAAGGACCCACCCAGCAGCGGGCTCAAGAGGCTGGAGGATGTTTGGAATTCAGTGCAAGGCTGACAGTGTTTGTTTTTCACTCATGATCACAGATGTTGAGTTCTATTAAGGTCAGGTTTATGCTACATGGATTAGGGATGGGCGTTTGGAAGAAACCTGCCAACTCGAGCATCTATAACCTTTACAATCAATCATTCGCTATATTTTATATACATAAATATATATAGCGAATGATTGATTGTAAACGTCATAGATGCTCGAGTTATATATATATATATATATATAACTTTTATTTTGAAAGGACAAAGACTTCCTGTCGATCATAAAACTAACTTGTGAGGTGATACTGTAAAGATAACGTCAAGGAGTTCAGTGTTTTATGTTTTTGTCCCCGAAGAGGCATGCGGTTAGTTATCACAGTAATCTTGCATATTTAAGTGTGTTTTGTGTAAATAAGTTTTGGATAAAAACTTAATACTTGTATTTCTGTGTGTTTTATAATTGTTATTGCAACTTTCAGTTTGCAAAAAAGCTTTATTCAACTTAATTCTCAGCTCATTGGCTTGTTGACGTACAGCTGCAGAACTGAACGCATGGCCGTGTTTCAGTTCGGTTAAACCCAGAAGTAAGTTAGCATTTTAGCGCCCTGCGGTCTCTCCTCTCAAACTCGATGAGTATTTTAAATGGTTTGGTGGTTACATGCCTGAAATAAGATCTGTGGTTAACACAAGTTTAAGAGATGTTGGTGTTTTGTTGTAAGACATAAAATACGTTAGTAAATATCCCCACCTAATCATTTTTAAGTTTTTAATGTGTCCTTAAAAAGCAGTTGCTAACACCTGCCTAATCAGACTACACTGGTTTTTGGGGACATTAAATGTCATCACATTGGACACGGACAGGAATTCTCTCTCTAGTCATGCTTTTCAGTGCTCTTTCAAACTATTGTAAATTATGTTAATAAACAATCTATAGGCTACGGATTTGCTGGATTAAAGCCGCTGGTTAGCTTGTCTGAGATCATCTGAAGCTAACGGTAGTGACGTAGAAGTCATGCGACAGTGGTGTAGTTCACGTTAGCTTTTTGCTTCTGACGGCTGCATTAACACTTGAAACATCAGAAAAGTGGTCTTCATTTGTGAAGATTATCTTGCTGAACAAAATGTGTAAGTATCAGAAATGTGTGTTTGCCACAGAGCTTATTTTCTGCAATGATCCAAAATCCAATGTAAAAAACCCATAGGCCAATTCTCTATAGACCCCATGGAGATGCTAACTTCCAGGTTGGCCTACAAAAATAATTCATTTTGTTTGCTGCAACACATCAAAATGAATGTTGGTGCTATTCAGAGATATAATCCAAGACTATGACTTTAAAAAAAGAAATCCCTGTAGCATTAAGTATAGAGTCAATAATCATAATTTTTGTGCATTTCGTATCAAACCGACAGTGACAATGTGTAAACAAACTGACATATAAAGGCTTTACATTCTCCAAATGAATGAATATTTGGTAGTTAAGATCCAGACTGATGTTAAAAGAATGCAGAACAGTAATGCTATGTGTACACATTCATTTGACTGTTTGAAACAATGAAAACATTGACTCGTGCATCTTTAAGACTACGCCTGCACTATAAATAATGAACCTTAGTCCTGAAAGTAATTGAAAAAGACAAATCGCTGAAAGGCACGTATGACTTTTCTAGCAAATTTTCAAAATGAGGGCAGCTGGTGGGTGTTTTGTAGAAATTCTTGGAATGCCAAAAAGGTGATAAAGCTGCTTGCTGTGAGTCCCAAACTATACTGCGGATACTGTGGCAGCATGTGCAATTTCCTGTATTTAGGATGGAGTTAGCTCAGGCTTACACAAAGTCGTAGCCTCGGAGCCTTTAATCTGGATTTGTTCACACGTTAAAGTCAAACATCTTTGTTGGGTCGATCACGGCGTAGTGGGAGGCATACTGTAGGAGCACAACAGCTTCTTTTGTCCTCTTTTTGTCTTTTCAGGTATTGATAGTATGTTAGTCGAGAGTGTCGTAGTGACAGTCATAGTACACAGAGGAAACACCATTATAAACTCAACAACTCCTCAACATTTTGGACCGTCTCCATGCGGCATTCTTTTTGGCTCCTGAGCCTCCAGCCACCTGCACAACTTGTAATAAAACTGTCACAAATGAATGAAAGTGGGGAGGAGGAGGAGAGGGAGAGAGAGGGGAGGGGGGTTAACACAGATGTCCAAATAAAGTGTGAATGATTCATTTTGCCAAGATTAGTGGCATTCTCCGGCAGAAACTTTCCCATGGCAAAGGAACTCCGCTGCTTTCATTACTGCCCTGTGGATTGTCATCATAAATTGATTTTCCCTCTGAAAGACAAATTAAATTGCATATGAAATACAACAGAAAGAACAAGAAAGTGTCTGTTTCTCCATTTTCTTCCACAGCTCCCGTTCCTTCCCTTCTCTTTGTTGTCCCCTTTTTGTCAATTTCCCATGTCTCTCACATCTAAGTGATCCAGAGTGTTCAAACTTAAATTAAGATCTCTGGCAAGATAAACAGTTAAAACCAGTTCCCATAGTTACGGCTCACACAGCGTGGTGATTGCATTATAATCCGACAGCAATCAACTCTAAATGAAACGGGGATGATAAGGGTGCTATTTTCTGTGTGTGTGAGCGTGTGTGTGAGTGCGTGCTTGAATGTAGCTTATTTCATTCCTTTGTTCGACTTAGATTTTTATTACCTTCCAATCAGGTCAGCTCAAAAGCAGAGGCTTTTTGGACAAACATGGCCACGATGTGGGCAGAATGAGATTAAGACACCAAAGCAAGGCCTCAGTGAAGGGCCTTCTGCTGTTGTGGAAAACTCAGTGTCCCATGACGCAAACTATGAAACTCAGTTTGCCCTTAAACTTTAAGCAGTGTCTCATTCTACTGTCCACTTACTTAATAAAATAAAAAAATATTTATAGACATTAGCAGGGCTTTAAATTGACACCCGCCAACCTGCCAAATATGGGTAAAAATTAACTTTGGCGGGTAACATTTGTAGAGTTACTAGCCGATTTGGCTGGTGATGAATTAAGAAAATATCACAGTGTCTGACCTCAGTGTTGCCAGATTTGTCTGTTTCCCGCCAGGAAATTTGTGCGGTTTTGTGTGTGTTTTTCTGGGGAACGTAATCTTTATCTGGCAACACTGCTTGTAGAATTAATCCTACATTTCCCATGAACACTATGTGTTTGAGTCAATCAGCAATGTAAAAAGTATAAAAAATGACACTCTACTGCAAACAAGCCTTAGAACCAGAGTTTCCCACAGGATTTTCTGATACTATGATGGCGGGACCCAAACAAAAGAAGGGGGTCTGTGGGCATGCTCCCCTGGATAAAATTTTTGCCCTTAAAGCCTAAATTTGGTGCTTCCTCCACATTCTAATGCCACTATTCCATGTTAACCATTGCATATTTTAATGAATTAATGTAAAGGAGAATAAGGGTTCTTCTATGTTTTATTCAAGGCATCATATTTTGACAGTCTTCTTGTAAATTAAGTTGGTGGACTCTGTTAAAACATCCATGTGCTCTTATTTTGAAAGCTACATGTGTTTGCGAGTTTAAATCGTTCTTACTGTAACGCTTAGTAAATACAAGCAGTGGGAAAACAAGTGGAGGCTATGAACGATACAGTGGTGTTTTGATTGCTTATTAAAGGTGACAAGAACACCCCTTTTCTTTGTGTTTCAGGGGCATGTCTTGTTAGGAAATGTAATGGGATCCATAAGAACAAGCCCTGGAAGAGTGTAGAGATTCAAAGCCAATTTAATACACTGGTAAAATGCTGATATTACAAGTTTCTTGTCCGTCGTGTGATGCCACTGGGGTCAGAAAGACTTTTTCCCACTTACATTAGGGGAAAAAAAGTATCAGATAATTTTGGTTGATTTATTCAGTCCAGTAACATTTGGAAGGTCTATGAGCGCCCGTCCACACACTATACTTATTTAATACATAAGGAACACTACTGCAAAACTAAAGAATGATATAAAAACCTAAAAACCAAACAAAAATATAATGTGAAAATAGGAATACTACGTCTAAAATTGTTCCAAAAAGTTCATGCATGCAGTAGAGACAGAAGCTATTTATTGCGAATGAATCATCTTCAAATCAACGTTTTATAAGAATAAGTATACAGGAATTTGATTGCTACCAGTTTGCATTTGTTCTTGGTTCTAATCTTCGCAACTCCCGAACCTCCATCGAGCACCACTCTACGGCATCAGTTTCTCACGGCCTCGACCCCAAACAGAGAAGCTGTCCTGTTCATTCTTCCACGTATGAGACTTGGTGTCTCTGTGGGAAGAATGTTGCTCATCTGAGATGTCTGCAGGTTGTCAGAGCAAAAAGGGAGAGGAGCGAGGGTAAGGCACACCCCGAAGCAGCCCCAAGACAAACAAGAGAGGCATCTGTGAGTGGAAGCCATCATCAGTCATCCTAAAGAAATGATCCCCTCCGCCGTGTGCCACTGATCAACAAGGAGCTGTGTGCTCAGACCACGGCCTCCTCCCCAAAAAGACAAAACCCTCTTTCATTATTGGCTTGTTTTTAATCTACATTAAAGGAGACATCACTGCTTCTTCTTTCTTTTCAAGTTGTAGATGAATCAATAACGATGGACCAGGTAGATTTGGCGCTCTGCCTCACTGAAAGAAAAATGAGCAAATTGTGAGAATGGAATTGAAGGAATGCCATTTCTGTATTAAAGAACAGAACAACATCATCAACCACACTATATTGTATTGTTTAACAGCAACTGTATGCACAGAATGCAGCACGCTGCCGTAAATAAAAAAGGGAAAGAGCAGTCATTCAGTAAAGTGGGGTTAGAGCCAAATGAAATATGCTCCCAATTATGGCAATGGGTGTAAGGAGCTAATAAAGTGAATGTCCCTACAAGACACTGAACCCTAATGGATCCCAACTAATTTGCTTTGACTGATGAATTTCCCTCTCGAGTTGTGTGGGGCTGAATAATTATGAAATTTATCACAAGACATTGGGACTCATTAAGGATTCACGACATTTCATTAAAGCAATGTTGTTCGAGGCAGCACATGGTGTTCTGTTTGTGTTTGTACGTGTGTGCATGCAGCGAGTCTGAGATAGTGTGTAGAAGTAATTATCCGACGATTAAAGCACTTAAAGGAAAGGGCTGTTTTTTGGCTTCTCTGTCATTTAGCTTCTGAATTTCATCATTCCACATCTTTTTTTCCCATCTCTGAGATGTTTTCTGGCTCTGTTGTGCACATTCATTACTGTCAAGGGCTTCTGGTGTGTTTGAAAATGTGCACCCTGATCCATCAAAAACCAACAAAATCCATTACATTTATATGAAAATGTCACGACAGACTAGATGGGTTCATTACATAGCTTTGCAGGAAAAGTTTGCTTCTGGAGCCCAAATCCTGTACAGCATGAGCTTAAAGTACAGTTAATTTGGGGGAACAAAAGTCCCTTTTTGTTTAGAGTGGTATCAGACGAGAAAAGCTTTGTGCATTTTTAAATACAGCAGGCTGTGACAATGACAACCCATCTAAAAATACCATCAAATTTGGAAGACAGAAACAGATAGACAGCAATCCTCAGATGATTACCCCATATGAGGGCTACAATGACCACTTCTGTCGAATACACTGTAAATCTGCCCATCGGGCACTTTTTTATTAGTCTTTTGACCCAAATCTTGTTATTAGCTTCACGATAGACAGGCCTGCCCACAGAAATGGCTCGGCCAGTGAATCCCAAAATCTGCTTTCAGGCACTTCCACACATGTACAAAATAATGCTGATGAATACTCAACGCTTGCATTCTATGTGAGCAAATAAAACATTTGCTTTTGTGTCCAACTCTGGTAAACTTTAGCCCCTTTCAGACGAGTGAATTGAATGAAAAATTTTCTCATCGCAATATCAACAACCACAACTGAAATGGACTTCAAACCAGCAAACTGATTCCTGTATGCATCACATCCTGCACCGTCCACCTTCAACACAAATATCACCTCAACAGACGAAGGTCACTCACCGTGTGTAACCGTGCCCTTACCATATCAACACATATCAACGCATAACAAGGACATTTATTCCAACATTCACTAATAGTTTTGATCAGTACATTTCTCAGGTTATGGACGCTTTTTTTCTTCTTTTTTGGGGCAAAGGTGACGTTAAAAAAACGAGAAGACTAATACCATTTTCAGGAGAGGGGTTTCTTATGAAACAGGCAATATTTTCCTCAAGCACCAATGATTACAATGTTTATCTTTGTTGGCTTTCGAGTAACGCTAAATAATTTGTTAAAAAAAAAAAAAATTGGTCATCATTGCTTATATTTAGGATAAATGTGATTTGGTTATGGCGTCCTCCCTCCTAGTGTCTGGGGCCCCCAAACTTTCCCTTATGAGTGGCCCTGACTGTAGAGTGGAAGAGGAATAATGCCTTTCAGCTCGGACTGAGCTGTTGCACAAATGAACGCATCTGCAAATCAGACCCGAAAGCAGTATATATCTTGCAGCAGTGGCATACATAAAGATGTATAGGGAAAAGATGTAAATAAATACATTATTTTTATCTGCTATAACAGATGGTAGTACTAAAAGCAGGAGAAAAAAAACACCTACTTTATATAAAGGTTTAACATTTTAGGAAATAAAGTTGATTTTTTTTTATTTCAGAGAGAGAGGTTTAATATTTTAGGAAATAAAGTTGCATGTTTTATTTCAGAGAGAGAGTGATTTTAATGTCATGTCTGTATGGAGCTGAGACAGGACATGGTTAACCTTGCTTAGACTGGAGGCAGGGAGAACTGCCTAGACTTGCTTCATCCAAAATTCTGTGCAAAGAGAATTCTAAAAAAGTCATCAACTGATTTTTGGACACTTCTTGGCATTTTTTGGCAGCCAAAAGAAGCTGACAACTCTGACATGTTATCGCCTTTAAATTTTCATGGAGAAGTTGTTAGCAAACAGTTGCTTATTTACACATCCAGCAAACACAGAGAAACATTAACATTCATTTGGAATATTGCCTGTGTCCACTTAATGCAAGTCCAATATTCACTGCCCTTCAGCTCTATTTTAGTTTCCTACCAAATGTCTCCTACATGTTCCACTGTGTTCACAAACAAGTTGCTTTCCTTGTCTGTCTGATGCTGCACAGCTGAAAGATGCTAAAACGAGAGTTTCTTTCTGTGGCTTTACCACTATGATTGACAGCTTTCACATTACACATACTTATTTGATCCATTGTAATATAAAGATATTGATTATAGCAGCTTTAATTGTTGTCGTCAAGGAGTTTGCCAGGTCTGGTCCCATTGTGACTGCATCTCAGGTAATCTATATTATTTACTCATGTCCTCTGATGGTGGCTCTTATTTTTATTAAAAAATCTAGTTATCCTGCCTGTTTGCCATGCACTGGATATAGGCCCCAGTCACATAGGTGATGCGTAGGTTCAAAATGTAAGCTATCTATTTTTATAAAGCAACTATTGATTCTAAGATGCATGTATGTCTTATATATATATAACTAGAGTATGAAACTACCAAAAGGACAAGTGGCAGCAATAAGGTGAAGCCACCAAGTGAAGTGGATGCTGTGACAACTCTGGGTTTTAAATTAAACTCCTTTGGGTATCTGTGCACGTTTCTGGACTTGCATTCAGTTTAAATCTTCCCAATGTCACTACATCACTAGTGTCGCTATACTCACATCCCAGGTGATGATAATATTTTACTAATGCCTTCCAATGGTGGCTTATATATTTCTTCAAACATCTAAATATATCCTGTTTGCCTTCATTGCTTGTTGAAAAAAATAAAAGCAAAAAAACATTAGATTTTGTGCTAGTGTAGCCGAGTGGTCTAAGGCTCTGTATTAAAGCTCTGAAATAAGTCTGAAGTCAGCAGTAGCTACTTTGGCCATACTTGACTAGGAGCAACACCGTAATGTCACGTAGTGTGCCTGAGTGGTCTAAGGTGTTAGATTTAAGCGTTAGTTCAAATCCCACCTTTGCCATTCTTACTGGACTTACCTCCAAGTTAATTGTAATAAAAGTGTCCAGAAGTCAATTATCAGGTACACCCAGTATCCACCAACTGTCAACACATCAGCCTAACAAGCTCAAATCTACTTCCATCTATACTCACCATGCCATCACGTTAGGTTATGTGCAGGTTTAACTGAAATACAATACTATAGCTTTAGAGGTATTTTTAGGTATGTTTTTGAACCTTGACAAAGCTACATTAATAAATGTCTCAGTGTTGCCAAATATTTTTCAATGAGTGTAACTAGCACTAGCTTCAAAGTAAGAGGTGACATTGGCCTGATGATGCCACATTTTCATTTGCATATTGGTGACATCATCACACATTCATTTACAAGTGCTTCGTGGTTGAGTCGGTTGCAGCGAAGGAGAGACTGCTTGCACATGGAGCAAGAGAAGAGTGAGAGACCCGGTGCTGTTGGCAGAAAAGCTGTGGATTGCAATTGATCTGCGCAGCACTAGGAATTAATAATAACATAATTTTTTTCCCTTTTTTTCTGATTTGTGGCTTGTCAAATACATTAGAAATAAAGTTGGTAAGAGTTTCCAAGTTGGCAACACTAAGATGTTTTGACTTCAGTTCTTTAATGAGCACACAGATATAAATTTGACATAGATTTTTCCATCTTTCGTCATCTTTTTCACCTCAGAAAGAAAACAAATAAGTGTATATTCTTAAATGCTGTACAATTGAAGGCCAAGAACTATTACCAACAGCTTTCTGTTGACTAATTTGTATTACATGCATGTGACTTGTGTCTCAAATCAAATTAATCATAACATGTTCTAGATTCAAAGACCACTTTATCACTTGATCTTCAGACCACTCTATTGGTCCTGACACATTTTTTTCAGAGTTGTCGCACTGCCCGGAGCTTGTGAACTCATTAGAACAGGCTTTAGGAAACCACTGCCATACGGGGGGTATATATTGAGTTGTTGATTTCTATATACTTAAGCTTACTTGTTCTCTCTTTAATTACAAACAATAAATGAACAAGATCAATACCACCAAATAGGTGAAGTGAGTGATATTTTGAGAGGGGAATATTGAGTAAAACACTTGTGGCGACTCCATTATTTTGTGACCCAAGTTGAGCTGGAACCACATGGGAGAGTGGAAGGAGTACAGAGAACATACCACAAGAGAAAGCAACACAGCTCAGATTGAAGGGTTTGATTACACTAGTTTAGTCATCCTCAATGTGCTCACAGTATTGTCATGCCATTTCAACTGCACATCACATCACACTGGAATGTATTGATTACCATGTATTCAACTGAATGTGGTCTAATAGCATCCGACCAATGCTACAAATCATTTTGTTGTTTTTAAACCACCAGACTTTTTAAAAAAAAAACTGTCTTAAACAGTTTTAAGGAGTTGCATGATGCCTTCATCCAAATGTTACAGAATTTAAAGAGATAGTACGCCCCCCCCCCCCAAGGCAGATTGTTATCCCCTAACCTTTTTTTTTTTTTTTTGATGATTTTTTTGGTATTTTTCATGCTTTATTGAAAGTGACAGATAGAAAGGGGGTGACAGAGGGGAGGACATGCGGCAAAGGGAGCACAGGCCGGATTCGCCGCAGCAAGGACTCAGCCCTAATGGTAATCGCTCTACCAGTGTGAGCCACCGGGACACCATCCCCTAACCTTAACCATGTAGTTTTGTTGTTAAGTTTTTGTTCGAGTTAAAACGTCCAACCACTTATTTAAAAATGCAACCCAGTGTGTCAGTATCATTTTTCCTGAAAGAAGTGAAAATGGGTTGTAGTGGTTCAGAAACCTTCATATTCAACATTTCTATGGTTTTCAGAAATGTAAATGGTAAATGGACTGTACTTGTACATCACTTTTCTAGTACAGACTGCGCTCATTCACCCGTTCACACACACACACACACACATTCATACAGGTGGCAGAGGCTACCATAAACGGTGCCACCTGCCACCATTGGGAATTAATTCAAACACCGATGAACGCAGCATCTTGAGCAATTTGGGGTTCAGTACCTTGCCCAAAGATATTTCAACATGTAGGCTGCCATGGTCAGGGATTGAACCACCGACCCTCCGATCAGTGTATTGTAAATGTTCAATGGCAACTTTTATTCAGGCCACTGGGTTTGATATTGAACAGGCTGTTCCCCCCTGTTCTCCAGTCTGTTTCCACATTTCCACTCTTTATGCTAACCTAAGCTAACTGGCATCAAGGTTTAGCTTCATATCCAGCCAAGCCTTTCTCCCTGCAAAATTGTCAGATACCAGTGCTTTGTCATGATCCTCTGCGTCTGACCGATGCACAAGGCATCCTGCGAGACACATTGGACTTTATCTCTAATGAACACCCATCTGCGGCAATATTAGACACTGTGAGTAACCGATTTAACAAGCATAAAGGTCTGATTCAGGGGCCCTGGACAAGAGGTGGATGGGTCAGACAAACCCCACCTTGACTCAGGAGACCACTGTTCGTGTCCCATGTGAAGCCAGTTGGAATCAACCTGTGTAACTGCGTCTGGTAGTAATGTGCAAATGGTTTATGTTCTAATCTTATGCTTAACCGTTTCTTGTGATCAAAGTTTATTTTTGGGGAGCTACAATCCATGTAGTGTGCGTTGGTATCACACTCTGACGTCCAGGGCAGAGCGTCTGACGAGTTGGGATGGGAATGCGTTAATCTAGCATACGGCCATGCGAGTGATACAGATCTTCTCATCTAACTCCAGGCAAGAAAGCAAAGAAAGTGTATTTTCCAAAAAATGTCAAACTATTCCTAATGTGTTTTCAGGTAAGTAGCCAGTTGCTCATTTAGAAGATTTCATTTGGAGATCTTTCTGCCAAGTCCGCCATCCTCCGTTCAGTCATGGAGTGGGCCCTCTCTATCTGCAGATAATCTGAACCCTAATCTTCCCTCATCAGTTGGCTCAGCTGAATATCATTCTCTCTAAAAGACAGCACACACACACACACACACACACACACACACACACACACACAATGCGATAAAGTTAGGGTGATGCTATTTCACAAACAGGAACCGAGGCCACACTTTACTGTGGTACAATGCAATGTGATGTTATGGAATGTGTGTGAGAGAAACTTATGGTGACCTGCATGTTGTTTGGTTAGAAGATTGCTTCGCGCTGTGTACACTTGCAGATTGAAACTGGCCTCTTTGTGGCTCAGTGTCATGTTAATAGAATATAACGCAGAGTGAATCCCGATCTGAAGTTAACCACCATGTTGAATGTGGCTCTCTTGCTTTTTCCCACAGGGCAAGCCGCTTCATTATGAAGCACCGTGGTCTCCTTTTCATCTCGGTGAGATCACCCCTGTGGGGAGTATCAACACAGCGAGCCACGTCTGACGCTCTCTTGTCCCTGTTTAAACATTGAAATAGTGTTGCACCACATTGTTGTGTGCCACTTTTTTTTTTAATCTGGTGTGCCTCATAATGCAGCTGCTTGGAAACTGCCACAGGACTGAAAGATCTCAGCGGAGAAAGGAGATGATCAATTTTCTGAGGGAACACCCCCCTCTCCCTCACACAGCTCCCTGACCCCTCCACCTCCTCCTCCTCACTTCAACTAGCCATAATTATTTTGCAAAAGAGCTCCAGAAAAAGAACACACAGAGTAATTTCTCTTGCCCAGTTATGAAAAGCTCATTAAAATAGGCCTGGAACAAACAAAGCTTTTCCTGTGAGGCCCCTTTTCAAATTCATTTCATAATTTCCCTCTGTTTTAATCATTTATATCAATTAATCAATCCTTGGTGGAAAAGATATTCTTTGCCATCTTCTGTGGGTTTTTGTTCTAGCGAGTGAGAGGCTTGATGAGGATGTCAAGAGAATGTGTCTCAAACCAAGGTGGAGTAGCATTGGCTTTGCCAAAGGGAAATCAGCTTGATGCCTGCACAATCTCTTTGGAGCTGCAGGAATAATTAAACAATTAAAGTCAAGAAAAAGATAATCTTTATACATCTGATGTCTTTCTAATGAAGCCAGGGGCATCTTATAATGAAGCTGTTTTGTCATGTAAAACCGGTCAACCCAGTGAATCTCAAAACAACTTCTCTCCGAGGCAACTTTTCTCCAATAGCAACACTTTTTTTTAGTTCAACTGAAGACGTCATTTTGGGTTTTTCTTTTTCTTTCACAGAGCAATTTCAAACGGCTACACTGCAGCACTTCTTTTGGTCAAAGCTGTGTATAAACGAGGAGGAGTTCCCTTTTCTTTCAACAACATGTCAGCACCACATTACTTTTATTAAAAGGTGTTGCAATTGCTTCCAGTTTATCTTGTCTTTGAAGTCTCACATGATGCCCGAGAACTGTAAGACTGAATGAATAAAAGGATCTCAGCCAAATCGAGGTCTTGCAGATTAGCCTTAATAGGTGTTGAAACCAATGACCTGAGGCTTAATGAGGTTGTAAACGACAGCAGGCCTTGCGATTATTTTCAGTGACAGACGATGGCGCCACTACGCAGCTATTAGGCCTTGATATTTCCCAGAGGTTGGAGTCACCCTCGGTAAACTAAGTAGTTATTGAATGTCAACTAATTAAACTCAGACGTGAGATGAATACAGCTTATTGGGTGGAGGATTTAGGAAAATATCAGTCTGCTTTATGTAAAATCAGTCAAAAAGGAGATTTATCAGGTTTATGATTGCAATATTGAGGCAATCATTCATTTTCATTTATTTTAGACGATTAAAGAAGTGAATATATTACACATTGAGTTTTTAAACTAATAAAACAGGACACGCGCTAATAATGGCAACATTACAAGGGTTTTTCCTTGCAGCCTCTCCTCTCTTTGTCAACGTTTTCAACATTTGACACTCGTCTTTTCGTCGTTTTCTTTCGCACCTCTCCGGTCCATCTCTGCCATTCACCTCCGTTTCCATCCCTCTCTGCGTGTCCAAGTCAATCTCCCCTCGCTGTGATTGGCTGGATTTGTTATTCCTGCTAAATGGACTGCGCGCCCATTGGCCGCCTTGGCACCTTCGTCACGCGGCTAAAAGGGGTTTTTACTGGAGGTTTCTTCCTGTCAGCGACACATGTAGAACAAGCAGCTAACGGGACCCAGAGAGAGAAGCAGACCGGAGGACAGTCAATTATAGCCTCTATGCCAGCCTCGTTATTTCTTTCCCCTTTCTTTTGCCAAAACACGCACTTCTCGGTCTGAGGACATTACGGCATGCGTAGACCTGTAATTACGTCTTGCAATGGACTCCCTTTGTTCCAGCGAAAAAAGCAGCAACAGTAAAACGGGAATCATCCAGTGGAAATACTATCTGATAACTCCATTTGCTCGGCGCTCCGCTTGTTGCCAGTGAATATCTCGAGCGAGAGGTCCGCTGTCTCGCGGAGCTGGAGGCCGACCGCGCGCGTTAGTGCACCCGCTTTTTACCTGTACTTTTTTGGGGACTGTTGTAGTCTACCTGTTTACCGTATCGACCCTGCAAGTCATTAACTTTACAGCCATTACTCTTAAAAGAGACCAACGAGGTGGGTGTTTCGTTGATTCTACAGCTATGTTTTATGTTTAAAAAAATGCCTGTTTTATTCTTTCTACTTTAAGCTACTCGGAAAAAAATAGCCTCGTGTCTCTTCTGGTGTGTTTTTCTTTTAGCAGTGATATTTGATAGCGTGTGTTATTCTTGCGACATTGCCCCCCTCCTCCTCCTCCTCCTTCTTATCCCCTATTTAAACCGCAGTAACACTAAATGTAATGCTGCGTTTCTTTTTATTTTTCATTAAAAAGCTGCAGCCAGCGGACAGGACCTTTTAGCACATGGCTGCCTGATATGTTTTTTTTCTTTCTCTCTCTCTCTCTCTCTCTCCCTCTCTTTCTATTTCCATGACTTGGTCTCTGCGCCCAAATTGCCTGCCCGTGTAATTACTTGAGTTAGCCCATTTAAGTTAAAAGCCACCCCCCTCCTCCTCTCTTCCCCTTCCCCTCCTGTCCCCTCAATCTCTCAGCGGAAAAAAAAGAAACTCCTCTCTGAATGAAACTTGACGATGGTCCGTCTTGTTTATTCAGGGAGTCACTTTCAGGTCGGCTTTTTGATTCATCTCCTTTTAGATTTAATCAGCACTAAGGTACGCTGTGGTTTGTCCCTAAGAGCCATCGCTAATGGGCTTACTGAATGCTTTTCTGTGTGCACCCCCCTCCTCCTTTCCCCCCTCCCCAACTCTAATTAGCCTACCTGCCTTTCAACAAAGATTTGGCTTTATCCAGGCATGTAGTCTGCCTGACCAAATTGGAGAGGATTACATTTGAAAGAACCCACATTAATTTTGTGGGTGAAACAAATGCCTGCATTGCATTAGATTAGAACACTTAGCATCATTACAGGCCTGTGGTTTATCAGGGCTCCTATTAAGGCGCTGTTAAATATTGGTTTTTAGTTGCAAGACAGATCATCTTCATCACTCTGGGTCAAAGGCCTGCAAGCATCAAGTGTTGGTAAACACAGAGCCACCAAACTGCTTCACATGTCAGTTTGAAAGCCAATGCTGTTTCAGCCTATTCATAGAGTATTCCTTTGTGTTTTGCCATAACCACCACCTCCCAGCTATTCAAACTGCAATAGAGTGAGGAATTGTGTGGCGAAGTATTGTGCTGTTTCGAATTTCTTAGGACAGCTCAACAAAAGCCCACGCTGCATAATTGTTCCTTTGGCTCACGGGGTTAACAGTTAACAGACATTCATCATGAGAGGTCCAATGAAGCAACAGCATGGGGATGAGACAGAGATCAAGGGCAGATTAGTTCACTAAATGACTCGTAGCTCTCTTGTAGCAGAGCAGGACTCTGTTCTCTTTATGAGATCAGTTGTGGCATTTTGGTACGATTTGTAGTCTGCACGCAGACTAATGGAGCAAGATGTTCAAGATGCTGGAAGTTCTAATTTGATAATTAACAAATTCACTTGCAGCATGTGGTATACATGATCTAACATAGTCCTGTGACCCATCCCAGATCCTGACCCAGTTGCATACAAACAATACTTGCCTGGTAAAAGTATGAACAGCAACTTTTTGGTTGATGTGTACGACTTCGGACTGTTAAAATCATCTCTTAAATGTGTGTTTTTAGGGACAATGGTGAATCCCGGAGGCAGCAGCCAGCCACCACCAGTGGGCACAGGCTCCCTGTCCTGGAAGCGGTGTGCAGGGTGCGGGGGCAAAATTGCAGACCGTTTCCTCCTTTACACCATGGACAGCTACTGGCACAGCCGATGCCTCAAGTGCTCCTGCTGCCAGGCCCAGCTGGGCGAAATCGGCACGTCGTGCTACACAAAAAGCGGCATGATCCTCTGTAGAAACGACTATATCAGGTGAGGAAAATACTTTGTGCATGCATTATTTATATTAGCATTGATCATTATTACCAAGGGTTATCTGGAGCAATTGCTGTTCTAATAATTCATAGTTCTAATAATAAAGTTACGTATTTAATTTCACATCATACATACATTTTTAAGACAATTGTGTTTCTTGGAAACCAGATGAATGCACTTTTCAAGGCTCCTGGAGTATATTAAGATATTAAATCGAGTTATAAACAGACAAAAACGGGGCTGGTCATGCAATCGTCAGCAAGGTTGGGTTTACTTCTGCAGAACATGTGTCTCAAATTGTACTAACATCATCAGTGTTCATTAAAGTATCCTGCTTGAAGTCTCCCTGGTCTACCCTGAATAAGGTCAAACACGCTGGCATGTTGACAGAGCACAAAGCAAAAGAGTTGTTCTGCAGGCCATCTGCGTGTCTGTCCTGTTTGCTGTTCATGGTCAACTGAAGGACAGAAAATTGGTCTTGTAGGATTTATGTTTGCTCTGCGAAACATATGTACAGTGTTTGTGTTGGGCACAGATTATTGTTTAATTTTTTGGGTATTTTTTTTTTATATAACAGAAAAGCTCTATTTAATTAGCAAAGAGAGCCTTTTTAAATATTCTAGTAGGTGTGCCAGACACCCAACCAGAGCTTATTGATGACACTCTCATTCTGGTAATGTGGAGCAGTCTGATGTGACGGCACAGGCACAGTTTACTGCAAGTTCAAACACTTTCTTGAATCACCCCGGGGTGCAAGAATTGATTTTAACCCTATTAATTAATTAATTAATTAATTAATTAATTGTTTTGACTATTCTTCTGTAATACTTTTACATCATTGCAAGACATGGTTAATAGTAGAATATTTAAGTTTTAACAAGTTAAAATACATGTAAATGCATGAATGTTTGGGTGCAGCTAATTACTTTTGCATTAATAAACTAAAATATGAGATTTCACGACTGTCAACATGAACATCCAACACTGCTATTAAATCTGCACGGATAATTCAAAATCTAAAGTGTGCCTCTGCGCTCTCACACCCACCTCATAAAAAGGATGAGGAAGTCAATGGGGTACTTCATTCATAATGGGACTATAACGTAATTAAAATTGGAAGGGGGGAAAATGTGGATACACCTTTCCACTTGTAATGAGAGCATGCTTGGTGGAAGAGCTAAAACGCATATTATGGAACCATGAGATCTCTGTAGAGATAAAGATAGGAGCGGGGGGAAAAAAAACATCTGACAGTGAGTCTACACAATTAAATGCTTTAATTATAGTCCCCCTCCATTTCCTTTAGTCCTGATGGGTTTTATCTAATGAGATCTGGTCCCTGGCTTGTATCCGCTCCCAATGACGTGTCCGAAATGAATGAGAGCCACACTGCAAACAAAACATTTAATTAACCAAATTGGCTTTTGAGAGAGAGCAAGAGAGAAAGGCAGATAGAGAAGAGGGATTATTGCGAAGGCCATTTGCCGTTGTTTTTTTCCCCTTCATCTTAAAGGGGCAGACTCATTTTTGTGATGGACTGCAATGCTCCCCTTACATTTAAACCTCCCAAACTTTTATAAATACAGCTGATAAGAAAATGCTCTGATTGATCAGAAGTGGAAACGCATCACATCACAGTTATAATGGGGTGCATGCCTGGCCTGGGGTGATACCCATCTCCCATCAGTCTAGTAGGAATATTCACACACACCACATGACATGAAGCACCGTCTCTGTTTTTCATGCAGTGCTGCCACCAAACGCTTTAATGTCAAACTTTAAGCCAAAGTTGCTGTGGGGATCATGTTGTTTTAAGCTGGAGGTGATATTATTTCTGTGGGCTGCTAGTAGAGGGAGAATTAATTTACTTGTGGCTGCTGGATTCAGGGAGAATGCTGTCCCCTTAATTGAATAAGCCTAGGTAATTAAATGGCACTTTTCCAATAGAACGTGTGAGGTAAATCTAATAGTTGGTTATTTAATATCACTTTGAAGTCTGCCCACTCAAGCACTATGACAGCACAAGAGAATGTGAACTATTAGGCCAGGAAAAAACCGGGATCTCAGAAATTAATTAAATCGCATGCAATTTAGGGGAAACGTTTATCTTGATTTGTCATAACAGAATTAATTCAAGGCCTTCAATTCACTTGGGGCCAGATCTGTTACTCTGAATTAACCAAGTGTAATTTGGCTGATCCCCCACCGCCACCACCATCACCACCCACCCACCCTCCACCCCTATACACACACACACTATACACACTCACACCTCCCCATCCCCCTGTTCCCAAAACACATGCACATACACAACACAGATCCACGCGCGCCCTCCCTCATCCTAGCAATCTCCCCACCCCACCCCGTCCCCAGCCCCTCCACCCTTTTCTCTAATGCAGCTCTTGCCATTATGCAAAGCCCCGCTTCAGTATCAATATGGCCTAGTGCTTTTAAGGTGCTTTGGCTGCTGATGTAGAGAGGCATTTTTAATGGACTGTGTTGCAGAAATCATTGTTGTGGGGTAATTTTACCCTACTCAAAGGCCTTGGTGAATGAGGTCTGCATTTACCAGACAGCCTAGCAGCAAGCCATGCTATATTTCACCTGGCAGTCAGTGCTGAAATGAAATCCAATAGTTGTTGCCTATATAGACAACAGACAGCTCCAAATGTGTTTTTTTTGTTTGTTATTTAATTTAATGAAACACGTTGATCGTAGCAACGTCACATCCACGGGGGAAGAAAACAGATAAATCAAGATGAAGCCATCCTCTAGAGACGACGTAAGAGCCACTGATTTTTTTTTAGGAGGAAAAAAGCTGAAACCAGATGTGTCACTGCAATTAAAGAGTCCCTTGGCCTTAATTATACTGACCTGGGGTGTCTACTTCACCTCAACGCTGTAGGTCACTGGCAGGGAGGCCATTAGAGCCCAAGTTCAAACCGATATAGCAACTTAATTTAGCACCTAAAGGCTTTGGCTCTTTAAATCAAATACTATCAAGAGCTATCCCCTGATAAAATAATTAACCTGGTATGAGTGGTGAAATATAAAAGGCTGCGGTGAAAACGTCCTGTAGTCTTTGTTTCGACACCTCTCAGAAGCATTCCCACAGAGGAAACTCCTTAAGGAATAAAATTCAACATGAACACGACGGACATATTTTCAATTTGAGCAAAGTTTGAATTTTCAAATTAGTCGGCTTTGATATGCAGAAATGTCTTCGGGGGGAGAAGTGTAGTTTTGTTTTCCCACAGATTGCACGAGCACATGAGTCTTAAAGCAAGGCCTATATGTTCATTTCCACTATCATGTTTGTCCCAGTGAAAGCAGAGAATTGGCAGTGTTGTGACGACAGTCTCCAGTTAATTAGTTTCTGAAATTGAGTTTTGATGGAGCCATTCCAAATGATGCTAAGACAAAATTTGCTTCTGCCTAGGCTGTCCTATTGAAAGCCATTTCCGTGTCCCTTTGCAAAGAGCTCTGGCTTGTTTGTTCGTCAATATATCTAACAACTGCTTGGGTTATGGTTGAGATGGTAGAAGCGTTTATTCCCTCGCTCCGTCTCAGCATGAATTTGTTAAATACTTTTCATAAAATTGTCCTCAAGAATGTCTAAACAGAAGAAAATGCAATTGCGACAACACTTTCCCCTTGTTGTTTCTTATTCTTGTTAATTTTTTTTAAGCCAAACAACTTTATCTGATACGCACACACCAATGTTAGCCACTCCCCCCATCCCTTTCTTTTTCCATCCCTCTCTCCCCTTCTCTCCGGAGCATGTCAGATGCCGTGGTCTTATTTGATTGCTTAGGAAAAGTGCAGTGATAGAGCAAACACCCGGTGAGATATGATGACAAATGGGTCCAGATCCCAGTAAATTACTTTCTGCTCAAATCGAAATTTCATTCAGTTTGCTGCTCACCGAGATGAAGTAATCTAAATTGTGGACTCAGAAGGAAGATAGAAGGGAAGCTGGAGCAAGCATTTCATTATCAAGAGGCAGCGGGAAAGAGAGGGAGAGAGAGAGGGAGAGAGAAGGTTAGGGACGAAAGAGATGAGCAGAAGCAAATCTAAAGTGTTGACACCATGATTGAAAAGGTTAACCCATGCACATTATATATCAACCCGAGTAGCTACTGGTTTCTAATGGAAACACGGCACTGACAGAGCATTCACAGGAGTCCTAATGGCAAAAGCACTATGTCTCCGCCTGGATGTACAATCAAATCCTCTTAGGTCCTGATTGCTTATGTTCCAGGTTATTATTAGGTTGCAAAAAATGTGCGCCAAAAGTAATATGCAGTTTCAGTACTAGATGCTTGTGGAGAGCAGAGTGCTCGAGGATTCATTTCTCCGTCAATATTGTGATGATTTTTCTATTTCTTCATTCTGTTACTCTGCTGTATGTTTTCCCTTTAAGGTAGAAATGGAGCTGGGGGAATAGTGAAGTTAGCACTGAACATAGTTTTCATTCGGTCACACGCTCAGCAGACACAAGTGTGAATGCCACAGTCCATTAAAGGCTAAATCTATGGAGGTGCCTACAGCGGTTCTATACTAACACTCTTCTCCTTCTTCTTTCTAATTTTTCAGATTATTTGGAAACAGTGGAGCTTGCAGTGCTTGTGGTCAGTCCATTCCAGCCAGTGAACTGGTGATGAGGGCACAGGGCAATGTGTACCACCTCAAGGTAAACTCAACTTCCCTCTATGAAGCTTTGGACTGGATGATGTTGCAATGCTACGCACGCCTTTGAAGACTATAGCCTTGTGATTACTAGTGTTTTTCTTTACAATGGCCCTTATAGAGATGAATAAAGTGGACGGAATTACATTAATCACAAAATAATATTGTTTGAATGAATATGTATTATGTGGTCTGTAAATGTGGAAAAGCTTGTTGTTTCTAAATATGAAGATAATAGCACTATAAAGCAACTTTCTATGAAGATAGATCAATGCAATTATTCATTTGAAAACAGTGTTTTAAAAAAAGTTTTAAAGCAGTAATCGTTGGACTTTCAACAGCTAAAACAGATAGGAAGATAATTTAATCGCTGAATAGCTAAAACAATTAGTTGATTAACCAGTCAACAAAACATTAACAGACAATGAATCGCCATCTGTTTTGATATCTAATTAATCCCTGTGCCTCACTTTTAAAGAGTTACTCTGATGTCCTTGGAGGAAAACTAAGTCCACTTCATAAAACTACTAAATATAATTATTATTTGTCCTTACTTTCACTGAGTTAAAATTGGTAAACAACATCAGTTGTGATCATAACAACCAAATATTCTTTTATTTTCAGATTTTTTTCAGTCTGGGATATGTCAATGATCAGCACAATATTGAATTTGATTCCTTGCATCAACAATAAACCAGGAAAATGTCATCAATTTGCCCTATAGAGCAAGCATGTGAAATAGCTCAATCTGTTGGGAAATAGTACAAACTAGACTTTAGAATCCAGGGCTCTAGATTGAGAGCCCGATCAAAAACTGCAGTTCTAATGGGTTTTGTTGGGGACATTTTTGAATGTCTATATTTTAGCTACACATTTTTTATTGACTTTTTTAAGAAGTTGAGGTTAAACTTCCAAAATTTAAGGAATAAAAAACACCACATCTGTGCCAAAATGTATGACAAATACATTAACAGTGCCAAAATGATTGAAAAATTGAACATTTAAAAGCTAAAACGCCACAATTGATGCACAAGGGTTAGTCAGTCAACATAACATCAATAGAAATTAAATTGCCGTAATTTTTTAAATATTTAATTTATCATTAAAATCATTCAAACTTTATCTTGCTCGAGCTTCCTGATAGGGTGAAATGCGGCTCTTCTTTGTCTTTTGTGATATCAAATTAAATACCTTGAATTTTGGACTGTTGGTTGGACAAAACGAGACATCTGATAACATCATCTTGGGCTTAAAAAATGTGATTGTCATTTTTCATTATTTTCAGACACTTCATAGACCAAACCATTTATCAATTAGTTAAAAAAAAAGCCCCAAATTGCTGTTCATTAGTTGTTCCTGTATTTTCCACCATTTCCCACCAGTGACACCTGCACACACCACTGTGCAGAAGTGTATATATATCTGCATTCATAAGCATGTGTGTCTGCTCCAAGGTGCTATTACATAATAGGAATGAGCTCTGCCTTGTGGTCCTGGGGCCTGGCTGTGAACGTTCGTCTCTCTGTCCCCCTCCTCCCTGCAGTGTTTCACTTGTTCCACCTGCCGGAACCGGCTCGTCCCCGGGGATCGGTTCCACTACATCAACGGCAGCCTGTTCTGCGAACACGACAGACCCACAGCACTCATCAACGGCCATTTGAGTTCACTGCAGACAAACCCACTACTGCCCGACCAGAAGGTAAGACCCTTCCCACGCCTACACTTCTCTCTGCACCAGTGACACATGACAGAGGGGTGGGGTGTCTGATGACGGAGCGTTCTTTGTGGTCTCATTGCAAAGTATTAAAACGGGGCAGAAGGCTGATAACTTCAAAGTAAAGGACAAGTCAGTAAAAGCTTGTCATCAGTCAGCTGGAGTCATTAGCGGGAAAAGAAAAACATCTGTAATTTTCACAGCAACATTTTTCACTGTGTTTACATTGATGTCGTCGATTCAACTTGACTGCGAGGCATGCAGCAGATACTAAATCTTACAGAGCAGAGATGAATTTTATTTTTAGACAGCCAATGGATTTTTCCATCATTCTTGTTGGAGGACACGCACTCAGAAAATCTGTATTAACCGTCAGCACAAAACATGTGAAAATGATTTTTTTTGTGCCGCTGTCCTCACACTCAGTTTGTTATGAGCAGATACATATTTGACTCATCTTGAATTTATTTGCTGTCCCGAGCCACATTTCCAACTGTGCTGAAAAATGACACATGCTGCCATTAATACCGAGTGTTTAAAACAGCATTTGACTAGTGTATCAACAAGACCGCGATCACCTGGGCTAAGTTATTACTCCAAGGCCAAAAATATGTATCCAGGGCCCCGAGGTTGAACACAGACAGCAAGCTGCAGCAGCCAGTATATCATGAAAGCTGTCATCATGGCTTTCCCTGATTTGATCTTGATGCCTCTAGTGAAAGCAAAACAGAAGGCCTAATCATATACGAAGGATAACTTCATTCTTCAGGATAGCTTCATTCTGCCCGCAGGAGATATAATCATTTTTGCCTCACAACAAGGAGCTTTATTGATACCTTGTCTGCACACACAGCACACACAGAGATATGGGGGGTGTTTGGAGTGTGTCAGAGTCTGACTGAAAGAGGAATTATATTGTTGGGAGCATGCATTTCACCTTGAGTGGTTTTGTGAGTAGAGGAGAGGTAGAACTCCATTAAGCCCCCCCACTTCCCTCCCTCCCTCCACGTCACAGGCCTTTTAAGGGCTTGTCACTTCTACAAATCAGCTCTTAGAGCTCTTAGAGCTCCTCACATTTAAATTGAAAGCCGTTGCATTATCTAGCTTAATTTTAAATGTCTGTTTAAGTCCTTACTCCCACCCCCAATGTCTCTTGTAGCATGGCTGGTGTAGTAAATATGAGGCCTCATTGTTTATTTATGCGCTAACATCAATTGTAGTGAAAACTGCTGAATTATTGATGCTAAAATGCAATCTGAATATTGGCCCTGGTGCTTTAATTATAGCAGAGAGAGAATTATTAAATAAACAGAGACACATCGCTCAGTGGGAACAGTCTCGGGATGCTTTTGTTATCTCCGTGAGTGAAATAAGGAGCCTGCTGCTGGAGCACTTTATCACACAAACATTCTCATTTCTTTTTCGCTAAAACAGAATTTGGATGGCCTCGAATAACACAGACTTACAGTAGGATAACAGCTCTCAGAATCAATATACAGCATGTATCCTCAGCAGCACAACATGGATTGAATGTAGAAACACAGGCTGGTTTAGCAGAGAGAAAATGAAGCAGTCACTGCTCATACGGAAACACAGGGGTTATCTACTGACCATTGTTTGTGATTATGTGTGATTTTGCCGTGACATAATTGGTGTTGTCCGCATTCATGGCGTAGGACATTTGATGCTCATTTATTAAGCTTTCTTCCTAGCTTCTTCCTAATCTCTTTGTTCAGCACAGACAAATTACCTCTCTCATACAGAGCTGCTTTGACCCAGGGGAGCGAGACCCTCCCAGCGTCAGTCACTTTAATTAGCCCCCAAGTAGGAGTTTGCAATTACTAATAGACTGAAGCCCTCCTAGTGATTTGAGGGATGAAGGGAAAAGTAAATCGCCCCTAAGAATCATAAAGAAGAAGAAAAAGAGAGAGAAAAAAAAACATTTTTCTGTTTCACAGGACTGAACACCTCCTGCAGTTATGTTAGAGCGTGGTTATAATTATACCAAAGAGAATCGCTTCATGGATGCACTTTTAACTTAATGCAAAGTAAATGGGACACCAGATGGTTTTCAAAGCCTGGCTGATCAATAAATTAAACACTGGAGCTGGTGGAAAGTTGATTTATCAGGGTGAAACATTCATGGCATTTTGTTAACCGATACTTTTAACAGGGTTCGTACAAAGTCTGGAAAATTTGGAAAATGCTTAAATGTAATCATTATGTTGTCAAGGATAGGAATATGCTTGAATTTGAGTATATTACCTCAAAAATGGTTGATTTTCAGAAGGGATTTTTTTCTATATGGAGATCTAATATTCCATAGCTCTGACCTGACTGACATTACTATTGTCATCACAAACAACAGTTCGGACTCTTCAAATTGTCATTTAGTATTTCGACTAAAATACACAAAGAGGCTTCACAAACAAACTTCGGCTTTCCTAGAGCATTTTTTGCCAAATAGTTCAAAATGAAATGCTTTGACATATTCTGTCAAATCAGCATGTCAGTATAAGGACTATAAGGATTTAAAGACTTTTGTAGAACCCAAAGCCTATGGGTGCCTAGTTGGCAAATAAATAAAAAACGCACACAATGTCAAATCAGAAATGTCAACATATGGAACACAAGCAAGTGAAATAAAAACTAAAGTGCATCCATCCATACAAAGGAACCGAATGCAAGCCGATGAAATCTTCCACCACAGAAAAAAGGCTGGTCATAAAGTGCTTTAAATTCCATGATTTAAACATAATTGCTTTTGCTATTAGGATGTTTTAGTTAACTTCTTGCAGTATTCAAAAGCCTGTTAAATGGACACTACCACACTCGCTTTTTTGTGCCAACATTAGCTGTTGCTGCGTATTATTTCAATACATCTCTGTCTCAATGAAGATTTTTTTAGGTGACTTAAAGATTTGTAATTTTTCCATTATTGGCCAATAATTTATCGGCTCGATATACAGCTCTGGAAAAAAATAAGAGACCACTGCAAAATGATCAGTTTTGCTGGTTTTACTATTTATAGGTATGCGTTTGAGTAAAATGAACATTTTTGTTTCATTCTATACAGTGCTGACAACATTTCTCTCAAATTTGAAATTAAAATATTGCCATTTAGAGCATTTATTGGCAGAAAATGACAACTGGTCAAAATAACAAAAAAAAGATGCAGTGTTTCAGACCTCGAATAATGCAAAGAAAACATGTTCATATTCATTTTTAAACAACACAACACTAATATTTTAACTTAGGAAGAGTTTAGAAATCATTATTGGTGGGAGTATCTCATTTTTTTAATCACAGAATTAGAATCTTCCTCATAAAATAAGATTTGGTCATTAAGTAGAATGTGTTGGAATCGAACAAACACTGGAATGGACTGGCTGCCATAGAGATGCTGATTCAAGAAACATTTGTGAGAGTGGTCTCTTAATTTTTTCCAGAGCTGTATATTGTGCATTTCTAAATTTCAACGTAATCTAGTGTCATCATATTTGTTTGTTGTCTCCTCCGGGCGTCTCGCACCAGACCTTTTTAGCTAGCTTAACAGGTTCTCTGTTGAAATTAAAAATCAATAAATCATGATCAAAACATACAATCAAAGTTAATATAACCAGCTGGTAAAATAAAAAGTGTCAATATTCATTAATTGTTGTGGGTATAAATGAAATTTGTAAACAGTTCAGGTGTGGCGATGAAGCCTTTTTTACCCACATTTTAAAATGTTTTATTTTGTATCTTCTCACTATTCAGGTGTGTTAGGCGGGAGCCGTGCAGGAAGCAGGATGTGTGCCTTCATTTTAGCCCTTACTCATTGTCACCCGAGACAGCGTGGATCAGCAGCACCCCAGCCTTTTAGCTGTGCTCCCAGGCCCTTTGCCCCAAAGGAATCCTCTACCCATCTTACCAGTTACCTGACTTTTATTTCTGCAAACCCATACCCAGCGCTCAGCCTTCAACCTTGGCTTTTTCCCCAAACATGGGTGGATACTTGCACTTAATGCACCTGAATCGGGACGTTGAGGACTCCATGACCTTGGAAATTTTTTAAAAAAGGAGACCGATCAGACTCCAAGGGGGACTCTTCAGGAAGAGAAAATGAAATAACACACAAGAGGATGTTGTGACTGAAGTGAAGAGAAGAGAAAAAGACTAATGATGTTAAAGCGATGCAGGCTTTTCAACTCTGCATATTTGTTTAAAAGACATTTTGGGGGAAAACCTGGGACCTTTTTCATTTTTCCTCTCTTCCTTTTCTATCCTCATTTCCCAACAACATGGTGTTTCCACTTTATATATTTTAAGTGTTGTCAAAGGGGAATGTGTTTTGTTTTTTTCTTTGGTGGTATATATAGAAAAAGAGGGGTTTTAAAAAAAAATCTGTGGCTTTTTGTGGAAAACAAATCATGAACACTCTCTTGGTGTATTTGTAAAACTACCATGTATGTACAGTATGCATGTAAATGTCGTTGTCCAGGCGTGGCTACAGTACATCTGTCCCTCCGCACTCCACTCCTCCTTCCTTCCTCCCCTCCAAACCTAAACCCATGGCAAAGTAAAGAAATTTGCTCATAGTAATGTAGAGATCATCACCAACATATAAATGCTGAATGAAAGAGAAATTTATTTGTGATATTTTCCGAGACATTTGCTCCAGTATGGTGTATTTAATTAATAAAAATATTGAAGATTTAAAAGCCTCCATAAATTCATTGAAAAGACACAATTAGCTCAACTTTGGTTTTTAGATTTTTTTAATTATCGCTGACGCTTTGTGATAAAATTTTGTTTTTGAGTCCCTTGTTTTTACCAATGAAGCATTTCAATCTTTATATCTAAATTACATAATTACTACAAGTTCAGTTCATCAAGTGCCCAAGAATTTATCTTTCATGCACAAACCTGATATCAATACATGACTCGTGAAAGAAATCCTTTTATTGAACATCCTGCACTACTGCTATTTAATTTCCAGCTTAGCAATCATCAAGGTGCATGATGAGCGTCTAACTGAAAATGGATAAACATGTATCCTCTTTTTCTGTTCAAATGACCGTTTGCTATTCATCACTCTAATACCTGACAGAAATAGAGGAAAATGTCCCTTTGAAGATTCAATTACTGCAGAGAGGGAGAGAGGTGTCTCTCTTTGGCAGGCACAAATTGAATGGGCTATTTGCAGAACAAATTGGTGTTTGAAGTCCTTGCAAGACCTAATAGGTCTGAAGGAGGAACCCGGTAATGGCTGATGCGCTTATCTGTGGAGTCTGGGCCCCTCATGAGCCCCGCCGCTGTGGCTGAAACAATGCTGCTGTACCGGATAAGACTTTCATGCAAAAATCAGCTCCAATAGAAAATGAAATGGGCCTAAAGAGTAAACAGACTTTTGTGTTCTCAAATGGGATTAAAATACTAAGGAACATATTTCAAAGGTAGAAGAAACTGATCTGCTTTGAATGCCAGTGCTTCAAAAACTTCTCCTGGAATATACAGGTGCATCTCAATAAATTAGAATGTCATACAAAAGTTAATTTATGTCAGTAATTTTATTCAAAAAGTGGAAATAACACATAGATGTCTTAATTTATTTAATTTTTCTTCTAATTTAATGATTATGGCTTACATTTAATGAAGACCTAAAATCCACACTCAATGCACTCTACTTGGTTGGGGCTTTTTGACTACTGGAACTACTGGAAATGGATTTTTCCATATTATTCCATATTCTAATTTATTGAGATGTACCTGTAGGTTTTTGCTACAGGCCTGCCATTGGTTACGTCTACCACACACTATTGTTTCCTCCCTTCCTTATAGCAGCGATCAATTTAGCAGAGCTACCACTGCTACATCTGGGGCTTAGCACCAGCCATGACAATCATTGGTATAAAGAAATACAACCAAAGCCTATTGCCAAATGAGAATGGGTGCAGCCAGAACATTCTCCAGCGATGACACGGCGTTGTGGAGCCAGTTCTGTGCTGGTCTGGCATGAGTCACCAGACAGTAGGTAATTTATATCTTGACTCGTGTAAACCAGACAGACCTTCCTATTGACAGTGGTGGAATGTAACTAAGTACATCTACTCAAGTACTGTACTTAAGTACAATTTTGAGGCAAATATTTAACTTTTTACTCCACTACATTTAGCTGCCAGCTCTAGTTACTTTTCAGGTCGAGATTTAAGATGAAAAATATGATGAATTTGAAATGATTGCACATGTTTATAAATCAAGCCACACAACAGTATATTAGGTAGTTCAAAGGAGCCCTGTCTTTACAAACTTAAAACGCTGATTACATAAATGCATCAATAATAATAATCCAATAATATATTTAGAATATATAAAACAATCTGAGTGAGTCCATTCTACACAACGAGTACTTTTACTTTTGATACTTTAAGAACATTTTGATGCTGCTACTTTTGTACTTTTACTTCAGTAAGTTTTGATTGCAGGACTTTTACTTGCAGAGAAGTAATTTCACAGTGTGGTATTAGTACTTTTACTTAAGTAAGGGATCTGAATACTTCTTTCACCACTGCCCATGGAAGCTGATTTTTGCCAGAAAAAGAAGATCCTGTATGTCATCAAAATGATAAACTTTCTCTGAATAATTACTTAGTATCTCAAAATATCGAGACGCTTTTTTAATGACTAAATATAAATCACTTAAGGTAGTGACTTAGTTTTCCAAAACAATGAGAAACTTCGCTACATGAGAAACTTTCTCAAAATATAATAGCTAGTTATTTTAATAAACTATAACTATAAGTCATTATTGTTATTGTTTCGTGATAAGTCATTATTTTGAGAAAGTTTATCATTATTTTGCCCTATATTTAAATAATGACTATCACAAAATAATGACTGTGTATTAAAATGAAAAACTTTCTCAAAATAAATCAAATCAAATCAATTTTATTTATATAGCCCAAAATCACAAATCACAGATTTGCCTCAAAGGGCTTCACAGACTGTACATGGTACGACACCCTCTGTCCTTAGTGACTTAATATTTCGAATTAATGCTAAACTTTCGTTTTGCATCTCAAAATATAATAGCTAATTATTTTTGAGTTATTGTTTTAAGATAAGTAGGTCATAATTTTGAGAAAGTTTGTCATGATGATCATTTTTATTACATTGGCAGAAATAGGCTTCCATATTTTCACAGAAGATATTTTAACAGAGTAGGAAAAAAGCACAGGGTGTAAATAGGAAAATTAACGATGGTTAGGTTCCATTTAGCTGCTTCAGTTCCAGGGTTGCCGTATTATTCATGCTGTCTCACTGTCACAATGTCACGGCTTCCTGGAAACACTTAAATAGAATTAATGTTATTAGTAAAACCTGAGCTCTTTCTGCTATGACAAGCTGGAATGTTTGCTGTATGTATTTATACATTTAAACCTTAATATTAGATGATCAATAAATAGTAAAACAGGAACCAGAGGAACAAGCAGCAGAGTGTTTTTAAAAGGTTCAAAAGCTTTTTGGACATGTTGAATGTGCCTAAGAGCATTCTGGATTAAGTTTTAAGGATCATGTTTGGACAAGAGTCTCCTTACTTTAGCAATATTTGTTTGATGATTAAAGGCTGATGCTGGAACTGATTAAACATGATAACTTATTTTTAGATCTGAGTCCAAGACGACACCTGGCCTGACTACAGATGAAGAGTTCAGGTGTGCAAAAAGGCCAAGCTCAGCAGAAAAAAAGACAACAGTTTTAATTTAGCACATTTAGAATGAATATTTACAGTAATAATAAATAAACCATCCTACATGCTGTAGTGAAACATTAGTGAACTTGTAAACCTCTCTTGGAGCTAAATCACATTGCAAATGCATCAAAGCAATATTGTCAGATTTACAAAATATAAAACAATCTCAAGGGATAATTCTGCTTTTTCACATGACATTTAAATGGAGTTTTGGCTGGAGGTTCTATGAACCACTTTAAACAGGAATTTCGGGGGTAATAGCTATGTAAACATGAAAATGTAGTCGGCATTAATACTTAGATGACTGCGAAATGCTTCAAAAACATCATCCTCATTTAGCTTAGATTTGATTTAAGGTCTTTTAGGATGATTTATTTTAGTTATGAATTATGAAACAGTTGTGGTGATGCTTGGGGAGGTGGCGACCAGAGAAGCAGACCATGCATTCCACTTTCACCTGCTTATTAAACGACTCTCAGGCCAAAGAAGCCCTTTGAGTATCAGATTTTATAAAATAAAAAAAGAATTATCCTTTAAGTTGATTTTGGGTTTGATTTTGCTTTTAAGTGTAATCCACATCATAACAACACTATTTCGTGCTACACCAATGCTGGCCTTTTCCATTATGAAATCCGCTTGCTTCCATTAAGCTGTTTACTCACACACACACACACACACACACACACACACACACACACACACACACACACATAAACACACACTGATAAACATACGTAAGCTGTACACATGTGACGTGCACACACATGTCATACGTCTCCTTTTTCAACTTATTGAAGAAGTCAAATAGGTCAGCGCACTGAAATATATATAAAAAAACACTATTTACACATAATCCATATGTGAGAATTTGCTTTGATGTGGCAAACCAGAGTGAGGGCTAATGGATCTCACCCACAACAATGGAGCACACTTAAATGGCACGTCTGCCTGAGGGAAATCACTTTGCCTCAACTCCAGCTCCTTCCAGCTCTCACTGGGGAGTCTGCTGATGCACCACAACTGGATTACTTATGATTAGTCACCTTGTATTTATTTCTAATTAGTTTACGTCTTCATTCTGCGGCATGTTTTTCATTTATCTTAGTGTGATTGGGGGATTTTTTTTTTATGGAAGATTGCGCAAACACAAGAATTTTATTAAATGTTTTATCTCTTTTTCTTTACTGTATCAGTAACAATAAACATAACACCTTACAGATGTTTTGTGATAATCATTTCAACACATTTTATAGATTTATTTATTGGACGAACGTAAAGGGTTTATAACCTGGGAACAGGCTGGGTCTAAAAACATGTTTCTTGTTGTTTAACACAGTGCTTCAAACATCATGAACTGAACTAAAAGCAATTTTATTCTATATTTCATGCATTCAAAATGCTATTTACATACAGAAACATATCTAGATTTGACACAAATGCAATGGAAAAGAAATATAAAAACAGACAATATTATTCCACATTTTATTTCTTAAAGACTATATATCTACTCAATAATTTAAGATTATTTGTGATACACAGCCGCTATGAATAATAACAAGAGTCCTAACAAGTCCTAACTCCAAAATAACCCAAATAAAGCGCAATAGGGACAAAGCGCACTTAAGCCCTGCCCCTCTAGAGGGGAAAATAATCCATCGCTCTCCATTGACTTTGTATTGAATGAAGGAGCTTATTGTCAATTCTGTCTGTTAGTGAACAATAGAAAAATCTCTAAAAGCTGCTGTGTGGTGAAATGCATTAAGCAACAGAGTAAATAACCCATGACTAACTTTTTAGCTTACAACAGAAAAAAATAGTTTTTAAGAGGACAAAAGTGGATTCGTATATACAGACATGAGACATCAGCTGTGACAATAGGGGAAACTGGGCTATTTGTCACAAAGTCATACATCCAATCCATATATCCATGCTAACTACATTTACATTTTGTTTTAGTAGAATAAGTAGAAGTAGTGGATAAATCAGAAACCTATGCAGTATTATTTGGAAATGCCCTAGCTTGCTAATATATAGCCTCATTAACATTAGCTTGCTAACAGCTACCTTGTCCTATCTGGTAGACATAGAGTGCTAAAATAATCATATGATATGCTTTAATCTAATGTTTTTAACTAGATACAGACATTTTGAACAGTTATAACGGTAGACAGTCGTCTTCTGGAGCTGGACTCAAGGCTTGAGCATTCGCGGTGCGCAATGTAGCAATGGTGGAAAGTATGTACATTTACTCAAGTACTGGACAATTTTGAGGTACTTTTATGTACATTTTATGTAACTTTATACTTCTACACTACATTTTGAGGCATATGTTGTACTTTTTACTCCTCAACATTTAGCTGACAGCTTTAATTACTTTTCAGGTCAAGATTGAAAATGAGAAACATGATACATTTAAAATGATTACCCATTTTTATAAATTAAACCACTTAAAAGTTTATTAGGTAGTTAAAATGAGTACTTTTACTGAAGTAAAGGATCTGAATACCTCTTCCACCACTGTCCTTTTTACTGCTTTACTTTTTTTTTTAACTTTTAAAAAAAAATGTTTTTTTACTTTTTTTTAAACTTTTTTTATTTATTTTTTTTTTTTAACTTTTTTTTCTAACTTTTATTTTATTTCATTTTATTTTATTTTATCTTTTGCGCTGCGCTTCTGCTTATTTTCATTTTTATTTTTATTATTAAATTTTTTTTATTATACTTTTTTTTGCGCTTCTGCGCATGCGCGGCTTTTCTGTGCATGCGCAGAAGCGCAGAAAATTTATAATAAAAAAAAAATAAAATAAAAAATATATGCCTCAAAATGTAGTGGAGTAGAAGTATAAAGTTACATAAAATGTACATGAAAGTACCTCAAAATTGTCCCGTACTTGAGTAAATGTACATAGTTACTTTCCACCATTGCTACCTGCCTCTTCTAACTTATACATATCAGTTAAGAGTCCTCCTTCAGACACTGTATGAGGATTAAAGGGATAGTTTGTGCATTATTATATAAAACTTGGTAAAATCAATCTATGACATAACCTTATTCCAAATGCCCCGTCCGCTTTAAACCAGTGAGAAATGTTCAGACAAAACAGAAAATACAAAAAATCTATCGTAAAATAACCAAAATTGTTGGAACTTTGACAAAAACTTTTTGTTTTTGGGGCCTTTTAATCTATTTGTTATGCTAACAGCTATAGAATGACTACAGCAGAAGGCTAGCTCAGCTGTGGACTAACATAAACTATTATGACTGACAGGGTTAACTATTCACTACATCTCATGTTTCCTCGGATGTATCGAAAATAAATACATGCTGTATTAGCCATTTCCTGTATTTCTTAAATAGAACTTCCTCCATACCATCAGTCAACTTTCATTTCTTTATTTGTTCCATCATTCGCTCATCCATCCATCTGTTTTCTTGGCCAGTCTTGATCAGATTTTGCCAAAACCTGTGAAAATTATGCATCTCACCATTGCGTTCCAGCATTTCTGTAATTACACTGATTAGGTCCAAGGGGTTTTGTCTGTTCCTTTGTTCATTTGTATCTCATAAACCAGTTATCCGATTTTGACAAAACTTGGGCAAGTGATGCATCTCATTACCACACTCCTATTCTCTTATGATATCTCAGGACATGATAATGATTACAGGTCAAAATATTATAACAAAAGATGTATTTTGTACTGATTGGTCAGAGTCAGAGTCATTGCTTCCTGTTTCAAAGTACATATTTTGATGTTATTTTCCAGAAAAGTCAGGTCTAGACCATCTGTAGATGTTGGTACATGAGCCTGGTATTCAGCAGGCTGCTATTCAAGCTTTTAATGAAACCTGAAGCCCCTTAAAACACCATAATGGTGTGAAATGTGGTTCATAATTGTCTTGTTTCAGCCCACCGTGGAATCAGCAAACAACTTAAAATAGTGCCTGGGCCGGGGTGCTCAGTTACTTAGCAGGGTGTTCAATAACACAGAGAGGGACATGCAAATATTGGTAAGGCAATTATTGGCAGTCATGTTTAGCCCAAAGTAGCAGGTAACTCTATCCTCTCCATTATGTATGCTGTGAACTGTGGTGCAAGGCGCGCTGTTAAAGCTTTGCTTTTTACTGTTAAAAGGCTTACCTTCTGACGAAAAGAGGCTCACTTTACGCTCAGATGTCCTTCGCAGTGGAAATGCACTCATAATGCAACGAGAGAAACAAAGCACCTCGTGCCCTCAGGACTCTTATCTTCTTAAAGACACATTCACTCAAAGTGGGATTTGTTAACATGCAGTGCTGTTTTTTGGAATAAAAGAAACAACAAACAAGCCTTTTTCACATTTGCTAAACAGGAAATGTTGTCTCTGTTTCCTTAAAAAAATATATTTTTTTAATGAACAGAGCTTTTATATCATAAAGACATCAGGAGCAACTAGATAAAGAAATGTAATCGTTTTTTAATAAAGTAACTGCATCATAATTTTCACTGAATAAATAAATAAATACACAAAAGCAATGGGAGCCACTCTTTCTCCATTGACATTAATGTTTATTTCACTAGAGAATATTACAAACATGCCATTTTGTCTCAGATGGCTTTTATGGGACTTTTTTTTTTTAAGTATAAATACAAAAGGAATGAGATACTCAACACTCACACACACACACACACATGCTCCCCTTTAACTGGTTTGACTCTTGAAAAGCATTCCTTCTTCCATTTTCCCCCATTCTCCTCAAGAATGTAGTAACAATAATAATGCATTAAGTGGGCTGAGTACTCTAAACACTCAGAGCTTCCTCTCACAGTAAGTGCAGAACCAGTTTGTCTGCTGTTGAAAGCATCTTACACAGAGTCCTACAGAGAGTGGAGAGTTCGCCCCCCACCCCTCTCTTTCTGTGTGTCTCTCTCTCTCTCTCTCTCTCTCTCTCTCTCTCACACACACACACACACACACAATGGACTCCTACACACTGTCTGTGACTCTAGATGACTAGCCAAAAACACCATCAGATTCCGGGTCTCGCACTGTCCGGTGAATCAGAAGACCTCGACGTGTGATATTATTGTTTTATTGCGCAGGCGTCCTATGATGCCTGTAGAAAAAGACCCATCTGAGTTGCAGTGCACATCATGCTCCATGTCTGCTGGAGCCACCAGCATGGTGCAGCTCTGAGCAGGGGGTTAAATCCCCCATAAGAACACCAAAAGGTCACCAAATGCTGTTGTTTATCAGCCATCCTAAAATGAAGCGCTGAGCGGGTACCCTGCGGATTGATTTTAGTCCCTCTGTGCTTGCAGCATCGCTAACACGCCATAATGATCTCAGTACTCCTTTTACTGAACTAATGTGTACAAATAATAAAGAAGTAGGGATGTAAATATCAATGAATTTCATGAAATGAAGTGATCAGTTAATGTTTTTATAGTCATTATTTAGGTCATTGTTAATATACAGCGTATTTCTCCAGTATAACAGTGTTTTAAAATGACTGGTGTGACCAATAATTGCTTCAAAGTCCAGTTGATAGTATTTGAGCAAAAAAATCAAATGATATCATATAATAACATAACGTCTTAAAGTTACAGTGTTCCGACTCTGTTTTCTTGCTATTTCGGCAACCAGCCAAGATCCAGAAATTAATTGTAATTGCAAAGATAATGCCAAAGCACATACACAGTCCTTTGCTGAGACAACTGGCAACTTGATTTCGTGCTCTTAAATGACTCAAACTTTAAAGACTCCTCTTGAAGAAATTCCTCATTTACTTGTGTCTACCACTATAGACTCTATACAACATAAATGTTGTCTCTGTGACGACGGCCAAAGGTTTCTAAAGAGCCGTTGTGAAGTTCTGTGTGGTGGCTCTAGCTGTCGCTATATTGGCAGTGCCCGATTGCTAACACCCGGTAGAAAAATTGTGTAAAGAGGTGGAGCATGGGTGAGGGTGAGGCGTTGCTGAAACATAACACTTGTGACAGAACCTGTCACTTAAAGTGACCACGCTCTAATTATGCTTATTATGTCATATAAAAATTCACCCATACAGTTGACATGAAGGGGCAAATTAGCTACAGCGACCAAAATCGTTTTGTTTTTTTTGTACCAGACTGTAAACATGTTTATTTGTGCTGTAAAGTTGGGTATTGGGTAAGCATGGGAGTCTATGGAGCTTGGTCTTCAGAGCCAGTCTCCAGTGGCCATTTGAGGAACTGCAGTTTTTGGCACTTCCACGTTGGCTTTGTTTTCCCAACCCTGGAAGTTGCTGCTCGACTCCTGCACCTTTTTGTTGACAATGAATAAGAAGTAATGATAAAAATCTGCTTGCACCCATGTCTTTTCTAAAAGAAAGCTTTAAACATTTTTCTTTTTTCAGCTGTATCCAGTCCAGATGAGCAGCTCAGCAGCACAAGCAAATGAGGAATTTCTCAGAGTCTTTAAAGTTTGAGCCATTAAAGAGCACTAAATCAAGTTGCCAGTTGTCTCAGCAAAGGACTGTGTGATTTGGCATTATCTTTGCAATTACAAGGAAGGGAGTAGGATCTGCGTAAGATCTCTCTGTCTATGCCCTTTACACACATGCACACACACACAAACACACACACACATACACACACGCAATGAGAGAGACAAGCCCTTCAGGGACAGAAAATATACCTGAGGGATATCCTGTCTTTGATTTCATAGCTCTGCACTGCCTTAGTCCTAAATTAACTTAAATACCAAAGTATTATATAAAAAAGAGGCTGGTGGTGGTGGTTGTGTTTAAGGGTGGGGGCATTTGTGTTATGTCCAATAATAATTGCTATTTTTGCCCAAAGTGTCATTTGTTTTGCAGCAGTTGTCATATTAAATCAAAGAAAATACATCATGGATGTGAAGAACAACAGATTTCACAAATACCCGAAGACAAAAATGCAAAGTACAAGACCTGAAAGTGAATTTCTATTCATCCCCCGGTCAATGACCTATACATGTAATTATGGGACCAGTTCAAGCAGCTTCAAATATACCCTGAAGAATGTCCTGAACCATCATTCCGTCGCCTCAGAACTGAAGTTTTTTTTTTTAAGGCATTACAGCTCCCTGTTTCTTCATATGTCACAAAGATTCAGAATCTGTGACCTGAAACAGCCTGAGGAGAGCGACTTCACAGGCAGTTTCCTCGGGGACTAATGTGTTTTCAGAGCGGCGACCATCTTTTTCGCTGTTTAATGAGCTCAGTCATAAATAAATGCATGGCCTTAATTAGCCTGCGTGTGGCGGGGGCACTGGAATTAGTGTGGAGCTGTGGAGATGGAGGCTCCATGCCCGAGTTCTTCTGGAGATGGTGATCCGGGCGTGGGGAGGTGGCCTTTGAGCAGATGCTCTCGCTCTCTGCTGGTTGAGGCCTCCATGACTCCTTCCTTTCATCTAAATCTATTAAGCTGCTTCTCACCGAGAAGCTCTCCTTGGCCGGTGGAGGGGCTTATTTAGGACAGTGGGCCAAACCTGGGCCAAACTAATCTGTTTTTTTAAGATGATTAGATCAGAATGATGAAATGATGCTACAGTTCAAAGGAACCTTGCAAAACTGTGTTGAATTACAGTCGTCTGTGATGGCGCAAAATGGTGATGACGCATGAGTTCTATATTACATTCTGACTTACAAGCTGTCAATTATGGCAGCTTGGTCAGTGGCCCAGCACTTGAAAATATGATGCTCTACCATATATTTATAGCCGGAGTAAAGGAGGAAATAAGGTGACATGGTATAAAGAGTGACAAAGTCCACAACAGGAGAAGGTCAGGGTGGACTGACAGGGCAACACAGGACTTTCACCCAGGAAACTGCTTTTACTTACTTTAACTTATGTATATGTCCTGTATTTGGGATATTTAAGCTTTATTTTTGTATGAGGATTACAATTCAATTTCATAGCCTGCTGTGGTCAAAACAAACAAGTCAGACATGATTTTATTTCACATTTTCCAGCCTGTCTATCAGAGGAGATGTTTGCACAACCAACTATGACTTTATCTGCAGATTATTTTATCTGTTTTTGTTTCTCTCCTGGTAGTGCACAGAGCATCTGTTCTACCATAGTTATGGTGGGATTAAAGGAGGAAATCAGGTGACATGGTATAAAGAGTGACAAAGTCCACAACAGGAGGAAGTCAGGGTGAACTGGCAATAAACACAGGACTTTAACCCAGGAAACTGCTGTTCATGTTCCATTGGAAACCAAACGTCATGATTGATTAACTTAATTTAGGAAGTGGAGATGAGTTTACTCTTTATATACAGTCTATGGATTAAATATGGGCACTCTTAGCATCTACAATAGCCACGAGCTAACATATCAGGCTTCAGGCTGGAAGTGGCCAGAAATGCCAACAACTGTGTGACTGCTTTTTTAGCCTAAATGAAGGATGATGGGGCAATATTTTCTTCTCAAACTGACAGGTATCACAAACATTAGGACTCTCAACATCACATAGCCTACTCAGCTCATACACACACACACACACACACACACACACACACACACACACACACAATAATTAGAAACATACATGTTTTTTCTTTATATTTATACATCTATTATCAACATATATTGATGAGCTTTGGGATAGATATAGACGTATGTGTACATAAGATATATGTCTACAATATAAGCATATATATATATTATATGGAAATGAACCAAAATATCTATTTGATTAACCTTTATATCGTGTATATATATATATATAATTTGTATATGTGAATTGTGAATTTATAAAACCAACATATATACAAAAATTCTAGATGCTTATGTATGTTTTTCTTTTTTAAGCATACTGTCTATATTTTGTACTTACAAATATAATATGAGACCATGACTTAAACCCTGGTTGGGACAGTAAGAGATCTCATGCTTCAGAAACAATCAGCCTTGGTAGCTGCTGTGGATTAAAGTGTCAGCCAAAAGAAAATAGAAGAAATATATGTCCGTATATTGAATTTCCCTATATGAAATACACATATGAAGTAAGACATATATGTAGATATACATAAAATATATATACATGAAACATTTTCAAAATTGCAAAAGTTTCACATTATTTATACATTTAATTCATATGTATAAATATGTTATGTATCATTCATATGTTTACATATATGTGGTCTTAGCATTGATTGTATACACATATATGTAAACGTATGAAACATATGTTATATGTATAAATAATATGAAATTTTTGCAATTTCGAAAAGGTTTCATGTATATATATTTTATGTATATCTACATATATGTCTTATTTCATATGTATATTTCATATAAGGAAATTCAATATATGGACATATATTTCTGTATGGGTGACAACTTACTTAGTGCATCAGTTTCGATTTAAAACTCCTGATTCAAACCGGTCCCACTGCTATACAAGGAGTCTATAACGTAAGGGAGATTCTTAAATATAAATAATCGACTAAAGTATTCACTGATTGTCTTCAACCAAAGGTCTAGAAGTGAGATGAGCATCTTACAACCAGCAGATCAGGTGGGCAGCTGCAGTGAGAGACGGGACCATTCACAATACGCAGGTGGTGACAGAAACATTACTAAAGTGGGTGAATGCCTGTTGGGGACGTGGTGACTAATTCCCCTCTCATATTGCATTCTAAGTTACAGTGCAACTATGAGAAGGCTGGGGGCTCCTCCGCTCCAGCACTGGCCAAAACCACACACACACACACACACACACACACACACACCCTGATGACTAACCATCCTTGCTCCGATGAAAGCAGAGAGGGGCCTATCATCTCTCTTGACCAGTCCACGACACCACTGTCTCTGCTCCAACATCTCGCCACACATCAACATTTGTCCAAAACAATTTGTGGAGAGTGGTCCTGGATCAGGATTGTAAAAATACATTGGGAACAGACATTAGTAATATTGCAGGGGGCCATATGTGTGGCAGACTACTGAGGTCACCTGACACTGAAGGTCACCTTTTTCAGTTCAAATTATTAAGTGCTTCCCCTCTAATCAGATGAGACGTCCCACATACTGCCCATGCTCATAGCAACCAGTTTATTTATAGGCTCCAAACTGAAATGACCAGTTGGTTTAATTTAATAGTGAGCAATAGGATTATACATGGAAACAAATTACCTAAGTGGGGGTACACGCTACCAAAATCTTTTAACAATGATGGAAACCACGGACATGATGTCTCCCAGTATTATTTCATTATTGGGTTTAGCCTCTGCATCTGTCAGCTAGGCCTGGCTTCTGGATGGGCCCAGCTTGTGTCCAGACTGATGCACAGCTGCTAGCAGCTCACATAGACCCACGCCCCGGCCGTCCCACACTCTGGGGTCATGAAGGGGAAGGGCAGCATCCTACACCAACCAGCGACCACAGACGCAGGTCTATTACCCAATTACAATTCAATTTCAGAGCCTGCTGTGGTCAAAAGAAACAAGTCAGACATGATTTTATTTCACATGTTTTCCAGCCTGTGTATCAGGGGAGATGTTCGCCCAACCAACTATGACTTTATCTGCAGATCATTGTATCTGTTATTGTTTCTCTCCTGGTAGTGAACAGAGCATCTCTTCTGACGTGGAACCTCTTTAAACGTCAGTAAGTGCAGACATTACTTAATCTGATGGAGTACAAGAGGCCAACATCAGCATACAAGCAGAAAGCTTAAAGACGTAGTAAACCATTTCTCCTCTAAAAGCTGGTGACAAGATTATTATGATTTTTTTTTTTTATCAAGGAATGCAATTAGACTTCAGCCTTAATATCTCAGAGGCTGTCTCATTCGCAGACTACTCTGCTATGCTTGCCAACTGCAATCAGAAATAACTCTGTCCCTTCAACTTAATGAAAAACAAGTACTTGGCTATAAACTTGTAGTCATCCTCTATCCAATCACATTGTCTTGAGTAATTAAAATGATTAGCTTAATTAGCTTAATTAACTAAATTTGACTACAGGACATGGCCATATGGTGAAGAAAAACAAAGATGGGAGCTAATTAAAGTTAAAATAATGCAGGTTTTAATTAACTCAACCCTTAGGCATCAACATTTTCAAATTTATCCAAGCTGATAATTAAAAAGTCCTCTTGCCCAAGCAACATTTCTTCTCTGAGCTAATTAAATCTGGAAATAAATTAGCAACATGACGCTCCAAATATTAATTCCTGCTAGAAGATGACTTCACTTTCTAATGAAATTAATTAGCTGCACTGGACCCTCAATCAGATGCCAGGCGCTGTCCATGAGCATAGACCTCATGTAATCTAGCGCCGGGCTAAGGGCCCAAGGGCAGAAATTTACAATTGTAATGAACACTCTTTAACTGTGTGTCTCTCTTAATATACCAAATGAACATGTAGATCTATTTATGCCAGCGGCTTCCTCATTTATAAAGGAGCGGTAAGACCAGCTAGTTAAAACTTTCTTTTTTCAGAAAGAATGTGTAGTGCGAGAGAGCACATAACCACATAGCTGCCAAAAGCAATGCCAAGACCAGCTTCAGCAGCCTGTAAGGTTCCACAGGCTGTGCCTGTGTGTGTGCCAGCCTATTACAGAAGACCCTCATGAATTCACCCCCCTACACTCTCTTGGCAGCTTAAGGGGATGACACTGTGGACGGGGAAGATGCAGTAAAATGTATCCGTCTGCATTTTCAAGTCCTTACTGTCTCCATTGCCTATGCATATAATTTACTGTATATGCTGGGGCAGTGTTGTAAAACAAACTTCATTATGGACCATTATGGCTGTGTTTAAACAGATGTCTGCTGTATGAGACATGTTAAAAAGAAAGGAGTGGCCTCATTTTATCTTATATTCTTCTGTATTTTAAGAGAGCACAACATAGACACAGTTTACTGCATCACTGGAAAAGCAGGTTACAACATATTCAAACAGATTTTAGGATTATGATTAAGATAAGATCAAGATGAAATTTTAATGATCCCCAAAGGGAAAGTGCATAAAAATTAAATAATTACAGCTAAAGCCAAAAAGTTCTACTATGCAGTGCCACAACAACGAGTAAGGTATGATACTTTATCACAAGTTCATAATGTGTCACAGCTACTGCAGGAAAATAACTATTTAGGCCAGTTTAGTAATAAAGTATGGCTGGGCAATATGGCCAGAATCTTCCATCCAGATATATTGTAGGTCATGTCATATTTCAATAACGATATAGATAACGAAATATTATGTGTCTGGTCATTTTTATGAATAATAGTCTATATGACCTATTATAGAAAGATATCGATAAATATTTCCAGCTATGCCTGCACACCACTACAGAGTAATTATATTAAGATTATAGTTTGATGTAACCACATGGGTTATTCCCATAAGCTGATTTTTTGGGTGTTGGAAAATCCTGCACATTGCTGTTGGAAAACACTACTTAAAATTTTCTTTTATCGAACATTTTGTTTCGAACATGTGGACCTTTGTACATTATTCTCCACCATTGTTAAGCAGAGTCCTGAGCTGTGTGCACTGTTGTATTCTGGGTAATGGCGCTTAAAGGTTGGAGAAGCTGGAGATGGATGTGATGTAAAAACAAACAACCACAGTCTTCAAATTATATTCCATCAAAAATACTTGTCAGATATTATGAGAAATCTGAGTTTGCATGTTCTAGTTATTATCAAGTTAAATTACTTAATTATATATCATGGATTTTTGATACATAATTCAATTACAATATTATTAAATCAAAAAACGAATTATTTTATTGAATCATCGCCCAGAAATTCAGTAAATATTTCATAAATATCTCTGTCATTGTAAACTCAAGAAGATGTCTTATGTTAACTCAACACTGTTTTTTCCCAAAATACAACTCCATATGTCGTTTGCACAGCAGCTTATTACAACCTACGACCTATATTTCCGCTTCTAGTTAGTGGCGCCATCTAGTGGCCATGCAAATTATGACTGACAACAAGACGGAGGTGCTGCTACGGAGGGTGCAAGCAAATGAGGAAACGAGAATAAAAAATAAAGGGCAAAAAGGTCCACTTGTATGAAATACTTGCTAGTAGTGTTGTGGATCCAAAGCTATTAGCCTTCTTTCCCAGCTATGATGTTGGACTTCTGTCCGGTTCTGATCGTAGAATAGATAGTTCCAGCAAGCTGGCAGGGTCTTGAAAATGCAAGGTTTTACTCCCCAAAATTACATGTACACTAAAAGGTCACCCATTCCACCAGAAAACAATGGTCAACGTCACAAAACCTTGTAGTTTCGTGACACTGGCAGCTTGCCAGAATGATCTACCTTATGATCAGAAACTGGCCAGAACTCTGACACCGGAGCTCAGGGATTGCATCCACTACATTACAGGTAAGTATTTCATACAACTTGATGTCCTAAATCCCAAACTATCCCTTTAGGTAGTTTGGTGCATTTATTTTACTTTTTAAGTATCTTTTATGATGCCTAATCATGTACCTTTTTGCCCTAACCTTAGGAAGTAGTTTTGTTACCTAAACCTAAAAAAACTGCAGCTGTTTTATAATGTTAACATGTTTAAATGACCATTACATTTACATATGAAGACGTCATACGAGAACAACAGACTCATTGGTGAACACATACGACAAATAATGTCATTCAGTGTCATGAATGTATTTGTTTAAGCAGGATAATATGCAGCATGTACTACCTGGAATGAATGCAGTGGCGTGCCCACTTCCTTGTTTGCACACTGCTTTACTTTTATTAATGAAGTCAGTACAAGTCTCACGCTCAATGTCATTGATCAATATGATGCACTTTCTATTATTCAGAGCCTGTTAACCACATCGGCAGCACAAACAAAGAAGCAGCCTCTACAGTAGGTGGCTCTCCAGAGGCTGCACCACGTCCTCTCAGTCTCAGACGCTTGTTACAGCCTGTTGGGGAAGTGCGGCATGAAGGGCAAATCTTCATTTTACTATGGTGACAGAAGATGCTGCGGCCTTTGTGTCGAGCATGTGTTCTCGAAAAAGCCTGCAATGTCTTTAAAATTGAGATAATTGTGTTTACTGGGCATGGAGTGGCTTTCAGTCTGTGCAGACAACAAACTATGAAGAGAGGAAAAAGCTGCTCTTTTGATACTGTCAGTTTTTCAATAATTAATGCTCTCCTCTGGCAATTTTGATCCGATATGTAAATAGTATCTCATCCCATTATGCAGAGCATTGATGAATATGACAAATTTCCCAGAGATGACAGTCCGGCTTCACACAGTTGCGGGCAAACATTACAATACACTAATGACCCGGGCCTTTAATGTCATCCCATCTGAGACATTAGAGAATTTGAAATTAAAGGTACAGTTGGCTCACACGACAAAGTGGTCCTCATCTAAGAGGAATACCCACATCAGTCAGGATGCAGCTATGATGCGCCCGAGCTGAGCTTAAAGCTAGTTATAGCTCACATCAAAGGAACGTCATCATGCCCAACAGCTACCCTTGCCATTTGGATCCCACTGAATCCGATCCTTTAGTTACATTTTTCAAGCTATCTCTCCTCCAGCTTCCACGCTTAAACACCATTAAAATGGAAAATATAGTGTTTTCTGCATCAGGCCCGGCCTTCGTTATTTCACAGACTTGTCCTTGTTATCTTGATCGCAGTAAACAAGCAGCATATACTCCTCTGAATTCTCAGCTCTAGTGTGGAGTTGTCTGACAAAGTGGTCAAGAATGTAGACACAATTAGTGCTTCAAAGAAACGTCTAGATATCAACGAGGTGGTGCAATGACCTTTAAAACAAAGGATTATAAACAGTGGGATCATAGATGTGCACTAGCTGCTGCCATACGGGTCTAACTCATTTATTTCAGGTGTTTTTCATATGTTCTGCTTTGAAGAATAATAAAGCTCAATGCTTTAATCATGCTGCTCGGGGCTGTGATATTTCTCTTAGATATTAATAGCACACAAAGTATACAGAAGCATCAGAGATTGGGTCAAATGGAGGCAGAGCTTTAAGACAAAGACGAAGCTACTCGTGGTGATTGTTGATCTGATATTCACTTTCCTAATTATCCTGCTGTGGATTATATTAGGGAAATGATTCTCTTTCAACCGAACACTGTGATTAAAAGGTTGTTTAACATAGATTTCACAGATCATGTGATGAAACTTGGTTTCAAAACAATATAAGGGAGAGTCGCCTAAACAGTAACATGTTGCAGTTGTAAAACACAAATAAATGCCATCATGACTCCATCACTTTGGCATATGGCCAGTGCAGTACTAACATCCCTCAGAATAATCAACAGGATTTATTCACTTTGCTGGGAACTGTGGCTGGAGAAGTGGCTTAGCACAAAGTCAGTAAAAATTCTGATCCCGACCTTACTTCAAGTTGAAAGTGGAAGTGCCAGTCTTATCCTTATTCAAATGTTGGTGGTGGGTGGTAACTAAGTTCTGCCTTTTCTGCATCAATTTATGGCGGGAATGTCTCTATTTAGCCTATGCCATGGAAACTCCAAATTCATGAAGATATAAAAAATTGTTTTAAAAATACAGAATATAATGCAGCAAGGCTCTCGGTCATCCTGTATTGCTTTTAATTATGAATTTCCCTGTTTTTACAAGGTGCAACTGAATGCACCATGAAGTCCCATACACCCGCTCACCATACACTTTGATCACGGTTCAAGCTTCTCAACCTCAAAGTGGACGGAGAGCGGACGACTGCTTGTTTGAGCTCAATGGAGCAGACAAAGGACTGTAACTGAAATGTATAATAATTTATACAAAATGTATAAAGATTAAACAATACAGTTTAATTAGGGCCATTATACTTTGCCGTGAAGGCCTGATGTAAAGAGGATGGAAAAGAGTACCAGCAATTTGTAAGAAGTGCTGGTGCTCAAGAAAAAGGCACTACGGCAATGAGTAAAATGTAAAGGTGCTGGTACTGTGTGCTAGTGTCCTGGTGTGAACTCTAAATCCAGGGTTTTTAAAAAATATATAATATAAAGTTGTGTTTATATATTGTGGAGCTAAAATCCATACAACTGTCTGCATGTTTTTTTCGTAAGTTAGCATAGTTTTTAATTGTCATGCATGCTAGTTCTGGTCTGTTTGCAACTAATGTTTTGGTAAATGATCTGTGTTTAGCGAGGATATCATTAAATTATATTCTGCAACCCCTACTCCATAAAGTTGGGACACTGTGAAAAATGTAAATAAGACCAGAATGCATGAAATTCAGAAAGAAACAAAAAATGATTTTCTGTGTTCTGTTTTTATAATGTTTTTCACAGCATCCCAACAGTTTTGAAATTGTTAATCAGACTACGGTTATATAGTATTTTTACAACTTCCATCAGTTAAATTTGCTAACTATGCAGGTGTAATTAGTGTATTTGGCAACATGGTAGAACGGGAATGCTGCAACCAGTACATTCAGAGAGTTTTAATAATATGATTTATACATTAAATGATGACATTCTTGGTATGAAAAGAAAAACAGTTGCTTGACTGAAATGTTCATTTTTCATGTAAATTATTTGTTTATTGATGTTTTGTAGCTGTTTTACAACTGTAGCACACAGTGTTACAATTGAAACTCACATGCACTTCAGTTGTAACGTTGGGCAGTGTCCACTTTTTGTTTAGCAGACACGTGTAGGTTGTTTGCCTGAAAATATAACACATGTAGGTGAAAAAATCTCTGAGTAAAAGAGTGAATAGTGCAAAAATGTTCCAATTGCGCCGACTCTACCCTATTCAGAAGATGAAGACACCCCAGCAGTCCTGCTCATCGACCCCAAAAATACACTTTATGCTTTAATAACCCCTGACAGCATACAGAAGTCATTTCCACATGTACCTGCAGTTAAACATGCCTTCTTCGAACAATAATACATCAAGATTCCCTTAAATGAGTCTTAACATGTCTCCAACTGCACCTTCTGTGACCTACCTCAGACATGAAAGGTTAATCCATGACAGGGTTAAAAACTTATCTGGCCTCTCTGGTCACATAACATCCCAATTACTTTAACAATCTCACAGTGAATGGAGGGGGGGAACGAAAGAGATGGGAGAGAAGAAAAATACAATAGATAAAAGTCTGTCTCAGAGTAAAAGATAAGTTCTTATCTTAATCTAATGACTCCACAGCCTTAATTTGTCAGACCTGGCTTGCCTGGAAGGGAGGGAAAAAGAGAGAGTTTCTCGTACACAGTGTTAATAAGGGACATCTCTCAAGTCTCGGTGTGTGTGAGCACGAGAGAAAGGATCATCAGCGGAACATTCAGTGGCAAAAGCGTGATGTGCTTCATTCTGTGCATGTAGTTTTTTACTTCTGCTAACAGTTGCTAATTAGCACCTTATCACCCTCCAAGTAGCTCCATACTGTGGAGACGCCAAGCACATCCTATTTATAACCCAACTCCAGTGACTGAGGAGATAAACAGCTCAGTGAGGCCAATGGCCACATCAAACATTTTGGTGGTGTTGTGAAAGTATTTCGCTGCATTATTCTCTGCAAGATGTGGTATTCATGAAGAAAACATTGTCTTTTAGGTCAATTTCACGTGAACTCAAAGCTCAAAAGGCCTCTCCACATAATGTAAGCTACAACAGCAGCAATTAAATATAATTAATTACACTTTAAATGAGTTAATGAGTATTCACACCTTCATAATATGTCTCTATGATGGTGTTTTTTTTAGTCAAACTACTCCCATGTTAGTGCCCTGCTAATGCTACGAGGGTATTCATGTATTGCTTGGATGCATCCCTTTGGAATCAACCCGTTAAACCTGGCAGCGTTGGTGACATGCTTTGCTAACGGAGCTACACAAGAACAGACTGACGTAAATGACACACACACACACACACACACACACACACACACACACACACACACACAAAAACATGCCTCTCGAGCTGCAATTTCTTTGATGAGACAAAGGAAATAGAATGTGAGCATTGTGTGAGAGCAAATCTCAAAAGATTAATTTGAAGTGTTCACTGAATTGTGATTCCTTTTAATTAATGATAGAATTAACTGCTTTGTTAATGCGTTCCTGGAGGAAATGAGCTGCTGGCAAATTCGGCAGCGAACAAAAGGAGGACACATCTCTCTTGACATTTATACAAGTCTAAGTTTGCCAGTGTCAGGGTGCAACAGCTCATGTTGGGTGAAATTTATCTTGAAGGAATGTTTTCCAGCACAAGAGACAGTGATTTGAAACCACGGCTTTGTTTAAAAATCAACAATGGTAGTGCTGCAAAAAACAAACTGAAAAGTAGGGTTTTCATGACGTTTTGAGTGTTGATATCATTTTAAAAATTTATGTCATTTATGACCTGCCAACTGCTGTGAAAAAGCCCATGTCAGCAGTTAAAGTCGAATGAATAACCAATTAAGGCAACTTAACAAAACAACTGTTTCAAGGTTCTACATGAAGCAAATTATAGGTATTAATTGCTTTGTGTTGCCAATGTGGAGGGATAACAACACAACTTAACAGCTGAGACCCTTGCATTGGTTATCCTGCCTTACAACAGTGTGCATCACTTACGTTAGCTTAAAAAAAGAGTCTACGAACACCAGCACCGACCACAAAACAGCCAGTCTGTCCAAACGGGAATGAAACCAACGTCTGGGGAAAAACTTTAACAACAATATCAAGTTGCCATTTGTTTTTAATGGAGGGACTTTTGTTTGGTTTTGGGGATGAAAGCCGGTCCCCGAGCCTCCTGGTGAAAGATAGCAAACTCCATCCATTCCGCTGAGTCCTTCTCAATCTTTAAGAAGAGACTGAAGACCAACTCTTTACTGAACACCTTCACTCTTGATCTACACTGACGATTACGACAAGTATCGCACTGACCGCTCTTGCGACCTATAAAGCACTTGTGTCCTAATGGACTCGAACTTAACCTACGGCACTTACTCTTGCTATATTTCTTGACTTCATCCTTGCTTGTGTTGTATTACTCTCATTTGTACGTCACTTTGGATAAAAGCGTCTGCTAAATGACATGTAGAATTGTAGAATTGTAAAGAAGCAACCTATATTATTTATACAAAACTCACCCTCCATCAATTTTATCAGATCCATTAGGAATAAATGTTCAAATTAAGACTCAAGTTATAATCAACCAGAGTTATTATTTTCTTTTCCCTATTCACTTCAAATGTAAAACAACATAGGCCATTTCAAAACCACTCTTACAGGAGAAAAAGTTATTTTCCTTCACATAAACACATGTAGAGTTCTATATATGTGTTAAGAGGGATTGATCTCACACTAACAGGCTGTTAAGCTCCCTCCAACAAATCTCACTGTTCACTTAACTAAACACTGCCTTTGTGGGAAATGGCTTCAGCCACTTTCCTGTGTGGCGATGCACTTCTGACATCTGACAGTCTTGGCTCACAGAAAAAAAGATAATTACAAGGTAACATTTGACACTGTAAGGACCTTTAAAAAAGTGTCTCCACTTATTGGGAAAATAAAGGACATATAGATACAGTACAGAAATATAGGTGAAGGTGGAGTGAACAATCTGCTGTGTTTTTGCTCAATTTAGTTTGATTCACTTATGGGAAACATCAGAAAAGCTTCCAAAACGTAAAGGAGTTTCAACTTAACAGTGTGTCAGTGTAACCCTTTGACAACATCAGTACACTGTGTGCTCCCAGACAACAGTAACGTGGAGCGGATTCCATGTTTCAGAACATTTTCTTTTTGACTGAATACTTTATGATGATTTTGTGTTCGGCAAGACATGGAGACAGAAAATCACTTAGATTTCAGGGATAGAGATATTGGAAGTGGAATTGAGTGAGTATTACAGGCTACATCCCTGCAGTGGCTTTTAACACATACTAAATTACTCTGCGTCCACGCCCATACTCGATATAAATCCATCAAAGGCGAGAGGGAGGAAAACAAAATCTGTGTGAGAAGGGGAACACAGCGCTATATCTTTTCATCCAGTCATTCAAGGCATTTAATGAACTATTTGGAGTGTGTCTGTCCGGTGACTTGGGATATGCATCCTTTGGTACAAGCAGATTTCCAAGCAGCATGTTCCTCAATCCTGCACCACTGGGTATAATATGATGTGTTCTTTTTAAAGGACAGGTAGCTCCAAATTAAAAAGTCTTAAGCTTTACTGTAGGCTTGCAGGAAGGAAGGAAAGCTATTCTTGCCTCCTTATGGACCATGATGCCTCACCTATCAGGGTAGCACATGTTCACGCAAATGTCACCTTGCGTGAGTAGTGCTACCCCCACCGACCCTCCCAAAAACAAAACAGCTGCATATTCTATTCAAGAGCAGGGCAACGGGGCATCCACACGAGCATAATATCACCGAGTAGGCGATTCCCTGCACAGGCCTGTCGAGCATGATGTACGTAGCGGACTGGTATCTTCCCCACCAGAGCTCAGATTGTTTTGATATTTTTATTAACATGTCCTCAATCATAAATCACCCTGGGGAAGTGAGGCCGATCCCTCCTCTCCGCGCTGCATCAGATTACAGGTAGAAGACAAAGTTATCGGACACCTTGCCACGTGTCTTGCGTTTAAGCTACAACACTTCTTCCTTAAAGACTTACATCCAAACATTAGAATGGAGCGGAATACAATATACATAATATTATGTAAATGGACTTTCCCATATAGTGGCCAGGACTCAAAAGCAGCTTTCTATCCGTCATCTGTTTTTATCAAAGCTGGAGACAAAACCAGTTGGACAGGCAGTAAGCACTTCTTGCAATGTCAGGATTTGATGTCATATCGCTTTAAATAACCTCAGAGGACATCATTTTGTGTTATTGTGCATCTTGTGATGTTATCTGCAAGAAAGGGATGTATTAATGCATTATTTAAGCACAATACTGAGTCTATTTGCATCACAATAAGAATCCACGCTCTTCCTTTTTTTTTTTTTTGACTTCTCAGCGAGCCAACCGCTCAGTGCCTCCGACTCGGGCCAAGCAGCAGCCGAGCCGTTCTGCAGCCACACACATTTTCATGTCATACTAAGTTGCCAGTGTGCGCAAAACTGTCAGACTCCCTTAAAGGCTCGGGATGCTATGTGTAATTCCTTTAACACAAGGCCATGCAGATATCCTTATCATTGTTGTAATGGCGTGCTCATGCCACCCTGCATCCTGCGAGCTCGCACGAGGCAGCTGGTAATTCATTTAATTTATTCAACCCGACCTGCGGTGGATCAGACTGCGCTCGTGTTGCGTTGACGGCCAGAATACATGGCCGGACACTCAGCAGCCTTCGTCCTTCAGAGGTGATCTCAGGGTCATATGTGATTCTATCACAGGGCAGAAAAACATCACTCATGACTTCCTATCTGCAGCCAGGGACTCACGAAGAACACTTGGAGGAGAGAAGAGTCTTGGTTAACACTCTCACTTCTATACCTTTTTAAAAATCATCACTGTTACTTTCCACTTTTAACTACAACCTCTCTTGATAATAAAAGCATTTTTGCCATCATCAGAACAGAGATTGTCTTTGTTTGTTTAATATGTAAACACCATCTGTATTTTGTTTAATCCTCCTCAACAGGTAGCCAACTCCAAAGCGGATCCCCTGTCACTCACAACCTAGGACATTTGGCACTCTAACACGCTGATTCAAATCTGCGTGTTGGTGCTTCAAAGCAAATATCTTGTTCACATGTGGTCTGAAGCGCTGCGGGCGTGTTCAACTGGATCTCAGTCAGCGCAGAGTGGGAGATTTATCTCTCCTGATGGATCTGGCCACTCATTATGAGGTGGACTCGTCTAATGAGCGTGGATTTCACAAAAGCCTTGGCTTGAGTTCAATCTAATATGAGTGTGGGGAATTCATAAATTGAGTTTTGGGAGTGAGCTCAATGCAAAATTTAATGTGATAATGGAATGATGAATTTTTCAATTTGACAATATATACATTGAACTAGATACAGCTTTCAGACTGACACATCTAGTGTACTAGTGTCACAATTGGCTCATTGCTTGATTGAATGAAATTGATATGCAAATGTAAAAGATTGGAGTGTATATTGGGCTTTTGTAGCAAATATTCAAATGAGAACTTTGAAGGCCGAAGTGGAGAAGGGTTCCATGTGAACAGCAGTTGAAGAGGCAATGTTGGTCAGTTTAACGGAGTTGGTAATTAATAATTATTTAAAGCTGTAATCCTTTTTGTAAGATTTTCATTAAATTAAACCCTGATTTTTATTTTAATATCTGACATTTTACAGCAATTCAGTCTATTTACGTTTAGCAATTACCTCTGTAGGATAGTTTTTCATTGTCAGTGGCAGAGTCTGCCATTCCCAGACCGTTTTCAGATTACCTACTTATCCAAAAGGAATTCATAGGGAATTATCCAGCCTGTAATCCAGTGTCACCAACCGCCCCCAACTGGCTATAAACATGTTTATTTCTGCAGTAAAGTTGGGCATTTTAACATGAGGGTCTATGGGGATTGATGGAAAATAGGAAAAATTCGTCACAATTCCCCACAGTGGAGGATCACCTCTTCATATTGGTTGTTTTATCTGATCTATAGTTCTAACCAAAGATAATCAATTTATAACGATACAAAGCAGAGATAAGCAAAATATACTCACAATTACGAGCAGCTAACATTTGGTATTCATGCTTGATAAATACCTTAAAGCAGCAACTATCAATATTTTTTTGTAAGAAATGGTCAAATCACTATGTCTAAAGCAATAGATGTCACTTGTGTCAATGAACCCACTGATGATTATCACTCCTCTCAGCTCTGTTTCATAGTGCACTGTGGTAGCAACCTGTCAATCATAACATAGTCTAGCCCTTTAAATGGGACCATAATTACAAAATGAACATCATGCTGTATTAAAGCAGACTTGAAACTAGTGACTGAGACCACAAGCTCAATAAGAAAATGTTTACTGAGTGGATAAAAAAGGGAAGTAGGGACAAGGAGGCTCGTTTTCTCATGGACTTACATACAAACTTACTTCTTTTTGCAACCAGTGTAGTCGCCCCCTGCTGGCCATGGTAAAGCTTAAGGCACCTCCTCATTTGCTTCAGTTTTTAAGCGTGGAGATTGCCACTTGCCACTGACCAATATCCTGACCTTAACTACTCCTCTCTTCAGACCATCTATTTCAGCATTCACCATTGATGTTTGACTGAACACTGACAACAATGAATTAGAACATCATGTGCTAATGTGTTGATGGTGGTGGCATGTTCATATTATCGGCAGCTGTAGCTCAGGTGGTAGAGTAGGTTGGCCATTAATCATAGGAGTGGCGGGCCAATCCCTGGCTCCTCTTGTACACATTACAAAGTGTCCTTGAGAACGAGACTGCACCCCAAATTGTTCCCAAAATGTGTATAATATGGGAAAACTGCCAAATGAAGGGTATGTAAAGAACACTATAGCTACATCTGACACCTGAACACAGTGAGCTGCTAGCAGGAAGTTAGGGACACAAGCACACTTGATGTTTGCCAGGATTCAGAGAAGCATTTGTTTTGCAGCATCGTCTCGTAACCTTTCAGTGTGCCATTTGCGGCGATGCCCTGTCGGTGGGTATAGATGTAAGAGAGCCCAGTGGAGGGGTGCCCTCCCCACGTGCCCACCTGCCTCGCTTACTGCAGTCTGCTGTACCATGTGGAGCCCCAGATGTAGTCGGCAGAATAATCCACACTCATACACTCATGAAAGTGTCCATCTGGCCCCACATGCACACATTAAGCCTCGGAACCATACAGGCATGGGGACACTGGGAAGCCTCTGCAGTCCTGTTGTTGTGGCATTTACCAGATACAGCAGTGTGAGATACTGCTGTACTTCTTCTGTTGTGTCTACAGAAAGGCCCGAGCTGAGGTGGTGCACAGCTGAGAGTCACTTGGCTGTGACCGAGAGGTGAAACGGAGAGGGACTGAGCAGGATAAGCCCGCAGAGCTCACTGCTAGCAGAGCAGAGCAGAGTGAGGAGGATCTTTTTACATTAGCTGTGCCTCAGGCACATGCAGATAACAGCAAAGCTCCTGCCTGGCAGGAGAGGCACCAACATTACAGCCCTGCATCACAGCTGGCAATGTTTATCCAATCAAAATAAAATACTTTTTTCATTTCAAGGTTTTCTTTGCAGATCTGGAAAATATCTTATGTATTTTCTTTTGACTAAATGCAAGTAGACCTGAAAATAGGTTAGTGTAAACATCAGATAGAGGCCTGCCTCCGTTTTTATTTGTTTCATATAGAAAAGTTTTTTGTCAACAATACAGTAGTGCAATAATGTTAACAATAGCACAACATTCAGCTATTAATATAACAATTTCCTATAAAATACATTTATAGTGGAGCATTTATTTACAGTATATTTACAGCAAATATTTAGCATTAAAGTGGAAGTCCTGTGAAATGAGTTGCATAATGTCTTCTGTGGCTCTGGGGGAGCAAATAACCCTGATGATGTCATCAGCGTTATCTCGTCTTGGGCTTGTCCACTACAAATTAAAAACAAAAAGCCTGCAGTACAAATTCAATACATGAACATTCATTGAATGGTACAGATGATATAGTGTCTCAAGGAGAGCTCTCAGCAAATAATCTCACAATAAAAAAGTCAGAATTTACAAGAGTAATTACCAAAAGTTTTTTTCTTATTGTCAACACATCCCATGAAAAGGCCAAAAAAACGTTAAGTTATGCCTAAAAGTGCTGTGTGTATCCAAAGTCTGAAATATCTTATTTATGTTATTCTAATAGAGCTTAATTGTTGTTCAAAACTATTAAAAAACAAAATTTATTCTGACTCAAACTCCCTAACACCATTCTGCTGCCCAAATTACTCACTAGAACTTTTCAAAAAGTACGGTTTGGTAAGTTTTAAGGCCAAGAGCCACAAACAGTGTAGTTGTAGGCAGTTTTTGTTTTGTTTTGGTCAGACGGAATAGATTAGATTGACTGGATTACAAGTTTATTGTCTGCCAGGGTGCAAAAATTGTGTGTTGCTCACCAAAATATTAAAGCAGCATGAGAAGACAAAACATAAAACACTCACCAATGCCTTATCAAGCAATGTTAACGAAAGTGTAAAATAATGCAAGTATCTGCTCCGTGATACTGTGATTGATTGCAATACATAGATCAAAAGGATGCTGAAATAACTACATCATGATGTTAATGCAACAAGTTCTCCAACAAACGGTGCGGTTGTAAAAAAGACTGCAGTTTCAGTGGATTTATGTTATAAAACCACTAGGTTTAGGGGGAAAAAAATCCTGGTTAGGCGTTAAAAAAGACAGTTTAAACAGTAAATAAATTTACGTAAATGCTGGATGTAAAGTACACTTTTTTGGCCCTGTAATTATTATTTCAATCATCTATATAAATTCTACAAAGAAATACGAATTCAGTGCTTTTACTTTAAAATAGCAGTTTTTCATGTAGTGCATTACTTAGTGATTGTTTGTGTCCTCAGTTTTGTATGGAAATTGAATCATTCGTTCCAAGTAATATTCATTAAACCAGTTCATTGGCTTAATTAGTTGATATTTCCAAGTAAAATGTAATTGAGGGACGTCAGTGAATCTGCAATTTACTTGTGTATTTTCATAAAAAAAATAAGTGGTTCTATTAAAAAAATATTACTTACTTACGTGGAATCGCTGCCCTAAATTTCTGTAACCACCGGACTGTCTCCTTTCTTTGACATTGTGCCCGGACTATGCCTTATGAAGCAATGTGAGTATCTACCAACCCCAGGCGGATGCGTCTACGCCTCTTTCTTTCTACTACTTCAACCAGGTGAAATGTTCTACTTCGCCGTGTGCTCGTCAGACTGTGTTTTTGTCTATGAGTAGGCGCGAGCTGAGCGCATGTTGCACCTGTCGGCTTTCTGCCGCAGGTAGAAGAAGGACTGTTTTTCCCTACATGTTCAGTAGGGTTGTTGCCAACTTACTATTTTTGAATGTTTTGTTACACAGCTCTTTCTGCTTGTTTTACTTTTACCTAGAGTGTGGTGGATCTCTTGTTTCAATATGTCTTGTATGATACATGATTAATATTAATGAATAAGCTGCGAGTATGCACCTGGAATGTACGGGGTGTCCATAACCCTATTAAGCGGAGAAAAATACTTACATGTCTAAAGAAGGATAATATAGATGTTGCTATGTTACAAGAGACACATCTTGATGAAACTGAGCATTTAAAGTTACAACAAGGTCCATTCGGACAAGTGTTTTTTTCATCCTTCACGACAAGAAGTAGGGGAGTAGCAGTGTTGATTAGGAAAAACCTACCTTTTATAGTATCTGACTGTATTAAGGATCTGAAGGGTCGCTATGTGATAATCAAAGGAATTTTGCAAGGTCAAAATATTGTAATGATGAACGTGTATTTTCCACCTGCCCACCCAATCACTTTCCTTTCCAAAATGTTTCTGGACTTAGCTTCACTCCTTTCTAACTCCACTGTTATTATTGGTGGTGACTTTAACTTAATATTAAATCCACTTCTTGACAAATTTCCACACAGTACCACGCCCCCCTCTCCTCAGGCCAATACGCTCCATGCTCTATGTGAGGAGTTTGGGCTTATTGATGCTTGGAGGTGCATCCATCCCTCTGATAAACAGTATACATTTTTCTCGGCTCCGCACAAGTGTCAATCCAGAATTGATTATTTTTTTCTACCAAGAACTGACTTATATTCAATTTTATCATGTGACATAACCAGTATAATTATCTCTGATCATGCTAGAGTAATTATGGACTTAAATCTCAAAACAGCGCTACATCAGTCTCGTCACTGGAGACTTAATACCATTATTCTCAAAGATGAGAAATTTACTTCCAACTTTTCTACTGAACTTAAAGCATTTCTGGAAATCAATACTTCATCGGCCAGTAATGCCTCCATCTTATGGGAAACATGCAAAGCTTATGCCAGAGGATTGATTATTTCGTACTCTGCAACGAAGAAGCGACAAAGACAGGAGAAACAAAAATCTTTAGAGAGTGAATTGGCAGATAAAGAAAAAGCATATATTGCCTCCCTGTCACCACCATTGTGGCAAGAAATTACGACACTCAGATCAGCTCTAAACTGCCTTCTTACTAGGGATGCAGAGAAGAAATTGAAGTATACTAGACAGAGGTTTTACGAGTATGGAGATAAAGCGGGTAAATGTCTGGCCTATCATGTTAAGATGCGTGCAGAATCGCAAATTATTGCAGCTGTATCTGATAAAGAAGGCCACAAGGTACACGAAACTAAACTGATAAATAACTGTTTTAAGAATTTCTACGAAAATCTGTACTCTTCCGAACAAGCTCCTAGGGGGGAGCAGCTAATGGATCAATTCTTTTCTCAATTTGATTTACCAAATTTGTCAGAAGAGCAGAAGACTGCCCTTAATAGTCCCATAACTAAAACTGAAGTGATCAAAGCTATTAAAACATTACAAAATGGAGAGTCACCAGGACCTGACGGCTTCTGTTGCGAATTTTATAAACAGTTCCAAAGTATTCTTGTAGAACCTCTTCTTGATATGTTCAATCACTCCTTCATTACAGGAGAATTCCCACGGACGCTGAAGGAGGCCAATATATCCTTAATTTTAAAGAAGGGGAAGTGTCCTGACTCTTGTGGATCCTACAGACCCATAGCACTCTTAAATGTGGATAGGAAGCTGCTTTCTAAGATATTGGCATCTCGTTTAGAAAATCTCTTACCAATACTGGTAAAGGAAGACCAGACAGGTTTTATAAGGGGTCGGAATTCAGCCACCAATGTTAGACGTTTGTTCAACGCTATCCAAGCTTTTAAACAAAAATCTATTAATGGCCTGGTGCTTTCTCTCGACGCAGAGAAAGCATTTGACCGAATTGCATGGTCTTTCTTACTGTATACACTGAGTAAATTTGGTTTGGGGAAGAACTTTATAAAATGGGTCAAAATTATCTATACTAGACCACAGGCAGCGGTCTTGACCAACGGATTCAGGTCGGAATACTTCAATACTCACAGAGGGGTGATGCAGGGATGCCCTTTATCGCCCCTCCTATTCGCTTTGGCCATAGAGCCACTTGCTGAGGCCATAAGGGTGACACCATCAATACGTAGTCTAGAGATCGGACAGCTGTGTCATAAAATAACTTTATACGCGGATGATGTCCTAATCCTTTTGACCGACCCTGAAACATCTGTGCCAGGTCTTATTGATGTGATTGACAGATTTAGTTGTTTCTCTGGTTACAAGATCAATTTGGCTAAATCGGAGGCTATGCCCCTTGGTACTCTTTCAACAATACCAACTACTGTACCTCCCTTTCCTTTCAAATGGTCTCCCAATGGGTTTGTGTACTTGGGAATTTCTATCACCCCATCCTTTGATCAACTATATAAAGCCAATTTCACACCCTTATTTTGTAAGATTAAGCAGGACCTAGAGCGATGGATGTCACTTCCTGTTTCCTGGTTAGGACGCATTGCTCTGGTAAAAATGAATGTGTTGCCTCGGCTATTGTATCCTATCCAAATGATTCCTGTTTTATTTTCTAAAAGGGTGCTGAAGGACATAAATGGATGGCTCAGCTCTTTTATTTGGAACAAACGTAGACCTAGGCTTAAGATGGCAGTATTACATTTACCAAGTTCAACCAGTGGCTTGGATTTACCTAATATTAAAATGTATCAACTTTGTGCCCATTTAAGATTTGTAAAAGACTGGGTCAAGGGTAAAACTTCAATCTGGATGGATATTGAGACAGCCTTATCACAGTGCAGACTAAGTGACCTACTATTTTTTAATAATTTTAAAGAAATTAAAGCTTTGTGTAAAAACCCTGTAACAATTAACACTCTAAAAGCATGGCGGCTTGTCCGCCATCTTGAGGGAAGATCAAACATAACATCCATCTTCACCCCAATAATAAATAATCCGGCTTTTCCCCGAGGCTCTTCGGACCCTGGTTTTCGACAATGGTCCAATAGGAATATTAAATCACTCGGTGACCTTTTTTCAGATGATACACTTATGTCATTTGAACAGCTTACTAACAGTTACAAATTGGTCAAACAAGATTTCTTTCGTTTTTTGCAAATAAGGCATTATATTATGCATAGCACAACCCTTATTGATCACCCTGAAATATCTGCTGTTGAGAAAATTCTGTTTCAACAACAATTGAAAGTGTCTTTGAGGTCATTCTACCATGTACTTATTGGCTTTTCTGCTACTGATGCACAGGGGGTCAGAGGTGTGTGGGAAAAGGAGCTGTCTGTGACCATAGATGAAGAAAAGTGGGATACCATTTGGTCTCTTACTAAAAAGATTTCAATTTGCACTCGGACAAGAGCAACACAATTTATGATTTTACATAGATTACATATATCCCCTCACCGTAGGCATTTGTTCAACCGCGCTCTCTCCCCTCTGTGTCTCAAATGTAAAACTGAAGTGGGAACCTTAACTCACTGTTTCTGGTCTTGTCATAAACTTCAAATATATTGGGCTGAAATCATAAGTGAATTGGAGAGAATTTTTCATATTAACATAGAAATGGACCCCATTTCCCTGATTCTAGGTCTTCCAAGTGACTATTTGAAACCAGCAGTCAACAAAAGATTGTACAATATTCTAACGTTTGCAGCTAGGAAAAATATCCTTTTGCAATGGGTCAGTGACAAGGTTCCTTCCTTCCTTCCTTTTGCTTGGCGCAAAATAATTTTTGATCTGATCCCTTTAGAATATCTTACCAACGTCATACATCACAGTGTAGATCAGTTCTACAGAGTGTGGCGCCCATTTTTGGACTATATCGGACCTGGCCTTTCCTCCACTCTATTAAAAGGTCTGATGTGCACCTGAATGTCATTTGTGTTATGTAAAACTGATCCACCACCTTGTGTATAATGCCATATGTTCATCTTTTATGTAAGAGCTGTCATGTTTTGTGTTTGTTTTGTTGTTTGTCTAGTTTTGTAGACAATTTTGATTTGTTGAATGGAAACAAAAACTGCAATAAAAACAATAAAAAAAAAATAAAAAATATTACTTAGAAACATCCCGAGTAAAGATTACAAACACTTTCTGTTTGGAAAAACTTGCCTAGCTTTTTTTTAAGCAAATGTCACTCAAATTTTTTTCAGTGTAGTTACAAGGGTCACGTGACTACTGCAAGTTACATAAAAAAATCCTCAGATAGACGTCTGCCTCCGTTTTTATTTTATCATATAGAAAAGTTTTTATCAACAATAAAGTTGTGCAATAATGTTTATAGTAGCACAACATTCAGCTATTAATGTAACAATTTCCTATAAAAAGTTTCCTATATTTAGAGTGGAGCATTTATTACATCAAAAAACTTCTGGTGAGGCGTTATAAAAGACAGTTTAAACAGTAAATAAATGTATGTAAATGCTAGAAGTAGTTACAAGGGTCAACGTGACTACTGGAAGTTACGCTCAAAAACATAATTACATAAATTACGTAACTTAAGTTAAAATGGTTTTCACACGGGACGCGAACCCTGCTCTCCTAGGTGAAAATTTGCCATTTTAAATTCGCTTTGCCGTCAATCGATATTACGTCGGTGAAATTTTCACTGCCTGTACACACGGCCTATAATGACGTTTTTGACGGGTAAACATGCTGGTTGATGTGTAGAAAGTTTGAATTCATGCTTTAGGTCTGTTGACAACACAGCAAGCTAACGGAGTTCAGAGTGATCAGAGCTAAGCTATGCAGAAGCTTCCCGACGCTGATAGGCTATTGCAACAAAGCCACATGCTCCAGTTAGAAAATCTTGCATCTATTTGTGTTTTTTCATTCACACTTTGTATGTGATTGTGCACCCTAACTTTAACTCTAACTGTGGTTAGAAGAAGAAAAGAAAGTCACCATTGGCCGGTAGTTTCTGTAAAAGGAGATGTGTTTTCATAGCTGGACAAGCTGAACAAAATCCACAAATAAAAGATATTTAGTAATGACATTAGGCACAGCAGTGCTTCATCCTTACCACAAAGGAAGTTAGATGAATAGCTAGAACTCTTTCATGGTTTTACAAAGGACAGAGCTGATGGCGATTGGTCAAAAGTCATTCAGCATTTTGGCTTTTGGCTTTTTGGGCAGACTTTCCCTAATTTAGGCACTGTGTGTGTGTTTAACAAGCACTGGAATAACCTTGTAAAGACTCCTTTTAATTGGGTCTTAAAGGACATGTGCCTGTAGTCCGTCTGGGCCAGTAGCCTTTTTTGGCTTCACACAGTCACACAGGGGCACCACACAGTCAAATCTACTGTAATAAACATTTAGCTCATTAGCAAAGGACTGCCTGAGCCTTCCCATGCTTTGTCACGTCAGCCCTTGTCATTTCAATCTTGTTTTTATCTTAGTTGTCTGCTTTTCTCAGAGTTTGTCTTTCAGTCTCTGTCTTACAAACCTTATCTTCACCTAACTACTTCACATAAGAGGAAACAGTGTCAATGATGTCACTTCGAGAAGAAAATGGACTGCAGACAGTCTCCCCAAGTTCCTCTTCACATTCCTCTGACCACACTTACTGCGGGCTACTCTGGTGACGGCAGGGCTGTGCTCTTTGTTTAATTACCGGAGCACACCTATGACGCACATGCATGGTTAAGTTGTGGCTTGTTTTGAAGTTTATGTAACCACTGTTCTTCTGGTGGCAAATGTACAAACATGAGTCCAGCATAACCTGTCCTGTTCTCCTGCTTTACATCAGATTTTGACTGTGGGGAGCCATTCTGATTCTGTGTAAAGAAAAATCTTTCTGAAAAGCAACAACAATGTGTTTACATTTCACAGCTGTGTTTCAACATAATCTGCTCATCAGGGACCATAACCACAACTGCACTATTTTGCATTGCTGTTACTGCTCACACTGTAGCTACGACTGCACTCCTACCAATTTCAGATGCATTTCGTTTTTGAACTGGGACTGCTTTGTCATAAATATTAGTTAGCTAGCTAAGGTAAGATGTCGGCCTGGTTTTATTGTCTTTTTAACCTGTGCAAGTTCTCTTGTCTCCCCTAGCACTGGTAGTAAGAGTAGGGGCTAATCCTTCAGTAAACAGTAGTAGAAGAGATAAAATATAAAAAAGAGGTTGCTTATTGGATAATTTAGGTCATCCACGAGAGACAATGAAGAGAAGTCTTCAGGAATTAGATTTAATTGGGAAATTTATAATTGTTCTTTCATGTCAGCTCGTCCTTACTGCAACAGCTGATCAGTCATGTGAGTAAAATGTTCAGTATGTCAGAATTTATTCAGAAAAAAATGTTTCCATCTCCCGTTTAGAGCATTTTTAAAAGTTTTATCAAACTTTTTTCTTTCCATCCAGCTTTTCTCATGTGAATCTTCAAAATGCGCATAGAAATTCGTTGATGAAAAAGCTACTGTCGATGTTTGTCTATGCCGAATGCGGGAATGTCTTCCCATTCAAATATAAGTCCAAGTAGGCACGTTTTGAACTAGTATTGTCCTGGTGCACCAAAGACACCAAAGAGCTTTCCCTGAGAGCAATAAGCTTAATCAGATTGTGCGAACCTGTTGGCCATGGGTTTGAATGTACTAGACATTCATTTATATATATTAGTCTTACACTCCAGCTTCATCATAAACATTGTCCTTTTTTAGCTGTTCAAAAATTAAAGTACGTTTTTCTGCCTTTTCTCCACTAGTTAACATTGGTGTTGTTTCCATGACAGTGACTGGTTTCACTGGTACCTTAGGCGTGAAGAAAAGGTGAATAACACTATGGTCCAAATCCCAAGAGGCGGACGACAAACAGGCATCTACTTATGTTCCTAGAGCACAAGTATAATGGTTGTTTTTCAGATAAACTATATGGACTGAAATACAACAGGCTGATCTGCAAATTGAGAGAAATATCCACTAACCTGTCTGCTGTAGCATCTTCATTTGGACGAGGCATATAAGTGAGAGAAAGTGATTTAACGGCTTAATCTGCACTTATAATTATGCAGAACTGTTTCTCACAGTTATTGTCCACAAAGAAACACAGCCTGCCGCCTATTGATTTTGACGATCTACAATAATCTCTGTCTGCTCTAACTGTTGTATAGCCTGTTATATTTGGAGGTGCCATTTTCTCAAAACTTCTCCGCAGGCCTGTTTCTTTCTTTTCTTTGGCCATCTAAGGGGTCTTAACTTAGGCCTAGTGCACATGTCCAACAAGAGTTTCCAGGCAGCTGGAACGTTGTAAGGCAAAGAATAGTCTACTGTCATGCTTAACTCACTGTGATTCTGTGGTAGAAGGTGGCTGCCAGTGAATATACATTAGTTCACATAAAACAAGAACCACAAAAGATACAACCAACAAAAAGCAGGTGAGCAATGGGCCAGCAGCAGAGTTAAGTCAGCAGAATTGATCCAGTATCATCATCCTTTTATGGGATTTGTTGACAATATTAAAAATATAGAATAATGCAAGCTTTATCCATACACTTAGTTTTCTGGTTTTCTACAAGATTTCCCTAAAAAGTTAGGATTCTTCATTAAATGTAAATAAAAACAAAAACAAGAATCCATCAATTTCAGAATGAGTCTATATATTTACAAAAGTTTCCCAGTTTGAGCACAATATATCTTGTATTTGAGCTGTATTCAATTGAATGTCATTAGTTATTCACAGCATCCCAACCTTTTTGGATCAGGGTTGTAATTTTAAAGGAAGGTGGATTTTGTTACCATTTGTCTGAGCCAGGACGGTTTTTCCTTTGCTAAACTAAGCTAAGCTAAGACTGCTGTAGCCTCACAGTTTATTCAGCCAATTCGATTGTGTTCACACTACTGTATGGTTGTTTATCATCCCACCCAGTCCGGGTGAATAGGGGGCTTACTCTGCTTTCTAGTAGGAAAAGCAAATTATAATAGCAATATCATCTTTAGGCTGCTATATTAACGTATATAGTTGGCGGCGCCCTCTAGAGACTGTAGTAATTGAAAGTCACGAAGGCTGAAGTGATGTTACGAAGTGTGAAAACAAAGGGGGAAGCAAGGGAACGTAGTATAAAGCATGAAAATGAGCTGTTAGGGTGGAGAGGAGGGGTTAATGGGACTTTGACCCAGGAGACCAGCGTTAATTTCCCGCGTGAAACCAAAAATAAACAATGTTATTTGAAGTAACGTCACTTAACAGTGCATCACATTTTTACATAACCAATGTAACTATAGCTGCGTTTCCATTAGGTACTTTCCCCTCTAGTGCGCTGTATGGGTGTGGCTTGGGAGAGAGGATCCGCCCAAGAACGCCCAACTTCACTGGTTAGTGGCTCAGGCAGGTACTTTCCGAGCCACTGTTGGCAGCATTGCGTCACTGAAGTCACAGTCAAAATTGTTGCTGAATAATCATGTAAGTGTTGCAGAACTATTTACGTCACATTTGAACTCCGTTGGTTAGCCGCTACAAAAGTACCTGTACAAGAACAGAGGCAGAGGAGAACTAACTGGTGGGCGTAGACAAAACACTCAGCCGATTTCCAAACAGTCCTCAGTGGAAACACGCCTTATGTCCCCTCTGGTATTAGCATTGTCCTTGTAACTACTTCACTTTTGGCATTTGCGTGCATTTATTTGACTAATTCTTATAACGCCATACCATTTTTTCCCTAACCTTAGAGGAGTTGTTTTGTAGACAACCAAACGAAATTGCGTCCTTTATTGGTTCCTAAACAAAACAAAACTGAATTAATAACCTATTGTACCGACTAGAAGGTGGAACAAACAGTTGAATTGGCTGATAACAACCAAAAAGCCTACTAGCAGGCAGAGTAGGCCCCTACTTGCCCATACTTATGCGATGCTAAATGCTGATAAACGGCCATTAGGTAGTGCGAGAGCGTCCAGGTCTGGTGGTTTATTTAACAGACGGATCAAATTCTTGGTAAGAAAGCTAATAAGTGTATTTCCCAAAATATTGATGCTATAATTGCTTTAGGCATTTACTGAAAGACATTAATGGATGTCCTATGGCTATGTAGTGCAGCATTGCGTCACATGCAAATTGAAAAGCTGTTATAAATAACAATCTATAAAAACCATACAGTACATGCCAATTTAAAGCTGTTATAGTATAACAATCTGCAGGTGATATGAGGATAATATTACATGAGGGCTACTTGTTAGCACTTTTCTATCTGTATGATAATGGTTTATGTTTTAAGAACTACAGTAGTGTCTCACTGGGAAGCTTCACTCTCATTTCTGAAGCAGCAGTGGGACAGACGTTGCTCTCGCCCCCGTCCTCGTCACCACTTCACAGGCTATTCAATTAGCAGAAGAAGCATGGGAGATGGAGCCATAATGGAGCTGATGAGATGCACAAGGACAGGTGACACTAATCAGAGCGGCGCCCCATTGTCTCTGTGTGGACATCATTAAGGAAAGAGAGTGATTCCAGGCGTTTTTTCTCTCCCTGAGTCTGAACACACTCATGCAAGCTGCGTGCATTAACTTCCTTATGATCAATTTGCAATATGTGAATATATAAAGAGTGTACAGGTTTGACGCAGAAGAAAACAAGAACATTTGACGGCTCGAAAACAGGTTTTAAAGTGTAAGATCTCATAAATGCCACGTGATATCTTGAATGGCTCATACCCATAGGATTTACTCTCACACTGTATTCTGTAAAGTCCTTCTGTTAGTGGCTCAGAAACAGCTGAGACATCCACTCTTCAACATATCCACTTTTCTGTCGTCCACTGGACTGGGTGAGGCCGCTGATGAAGCGTGACCTTCCGCTGCCGAGGCCTCCGGCGGATCCCAGCGGTCCGGACTCGTTCTGTCCTCATCAAAGCCTCGGGCCCGGATTGTGAAGGAGCTCTGCTCAGCTTGCCGGTAACGACTGCTGCAGTAGCTGGACAGACACCTGAGAAAACACAAGTACCAACATTAGCACTTTATTGCATGTTGCCATATGGCAACAATTACCCTATCTCAATTTTTCTAACAGGCGGTGTAAACCTGATTGCAAAAAAGTTGGGACGCTGTGTAAAATGTAAATGAAAACAGAATGCATCGAATTCAGAATTCCTCCTGTTATGTTTGCTTTTTTAGGATCCAAAAGTGTCAGAAACTAAAAAAATCCCAATAAACACTGTTTATATTTAATTAATAACTCCATTACTAACCATCTCAATCAATATTTAGTGCAATGGTGTTCTTTCCCTCTCACAGATCATGGTTCAGTGAGGATAATTCACTCGTTTTCATAAAAAATGCTTGTTAATATTTTTTTTCATGTACATCGGAAAGACCTATATATAAACTACAATGGTTTTACTATACTATTTTTTTTTTAGATTTCAGGTTGTGATATATATAATCCATGTTTTACTGTTGAGTTGTGAAAAGGGGTTTTCAGTTTGCACTTCCTTTTTCCATGCACATGTGACACAGACAAGGTTGTAATAAGAAGGCTCTCAAAGTCGACTTTTTGTTCAATATATAGGAAAAATCCCTTAAAATAAATAAATACATTCAAAAAAATAAAATAACATACTCTCCTGGGGAAGAAAACTTTTAATATTAATTGGTAAGAATAGTTAAATTGAATATTTTGTTAAATGCTAAAAATAATTTGTTGCCTTATGCAAATTATATGTAAATGGTACTGCTGAGATTATTTTATAATGTAAAGTGCATTAGAAATAAAATGTATTATTATGATAGTTATTATTATTATTATTATTATTATCATTATTATTATTATTAACTGGCTAGTTGGGGATCAGGTCAGAAGGGAGAATGTAATATAAATAAAAGGAAAGATAGTGACTATAATATAATTAAATCATATTTCCATTATTTAAGCAACTTTAGCATTAATCAAAGTAATAAACCAAGTAATAAAACAAAATTTCATGCTTAAGAATTAATCCAGGCAATAAAGGAGAAGGATAGAACCGACTCAGGGACTCAAGGTTTGATTTCTTCATTCACATATTTCTGTCACGTAAGTCCAATTAGCTACATTCACACTTTTACTCAAGCCAAATAACTTTGTTAGTATAATAACATAATCCTAATCTCATTTTTAAATCCCTTCTCGTTCTATTAAAGGAGTCTTAGAGTGTGTGGGAAAGTACTTCTGAATCAGGGTGCTGCTTGGCTCCCTGGTGTAATGTTACCATACAAGACCCTCTCTCCAAATATTAAACTTTAGTGTCCAAACCATGGACTGTAATATCCCGGGCTGTCATCTTGCGCTGGTGACGTCATTCGGAGCGAGAGTCTGCGAAATAATGGTCGGGTAGTGTAAGTAACTAGTTGGAACTAAACTAAACAGAAATATGAACACTTGAACTTTCATCACTGTGATAAGAACTAGGGATCGTAAAACTAACTCACGGCATGAGGTTAGTTGTGTTTAAATAAGTTTTGGATCAAATTTAACTTAGTAATTCATTCTAGCAAGGTTTGATACAGTAAGATAGTTTTGCTCCAATTAATACTCTTGTATTTCTGCGTGTTTTATAATTGTTATTTCCACTTTCAGTTTGCAAACTGTAGCTTTATCCAACTTAATTCTCAGCTCATTGGCTTATTGATGTACGGTTGCAGAACTGAACGCTCGACCGTGTTTCAGTTCAGTGATACTGATACGCAGTCAGAGATAAAATTAAAATTAAAAAATACACGGATTGATTAACAATTCCAAATTCTTAACAACCATTTATCGATCATCGATTTGTTATTCCCATCCCTATTGAACATATATCACTGTGATAAGAACCAACAAAAAAGACAAAAACAGCCTTTGGGAAAAATGTCATTTGATGGGTGCTTTGACTTTTTAGTTTGGTTCATTCAACAAAACATATTTGCTAATGTAAATACACTGTATATTAATGTATTATCAGGAGTTTTTACAGTATATCACACTATCTCGTGTTTTGCCAAGAGGTCACAAGGACCTGCATCCAGTCATTCTGTGGGTAGTGTAAAAACTGTTAAAAACATTAAGACCTTAGAACAAATGTAGTCCTTTATTCCCTACTCAGCAGCTATCAGATGAAAAAAAAAATGCATGTTTTAATCTTGTGGGGGGGGGCTAAGTGCTTTTATGTGATTGTTCATGTAGGTGCATACTAACTATCACAGCAATGAATTAGTTATCATGAGGTTCATGTGACTGATATAGGAGCTAATCATGATAGCTTGACTCCGAGGTCATTGGAAAGCCTCATACTGTATCATTTCCCACAATCAGTAGCCACTTACTATCAAGTCATTCACCTTCTAGTACTGCCTGGCAACCTGATGGAGGACCTGAGGAATCAAGACTGATGCTGATTATTTAACTCTAATAGTTAAAGGTACTACGTGGGATTTCAGAAAATCCTTGTTATTAATGACACCACTGATAAGTGAACTAAAGGGAGCAGCCTGCTGCCTGCGCGTGTGCTGGCACTCCATAGGCATCAGCCATAACACTGTTGTGACATACAAGACTGAATGTGATTGACCAGAATCCCTTTGACTCCATGTCATCAAATGTATCCTCATGTTGACCCATAACACTGATTAGCTTGCCGTTTGCAAATTACTTTGTCAGTAAGGTGACTACATTTTCAAGCCACCAACGAACCATAGGAGTTTGATCAGGACGTGATAAATGTCTAGTGCTGAAAACCAGTACGGTATAATGTATACAGTACCAGTCAAAAGTTTGGTTTTGAACACGTCTCATTCAATGGTATTTTATTTTCTACATTGTAGATTCATATTAAAGACATAAAAACTATGATGGAAGACATGAGGAATTATGTAGAAAACAAAACAAACAGGAATTATTTTATATTCTAGATTTTTCAAAATAGCCACCCTTTGCTTTGATGGTCTCGAACACATTAGGAAGTCAAGAAATTCCACAAATTAACTTTTGACAAGGCTTATCTGTTGACTGAAAACCATCCAGGTGAGCAGCTCATGAATCTGACTGAGAGAATTACAGAAGTGCGCAAAGCTGTCATTTAAGCAAAAGGTGGCTACTTCTAAGAATCTTAAATATAAAACATATTCTGGTTTGTTTAACACTTGTGTGTTTACTACGTAATTCCATATTTGTTCTTTCACAGTTTTGATGTCTTCAGTATTAATCTACAATGTTGAAAATATAATACAAAATAAGAAAAACCATTGAATGATAAGCTTGAGTTTCTCGGAGGTAACAGGGTGCACCTGAATGCACCATGAAGTCCTGTTGATGCCCACGCACCTTATTTGGTGTTTGTTTAAAGGGAAGGCAAAATATTCCACATCTGTACCTTTGAAGCATTGAAATTTTCCAGTTTTGTTGTTTCTCCGTCCTCTCTGAGTTTGGCAGTGGCCTTGGTGTCTGGAAAAGTGCAGCTGCAGGCTAACGGTAAACTGTCTAATCTTTGAAATGTTGTTTTTTTTTTTGTTTGGACAGGTGTCAGTTAGTCGCTATTTAGTGAACACCAGGATAAGTTGCTCGTGAAAACCATGACATGCTAGTGTTTCACAGATATGTATCAGGACTCTAGACACCTAGCTTCAATTCAATTGAAAGAAAGCTAGCTTAGGGGTCTGTTTTTCATCCCCAAAACCAAATGAAGGTCCCTCCATGAATCGAATGTGTTGACTAGTGTTGACTAGTTCTCCCTTCGACATTGGTTACATTCGGGCAGACGGACATTACATTTTTTTGTGCTTATGTGGACTTTGTGTTGTGGTGGGTGCCAGTCGTTTGCTGGCATTAGCAGACTGCAATTTTAAGCTGATATTAGCTAGTGTTGCATGCATTAATGTCACATCCGAGTCCTTTACATAGAACTCAGAACAAAAGCAGTTATGCAGCCAAAGAATTTAGGGAAGGCATCAGATTTTAATGTTAAAATCTGTCCACACATTGGCAAGATGAGGCAATTAACATGTATACATTTTACACATGATACATTTATTTTCTCGAGAAAACTGCCCTTAGTCCTTTTAAAACAATCAGTCCACAGGCTGTTATAAGCAACTATGAATGTGAAAGAAGGTCAAATAAAATCCTTACACATAGTACTGTAAATTTAAAAATATGAATTCAACAGTTTAACATTCTTAAGAACTGTCTGGTAAAAAGTGATAGACTGGACAGCAACAAAAAATCCCTCTCCCGGCAGACTGACTGGATGCATAACCTCAGTCCACACAGTAATTGGCTGCTGAGGCAAATCAATGCCTCAGATCAGAATTGAAGCATTCTGCTTGTTTACAACATCTATCATTTGTTCTTATCAAGTGTGATCAGAGCAATTTTCCCTCCCTTAATATAGGTTTGATGGGACAAAGAAAAGCTCAATTCTCAGAGAATTGGAAAACACATTTCTTGTGCTTCGTGGTAACTAAACTGTCAACAGATAAGAGAGTCCATAGTATCAACTCCTGGGTAATTCATCTTACAATTGTGCCGTTGTGTTTTCCTTTGGAGCAGCTTGGAAATATGGTTTGAGGCCTTTGCTCAAATGTCACAGCAAATGCTTCGTCCAAATGCTCACACAAAGGAAAATGTAAAGCAGAATGGAAAAATGTGCATACTTTAAGCACTGCACTTCGTCTGTCCCCAAATTCGCCTAACTTATGTGTAGTTTCTACATAAAAAAAGTACATTTGTACCCTTGTGTACACTTATATCTGCAAAAGGGCGATGAGCTACTCGTCCTCAGGCAGCTCTGCAAACTGCTGTAGACAGTAGCGTGAGGTGAGAGAGCAGTGTAGGCCACTTTGTATCATGTCAGCGCTAGCGGTTAGACGCCATCTCCACAGTGTCCCTTGTCACCAATCACATCCTTTTAAACCACCCAGGGAGCTCGACACCCCCCCTCACACACACACATACACACACACACTCCCTTATCTGTCAATGCTGCTTAAATAATGTAATTAATGACTTAATTAACATTTCCATAATCTATTTTAATAAATCTAACACGGCATAATGAGAGTTTCTAACCTCCAGGCAATGGCATATAAAAATTCACAGTGCAGAGCTGCATGGTCAGGGCACTGTCTCAGCGCCCCAAATCTCGCTGTGACAGTAAAGGAAGGAGAGGGCGCATATTGTCTGACAGCCTTCTGAAAGGCAGTTCAAGCCTGACAAATGTCATGTGACTTTGTGAATGTGTCCAATAACAGACCTGCAGCACGGGGAGGAGGGCAATAAAGATTATTTTTGAAGGTTCAAAATGTTGAAAGGAAGCCAAAGTGCAATTGATGGAAACGAGAAGGATTCACAACGAAGAAGTTGCTAAGTAGACTGTGGGGAGGGAAAAATAACACACAGTACAGTTGTTCACATTCATTTGTAGCTTTTAGCTGCAAAAGCTGCAGCTGCTGTGCTCTTTTCTTTTCCTGCTTCTTCTGCAGCAATGTAAAATGTCTTCATAATAGCATTAATAACTTATTTTCCTTTTGTAGCTGAAGAATGACACAAAACTGAACAGAATCATGCCAATTAGTCCGACATTATTCAATATTTTTCTTACTGTCAACTAATTGCACAAAGCCCATTGACTCCTAGAAATGGGCCTGAGTGCTTGAGTCATTTAAAGTACTTTCATTGGGGTTTTGGTTGCTTTGTTACGGTCCATATCTTACTCTGATGTGCTACTATGGCAAGTGGCTCATTCCAGCCACCAAGATAATGGTGATTATAACATTACAACACAGGTCAAAACGCTCATGAAGTTATTCTGAGTCAGATTGTTGTTGGATAACAGTGCTGAGCTACCCCATGATGAAAATCCCCACAAAGTTACCTGCACTAGCTGTATTGGTAGTCCACTCATCTAATGCTAAGCTAGCAAGTTAGCATGCCGACGTAAGCTAATGTTACTTGTAGAAATTTCATTAGGCTAGTGACATAACGTGAATAAATTGTAGTGTGAATACAATTTTTATTCTGTAAGCTATTTTGTTAAGTTGCCTCTTTGTGAGATACTTTAAGATAATTTAAATTCCCCCTGGTAAGCAGTGATGCAGCATGTCTAGGGCTTTTAGTGTAAAGCTAAGAACCAAAACTGTAATGTGATGCTGTTGACAATATATAAAAAAAAAAATAAAGAATACACATAACTCATCTTTGGCACTCTTACATTCCATTTATTTTGCAAGTTCTCAAATAGACCTATTCAATAATAATTTGATGTGAATACATAAATTCCTTAAAATGCCCCCTCCCTAGTCTTTACTCATAATGTCAACTGATAAAAACTGAGGAGTTAATAGTTTAATTCATTAAACAATTTTCTAAAGAGGCTGGGCACTGTACTTTTTTTTTTTTTGCAATACTTACTCATATATTAGGAAATAGTGCATGGGGACTATTTTCAGCTGATACAATTGGTCCTCTCGTGAGTATTTACAGCAGCAGAACGGTTTATACTAGAATATTTTAAAAATAAACTATCGTGCTGTGTTCATGGTAATACAAGAACATATCTCCGACTCCCACATAAACAAATAGTAGTAGGATGGATTCATATTTGTTTTTGTAATGGAATTTGTTGAAAATAATAAAAATAAAGCTGGCCTATCAAGACGACGTCTGACAATTGAACTGCTTTGTACAACAAAACTTGCATGTGAAGTGTTGTAGCCATGGCAACTGACAACAGGTAACGCAGAGGCTCATTCACTGGAAGGGTAGAAAAATGCTTTAACCCCCTTCTTAAAGACTGGCATGATTGCATGTTACCATTTCATCAAGTCACTATAAATGCACTCATGAGTACACAACATGGTTTCAACTCATAAAAGGTCATTCTGAAGTGTTTACTTGTTTATCTTTGTCTCATTTCTGTTTCAAAGACGACCAGGCCGTGTGGTGGGTGAGAAATGAGGGGGTTGCTCCTCACAAGGACTTCCACCCTCGGGGTGAAGAGTGACTGAGATGCACCCTGACAGGGGGCAGCAGGAGGCTGGCACATCCCAGGCAGCACAAGCACCACGGGGCACAGATCTGTGAGGCCCACCAATCCTAATAAGAGCACCCACCGACCTTCCAATTGTACCAGTAATAATGTAAGCATGAGTGAACAGAAAACCTGTTTAGTGCAGTGGGATACCTCCAGTGTTCAAAAGACACATACATGCACAGTATATAATAATATAACACACAGAACTTAAATCTGAGGTTTTATTCATTATAGATTTGAGCTTTGAAGCTTCAAAACAACATAAAAGTGTAATAATAAGTTATTTGGAATGATTCAAGTACATTAACAAAGTGTTAGTATTTTAACAGTGTAATTGTTAGCATGACAACATATCTAAACCTCTTTCAACTCAAACAATGAGCAAATACCTGCAGCTGAGATCTGCCAAGAATGTAGCTCGTCTGAAGCTGCTGAATGTGTTGTAAACAAACCAATTTCCTGTCATAAAATTACAGCTCATTACTAGCGTGGATAAGGGCTTCAACAACATAATGATGCAGAAGCACATTACCAGTGCAACCATATTTATTAATTACCAGTTCACTAGCCACATTCCTTGCAAAGGCACTTAATGGGGGAAAAAAAAGTTACGAGCCTTGTTGAGTTAATTACAAACAGCCTCTCTTATTTAAGTTAAGACAAATACTGGAGGAAGGGCAGATGTAGAACACAAAGTTTTAACTTTGCTACTGGCACGAAAAGCAGTTAATGGTGATTGGACGCAGGGCCGGCCCTAGACTTTTGGGGGCCCGAAGCGTTGGTTTGGGGAGCCCCCCTTCATTGTATTGTGTTGCTATATGATGCACAAGGTATCCAATATGGTTAAGAACATATATTTATATTATATATACATACAGTCTAGTATAGGGGTTAGCAACCTATATGATACTGGGTGCCATTTTTACATTTTCTTGTTAATTGTCATATCAACATTAAGGTTAACAAATTACGACACAACATCGAAAGTTAAATCTCCAACAGATCTCTTGTTTTATTTAGCCCCACCAAGCCCCGCACGGGGTCAACAAAGCATCACAGAGGGTCAAGAGGGGTTCTTGACTTTAAGGAGTGTAAAACTACGTTTCGACCAATGATATGATCTGATATGAAATCATCATATCAGAGTTGAATTCAATAGTTGTACTTTTTTCCACATTGTGGTTACAAATGATATGCACAGTTCCCATTTTAACTGCTTTAAATTACATTTCCTGATTGACAAAATTTTGGAATAGCAGCAAATGTCAAAAAGGGAGAATTAAGTGTAACAAACAGAAATATGAGCACTATAAAAGAATGCTGCCATCCTTATCTCAGAGATTATTAGGCATGCAGCTGAATAGAAAATCTCTCTTGCACAGTTATTGGTAGTAGCCATATGGTTTAGCCAACAAAAATTTTAACATTTCCCAAGAAGAGGGCAACATTTTTAGTAAAACTTAAACATTTTAATGGGAACTGAAGCAGTAAATTAGCATTTAATAGCATACTATAGACAAGTGCTTTAGTCCTATTTTTAACAAAGTGTATTATTATTTTTTAAATATTATAGTGACCTTTTATATATTAGGGGTTTAAGTACATTAGTGTTTCTATGAATTTTGTTTAACTTACCATTTCCAGTACAACAGTTTTACAATGTTTTATAGGGGCAATAAATGTCTTTCATAGCCAACATTAATTGTCCATTTCACCTGTCTCTGAGCTTATTGTTTAAGTCAGTAGCAAAAATGGCACAAAATTTCATTTTTTGTTCATGAAGTTACATTTTTATGTCGTTATTGTCTTGAGTTTATTACAAAAAATATATATTTTTGGCGGACCCCCAAAACTAGGGGGCCCAAAGCAAGTGTTAATATTGTTTGATGGGTAGAGCTAGCTCTGGATGGAGGGCTACATCACTTTATCTACTGCAATCATATTTTACAATGAATTTGATTAATCAGGGAGCTTGTCTAAATCCCATCATTCACTTAACTAAGGACAGTCAATATGTCACATTATTTTCATGCTATTAGGGCTATTATTTATCTTTTTTCAAACATAATTCTAATTAATTTTGTGGATATTCTTTGGAAAGCCTGATTGGGGTACCGTTTTAGGCAATCACAGATTACATAACCTGCATTTTGTAATCTGATTACAGTATCTGCCATGTGTTGCTTTCTAATCAGAGAGTAGATATTGTTTATGCCAGGAATCTAATGCATTATTTACAAGCTCGATGTTGATAAAAACAGACTGTTCATTTACTAATGGTTTACAGTACCGCAGGCATCATTCCAATTAGCAATATCAAAATGGGAAAGAAGCATAAGTGAAAACAAGGGAGGTGGTGGGTGGAGGGAGGGGGGGGTCAGACAACAGCATGTTTTCAGAGATGATTATTTGGATGACACCGACATTCACCACTCCTTGTTTTGAAGCTCATATAAAAATTAAATGTTACTTGAAGATATGTAGCAGATGAAATCACATCAAAGCCCAGAATACACCCATTTTAACCATTACATCTCTGACTGTGTTTGGCATTTTATAACAAGTTCAAACCAAGGGCACTTTAAAAATCTTCATAGGACAGATATGAAGGTTAATGCATACAGAGTGAAAAGAATTTAAATACTCGCCTGATAAGCAGGATTTCTGTCAGCAGACCAAAAGAGGCTGCTGCCACTTTAAAGGTGCTGGGAGGAGGAGGGTTGGTGAAGGCGGACATCATGCAGTGAACAACATAAGGTACCAGACCCAGCAAAACAAACACGGTGATCAGCACAAGCCACGTTTGCCACTGGAAGCTCACCGACCTCCACGGAGAACTCCTCTGGAGCTGGTACTGGAAGAGAGGAAGGAGGAAACAAGTCTTACACAATCACACTGTTGGGTCTAATCACTGAAAAATCTTAAAAGGGGCCTATAATGTTCTTTTTTAGGTTTATACCCTCATTTTGGGCTTCCACTAAAACATGTTCACATGCTATAACAGAGTTATGTGCACAGTAGTGTCCGGTGCTTGTTGTAAACAAACAGTATCGCTAAGTGAACACCTCCTGCAGCAGCACATACACACTGTACTGCTACAGAGCTAACTGTAGCTAACTGCCGCTAACGGCGGCTCTTCTTAACAAGCCGGTTTCCGGCTCGTTAGTGGCTCGTTAAGAAGAGTAAGAAGGAGTCGCTGGATTTGTCTCCAGTCGCTTTCTTGCACATCCCCAAATACAACACAGTCATGCAAAAGTATGCGTACGTGCAAACGCACTTTCAGACCTTTGCGGAGGTAGATAAGATTGCTAGATAAGATCGGTTTGACGTAAAAGAATCGGCCGATCGCCTATCCCGCAAAATTAAGGAAATCGGTGCACCCCTAATTAGGATATATTGATTTTATTTAAGCTGTAATTTATTATTATTATTTTTAATTGTGGCTGGGGAGAGGGACGTCGGAATGCCCTGCTTAGCCTGCTGCACCCGTGGCCCAGCCCCAGATAAGCGAATAAAAATGGATGGATGAATGGATGTAATTTATTACTTTTATTATAATACTTATTTATTTATTTATTTATTTAATTGATCTACCTTTTCATATCTATTTGATTGATTGTCTTGATTTTTTTGAGTGTCTGACTGTATCAGGATCTATACAACCTGCTGAATGTTCCTAATGCTCATTAAAAAACAAAAAAACAAAAAACAAGTTTTCCAAACCATACGATCTCATTTGTTCCTACCATCAAACATTGTCACAACATTGCCACATGGTAGCAGTTTTGTTGCGTTTTTTATTGATGGCGGATTTAGATGGTTACTGGTCCCTGCCCTGGGGCCGTATGTTGCCCAATGTGTGGTCTATGGTGACAAACTAGTGTAGTGGCCATTGGGTTTTTTAACTGTGTAGTGTATTTCCAGCTTAAAACAATCTATATATACTAAGATACAGAAACAACAAATAAAACACATGTTGGTCCCCATATAGAATGCTAGTAGTGGGACCTCATAATGGATAGTAAACAAACATATTGTTGGAATAAACTCAATATTACAACCTCAAACCTGTTCTTTACATCCAGACCTTTTAAAACATTTTTTTACATCTGTCTTGGCACTTCAAAAACTGTATAAAACACATGTGTCCCCATATAGAATGCTAGTAATTGTAGTGTGTTATCATAATGGATAGTAAACAAACCTATTACTGGAATAAACTCAATAATACAACGCCACACCTGTTCTTTACATCCAGACCTTTTTTTTTTACCTCTGTCTTGGCACTTCAAATACCAATAAAGCACATAAACAGAAATAAAACAAACAAAGATAGAAATACTCACACAGGCACATACATAAAAACACATGCAGTCATGAAGCCAGCATGCAAACATTGCATTAAATCCTGGCCAAATATTGCCGTGCTCTGGAGACAAACCAAACCTCTTGTACAGCGTTTGATTAGTGTCTGGAATTCATCTGCAAATGCACACTTGCCTTGTCCTCTTTCATGGCTGCTATTCATTAATTAGATTCTTTGTGCAACTGAGCTATCCTCAATGTTTAAGGTTACATCAGGCCCCAGTAAGTGGCTGCCTGATAACAGAATGCATCCATCTTCATTACTCAGACCTTTCTGTCTAGGCTTGCTCCTCCACAAGTGAGCTATGTCAGTAGGTTCTAAGGAACTGATACATTTCATTGCATTCAGATCCTGAACTTTTGCCTCCTTTGATTTTAGTTGCTCTGATTAAATTACCGGCTTGTGGTTTCCACTCATATCGGGTTCTTTTGTGGTGATTTGTCCTTCTCAAAGTGGAACAGTGGTGCAGCAAAATGAAAACCCAAAACCATTTTGTGTTTTTAGATTATAAACCCACTTTATGAATGCATAGAAAGGATGGTCAGATAAACATCGCAGCCAAGGGATTTGTAAAACCTGTCACATTACAATTTGTTCTACTAGATCCACTGGGTTTGAGCCATTAGGTGCATTTACATCTAAAGTTGTTATGTGCATTTTCAAGTGTAAATGCTGAAAATGGAAAAAAAAGATTGGTGTACACTGTAAAGAAAAAATCAGTTTAGTTTATGGTAAAATACTGGCAAACATTTTTTATAAAAGCAAAATGGAATTAAATTTAGCGAATAAATGATGACTGACACCGCCTACTGCCTTTCTCAATGAACCAACGCCTAATAATCACATACAAGAATTCATTTGCTTTATTTTCTATCTGTTTTCTCAAAATTCAGCTTACATTTTCCAAACATTGGATGGAAACCTGACTATTGTAGCCAAGTCAAACCATAAATAAAAGTATTTATTTTTCAAATGAATAAGCTCTATTAAACAAAATCATTTTCTTTAACATCCTGGCTGATTTTAAACATTCCTGTTGACGGGCCAAAGCTGGAGATCAGGTCCACAGTCAGGTCATTACATTTAAAAAATCACTTCATGCTGAACGTGTCAACTAAAAATTCAGAAATGATTAAATTTGAAATTAGATTTCTATCAAATGAATTATTAAATCAATCATATATAAATCAAAAGCTAATGTTGAATTTATAAATCTTTTTGCATTTTGTTTCATAATGCAAACCAGTTACCTCTGTGCTGATGCATGCTGGGATATTAGAGAGAAGGAGAAAAAAAGCTTCTTCCATCCTTTTTTGCCAAAAGGCAGCCAGGACATTCAGATATAAATGTCTTCACAAACCAAACACATGTTTTTAATCTTAGAGGAAATATGAATAGACTCAACTCCCAAGGTAACAACCGATTGAATGTGCTGCCACACAGCGAAGGCTTTCTTTTGTTATTTAGACATGAAACATGATCGCACAATCTGTTAAAAATGGAACTCAAAGTGGTGGTCAGTGTTTAAGGTTTGGGCTAAAAACAGCATTTTGGTGAAATCCTGAAAGGGGCAGATGAATTAAGCTGTTAGCGTCACATCCATCAGTGGAACCACAGCTTTTAGTCATATCAAGGCCAAGCCATTTTGAATCAAAGCAGCTCAATATGTTAATTGCATTCCCTCAGCCAAATTAGCTATCTGTGAAGAAGCCGAGTAAAGTCACCACAAGGAGACAGACAATCACATCTGTCTTGTCTCCATGTGGAATGTGAGCAGGGTTTTGGTATTTTGGAGGCCAGTGGTGGAGACACAATAGTCCATCTATTCCATGAAGGAAGCCATGATTAAAGACACACTATATGAGGATATGTATCAAAGGCCTGGCACACCAACCTACCCCTTTTTGGTGACAAACTCACATTTCCTCTGCACCTAATCTTGAATTCAAATAACACGTGGTAATCCAAACACTAGACTGAGAAGCTATAACTTAAAAAGTCAACCCGCAATGCATTAACCACTGGTTAAAAATCACAGCGTGTTAATTACATCCTGATGTTTTATGACTATGACCTTTAAACACTATACCAATCAATCAATACAGGAGGGAAGCAGCCTATTGGGAATATTTAGATCCACAGATTCTGAAAGTAGGGCACTATTTATCCAAACACAATCATTAGTAATAGTCGGACAGTCAACCCAAATACATTTTCTGCATATTTTCCACATCATCCCCCCCTCTCCCTCCAGAAGTACAACCCTAACACATTGTCCAGCATGGAGATAATTAATTAAGCAGAGCTGTCACACTGGTACAGCAAATGGGACAAAGGCACAAATACAATATTATCCTTATAAAGTCATGGTCACACATGTTTGACCTGACATTTAATATACTCTCTGATATAATATCAAACACCAATACAACATAAATGTTTTAGTATCCTCAGATGTAACTCTTGTAGTCAGAATAACCTCTGTATCATTTTCTACGATATCTTCTCTAATGTTGCCTGTCAAGCTTTGAATTGTAGGACGGCATGTATGTTTACAGTTTACAGTGCTATTAGTGGCAAATTTGACCGATCAAAATTTAACATTCTTTTCAATGTGTCCTTGATTTCAGACAGAAGTAGCCTTTTATTTTTTTTTATCAAGTTTTCCATCTGAAATTACAGCTATAATTAGCTAGGTAACACAAATAGCATTACTAAGTGCTGGAATTAGGCAAAGGAAAAGTGCCATGTCATTGTTCTGATATCCTATTGGTCTGAAATGTTCTTTCTCTCACCCTAACCAATGGTTTCTGTGCCATTGTAACATTTTTATTTTGAATAAACAAACAAAAAAACAACAGCAATCAATGGTCTCCAGTGTGTATTTTTGGACTATTGGACCGTCTTACCCATATCTTTATGCATTGGACAAATGGACTGTCAGAACAATGAGCAAAAAGACTGCTAGCTAAAGCTAACAGGTCCCAGGCAAAAAGTCTGGATGCTTACCAGAAAAACACAGAGATTGGATTAATGCTTTTAGCTTTTGTATTTTTAAACAATATGTGTTGGTTGTATAGGTGAAATAACTTTAAAATGAATTTCCTTTATCTGTGTCACGTGGGCGTTCAAAGAATAACAGCACCTTTGTCTACTCATTCCAATAGGAGAATTGAAAGTGAGTCCAAATAATGACCCTTTTTTCCGCCCCATAGTCACCAAAGCAATGCATTTTCAATATCTGCCGCACATTCTGACACTAAAATGACATTTTACAGACAAACAAATCAGGAGAAAACTTTGTACGAGACCTAACTCAGCAACACAATACAGTTAGAGTTACAGTAAGCTAATGTCAACTAACATTCATGAATGCAGGATTATGAATCCCAATACATTTCTTGGCAGCCTGATTGGTTAAGGTTAGGATAGCCCATTGGTTAAGGGCAAATAAAACTTATTTATTAAATAAATCAGGTTCTGCTACCTTGGCTGAACATGGACACCTGGCCAATCCTAGTGCTTGAATGTGCCCACTTATCGGATTGTGTGTACCATTTCATATTATTGGTGCAATTTGAAATAGTGATTGTTTATTCAATTTTTATATACCTTTTTGGGGGGTAAAGATGAAAGATGTTAGAAAGACATTACTAAGACCATAAAGCTTGGCAGGCCAGTTATGGTTCCGAGGCTAGTATCAGACATTCGCTGTCATGTGCACATTTGATGACTGAGGATGTTATCATTCATAGGATTGTGTCCTGTGTAGTTTAAGGGTTTGGGATGATTACTGCATTTTGCCTTCAGCTAAACAAGTAACCATACACATTTTCTATAGGCGCCAAAAATCTTTACCAAGGAACTTTGCCATGCATACCTGCTGAAGTAGAGATCGAGATTTGTTTTCCTCAACTCAGTACTTAGTAACCTTTAACTGGCTCTTATCAGCCTATCGACAAGCTTTAGTTGGACCTCCTAATTTCAGTTGCAACACAAATTAACTGTGTAATGTGGGAATGCCAAGCAGCTCCAGAGAGAATCTCCCGTGTACATGCTGCTTGTTTGCTAACAACAGGGATGAAGTTCTACTTAGCAGGACCAGACTAGAAAGTCCATTAACTTATTGAGATTAAAAGCCTGATGCCTTCCCTCCCACCCGACCCTCCGTGGCCCCTTCCCCCGACCGGCATCACACCTCCAAAGGAGAAAGGTGATTGATGAGAGCCATCAGGCAGCTTGGAATCTCTTCTCTCATTAGACTCCTTATGCATCTAAGCTGTTTCAGCACACACTGGGAGAGCAGGGCAGGGGGAAGGGAGTGTGGACGTGTCCATCCGAATACTTTTTAGAAGATAAGTACTCACACTAAAATATTTACCTTCTACATTAATCTCTGGGAAATTAATTTGCCATTATACTTTCTCCCTGAGAAAAAAAAGAGACTTTTTTAATAGAGAAGTGTGGTTTTCACTCCCTACTCTTCATGCTCAGTGAGCTTTCTCTCTTTGGACTCACTCATGGGACTGCTTGGAAATTAATGTCCCTGAGGGAACGGTGTTTGGACAGTCAGGGTGGATCCTATCATCGACCACTGAGGCTCTCTTGAGGAAGGTTAGCTGGAGTGGTGGGAAGGAGAGGGAGGGAAAGAATGTTACATATGCATATCCCTAAAGCAGACATGCTCAATCACATTAATGCAAGTGCAGCACATTATTATGTACTAATTGCCAATGGATGGTAGAATTACTATAATGTGCTGCTGATTGTATTGCTGCAAACCAAGTGGGGTCTATTCTGTTCAGATAAATAACCTCATTGTACCTAAGACAATAACTAAGATAAATAGTCAGAATCAGTGCCCCCAATGGAAACAATTTATTTTTCCTGTTCGCTTTTATTTTACTATTATTTTTTGAGTCAACCAAAATGTTTTTAGAGGCAGCACTTTTAATGAATGAGAACAATAAAGCAATGCAGTTCAGGCTAGAAGGGAAAGTGAGCAATAGTTGGTGTAGCTGCCCCATGATTCGGATCTGCTCCAGAGTTTTTGGCTTCTTCTTCAATGCTACACCTTTCCACCAAGAAAACTGGGCCTGCGTATTGATCCAACCAGATCCATTAGCCTAAAATATCCCGGAAATGCTTAAAGGAACACTCCACTTCCGCTCCCTCTCACTTCCGTCAGGAGTGATGATATTACTGCGCCGAGTCGAAGTGCTCCCAAGTGCTATTCCGCCATACATTATAGTTATCCTTTTTATCCGCTTCGAAAAGCTCCACGTTTTATTTTGTGTCGCCATACTTGGTCGTTTAACTACTCGTGTAGCTGTATTTAAATAGGGAAAACGTGGAGGAGTTTGGTCGCTTCTAACTGTCCATCTGTTTGGGTCCTAATGAATGAACGGGGCTAAGCTAAGTGCTAGCCAAGTAGCTCCGCGCGCCAGGGCGAATGAGTGCACGCATTGAGACGCAAGAGGTCTGTATCAACTCGTCTTACTTACCCGAATAACATGTTTTAATATGAAAAAACGGTGGAGTGTTCCTTTAACTAAAGTTTGAGCATTATGCCGTAAAGAGCAATGTGTCACGAGTAACACAGATGAGGAGCCGTATTGCATATCTGAATCAGTCTGAGCATGATGTTTTTTTACATGGCTAGGTTGAGCAAATGTATTATTAACTGCTTGGTTGTTTTAAACGTTTAAAAAGATGGTATTGGACATGGAAAAAGTGCTATCGAGCCATCCCTTGTGGTTTTTCTATAATCCTGCATACCAACAGACAAACTAACTAATCAACCAACAAACAAACCAAACCTTAAAACATAACCTCCTTGGTGGACAAAATGTCACAATACAAACTGCTTGTGAATGTCAGGAGTAATGCATTTATATTTTCGTTGCTAAAAGTCATTATTTATACAGCGGACTGCAACATTTAGCTATAACAAAATTAGTTTGCGAATGTCAGTTGACATTGGCATTTTGAAACAGTTTGGCTAAGGCTAATGCTATTGGTCTGGTAAATCTACGGAGAGTTTGGCTAACATTCATTTCAACTCAATTACCTTTTTTTATTGTCACAGTAGAAACACGTTTCCTTGCACAATGAAAATCTTACTTTGCTGTCAGTGACAGAGAATTATATATATTTTTCCCCTTGTATATTTATACATTATAGCATGAGTGCATAGCTGGTTCACAGCTAGTAAGCTGTTGTTGAGTCTGATGGTAGTGGGGAAGAATGATTTATCAGTTCTGTGTTGACAGATATGCCAGTTTTTTTGCTAAGACAGAAAAACCTCTTCGAGTAATTTTCTGTTTGTCTGTATTAAAAGTCGCTTCAGTGTCAGAGGATTTGTGGCTTGTGAAAAATGGGTCCGGTATTTTGTCTTGGTGACTCTGGGGCGAAAGAATTGGTCATATTCTGTGCTCACTTTCAGTACTTCCATTGGAATGAATAGACGCAAGAGCCACTATAGTCTCCTAAAGGGGCGTGGCAGTGGAGAAATCCACTGAGTCGTCATATTTTTCCATTTCTGAGACCTTTGCAGCACAATTGTCTGAACGTTAGAACGTCTGATGAAGTTTACTACCCATAGTAGTACAATATAATAGTGTTACATCCAAGGCCAAGTGTTACCATATCATTAGCATATCTAAAACTCTTTTACAGGGTGCTCAGCTGGAGTGCGCAGTGTTTTCAGTATCTCATTTAGCTAGTTAGCCGCAACTGATAAAATCTCCCGTTGACAGTTATCCTTTCAGCCTGCAAAGTTGAAGGCGAGTAAAAATGAGCTGCCTGCTTCTTTCTAAATCTGTCAGGTTTAAATATTAACAACAGTTTTGAGAGGTAAATCTGCCCCTGTTACTGTCTGTTATCATTGTAAACTGCATTTGTGCTGTGTGAGAATGGAAAGCTTCACAAGCACACCAACTGAAACTTGGCTGAAACCTCAATTGTGGCTGCGTGCGTCTTTGTGGGGAAGTGTAAGACAGTGTGAGAGGATGTGCGTGAGTGGGAAAGACACAGAATGCATTGTGTGAAGCAGTTTGTGTGTCAGAGAGAGAGAGAGAGAGAGAGAGAGAAAGAGAGTTTGTCTGTGAAGGGTGGGGTTTTGGTCATCTGCCATCGGATAAGATATCCTGACAAGGCAATCAGAGAGAAACAAATTCTGCAGCCACACGGGTTCAACTCTCTCGTTCTTCACCCTGATGAGCTTTTGAAAAATGGAGTGCGGTTGAAATTGGTTTTGTATGAGAGGCTTCAGATCTGTCTCTTGTCAGGATTATTGCCACCTGTCTTCATTGGCTGCAAAGGTCTGTTAATTAATCTGCCTCTCCTTCTTAGTGGCCAGAGAGGACAGGGTGAACAGTGATGTCTTCCCTCCTCAGCTCTGGTGTGTCAGAGGTACTATTCCAGACAAATACAGGTCTAATTTAGGATGGGACTGCTGTGATGTTAAGCAACATCCCTAATCAGTATCATTAAAACACTACATCATGTCCTTCCTTTCTAATTTTATGAGTGAGGCTATTTAATTGGATATTTAATCTAATTTAGTTAATGAAAGTTCTGGGAAATTTTGTTTGAGGGACAGTGATATCTCTTGTGATCAATGAAGCTGCAAATAGAGCTCCTCAGAGATCCTCTCCTGACTGATTAGCATAGAATATTAATGAAGACAGCAAAAATTTTGCCAATATAGAAATATATGCAATGTGCTTTACTCTCTAGGAAGGTGATCCCCAGTAAAACATGTCAGCTGATATCAGTAAATGGAAGACCAGCATGCGATCCAGCATTGATTAATTGGACATGGGTAGATTAATATGCGACTGGATACCAGTGCCAAGCTCATCAGAGTAAAAGTGTTATTACACAACCATCAGCTGTGATGCTGTAAATGAGCAGGAGAGTATAAAGGGATTTTCTAGGCCAGGTTACTGCAAAGACTGAAGGCAGGAAAAAAAGCAGCTCAATGGACTTCTTTCTTTTGTTGCATGAGGCCCAATCCCAATCCCACAGGAACTTGTCATTGGCATTGGACCTGCAAAGTGTCAAATTGATCAAGTGTTAGCCGGGGATTGTCTGCTGCTGAGTGTCTGCACCTGTGCATTCCTCTAAGTGTTGAGATCCCAGTGATTCTTGAAGTGAAGTTTGAACTTGGCCTGCTGTTTGCAGCTCGGGCGTACCCAGACTTGCCTGGCTGAGAGAAGCTTGTATTGTACACACACTCCTGTCACTCTCCGCTGCTCCCTCGGGAATGTAAACCACCAGTGTCACACCGGTGTGATATACTGGGGCTGCACGTTTTTGTTGTGGTGCAGGTGCAGTTTGGTGTGTAGCACTGAAGCACTCGCCAAGTTACAGCGTGCAAACGATTCAAAAGAATAACAGTTACTCAGACTTAAGTGCATGCACAATAAAGTTTCTTCCCTTTACAAGTCCGAACAAAGAAAATAATCAGATAATGTTCATTACATATTTCCCCTCTGAATACATGCCACAGTATCCTTAATCAACAGCACTTTTACATATGTTTGATTAAAGTAAAAATGAGCTGTTGTTTCTCCAAGGACATCTTTTCATGGGAAGAATACTTTTTCATTTAGCAGATGCTTATATGCAGAACAGTGTTGTTGCCGCCCACAGGTATAATCAACCAGAAAATTAATAATCATTCTGCAGGACTACAATAAATCATTACGCTTTGGACAATTAATAATGGAGGCGAAGCTTGGGATGTCTGATTACAATAGTTACGATGCATATCATCAAGATTTAAATCTAACATTTCACAATGGAATTTCAGACACCAGTGCACATTACTGATGTTTAAATTTGGCATTAGGGCGGGTCACGGGGGTTGAGGGATGGTGCGTATCTCCATCTAAAACTCTAACCAAGCTGCTATTACAAAACTTACAGTGCAGTACTTTTTGTAGCTATAAATTTACATTTGATGCACAGTAAGAGCAGGCTTGAGTGGAGGTTGAAGGGAAAAAAAGTGGAGATAAAGTGTTTTATGGAGTGTCCCGTACAACACATTCTGTAAGTATAAGCACATTATGACTACCATATCCTAGTAAATCAGTAAGTTGTCCTGTCAGTATACTCCTTAAAAGTATTCACATGAAGAGTTTGTATGATTTTCTAATAAAAGGCAATACATGGGAATTCATATAATATCCTATGAAATATGACAGGTTGCGGTTTTAAACATGTTAATGTCGTGAAACTGAACCGTTTCGTTAGGGCTAGGCTAAGGGTTAAAAAATACTTTCGTACATATCTTCCAATGGGATACAAACACAGGTCTCCTGTCCTCCTGATGGAAAGCCAGGGCTTGTTTGATATGTATGGTACATGATGATGTCCCACAAAGAAGGTGCTTAGGGCCATTGTTTATCCTGTTTTTATCACTAATATGCCACTTGTTTTCGACAAAGCCTATGTAACAATGTCTACTGAAGACAGTGCTGTTTATACACCATCAACTAATTAAATACAATTACAATGAAATAGAATATTGAGAAATCAACTGAATTACATTTCAAATTAGGTAACCAAAATTGTTTCTCAGAATTGCATAGTCTTGGCTCTAGTCTAGTCTAGGAGAAAGTCAATTATGTCTTCCTATCTTGGCATATAACTAATTTTCTATCACTGAATGTATCGTCTCATCTCATCTACTGCTCAGTAATCTAAGTGCTCTAAAGGTAGGCTTTAGTGAATGCAGAATAAAGCAGTGCAATTATTCACTGATTCAGTAATTAATTCAGATGTTGATTTTGTATGGTGGAACTTCTTAGCTCATCACAGAAAGTGTAGGCTAGTTACCCGAACCCAAACAATGTAAGGTGTAGGGCTGGCAGATATGACCAAAATCTTCTATCCCAATATGGGTAATTTTGTGAATTTCATGAGAGTATGTTTTCTGGGAATTCATTAATAATTAGTCTATATTAAATTACCACATAGTAAGGCTTATTTTTGAGTACTCCATACTGCAAGTTAGCAAAACAGCCCCTCTATGGTTCGGTCCAGTGTTACTCACACATGCAAAGGTTACAAATCATCATCCAAATGACGTATACATTACATTACATAACATGTATACAGTTTGGCGGCAGATTTTTGACAACATGACAAAAACAATATAGAAGAATTCATAAGATAGACACTCTTATATTTTTTTGCTGAAATATATATCACCATATTGCCATGGCCTAGTAAGGTGTGGCCATTTGAATTAAGTGCTATTTTAGTGCTCGTCCAAACACATATTGCACCAATAAAATCACATTGGTGACAATGGGTGAATTATTTTTTTTTGAGAATTATAATAATAAAAACTAGGACAATAAACAGATTTAATAATAAAAATCTATTTTAAGGTCAGTTTGACTTCAATATGGACCTCATGTCAACCTAGTTGTTGTCAAGGTAACTACTGGTGAACAACAAACAATACCTGTTTACCAAAGAAAGACTTTGAGCATCTTTTCTCCTTTCTTCTCTGACAAAATAATAGCATACAATATGGAAAAGATGCATTTCTCTGTTCCACTGACTCGCTGGCAGCATTATCTTAGATGAATTATATGCACCAGCCCACCCCCCCCCCCCCCCCCCCCCCCCCCCAAATGTTTTGCCATTATTTTTAAAGTGCCCTCATAACCCAGGTGTGCAGACGTCTTCCATGCTGTGAGGCTAACTAACACGGGCTCCGCTTAGTTTTGACATCCAGCTTTCAAGAGTCAAAGAAGAAACACTGCAGAGCACTGGGGGTCCAATACCTGAGCAGGGTAGTCGGCTCATTGAGTGGACATAAACTTCCTCCACCTGACATGTGGTGGGAAGAGGATTAGTTAAACACACTTCGCCTTGGCTGACTCACAGTTTGTGGAATCACAAAGTAATCTCGAGGCACATTCACTTAGGAGGCAGCTTGATGATCCCAGGCCAGTGATTTATTCATCTTAGGCACGTTGCGAGGCTGTAAGAATTTGTCAAGTTAGAATCCTAATTAAAACTGTTAATCACAGATTCCTGTTTGTTCAGCACTCGAGTGAAATGAAAAATGTGATCAAATTATTCATTGCTTCTTTCAGACAGGTAAGTCAGCATAGCCGCGAGCGTCACTGTGCCGCAAAAGTTTTTTTTTCAAAGCTTATGAAGACTTTAAGCCCTGGCTTTTTAATTCATTTGATATACATCAACATTTTAAGTTGACATCAACAATTTAACCACCTGATCAGTTTGGATTTATCTATTTATGTAGATCAGCATAAGTTGAGACATCTAGAAAATGGGCTCCAGGCAATGGAAAGTATGCAGTGGACTGGATCAAAGTTCAGGCTCAGAACTAAGGCGATGTGCTGCTCATATTGAGAGTGAAGCCTGGAGCGGCATTACACAAAAGGTAAAGTAACTGCTTTAGTTTCTCAGCTCGAACATTTTATGCACTTGTTATGAAATCTTTTCCCAGAAATGTCAATATTAACTTGCTTTTTTGGTATTCTACAGCGTAGTTGCCAGCAAAAAGTTTTGCCATTGTATGTTTCTGCACACCATGGAAAGTCTGGTGACAAAACGGTATGATGTTAGAAGCCAGTAGCTCCACCGTCACCAATCAACTTACAATTTTCAACCATTCTTGGAAGTTTTCTCTGGTGTTTTTGTGTCCCTTTGTTGAGGTTATGTCTGAAAGTTGTTGGAAGTTATGTCCGGAATAAGTGTTTTTGTGTCCCTTTGGTAAAAGTTATGTCTGGAAGTACTGTTTTTGTGTCCTGTTGTTGGAAGTTATTTGCAGAAGTAGCATTTTTTTTGGTCCCTTTGTTGTAACTTATGTCTGGAATTTGTGTTTTGGAATTCTCAACCAACTCTTATTTACCTAACCTTAATCAAATGGTTTTGGTGCCTAACTTTGGTGCCTAAGTTTTGCCATTGTATGTTTCTGCACACCAAGGATATGTCAATCTGCAAAGCCTGGTGACAAAGCGGTATTTTGTTAGAAGCCAGTAGCTCCGCCGTCACTAATCAACTTATAATTTTCAACCAGGAAACCAGTGTTCACGTGCCATTTTTGGAAGTTTTGTCTGGTGTTTTTGTGTCCCTTTCTTGAGGTCATGTCTGGAAGTAGTGTTTTTGTTTCTAGTTGTTGGAAGTTATGTCTGGAATAAGCGTTTTTGTGTCCCTTTGGTAAAAGTTATGCCTGGAAGTAGTGTTTTTGTGTCTTGTTGTTAGAAGTTATTTGCAATGTTTTGGTCCCTTTGTTGTAACTCATGTCTGGAATTCGTGTTTTTTTAAGTCTCACCCGATTCTTATTTACCTAACCTTAATCACATGGTTTTGGTGCCTAACTTTAACCAAAGTTTTATTTTAAAGTGTTTTCAAAGTTCTTTAAACAGTAATCATCGTGTCTTTAAAGCAGCAATGGTCACATTTAAAATGTTGTGGTAGTCACGTTTTTGTGGCGTGTTTAAAGCTGTGGTTGTCGAGAATGAGTTGCTTAGAAACGTTCATATTAAATATATTTGAATATATATATTCAGTTTTCCATCATGAAGAACTATTTTGCTTGTGTAAGATGGTCCACCTCAGGCCAAGCCATCACTACGAGATAACTTGTTCAAACAACAATGTCAGGGCTCCCACCCTTGAAACATGTTCGCTGTTCCAACTATACTAAACTTATGCCAGTTTCAGGTAGTAATTAGTGGTAGCAGAAATAACAAGTAAGTGTTAAAATGTTTACACTGTGCAGAGACTTGGGAATCATTTCAAATAAATCAAACGGACTGCCTTAGGCAAATGCAATTACTGAAATTATTTCATTAAGTATTTTTCGATTTTTGTTTGTGGCTGACACTACGGTGTTGAGCAAGATGTAAAACAAGACCAAATGTGTGTAGACATTGAGTATGTTTGGAGAAATGCGTTTAACCCCTTTCTAGTTCAGTTGGATTGAACAGGTGACAACGTTCAAACTCTAGCCAGCCCTAAATCACCACATCAAGGTCTTTCTCCAAGGAAGTCTTCCAGAAAGTCACTTGAAACTCTCCTGGACTGCACTTTGAGAAAACCCAGGTTACCGGATAATGGTGAAAAATGTGGTGGCTGGGGGGTTTAGTGAAAATTAATTGCCCTGCTTCCTTCAATGTGACATCCTGCTTCTTTCACCAATAAAACAAGGCAACTGTAAAACTGTACAAGATGGGACTTGTTCAAGGAAACAGTGCCTCGTCACCACCATCTGTAATGTAACTAAACACATACAGTAAGGGACACATGGGGCCTCAGGCTGTACCCTAAGTGCCTGTGGTAAGATAGAAAGCATTACATCATGCCACGCTACATCTGTGTGCACTATCAACATGAAGGTTAATCTCTGTAATTCAACAGCAGTTTCTGATCTCTCCCAACACGGCGTAAAAGCTATTCAAGTGAAATGTAAAACTATTAAAAAGGGCTAGATTGACATATCGAGGGTAAGTCTATCTAGGCCTTAGTCTACAGTAGATAGAAGAGCATGGACATGTGAAACTTAATACACTGACATCATGCTTATTGACATGATGGGCCCTTGATATGGATGATATGGGTCCTTCCTTTAGCTTTGTCTTAAAGTAATGATGCACTAATCAGGACAATGAAGAAGTTTAAAAAATAAAATAAAGCTTGTGCCACCCACATGTTAAATATGTTAGTATGATTTCACAAGGAAACTATAAAGGAGGTCACTCTTTTTTAAACATGCGAGGGTCGCTGTTTTACACACTGTTGTTTAAGTTGTGAAATGGAACTACTTGGTTGGGTTCAGGTGCCAAAACTACGTGGTAAAAGTTAGGGAGAAAGAACAGGCTTAGGGCTACTTCCCTTGTGTTTTCACAACCCAGGTCCATTTGGTTAGTCCTAATCAGAGTGAAATTTATAATTTTCTTGTTTTATATTTAGTCTGGTTTGCTTCCACAGTGCCTAAATGTAAGCAAACCAAAAAAAAGACAAAAGATTTGAATAGTGCTGGAAATAAACTTGCAGTTTTGTTTGTTATTGGTTGGAAAGTTGGTTCCAACATGCTGCGATCAGTGAGCTGTATATTCAGAGAAGGTGAGCCTTGATGCACTTCTAGCACAAAGACAAATATTACATTATTTTGAGCAACACATTGATAATTCTGCAATGACAAATTTGCTTTAGCTCAGTGGTAGCCTACAGAGTGAAACTGAAGGAAATGAATTTAATCTTTATGCTATAATGGGACCTCACGACTTGATTAGGAGCTCACAGTCTGCTGCATTTTGTAGTTTCCTGTAATTTGATCAGATTCTGGTTGGATTTCGTTTGGAAATGGACCCAGACCTCCTCTCGCAAGTGGTCTCGCACCAGTTGTTTTGGTCCACACCAGAGTATGATTTGAGCGTTGACAAGCGACCAAGCAAACCTTAACATGATTTAAACGGACCAGAGTTCGATTGAAATGGACTAAACTTTGTCCGTTTGGTCAGTCCGAATCAGAGTGAAATTGATACATTTGGTTGGTTTTGTCTTTAGTCTGGTTTGCTTTCACAGTGATAAATGCAAGTGGACCAAATAAAAAAGATGACTTGAGTGACGATGTGTGGAGGGACGTGTACAAAGGTGAAAGGTTGGAAACATACTGCAGTTTTACTTCTTATTGGTTGGAAAGTTGGCGGTGAAAAATTTGAACACGGAAATAAACAAAGCAACATGGAGCTGAACGCACCCTGAGTACCTTTGATTATACTGGCCATAACCTGCTCTGGTGTTCTGACCAAAATAATGTGGAGAGAAACGCTCAGAACGAGCTCCTGTTGATGCTTCAGGTCGTCAATAATGTGTTGATCCATTATTCCCAACGTGCTGCTATCAGACAGCCGTATATTCAGAGAAGACGAGCCTTCTACACTTCTACTACAAAGGTAATTATTACATTATTTTGAGCAATACGTTGACAATTTTGCGATGAGAAATTAGCTTTATTTCAGTGGTAGCCTACGATTTGATTAGGAGCCCACAGTCTGCTGAGTTTTGGTTAATTTCCTGTAATTGGGTCAGATTACGTTCACAGTGCAACCAAACCGCACTAGGTTGTTTTGGTCTGCACCAGAGTATTATTGGAGCGTTCACAAGCAACCAAATGAACTGTTATAGATAAAACTACATTAATCTAAGTTAGAAAAAAGTTCATAGTTCATGATGTCTACCTTAATGAAAACTTAGATGCAAAGAAGGAACACAGATCCTTCACCACATCATCTTAACAATCCTCACCTCCTGGTACATACAGAGTACATATATATATATATATATATATATATATATATATATATATATATACAGATATACATTTCCCACCATGTCCTTCCAGACTAAATGCACCTGGATTGAATGGGAAAAAAGTGAATTTGCCTTCTACTCTACAATTGGTTTATATTTTCTCTCCTCTTTGGGTCCACTTAATAGATGATTGGATAACATTCATTCAGTCATTCAGTACATTAACAACAAACAGCAATAAGCAAACAAATCAGTGATTAACACAAATGATCAGGTAAATGACTATAATATTGCTTCCTTAGCTTTATTTATTGCATGTTACTGTGATAATGTGATGTTAGTGATGCAGTTCAGCTTAATGAGCTGAGACAATGGTAAATTAGCAGCTAGTAAATTGATACATTGCTGTTCTTTTCACTGATTTTCCCTATGGGAGGCTGCTGCAGATGGGCCCACACACAGAGTTTCAACATTTCTTTCTGCCCCTAAGGCCTTTGTGTCACTTCCTTGCAAAACAAATATAAGCAGTTAAAAAAAAGTGTGCTTGCATAAATTGTAATATGACATTACAAGGTTTGTACAATTTAGACAGTGGCTCCCAACATTTTTTGCAGGTATCTTGAAATGAAACACCATCACTGGTTGTATAAGTGAATGGATTATAACCAAGTCAACCAATCAGTGGTTTTGGGAACACTTTAATCATATATCATATTCATATTATATATCATGAAGATATAATCTGAAACAATTACATATATAATAAGTATTCAGCTCAAGTACTAATACCACACTGAAATTACTCCACGACAAGTAAAAGTCCTGCATTCATATTCTACTTAAGTAAAAGTACAAAAGTATCAGCATCAAAATGTCCTCAAAGTATCAAAAGTAATATGATTCCCTATGCAGAATGGACTCACTCAGATTGTTTTATATTTTACAAAAAATAGTATTCAATTATTAATATTGAAGCATTTATTAATCACATCAAGCTTCATGTTAAATCTCAAGCTGAAAAGTAACTAAAGCTATCAGCTAAATATAGTGGAGTAAAAAGTACAATATTTGCCTCAAAATGTAGTGGAGTAGAAGTATAAAGTAACATAAAATGGAAATACTAAATAAAGTAAAGTAATAAAAGTAAAATACAATTACCTCCAAACTGTATCTACCTATCTATATAATTAACCAAAAATTCTCAAGAACCTAAAAAAAACCGAAAACAGTAAAATACATTTTCATAGCATATCAATTGTGGTATCCCATTAATCACCTCGCCACCCTTCAGATTTATCTTGCGACCCCCTGGGGGGGTCCCGACCCCCAAGTTGGGAAGCGCATATTATGTGTCTAATTATACGTCTGTCAGTGAGCAGTCAATGACATTTTGAAATAGTCTAATAATTGTGAGTGCAACTCAAACTGAAATTCTGAACAAAGCACCTAATTGTTGGAAAAAAATGATTTTAATGGAAGGTGTAGTTCAACATGGGTTACATTTATGAATTAGTCAGAGCAGCTGTCACTCAAGTCCTCTTCATCAGTGGCGTATACCCCAGCCCTCAGTCATCCAAAGGTGTTCATTCTACCGTGTGACAGCCCCATGGGTGAGTGGGCCCCACTCTAAAAGCCCATCCAGACATATATGCGTAGCACTAGTGACCTTTAATTTCATTCAGACTGTGTACAAATGACTTCAGCATAGCCCACTTAGGGGAAAAAAAGCCTGTGAAAGAAAGTCTTTGCAAGATTGTAGCTACTCTGGGTTTCGGCACACTGGCATTATCTACTCCCTAGCTTTAATGACTTCCCGCCGAGAGGAGCCACGGTGAGAGCCTTGGCAGTCAGACTAAGAATAGCATTAGACACAAGGTTATCTGGGCATTACACTCACTGTAACATGCAATTAACTCTACTCCTCCATTTTCATTACACAATTATTCATTAATGTCAATTTAATTTTATGCATTGTTCTACATGACCAAAGCCTGATTACGGGGCCCTTGCACTCCAATATCCCAAGTTAACTGGTGCCAGCCTCACTCGCAGGCCGACTAATTGCAATTTAGCCCTAGACAGCACCTCCCTCTTTAGGCTGTCCTTAATGGAGCAACTGATTCACAGACAGGTAACGATTGGAAAGACAAAGTGCTTCTCTCTCTGAATGGAAAACAAATGCACTGCTGCTAAGCTGTTTTCTTTGTGATAGCACTAAGGTCTGCCCTTTGTATTCAGAGAGGGACAAGAGGTAATATGTTTCCTTAAATCCTATTTGTCTTCCAATTCTATCTCCATATAGAAATGAGAAGACCCTATTAAATCACACAGGGATGTCTACACAGCGGGAGCAATGGAATTTAGTTTACAGACAGATAACAATTTGCATTTGTCAAGATTAAGCTACCATATGTAGGTTTTTCATTATAAACTAGCCAAAAGTATTCTAAAATGGTTTAAAGATATGGGGAAGAGTAAACTTTGGTACATTTATTCTCCGGTTGGACTGTCCCAACTGTACCCCCCCCCCCCCCCTTTTTCCGGATCATAAAAAAGTCCTCCCCCTATAGCAGGAGTGTCTCCTACTTCTTATAAAAGTTCAGGCTTCAGCAGCTCGAGGTAACAATGGTAATGTATTGTAAAATATGTCAGAAGAATGGTCAGAAAAAAATGAGACATGCCTCACAAACTGCCACTTACAAAGCAAGGTCAAATATAGAAGAAGGAAAGTTACACAGGCCGAGGAGTTAGATCTGTTGTTGAGTTTACAGTTTTGTCTCACTTACAGATCTACTGTCATGACTCGTGGCTCTGCTACTCAGAATTGGTGATAGGGAGCCTGTTAGAACCAGCCTTAATGCTTGTGTTTTCAATAAAATAAAGAGCTCAGAGAGCTTATTTTGCATGTTTATACATGGTAGTCACAGTTATTTTTTCCTTGGATCTCTCCAACTGAGGTGGCAAGTACAAAGTTACAATGACCTTTAGCCAGAAGGGCCACAATTATGAGAAAATTAAACAAATTGAAAAATACCTTTAAATCCATTTCCTGCCCTTGACCTACAATGTAGCTGACTTAGTGTTGCTAATTCAGCATGTGCTGATCAAACTAAGGGTTTACTGAGGTATCCTCTAAGAGCACAATTCTTGGGGGACACATGGTGTTCGTGTTCAGGGTGACATTCTTTTAGACAACAAGATCTCCAACCTAAACCATAAAATAGACCATTGATCAATACCACCCATAACGACACATATAAGCGTTTGTCAAAATGAGCTTTTTAGGTTTTTATACATAAACGTACGGTTCACAGTTGTATATAAGTCTACTTTCTGTGAATTAGGGTACAACACCACTGACCTAGGTTTAGGGCAAAAACCTTCCTGTTAAGGCATTATAAAAGACAGTTTAAACTGTAAATACATGTACGTAAATGCCACGTAAGCCACCGTAGTTACATAAAAAACAAAACCCTGTAAAAAAAGGTAAGTTACATAAAAAGTAATTTTCTTTTGCTTTCACACAGGACACAAACCCCATTCTCTTGGGTGAAAGGGTAGCAGTCTGCCATTTGTTCGACCCATACACTTCCCCTCCCTGCTGCTGAGAGTGTGACATTCGCCATTTAAACTCTAATATGAGTAGTATTTTGATAGCTGTACAGATGTCCTATATTTACATTTTCGAGGGGATACCAGTCTCCTTTTAGACCTTTTTGAACCTGTCATAGGGGTCGTTATGAGGGACGCTTAAAACCTGAACAGTGTTCACAAAGGGTTCCTGACAAGGCCTTGTGAACCCAAAAGGCTCATGAGTCTTCTTGAAAGGCCTGGTGGAAGACTCAGTCCAGAACAATACTTTTACTACTTATACCGATGAGAGTTAATGCACTATAATTCATATATTACCCCTGTAATTGTGTGCCAGGAGGCCTTACTGTTGGGCCAGGGTTCCAGTCCTGCCCAGAGCCCTTTGCTGCATCATCTGTCGTATGGAAGTTAATGCTTACTTTAACCCAAACCATTTTTTTTACTTAACCAAGTAGTTTTGCTTTAAGCTAATCAAGTAGTTACTGTTCACAATGTTAGCCATGTGTTTAAAACTGCAACCACCAGGCTATAAAGCAGTGGCTGTGCAAAAAAAGGTATTTTTTAATTTATATTTTGCAAGATATCATGCAAAAAATTGTGCTTAAGGTTTCATAAGATATCATGCAAACCATTGTGTAAGGATATGTTATATAGCCTATTCAGGCTCAGCTGCACTTTGTGAGGTTTGTGCGGCAACATGCTAATATTTAGCTTGTTAGTTAAAGCAGAACTATGCAGCATTTTCAACTTAATAAAAACTGTTTCGAAATCATTGTGATGATATGTGGCCGCAAATTTCGCTCTCCCCTGCCCCCCGCCGTCTCCTGGCAGAAAACCCGCCTTGCAAGATCTGTACTTGTGTCCCGGCATTGGAGGATTGGAGAGTCTCGTAAGAAGTGAGAATGAGCAAGAAAATAAAAGGCAATTCTAGGTCACGCACCGGTTAGCCACACCAGATAGCTATCAGAACAAGCTGTTCATGTTCGTACTATTACATGTACGTCTTGGCTAGCTACCAAAAAGACATAGGAAACGGGGTCGTTGTCTCTTATATGGGAAAAATTCTGAATGTCATTTCACTTTGGGCGTTACGGTGCTACATAAAAAACTATGCTAATAACTCAGACCATAGATGTTACTCTTGGTGAAATTGGTGCCTGATCCAGCTTGATCACTTCTCTATGTTAGCATTAAACTAAAAATACTAACGAGGATGATAGAAAAATTCTGATTAGTTTTGCAGCGTCTTTTCAACAAGATGGAAGATAGAAATCTGTCCAATACATACATATTGAGATATTTATTCTAGACTAAAAAGGGATAAATTAGACCAACATCAAAATCTCTAGAGCTGCGTTGGTAGTGTGGCTAAAAAAGGCTTCGACTGACCTTTCAGTTCCATCCATCTGATGATAATTAGGTGCTGCAATCCCAGTGTTTATGAAGGTATTAACACGACAACTGTTTGGGCTTTTCCTCCCGTACTGTCTCTGTCCTCTCTCACAGCAAGCACTAGTGCTCTAAACCAAAACTATATTTAAGGGCAGATTGTTTCACACACTTCTGTCAGGAAATTTGCCTCATGCAAAAAATGATAAACCACGAGGGACGATTTTTATAATACACCTGACATGGAACACATGATTAAAGAGTGCAAATTTGAGGGTCACCCCGGGCCAATTGGACCTGTGTTTCATGCACTGATTCACATCAAAGACTCTCAGGCAAGACTCCTCAAGGCATACAGTATGTGATCAAAGCACTCTCCTCTTTGTAAATTCTATTTTATCCTTGTTGTTCATATTATGTTTCAGAGTAACCATACAAATCTCAAGCATAATTGGGAGGGTAAAAGACATTTTAATTCTTCCAGAACCCTGTTTCATGCACAAAACAAGAAATTGTAATGTAAGATCATGATTAATGTACTTCTTTGTTGATTGACCATTGAAAAGACTACTCTTTTATTCTTCTGTATCACAGACTTTGTAAGCAGTAGGGCAGCAATTATTGTTCATTTTCAGACTGGGAATAATCAAGGCCTTCAAAAGAAAATTAGATAATAAGCATATAAAATATGAAAGGAAAGAAACAGCCAACTAGAGTCTTCATTCTGAATAAAAGAAGATGTGATTAGCATGGCCAAAGGTTTACAACATTTTGTTTGAATATAATAGATATAATTACGCCGTGTTGAATTGAATTCACTTCATAACAATATATCAGAATGAGGTGAAATATGTCTGGATTAAAAGTGTGATATTTCCTTCTTCCATGTCTGTGCTCGGAGTGAATGTGGATCATATTGCACTCTGTTGTTATTGTTATTATTTTTTATAACCATAGAAACGTGTTGTAAAAAAACATGATAATTAGATAAACATTTTTTTGCTCTTTCATCAACATACATAAATTATCAGAGGAAAATTGAATTGGGTTCTGCTAAATTATTCAACACGTATGATGTGTTTAACGGCTCCCACTGACCTCTCGAGAGCTTCTGAGCTAATCAACAGAAGTGCTCTTCATGAGGCTGGACAAATTCGCTGCAAATTTTCATACTTCTCATAATACTGAATTCCTCGCATGCAAACACACGTGGCACAGATTCATGTTGTTTGGAAATGAGCCAAATCATATGTGTCAAAGCACTTTTGAGCATGTTTCCCCTCTTCAAGACCTCCTTTATGATCAAGAACTATGGTAGATACAGAGTACGGATGGGCATTTAGAGACACCTGCCAACTTGAGCATCTATAACAGGAGTGGGCAATTAATTTTCGCAAGGGGCCACATGACCAATACCACAAAGGTTGCAGGGGCCGGACCAAAACTCGTAACTAAATTCTGCTCAATAATTATTTAATCGCTTTATAAAATACAGTAAATTATCTGGTTTTGAGCTGCTACTGATAAGAATACATGTTATGATAAGACTGTTAATGTGGAGTAAATCAAATCACTATATCACTTTTCCATTTATTTTTAACACAACTGTAAATTACCTTTAGCAAGGTTCCTATTGTTTTTTATTATTATTATTATTTAGCTTGTTTTTCATGTTTGTAAATCTTCTAGGTGTTTTACAATGTTGTGATGCTTTTATTATATTATGCGGTTAAATTAAAAACAAGCGGTAAATAATAATGAGTGTGTCGTAATTCATATAAAGTTGATATAAAGTATGAAAAGGCTTCTATAATGGCTGGCTGACAGGGGCACAAGGTTTGTTAAAGTTTATTTTCTTCTTTCATATATATTAGTATTTTATATTAGACGTTTCTGAGGGGAGAGCAGTCTATTTTTTTCTTCACAACCTGACTTGTATGGAAGTTAATTTACAGGTTAACTAAAAACAAAACATTTACTGTTGGACACGAACACCAGTTTTCCTGGGTCAAAGTCCAGGGTTTGTTTGACCCATCCACTTGTTAGTAAAATCTGAAAAACATAGAATACCACTGGCCTTGTCCTTTAACCTCACACCCTGAAACAACACTGAAACAATTAACCTTTTACAATAGACCTTTTTCACAGAACACACTCTCACGTGTAATAACAGGAAACACAAAGGTGTTACTAATGACATTAATGATGGTTCTGTTCTATTTAAGTGTTCCAGTAAACCAGTGGGGCAGCATGCACAACACCACCATCCTGAAACTGAAGCAGCTGAAGTGCCTTTGAAAGCAACTGTAACCTCTAAGATATCTAATGCAATGTGATTAGTTGGGTACACAAAAAATATATAATATATTTTTAAAAATTCTCATTTTTTTTAGTTTATTATTAGTTACAGAATAAATAAATTCACTCACCAGCCACTTTATTAGGTACATAACTGCTCGCTAACACAAATATCTAATCAGCCAATCACATGGCAGAAACTCAATGCATTAAGGCATGTAGACATGGTGAAGACCAGTTGCTGAAGTCCAAAGCGAGCATCAGAATGGGGAAGAAAGGTGATTTAAGTGACTTTGAACGTGGCGTGGTTGTTGGTGGCAGACGGTCCGAGTATTTCACAAACTGCTGATCTAACAACCATCTCTAGGGTTTACAGAGAATGGTCCCAAAAAGAGAAAATATCCAGTGAGCCTTGATGCCTTGTTGATGTCAGAGGTCAGAGGAGAATGGCCAGACTGGTTTGGGATAATAGAAAGGCAACAGTAACTCAATCTAGAAAAGTTCCTGCAGAGGTTTTCACAGCGTGTTGAGAGTTTTACAATACAGCTGCATCCTTAACTTCCTATTAAGATTTAGTTACTTTACTGAAATAAAGTACTGGTGAAATAAAGTGAAATAAGTACTCATACTCCTGGTTGTCCTGTTAAGACACAGTTACCTCTCAAGCTTTTGTTCTACGAAACTACTGAGATATAGTTACTTTGTGGGGGTTTTATTTTGAAAAACAGCCTTGTCCTGGGCTGCATGTTAAGTCACAGTGACCTCTGAGGCTTTTATTCTACTAAACTGGGAAGATATAGCTACTTTGTGTGGCTTTAATTTTGAAAAACTGCCTTGTCCTGTGCTTCATGTTAAGACACAGCGACCTCTCAGACTTACACCTTGCTAACTAATAAAGTGGCAGGTGAGTGTATGTAGTATTTCGTGTGTAGACGCTAAGTTGATGTAGGATAACCAAATGGCGGTTCCAAGGTGTTGCTGTTGTTGTTGTAAAGTGCCTCCGTAATATCAAGCCTGGACCCCATTGTGGCCTCAAAAGACCATCTTTAAGTGGCTGTAGCAGGATTCTTGTGGATGCATTGAGCCCATTCATTGAGTATTTACATGTGATGAGATTTTTTTTCAAACTTAACTGTAGCTATAAAAAGAGCTGTTGTGACCCCTCCAATTCTTGCAGAAATTAAAAAAATGTCAAATGTTTTTGTAACCGAATCACAGCATGAAACATTTGTGGTATTTCATGTGGTATTTATTTTTATATATTTTATTTTTTACATTTTTCAAGTGGTATCTTTTTTTTTTATTTAGCACCAAATCTGAAACAAATGGTACCAAAAAATGACTGCAACAACTAAAGAGACACCATTGAGCATGGGAATGACAGTCATGTACTCAAATCATCATTTTCTAACCCTTAAAATCGCATGTGGCCCCAGCTTTGTTCCCCTCCACCATTTGAAAATGATCTAGAACCCCCACTATGTTCACCTACAAAATAGTGAGGATTTCGCAGCCATTAAAGCTTTCATCTTGACTGCAAATGTTTATTTAGATCTGCGAGGAGGAAAAGAACACGTATCAATCTGTCTGCTCTTTATTCATTTCGTTGTGTTGATGGTTGTTGTGCCATCATCATCCCGGCTGATTGGTGGGGATTGATTAACAGCTTTGTGCATCCCCCAATTTATAATTTCTTTGTGTCTATTAATTAAAAGCGAGTTCACTACACTTCTGGCTGGATTGTGCTGCAGTATAATGACAATGAATGAAGTGCAAGCCTAGGGCGTAAGAGCACTCTTCGTATGATTATAATTGTCAAGATGAAACTCTTCTAAACAAGCTTCAGCTAAATACATTTAAACATGAAGTAGATTAGCATACCCTTGTACAGTGAATACATGCACCCAATATTTTGTTATTGTTATAATCTATAGTGCTAAATAATAAATGCCACTGAAAGTATCTTGGAGAATGAGACATTCGTCACAGATTTTTCCCTTTTACTTCTTTCATAATTTACAAGTGTTTGGATGAGACAAACCAACCACACACACACACACACACACACACACACACACACAGACAGACAGACAGACAGACACATACACATACACAGACACACACATCAACACACACACACACACACACACACACACACACACACACGGACAGACAGACAGACAGACAGACAGACACATACACAGACACACAGACACACACACACACACACGGACGGACGGGCAGACAGACAGACAGACACACACACATACACAATCAAAGACACACACACACACACACACGGATGGAAGGGCAGACAGACAAATAGACAGACAGACAGACACACACACATAAACACAGACACACACACAATCAAAGACACACACACACACACACACACAAAAGGAACAATTCATGCAATGTACTTGTGGTGCACAGTAGAGTGATGATTTCCCAGCTAATCAACACAATAGGATAATTACATCTAGATGAAAACATGCAACTTTAAACAGCTCTTACTGCATATCAGTGCGTCTGTACAATTAAAAAACATATGGGAAAACATCAGCACGAGCACAGAAGGCCCTGGCTGCTAATGGGAGACTGAACTCTCTTTGTACTCCAGTTGGAGTGTCGAGACGGCTCCTCTGATTGTCCACTGAGAGTTGTTTACATTTCTTCAAAAGCTCCATTTAGTTTTCCCTGACAAGGTGGAATAAGTGACTTGGCCATGATGGATGGAGGCACCTGTCCTAATGGTGGCTCAAACTGTGCCCACTAGTGCACGATACATTGATAAATTGACAACAGTTGGGACATGCTCTACTAGCAGGGAGAATGAGGCTACTAGGACATCCGACTGCTCACCATGTTTCCATGTCAGCGTTATGGAACCTCACAATGTGGATGTCCCCAAACAGCTGCAGTGGTGGATTGGGCGCTCAGAGGGGTATTTGACGATTAATGTTTGATCTTTGTCAATGCCAAAAATTACAGACGACACCTGCAACTGTAAAAGTTTAGGTCTACAAATCTGCCATGTAGGTTAAAATGTTCTGGCAATCTACAAGCATTTTTCTGTGGAAAAATATCTAATTTAAAGTTTATAATTAACAACATTATATTTGAGAAAATTAAATGCGTGGTTTCCTGAACATCTTTTTCATGTGTGTCTTTGTGGGGTTATATATATATCCACATATTTTATCATATATTTATATTTTATATTATTATATTAATGTCCAGGTAAAGCAGAAATATATATGTGATCTAAGTTTTCCACACCACATGAAAGTTTTATTAAAAACCTAGCCAAATTTGAATTAAAAAAAAAAAATGGCAAGTGTAAAAATGTAGGTTTTAAAATAGTGAAAAAATGAGCAGTCTTCTCTGCTCTGAGACGCTAAGGGCGTGTTGGCTGAATTTAAATATAAAGATAAATAACTACATGCAGTGTATTGACAAACCTGTATGGCATTATCCCCCAACTTTGCAATTTCTCTCAGCTCTACAAGCTTTTTGGCTTTTTCAGGTCATTGTTATGGTTTTAAGCCCTATAACTATCATTTTGGTCCAGTCTCATCTTTAGTGAGTAGCTGGTGAACACAGTAGAGCCACTTTAAAGTTTTTTTTAAAACTATGTGTGATATCACTGGTAATATATAAAAAAATATATTAATCAGTGTTTACAGTCAACATCTACAGCAGTAAAGCTTAATCCAGAATTGTAACAATTCCGATTTCATAACTGATTTCTTTTTCAATTAAATTTAATTAGATTTTGTCAGGACCATTTTTCTGAACTCTTGGGACATTTCAGTCACAAGAGGCTGAAGTGCACCACTACTGTATTTATTGTTCTAAATAGGACTGAATGCTTTCATAATTTTCACTTTTTCAGTTATGGCACCCCTATCAGCATGATGACATCCTATGTCGGTGACTTACAGTTTAAGCCTGGACAGCTCATTTAGTATAGTCTCATTTAATGCTATAGAGCGTTCTGGTGTCTTTCAGCTAATTGTTTAGGTTTTATTGTTCGGTTCACCCTTACCATTCAAAGTCATTTTCAGCTGCAGCTTGTTGCTGTTTACTGAAAAAAAAAAAGCTCTGATAAACCACCTGTACACCACCTGCCCAGTGACAAACCACAGATATATAGTCACTATTGTTTTCTCCTTGCTTTCTTGTTCATTTTGATGCCTGGTACAAATAGATACATTTGTTTGGACAAAATATAATGATAACAACAAAAATAGCTCATAAGAGTTTCATTTAAGAGCTGATATCTAGCCATTTTCAATGGTTTTATTCATAATGATTTTGGTTATTATGAAGAAAGCCATGGAAAATGGAATGAAATATTTGTCCAAAAAACAAATTTACTACTACTTTTAGTTGTACAAGAAATTTAAAAAAAACAAGGTGGTCTAATACTTTTTTCCATTACTTTATTTGTCAGGAAGTGGTAGAGACCAAAACAGAGCTAAAAAGGAAAGTAATTATTACATTTACACAAGACACTTACACAAGAAGTTTATAAGTTGAAATGTTGTGTGTGTTGTCTTTCCAGCTTGTTTCACTACCACAAAGTTGCCCAAAAACAAAACAAACAAACAAAAAAAAAATCAATATTAATGCATTAAGCATGGAATAAATGAACAATAGTGTGAGTGTGAGTTTTCGGGTGAAGACAGATTCTTGATTATAGATTCTGGCCTCCCTGTGTCTTGAGACATCATGCATAACATAAAAGTGTTCCCATACAGAAATTCAATTCCACTAATAATGACTATACAAACTGCAAATGGTTGTTTTAAAGGCTCCAGATAGTTATGTAATCTGTATTGCTGACTATCTCTCACACAACTCATACAGTTTATAATGAGCGTCAGTTCAGTTTACCTCAAATGAGACTCATAAAGCTTCCCTTGGCATCCTCCCTGCTGTCTGTTTTGCCTTAGTGTGATATGGGGTCCATAACAATCAGCACCGCCCTAATTATTTTTGGCACTCAAAACTTGCTCTGAAGGAGAAAAGACCAATTTGAGGCCTTTAAAATGCCTTAACCTTCTTTTAAAGAGCCAATTAGCCAGCATATCTACCCATGAAACCCAGCATTACACCATTTCTGTCATTCTTTGGAGAGAAACCTATTTTACACAATTAATGAGGATCCTTTGCAGCTTGCATTTCAAAGTCCAAGCTCCATTGTTGTCTGTGCAAGTTTGTCTTTCAAAACATCCTGCATTTGTGTCAGCGCCCCCATATTCCCCACCTGACAATACAGACCCAGTTTTAAAGTGTGTTAAATTAAATTAGAACATGGATATGGAACTTTGAACATACATTCACGCCATTTGATACGTTCCTAAGATCAGACTGTGGCATATCGTGTTGCACTGAGGAGAGGTGAGGAAATGAGATAGGCCAATCACCCCCCTCATATTGACAGAGTAACTTCTGCAAATTTAAATGAAGTTATTTGGAGAGCTAGCCTTGCAATTATCTCACATCTGCAAAAGTTTACTCGAGTTACTCTGGTGATTAGTCAGACTCCTCGGGCCTTTTGAGATCAAATCCAGATGTTGCTGTTTGTTCACAGCTTTGAGAGCTTAATAGAAAAACACCAACGATGTAACAAACTCTAAAAAAAGACCCCATGATTGAATTATTTTCCAAAAACAAATTGTATATCGGAATGGGGTTGTATGGTGGTAATGGATCTTAAATATATAATATTTGACATCCTATAGGCTATGATGTTTATACTGTATCACAGTAACATCACATTTGGAGGCTTAAAATCCATCTACACCACAAGTAGTGACTCATAATTGTTAGTCATTTGTCTCATGGACATAAATGTCATAAATGCTCTCGTTCCAGTTAAAGCTGTTGTGTATTGGCTGTGTGCAGGCATGCGTTCAGCTTTGTCACACATGCGTCACTGCAACCTGCTGCGTCTTGGCACATTTCCATTCATACACACTGCATCGTTTTCCACCCATTTTAATCTGTGTACCGAAATAAGTTTTGGTTTATTTTTTCTATGTGTTTTTTTTTATAACAGATTGTGATCTTTAGTAACTTTTTTTTTTCACTTTGACCATCTGTGTTTTGACTTTAAAAGTATATATGTTCCCAACAGAAAGCTCTAACAGCACCAGCATGGCAGTTAGTGTGTCCTCTCCTCCACTGCTCAATGATTGAAGGCAGATGCTTTTATTTTCATTGATCAAGTGAGTGCAATTAAAACTCCATGAGAGCTTATTACATGTATGTTATGACTGGTATACCTTTGCAACAGCTGTGCATTGACTTTGCAGACAGCATATGTCTGTAACAGGTCTCCAACAGATGTCACTCAAAATCAAAGGAGAGTCTTGCCTCCAAAAACGACACCATATGTTTGTGCAGCAGCTTATTACGACTCATATTTAAGTTTATTATTAGGCGGTGACCTCTAGTGGACGTAGTAATTATAACAGGAGCAAAGGAGGAAGTCAGGTAATGCAGTATAAAGAGCAACAAAGTCTGCCTACGGAGGAATTTGGGGTAGATTGAATCAACGCGTCAAACAAACACAGTAGACCACTATTGGTGTCTGGTTTGAATCCAAAGATCAATGCTGACCTATTTTACCGTACATACAATATTTTACTAACATAACTAACTTAAGTCACATTCTGTACTTAACAAAATGTAATGTAACCAAAGATCAATCTCCAGATCTGAAAAGTAAAGCCAATGTTTTTCTTATAGCCAGCAGGGGGCGACTCCACTGGTTGTAAAAAGAGGTTAGATTGCATGTATGTCAACAGGCCGACTGAGCCTACTTCTCACTTGATTTATTACCTGAGTAAACATTTTATGGCTTCATTCGCAAGTGGCGGGGCTACCTATTAATTGATAGGTTGCTACTACAGTGTGGCTGTGGCAGTGTGTTAGTAGAGCGGGTTGCCCACCAATCGGAGGGTTGGTGGTTGCTCCTGATGCTGCTTGCGTTCATCGGTGTGAGAATGAATTCCCAATGGTGGCAGGTGGCACCGTTTAGGGTAACCTCTGCCACCAGTATGAATGTGTGTGTGAACGGGTGAAGCGACTAGAAAAGCGCTATATAAGTGCAGGTCCATTTACCATCTTGTGTTTTTCACTTTGAAGTTGGACTTTTTCACAGTGTGTTCATCAATGTTAACTGTTACATTTTGGTCTTGTTCAGTGTTCAACCAAGCTAGCTATGTAGCACTAGCATTAGCTTATACATAGTGTCATCCAACTTCTGATCCTTTCTGCGCATGTGATGGTTGACAAATTGATTTTCTTCTCTCTCTTTTTCATTTCACTTTGGACTTTTTCTGCTTACCATTTAATATTAACTTTTTAAAAAATCACATCAATTTAACTAATAAACCTTCAATGGCAAAAATGTAATTGTCTTAAGAATTTTGCATTAACATGCAATTTAAAGAAAATGCATTTTTGAATCCTTGGAATAATGCTGTAATGAGAAACAGTTTTAGTACTTTTCAGTAATTTACCACCTACAGTAAAAATGAAAGTATCATTAGCATGTTGTCATTGCAGCTGATTGTGCCTGCCATAGACTTTTATACTATGTTGCACAAAATACTGTTTTTAGCAATGGGCCTACATATTCCCAGTTAAGCTTGAAACGACTACAAGGACTCAACCAGTGGAAATTTTGTGGTTCTGTTTTTTTAGGTGTGTGAGATGAGAAAAAAGAGTATTGAGAGAAAGCATGTTGGTGTATTTAAGAGGGGGAGGTGTGTATGCAATGTGAATGTCACACATTTCACTTTACCCCCTCTGAGCCTGAAATCATTTATAGGCCTATAAGTAGTTTACTTTGCTTCTTCTTGACTTTTGTCAGTCTTGTGATGTTGTCATCAGCTTAGCCAAGATGTTGGGAATTATTAGAAATTCTGAAAAACATGCGGCAAGCTTTAAAGTAGCTCTAATTCATCCTCTGAGCTAATCATACCTTTCACTTTCGGAAAGCCACATAACCTACGCGATTATTCAGTGTGTCAAAGTCTTTAAGCTTTTGCAATAAAACAGCAAATGCAGAAAGTATCTGGCTTTCAAACTTGAAAGAAAATGGCAAAATGAGAAACAGCATATGCATTAGTGAGGTGTCCCCGTGTGGTAAATCTGCATTGAATCAATCAAACAAAGTAGAGGTGATTGCCTATCTCACTGATAGGTGCAGGCCAAAAGTTTTGTAGCACAGGGCCAGACAAAAACAACAACTAACTGTGGTTTGGAAGTAATATGAGTTCCTACATACCTTCTTGTGATTTAAATCAAGGTCATTAACTGTGATGTGTTGGAGGATGCAGAAACTGGGACATTAATCCTGAGGAAATAGTTATCTGCCTGAAGCGGTGTGATCAGAATGCAATGGGACTGGATAGTAGTGGATGAAAAATGTGACAACAAGTCTATGTCACCAGACATTATCTTCCACAACTTTTGCACATAACTCCTGAACTATTCAAGATGTCACCGAGGGAGGAAAATCTAGGACCGTGCCTCTCGTTCCCATGAGCCTCATTTACTCAGCTATTTATTGTGCATTGCTGAAATTCTCCCTCTGTTCTGGACCTACTTCTCAAGAGGAAAGGCATATTAATAACGGGCTTTACTTACATTTTAGATAAGATTAATGGTAGAAAAACAGAAGTATGAAAGCCTTGAAACAGCCTTATATAGGAGAGGCAATTATTTCTAATTTCCACTGTTTTATTATATCATATATTACAGCTCCCATTTTAATTTGTTGAAGAAACTCCCTCTATGATTACTTGTGGTCTAAATAAATTCAAAGTCATGTCAGACTCATCTTGTTTCTCTTCTCTTTAGCAGCAGCAGCAGCAGCAGTGAGGCTCTCAGGATGGTGATGTTGGTACAGTGTATGTCACACAACGGTCACACGCAGCAAATTTCAAGTCGAATTGCATCACCACAACATGGTGCCATCAGTGTACACTTTCTAATGAGTTATATTTTACCATATTGTTCAGGCATGAGGAGTCATTATCAAGAGAGCAACATGTTAAATACTATCACTAAACTTTTTATGTGAATAAACCTGAAACCTAGCAATGTTACCGGATCTGCTTATCTGGCTAATGTTAGCTTAAAGAGGATAAAACATTGTTACTAAAAGCTAATATTATACAGCTTTTACATGAAACTGTTGCTACATCATGATATGTGTTAATTTGATTTTACCATTGAACTGTAGCTAATAATAATGATAACAATTTAGTAATTTAAGCTAAATTTGAAGTAGCCTAACACGTGTCTGTATACACAGGAGAATAAACATTTAAACATTTGTCAATCCTCTCATTGGCTACCGCTCTACAAAAGTTGACTTGGAGTCAACTTCTAGAGCTAGTGCAGGGAAATGAACATCCGCCACTTCCGACATGGTGGACTTTGCTCATACCGGTTTCCTCATAGGTAATCGAATGGCATTTCATTTTGTACAGACGTTCATGGTCCCCAGAGGAGGCATTCTAATGAGTAAGGCGATCTGTTGAAGTTCCACCAGAAGGTCAACATCAAATTTTGAGCATTTATTCATGGTTCCCATTTCCTCTAGTGCCACCATGAAGTTGACTTTCGGTTTTGATAGAAATAGAACTATTGAATAGACATTCATAGTTCCTAGAGGATAAACTTTCATAACTTTTAACCCCTAATCTTTCATCTAAAATGTCTGTTTTTCCAATTGAGTGTATGACAAAATACCAGCAATACTATTCTCTGTTGTACATTGTGTTCAGTGCTAATTAGCACTGCTAAACATGTTAGCATGTTGTTGTTAGCACTTAGCTGATAGCACCATTGTCCTTAGCCACAGTCTCACAAAGCCACAAGTCCCCAGTAAATTCGTGGGAAAACGTTTCAGGGACAGTTTTCACTGTTCACACTGCACTCAGAAACATTTCTGCGTCTTTTCACACATGACATAGCAATGGCGGAATAGATGGGGGAAGGGACAGACCAGCAGATGGTAGTAAGGCAACACCTATGCATGCCAACTGCCATAAAACTCAAGAGAGGACAGTGCAAGGCCAGATGCACATATTCAGTAGAAGATGTCTCTTATAATTTTCAGGAACATGAACCGGGCAAGGAACTGTTTTAGTCCATTGCCCATGTTCTTGTAATGTATTTATAAAAAAAGTTAAAGCTATTAAATCTCCAATGGGAACATTGGCGTTAATGCTAAACTGCAAACAAGTCGCAAAGTTGGTTCAACTGCTCCACATGAAAGCATCTTTCACCACATGGAAGTAACCCTTTATGCTTTTGTCCCTATAATGTCACTGCTTTCATCCACATAATAGCCATACATGCATTTTCCCTGAAATGTTAGTCGGCCTTATAATGGGAAATTGGTGGTACATATTTCCTGGGACTGGGACAGACTGCATGTGTGAAATGGGCTTTAGTTTTGTTGAAATTTTCAGTTGCTTTTTCTGAATATGATTAAGTTCCTTTAAATCAGGAATCTCAATGACCGATTCCTGACACACGTGATTAGTCAACTTAAATAAATGTTAAGAATGTTCTTAAGCTGCCTTTAAAATCAGATTGTTCTATGTGTTGACCAACAACAAGCCTTTTTTCTTCTCTGTTTAAAGGAGACTAAAGATATTCTGAGCATGTATTAATTAGACCGGTGCATCTGCAGCTCATGGCAAAGGTAAATCCCTTTGTTGGGAATTGGCAGGTGTATAAAATGTCTAAGAGCTCCTTGTATTTCGTGCAGCTGTCCATGCTCTAACATCTTACTTTACATATTTTACAGACATTACATTTACTGTACAGTAGGTTACAAAACCAGATTAAATCTGTGTATAAAATTGGATTTCTTTCCCCATCAAACTTAAATTGTGACCAAAGGAGATTAGTTAAGCTAAACCCAATCGCATTTCAGCTTTGCTCTCTAATTTGCATATTCTGTAGCTATAAGATAGGATGATTCACCTTTTACAATTTCACAGATGGGATCATCAAGGATCAACTGATGCATCAATGTATTTTGATTTTCCTTTTTTCCGGCATTAAGTAGCTTTTGATAAAGTCTTAATTTCCTTACTACATCATTATTAGCTTTTGATACCGACGTGCCATCTGGCAAATGTTAAAGCACAAGCAGATAAGAATTCATAATGAATATGGTTGACTCTGTGACAGATTGTAATAAAAGAGAGGGGCTGTGACAATTATCGCAGAGACAGAGCGTGAGGGCATTTGACAATGTGGCAGGCCTGCATTTGCTAATTGCAAAGCTGCTCGTACATTTCCACTATCTCACCGACCATCACAATTCCTTTATGTGCAATCACATCTTTTTTCCCCCCATGTTTCCACTCTGAAAAACCCCTCTCTCCTGCATAAGTCTGTGTATCTAAATTGATTTTTATTTAGCTGTTAAATGGAGTTCAGTGATATATAACAGAAGACCTGTAACACTTTCCCACCTACACATGGTGAGAATGAATCCAAATTGTTCTATTTCGCAGCCGTGTCAGCTCCTCCCCGGCACCACCTGTCATCAGGATATTTTGCAGCAATATCAGAGGAAACACTTTGGAGATTGTGCGAGCTGTGTGCTTTCATCAATGTCCCTTAATTAAATCTACCTTTCCCCAGGCTCCTCCATGATCTCTGCAAATAAAATACAGAGTAAACACACCTAATTAAAGAAGTTAAAACACAACCAGGTTCTGCCTCAATGTCAGTGGCTGGCATATATCTGCAGCGGCTCTGCAGTGCACTGTAATTCCTCCCCGGCTCGCAGTCAGTGCAGGCTAAAATCATGTGTCATTAGTAAATTACACAGGTGCCAGAATGAGTTATCATCTTGAGTATGAAAAGCTTCATAATAACCTAAGGAGGTGCTTCTAAAACGGTCCTATCTTTTAAGCTAAATGAACACGCCACACTGATATGAGATTATCCAGCTTTAGAGCAGACACTGTTGCCCCGAGGCCTGCAGCCAGTTTATGATGCACTATTTTCCCCTAATCTTTTTCAACCTCAACAAGCACAAGTACGGGGCAAAGGGAAGAAGAGAAGAGAGAAAAATGTGTTGTGTAGGTACAAAAATGTAGAGGTTTTTTTCTTTAAACGCGTTTAAAACCAGCTGCTGTTTCCAAAAAAACTCCTGGCTGACAGTGGTGGGAGGGTCTACTGTGATGGATTCCAGTGCAGCTAAACAGCTGTGCCTTTCACCCAGATGCCCTAATGGAGGAACTGATGTGTAGTGTTTCATTCAAGCAATTGCATTAAAGCAACAAAATAATCTCATTCAACACCAACATTATAAAAACAGATTCATATTAAAATATGGTGTGTTGATATTAGTCTTGTGCTGATTGGCCGATCCCAGTTGCCAGAATAAATGTTGGCGTTTTGTGTTCCTGCAAACCACAGATGGAAGAGGAATTTCAATCACAAATTTGTTGACATTTCTGAACTGCTGCAACCCGTTTGTTTTAATCGCTGTTTTGACAACTGATTAAATCTTTATCACACAATTGAAAGGGTCTTTATCGGAGACTATCATGCCACAAGTATGGGCGATTAGGGGCCCACTCTACCTTCTTGTAGGTCCAGCAGGTTGTTATCAGCTGGGCTGCTGTGTTGGTGTGTCTGAACGCTCATGTTGCATTTTGTCCGACTTTTACGTCACTCTAGCTCTCTCCGACTGTGGTCATAAAGCCCAGGGGAGATGTGTTTTCCTCCAGGGTTAACCCCCTTCACTTTTAACAACAGAAAGCAATACGCGGGAGCTCAACTTGCTCTTGAGAAGCTGCTTACTTTATTACCTTATAACTGTGACTTGCACTGCACTTTTATTGCTTAAGTGACCACCTTCACTCCTTTCGGTAGCTCTCTCTCGCTCGTCCACTCACTCCACAGACGTGATCACACACACTTCCTGCCTCTTACAGGAGTCACGGCATTCTTAACTCAAAGTTAAAAATATTGCTCTTCTGCGCATGATGTCAGTTCGGGGCCGTGATCAATTCACACTACAGTCTGATATAGGCCACATTTTTAAAAAATGTGAACAGCCAAACAAAAAAAATCGGATCTGAGCAATAAATCCGAATAGAGCATCAAAGCCTGCAGTGTGAACGTAGCCTTAGTCATTAGTTCTTACATAAGCCACATAATTATGTCACTTCCAGTATTTACGTCGTCTTTCATGTAAAATCAGGAACTTTTTTGCTCTAACCATAGAGAAAAAGTTTTGTAGCCTTTTTTGGTGCAAAACTGAAAGTAAAATGTAAAGAAACGGCAGCCGGCCATTGAATGGGCCGATAACAACCTAGTGGACCTACTAGAAGGTGGACGAGGCCCCTACTGGCCCCTACTGGCCCATACTTATGGGTTTATAACCAGTGATAAACCCTGTATCTCCGTCCTCCAGATGCATACTCACCAAAACTTTGCTCTTCGCTGTGAGTTAATGAGAGTGGTTAATGTCATGGATATGATTAGGAGTGTGATATTAAAGATAATGCATTAATGTTAAACAGAGCATGATGCTGCACACAGACAAATAAAAAGGAAGCCGTTGTTTAAACAAGAGAGACACTGGTTTTAAAATTATTTTTGTGAGGGCTGCAGAATCTATCAACATTTAATCCAAATTGCATTATGAACTTCTGCAATATCCAAATCAGAGGAGGAGTAATATTTGTAAAAGGAAAAATGTGTTAAATTACCATTCTGAATCAAGTATTGTGGTGCTGCAGAGTTCTGGCCTACTGATGGTGTTCTACAGACTGAAGGAAAAATCTTTAGATATCCTCCCCCCAAAAAAATGCAAAATGATCATTCCCTCCAATATATTGAATCATATCACAAATGTAATAGCAGTCAAAATAATCACTATTGGAATCGTTTGGACCTCATTTTTGTTCATGTTTAAATATTTTAAATACAATTTTGTATGTATAAATGGCTATTCATGCAGCAGAAAGCTTAAATGTTACAGTACCTTCAAAGCTCTGTCAGCATTGAGCCGCACTCCAGATCATTTTCAAAATCTTGAATCCAAATAAATTTACTTAAATGATAATTTAACACATGCTAAACAGAAAATACATTATTATTAAAAGTGAATAAATATACTACTTATTTTAAACAACTACTAGAATGTTATTAAGGCAATACAATTTTTGGGGAAAATATTTTCCCCAAAATCAAAGAAGAAATGTGACTAAAGGTTGTTCATGCTAACACTTCATTGGTGTTCTGAATATATGAAACTACAAATTACCAGTGGTGGAAAAAGTATTCAGATCCTTTACTAAAGTAAAAGTACTAATACCACACTGTGATATTACTCCAATACAAGTAAAAGTCCTGCATTCAAAACTTACTGAGGGAAAAGTACAAAAGTATCAGCATCAAAATGTACTTCAAGTATCAAAAGTAAAACTACTCGTTATGCAGAATGGACCTGCTCAGATTGTTTATATATATTCCAAATATATTATTGGATTTATATTGTGATGCATTTATGTAAGCAGCATTTCATTTTTAAAAAGGTAGGGCCAGTTTAACTTATGAACTTACTTAATATACTGTTATGAGGTTTAATAAAAAAAACAAAAAAAAACAAGTCAAATCACTTTAAATGTATCATGTTTTATGTTGAAAAGTAAAAAATAAATAAATGTATAAAAATGTTCTGCACTTCGACCCTTTTCATACAGAAGGAACTAGAAACAATCCTTTGTTCTGTTTAAAATAATTAATGTATATGATGTGAGTCAGCTTTAAGGTGAATAAATGGAAGAGTAGATTAACAAAGTGACTGCTTCTATCTGATACCGTGTCTTATGAAAACATGTTGGCTTAGCAGTCTATAATTTACTCTGCACTTCTTTAGGCCTGGGTGCATATTTTAGTGAGCGTCGGTCTTGCAGCTCAAACATTGTCAAACAGAGAGACGGCCATATTTAATCAAGATTAAAGCAGAAACAGTGAACAGGTGACTGTGAGAGTACCCAGCACGCTCAATGGTCCAACGTATAATTCAGAACAGTGAAAATGTTGAAACAAGAGATATGTATATCCAAAAAGTTGTTGTCACTTGTTTTTTTTAATACAATTATACATTTAGTCTTTAAGTTAAGTGTCAAGGCATGGGAAAAATTTAATCGAAGATCGATTAATGGTCGTTAAGAATTTTGTCCATCACAAGGAATTTTTTGTTGATTTGTGTATTTTTTTATTTTATTTTTATTTTACTGCATATCAGTACTCACTGAACTGAAACAGGACCGTATGTCAATAAGCCAATGAGCTGAGAATTAAGTTGGAGTTTGCAAACTGAAAGTTACAATAACAATTATAAAACACACAGAAATACAAGAGTATTAATTTGAGCAAAGCTTAATGTATCAAACCTTGCTAGCATGAATTACTGAGTTTAATTTTATCCAAAACTTATTTAAACACAAAACACACTTAAATATGCAAGATTACTGTGAAAACTAACCTCATGTCTCTTCGGGGGCTAAAACATAAAACATTGAACTCCTTGACGTTATCTTTACAGTATCATCTCATAGTTTTATGATCAACAGGAAGTCTCTTTTCCTCCTTTCAAAATAAAAGTGTCCGTTATCAAAATAGGCTTTTGCGTAGTACTGTATATATATCTTTCATTTTCTCACATGTATGCATGTTTTATACATACTGGAGTATGTATAAAAACATAGCGATTAATCGATCGTTAACGTTATAGATACTCGAGTTGGCAGGTTTCTTCCCATCCCTAATCTGTATATTCAAAAAGTTTGTGTCACTTCTTTTTTTTTTTTTTTATATAAAATTATACATTTAGTCTTTTAAGTAAGTGTCTAGGTGTACATCACTGAGAGCAGAGTGTGACTGAGCTCAGGTAGAAAATGCAATTTGTCAGCAACATACACCAGAACTTCATGAAGGCTGTCATACATGTGAAAATATGTTTCACAACCTGCCCTGTGATAAGATGCATAAGATGAGTGATAAAACTGTGAAGATGTTAGCATTCAGTGTGTTCCCATCCCTGTTTTTAGACATTTTTTTCTGTTGGAGCTGAACAAATAACCTTTATGCTTGGCTGAAGTGGAAAGTTGGCATATAAATAATAAGAAAATGTAACAAAGGCTGGTAGAAAGAGATTTTTTTGGAATCCAAATTGGTGTCACAGCACCTGCTACTGTTATTTTATTTTTGATATTTCAGAAATTCACATACTGAACTGAACTGAAGGAAATATTGTACTTTTTACTTAACATTTATCAGACTCCATGGTATATATAATATACAATGCATTATTGTGGATTAAGCAACAGTATATAGCAGTTACAGTTATATCATGTTATATTAGGCAACTATAATGCATCATAAAAATAACTTAATAACATAATTGTATGATATAGCACTTTTGAAGAGGCCATCCTGCACTGATTGTGCACCAATATGATTATGTAAAGATACTCATGAGGCTGTAAAACAAATACCTTTAAAGAATATTTAACATTACTATACATTATACATACACGGTATTATATTGTATGTTACAATTCAAGATATGACAAAATAAGAAAAAATACATATAAAATAGTAAATTTCTGACTCTCTTAAAGAAAGAATAAATAAAGGTAAAATAAATGGCTATATTAAACCATTTATAAATTACCCCAAGCATAATTTTCTGCATTATATGTTCTGAAAAAATGTTTTTATATCAGTGCATATTGGAAAACACATACACTGATACTGATAGATGTTGATTTGATATTGATAAGCCAATATGGACCAATAAATCCACCTGGATCTGAGTATTAGTGCTTTTATTTTTAAGTATATTTAGGTAACATTATAGTATTTTACACTGTTGTATTGCTGCTTTTTAGTACGGACCTTCTCCCACAACTAATTGGAAACACAGATTTAAAGCCTGCAGCTAATTAAAGAACAACTGTATAATATACAAGGCAAAAACACCATAACATAGCCTTGTGGGTAGATATTTATGTATAAAAAGTTGTATCTAACTAAAGAAAAACAAAAAAAGACTATAATTTGGCTGTGTACTGTTGCCTGTAAACGTGTTTGTCAGTCTATTGCACTTCCACGTGTAAGGCCTCCAGTATGTGACTGTCTAGTGCTTATCTCTCCAGGAGTTATAGGAGTTAATGAGAGCAGCTTGACAACGTGAGACTACCTGGAGCCCGAGGGCCTGTCGGGGAGTGAGTAAACCATTAGCCCTAGCCCCGGGGCAATCGGCTCCGAAGAAGTGAGGAGTTCTGCAACACCATTTTATTACTAAGTCTCCATGCAAAAAACCTGAGACTGTAGAGTGTGTACTGGAGACAGGGACAAGCTGCTTTGTCCTGTTACTGCCACTGCAGATATCTAATGCTGTGTACTGTCAGAAACCTGAAGCCAACGCCGGTCAAAACAAGTCCGAGATATAACACTGACATACAGTAATCCCTGCAACCAACACACACATGCACTGGCTTTTTAGGAAGGCAGTGAGAGTTGATACAGACAAGAGTAATGGGTCTCTCACCTGTAACATGATTCTGTCTTTAGAAGGAGGCCTGAGGATGGCTGGGTGTGCCCGCCCTCAGTCCTCCCAGTTGGACACCACTATTCTGCAGCTCATTGTCTTTGTGTGATGGGTCAAGAAGATAAATCCTCTTGGCTCTCCGGTTTTGCAAACAGCCACAGAAAAATGATAGCCCTGGGAGCATATTTTTGGCATCATATAAATAAGAAATGAAAAAAAAAGAAGAGAGAAATTATACCCCTGGAAGAATTATCTAGTTTGTAGGCCTTGTACTGTAGGAATCCACAATCACAGGCATGCGACACCGAACAGAATAGAATATTAATATACCGAATAGAAACCGAACTATGTCAAAACCCGATATTTAGCATTTATAAGCAGTGGATAAACAATTATTAATTATACAAACACTCTTAGTTGTAAGTTAGTTTTTCAGAACATAAAAATAAACAGCTGTTGTGTCACTGAAACGGTAAAGCAATGGTGGACCCGCCATTAATAAGAAAAACTACTTCTTGACCTACTTAATGAATGTAAAAACATATTTTATTTTATTTATTTATTTTTATTTATTTTATACATATTTTATTTATTACCCTGAGTATTGGGCCAATGGTAAAGTTAAATGATTTCTTAACCATAATTATGCTCAGAAAATACATTTCTTTACTGTATAAGCATTGGACAATTTAAATCAAACAATGCTTTTAATTATTATTATTATTATTTTACATTTTCAGAACAAAAATATTATCACTGATTGTGTTACTAAGACATAATATCTGCAGTATAAAAATGAGAAGAACCATGGGAATGGCGGACCCTGCCACTAAAAATAAAAACTACTATTTAGAGACCTATTTAATGAAGAAAAAACATATTCTTTAAATTATTTATTACCCTGAATATTGGGCCAAAGGTCAAGTCCAATGATTTCTTAAACATAATAATACTCAGACAATACATTTCTTTACTGTATAAGCATTGGACAATTTAAATTAAACAAAGATGATTTTTTTAAAGAACATAAATATATAAATATTAACAGTGATTGTGTCCCTAACACATGATATCTGCAGTATAAAAATGGCAAGAACCTTGTGAATGGCAGACCCTGCCACCACCAATAATGAAAAACTCCGATTTAGAGAGACATAATTACTGAATGTAAAACTAATAGTTTTAAAACATTTATAGAAAAACATTTAACATCATACAAGACATGTTAAATACATGAGCATTGGAAAATATAAAAAATAAGCTTTTAAATGTTTAAGAACATGTTCCAAATATAGATATAAACAGTGGTTGTTTTGACTAAAGCACAATACCTACCGTATAAAAATGATAAGAACCATGTAAATGTTGGACCCTGCTGCTAATAATGAAAACTACTAGTAAGAGAGGTAATTACTGGATGTAAAAATATTTATTTGTCCATTTGTTACCTTAAAAATACAGCCAAAGTAAAGTGCAACTATCTATGATTTATTAATGTAACCAACACTCAGAGAATGTCAATATCTTACAAGACATCTCTTAACAATAACAGAGACAAGCATTGAAAAATTAAACAATCTCAAGTTTATCACACATCTCTGCGTTATAAAAATAGTTTGTATAACTGACATACAAAGCTATGACTTTAACTGGAGGAGATGTGTTTATGTGTTTATGTAAAAAAAGAAACCATTTCTTTAAGCTTCACCTGATACAGACATTAATTAACATTCAGAACACAAACAAATACAAATTAATTATATGGATATAAACAGACAACGTGCTCTGAACAGAGATGAAAAGGATTCTGATTTTCTTGTGGTATTATTCTTGACAGTATATGTAAAAAAAAAAAAAGAAGGAATAAACATATATTTTATATATTTCCACAATTGATTTAATTACAATGTATTTCTTAATAGTTGCACAGATTTGATTTAGATTCAGTTTAGACTCTTTTTCTCTCGCTTCACTATTGATTAATTCAGTTATACATCAATTTAAAAGCTACACTAATAGATAAACGTATGAGGAGTATCAATGGAAGTAAAAGAAAACTATTTATTGCCAAAAAAAGAAGAAAAGAAAAGCATATTAGGCAAATTTGAACAACTTTTGTGTAATCCATGGCTACTTCTGGTATAAATACGAGCTAGGAAGGATATGTATTGCTGCACTTCTTGTACTTCTTGTAAATCACAAGGTAGCCCCGCCCTAAAGCATACTCTGACTTTATCATCAATTTTACTCTAATTGGGACCTTCATTTATAAAAATAACATCATGCTATATTGAAGAAGGTTGAAACTAACGATTGAGACCATAAACTCTAAAATTAAACATAAACTAAATGCTAAAAGCGTTAAAAATAAACCACAATGTCAAAAAGTATAAATCTTACAGTGCCGTACATCTCAGCCCACATGCATTTATAGAATAACTGCCATTGTCATGGTAACACGGCAGAAGTTTGATGTAGGTGGAAGTTAGAGTTAAACTTCCCAAATCTTGAATCTACAAAGGTTAAGAACACGGGCTGATCAGCACACTCTGGCTCTTTTGAGTATATTACAATTACTCTAAAACACATGAAACAATTCCAAACATGGAGGTGATTTATTACATTGGCGGCGAGCCGTAGAGACGGGCACAAAGGGAGATTGTATGAAGATTACAGTGATGAAATAGTCAAATTTATTATCTTGACAGCTGGATATTCCAATTTCTTTGCCGCTGAGCCATGTAGATTTTCCAGAGTGCAAACACGTTTAAGTACTTCTTCAGAGTCAATTAAATCAGATACTAGTTAAATTACCATTTTTATTAACCTACAGGTTCACATTTTTGTAATTTTAATCACTATTGGAAAGACTATTAGAACAGCTTTCCTATGAAGACAGAACGAAGGGTCATTTAGAGAGCGGCAGAATTAATCACACAATGTCACTTCAAATCTACCTTTCAATTCACTTTAAAGCTTGCGCTATGATTTACATGTGCATGGAGAATTATCAGTGGTTAGTTAAAGGGAAGATTAGGAGCGGCGATGGGCTGCACCCACCTAGAGCTCCAGGAAACTTGAGCATCACACCTGAGCCAAAGTAAGATTATTAAAATGAAGGTTGTACAGTATTTCAGAAGGCTTAGAGCAAGCCTGTTAAATATCCAAAGTTCAACTACTGTCAATATTACGCTACAAATCATCTTCCATTCCCAACCCCCCCCCCCACCCAATCCATACCTGTGGAGCCTCCTCTCCCTCCTCCACTGTGTGTGTGTGTGTGGTGCGAGCCAGCCTCTGGAGTGTGGACAGTAAATAATATACCAAGAGAACATTAACCTTTAGTTGTGGTGTTAAGATGGAACCTCAATTAACAAGAGTAAATAATCCTTGTGATTACTTTTGGCTGGCCTTTATCTCGTACATAGCCTAATTAAATGGACCATCCAAACATAAAACCACAGCTAATCAAGAGCTTTGCTGAGCCATTGCAATAATATGACTGTGTGGGATTTTAAAAAACACACCCACGCATGTGCAAGCGTTCATGCGTGCGTACCTCACACACACTCTCACACACTCACACACTCTCACACTCTCACACACAGACACACACACACAAAAAACTTAAATTTAAAATAAAAAATGAAGAAATACAGCAGCACCTTTCTGCTGTCGTGCCACACACAGACACACACACACACACACACACACACACTTTGTTTGAAAAGACATAATGCAAAATAAAGATTTTTTTTTTTTTGAAAACCCTCCTTATAATAAGGATAATTAAATCTACAAGGTTTTTATTTTAATTGTAAAAAAATTTTAATCAGGTAAAATTTTAGGAGTCAGCCTTTGTGATTTTCCAAATAAACCTAATTATTAAGATCACTCATAAGCTCTGTACATGCTCCCCACTGCTGAAGGTTGTTTCATTAATTGGCTAACTATCAGAGTGGCCCTAAGGGATCAGTGGGCGACTTGTTCACAGTCGAACCAATGACTTTGGCCTTCAAAAAATATTGGAAAATCCATTAAGAGATGCACAATATAAACTCATTTATAGTTTTTTTTCCCAACATGCATTGGTCAAAACTCTGTCAGTGGGCGAAACAGAAGTCTTTGTGTTACAAACTTTGAATCACTTTTCATTGCTTACACACAAAATGCATTCAATTACCACACTTTCTAAAATCCTCCTTGAACTCTGTTCTCATTCAGACTCCACCATCTGCAAAACACAATATATCAGCAAAGCTCACACATACCGTAAAAATACTTTGTTTCAAATAAACTTGTTCAACCAAAACACTGGAGACATTTCTCAGCCCACTGACAGCAGGGAACATTATATAAATGAAGTTTTACTGTTGACATTTTTATTTTTTAAATCAGTATTTTAGCATAGAAAACAAATAACACTGCTTCAGTTTATTGACTGGACTAAAGTTTATGTTACAATAATAAATATCCTTTATTTTTTCTTTATCTTTGCATATAGTAATTTATTTGTGAAAAAGAAAAATTCTGTCTAGGAAAAAATTCCAGGGCTGCAAAAATGAATAATGAATAATAATAATAATAATAATAATAATAATAATAATAATAAAAGCATAAGTCTTGGACACCTTGGTGGCTTCCAGCTGAAATTGGAATCAACTTTGTTTGGAATAATTATTTATTTATTTTATTGTAAATACTCTGCTGAGATTTTTTCACATTTTAATTTGGTTACTGCAGAAATGCATGAAATCTGCCATAATTCTGTTCGGAATGTGTTATAACAGTTTTGAAACAGTGTTAGCATTTGAAGAATCTGCTGCAAATGTATAGCTGATGTAATATAAAGAAGAAAAGAATCATGGATTCTGGAAAGTTCCCTGAATGCATTTTGTGTAAAAACAATGAAAAGTTCCACATGAATTCTGTTTCGCTGAAACAGCATGAATTCAGACCAATGAATGTTGAAAGTGAAAGAAACTGTAAAAACGAAAGTTGGTAAATTTCATGCATTTCTGCAGAAATCATATAAAAATGTAAATAAAAAAGCAGAATATTTACAATAAAAATAAATAGTAATCATTCCAAAAACAGCTGGGAGCCAACCAGTTTCCTCTTTCTAGTCTCAAATATGTTTATTTTTATATTGTCATTTTTATTAATAACAACTACAAATATATTGAAAAGATAAAGGGCTGAATTGATTGATTGAATTAAACTGCTGCTCTTCATTGTGATGCAAATACTGGAATCACCATGCTGTATTTTTTGTCAGGTTGGTACTCTCTGATTTTATGTCTTTATCACAGTTTATAACAGACCTACCATATCTGAACTGAGGATGCTCCCATTCATTGTTCTAGGCCACTCGTGAGCCCCTGGGGTTCTGGGTAATTGTGACTGATCATCAAAAATAATCAGCAGATGAATTAATAATGCACATAATCTTTAGCTGCAGCTTTAGTCCAATCCAATCATATTCTTTTTAATGTTGACGAACAAAGAATTGAACATGTATACATTGTTAATGTTAACTTTACTGTATTAATAGCATCTTAACACTAGAAGTCTGTGTGTGGGAGCTAACAATGTGATAATAATGATGTGAGGAAAGTGACAAAATTATTATGTGTCTGCAACAAAGTTGCAACTCTTCTGTTGATAACAGAAGAGTTGGGAAGTTGTGCTTAAAAGTCCCCTATTTTAAAAAGTGAGATTTCCATGTTTGTTTGTTTGTGATTAAACAGCAGGTCTAGGTGCTATATAAATGCTGTGGAAACATCAACAGGTTACACACAGCCGTATCACAAACTGTATTTAACGCACCGTCAGGACTTCTGTGACGTTGTGATGTCACAAATGTACTATATGTAGGTATAAAGTACTGCTACGTTGCCGTGACAGTCATTCCCCTGCTGCAATGATGATGCAGACAGGGCCGGTTCTAGCCCATTGGCTGCCCTAGGCGATATTGAGATTTTGCGCCCCCCCCGAACCACATTCATTCTGATATAGGTACACTATGTTATATGTATTATGCTGTACACTAATATTTGATACATGAACTACAAGCAAGGTAATGGTCTCAGAACATTTTTATTTTTCGAAACTTTGGAACTTTACCAACAACAACTGAATTGAAAATACGAATAAATAAATAAGAAAACACAGATCTTCATCAAATTAAGAATGGCAAAGACTGAAAATAAATAAAATGTAGACATACAAATGCAATAAAAATAAACATAAAAATGAAATTTAAATTGCCCATGCTTTTTAAAAAATGTTTCGTTAATGAATGTTGTTAAAACAAAGATGTATGCTTGTGGGGCCCCCTGCCAATTTGGCGCCCTAGGCAGCCGCCTTGGTGGCCTGTAGGAATAACCGGCCCTGGATGCAGAGATCAGAGCGCAGATGTAAAATGGTTATGGACCTGCACTTATATGGCGCTTTTCTAGTCGCTTTGCGACCACTCAAAGCTCTATACACTACAGCACTCATTCACCCGTTCACACACACATTCATACTGGTGGCAGAGGCTACCCTAAACGGTGCCACCTGCCACCATCAGGAATTCATTCACACACTGATGAACGCAGCATCGGGAGCAATTTGGGGTTCAGTATCTTGCTCAAGGATACTTCGACATGTAGGCTGCCATGGTCAGGGCCACCAACCCTCCGATCAGTGGACGAACGCTCTACCAACTGAGCTACAGCCCGCCCCCTAGATGTGGAACTTACCAATGAGAGCAGACTGGGCTTACTCAGCAGATGGATCTTAAAGAGACAGTGGCTAAAATAGAGTGTTTCAAACAAGGGTGAATCCAGGTATATTCAGACAGATTCTATGAGAAAAATAATGTGTTTTGAACACTTAAGCATGTAAACATTAGAGGTGTGAATCAGCAGAGGACCCACGATACAATTATCCCCCCGATACTTGAGTCACGATACGATATTATTGTGATTTTAAGCATTTTGCGATATGGTGAGTATTACGATACAATATATTGCAATTTAATTGTTTAACTGTCCACAAAATTCAATTCAATCAAGAATTGTTTTGTCAAATAAGAGAAATTCTCACTTCTGAATTGGGAGGCAGCCATGTATGTAAAGAGGAGACTTAGAGAGCCTTTTTTCATTGAGATAGCATGACGTCAGAGGTCACATGACCGCTTTGAAAATCAACCATGATGAAACATGAAAAATAGCCTTGCAAAAGTTTGCAGCGATATTGTAATAACTTCCCGACACGATATCCTGATATCCTCACATGGTGCCTATAGAGTCCTTAGATCTTCTAATTTCATATGATACCAGTATGTCCAGTATATTTCTAAAAGTGAACCCTCTATGGCCTCCAGAACAGTTAAAAAAGCGGGCTGTAATAGTGTTTAGTATCAATACTTGGCGGCCATGAATAGATATAATATTGCCATGCAAAATATCGCAATACTATGCTGTATCAATTACGAATATAAAGTTAAATAAAATGGAAATACCCAAGTAAATTAAACATACCTCAAAATTGTACAGTACTTGAGTAAATGTACTTAGTTACATTCCACCACTGCTCCGCAATCACCGACCAGGTTACACCACTTCACGTTCCTGTTGGCGGTGCAAATGCAAACCAAAAAAACTCCTCACGGTGCAGTCCCTCTCCAGGTGAACCGTTTGGTCCGTGGACGGCGTCTTTATAGCACTAAATATTTTGGTGTGCATCATCCACCAAAAACTGTTTCTAAACATCTTTTCAGTGGACAGTTGAAGTTCTTCTAGTGCAGTAATATCAGATTTGACTGCATTGTGTTTTGCAGGTTGGAATGGGTTTAAATAGGCCATAGGAAATTGACTCCATTTAATCTGAGCATTGAAATGTAGACCGTGTAATCAGTTCTCGTTCACATGTGGGCCAAGATAAGACTGGTTTTATTTGTGTGTAAATCTATCCTGAGAGGCCTCATTCTTGGCTGTGGCAATAGTAAGCCATGCCTCCGAGCTATAGCAGTGTATGTGTGTGTGTGTGTGGACATAACTGGTCCTTCACTTGGGTCCCCACCCTCTGCCTCAGGATCCTTGTGTAATTATGAGATGATCTGGGCATCGCACACAAAGCATGGTCACACCGCCTCAGGAAGTGAGCACAATAATCTTTGTAACAAGGCGAGAAGCCTCTTCCTCTCTCATGGTGGAAAATAATGTTACTCAAGGGGAGATAATATAATTCCTTAAGTGTATTGTTCAATATGAGAAGAAGTTCAGCAGAGGTTACCTTTAACTAAAACCTGACATGTATCGTATTTCCTTTAACACCTCAGAGCCGCAGCCATGAACACTGTACTCTTTGTTTCTGCAGAAGTTGCAGTGTAATACAATACGTGTATGTATTCTTAATCATTTGCATCCATATCTGTTACTTTAGCTCGGCACTGGCGCGATGCATTATGAGGGAAAAACTTGATTGCAAGTTGTCACCTGAGCCTCATTCGCTTTAATTACATCCGTTGTGTGGACATATATGCATACAAATGGCTTATTTGAAGAGTGGATGAAAAGGAGTTCATTTGAAAAACTACAACAAAACCATTTGTTCCCACCAAAACAGCACTCGCTCTATGACAAATGATGCTTTAGTCTTATGAATAATTCTCAAATTCTAAGCAATCAAGTTTTAAAGATATCGTAAATCCTGTTTAAATGGCCTCATTCATTACACCGTGGATATGGAGGGGGGTGCTAATAAAGTGTTACGTCTGAAATTGTCACTGACTCCGTGCGCTGCTGGGAGATGTTCGGCAGCGGGCTGATGTATGGTGCGACTGACTGTATGGTGATGGAAATGTCGCTGTGGCCTCGTTAGCATTCCGCTGTAACCCTCGGGCACGGGTGTCAGATTCTCTCAAAATTTACAGCTCAGTTTGGAACCGAAAGATCCTGTGCATAATGGCCGTGAGGGGCCTTATAATGAAAATACAGATCCTTACCAAGAGGTTGATTGATAAAAAAAACTATGTGTGTGAAAGGTTAGTAACGGTTCAAAGTTCCTTTTATATTTTTTTATTTAAGACACTGCTTTGTGTAGTTATGTGCAGCATCAAACAGGCTTTGGGTCCAAGTATCACTGCCTAACCTCAGGTAATTATCAAGAGGATTTATGTGCAGTTTTTTTTAATGCCAATAAATAATTATAATTAGGCTACTTCCATATTATATCATATTGTTTTTACTATGAGCAGAAAACAAAACATTGAGTTTGAGGTATATATATACACAGTTGCCCATAAAGTTGGAATAATTTTGTTTTCAGACACAATCATCTGTTAATTTTGGTTTCATTTTCATTGTGATATGTTTGCAGTGGTGGAAAGTAAGTACATTTACTCAAGTACTGTACTTAAGTACAATTTTGTAGTACTTGTACTTTACTTGAGTATTTCCATTTTATGTAACTTTATACTTCTACTCCACTACATTCAGCTGACAGCTTTAGTTACTTTTCAGGTCGAGATATAACATGAAAAACATGATACATTTAAAGTGATTAGACATTTTCTAATTAAACCTGATAACAGTATATTACATATTTTTAGCTACCTTGAGAAAATCAAAAAAGCTGTTTACATAAATGCATCACTAATAATAATCCACTACTATATTTGGAATATATAAAACAATCTGAGTGGAATCAAAATGTAGTGAAGCATAAGTATAAAGTTACATAAAATGAAAATACTCTAGTAAAGTACAAGTACCGCAAATATAGTACAGTACTTGAGTAAATGTACTTAGTTACATTTACCCCCACTGGTGTACACACACACACACACACACACACACACACACACATAGATATAGTCCACTTTAGAGTAGTCAAACTCACTTGCTTACATCTGTTTCTGATGCTAACTGTAAAAAATACATGCAGTACCACTATTATCATTATTATCGTTATTATTAACTACATTTCACTGTAATTGTATCTTATATTAATTCATGTGACAAATACATTAATTCCTGATTCACTGATTGAAAAGAGAAGAGAAAGCTGCAGTAAACAGCACACAGACAGGCGTCAGTGTTTAATGAGTGCTCCTTCACGCGGTGCCTTCCTGTCCTGCTGCAGACGACTCATTCCTCGAGCACTCTGCTAAGAAGGGTGAAAAATGTGAATTACAACTAAGCTACTTAACCACAATGAATTAAGGCCCTAACATTTGAAAATTTGATACTGAAATTACTGTCATTATGGTGCATTATGTCTGAGGATAATGATTGCCTTGGTGCTGTTTGAAGACAAAGACAGACTCTGGGGGGAAAGTATAGACGGAGGAAAAGTTGATTTCACGGCTGTTAATGATATGTGAACTTCAAACCTTCATTTCGGCAGCAATCATTTCCTGTCATTTCACAACTCGTCTTTTGTTAGCTACCTAAATAGTAATGCATCTGCAAATGATTTCTCTGGACACGGAGTGAGCCATACCCACAGAGAAATGCTCGTCGGTACAGAAAAATAGCTGTTTTAGGGCTTATGTTTGCTTTGTGCTTCAGTCAAGGAGAAATAAGAGAGAACATACTGTAAAGGCTTAACAGGAATAAAAGTGTTTTCATCTTTCATCACTAATTGATGGATTTATTAGGTTTGGAGAACACATTTTAATGTCATGCATCCTTTAGCAAAGTGGAATCGTTTAATTTAGTGTACTTATGCAGAGTTTTCTTTGGCCTCTGCTGTGTTTTTGTGGGTACAAAGTTTGCAAACTTCCAGGGTGTTGACAAAAAGATGAACTGCATACCAAGATCGGGGACCACACAGTAACTGTGACCACGTTTTCTTCATTGCTGTATTATCGAACTACCAAAACACAGACATGGAAAATGGGACTGACTTTTCATTTTTTAGGATTTTTCCCAGGTTGGAAACCGTGCAGAGACCAACTGGAGCTGCTATTTATTCTCCATCAGTTTCAGTTTAGATGCCTGAAAGCCAATTAAAGGAAACTTAATTGAATCAGCCTCAGGACCCTCCCGAACAGGAACTCAAATGAATTGTGCTTGGGGACGGATGGCGGGAGGGCATTGAGGTTAAATAAAAAGGGTGAAATTACCAAGAGTCCAAGTCTTTGCTGGGAATAATGGCTACAGACTGACCCTGCTACGATGTAAATTCAATTTTGTTTGCAAGCTTATCCAGCCAAACCAGATGCTGCATTTTTTGTGTGTTTTTTGGCTTGTAACATCGAGACTCTTCAGTCTAAACGTGATGCAAGTTTTTGCCAAAATCATCTAGAATTTGCACCAAATACAGATGCTATGTTAACATTTGAGACCAGAGACCAGATGTAGAAAACTCATACAACCAAAACCAGAAATGTGCATATGTGTTATTTTAGGGAAAAAAATGTCACACTTTTTATTTTATATAAGACACATCTCCTCCTAGCTTATCAATCAGCTATCTCTAGAAAACTCTATGTACGGCCGCTCTAATATATACACAGACTTTCAGTGCACATCATTTTTTTTTCTCATAAACACCAGTTTATGTGTGGGAAATGGTGTATGCCTTTTTTGTGGTTTATACATCAGGCCCCAGACTATTTGCAGCAAAAAAAAAGAAAGATAGTGTTTAATGTTTAAATAATTTATGCTAGGAATTACAAAATACTTATGTTCATATATATATATATATTTTACCACTGTTTCACATGTGGCATCATCTGTTTCTGAAAAACTTGCAGTTGATTTGGGGACAATAAAATGGCAGCTAGTCTTAAATCTTGCTAGCATAACATTAGCTTTTTGGCTAACACATGAGCCAAAGGGTTATATGAGCTGAGCAGACTAGAAATATCTTCTGTTTTCACTCCAATATCTCGTATTCAAGGTATCTACTGGAGTAGTGAACAGCATTTTCATTGCATGAGAACCTTACTGGATGTTAATGACTCTGAATGTAATGACTCTACCAGGTATTAGTCAAACCCTTATGGGTTACCACGGAAACAGAGTTATATTTAAAAAAAAAAATAATAGTCTTCAGTTTTCTTTGTTTGGCAAGTTAATGTTTTTTGACTTGTCAATTATCAAGAATGAATGGACTCAGTGGAGACAATTGTCCTCCACACTGGACTGAACTGAACTGATATCAAACATGAATGGACGACAACAACTGCAGCATTTTCCCAAACTTTCCTCAACTTTAAGCTTCACTGCTCTGCATAAATTTGAATGTAACATAAAAAAAGCCGAACTTTGCAGAGTTATTAGGACAACTTCCCAACATGATATCCTGACGCATATGGTGACTATATTCTTGTTTCATATGATACCAGTATCTCCAAAAAAACGGCATTACAGCAAAAAAAAAATCCCTGAGGATCTCAATTACGACTCTTTGAGGGTTTTTATAAAACACATCTGAAAAACTGTGATGTCATCACAATGTAATGTCTGTGAGCTGAGAGGGAACTCGTCGGTGTGGCAAAACACAACATATCAGTGGCGCAAGTAAATTCAAAAGCTAGATCAGGATTTTTAGCATGTGTCAGGTGAGCAATACTCACTGGACTGAATAGGCGCCACTTCTTAGAATACATCCAGATGCAGATGAACTATCACTATAGTAGTTATATTTTCTCACACAAAGAATGAAGAGAATTAAAATTACAGTTCAACTTTAAGAAAAAAAACTTGAATTTTCAAAAAAAAAGGTCTGTTTGAAGAAATACAGCAGCACCTTTCTGCTGTCGTGCCAACGTGGTTCACGACTAAGCAATACACACACACACACACACACACACACACACACACACACACACACACACACACACCACTACCTCAAGGCCATGTTCCATTGTCCTGTGAAAGCCATGAGGAGGAATTCCTTTCATGTGTCATCTCCTGTCACAGCACTGTCCTGACAGAGGCTTAGTGACATACGAGAGGCCTCGGCAGAATGTCCTGCTTTTAGTCAAATGAAGAGTCTGGCAGCTGCTGCATTCATCAAAATCAAAGGATAATCTGCTCTCCATATAAAATCAAGTGATGATTAACATTTTTTTTTCAAAGAGGAGGGGGGATGGGAGTTTAAATGCTAGCACCTTTAAGGAGACACTTGAGAGACACGGGGCGGGGAAGGTTCAGAAACGGTGCAGGATTGTGTCAGAAGATGTGAAGTTATATGAACGCGGTGTACAAACTAAGCTCTGTCGCTCCGTCTGAACTCATTTCTATATTATCAGTTTAATCGTCCACTGCCTTTTAAAACCACTTCAGTTGAGCTACAGCGTCAGTCATTTTTTAACCAAGACATAAATCACAGAGTTGGAACCCAAGCTATAAAAATGCTAACGCTATGCAAAATATGGAGTAAAAAATATATATTTTGAAGTCTGCTATATAACTAACAAAATGTTTTATAAATCAGTTAAATTTACATTTTTCTCCATTCGGCGGATACTTTTGTCACAAACAAATGAGGTGCAATTCAAGCCACAGTACATCAACAATCATTTGGTAATATATCTATCTGTGTGATGGTCTAAAACATAAACTAGCACATTTACTGTGGCTGGAGAAGCTCTCTATAATCTGCTATCAAGAAAAGTAAATGGGCAGAGCCTTCCAGCTGCAGACACCCTGATCGACGATAAAGTCTGCATGAAACAGTGCAGAGTGTAAATTCAAGTTTTGTTTAAAGATACAGCCCTGATTCCAAGAAAGTTGGAATGTTGTCTAAAAATGTAAATAAAACAGAATGGGACACTTTGCTACTATATTTAATTGAAAACTGTAAAAAGCATTCTGTTTTTATTTATCTTTTGCACAGGATCTCAACTTTCATGGAACCGGGGTTGTACATTTTTAGGCACCTGTTTCCAGGAAATAAAAGTCTGAACAAAAACATCAGATTTTTGAGGGGAAAAAAAAAAAGAAAAAAATTTTTTTTTTTTGGATGTTGTCTACAACGTAAATAAAACAGAATGTGATAGAAGAAATGTATTTCTGAATTTAATGCATTCTGTTTTTATTTATGTTTTGCAAAGGATCCCAACATTTATAGAACCCGGATTTGTACATTTTTAGGTGTCTCCAGGAAATGAAAGTCTAAAAACAAAACAAAGAGATTTTAAAATAAAAAATAAAGAAATAAAATTCTAAAAAAAAAACAACAACAACAACCTAAAAAGAACCAGTCAGCATGTATGTTGTAGTGGTTACCATGGACAACAACAAAGTGTCACTGGAGATATAAAGCCAAAAAACATCTCTCCATCTATATTTTAAAATTTGAATTTTTCATTTCTGTAAATTTATATCTGTAACATTTTGTTGTACAAACTTGGGAAAATCCAATCCAATCAGATCAGACTGGGGATTTCAGGAGGTGGTCTCAAAGAGACAGGAGCCACAACAGAGAGTTTCAGACAAAGGGTGAATACAAGAAATTCAGACTGAAAGTATGAGAAAAATAGTGTTTTTGAACATTAAAACATGTAAACATGTTTTTAAAGAAACTCAAAATACAAGTATACACCTGAAAATTAAAAAAGTAGGTCCCCTTTAAGTATTGCTTCTACAAATATGTACTGTTTATACTGTTGAGAAAAATTCAAGTGTCCTAAAAATATATTCATGAGTTGTCATCAGTTGTATGTAATAGAGATGTAAAAGAAAAACATGAAACCCTGCACCAAATGGGCTTTGACCTCACTGGAGACATAAAGCCTAAAACATCCCTGCATCTTTATTTTATATTTGAATTTTTCATTTCTGTTTTTTGTACCTGTATATTTTGTTTTACAAAGTTGGGAAAATAATGTTTTAGTCATTACACATAAAAATTGATCCCAGTCACTTCCACACAGTGAGGCATACAGCTTATTAATGAAACACTGGAATCAAATTGGTTCTTTGCAGTGATGGAAAAAAGTAATCAGATCCCTTACTTAAGTAAAAGTACTAATACCACACTGAAATTACTCCACTACAAGAAAAAGCCCTGCATTCAAAACTTACTGATTACTACAAAGTACAAAAGTATCACCATCAAAACGTATCAAAAGTAAAAGGACATGTTATGCAGAATGGACCCACTCTAGATTGTTATATATATTGTAAATATATTATGAGATTATTTGTATTGATGCTTTTATGTAAGCAGTGTTTTAATTTGGTAAAAACAGGGCTCATTTAATTATTTAATATACTGTTACAAGATTTAATAGAAAAACAACCCTCTAATTACTTTAAATCATCAATCAGTGATCATATATTTTATGTTAAATCTCGACCTGTAAAGTAACTAAAGCTGGCAGTAAAATGTAGTGGAGTAAAAAGTACAATATTTGCCTCAAAATGTACTGGAGTAGAAGTATAAAGTTACATAAAATGGAAATACTCAAGTAAAGTAAAAGTACCTCAAAATTGTACTTAAGTACAGGACTTGATTAAATGTACTTAGTTACATTTCAACACTGGTTCTTCTTATCAGCGGATACCGAAAGTCCAGGTATCAGTATCAGGACTGAAAAAGCCACAGAGATGCATCCCAAATAAACAGTTTGCACAGAAACTAATCAAACGCTTTATATTAAGGTCCCTGTAATAACCATTAATTAACAAGTAATAAGGCCCTTGTAAGTCCTTACAAGATGCTTATTAACATTATTGTGTGTTTATAAGCTTAAGTGCTTTTATGTTGTTAAGTCTTTGCCATGCCTTTATTAATCTTATTTTTTTTTCTTATTGATATTAAAATATACTTTATTGCTCATCTATTATAAGTTAACTATGCTTTTTGCAACTACCGGATCTAAAGCGAGAACAATGCCTTATTACTTGTTGATTAATGGTTATTAAGGACCTTATTATAAAGCGTTACCAACTAATTTTATGACTTGAAACCTATGCTTGAAACATTATTTACTGTTATAAAGCCCTGTGTCACCACACTGGTGAAATAATCCCCTGACAGGACATAAAAAGCAACCCAGTTCCTAATTATATCATGTGGCTTCTACAGTTACAGGTGAAGAGCCCTCACGGTACCAAAAATGACTATTTTTTATTAAGAGTGCATCATGAGACACACAGTCTGTCCTCCTGACCCCAGCTCTGTGTCTGACAAGGGCTAATCAGGGCCGAGGAAGGGAGCCGTGAATCTGCTTCCTCCTTCACAACTCCCAAACCAATGTCTCCTCCACCGGACTCCAATCAAAGGGAGCAGAGGCCATTAGGGGACTCTGGACCTCCTTTTCTTTATAATTACACCCTCCTGGATTGACCGAGCACCAGCTAGCCCTCTTGCTATTTGCGGGGTAATTAGTCCAGAATGTGAGCTGTCAACATGCAAAAAATCGTGCCAGTAGGCCCACAATGCCACAGCATTACACCCCCACTGTGTTCAACAACAAGCACCTAGTGTCGGCCACTGGAATGCATTAACTTTCTCCTCTCTCTCTCTCTTTTTTTTTCCCTCGGCGACTCATGTCAAATCCAGGTCCCTCAGAACAAAATCTTAATAATTAACTGGCAAATTTTAACATGATTGCTTGTGACACACCTACTCTGGTAATTATTGCTTTGAGGCCATGTGCTAATGAAATTAATGCATTCATTGCCCCAACAAATTAGCATAACTCATACAAATGGCCCACATTTGAGACCACGTTGCAAAAGGGGAAAACAACATACAAGAAAAAGCCGCATCAACAAGAAAAAAGATGGGAAATGAAATGGCTGGCACACTGAATTGGAGATTGTATGATGAGCACTGCTTGCTCAAAGTCTTAATGGCTAAAGCCTCTTAATGTTAACCAAGGGTGATTGCAGTAATGCATTACAGAGTGATAGCAGCGCAGGACCAAATGATTATCACTATCATCATTACAGTCATTGCTGATGTACATATACATCTCTCTGTGGACAAATATTAAATGGCCGTGCCACTGCAGACATTAAAATGTTATTATACTGATGCATTAACTTACTGTAGCAGAGTTCATATCCATATACAGTAGAGGCTTCCCAACAATCATGCTCTAAATGGCACCGCTGCCACTCGCAGCATTCACCAGTCCTGCCACTAACCCCCGTTCATGGCTCTTCGGACCCTCAGTGGGATGTCTCTGCTGGGCATTAATAATTAATGATGATGCCATCGGTACAATGGACGAAGAGACCAGTGCAGCAGTCAGTTGGAGAGGCTGCAAAAGTGCAAGAAATGTCCCCTCTTTGGTAAAGAAGGGCAGAGATGGTTGTAACGCCTAACAAATGTGTTTGCCTGCAGCCAAATACTGTCAGGGAAACAGGGAAAAAATGAAAATGACGTCCATTTACACAACACTGAGTTACATTGTTACAGGCAGGTGAGAGTCTGCAGGTTAACATGACAGCTCATGGTAGGATTTCTAAACCATGTCTTCGTATATGGGGACCTCATTTGGTCCAGCAAATCAGCAAACTACAGCATGGAATAATTGATGGTTATCTTAGGGTTATGAATAATATAGTATACTGTTAGGGTATAATAGTATATAAGTATAATAGTGCAAGTTGAACTGACTTTTGCAAAGAAATAAGTTTGTTTTGGCCAGTAGTTATTCAGTCAAAATTGTCACTGGATGTAATAGGACATCCTGTAACTGTTGGCATAATGCATTTGTTGTACTATGTATTGGGACATACTTAATATTTTTGTGGCATAATAAATAGTTTGCAAAGGTACGCTATATATTTCTTACAATCCAATCAGAGTAGATTTGGCTTTTTCAGGAGTGGGTCTTAAAGAGACAGGCACTACAAAGGAGCGTTTTAGACAGAGGGTGAATACAAGTAAATTCAGACAGAGATTATGAGGAAAAAAGTGTGTTTTTGAACATTAAAGCATGTAAACATGTTCTAGAAGAAACCCAAAATACAAGTATAAACCTGAAAATGAGTATATTAGGTCCCCTTTAAATACTGTTTTCTACAAATATGCATTGTTTGTACTGTTGAGAGAAATTCAAGTGTCCTAAAAATATATTCATGACCCAGTTGGTAACAAACTCCAGCCGTATGTAATAGAGATGTAAAAGAAAAGCATAAAATCCTGCACCAAATGAGCTTTGACCTCAAAGACAAATTCCGAGATGAATAACAACAATCAATGGAGACTTGCCCACAAACTGAATGTTTCATTTAGCTTTCATCAGTGTGTGTGATTTCATGTTTAAAATATCTTAAAAATCCCGAAAGGTCGTTGTCAGAGTAACTGTGACATTTTCTTCAGCAGAGTGGATCCCTCCCATACATACACACAAGAACAGACGGCAAAGATCGCATTTTTAACCCGCTGCTGTAGGGCAAACAATGAATAAAACAGTCAGTAGCCAGCTTTTGATGCTTTGACCCACAGCACAAGCATGAATACATACAACACATCAACAGCATACTTCCTAATCTGAGATGGTTAGTAATGTGGCCCGCCTTATCCAGCATGCAACCCCATCTGTGATGACACATCAGCTCCACCATTTCATACGAATAAACTCACAAACACAAGACACAATGTGTTGACGGGAAATTTGCATTAGGAATGTACCACAGGAAAGCGTGATTAATTTCTGCTCATGAAATGAATACAGATTTGGTCATTACATGGCTTGTATCCTTTGCCAAATATTGTAATGTTTCTCTCTCCTTTTCCGCAGCGAGTGTTCTGCAGCTATAATAAGGAATATAAGACAGCTTACAGCTCATAAGCAACACAACTGCTGGAAAATCAGCTAAATCACAGAGCAAAACAAAGACCTGATTGCTCATTAGTATTATGGATCTGCTCTGTTTAAATCTGCCGGGTGAGATGCAGCCACTGTTTAATGACTTAAACGGTGTTTGTTTAAATGCCTGCTACCTACATTTCACACAGGAAGATTAAAAGAATGAGACATCATCAGATCTCTCATTGAATTTTTATAATACCCTCCCTCTCAACAAAACACACATCAATACACTTACCTTGGCTTTGCAGATAATGCAGCGCAGCCTGTCTTCACTCCCACATCCCTGTAAGGCAACAGTATAAGTAAAAGTAATTAAGTGGCAGCGTGGGGGTTAGATTACTTTTTTAGAATTAAAGTTTGGTTTTAATGTTGTCGTTTTTTTTAATTGGGAACCACCCAACGTAACAGGAAATAAATACAAATCAATCAGTCTCATACAATAATGGAAGTTATTTTCACAACACTAACCACTTGTCTCCTGCTCAAAAGATCGATAGATAAATGAGGATATTTATGTGCAACTAAACACCAAATGAATACTTGAATAAGTGCAGCATTAATAATGAGTATAAGCATCAAAACAACAGTTCCAAAACTTTCTTTAGAATGGCATGCATGAGTGATAAATCATTTGTTTGTGTTGATAGCTAAATTCATTATGATTGTTTGGGAAATGTGATTGCATTTTTAATTTGAAGCTGTTAAAAATGCAAACACAATGACAGAATAGGAAACACAATTTAATTTAAGAAACAACGTGTCAGAAAAAAACAGTGTTGGAGTGTGGAGACATCAAACTACCAGTTAGAGAAGCTTAGATACATTCAGGTTTTAAAAACGATTCAAGCACTTTAGTAACTTTTTGCTATTTGTTTTTATGTAGTTAACTTGAACCCACTTTCAACAGCCCTACGCCTTTTTTCTTTCACACACGTGACCTTTCACCTTTGTGCAGTCCATGCCGGCAAAGGTTAGTAGTTAAAGTCCCCCTCCTGACATGTTTTACAGCATGCTATGATTAACATGTTATTTAACATTATCTCCCACATAAAAGTAAAGTAAAAACTTTGAGAAGGGGCTGGATCTGGCTGCGCCTGCTGCTAATGTGCTAGGTTGACCAGTGAAAGAGTAGTGCGGGTGCTCATGGTCTGCAGACTGCAGCAGTAGTGTCGGTGTCTTGTCTATTTTCTCGATTAGAGGAAACATCGGTGAGCCTCTAGACTCAGATTCACAGTCTGTTGTGCACCAAAATAGCCGACATGTCAGAATGGTAAGTGTAGTTAGCATCTTTTAGCTTATGATTTATATTGTTTGTTAGCTTGTAACTGTCAGAGGCTCACACCATGCTCAGAGGTTGTCAAATGTTCAATAATGTCTGCTGTCTGTTAATTGTTACGATATTAGAAATATGTTGCACAACTGACATCTAGCCTAAAGCGAAAGCCTTTTTTTAGTACTTTATACAAAGTTTGTTGAATGGTCAAGAGTGCACAATTTAAATATTTTTTCTTTAGTAGTTCAACTACAAGCCTGATTCCAAAGAAGTAGGGACACTGTGTAAAACAAAGAAAAACAGAATGCATTAAATTCAGAATTCATAGTGTATATTTACAAAAAAAACACTGTGAGTTTGAACACAAGATATGTCTTTGTACAGTTGTTCAGTGAATTGAAAATATGACAAAACAGTAATAAAAAAAGAATAATTAGCAAATCATTGCATACTATTTTAGTTAAGTTTTAGAAAATGTCCCAACTTTTTTGGAACTGGTTGTACTAACAAAGTTATGCTTTCAAAGTGACTTCTCCAACACTGCAGAAATCACATTTCACATTGTTGTGTTTCCTATTCTGTTGGTGTATTTTACAATGTTGTGTTTTGCACCTCTGGGCCGCCGTAGATATAACAATTCATAGACATACATACATAACTAGATGTTGCTTTATACACACTTTAAGTACCACTTGAACCGCACACAAAACAAAAATAACACTGGCAGTAATCTTCAGGCTGGTGCTCACCATCTGAAGATCCTAATAACAAGAGAAGCACTTGTACAAACACAAACTGCCAAATCCACTGCTAATATGCATGGCATGTAGGAGCACATTTTGATAGATGTTAATGGCATATAATTATAGAACACTGCTATTAGGCAATGGGATTTTATAAAGAGGACCATTGCCCCTGGCACTGTGGCCTGATTGCTGTGAGTGTTGGACTAATGAATGTAAACCAAGTCTGTTTGCAGTGATGAGAATTATCAACCCATGAGAGACACAGTGAGGAGGAGGAGGAGGAGGAGGAGGAGGAGGGGCGTGGGGGGGGGGGGGGGGGGGGTGAACTCTGTTCACACCACTTGCAATTAATAGGAAGTATAGGCATATACAAGCAAGGGCATGCTCACTGACACATACAGAGACATATCTAATACATGTAAACTAGGGCTGGGTGTATTAAATGATATGGAATTAGACCATATCGCATATATCGATATAGTTTTTTTTTTTTTAAATGATATTTTTTTCTCATATGAATATATTTATTTCAGAAAAAGATTGGCCTATTTTATTTCATAGGCTATTTTTATTCAAGATATTTTTTTATTTAAATTTGCACTTTATGGAGCTTTGATTTTTTAAAAAGGTACTCCTTTTATACAGTATATATGTAACTTTAACTTAAATAAACAGTTTCAATAAAACTACTCGTGACATGTCATATTTGGCTCCGACTTTGACTGAACATTTGCTCTAACTTTGCGATAAAAATATCGGGATATATATATTTTATATCGATTTTCACGCTCAGCCCTAATGTAAACTCAACTTCTCATTATGTTTATCATGTAGCTCTTATTATCTTCCAAGCCGCTCTTCTTTGACTATTTTATTTCAAATGGATGGGTCTAACAAAATCTGTTTGTTTTTTTGCAGAATGCCATTACCATTAACTTCAATAGAGTAAAACCAGATGTATAAAAACGAAAAACATATTTATCTGTTGGGATGGTTAGTGTACACCATAACTTTCCCTGCGTCCTTGCTCTGTATTTTCTCAAGCCGTTGCTGGGCCGGGCAGTGAGACACACCAGGCCGCGCTCGGCTGGTGTGGTACGAGCCATACAGTCCTCCCATGCCCTTGTACTTTGTGCTGCGAGGGGTTTCACCCCTCTAGGAATGCACTCCCTATAATGAGGGTCAGGGGTCAAAGTGCTGCCGCGCCTGGAGGCCGGGATCTCCTAGGCACACTCAGTCACTGACTCTGTCCCCTATATTTAAATCCTGCCTCAGGACATGTTTTTCAAAGGGCATCTCCTAACTAGTTCCTGGTTACTAATTAGTTTTGTGCCATGCTATTTGTCTTTGGGATCCTGAAATGTGGAAAGGGGGGGCCACAAATGAGGCAGTCTAAAAAAAGATAGCGTATGGTTTGCCTCAGTGCAGATGATAATCATTCAGATAGTCCTCTGCTGCAAACACGCTGAAGTATGTGTCAACAGTTGTGGAATGCTGCCGCTGTTTTGTTGTGTTTGAATCGAGCCTACCCGCTGTTTAGTGACAACATCTGTGTCATGCTGTTGTGGGTGAAATTAAATAAGGACGTGGAATTTGCCCTTTTTTTTTTGTTCAAGCTGCTTTTAGGAGTGGTAACGGTGCATGCTATCGCTCCCAGCTGGCTAGCTCTCTCCCTCGCAAGTCAAATCATTATTGGATTACACTTTCTGGCTTCATAAAATGCGGTTAAGAGGCACTTTAGACATATGTGCATGACCTGCTTTACAGAGATGGCTATCAGAGCAAAAGTGACAGGTCAATTGCTGATTTCTATTCCGTAAAAGGGAAAGGGGCTCCCTACCCTGAGCACTCTAAAAGGTCGCACGCTCTCTCTCTGTTTCTCTCCGTCTGCTTCTCTCACACACAAAAAACTAAAGTAGTCTTGCAGCGTCGGCGCACACTCTCAGCAGAGAGCGGGCGTTCTGTGCGAGTGTGTGCGTGCGTGCCCCCGCTTCATGAGCCTGAGCGTGTGTGTCTGTATATAATTGTATAGTGGGAAGACACACACTTAATGGAAGTGGCTCTTCACTCTGACAGCTGGGTGGTGCAGATGAAAGGTCTGCTGTAGCATGTTGTCTACCACTTGTGGAGTATCCAAAGAGAGCCAAAGCTCACAGGAGTGGACGGCACAACAGCACACCATTAAACAGTAGACACACGTTTTACCCTTAATTAATATGAAATGATAGTGTGCGATAATAACATTCATGCACCACAGTATATCGCCTTACAGACGCAGTGTGTTCTGATGCAAAATTAGATTAGCGTGTTGTTATTTAGAGTTGCACTCTGTGTGTATCTTATGTGGAAGTACAGATATTGTACAGCGCATTGTAAAGTGCATAAGTGACACAGATTGGATTCATTTTCCGTGTATCTGCTCTTTGGCTCTCAAGTTAAAGTGGTACTCAAGTGATTTATTATTGCACTTCCATGAAGCTGGGTGACTTGCAAGATACAGATTTAAAACACATTGGTCAGTATTGGTACATCAGATTCCTAGATATTCTGCATTTGCTCATATGGATCAGGCTCAATAAAGACTAGAGACTACATTTCCAGAATTTTGTATTCTCAAAACCCAGGCCTACACAACTCTGATGACCTCAGGAGGGTTATTTTCTGACTTGACAAAAGCCCGACACAATCTCCAACCTAAATGACAGAAAAGACCATTTGTCAACACCACCGATAACGACACTGAGTGTTTGTCAAAATGAGCATTTTGCGGCTCACGCAGTGGTGGAAGAAGTATTCAGGTCTCTTACGTCTGTAAACGTACTAATACCACACTGTTAAATTACTCTACTACAAGTAAAAGTCCTGCATTCAAAACTTATTTGGGTAAAAGTACAAGTAAGTATCAGCTTTAAAATGTACTTAAAGTATCAAAAGTAAAAGTACTCGTTATTCAGAACGGCCCCACTCAGATTGTTTATATGTATATGTATATATTCTAAATATATTATTAGATTATTATTGTTATGGTGCATTTATGTAAGCAGCATTTTATTGCTGTCAATGTAGGGCTCGTTTTAACTATTTGATATACTTTTATTTGGTTTAATTTATAAAACATGTGTAATCACTTTAAATGTAGAATGTTTTTTATATTAAATTTCAACCTGAAAAGCAACTAAACCTGTCAGCTAAATATAGTGGAGTAAAAAGTACAAAATTTGCCTCAAAAGCGCTGCAGTATAAAGTATAACGTTACATAAAATGGAAATACTATAGTAAAGTACAAGTACCTCAAAATAGTGAAAAAAGTGTACTTAGTTACTTTCCACCACTGGGCTCATGGTAGCGCAGAGCATTCTAAAAATAACATACATGTCATTATACCTACATGTACGGTTTGTGGTTGTAAAAAAGGCTGCAGTTTCAGTGAATTTAGCCCACAAAACCACTGACCACTTCTGGCATTTATTTATTTCCTTTTTAAACTGTCTTTTTATACAGGTTCTCTGCAGGTTTCAACAAGTCAACTTTTTAAGACTTTTTTTAAGATCATAATGAATACAATTTAAGACCCATTTCACATCCATACTGGCAAACAAATGTGGAACAAAACTTGCTGATTGAAAGCGTTTGCTGCTGGCATTTTATGACCGTTTTATGTTTTTTTGATTTGCCATGATGCCATGATTCCAATGCCTTGATGCCCAATGTTCCAAGTTTCAAAGTTTTCTTGCAGAAGGTGCAGTGTGCTTCATATATGATTCCATTCAACAATGCATTAAATTGTTCGTTCTGGAGCAACAAATTATTGAACTTGCACTTACCCATCTTACACAAGTAATTTGGTTTTGCTGTGAGCTTTCATTAAGTTTTCTCCGCTGCTATGCACAGCACACTAGCTGGTTGTGCTGGATACATTCTGACCGGGCTGCACAGGTACTTAGTTCTGTTTTGAAGTTGTTATGGCATCCTCAAAAATAGAAACATTTAAAAGTGAAACTGAAGTTGATGCATTTCTTTCAAATTCAAAGTAATGTTAATACATTTTTTCAAAATCGTATATAACATTTTATGAGATTTTAAGAGAATTTTAGACATTTTAATCCCTTAAATTCAAATTTAAATTAAAAAAAAAGATTTCTGCGGGTCTTAAAAAAGATTTTTTAAGACCCGCAGATACCCTGTCATAACGTCTAACCAGGAAGTTTTTTGCCTTTAGCCTAAGTCACTGCTTTTGTAGCGAAAATTCACCAAAACTGCAGCCTTTTTTACAAACGTGAACGTGTACACGTATGTATAATGACGTGTGTGCTATCTTTAAATGTTCCGCTCTGTACCAGGTGTACCAGGTACCACGCTCATATGGGATGTTTTGACAAATGCTCATAGGTGTCGTTATGGCTGGTATTTAAAAAGTTGTTTTCTTTTGTTTTCACATGCGACACAAACCCCGTTCTCCTGGGTGAATGTCCGCCCTATATTGTCGTTTTTGAGCGGAGACCAAAGGTCACATAAGACTATATATACAACTGTGTTTAGTAATGGGGTGCACCAATCAGGATTTTTGGCACTCGTCACAATTACTGGAAGCTGTAACAGCCAACACCAATCACAGATCAGGGGGGCTATTTGAAGCCTTCTATTTATTGTGTAGCATTATTGGATTATGGCCAAATGGAAATCTGCTTCTGTCCTCCATCATCCGGTATGATTGCCATCACTACTTTTAATGTGCTCAAGATAAGAGAAAAATTAAATAAATAATGTGGAGTTAACCTAAACAGATAAAATGAAAAACAAAACAAAACAAAACAAAAAAAAAAACATAATTTTTCCTCAAATCATTATTATGTGTATCAAGTTAACAAATAATAGATATAATGAAAGGCATAATGAGGAAAATGTGTCTTTCATCATTTTCCATTGTGCACACTGAATATTTCATCTTTTTTTCAAAACAAACAGAAGTAAATGGCTATTTATTATACAAAATGATGTCGTCAGACCTTCCCGGGTGCTTAGTCATATATTGTGCGTTTCTTTAATCAAACCTGACGCTCTGCAATAAAATTTAGAGAGCCGCTCTTTGAAGAAGACTGGCCCACTATTTTATATTAACAGGTAAACCACATACCAAAGCTGTGTTATTCTGTTAGGTGAGGGGAACACGACAACCAGCTAAAAATCAAATGTTTAACCTCTTAGGTAAAGTTCATATTGCGAGCATGTTAGGAAACAAATGCCTTAGTTAATGCAGACTTAGATCAAGAAAAGCAATCATTTAGAGGTGGAAGTAATTAATCAATGTCGATTAATGGTCGTTAAGTATTTGGTCGATCACATGACATTTCATCAATCTGTGTATTTTTTCATTTTCATTTTATCTATGACTGCGCATCAGTACTCACTGAATCAGTTCTGCGGCCGTATGTCAATAAGCTATTGATCTGAGAATTAAGTTGGATAAAGCTACAGTTTGCAAACTGAAAGTTGCAATGAAAATTATAAAACACACATAAATACAAGAGTATTAATTTGAGCAAATATATCAATATTATATATATCATATATATATCAGTATTATATCAAACCTTGCTAGCATGAATTACTAGGTTTAATTTTATCCAAAGCTTATTTAAACACAAACAAACTTAAATATTCAAGATTACTGTGAAAACTAACCTCAACAATGAACTCCTTGACATTATCTTTACAGTATCACCTCACTTGAGTTAGTTTTATGATCAACAGGAAGTCTCTTTTTCATCTTTTCAAAATAAAAGCATCCGTTATCAAAACATACTTTTGCATAGTACTGTATATATATCTTTTATTTTGTCCATGTATGCATGTTTTTATACATACTGAAGTATGTATAAAAACATAGCGATTAATCGATTAATTGATCGTTAATGTTATAGATGCTCGAGTTAGCAGGTTTCTTCCAAACGCCCATCCCTAAGAGTGATGTTACTGCTAAGTACACTCTTTGCTCTGTTTTGGTCTCCACCACCAACTCATGAGAAAAAAATCCAGCTCCTTAGCTGCTAAATGCTGCGCTTCACTCACCAGCTAGTTGCTAACTTTGTCTGCTCAGTGTTCATAGTTCACTTTTTGTTTATCAAAGCTTTGATAACAGTTTCCCACTGCTACTAAAACAGGGTTGATAAAAGTTGTGAACCATTAAAGTTAGAATAAAACCAAAACAATTAGCTTAAAGGCTTAAAAGCTCTGTATAGCTGAGGGGAACAGCAGAGTTAAGTGATAACTCTCTGTGGATTCATAACTTTGATAGACCCTTGTCATATTACACATTTGATCAATTGTTATATGCAAAAAATAGATGAGTGCAGCTTTAACTTACAGAATATTCTACGCTATGGTGCTGGAAGTATCATAATGTGATCATTATGATGTTCTGCAAGGTAGCTGAACCGTGATTACATGATGTATAAATAAGCATCAATCCAGGAAAAGTAACAAGCTCTTAAGGTGCATTTTGATGTCATGTGTGACATAAAAACTAATTTGCATACAGAGAAACTTTATTAGTTATGTGAAAAATTGCAGCTGAGGTGTAAAAATCTGCAGTTAAATTTACATTTTCACATCAACACACCTCTCCCCTTACTTTTTAACTTTAACTTTTTTATTTCTGGGAAATACTTATACAGAGGTAATTACATATTTTTACAGCTCTGGCAGCAGCAGCAGTTTGCTGGGAATTAATGGAGGAAGAGTAATTAGCATGAGCAGCAATAAGCACTATGAGCTGCACAGAAAGAGAAATGTATGCCACCTACAGAAACTTACATTTCATTAACTGAGAGGAGTGTAAAGTGATCTTTTGGGAGGTGCAGTGCAGAAACACCACATCAGTGACCGCTGTATCAACACATATGCTGGTTCAAGGAGTGCTACAGATGTTAATGAGCCATTTTGTCGTATAGGAGACAGATATCGGTTCCATGATAGCTTCCTGGATTCCTGCCAATCCATTATGAGGCACTTCTCACTGTTTCAGCTGTGCTTCAACTGTATAACGATGACGTGTTATCATTGTTAGCAACCCTCATTAAAACTAATTGGTATTGCTATTTGAAAGGAAGCTCATTACCTTGAGGCAAACAGCAACGTTTTGTCTCAATAAGGAATGCTAACACGGCAAACACATTTATTCACTGTTGGAAGACCAACAAAGACATTTACACCCTTCACATTCTGACAAATGGCTGATGAGGAAAAAAGCAGCCAGACTGAAATATCAAGCTTCCTTCCCTACATGGAAAGTATTTCTTACCTTTTGGATCCACGTGGACAGACACACGTGATGGGCAAGTAAATTCTTGCAGTCACAGAAATTCCTCAGTGGGTCACTGGCTTGAAGTTCAACATCCCTGCATATAAAGCACTCTGACGTCTCTGCAGGAGAACAGGAGAAGATAGAGGTTATGAGTGGTTTAGCACTGACTTCACATTGCATCAAAGGCTTTAGTTTAAATTCATGCTGGTCAGGAAATTCATAATCAACTCAGATAGGTGAAAATGATTGCACTTTCTTTACATTATGAGCAAATATTGCCACTTACAATTTCCTAATAGAGCATTCAACACACACTGTACGGCTCCCTGAAGCATAACACCTTTATTTTGTTCCCAGTGGGAGTGTGGCTTTAAAGTGAATCTGGGCTTTAAAGGTAATTGTAGCAGGTTGACATTCCTGACAAGATAATGAACACAACGGTGCACAGATGAGAGGCACAATGGGAAACAAAACTCACTTTTCTTTTTGGTGATTGTGTACAACCGCTAGCATCTTCTTCAAATTTGGTTTCTCTTTCGCTAATGGTGCCAAGATAATTAAAACCAAAATTACTAATTAAAATAAATGATTTTTTTTATCCTGCAGAAAATATCCACTTGTTAAAATGATTTCTTACTTTGGCTACAAACTGCTTTTTAAATAATAATTAAAGCCACACATGGTCATTTTACAAGTTGGCTCAGCCAGATGTCGATTCCCAGTAGGTTTTGCCATGAGCAAGCATTAAGGAATGGTTGGAAGATTAAACTGATAGGCCTGTACCAAATAAAGTTATGGATTGCAATTCTAGAATGTTATTGATAAGCTACAGGCAATATATCAACTATCAATCTAATCTGACTCAATAAAGAGATGACTCAATAAAGTGAAAGCTGTCCTCACACATCATCCATGCAGCAACTATACAGTACATGGGATTTATAAATCTGGCAGTATAGCAAGTTTGGCTAGCAAGCGCACAGCAAGCAGGTGGGAATGTTGATGATGTTTCTATTATGGTGCAAAGCTGGAAGAATATAAACTAGCGATGGATGTTTGGAAGAAACCTGCCAACTCGAGCATCTATAATGTTAACAATCAATGAATCGATTAGTCGCTATGTTTTTCTACATACTCCAGTATACAGCATACATACACAAAATAAAAGACATATATACAGTACTATGCAAAAACTTGTTTTGACAACGGACGCTTTTATTTTGAAAGGACGAAAAAAGAGACTTTCTGTCGACTGGCCATCTAAATCAAGTGAGGTTAAACTGTAAAGATACAACATCAAGGAGTTCAATGTTTTATGTTTTAGCCCCAGAAGAGGCATGAGGTTAGTTTTCACAGTAATCTGGCATATTTAAGTGTGTTTTGTATTTTTTTAATTCTCAGCTCATTGGCTTATTCATGTACGGCCGTAGAATTGAACACTCGGCCATGTTTCAGTTCAGTGAGTTCTGATACGCAGTCATAGATAAAATTAAAATGAAAAAATACACAGATTGATGAAATGTCATGTGATCGACCAAATCATCATCATCATCGTCATTTCGCAACATTGGCATGTGACATCTAAAGAGGATTTTCTGATGTAACACTGCTATTGGCAACAGGGTGAAAAAAGGACTAGTAATTGTTAACAACATCATGTGCTTGCTGTGTGCACACCTTAAAACAGTTCTTTGAACTGAAACGACGCATATCTTGCAGTAAAATGATTTGTATCAGTTCAATTAGGAGCGGACATAAAAAGGTGAGCAGTGGGAAACGTCACACGCTCGCTGCCAAACATGTGGTCCTAGCCCGGGGCCGGGGTCACTCACGGCAACCAGCTTCTTTAATTTAACAGAAAACTTTGCCGGTATCCCTCGTTAGCGATGATTCCCAAACAGGAGCTTTGAAGCTAAACATCGGACAGTTGCTAGAAGCCAGATTTGTTGGTTTCCATCCCATAAAAACATCTGGAGACAGCAGTGAGGGCTAGCTGTCATCCTGAATGGGGGATAAACTGCTGCCTCAGAAGCTCCTGTCTCTTTCGGGGGCCTCTCATTGAACCGGATTGCTTCAGGTGAAAATCTATCTTCGGATGAAAAATCTTTTAATCAAAGGGTTGGCTTTTAATGTAGCCCATCAGATTCTGTGTAAGCACATTTTATTACTGACCAGGCATATATCTCACCTCGCATTAATGTCTCTGACACAAGCTGTGAAACTTTTTTTCTCAAGACACATTTTGGTTACAAATCTGGCATTTTTTTGATAAATATGTGGAGTCTGGGTACCTTCACCCTGTTACTGACACCAGCCGCCTGAATGGAAATCCTCCCAGTGAGTCACTTTCCACTGTGTCAAAACTGTGTTTGCCATCTTTTCGTCTGCCTGTCTAACAATATATCAGGTTTAGTTGGTTTTCACTCATTGTCAGAATAGCTTTGTACGTGTAGAGGAGTTTGCAGAAAATAATGGAGCCATGCAGAGACATACATATAGAGTGTGACAGTGTAGCTAACAGGCAGTCTGTGTGTTTCAACAGCCTGACCGAAAATATTTCCAAACTTACTGTGATGGCAGGTTCACCAATTATACCCACAAGTCCTTTTTAAAATTTCATTCCCCCGAATCTGTACTGCTTTTACGATCATTATGGCAAGCCCCGAGGCACTTTCTGGAGCTAAATAACAGATGCACTGCTGCTGAGAAAATAACTAGGAAACAACATTACAACAGAGATGTAAACATGCGGCGCGTCAATCGTAGCTGAGCTGACACGTCTGCGTGATCTGTGACACCCATAATTAACTGTCAGCCGTGTCAGTGTTCGGCAGCGTTTCACATGAAGGTGAGTGCTCGACTAACTGGCTGAAGTCGCCCCTCGACGCACGCTTTAGCAGCGAACAAAACTTCCTTTGTGCAGCAGCATGCGGCAGCAGCTCCGGGCTGTGTTGTTTCCATACAGGGTGATGATGTACTAAAACAAAGTTTGTCAGTTAAGAGACGTTGATGTCTCCCTATCACAGAGGAGAAACGCAAACTCAGTCGAGAGCACTGTTTATACTACTCCACCGTCTGAAAATGACTTTAGTGGTGGGCGTCTGTCGGTGATGTTTTAATTCCCTGCTGCACAGTGACATGAATCACAAGAAAAGGAAATGATAGGAGCCATAAACTCAACAGAAGGAGTGTCTATGTGATGAGTTTCAAACGCTGTACAGTACACTGTACAGTAAACAAATGGGGGAAAATGCCAGATTGAGATCATTTAATTGTCTGTTGCATTGCTAACGACCTCATTAACAAAAGAATGATGGGAAATCAGCATGGTCTGGGCAAGGAACCGCCTGTGTGACAGCCATCTGGCTACAATGGGGGGTGGGGCTGAGTGGGGGTGGGGGACGGTAAGTTAACACCACGGCCGCCGTGACTTCCAAGCGCAGGCCGAGAGCACCTCTATATGGAAGCACTTATTAGTGTTGTACTCACCAATGAGCACTCAGATGTTAGATTTATGCTCATTAATGTGAAGTACAATGTGATCCAAATCACAAAATGAGGCTGTAGAATGAGTGTATATAGATGTCACGATAATTACTATATCGACTTATTGTTCGATATATAAAAATGGACACGATAGTTTGTTTCTGGACTCAATATATTGACTTTATGTGCTTTTTTGTGTTGTGTTTAAAGTAATGCTGCAAATGTTTGACAGGCAGTACGAATTGCCCAAAAAAACTATATTTCCCAAGCAGCCATTCCAGCTGTTTATATGTTATTTTAATAATAAAATAATATAATACATAATGATGTTTTGTTAACAGAGCCTTAAAGTCTATTTTATTTGTTTTGGTTGAAGCTTATTTATTTATGTTTTATTTATCAAGGATATTGTAATATTTCTTTTCCACATTTCAATTCCAATGTTTAATATTCATTCATTCATTCATTACCATTAACCGCTTATTTATATTTATTTTATTTGTATTTAAAAATGCATTGCTGTGGAAAAGGGTGTACTTATTATGCTCTAATATCATTATAAAACTAAAACAACATGGATACAATGACACTAACGTTTATCATGGAAGTTTTTTGGGAAAATATATCGTCCTAAAAAATGTGTTATCGTGACAGGCATATAGACAGATATTTTAAATGATATGAAAGTAATAAGGGAAAATAACTAAGGGATAATGGCTTATAATAAATAAAGGTGGATTCACTTAATGTTTTCTCAATCATTTTCAAATTTATAGCATGTATAGCAAAATAGCAAATTTAAATGACACACCCACATTATATTTATAATCTATGAATTAGGCTATTTTATACAGGGCCTGTATTATTCAAGCATGTCAGAGTAAGGATTTAGCCATATTTGGACAAAAACAAAAGTGCAAATGCCGTTATACTGGTGCAGATACAAGGTCCCTGCAAAACTGATGTCCTAACAACTTTAATCATAAAAAAGGGGAAGGGAGGTAGTATGCAGTGTTATGTTATATTTGAATAATTATAAAAAAGGCAATGTATTTTTCTCCACTGTAGTTTTTCTCACAGACAGACCTGAGACAGCGTGTTCTCACAGTATGTTATCTTGTTTAGGCTTTGTAGCTCATAGATACGCGCCTGTAAGAACCACACACACACACACACACACACACACACACACACACAGTGTATCACAATCTTCAAATGAGACTTGAACAGCTGTTGGCCTGTCCATGTCATACGTAACTGGCCAATAGAATTCGGTTGCGTTTAGGTCCAACTTCTGCAGAAGATTAAAGTGTGAATTATTACAGAAATTGGGCTCATTCTTACTGGGATCCTGCGAGAGTCCAGGGCTGCATATCTCTACCTTTGACCTTATAAAAAGCAGGTTATACTAAGAACGTTTACTCTTGGGCTTACCAACCTGAGAGTCCTTTACAAGCATATATAGCAAAATAGCAAATTTAAATGACACACCCACAGTACATGTATAATCTATGAATGAGGCTTTTTTTATACAGGGCCTGTATTTTTCAAGTATGTCAAAGGATGGATTTTATAATAGTTATCATCAAATCAAAACATCTCTACCCTATCAGGCAAATAAACGTGCAAAGTTTTCATCCCTGAAATTAGAAGTCCAAGCCAAAATGGCCCTGATGACATCATGTGGGTTATTTTTCAGACTTCTTCCCTTAAGAGCCACAGAAGAGATTATACAGTTTAACTGTTTTCAATTGTGGGATTAGGGATTATTGCTTACTACTAGTTTTAATTATAAATGTAATTTTAATTGATACAACTGTTTTGCTTCTGTTTATTATATGTAAATATTTTAATTAAGCTATTTAAGGTAACTACAAGGGATGGGTTTTGGAAGAAAGCTGCCAACTCCAGCATCCATAACATTAACAAATTGCTATGTTTTTGCATATATGGGCAAAATAAAAAAAATAAATATATATATACAGTACTATGCAAAAGCCTGTTTTGATAACGGACACTTTTATTTTGAAAGGACGAAAAAAGAGACTTCCTGACGATTGTAAAACTGAATCAAGTAAGATTAAACTGTAAAGATAACGTCAAGGAGTTTAATGTTTTATGTTTTAGCCCCTGAAGAGGCATGAGGTTAGTTTTCACAGTAATCTTGCATATTTGTGTTTTATCTTAAAATATGTTTTGGATAATTTAAACTCAGTATTCATGCTCACAAGGTTTGATACAGTAAGCTAGTTTTGCTCAAATTAATACTCTTGTATTTCTGTGTGTTTTATAATTGTTATTGCAACTTTCAATTTGCAAACTGTAGCTTTATCCAAATCTATTCTCAGCTCATTGGCTTATTCACGTTAAAAAAAAAAAAATACACAGATCGATTAAAAATTCCGAGTGAGGGACCACATTCTTAACAACCATTAATCGGTCATCGATTAATTATTCCCATCCCTAGTAACTACATAATAATTTTGGCATAATCTCTGCATATATAACCTAATTAAATTAAGATGCCAAAATGGTGATGCAAACAAAAACATGGTTTCTGAATTTCTTTCTAAAATTTCAACCTACAACTTTCAGAAAAAGCTACAACACATCATTATAATTTCTACTTGGCAGCCAGTGTAGAACAGCAACATTTCACTCTGCTAGGAGAAGGATTACATCATGCTGAGGGGAACAGATGACCCTAATAGTTATATTAGGTGTTATATTTTGAACACACTTCCTTGCAGGGATTCTAAAATGCTTGATAGTCTGGTCTCAGTGTGGTAACATCTGGGTGACATAGGAAGTAGACATCACCAGATAAATACACAATAATAACAATCAGATTTCTACTGATGTATGAAAGTGTAATATGTTCCTTGTGAAATGTAAAGAAACACTTTAGGTGGCATACATACCTATGAAAACACTTGTGATTGACCCTGCTGAAGACAGTGTTTGGTACTCACTGCCCATGTTTCACTTGTTGTTGTTGTGGAGGAGAGACGACTCCTGAGTACTTCCAGATACCAGCTGTTTCTTCCACTTCCTGTTAACATTCCTCTGTTTTCTCTCGCTCTGGTTGCATGGACATCAAGGGAAAAATCACATTAAAACTACTGTATATCTGCACTTTCTACTACGGCGCTTACTGTTCACTCTGTGTTTTTGTTTTTGAGGAAGTTATGAACAAAATGGGCGGCCAATCACAGCTGCGCACCGGAGCACGTCAGGACAGGAAGCCAAACGGACAAAAAGGAAAGAAAAAAAGCTTTCCGGTGCATTCTCTGTCAGGACTCTGTGTGAAAACAGATGTGAGTGAAATGTTGACATTGTAAAACACTGTTTTTAGCCACATGCATTGTGCTTTTTATCAGGAGAGAAGAGTATGAAGATGGGAAGATTTCATAATGAGAGACATTTCTTAAAAACAACACTGTGTTGCTAAACCATCAAGTACACTCACTGCTGGGAAATGACTAACAGAACTTGGAATTTCCCCACACATCTTTCTGTACAAATATCAGTGGAAAGTTCCAAGTAAAGGTCATTAGAAGTAAAACTGAGAGCATTAAGAGTTTTCCTTCAAGGACCTCCTGTTTACTACTTATTAAAAGTAAGTGAGGAAGTTGCTGAATTGCACATATCTCCCTTAATAACACTTAATAAATATGGTAAAAATGGTATTCTTATGAAACAAAATATAACACTACAAATGTTAACAGTGTCCAACTAACTAAGAATATCTTCCTCATTTCAAAGTGAGGCCTTGAAACAACTAACTGGCTAGTAGCTTGTTTTAATGCGGTGGAGTTGTCCATTAATAAAGGAGTTACTTCTACTTGTGCTAACTTTATTTTACCACTGAATGGGAATAGAGCCCATGCATCTTCACAGATCCAGATACGATTTTCACATTTTTCACCATTTTCTGATGGTGACTGAGAAAATTAACCAAGGTCTAACAACATTGCCGCAGTCTGCAGATCTCAAGCTCCAGATCCAGAATTTCTCATTGAGGGAGGAAGAGTAGATGTGCTTCCAGGTCCTTTTAAACATTTTTTCCTTGTTTATGTATGTGGGAAAAGCATGTAATATATATATATATTTTAACTTACTTTAAAACATGTCTTATCCATGTATTTTTAAGCGATACAACTGTCTTGCATCTGTTTATTGTAAGTAAATATGTTTAATGAAGTTATTCAAGGTAACTACATATTCATTTTGGCATAATCTTTGCATAAATAGCCTAATTAACTTAAGGTACCAAAATGATGATGAAAATAAGAACTAGTTTCTGCATTTCTTTCTAAACTTTGTTGCAATGTTGAACTCAGTCATAGTGTTAGCTTAAACAAACCTGGTTTAGTTTTTCCTTCTCAAAGTACTTTCGAGGTGGACATGCTGTTTAAATAAACCAAAAATAAAAAATAAATATAACCTGTGTGTTGTTTTACCAATAATGCTATTTCTTCAATAGCATCCCAAATAATCATGTTGGAACAAACAAAGAAAGAATTATATGTTGATTTACAATACTATGCTATAATTATACTATAGGCCTAACTGGCTTTTCCCTGCAAAACAAGCACAATGCTATTCCTTTATGCCCATGTCTTCTACATGAATCATCAGCAGTGAGAGTGCTGTCTTTGTGCCTGAGACATGTTGTATCATGTACCTCATGTGCATATTAAGACCCTTTTTAAAGGGTTCTGTTTTTTCTTTATACAGACGCAAAATGTGAAGAGTTCCATACCTTCTCTAACTAAGCACTCAGCTCCAAATAAAATAAAAACCTTGGAGAAATTGTTGGTATGGGATAGGTCTACACTCTGCCTAATTAAATGGCACGTCTCCTACTATTCATGAAGAGCACTTATTAAAACAAGCATTCACATCCAATCCACTAGATAAATGACTTAACACCAAGTGCCATGAAGCCCATTAAATTGCTTCTTTAGAGATGGATCGCGTCCAAACACACAATCAAAGGATTTGACTGGGATTATCTCAGATTAGAAACACTCAGGGACAAATGAGGAGATGACAGGATATCATACATTGAAAGGATAAATTAGCAGTCACATACCAGACCAAATTTGTGATGGGTGTTAGGGAATAAAGAGTGGGGGAAAAAGATTGAGTGCTAAAAAGCAAAGGAACAGCTCTTCAGTTTTTAGTAAGCCCAATGATACATGGCCAATGTAAACCACAGTAAAAGCTTTTCCCTCTCCCTCTAAAACCTCCTGCCATCTAAATAAAGTCCACATCAGGGGAAGAATCAACCACTAAAGACTGAGAAATGGACACAAAGTAACTGGTGAGAGATTAATCTGTTAGTTTATGACCTTATGGTGTTACTGTGGAAAACATATTTTGTTTAAGATCCTTTCACACACCATCATACTGTGCTTTTAGTACATTTTCAAGTTCATTCGCAAGTCTCTAAAAACAATTTTGAAGTCATTGGTCAGAAGGCAACTAAGTTCATGAAACTGAATCCATGCACTATCAAAGCAAATTTTAACTTAAAAGAGATACATGTTTATTTTGTTATTATTATAATGTCAAAAGTGAACCTTATTCGTTCAAATAAGCTTCCCATCTGTCAGAACTATATTTCAGTCAGATATATAAAAATATATTGATCACTGAGGATAATTAGCCTTTGGCAATTCCTTTAAAAAATGCAGCTCTACAGAATTTACAATAAACCAAAGCATTTGTAACCAAACATGAAAATTGTGAGCTTAATTTACAAATCAAATGTGATAGAGCCCCTTTTCTTGCATGGTAGATATTTTAGTTCTGCTGTAATTTGAATATTCAAAAGTAAAGTAAAGCAGGTCTAGTGCTGATAAAACACTTTTCAGGAGGATAAATAATGTAGGCAGTGGTTAATGTTAGCATGTACTTCTTTGCATATTTTAAAACCAATGAGGACCTCCGTTCAATCGCATTAAAATAAGGCTTTCGCTTTCTCCCAGACAGCAATAAAAGGTATTTTGGAGGGTTTTGCGCATTAAAGAAATCTGACCTATGAACTCAACATAATCTTCCCTGTCATGTGCTCACTTGTCAGGCTCTTTTCCCTTTGTGCTGTGACTAGGTGGCATGGACAGTGGGAAGCAGTACAGTACCTGCAGCGCCTGTTGAAAGCTGAAAAGCTCAATTCATCTGCTCTTTGATCTGTTTCGTCGTCTTTAATGATGAATGATGTGACTTACAGGTTGTCTTTGTGTAGGATTTTGTTTGAGCTTCTCCACTGTGGTTTGAAGGTTCATAAGTTCACTATCTGTTAAACTGTGGCTCTATTTTCGGATATTTCATGAATTATGACCAGAGACCACAGGATGATTGGTGCTGATCATATGAATAATGCATATTACATTTTGAAAACCAATGTTTTATAAATTAAAAATCCATCAGTCACTTGGTAAATTAATCTTACACCAAAAGCTACTTTCAGAACGGAATAAACCTCCTTTTCTATTTTTTTTTTGTATAAGGAAATATAAAATGTATTGATCAGCTACTGTGAATTTTTTTTTTTTTTTTAAAGCCACATTTTTTGGGACACATTTATGAAAACAGGCCTTTGGATAGACATTTCCCTGCAGCAGCAACATTTGTTAGGAGACACGCTGTCAACTTCTATTGGCCGTTTTTACTGGAGCATATAATATTGTATATCCTATAAGCTCCAATACAAGATGCTTCCAGCTATTTTTCCAAAAAGCATAGCATTGGTCAAAATGCTTACTTGCGCTGCTTATCCTTTACAACATTCAACATTACGAAGGACTCATCCTGCTGTTAGGTTTGTATGAGATAAGGAAAGTGGAAACTAGCAATATAGGCTAACTAGTTTGCATTTTCCACTCAAAAAACTCTCAAATTTTTAGTTTTCACATGGAAAGTGTAAGCTAGCTAGCTAGGCAAACAAGCTTCCATTGGAAAAGAAAATGCTAAACCTAGCTTGCCAACATTAGCATTAACTCCCTCAAGATGGAAGTTTTTCTTGAAGTTATTCAACACATGTGAGTTATTGGCAGCTCCTGTGTTTGTCCTGCATTATACAAAGGAGGACTTGCTAGCCAGCTCTCTCTTTTTCACAGGTCCAAAAGTGCAGGTCGCAGCATTAATGACATTGTTCCGTTCATGTGATTCAGCCAGGCAGAAATTCTTTGCAACATAAGTTATCATTTCAAAGGATGGCTGGCTGGTAACTTGCAGCTAAAAGACAATCTACAAGTTACTCCCATGTTTTAGTTTGGTTGCACTTCATTGCAGAATTAAAAGTTGGCAGCCTGGAGCAGCCACCATAGCCTCTACATAGAAATTGCATGGCACTCTCCACTTACCACATTTGTTGCTATGGCTAACATCAGCTTCTAAGCCAGGGGTGGGCAGTTCATTTTCCCAAGGGGCCACATGAGATACTGCAAAGGTTGCAGAGGGCCAGACCAATACTCTGAACTGAATTTTGCTCAAAATGAATTTCATCGCTTTATAAAATGCAGTAATTTATATGTTTTTGAGCTGCTACTGCTGCAAAGAATACATGTTATGATAAAACTGTGTTAATGTGGAGTCAAATATAGCAGTAAAAATCGTAAAAACTTCAATCATTATCTCACTTTTCCATTTATTTTAAACACATCATACATTCAAACCACAAAAACAATATAAAGCATGTATGTTATGCAGTATTCCAGCAATTTATTAACTCTTTTTGTGTTTTTCACAAGGTAACAAGTGTTTTTTGTGGAACGCATTTCTGTGCAGGTGCATATGCAGGCCTGCACATACGTAAATCGCCTTCAAAATAAATGCACTGCGGTTGTATTGATTTCTAATTTCTGGGTAACCTCAGGCGGGCCGGACAGGGACAGCCAATGGGCCAGATGTGGCTCGCGGGCCGCCTAATGCTCAGGTCTGCTCTAGGCCATGGATGTAGTTAAATAACAGGTTACAGGCAACTGTAATTACATGGTTTAACCACTATGTCAGATTGGCATTAAAGTCCGGCACTGTTCCAAGGCTTGCTCTAAGCTGATTAACTTCCGGTGTAGGCACTTAAACAGAAGGGATATTACCAACCATTTCAAGTGCCTGCCCACACAGATACTGAACCAATAATATTAAATTCTGACATTGTTAGTCCGTACCAACAATACACACTCCCCGGAGAACGCTAATGTAAAAATGAATAAAACTGAAATGTCTTACTTTTGGTAATTACAGCTTTGACCAAACAGACACACAAGAAAAAACAAGCACTGCTTATATATGTGCAGGCCATATACTGATTTCTTAGCAAAAGTAAAATTTGATTTCAGTTTGACTTTAAATAAAGCTCCTGACATCATCTCCCCATACACACACACTGACACACTGTTCTCTCTGTGGCATTTTGAATGCCTTTGATCATTCCACTTGATCACAGCTTTAAGATGTCAGCTGCGTTTGAGATAGGGAGAATTTGTCATTGGCTGCTGCCAACTTTCTCTCTGTCATCCAATTTTACTGCCTTGATTTACCGCAGAAGCTGACAATTTGAGTGTGAACGAGGGCGTTTCACAGACACATAACTCCATATCTAACACCTTCTCATAAACAATAAACTGCTGAAGTTATTTTGTTCTTGTCTCATCCTGCACTATTAACAAGGCTCTATTAACAAGCACTGCAGGGAACAAAGTCTGATCTTTTCCGATTATTCAACGAATCTGCTTGCAATCCAAAAATAAAAACAGTTATTGTCACAAAGTTTTAAAGTCAAGGTTGGATGTTCAAGGTTGCAACATGGTTTAAATATTCAGACTTGACCATGTAAAGCTTCGGGAGGTAGAGCATTTTCACTCCATTAGAGAAGGGACAAGCATAATTATGAAAATGAGATAAGGGAGAATCAAAATGACCTGATTGAAAAAAAGAGAAAAAGTCCTCCAGTGCAGAACTTAGTTTGATTGATTCGGAGCAGATGAGCCCAGGGCTCCACTGTTGGCAGCCCAGGGTTCATGCTGTAATGATAGCTTTATAATTAAGATTAAAGACCACAGAGCACAGACAAGACACTCGAGTGGTGTTGCGGGCTTCTCCGATGACACTGGGAATAATTGGAGAGAAGTATCTACAATCCCTACCTCCCCAAAGAGTAGGAGACTGTGGGTATCACTATATGCAAACACTGGATGAGACTGACAATTGGAATGAGGTGGAAATATCAAGATCGCTGAATTATTTTAGACTGCGTGATAGCTCACAATCTCTGTGTCGCTTGCAGGTTTAAAAAAAAAAAAAAAAGAACGAGGTTGATTTATGTATTACTGTGGTGTATAATTTAAAAAATTGAAGCAAAAGGCATGTGTTAAACAGCAGATTATTTGTGATTATGATGATTCACTCTTTACACGGGGCAGATTGGAGAGCCATCTGGGCAGCAGTTATGACTGAGACAGACTGACTTCTGTTACTAATGAGTTGGACAGCATGAAAAGAACAACCACATTCTCAATAACTTTCTTCCTTTATATTTGAGAAGACAGTTGGTCATTTTATACAGTCTATGAGGTAATCATATGGGTAATGCCTGGTGCACACTATAGAGGATTCTCAAATTTAAGCGATTTTAAAGTGGCAGTACACAGAATTCAGGGAAGGTTGATCGTCCGGCAATGGCATCATGGTGGCTGAGCTGGTGGCTAGTAGCTAACGGTGCAAGCGGAAGGAGAGCTGAAAGTGGGGGAACCAGACTGGTCTCCCCTCAAAAACAAAAGTACCACTTACTTTTAATGTAACTTGTGTTTTTTTTAATGAAACTTGCTTTTTTCCGGGACTTTTTTTTTTCTTTTTTTAGGTAACCTGCATTTCTTACGGGACTTTTTTTTAACATAACGTGTTTAACTTCCGTGGCTCACAGTTTGTGAATCACATTTTTTGAGGTAACTTCCGTGGCTGACATCACCCTCAGAACTACTTCACTTCTGCAATTTTACAAACATTTATTTACTGTTTAAACCGTCTTTTATAACGCCTTACAAGGATTTTTTGTGCCCTAAACCTAGGTCAGTGGTTTTTTGTTTTACAAAAGCGTACCGCACGTGTATGTTTAATGACGTTCGTGCTATTTTTAGAGTGCTCAGCTGTACCGCAAACCACTTTTGACAAACACTCATATGTGTCGTTATGGGTGTTGTTGACAAACTGTGTATTCTGTCGTTTAGGTTGGAGATCTTGTTGGGGGAACCATTGGTGACGTATTCTATCGAAGAGGTTTGTATGTTTTCTTATGAAAACATGATTCCTATATCCTACAAAATCTGACAGATTTTTCAGCTGGTTGCATTTCTATGTGCTACATCTGCACCTAAACAAAATTGAAGCCATGACTGAAAAGACAAAATCAGCATGGCTCATACATTTTACAGCACAGTCTGGAAATAAAGTTTTATTACACTCAAACAGGGCTAGTACAAGCTGCTAGCTACAAACTAACATGTTGGGGACGTTTCCTGGTTAGCTCACTCTCATTGTCCATTGCAGGTTTCTGTTCTTTTTTCCATCGCATTTCCTTTCACACTACAGGATTTCAGTCAAAAATATCAAACATATTTCACATATATGATTCGAACTCCCACCAAGTCTGTAATATTAAGATTATTAAGATATGGTCATTTAGGCAGACCCTAGACTGTATATATGGTTTGCCAGCTCCCCAAAAGTGAAGCCAAAACATCTTGATCGCCCCCTGGTGGCTATAGTTCATCAAACCTTGCGTCCTCCATGTTACCATACAGGAAATGGGCCAAATTAAAAAGTCACATCAAAAACATTTTTGCAAAGATGATTTTTGTCACTGTTCATAGTTCTTATCATGCTGATATATTAAGTCTTCCCTATTCTAATCATTTTTGTCTTCAGTAGTAATTTGATGCTTTAATTTAGGGGTGTAACATCATGATTGACAGCTCCCATTGTGCTCTGATTGATAAGTGGGATGGCGGGTGTTTGGATGGGAACTCGATACTCTCACTCTGTTCTTTGTGCAAACTCTGGCACAAAAGTATGTCACCAGCAAAAAAGATGGCAGTGGCCGTATCCTGGATTTTTGGCTTCACTTTAGTAGTATATATAGTTTATATACGGTTATCTACGGCTTAGATAAACCTTGAATCAGGAACACCCCCGCCATTGTTGTGAAGGGCATATTGGACCCAAAATGGGCCCAGTGATCTTCGCGTGTGCTGCCAGCATAAGTCAGAGCAAGGAAAATCTCCCCATGTAGACACCCCTTTGTTAAATAACATTTTCAGTCAGTCGTCTGCTTTTCAGTGTTTCACTGCAGCTTGTCAAGGTTCATGTTCAAAGTGGCCATCATTTCTCACCTTCACTGACATCTCCTATCTGATGAGGGTGAAGTCGAGTCGCTTAGATGACTAATAATCATATCAAAGGTGCCATGTCATGCAGCAGATTTAAATAAGAGGGTTTGGGGGAGCATTTGCATGCATCTGTATGCCTGGGCTAAGAGGCTAATGTCATAAAGTACGGCGCAGACATGATTTAATGTAATCTGTCATGTCATATGCTAATCTTCAGTCCTCTCAGTAACATACAGCATGTTAGCAAGGGGAGATTTCAAGAAGCACTACAGTAAGTCAGAGGTGCAGAACTGAACAGTATAAGATTAACTACAGTATACGTTTGTGAACTTATCATTGAGTTGATACAGTCCGCCTGTATTATAATTTACTGTTATTTTTGTTGATGTAAAAACAGGTAGCGATGACACTGAATTTAGCTGTTAGTACGACTTTGTAGGGCCTTACAGCAGATTTATTTCAAAGCTTACCAAGAGAAGACGTTGTCACCTACTGCCACTAAGAACTCTTGCCAGTCTTCGTGCCCATTGATGCTTCATGAGCTTAGTCTGGTTCAGTGGATTCCTTTATTTTGTAGTCAGTATCATTAAATAGTTCTTTGAAAACAAGCAGTGCAGATGTAACATATATGTCAGCCTTCAACATGCAGTACCCAGCATTTATGATGTCAAAATATATAATGATAGCAGTCTTGATTCAATTTTGTAGCAGCACTTTCAGTTTGATCATGCATTCTAATAAACACAATCAGCAGTGTTTGTCGGTGGGAAGCCTGCGGGGGGTCTTCTCGGCTGATCAGGGTGTCAGCAGAGTGGAGGGTGGAACTTGGAGAATAGCATGAGCTCTGTCTGTTACGCCTTTCTGGCTGAGCTTATTACTGGCAGGTGAAGAGAAGCAGCAAACAACATTGTGTACCATGGAGGTATCAGTCTGTGTACACTCCCCAGGACAAAACTAGATTTAGCTGAGGACTTAAGTTAAAGGCTGCAGTGCGGCAAGAATTGTGCATTCTAACTTGGAACTAATAGGGGAAAAACTAATATTAAGGAAATAGACTAATACAGCACTTAAGATGAATTCAAAATTAACAGACTTTTCAGAGTGTATTTTTGTCAATGAACTATGAACAATACATTTTTAGTGGCCAAAATGTTATGCTGGGTGAACTGATAATACATTGTGAAAGGGTCAAAGTTCTTAGACGAAAAACAATTGTCAATAACAAGGTACCCCTGCCCTAAACTATATACTGATTTTTGTCTAATTTACTCTAAATAGGACCATAATTTACATAGTGAATCATACTCTATTGAAGAACACTCGACAATGTCGATTAAGACCTTAAGCTCATTAGGAAAATGTTTACGGAGGTTATAAGTAAACAAAAAAAGGATGATTTTATTGACTTCTTTTTGCAACCAGTATAATCGCCCCCTGCTGGCCATTACAAAGAAAACAGGTTTAAGGCACTTCCGTATTGGCTTAATTTTTCAGGTTGGAGGCTACCACTTGCATCGTGCCCATAAAGTCACTCTCCCTAACGGCTTGAGGTGATTTTTCACCTCCATTGAGCTAGGGTTGAAACACAAAGACATTTTCTGTAACAAGTTATTTGTGAAAATTTGGCTACTGCATTGTTTTGGCAGTCTTAGTCTCAGTTTATTTACACCTAACGCCCATCATGCCAACTCTATCACTGTTAGCTGTAAATTACCAACCTACGCACCAACAGTTCAGACTCTGAATGCAAAACTTGTGAGAAACTTTTCTTTGGTATTTTTATTCAGATCTCTTGGATTATTCTTGATCTATGTCTATGTACAAAACTGTTCATTCAAATTTAAGGAGCAATTTGAAAGAAACTATTTGTTGCTTTAATTTTTTTTTTTTGTAAGTGCATCTAGGTCTTAATATGCCCTTGGCAATTCATGTCCCTTGACATCTTTCCACCAACCATAACTTGCTTTATGTTTTGTCTAAACACACACCTTCACAGGATTCAGGGTTATGTTTAGTATTTGCTAACAAATGTAGCTTGGGTTGATTATTTAGAGTCTAGGGTAGCCTGGTGTGGCACTAGCCAACCCTAAAATCTGATTAACCAACCCAGGTGACACCCCATTATCCTACACCATAATTGGCTATCTGCCCCACCAGAGGCTCGTTCATTTGAACTTTGTTTGTATTTTATACTTTGACTGTATTTTTTTAATGTATTGTTTTCTTTTGTATCTAGCCTACACAGGAATGTAAGAAAATAGATACTGTAAATTAAGTCATTAAAGTTGATATAGAGCAGTGGTGACTTTTACTGTAAAATGCCACATGATGTCCTTTTTGGTGTCTCTTTAATACTGCTTTTCTTTTTCATATTGAAGTGTTCAGAATTCAGAGGCAATTTCTATTCTTGCAAAATGTAGATTGTACAGTGAGGCACATAGTTGCCAATGAATCATAAACTGATACATCACCGCTGCATTTCCCCGTTCATCAGTTTCATGATTTGACCTTTTTCTTGATGGGGGTAACGTTCGCTTTTCATACAAAGTGCAATTTCCGCACACTTTTATCATTGGCTCGCAGTACACATGGTGGGAGAAAGGAGCTAAATTTGGTCACAAGTGGCACTGCTGCCAAAATACCAAAGAATGGAAAATAAATTCATTGGAGGAAAATGTCAGGTACGAAGCTGTGAGAGGGACTTTGGAGGTCTGACAAGACACAATTACAGACTGGCCCCCCACTGAGAACTGGGATGTGGTATTTTCATGTTGCTAGTCTCTCAAGTAAGCCCACAGCAGCATTGCACACCCCTCTTTGATCTGTGTGGAGGGGGCGTCTGGTGCATCCCTCTTTCGCTGCTGATATAGTGTGGGAATGAATGTCAGGACAAAGTCAGCAAAGGGCCAGCCCCCTCCCAAACACACTCCTGATGCACAGGAGCATTAAAATGTGTAAACCGCATAGCAGTGAGCCTTCTGTCTATAGCTGATGATCTCTAAGGTAGGACAGACTGTGAATGACTGTAAAATGGTTGCATCAAATACATTTGAATATAATATGATGTGCTGTAAGTAGGCAGTAAAAACTCAAATACCATATTTCCTTCAGCCCCCTTTAAAATAGACCATATATTCTTACAAACATACTGTATACCCTGATATATACAGTTTGTACTCTCATCTAATAATCTTTGCAATTATTCATACCCTGAAGACAGCCTGATAAATTGCCTGCGGTAATTAAAATGATTAAGTGAGAAGTGCAAAATGGTAATTTATCCTTGCATGACAGAGTTAAGTAAACCTGGTTATAAAACTTGCCTAATTAGCTGTCGTAAAATAGAGCAGGGTGGTAAACCAGTGAACAGGTAGTTACACAGAATGAGGTGTTTTTCAGGCTTGCCAGATGGTCATCTTGGGGTTTTTTTTTCACCTCTACAGACTTAAGCGCTTTATGTGTTACTTTTGTTTAATGTAACATTTAACACATACAAAATGATCGTCTTGGCTTGGTATACGGCCATCACAATAAAGGTATGAAAGAAAATAATGGTCTTAAAGATTTTAATCTTTTAAGTGACTCATTACCTGCATGTGGAATTTAATGACTACTGAATACTTAATGCTGGAATTTTAATGGCACTGAATATAAAGTGCTTTAATATTTTGCTTTGCAAAAACAACACGCCACAAAGGTTAAGGTTTAACATTTTTACATATTTGTTCATTTGTTGTTACTATGTCCAGACTGCAATATATGAGACAGATAATCCGTAAGAAAATCTTGTTCCTCTATCTCCTCTTAGTGCTCTTGATAGCAATTGCAAGAATCCACTATGCCTCAGCGAAAACAAGCAATCAGAGTCGAGGAGTCTCTAACACAACTATCAAACTGCAGTCAAAGTTTACATGTAAAAGAGCAAGTGATGACCCAGCTGCCATTTGCTGCTTCATCTTGCATAACTGCCCGTGACTCCTCTCTGCTGGGCTGTTGGTCTCTGTGCACTCTTCTGAGCAAGTCATCTCTGTATCATTGTACTTTTTTTTATCTTGTTGTACTCTGTAGCACCTTGGGATTGCTTTTAACAATGAAAAGTGCTTTACAAATAAAATGTATTATTATTATTTTCATCTCTACTGGGATGGAGCTAAGACTCTCCAGGCACCCATCCATGGTCTCTTAAATGCAGAATCTCAGGTTGGTTTTATTGAAGGTGGAAAGCCATAAAGCTAACTGTTGTCAATACAGCTAACAGTGTAGATGTGTCAACTTCTTCATCTTCTCTGAGGGCAAACAGGACTCCACAGTGACAACACAGGTGGCATTACAAGATAGGATGGGCCGGGGCTTGCAGGTTAGCATGCTAATTTCATAACACTATAGATGTCTAATAACACATCGATGTCTGACTTAACATCAAACCAGTCACTTCTGCACACTCTGTTGATAATGTTTGTTCATTTTTAGAATGTTTGAAAATCTGCCTAGATGTTACACATTGTACCTTTAATCCATGTTGTCTGAATTCCTCTCTTTGAAATTTTCAATAGTTAATCAGATTCACAAATTCAAATGGAAACTAAATCCCTCCATTTTCAAAGACTAGATTCAAATTAAACAGATAGTATTGGCAGTAGGGCTGTGCGGTATATCGGTATTACGAGTTATGCCAATATCTTTACGAAAAGATATGTAGTTGCGACAATACCGATATATAATACCTTTTGATGTTGCCTCAACTTAGGACCGCTAATTGTTACCGCCGTTTCAGATTTCAGATTGCAGATGAAGAACAACATGATGTTGTTTGCAAAACATGAAACAATTAATTGCTTCAAAAGGGGAAGGTTTTGTGCTGTTGTGTTGAAACTAAACACTTTGCATTTTTTGTTTAAAATACCAATATATATAGTATATCGCCATTCAGCCTAAAAATAGCGGGAAAAATACCTCTGGACTATCAGATTACATTCAGTCAGTCCTTTGGTGAAATACCTTTCCTAAACTAAAAATAAAAAAATAGAAACAGTGTATTTGATAGTTAGATTCAATTAATCTCTTATTACTTGCTAAATATGTGTCAAAAATGATTCATCAAATCAGTCAGTTTTTAGATCACAATCTCCCTTCTCTTCCTGTACACCGTAAAAATATTTAAATATTTCTCATCATTTATGTTCTGTCTCAATTTGCCAGGCCTGTCCTCAGTTAAGGTTAACCTCTTTTCTTCCCTGTCCTGTCTTTGATATAAAGTTACATTGTAATGACGACAAACAACATGTCGCAGCCAATGCACGGCCCACAGAGACATGCACAGTAACCTTTCCCAACATTGCCCATCTCAGCACGGCTCTGTCACATGCTCAATAGCATTGCATGTGACACTACACTCTGGGGCAAATTTATCCCAAATATGATTTGAGATGATTGAAAGCTTTTTGATTTGAAAGTGTATTCTCTTAAGCTAAGTGCTCTCAGAGACCATCAAGGAAATTTAATTGCCTCACTTAGAGAAAAAAGCAGGTTTTCTGACCCAAACGATATCAGATCTTAACATCTCAATAGAAACACATGGAATTGGATGGTCAACTGGGCGCCTAATGTCATTGGGAAATGCAATTTTCTGATGGCATTTCCTAAGTCTGTCTCACCGAAAGAACAAGATTGATAAAAATCTTAATGAGCCATTTTCAGAAGTGGACTTTGGCTTTGGCTTTATGGTAGATCATGGAGCCAAACAACCATGAATGTTGACCTTATAAAAGGAAAGTTTGTCTATTTGAAAAACAGTCTGCATGATGTGACCGTGTGCTAGTACAAAGGATTGGAAAATCAGCTTTAGAAAGAAATAGAGGAATAAAGAGACTACATATCCAAACACCATACTCTATTGCACATACAGTAAACACATTGAAAACCAAACAAATGTAGAGAATAAAAGTGCATCTTTTTTGTACATTTCCTAAGCTGAGACACTGGTCTGAGTTCACTTTTTCCTCCAATTATATCCATCTGAACAGAGCACACAAATTTCCCACATGCTACCCAGCATGGAGATAAGTCCAGACTGGCCAGCAGCCTGCTGCTGGATAGTCATGGTCGCAGGTAATGCCAAGCTGAGGTGGATCATCCCCAACCTCTTCAAACAAGATGGAGATATTGTCTCAGATGAGAGTCCAACACATTGGTGACATAAATAAACCAGACAGTCACAGAATAGGAACATAAAATATTCTTATATAAATAAGGAAAATAAATCAAAAAAATAAAAGTATTATTATGCAGTGTATGGAGCAATGGCACAGCTCTTTCCATCAGGCTATACATGCATGTTGTTGAGATTCAACTAAAGGCAAAGAATGTAGTTAATTCCATCAAACCACTCAGCACTCTCAGTGCCATTATGCTCACTAACTATAATTAGCTGAAAATGAAAAGGTAAATAGTGCTCAATGCTTACTGCCTTTACTGTATATTATTAAATATATTTCCAATCTACCTTTACACATGTATACATCTTTTTATTTTATGTATTTTCCATTTTCTCTGATATTATCATCCTATCATGACCACCATGAATTGTCAAGGCACTATGGCTTAGACTCCACTCCTTCTTCATGCTGGTTTCAAGTAGGGATGGGTACCAAATTCTGTACTTTTATAGGTACCGACCAATTTCCGTCGGTACTACCGAGTACCGATTCATGTAAAATCAAACGGTACCATGTTTCGGTACCTTAACGGCGTTAACTGTAAACTGAACATTGATTTCAACCTGTTTTCATTTGACGTCTTTGATTAACAAGCGTGCTGACGATCGCACTATTTTTATTTCTTTTATTTACCTCCTCCTCTGGTCCTGTCTGCTCACCGCGGCCACTAGCCACTAGCTGCTGCCCTCTTCTACCGCGGCGCAGAGACGAACAGCCCGGCTCTAGGCCTGCTAGCCACCAGCTGCTATCTTTTCAATGTCTCTACCCGGGCTTCGTCTGCCTCAAGATTGGACCTTCCTTACTCCGTTTGCTCTCTCCATTCTTCTGTAGACCAGTCATTAACAGCTAGCATTTAGCTGCTGCATCTCTGGTCCTCCGCTAATACTCCGCTCTTCAACTCAGGAATATTACCCGCCACTTTACTCCAAACTGCCTCGCTGAAATGAAATCCCTCGGACTCCTGCGTCATCCTCGATATGTGCACAGAGCAGCCCGACTCAACTTTGTTTATTCCAACCATGCCATGCCCACAATACTGTCTGACCGGTGCTGCGCCGCACAGCTACGACGTCATCACAACAAATCACACGTGCACTTGTAACTTTTGAGCTCCTCTGCATTCTTTGATAACACTGCAACCTTCATGTTACAAAATGCACGTTCACTCAACAATAAAGCACTGCTCATCCTGGATGTTATAGTGTTTTGATATATTTTTTAAAGTTTATATTTTGAGAAATAAATATGTTGAATTGAAAAAAATAGATTTTATTATTAAACAAATTAACATTTATTACCACATAAACAAATGCAAAAGTACCGAAAATTGGTACCGTTGAGTACCGGTACCGATTCCCAGGTACCGGGTATCGGTACCGTATCGATTCAAATGTGAAAGGTACCCATCCCTAGTTTCAAGTAACATTCATTGGTTGAGAAAATATTCTGCTCATCTAAATTACGGTGACTGATATAACACATACATGTAAATGTGAATCAAAAATACCTTGTAGGAACAACACAAACAGAGTTTATAGTTGTTACGCTTCCTTTTGTTGTTGCTGTTCTTTTGTGTTGGAGTTTTAGTCATATTTTGTGGTTGGTTTGCTCATTTAAATAGTCATTTAGAGTCTTTGTAGTTGTTGCGTGTCTCTTTGTGGTCATTTTCTGTCTCATTGCAGCCAATGTGTGTTTCTTTGTAGTTGTTTTGTCTCTTTGAACTTGCTGTGACACTCTTACATTTATTTTTGTCCCTTTCTGTAGTAATTTTGTGTCTCTTTGTGGCCATATTCTGTCTCCCTGCATCGCTTTGTGTCCATTGTAGTTCAACTTTGTAATTGCTTGGGTCTTTTGTAGTTTTTTGTCAATGGTTGCCCCTTTTAGCAGTTTTTTTGTCCCTTTGTAGTAATTTTGAGTCTCGTTGTGGTCCCTTTGCAGCTGTTAACAGCATCTCTTTGCAGTTGTTTTGGTGTCTTTTTAGTGTTTTCTGTCTCTTTCTAGGTCTTCTAATGTTTCTTTGTGGTCATTTTGAATCTCTTCTTGGTTGGTACATTTCCTCTTTGAGTGACATGTTGTAGATGTGGGGGGCTGTATTTGTGGGCTGACACTATCCATCCATGGGCTTAATGTTGGGATTGGCACATACACACATTACGTAAGGGATTGTTATTGCTAATTGTACAGCCACTAGTAAAGGTAGGCAGTGAGGTGAGGAAGAAGCAGGCTTTTAGCTAGATATTATGAGAAACTGTAGGAGTGCTTATCCACTCCGCAGTCTGAGTCCAGTAGCTCTCTATTTCATGCCTGGCACTGAGTGGACATTGTTATACAGTAAGGGGACAATGAGACGGGCCAATGCAAACAACTTTTGGGTAATTGTGAGCCTGGCTGATGAGGGTCAAAGGTAACACACAGCCATACATATGGTCTGCTTTGGCTCCAAACTGTTGTGTGCTGGAACAAATCTTTATGCAGTGCAGACTCCAGGCCTGCCAACATACTGTACAATTCAGAAAGCATTGCCTCAGAGTTAGCCCCCAACAATACTCTGTAAACACTGTCACTGTGTATTTTGGTCCCTGTGTATGTATCTCAACAGTAACAGCACTGTGCTGGGAAATATAGTATGGACAAAGCATTATAAACCTAAAGTAATTATTTGTCGGATCAATGTTCTTGAGACACTGACCCCTTTAAAACATTAAATGTCCCATCACTACAACCTCCCTGCACCCTATAAAATCAAGGGCAGAATCCATGCTAACAGCAGACTTCTCAGTTTGTCAGCTGTATCAACATTAATTTTGTGACTTAGCCAAGCTTTGAAATCAAACTGTTATCTGGAAACCCTGCACTGCAGGCTGGTGTCTGTGTGCTTGGCTAATGATGGTTTCTTAGAGAGAGAAATGCCACTCTCTGCTGTTTTGATATTTAAAAAGTTTTATAGCCCCAGAACTTCTATATAGTTAGCAGTCAAATACTGCCCAACAGCTAACACTAGTGGATAGAAAACACAAATCCCTGTTCCCAGTTATACTTATCAATTTTAATCTCCAGCTCATTCAGAGCTGAGCAGCAGCTTTGTCCTGTTAGTCCAAGAGTTTCTAATGTAGGCTAACATTTGCTTAGTAGCCCAAATGAGAGACACCTGTCAACAGTATCAATAATCAGTGATTCTCATGCACAGTATAATAATAGTGGACGTGGTGTCCCCGTTTGGTTTGTGGACACCAGCTTTGAAGCCTTGAGCCTTGTCATTTCAGCCGTCACCATATTGTTTTTTTGCAACCAAAGCATGCCCCGAACTCAAAAGCCAGAATTCTGCTACGTTATTAGCTAATGCTTGCACTTGCTAGCCCCACCAAACACTAAAAATTACATTTTTAAGAGACCGAAATCTTACAAAGAACTTTTAATGAAGCGAAAACACCCTGTGAAAGGGTCAAAGTTCGAAGACAAAAATATGTAGTGCACTGTAGTAGCCCCGCCCTAAAACATACCCTGCTTTATCTATTTTATCTGAAATTAGTCCATAATTTGCAAAATAAATGCTGCAGTGAAGATAACTTTTAAATGATGATTGAGACCATAAACTCATTATGAGAATCTTTAATGAGGGTCATTTCTATTGACTTACATACAAATGGACTTTTTGAAACCAGTGGTTTTCCCCCCTGCTGGACATTAGATAGAATTCAGGATTAAGGCACTTCCGCATTGTCTTCACTCAGCCCAGAGGTTGCTGCTTGGTAGTTCCATACTGGGGCTGAGAGAACAAGTTTTGGAGTAAAATATAAATAAATAAATACATTTATAAATAGTAAAAAATCTATATAATTTGAGAATGTTTTAATGGCTCTTGTAATATGCACAAAATGTTCCCCACAGGTTCTCCAAAAACTCACAATGTTGTTAAAAAGGTCTGACTTGCAGGGGTGTTGACTCACCAGGGGTGAAAAAAGTGACAAAGATGTGAACTGAACTTCCTAGGGGGAACCATGTGCATGACCTCCTCCATAAACAAAGTATAACTGTTATATCTATAACTGAAAGTGTGGTTTTGGCAGCAGTCACAATTTGTAACATTTAGAAATTTGTTGGTGTGAAGTTTTATTCCATGTTTATTTGTAAAACAACATTGCATTGATCTGTGCATTATGATGTTTACAGACATCTCTGTAGATGAAGATAAGCAGGAAAGTGCAATCTAGTCAAGCTCATCACAGACTGTCCTTGAGGCTTTGAAACAAGATCCATTTAGATTGTATGGCAGAGTAAAGGAATATGGCCTATAATATCTACCACGGCTTTGTAGATAATGATCAAATGAAGAGGTCTTAGGAAAATAGCTTGAACCCCAATGCTGATTAGGATCCAATTATAGGGTGAGAAAAAACACTCTAATTAACTTTAGGATGGTGGATTTCAGACTCCATCCAACTTAACATTTTATAATTTCATTTGATTCTGAGAAATCCTGTTTTCTTCAGATGTTTAACTGATTCCATGACCATGCTATATATCTTCCATTCTTTAACCCCACCTTCAAAAAAGTTGGGATGCTGTGAAAAATGTAATAAAAACAGAATGTAATGATTTACCTTTACAATGATTGACGTTTTGCACAGTGTCCCAACTTTTTTAGAATCCAGGTTGTATGCATTGTGTTTTTTCTCATTTTTTTTTATTCTAGTGTGTTTTTATAGATACCTTTGGACTTCATTTATTAATTTATTCACAGAACCTAATAGTGGCCAGACAGCCGAAATAAATATGTGTTTTTTCACAGTATTGTGGAACTGTATTTTTCACGATAAAAAAAGATATGAAAAAGAGAACATGAACATTTTAAATAACAACTGATGGTACAAATACAAATAATCATGTGCTTGGTTTTAAAAATAGAATGTATTATTCAGCATTTTTATGGTTATATTATATATTTTTTGTCTATTCAGGCATATGAATATTTACTTTATTAAATTTTGCTTTATTTATTTAATATTGACTACGTTTGGTTACCATATCCACATGCAACTTAAAACTACAGCATATATGACCCTGTATATGTCATGTTAGTGATGTTGTCTCACCTTGTTGTAAGCATTGAACTCTATGGCAGATTGGCACATAATCTAAAAAATTCTAGGTACTCGCAGATGTAAGGCCGGCTGGGTCCTACGCAGGACTGCTTTCTTAATCCTTCCTCCACCACAAACATCCTGACCATGCATACACACCTGGCCCTGCACAACATAATTCACCATTAAAATATGTTTTTTAGATGTTTTCCCTCCATTATTCTTGGTGATATTTGTGTTTTAGTAAAATAGCGAGCCCCCCAGTGCATCAGTAACAGTAGAGGAGATTCATGATTAGAGTGGTACTGCAGCACAGGAGACGACGAGGCTTCAACAACAAAATGATTATAAATTCAGAAGAAGTTCTTTGAGAAGTTGATGAGGCAAAAGCTGCTAAAATCAGGTAGACACCACAGTAAGTGTAAAAAAGTGCTGTGTTGTGTGTCTGTCTGCTGTGCGCTAGCTAAATCCCGGGACTTGCAGTTTGTATATTATGTTTATGTTTTTGATCGCTCGCTCACACGGCATTCATGTTGACTCAAGAGATCTCAATCCCAATGCAGACCTGTATGCCGCATCTCTCAATGTTACCAAATCAGAAATAATTAGCATATTTCTATTGTGATTCGGATCCACTCCAAAATGTAATAGGTTCGTCCTTGGCCCGTGCTGCACCCTTACACCCAGTTGCTTGAAAATCAAGCCAGTAATATTTCCATAATCCTGTTGACAAACAGACAACTTGAGCCATTAGCATGACCTCCTTGACAGAGGTAATAATACATTTTGAAGAGCATGTCCAACCACGGAAACAAGTTTTAAAATGATGGCATTATAGTATAGCTATTTTCTATATTATTCATAAAACTCAGATTCCATAAAAAGTTGGGACACTGTAAGATGTGAATAAAAACAGAAGCAACAAATTTAGAATTCAATGTATACTTACAAAAATCTGTTAGAACAGTAAATATATTGTCTTTGTAAAGTTTTGAATTCAATATAAGTTAGGGATGGGAATAATTAATCGATGATCGATTAATGGTTGTTAAGAATTTGGTCGATCACGTGGAATTTTTAATCGATTTGTGTATTTTTTTATTTTAATTTGATCACTGACTGCGTATCAGTACTCACTGAACTGAAACACGGCTGAGCGTTCAGTTCTGCGGCCATACGTCAATAAGCCAATGAGCTGAGAATTAAGTTGGATAAAGCTACAGTTTGCAAACTGAAAGTTGCAATAACAATTATAAAACACACAGAAATACAAGAGTATTAATTTGAGCAAACCAAGCTTACTGTATCAAACCTTGCTAGCATGAATTACTAGGTTTAATTTTATCCAAAACTTATTCAAACACAAAACACACTAAAATATGCAAGATTACTGTTAAAACTAACCTCATGCCTCTTCAGGGGTTAATACATTAAACACTGAACTACTCGATGTTATCTTTACAGTTTAATCTCACTTGACTTTGTTTTACGATCAACAGAAAGTCTGTTTTTGTCCTTTCAAAATAAAAGTGTCAGTTAAGAAAACAGGCTTTTGCATAGTACTGTAAATATATCTTTTATTTTGCCTATCTATGCTTGTTTTTATACATACCGGAGTATGTATAAAAACATAGCGATTAATTGATCGTTAACATTAAAGATGCTTGAGTTGGCAGGTTTCTTCCAAACGCCCATCCCTATCAAAAACATTTAGCAAATTAATCACATTCTGATTTATTTACGTTTTTACGCAACGTCCCAGCTGTTTTGGAACCAGGACATGAACAACTGACACAAGTAAAATATGTGTGAAAAGCAGCAATATGACTGACAGCTTCAAAAACCAGCATCAAATAACAAAAAGCTGATTCCACATGGATAATATGAGATGGAGGTGGAACAAATAAGACTGTGTTAACACCATCATGTTCCTTTAGAGTCATCCCAGGACTGTACGGCCTACCATGGTGTTTGTTTGCCATGTAGTAATGAACTTGCTTGATTCAGTGAAACCGAGCCGCTGCCGTCACACTGTGACAGCGGAGCTCACAGCTGCCTGGGAAATAAGATAAACTATTAGCAGATGAAACAGAGCTATCGGTTCCATCTCACTTGAATCAGGAACTTGTTTGCCACCGCACAACCTTTCAGGAAATAACACAGGGCCTCGGCTGCTACCGCGAAATGACGCCCAGACGCCGAGCGCAATTAAGCCCTACCGTGGCACGGGCAGCCATTATGTATGAAATCAAATTACCTTCATTAACCTGCCAAGTTGGCTGAAGGCGTCACTACCCACTGGTTCTTTCCCCGCCCTCGCCCGGTGCAAGATGAATGACAAACCAAAAGAGGTGTAGCATGCTGATATCCCTGTGGAGTTCTAATACAACATCCCCTCCCAAAATTTTCTAATGCATTCATACTCATGGAAACCATTTGTGCTGCCTGCACCACGTATGTTTTAATGTTGCAAAATGAAATGCATGGCTTGAGAACAATATCGCACGCTATGAGATAATTAGCTCTCCTGGCTTGACAAATGGGCCAATACCTATGTGCATACATGCTTTTCAGTGCTGCATATGTTGCCTTCATGAATAGGCATTGTGCTGCATCCCCCCATTGTAATACATATATTTATTGCAGTAACTCTCGAACAATGGCTGCACAGCTAAATTACACCATACTGACAAATAAGTGAAAAAAGACACAGGATCATAAAGGAGGCTTGTGGCCACATCACAGTCATGGAGCTGTGAGGAGGCATTTCTTCTATCACTGTTTTTAAAAAGTGCACCGATGACCTCATTTTCCACCACGGAGGACGTCAAACAGTGTTGAATCTAGACTCTTAAACTGGAAGAAAAATCTCCCCCACAAATGGTTATTTCTCATAGGAAAACACGGATCAAGTTAACAACAAAATGCAATCCTGTCTAGTTGCGCGCATAATCATTTGGCCTTATGTAAAATTGCCGGCAGAGGCACCGGGGGGAACTGATATTTGTGGTGACTGGCTATCACAGCCAGCATCAGAGGTAAGTGATTCTATTTAGATAGATAATAAATATGCGGTCATGGGGAACCTATATCCAAAACCCACATAATGACTTTCTGCTGTGGCTGGAGGAGGAGGAGGAGGAGGAGGTTGTTTTTTTTTTTGTTGCCCCGATCAGTCTTTACAATATTTACAGCAATTTGCTCCCCTTCATCCTTCTCAGTGCTAATTCTATTTCCTCTTCATTACGAACACCATATTTTTAATGAGAGAGGCCTTTTCCCAGTCCAAACGTCTCCTCAATTCTTATATTTATCAATCACACGGAGGCTTTTAGGCTGCAGGCACACGGTATCACAGGGTGAAATCAGTCTTGAATTCCACTTAGCCGATGCACTGACTGATTGGGGAATTAGCTTGAATGCTATTTTGAGTGATGGTCGTGTAACAGTTCTGAGACAGCTGTAAAACAAAAGCACTAAAAATTAAAGTGTGGGCTATACATATATGTCTCTTTCAATTGTAGAGGTCACAAAGTGAAGTTACAGACTAGAGTGATTCATGTTATATCTGGACTTTTGTGCTTATTTATGCAAATTCCCTCAAACATTTTGATAACTAATACATTATGTATGAAAGCTGATGATGCTTTGTCTGAATTGATTTATTGCTACTAACAAATTTTATGCTCTTGCCACCTGGAGCTGGGCAATGTATCAATATAATATAATATCCTCAAATGAGAGGAGATATTATCTGGGATTTTTTGGCTGTAGTAATATTGTGATGGAGCTTAAATGTTTTTTTTTCCTCATCCTAAAGGCTGCTTTCCAGTCAATGGAACAATTTTCCTTATTAGTCTTTTCTATCTGAGTGAAATGAAACATGAATCCCTCTACCGGTTTGGGCATTATATTCACGTTCCTAATGATGATTTAAAAAAACAACTCAAAACTTTAATATCTGCTGAAAGCACCAATAGCCATTCCCTACATATATGACCAGAAAGCCTTCATCTGGGTATTTATGTGATAAAAACATAATTCTACCGGCGTAAATGCAGAATAGCTCTGTGGAGGCTTTTGTCAAGAACAACAGCACGTCTGCTAATGTGCCACCGTGCATGTTCCAGGATAAAGTAGCAACACTTTGACTGGCTACAGACAGTGGTGGGAAAAGTATTCAGATCCATAACTTAAGTAGAAGTACTAATAGTACACTGCAACTCCATTACTCCACTGAAAGTAGTCTTGAGAGTGAGAGTAATGAAAAAATAAAAATAAAAATCTGTTTGAAATCTACCTTGTTTGAGCTTGATAGCTGTAATTGTTCAATAATGACACACTTTGTTGGTTTCATACCCTGTTGTTGTTACCATGTTAGCTCATCAGGAATAGGCCACATAAAACAGGCAACTACAATTGTAGTTTTACATAGGTTTTACTATTTAATGAGAAAAATGTGAATAAAACAAAGCTATGATGTGTTGTGTTTAAAAATAAAAAATATCTGATCATTAACAATGTGTTTTGTTTATATTACTTTTGCGAAAAATAAATTGTGTAAAAAAAAAAGGCAAAAAAATCTAAATGAACAAGTTTTTTTATATTTTTCACCGAGTCCTGGATTCAAAACTTATTTAATTAAAAGTAGAAAAGTATCAGCATCAAAGTGAACTTAAAGTATCAAAAATAAAAGTATGCGTTATGTAGAATGAACCCACTCAGATTGTTTTATATATTCTAAATATATTATTGGATTATTTGTATGGATGTTTTAATTCAAGCAGTGTTTTGATTTTCTCAGGGTAGGACTCATTTTAACTACTTAATATACTGTTATGAGGTTTAATTTAAAAAAACTTGTAATCACTTTAAATGTATCATGTTTTTCATGTTACTTTAGACCTGTAAAGTAACTAAAGCTGTCAGCTAAATGTAGTGGAGTAAAAAGTTCAATATTTTCCTCTAAAATATAGTGAAGTAAGAGTTTAAAGTTATTAAATTATTCGAAATATAGCAAACACTTAATTTATTCTTGTAAGTGTCTGAAATGCATTCATCAGCTGCCCTCATAGTACTCTACTTTGAAAAATAAACTTCAATAAATCTGCACTATCCCTTTAAGTGCCAGAAAATAGGGCCTGGGTGAGTAAACTTTTGCTTAATTCATGTAATTTGTTTTTATAATAACTCAAATTATAATTGAAACGTAACAATGAATATAAATGAATGAATGAATGAATGAATGAATGTTTTTAGGTCAACAGCACCTTCTAGTTGTTTTTGTTTTTTTAAAGGTGAGAATGTAGATCTATTAGACATTAGACAACTCAAATCTTTAGACTTACATGCAATGTTAATTTCAAGTCAAGCCAAGTTTATTTGTGAAGCCCAATATCATACAATATCTCAGGGGGTCTTACAATTGAGCCATTTGGTGCTCAGCAGGTGGGACATAGTGGGTGAGAAGAAATGGAAAAGCTTAACAGAAGAAGAATGGAGGAGACAACTGGTGTGATAGCTGTGATCTAATGCCATTCATGTGTGCGAGTCTCCAACCTGCTCAGTGTTTATTGTAACGTAATGATTGCCCAAAAAAGGAGTTACGCTGAGATCCAAAAGTTGCTGATGGTATGCCTCTAGTGGTATAGGTAAACACACACACACACACACACTGTCATTTCTATCCCTTTGTCTATCAAAGTCCTATCTATGTCTGTCGAAAAATGCCTGATGCCACTATGATAGTGGCGATAGCACCTCAGAATGCATGGTTAATAATAAAGTCTATTCCATATCTGTGCCTAGTTAAGATACCCTGATAAGCAGTTTTATGTGACGTAATAATGTGTGATTGCATCCGACTACAGGCCAAAAATGATACGTTAAGTGATACGATAAGTGTGGTAGTAGTTAGTTTCTAGAGGTGCGAATCAGCAGAGGCCCCACGATATGATTTTATCCCGATACTTGAATCACGATACAATATTATTGCAATTTAAGCATTTTTCGATGTGGTGAGTGTTGCGATACACTATATTGCGATTTAACTGTTAATTAAATTTTAAAAATTTAAACAAAGTATTCAGTCAAACTGAACTGAACTGATATCAAACATGTATGGACGACAACAACTGCAGCATTATCTCAAACAATCCTCCACTTTAAGCTCCACTTAAGTGAAGTGAGTGAAACATAAGAAAAGCCTAACTTTGCGTTATTTCAACAACTTCCCGACCCGATATCCTGACGCACATGGTTTTTATAGATTCCTTAGATCTTCTACTTTCATATGATACCAGTACCAAAAAATGGCGAAAATACTGAAGGCCCGCCGGCTAAATATCAATACTTGGCGGCCATGAATCGATATAATATTGCCACGCAAAATGTGACAAAATCCAAAAATCTGTTTGAAAATCTAGCTTGTTGTTACCATGTTAGCTCACCAGCAATAATCCACATAGAACAGGCAATTACAATGGTTCATGTTTGTTTTAACATAGGTTTTACTATGTAATGAGAAAAATATGAATAAAACAAAGCTATCATGTGTTGTGTTTGAAAATAAAAAAATATCTGATCATGAACAATATATTTTGTTTATATTACTTTTGCAGATAAAAAATGTGTGAAAATAGCAATCAAATCTAAACTAACAAATTTCTTTTTTTCGCCAATATGGCCAGTCAATTTGAATAATTTCATTGTGAAATCTACATAATGGACTTGTTTTACGTAGTTAGCAACAAACAGACGTGCCTGTAGCAACTTCCCCTGAAAATTAGTTGGCAACAGTGAGTGCTGTTGTGGCAGACCACTTTCCAGCTACACCTGCTGTTAGGAAACGATATGTGCCAATGGAAGACGAACAGATTCCACCCCAGGGATCGGGTTGGGTCCCTTTATGAGCTATATAAGTCGCTGTATCACTAGTGGCATACCATCAGCCACTTTTCAACGTCGACACCACTGCAAAAATGTCCGTAACACCCTTATCGCTCCTGATCCTTTTTGCACATACTCTGGTTCCAAAAACCAAAATGGAGACAACCAAAATGCTAAGCTTCAAAACCGTAGTCCACAAACCAGTGGGTGATGTCTTGGTGACCAAAGTCTATGAATCCAGCTTAAAAGGTTTTATGTGCTATTTTAATGTTTTAAATATAGTATGTAAATCACTTTGAATTGGCTTTGTACTGCATATGATATGTGCACTACAGATAAACATGCCTTGCCATTTAAAAAGTCTCTGTGAATGTAGTCAGAAGTCTGTGTCATAACATTCAGGTTAAACTTGTGTTTCCCTTGCGTTTGTCCCTGACTTTATAAATGATCTGCCATTTTAAAATGAGTTTGTGTGTGTGTGCAGGTGTTTGTATGTGACAAGATATTAAATACAGTACTTCTACCACCTCCTCACATCTCATTTCACTTCTCAAATGAACATCTTGAGAATCATGGCAGACATGCATTACGGTAACTAAAGGAATCCTGGGTAGTATGTCATTGATTGACTCTAATAGGTTACGGTAAATCACATTTTTTTCCCCTCATCAATTACTCTCATTTATTTAGTGGAGCATAACTCTATTTGTGAATGAAAACCTTATTCAAAAGACAAGAAAAATTAGCTTGTGGGTGCTGGATTGTTGGAAAAGGAAGAAAATGAGGTGTCTAACCCAAAGTGACATTTACAAATTACCTGTTAATTTCAACTGGGTTGAGGGATGATAGGACTGAATTACACTGACAGGAGGGTAACCGGGTAATGAAAGGCGAGTCTGTAGTGGCTAAATGGGTAACCTGCACGATGAGACAAAGTGGGTTTATTCCATGTGAGCACCTCAGAGTCTTATCTGAACTGTATTCTGTCCACACCCACCGGAGAGGCTTGTGCCGCCCTACAATCTACTTTTGGTCCAATTAAGCGGAGGCTGGATGATGAATAGTTACAATCAGCCTTGTTTTAGAGGCCTGTGCTCAGGAGGATACTAACCATGCAGAGAGAGTGCGAGAGAACGTCCAGGTGTCGGAGTGCAAGGTGAAGTAGCAAGACTTACAACGGTGTCACCTTGCATCCGTCCCTGCTAATGTCTGCTAAAAAAGTCCCTGAGACACAGACACAAAAACTGGTGTCCCCCCAACCTCCTCCTCCTCCTCCTCCTCCTCCTCCTCCTCCTCACCCTCCTCCCCCATGCCCCGAGCAAACATTAGGGAAGAGAAAACAGTGCCAAGTGGAAACGGGTGACATTTGAATTGAATACCTCAATAATGGATGCAATCTCCCTGTAACCTCCATTTAGCTGGCAGAGCCAAAGCAGCACAAAATCAAGACAGGATCCCTCAGGTCAATGGAAACAGAGGACGTTGGTTAATGATGCCTGTACTGCTCTGAAAGCATCATGATGCAAGAGGGAAGATAAAAGCCCCCGTACCTATTAGCAGTGGAGAAACGTACATTTCCAATAGTTTTCCTGGAATCTGGATTCAAAGCAGCCTGTCCTTGTGTATGGTTTGGATGGTGTCCTATGGAAAGGAATGCACTGGAATTCGTAGGTATCCCACAAAATCTTGTTCAGTGATGAAGTAACGTAATCTTGAAAGCCACAAACATTGGCTGTCAAGGGGGTGAGAGGTTAGTCTCTATATCAGGAGATAGGGTTGTCACGATACTAAAATTTTCAACTCGATACCGATACTCAGGAAAATATTCGATACTGGATACCATTTTTTCGATACCACAAAGATAAAAACAAAGACCCCAACATTTAACAGAAATGTTTTTATTGACAAGTAAAATGCAACATGTAAAAATTAACAGAACAACCGGTTAAATATTTATAATAAAAAACAGTTATGCAAAAAGAAACTGCAACTATGATAACAAGCTTCAGATACTCGATACTTTTGAAAATGAGTATTGTATCCGGATACAACGTTTTAGTATCAATACTTTTTTGAGTATCGATACTTATGACAACCTTATCAGGAGAACAGTGTAATAATGCAGTGTTTGTGTCCCGTTGTTGGGAGTTATGAAGAGAGTAGTGTTTTAGCCAAACCGTGTTATTCTCTTAACCGTAAGTGTTTTCTTGCCTAAACCTAGAAAATGAACGTCTTTAAAACAGCGATCGTGACAAAGGATACGTTCAGACTGAAGGCAAATGTAACCCTAATCCGATTTTTTTGCTCATATGTGACTCAGATCCGATTTTTTTTATGAGTCTGAACAGCCCAAATCAGATTTTTTCAAAAGTTACGTCAAAGTTAAAAAGATTGATAGGCTGATATTGAGATATTGATATTGATATTGAGATAGGCCACATTTAAAAAATAATGCGAACAGCCAAACAAAAAATCGAATCCGAGCAAGAAGTCAGTCAGTCCGTGATACATTCACTGAAGGCACTAGTACAGTGAACGGGAGTCCTGTGAGGCTCAAAGTAGGAAGTACTGCCAACTTTTGTATTTAATAATAAGGTGTTGCGAAAATGATTGTTATAGCAGCTTTCAGTTTGAAAACTGCATAATCCAACCAAGTTCTCAACTCATTGGCTTATTTACATACAGCTGTTCTCAGTTTACTTAGCGAGCAGAACTGAACGATGCCATGTTTTAGTTGAATGAGTCCTGTTAGCAGTCATAGCTCCGGTTCAGCAATGAATGATTCGGTGAACAAATCTTTTTTACTTGTCTTTTTAATGAACGGATTCTAGTGATTACACACCAAAAATAACTTCTGTCCCCACCACTAGCGTCTACCTCTTGGTCCTCTCAGACTGGAGAGTGACTCACTACCGCCTCTAAAGGCACAAGTGGTATTACGAGACCGGATGGGCCAGGGCTAGATGGTTAGCATGCTAATTTTAATAGATTTATTTGCAAGACAGTACATAGATGTCTTTGGCATAATGACAACACTGTCACTTCTTCACATTCTGTTGATAATGTTAGTTCATTTTTAGAATGTTTACAATAAAAATCTGGCCAAATCTTACAAATTGCACCTTTAAGGAAGTGGTTTGGGTGCCTCAACATCAATATTTTACAGCATTAAAGGTTTAAAGAGACAATCTTGATGTTTAAACAGCAATCAGCAGTTGTCAATGCATTGCAGTGACGTGTTTGTAAAACAGCAAGTCACATTTCGTAGGACATCTCACAAATTGTGCTGAAAAGTTTAAATAGAAAATGAAACAAAACTCTTCATGAGAATAGGCTGATTTAGACATAACCATTATCCTTAGTTTTGTGCTGTCATGTTTATCAGCTCTTCTCTGATAGGTCAGTAGTTTCTACACATGTGAGAGAAAGGAGGAAAGACAGAGAGAAGGGAAAAAAGAGATAAGGTCAATTAGGAGTGTGCGCTGATTTGCCTTACAAAGGTCACCCAATTCTTCACAGCAAGCTTACTATTGTAGGATACTGGCTGGAAACTCCTTAACAATCTCTGCTGTGGCTGCACAGAGCACTAGTCTCCACCCTGACCTCTTTAGAAAGGCCGGCCCCAGCTTCTCCCTCACTCTCGTCTGACCGGAGAAAACTAATGAGTGTGAGGCTGTGGGTAAAACCTAATGGGGCTCAGTAGTTTTTGCTCCGGGCTGACTGCTGAAAATGAACATTTAACCACAGCTCGAGTAATTGAAAAAATGACAAGCAGTACATACAGGCCATCGGCCCACACAAACACACACACACACACGTGCACACACACAGTGCGGCCAAATTATTCTGATTATTTGCCACCTCCGGATTAGAAGCGCCTCTCCACACTGTCACTTACAGCACCAACCAGCAGTAGCGTCAGAATACACAGGAAGGAGCAGAGATGTGGAAGTAACATCAATTAAAATGAGACTGTTAGCCTCTAGTTATGCCAGATATGGAGTAAGTGCAGAGAGGCAAGGTCTTGATGTTACATAGACTTAACTGTGTGGAAGCAGGCTGCACAGTAATAAGCTCTATCTGTGAGGAGGAACCTTCGCAGGAAAAAAAGCATCAACACATGGCTCTCTCTTTGGAAAAAGAAAAAAAAAGTAATGTTAGTGGGAGTTTTTCTGAGCTTTACTTTGCTCACAGCTCCACCTGCTTGTCATTTATTGACACTGACACTTGTGTCTTTTCAAAGTCAAACTGGAGTGATGTATGATGCAGGAATGATGTAACCTTTGATCCCCAATACACACACCCTGTGTAGTATGTTAAACTGTTTCCACTCAAAACCGAGCCTTATAAAGTCTACTATTAATGTCATTCAAAAAGTTTTACTTCACATTGCTGAACTTTGTTATATAACATAAGTCAAATCAAGTTTTTGGTCATTACATACATCTCTGAGTAAGGCAGTATGAAGGAATTTAGTAAATAAATAACACTATATAACACAATCCTTAAGCCCACATACTCCAGATTTATGGATTAGTTAGTGCAAGTTAAATAGGAAAAACAATTTAAAAAAGTAGCATGAAGTTTTAAAATAGAATGTAATAAAATTTAAATAACATGAAATAGAACTAAAGTGTCCAGTACAGCTGTCGAAGGAAATAATATGCAAATAAAACAAACACTAGAACAAAAACTAGTGTGCTATTAAAGGGACAGTTCATCCCAAAATCAATAATATATTTTTATTGTGAACAAACTCTACTCTCAAGAAAAAAAATATCTTTGTTTGGTTACAGATCAATGCAAACAATCACTCCATGATCTTTTTAATATATTTTTCAATCAAAAAGAGAAAAATTATGTCAAAATGATAATTCCCTCCAAAATCGTGAATCATAATCGCCAAAATAGTCGCAGTTTTAATCTTGTTTTTTCCCCCAATTAAAGCAGGCACCGGAACAACTAAGTATTCGGATCCTTCTTGAGTTAAAGTTGCAATACCACAAAATACTCCATTGAAAGTAAAAGTTATGCATTCATAATCCTATCCATTTAAAAGTTGTTACTTCACTTCATTCTGACACTAAAAGACTGTTTTCGCATTCATCTGTTGAAGAGGGAAAGTCTCTGTAAATGTCTCTCACCTTAATTCTGAGTTACAGATGTGTTTGTATGAGCAGGGTTTTGTGGAAAAGCTTCCAGCGCCTCCTCACTAAGAATGGACTTTTCAGTTAAAGAGACATGATGTGTCCAGCAGTTTAACTTTGGAAACTACCGCTGCTGACACATTCACAGACTCCGGATAACATTTTTGTGGAAAAAAACAGAGGTATGAATAACAATAGTAAATATATATATATATATTGGATTGTTATTCATAGCTCCATTAATTGGCTATGCTACAGCTAATTTTGGCCATTATATAAAGCTGAGCTGAGCTTAATTTATTCTATAAAAAATCCTGTTGTTATTTTTTAAAACTAGGACTGCAAAAAAAGTGCAGTGGAATAAAAAGTATAATATTTCACACTGAAATGTAGTGGAGTTAAATTATGAACAATAAAAATATTCAAGTACCGCAAACGTACCTGGTGTATCATGCATCCTCCCCCAAATATGTCGTTTGCTCCTACCCTCAAATATGACCCACAGAAGTGTTTCCTAAAAAATTGCCCATACAACATATCCACATTTCTAATCCTGATTTAAACACGGTGTATTGTTAATGCAACAAAACTACTTGCTTAAGGTTAGGATAACAAAGAACATGGTAGCTAAAGATAACTGGTGGAGGTCAGCTAGTCACATGGGTGACATAAAGCTAGATGTAAAGCGTGATATTAAGTGTGATGTAGCTACACAAGCTAAGTTACATAGCCTCAAATAACACAATTGTCTTTTTGTTTCACACAGCAAACGAACACCAGTGTGGGGCAGCTGTGGCTCAGTTGGTAGAGCGCTCCTCCACTGATCGGAAGGTCGGTGGTTCGATCCCTGACCATGGCAGCCTACATGTCGAAGTATCCTTGGGCAAGATACTAAACCCCAAATTGCTCCCGATGCTGCGTTCACCGGTGTATGAATGAATTCCCAATTGTGGCAAGTGGCACCGTTTAGGGTAACCTCTGCCACCAGTATGAGGGTGTGTGTTAATGGGTGAATGAGCGCAGTCTGTAGTGTAAAGCGCTTTGAGTGGTCGCAAAGCGTCTAGAAAAGCACTATATAAGTGCAGGTCCATTTACCGTTTACCAGTCTCCTGGGTCAAACCATAGACTGTATATAAATAATGGACGTAGACACCATGACGTAGAATCATGGTATATCGTGATACATATCACTATCAAAATGTGAAATGCCTATATCTGGATAGAAGATTTTGGCCATATCTCCCAACCTATGCCGAGTACAGCAGGACTGTACTTTAGTAGATGCACTACTACCATTCAAAGACCTTTTTTTGAGAATTGGTGGTTGTGGGCTTTGGATGTTTAGGGGGAGATAGCAGGTCAACAATAAATGCCAAATATAAGTGGTGGCATCATTTGAAAGCTGTGAACAAGATTAATTTGTGTGTAAAGTTGTTCTGGTCAAAAATATCTAATAAAAATGACTAAACCTATTCATTTTCTCGGATCCTAATTTCTTGAAAATAATTATATATTTTATTTATCTATCAGCAAGCTAATTTGTGACAGCCTAATGTTACATACTAATATGCCAACAGTACAGAGAAAACATGTCAATAGTTAAATGATATGCGCTTTATATTAGTGTGTTATTAGCTTTGGACCAATAGAACCCTTGAATGCCTCAGGATGTAGTGGTGATTTAAAAAATAGAAAATTTAAGAATGATTAAAGCTAAATTATTATCTCAGACATTAACCAGATTGAACACAAGCACTGAAACCATGATCCATCATAATAGTTGAGCATTATCTTAAATGTCCAATGGCTATCCCATTTATGAATGTTATGCTTGATGGATGATGGCAATTAACAAAATGTAATCTCCAAAGAGTTCTCAGAATTCTCCCCCCACATTCAAACACATGCCCACAGTAAAAGGTAATAGCTTGTTTGGTGAGCCGTCCTTCAGTAGATTTACCATATCATGTCAATGCTGCAGTCATAGTTAAAGGCCAATCGTGTTGCTTTCAGAGTCGTTTTTTTAAACATTATCTGAAAAAGATTTGATTGCTAAACTGAGATATCAGTCACCCTATGGGTGCAATTACCAGCAGCTAATGGGGCAGACTCACATTTTACACCTTGTTCCAATGAAAACAGCATTTTTGTTGAACACTTATTCAATCCGCTTGTTCCTCTTCCTGTCAGAAGGAAACCTCAGCATGCAGATGGCTTGTGAGTGCAGTCTGGGTCTTGCAAAATCAGTAATTTACGTCTAATGGTTCAGTCTGTGACGATACGACCGGGACATTATCACGCTGTTGAATGCATTTATCAACAGTTATCACCCCATATATATGAAATAGCAGGGCCTACTCTATTGTCTTGTAGGTTATTATTAGCCCATTCTACGGCCTGCTTCACCATCGAGTAGGTAGTACAATAGGTTGTTATCATCCCATTCAATGGCCGCTTGCTGTTTCATTACATTTAATTTCAGTTTTGTTAGCTTGCTTATTCCAGAAGTGACATTGGTTAACACTGGTTACATAAAAACGTGACACACTGAAAAAAAGTGACACTATATATATATATATATATATATATATATATATATATATATACACATATATATATATATATATATATATATATATATATAAACATTCTCCTGGATGAAAGTCCTGGGTTTGTTCCAAACTGGTGGGTAACGATGCAACAACCCAACAACTGGTTTATCCAAAGCTAGCTGAAGTAGTGTAAACAGTTATTGCAATGACAGCTTTAATCTAGGGCTGGGCGGTATATCAGTAACACGAGTTATACCGATATATTTCAGAAAGAGATATGTAGTTGAGACAATATCGCCATACCGATATATATAACATCTTTAGATGTTGCCTTAACTTATGACCGCTATTTGTTATGACCGTTTGCTCCTCTCTGCGCCCGACAGGCACAGAGCATTCTCTGCTTCTCCTACTCTTTGGCTCTACCCGCCCCTTGTGCATGTACGTATGCTTCTCCCACGCACAGCGACGCAACAAAACCAACTTTTCAAAAAAACATGGCGGACATGGTGCTGGTTGATAAAGAACAAGGGGGAAAAAAAAGAGGGAAAAAAAAAACAATGGTTCTGGAATTTGGAGGTATTTCGATAAATACCCAAATAAAACAGGTTGATGATGATTACTTGTTGATTACTTGACGCTGAGTTAAAATTAAACACTTTGCACTATTTGTTTAAAATACCAATATATATTGTATATCATCATTCTGCCTTAAAATACCGGGATATGAGTTTTGGTCCATATCGCCCAGCCCTACTTTTAGCTGTAACGCCAGTTACTGAATACAAAGCTGCTTTTCCTGTTAAACACTCACTATAAACAGCTTATTTGTGATAATTTTCTCTTTTTTATGTGATAAAAAAAGTGAGTCATTTGCATTTTGCAGATTAGACAGATTAAAACGAATTCTTATTAATTAATCAAGAAATGTATCACAAGCCCTATATCAAAAATAAATTGCACATACTGCCCTTTTTGCCTTGATAATTTTTAGTTTCATTAAGATCTATGTTTTAAGTTACAGTTTAATTTTGAACAGAACATATGATTTGAGGCTGAATAGCGACCTTGAAAACAATCACTGGTCACAGAAAAAAAGACTTTCCCTTGAATGCTTGAAGTACAAGAGGTTAAAAAACGAGTTAGTCATTTACGAGGCGCAGTGGTCTTAAGCTTCTATCACCTGCCAAGTGAAGTCAGTCTGCACTTAATGACAACTAAATCCAAATGATAGCTTTTTGATGAGTTGAGCTATACTCATGATGTCAATGAATTGTCTTCGGTTATTGCACGGCCAATGCCTGCATCTATCTTATTCACATCAGGCTTGGACACTCACTCGCTCACTAAGATGCATGCTAATGCTTATGCTAATGCTATGTACAATGGACTTGACAGCCATAATTACAGCTTTTCCCCCCCTTAAATATGGGGAAGTTGCTCTGCAGATGCATTTTTAAATAATAACATCTTTTTTCATTATTCCACTTGCAGTATTGACCTCCTTTCCACTCCTCCCACTCCATTGTAGCCTTTTCCCTTGGCCTCTGTGGGGTCTTCATTACCACAGCATATAGATGCTGCTGCTCTGAGTGCTGCTGTAATGAGGGAGTGTCTTTGCATATGGACACCAGTCCACTGCAGACTTACAACAACTCAACATTTTAATCATTTTGCTGAGGTAATGAGAGGTCAAGTGATTGGGTGTTGGACCCACAACACAGCTGATAATGATGCATTCAAATGCTTCTTGAAATCTGCACTTGCTCCTCCTTCTGTCATTGCCTTCATATAGTACGCTCCTCATTCATAACTGTCAAGAAGCTACTCATCTGTACCCCCAGCTTATTTGGGCGAAAATCACACATAAAATGTATTTTCCACCCCAGAGAGAGGAAAGAAGAGAGAACTAATCTCATTTCTTTTGACACTTCCCTATAATGATTTTTTGGAAGGGAGACAGTGGAGGATAATCCTTGGATGGATATGAGCCTATTCCATGTCTGCAAGTCTGGTAAAAGCAGGAGGATGCAAGTTGACTTTCAGATGTACCCTCTGGCTTCTGCAGCCGTTGAGGTTCGGAGGGGGTGGGGTGGGGGTGTGTAGGGGTAAAGAAGAGGTAGAAGACACTAACAAGTTCATGCAATATTAATGAGGTGTTGAGATGTGGGACATGCAAGGCAAATCGGCCACTGTATATGCAGGAAAATAATATCTTACACAAGCGTGAGGACTTGCATTTGTGGAAATGTGTAATTAATCTCACTAAAATGGAAGCAGTCCCTGCCGGTCTGTCAGTTTGTTTATGTCTGTCCTTTGATTTTCTCGACAACCATTCATCTGATCAACTACGGGATGTAATTATTAGTAGTGCGTTATGTACACACTGTGTAGTGTATTGAGAGGGCACCCTTATTAACTGTTACGCCCCCGAACCGCATGTTGGGTAGAGCTACATTCAAAAACAGATGAGGACCAGAGATGGGGCTTTCTGAATTAATGCTTTTGTTCTAGGAAAAAGCCAGATCCTAAAAAGCTAGCTGTTACTAAATGATGCATATATTCTAGCTTTGGTAGGGGGCACTATTAAGATTAAGATTAAGTTTTCCTTTATTAGTCCCACAACAGGGAAATTTCCAGAGTTACAGCAGCAAAGTGGATAGCAAAATAAAAATAAATAGTAAAAAGCAGTATAAACTAGAAATTTAAGAATGGTATTAGCAAATAAATAAGTAAAAAGTATGACAGAGTATTATAATTTACAATTTAAACAAGTACAAAAAAAATATAAGAAGTATTAACAATTTTAACAAAAATAAAATATGTCATGGCAGGTGTAATTCTAAGGACCCAAAGAAGCAACGGGCACGTTTTAAACAGGCATTACACGAGTGATAACAAAGAGAAAAGTGTCACAACAGAGTGTCAATCTTTAAAACTTAATGGTGCAATTTGTAATAACTACATAACATAATAAGCATGCTCCAAAGAAAAAACTACTGCTAATAGGGCGCCACAGGAATGAGTTCTTAAAAACGGAACTAAGTTAGCATATTAGCGCCCTTGGGTCTTACCTCTCAAACTCAAAAAGGATTTTTTTGGTTAGATACCTGAAATAATGTCTGTGGTTAACACAAGTTTAAGAGATGTTCACATTTTGTTGTACGAGATAAAATATGTTAGTAAATACCCCCACTTGTGGATTTAGGAGATTTTACATGTCCTTAAAAAGGCAGTTGCTAACAAGTGGCTAAATGAGACTACAGCAGTTGTCAGGGACATTAAATGTCATCATGCCGTACACGGACGACAACTCTCAGTAGTTCGCCTCACAGTTTTTTAGACGTCCTACAAACTCTTGTAGATTGTAAATTATACAAATAAACAGTTTATTAGGTTATGGATTTGCTAGCTTGTCAAAACCGCTGGTTAGCTTGTCAGAGATCTTCTGAAGCAAAAAAGCGGTAGATTAACGCTTCAAAGTGGTGTTAATCTGTTAAGAATATCCTGCTGAACAAAATGCATAAGCATCAGAAACGTGTGTTTGTCACAGAGCTTATATTCTGCAATGATCCAAAATCCAATGCAAAAATCCCATAGGCCAGTTCTCAATAGAAAATATGTAATTTTGTTTGCTCCCTGTTGTGGCTGAGGTTTCTAAGAAAATGCCTAAACTATAATACAAGAAGCAGAATCCAACCTACAAAAAGGACGTCCCCTGTAGATTGGAAGTTAAAACACAAAATATTCATCTGAGTAGGAGAGTATAAAAGTAACAACTTGTATTGTTGGTTCATAGTGGGACACACATCTATAGGTATGGCCATCCAGTTCCAATTAAGAAAGCTGGCATGTTTTATGGATCATGTCTTCAAATTTATGCATATGCTGCTAGAAATTTGCATCAAGAAGGAGTCATGGTGGACTGGGGAAACAAAATCCAAGATCAAGAAAAAGAAGAAAAATAACAACAGTGCTGCTTGGCATGTCTGTAAAAGGATAATTTCAAGTATGAATGGAAACACCAGTGACATAGTCTTAAATTCCAGGAATGCTGCGTTTTTGAACAATGTTATAATAACATGTGAAGGCAGGCTTCGCAGATTTCTTCTTTGAGTAAATCTAAATCACTTTATCGGGAATCAATAGGGAAATCAAATTGATAATGACATTTGTATCAATAAATCTGATCCATTGCCGTCCCTACAGATATACATTATCTGACTTGTCCAACAACAGGTTTTACTAAAGTAGGTCAGCAATCACACTAATCATCCCAAAGCTTCTTTTTAAAAGGTGATAAAGATTTTATCCAAACAAAAATAAAAAGCAAACAGCATCAAAACTATTAGCAAAATGTATTCTACGACAAGCGTTACCAATGCTATGAATATTTCCAGGAGAGATGTTGCAGAAGAAAGCACTGCAACACTGCTGCACGTGAGAGGGAGAGAGAGACGGTCCCAGTGGGAGAAATGAGACCATCTGCCCCTCTGCAGGTGACTGTCCCCGGATAGAGGATGGAGTTAAGCTGAGGCAGCGAAAGAGAGCAGCAGGGTAAACTGTCCTGCTATGAAGCTGCTGGTGCAGGCACAGCCCTGTAATGGCCCACTATAAGCCACCTTACAGCTGGCACTTGTTCTCTGAAATATACCGTTGTTTTCAGACGGAGACAGTGATAAATTTCATTTAGAAGTGACCGAGTACCACAGGGGCCACAGGGGGAACTGCATCCAGGGTTGAATGACATCCTCCTGGGCGTCTCAGCAGCCATGACACTGTGGCCGCGGATTTGTCACTGGCTTAGGAAAGCCAAAAGTGCCACATGGTGGGAATGCTACATCAGAAAGCAGCATCTTTTTAATAATGAGGCAATAAAAGTGCTTATAAAGAGCAATATTTAATAATAACACCGCACAAAGGAGGCTTCAGGAGGCAGAAATTGCAAAAAACTGGCATGAGTTCATCACTTGCATCGACCAGTATCCTGAGCCCAGGTATCTTAGTGCTGTTTTCTCCCCAAAGAATGGAAAAAATAATCATTTCCAAACCGATTTCACGAAAAAACATCTCAGCCTCACCCCTGTGCTCTTGGCTCGACAACACACTGCTCCGACTCGAAACGCTCATTATGCAAATACGTAGCCTGAGGTAATGTAAAGCCAAACAGCCAAAGCAAATCCAACGCTACAATTCTGTGGAGTAAAGACACTACAATTAACATCTGCTTTAACAATCTTAGTGTATTTTGGATCAAAGTCGTAAGGGGCTGGGAGATAACCTTGTTTTGCTTTCATGTTTAGATATGCTGGTTGGACACATAATGTATCATTTGCCCAGAAGGAAATAACTTACCTAGCATCAAACGTGGCTGATAAGGAGACTTATTGCAATTTGGCATGCTTCTGTTGTCGCCAAAGAAGAGTTTATCAGCAACATAAAGTAGGACAAACTTCATTATAATAAAGGATATAAGGTGCAAGTATGTGTCCAATGGCGGGGTAAATAAAGGAAACAGAATTAATTAGGCTAGGATTAACTTATGCAGGATAATTAAAGTTACCCTGTGGATTTTTCATTGTAAACAAACACTGTTTTGTTTGCATTTAGCGTTGCTCACCAAATGGTTTGTGTTTATGCTGAAGGCCAACCAAACATGCTAAATGCATTTCTTGTCTCCATAAACATTTGCAAAGGCTTTCTGAATGTTTAAAACCTGCACATGTGCAGTAGTTCCAGTTTGTTTCTTCTATTCTATTGGCTCAGTATTCTATTGGCGATGCATGGCTGCAGCTAACTGTGAATGGGTGCATTTCCATATACCTGTTTTTATGCACATTTTCATTTGCTGGTCCAAATTGCAGTAGGGAGTTGGTTAAAAGGATGAAACAAACATAAATGTCAGATTCTTCTGCATCCATGCCCTCTCCATCTCTGCACAATCATTGTAGCTGGGAAATGCATGTATGACAGGTAAAAAAAAATCATATGTGGTAATATGGGGAACATCAAATATTATAATATTGCTAAAAAAAACTACCTCAATACATTGTAACAATATTGTAGAGTTGACTTTTGGTGCTATCAGAAACATTCACACAATGAGCAAATTATAGAACAAGAGCAAGAACAGTCTGCTAAGTTTACTTTAACAAAGCACCAAAAGACAACACACTAGGGATGGGAATAATTAATCGATAATCGATAACAATTATAAAACACAATACAAGAGCATTAATTGGAGCAAAACTAGCTTACTTCAAACCTTGCTAGCATGAATTACGAGGTTTAATTTTATCCCAAACTTATTTAAACACAAAACACACTTAGATATGCAAGACTAATGCGAAAACTAACCTCATGCCTCTTCGGAAGCTAAAACATTGAACTCCTTGACGTTATCTTTACAGTATCACCACTTGAGTTAGTTTTACGGTCCTCTTATCGTCCTTTCAAAATTAAAGGCTTCCGTTATCAAAACAGGCTTTTGCATAGACTGTATATATATATATATATATATCTTTTATTTTGCCCATGTATGCATGTTTTATACATACTGGAGTTTGTATAAAAACATAGCAATTAATTGAGTAATTGATCGCTAACGTTATAGATAATCCAGTAGGCAGGTTTCTTTCAAATGCCCGTCCCTAATATCAATGTATTGCAGAATTATTAATTAGCCCTGATTTCACCCCAAACTTGTTCTGCAGATGTATTTAATTTATAGCCTTTAGACATCCTAGTTCACCTACTGCATGCATGTACTTGCACTGCGAGTCAATTTAAAGAAATGTTGTATTTAGTGATAACAAAATGGCAAAAACTAACAAAATAAAACCCAGGTTATGAATGAAATTTCCATTAAAACCTCACATAATTACGATACATTATTCCCAATACTGTATACTGTGACTGCAAAAAACATTATGGAGGTTGACTCGCTTGCACCCATTGTGATATCTTTGTCCTATTGTATGAAATCTGGTCTTCTAAGGGGTTTCTGTGCAATAGTGAAATCAAGTAATAATTAAAGTGAGGAAAAAAACCCATCTATCATTACACTAATTTCAATTAAGCAATACAGGAGCACTTAAACTGTCTGTATGCTCTGAACTGATGACATGACAACATGAGTCCTAGCTTTTTTTTTGACCACCTGGGGTAAACAATTTGCTAATTTCTATATTAATAACACTCTCGTCTCTATTGGCAAACTGTGGATTTGATTTTCATTCCTCACTCTTCCTCTTTGTGACGCTCTCATGGCAATATCTCTATTAGAAGACTCCATTAGCTAAAAGCATGTTTTTCTATAACCTACTGTTCCCTATTTGACTATGATTATCTCCAATACATCAACTGTGACATTATTCTAATATGATAGCTTTTATAAAAATGTCACCCCAGACTTCTCTGATAACAAGAAACCCATTTGTCAAAACAGAAATCATCAAATAATGTCTTGATTGCATCATAATGATATTGTAAGGAGATGAGCGTGGATTTGGTAAATGGAACATGGATCCACAAAACAACTAAACAAATGCATATCAAGCATTGATGGTAACATCTGTGAATCATTATGCAAACTTGGGTTAATTCTTTAGAGTTCGATTCATTAAGGAGTATTGTTAGTTTCAGTGGCTGGCCCTTATTATCATGCATTTAGGAAATGAGGCAAATAGAAAAGGCATAAGAGCCCAATCAATAGCTCTTTTCATTTTGCCTTAATGGCCCCGTCTTTTTTCCCTCGTGGACTAAAAAGAACACAGGGGAGGTTGGTGTTACAACCATAAAATGTAATTTCTCTGCAGGAAAAAACATAATAATGCCTCCTATCCCCTTTCTGCATATTTCTATAACATTCTGCAAAATTGAGTATGGATTTAACATCAAAAGGTTACATTAATTTTTCAAATGAGATATTAAAGTCAATATTTCAAGCAGAGGATATTTCAATTCAGGGGCTTACATGATAGGGGCTGCGTGCTCAGATGAGCTCGCTTGCAGGCATGGCTAGTTTTTTCTTTTTTTTTCTTGCTGGAATAGTCAAACCGAGGGATTTTGATGTCAAACGTGGTAGGAAATACAGAAATGCTGAGAAGAAGCTAGTGAGCATTATCGTTAATGTGAAGATTTTTAGTGTAAACACTTTCCTTAATGCATTAAAAGTGAAAAAATATATAATATTTTATAGCACTTAATAAGAACTGTATGTTTTTTGCACCAAGGGTAAAAAAAATCCAGTTTGCACTTAGTATATGGAAAATATTTCATATTTTGTGTTTTTATCATTTAAAACATGTGGGTTAACATTCCTAAAGGGTATTAAAGGGTTATTTATGCATTATGAAGTGTGCTAATGCAAACATTGACAAAATATGTTCTTCATCTCCCTTTATTCCATGACGAAGATGAGATGATGACGAGAAGGCCCCTCCATCATTATAACTGTGAGGATATCAACATATTGATGAAAAATACGAGATCAAAATGTCACTTTGAAAACTTTTACCAAAATCTCTCCTTCCACCTTGTCTTGCTCTCTTCCTGTCAATCTCTCTCTCTCAAACACACACACACACTGCCTCTACTGCTGGCACCAGGACGTTCAGTGTCTCTCTGTCCCCATCAGTCCTGACAATCGTGCAACTATAAAGCATAATGTTGGCAGTGTGACTGACCCATGCATCAATCAAAGATGTGGTTTTCATCAGATAATGAACATCAGATATGAAGAAGTTTGACCAAAATGACAAAATTATCGGTTTTGGCTTGACTAGATTGAATGAAATGTGTGTGACTGGGGTCAACGGTGACATCGGGCAATTTTAACGCAATCACTTCCTACAATCAGACGCAAGCCAGAGTGACACTAAATAGAGACCGAGCGCCACCCGTCATCCTGTGAAGACCTCGTCCACCGGGAGAAAAAGTTTAAGTTTTAGTTTTAATCTAAACATTTAAGATAGAAACAGACATTTGTAAGTTTTTGTCTAAAAATTTAAGTTAAATACACTGAGTTTCAAAATAGCAAAGTTTCACCCATTGTAACTGCTGATGTCTTAAGTCTATGTCCACTTTTGTCCTTGGGCAGTTTATAAAAACTTAGTTCTGGGTTTCTGTTGGATGTATATTGTACCACGCAACAGCTTTTGACCATTTTACTGTTTTTTGCTAGTGGATGGAATAGTCAAGGAGAGACCATCTGGGTCTATATGAAGAAAACGTACAAGTACATTTGACACAGGACTAAGACCTAGACTAAATTTGAAAAAAAAAATGCTGGCAAAATCAACACTGATTTTAAGAGAGAAAATATTTTGTCGACTAAAACTGATCAAAACAAATTGTTTGACTTGTCATTGTTCTGTACAACCAACACAATAACAATCTAATATCAAATAAATTCAAAAGTCAGTTCAGAATTTAATTTGGACAAACCTCATTCTTGGCTGGATTCTTAAAATGTATCTAAATTGTGTAACTGGTGTGCTCCACCTTTCCTGGTCAGGATTGAAACTGACACAGATAACAATCACATTGTCGACTGTCTTCTTTAGAATAATTTGACACAATGAATCCTGTCAGCCCATAGTTTCGGATCATGGATGTATAAAGAGAACTGGATACAGCATTCGGAGACGGGGCCCAGTTCATACCTATGAAAGTTGCACAGTGGCGGAAGAAAAAAAATTCCATGTATAAAATTAGAGGCCAATACAGCAGTATATAGCAGGTAGAGGTGTGAATCAGCAGAGGCCCTACAATACGATTTTATCCCAATACTTGAGTCACCATACAATTGTATTGTCTTTTTAAGCATTTTGCGATATGGTGAGTATTGCGATACAATATATTGCGATTTACCTGTTTAACTGTATTTTGCGTCAATCAATGTATCAAGAATTGTTTGGTCAAATAAGAGAGAAATCTCAGTCTATTCATTTCACTTCAGTCTTTTTATTTCTCCACAATGAGAGTCAAACCCACAAACTGACCAACAAAGTATTCAGTCAAACTGAATGGAAACTGATATCAAACATGTATGGACGACAACAACTGCAGCATTTTAGCAAACTTTTCTCAACTTTAAGCTTTACTGCTCTGAATTTTATTGAATGAAACATAAAAAAAGCCTAACTTTGCAGCCTTATTTCGACAACTTCCTGACACGATATCCTGACACATGGTGCCTTTAGATTTCTAGATTTGATCTTCTACTATCATATGATACTAGTATCTCCAGTATATTCCTAAAAGTGAGCCCTCTGCAAAAATACTGCCTGTTCCCCCACCTCTAATAGCAGGAAAGGTTTAGTAGGCTTAGAAAGCCATGGTTTAACTAAACCACTTCACATTTATGGAGCAAAGAGTGGACCTGATCTTGTCATTGTCATGCAAGAGGAGATCCATTATCCATATGCTTTTGAATTCAAGCAACGCAATGCTGTCCTAGTAACATACATGATATTGTTCTCATAATATAACTCCAGCCAAAGCCTGTGGGCTTGGTATAAATCAGACCACAATTATCTGAAGATGCAAGAATTATTCTTGTCGAGCAAAGCAGAATCACTTCTCCATTCTCCCAGATTAACAGCTGTATTTCCAATATGGCTTAACCGGCTAATTAAGAAATAGGAGCTGATTCCAGCAAGATGTGATTGGAAAGAAAGTTTTACCTCCTCCCGATCAGTGGGGGTATTCTTGAGGGAGCAGGTCGAGGGGTGCCCCTCTTCCCAAAATCCTCCACGCCTCATCCTTCATCTGCGGCTGCTCGTCATGTCCCGTCACCAGCACAGTTACACCTGAACACTCTGCTGCTGCCAAACACCTGGCTCCATCTCCCACTGTCCAAATGAAAAATAAGCATAATCTGCCTTTCTGAGTATCCAGCAAATGAGGGATTTCATGACAAATTGGGTGGAGGTTTATTATGCAAAGGGGAAGACAGAACACAGAGAGAGGAGCTGAAATAAAGAGGTGTAGTTAGGATGGAAGCAATTGTGGTAATAACTACTGTGGATATGTTTAAAGTCCACACTATGTTTTTTTTTATATTTACAATTTTCTGTAAAAACAAGCTAATTTAGAAAATATCCACTATCCACTAAACATTATATTGTTTGAAAGCATATTGATTTACAATAGGCCATCAAAAAACATACATCAACAATCCTTTATTATCTTTTTATTATATTCTTTAATACAGTTTGTGGCAGAATGCAGCACAATGTGGTGAGAAATATGTGTCTCATCCTGAGGAGGATTTCAGTTTCACACTGCAATAGTAAATTAACTGCCTCAATAGCTTGATGGATGTGTTTCTTAAAACTTAATTAGTGTGAAGATAAGTGGGCGTTCAATAAATGTCTAGCAGTTGAATACAAGTGGCATTCAAAAACATTTCGAATCGCATAAAGCTGAGAGGAAAACAGTCACGAAAAAGCAAGAGCAGTGAAAATGAAGGCAACTAGATGCTTATATAGGGGCAAAAAATATCCCAGGTTTCCCAAAAGCATCGTATCTTGCAACAGTAGTCTTTGTCACAGTCATTCAACCACACCAAATCCCATTTTCAAATGTCACATTTTAAAGTTTTCCTAAATATTTTATTTAACATAATCACTTACTTCCAAATACATTTACATTTTTCTACTTCATGACTCTTTGTGGTGGCACTTATCAATGGATAAGGGTTAAATGAGGGTGAAGAAGAAACAACACACAGGGGGAAATGGTGGGCAGCACGGATATTACTGTGAAAATGACACCACAGTGATGAATACATAATTCCTGCTTTTTGCCTTGTTATGATTTGTTGATATTGTACATTACTGTCTCGTATATATATCTCTTACTTAAGTAAAAGTACTAATACCACACTGTGAAATTACTACACTACAAGTAAAAGTCCTGCATTCAGAATTTACTGAGGTAAAAGTACAAAAGTATCAGCATCAAAATGTACTTAAAGTATCAAAAGTAAAAGTACTCGAAAAGCAGAATGGACCCGCTCGGATTGTTTTATATATTCCAAATATATTATAACATTATTTGTATTGATGCTTTTATGTAAGCAGTGTTCTAATTTTGAAAAGGTAGGGCTCATTTAACTACTTAATATACTGTTGTAAGATATAATTAATCATTTTAAATTGATCATATATTTTATGTTAAATCTCAACCTGTAAAGTAACTAAAGCTGTCAGCTAAATGAAGTGGAGAAAAAAGTACAATATTTGCCTAAAATTGTAGTGGGGTTGAAGTATAAAGTTACATAAAATAATATGCAATAATTAATATATATACATGGCAAAAATGAACATATGTATTTGATCAAATAATCATCTAGTGATATTCTCAATAGCTTTATTGGATTCCTTGACCAAGAAAATGTATATTTTGACACCAAGATTGACCTTTTAAGTGGCCTGGAAGATATTTTGGTTCTCATAGATTTTATATGGCTGCCATCTCCGATCCGCAATCTTGATGAAGTGGCTCCCATCAAAAATTGAAACTCATGGTGATGGAGAGCATGTGGAACAAAATTGGTGCATTAGTCCAATGTTTCCCTTTTATTTGCTAAGCAGCCTGACTTAATAGGGAACACCAGAGATGTTCTACATATCTAAACATCTAAACTTTGGAACTTGTCAACAAGTCTATCCAGCCTGAGGTGCAGAGCCTCAGTGCAGCAGCAGCCAGACCCACTTTTCCTCTAAAACAGCTGCTAAACAGCTATACGAGTACCACCATATGAGTACCGCTCTCCCATGCAGGCCCAGCCCTGGTAGTCCACAGTGAGTGCAGAGCGATAGAGTAGGGCTGTGCCATATCGTATTGTTCACGATAATATCGGTATATTTTTTTATGGTTAAAAAAAAATGCATATCATGATATTGGCAACATTCTTACTTCTTGATGTAGTGGCGTAAGGTTAACATTAGCTAACAATTAAAGTTGTTTTAATCACAAAAAGCTACTTACTCTGTCGCTAAACACACGCAGCTTTTAAAATAAGAGCACAGTGTGTTAACAGAATCCACCACAGAACTTACAAGAAGACTGTCAAAATAAGATGCCTTAAATAAAACATACAAGAACCTTTATTCTCCTTTACAAAATGTCATTAAAATATGCCCCCGAAACCCCTAAACGGTTATTTTTATTATTTGCTCATACTCAAGAGTATTTTTTTTTGTGTATCTGGCAACTGTTGAGATTTGCACTTCACACTACATTTTAGAATTTTATTTATTTATACAGACTAAAAAAAAAATCATATTTTCTATATCTTTTTAAGTATTTCGTAATATCGTCAAGAATATCGTTATTGCAAAAATAGCCTGAAATATTGCGATATTCTTTTAGGGCCATATTGCCCATCCCTACGATAGAGTACCTCAGACCTGCTCGTAGGAAGCTAAGAGCATCATAGGAAGCTCCTGTACCTGCAGCTATCTAATAAATGACATGTTTGTGTTATTTTTGTTCCTTCTTTCCCAGTTAAGTGATGTAGATGATTGAGGGTTTAAATAAAACATTTACAAAATATTACCAAATATAACACAGATTAAAAAAAACCTGAACAAATGTGATTTGCATAATTAATCTGCCTGTTCTGTCATCATTTGCATCTTCATTTCCTTCTTATCTCTCTTTTGACTGACGTGCCACTTTCCCCACGCTCTGTTTTCAGTTCGATATCTCCTCTTATCTTTCTTGTCAGTTATTTAGTAAGCTTTAGCATGTATATTCAAAAAATTATGAACAACAGTCAGATTGAATGTACACACAAGCATATGTTTTATATATTACATCATGCCGTTAATCTTAAATCTTAAAATGCTTCACTTACCCCAACATAAGGTGAAAAAAATAAAATAAACATAGTTAACAGACACATGCATTTTCCCATATATCTATAGATTTATAGAATCTATAGCCAGAACTAAATCACCTCAAACAGATTGTCGCTTACTGAATTCACAAAGAATCAAGACTAAGGTTACATAAAACTGAAAATATTTACTAGTGTCAGTGGCTTACTGGCTAATTAGCCAATGCTAGCCAACTAACAGTTACATTTCCTTTAAACATCATTTGACAAACCGAAACAATACAGCAAATTTTACATGTGAACGGTACAGCATTTGTGTGCATGTTTTATGTTGTTTTAGAAAGGTTTAACCTTTTTACTATCCTGTAAAAGTTTATAAGGTGCGGTGAGTGAACGTAGTCTGTCATTACAGCAGTCATTTTGTGTAACATTTGTGTGTTTTATCCAGTGGTGGAAAAAGTATTCAGATTAAGTAAAATGACTAATACCACACTGCAGAATTACTCCACTACGAGTAAAAGTCCTGCTGACAAAACTTACTTAAGTAAAAGTATGAAAGTATCAGCTAAAGTATCCTATGCAGGATGGACCCACTCAGATTGTTTTATATATAATATTGTATTATTTTATGCATTTATGTAAGCTTTAATTTACTGCTGTCAAGGTGGGGCTAATTTTAACTACTTAATATATTTTCATGTGGTTTAATTAATAAAAATGCATAATCATTTTGAATGTATCATTTTTATGTTAGATCTCGGCCTGAAAAGTAACAAAAGCTGTCAGCTGAATGTAGTGGATTAAAAAGTACAATATTTGCCTCAAAATGTACTGAAGTAGAAGTATAAAGTTACATAAAATGAAAATGCTCATGCTCAAAGTACAAGTACCTCAAAATTGTACTTAAGTACAGTAGTTGTACTTGGACAGTTTTACCGGTTGTACTTAGTTACATTCCATCAGCTTTAATCCCTTTTGTTATTGATGCATTTTTTATGCTGTCATTTGACCTCTACACATACAGCACATTACTTTAGAGGGTGTTCTGATATTTTTTTTAGTAAACAGCAGCATACTCATGCACTAAAGTGTTGCTTTGGGACCATGTGAAAAGTCCTAAAAAATGCTCTCAACTCTGAAGATCAAATGTTATCACCAAACAAGGCCCCTGGTTTATAGACTGCCAAACAATCAGGATTAGTATGTGCCCGAACCTACAAGTTAACTTCACAGCGTATGCAAAGTATCCTTTGTTGTAAGTGACCAAAGCAGATTATTCAGACAACACTAATGAAGTTAAACAGAGCCTGACAGAGAATGTAACTTCAGTAGAAAACCTAAACACAAGTGGAGATGAATAAATATCAGCTTAAGGAGGACCGGGGACAGACAAACAAACAACAAGGGGGGAAACGGCTTCACTCGCAAAATGGGACATTTAAAAAAAAAAACTGCTGACATCTAAAAGGCAATTGAATTTGCATACCGCAAACTTTCATCTGGGGGATGTGAAGAAAGACTGCACCACAGGAATCATTTAATATTTAATAAATTAGAAACAGTAGCTATGGCTAATTAGAATTTGCACATTTACAAATCAGCCCTGATAGCAAAACAAATTATGAAATATAACGCTGCTCTGTGGATTACCAAGGGAAAATCAGATGATAGACAAAGCAAATGGAGTATCACTAACAACATACTGTCAGAACACATCACACAGCTAATCCAGTTAGAGTGGGGGGGGGTGCCATTGCTTTAAAATATTGATACGCTATTCGGTAAAAGCTTTTTTTTTTTTCTTTTTGCGAGAGTACATTGAGTCGAACACTTGCTTATTGCTCATGGGTCATTAGCCTCTCATCCTCTGCTGCTTGGCCAGTTTGCTTTGAAAGAAAGCCTTGTGATTAAATGAATGTGTTTGCTCTGGTACTCCATTAGAGGAGGTCTGGATGCTCGCAGTTCCATTGTTTCTATTATGGGTACAAAGGCAGGCGGTGTGTAAACTGTTGTTGTATTCATTATGAGATTACTTCCTGATGCGATGGCTTTTGGTAAAAGCCATGGATTTCTTGTAAGGGGACTCGACGTGCACTCAGAGGAAAAACATTTATCAAATGATAAAGGCCAACGTCGAGGCGTATTCAAACTTAAGTAGTTGTAGAGTAGATGCCATACAAGATCTACATCAATAAAAGTCAAATAAAGAAATGTGGAATAGTGCAGTGGGTTATGGCTATTCTGCATGTCAGGCTCAGGCTTTTAACATAAAGTGAGAGCGTATTTATCATAATGTAGCAAACACATAATGCAACACTTTAACTCCATTTTACTCCAATTTAAAAATGTTCTATCAAGTTTTCGTTGCAGTGAGGTTTGGATTCAGTCTCTACACATACGCCATGTGACCTTTATGATGCTGCTAAATCAAACCACAAGAAGAGGGGTTAGAGTGATGAAAATCAGGGACACACCGTGTACTATGTACAGCATAGTATTGTGATATTTTGGTGGCAATATTATATCAATTCATCGCCAAGGATATTTACTGGAGATACTGGTATCATATGAACCTAAAAGACCTAAGGGTCAGGGTCAGGATATCGTTTCGGGAAGCTGTATAAATAACGCTGAAAAGTTAGGCTATTGTTTTATGCTTCATGGTTTTCAAAGGAGTCATGTGACCTCTGACGTCATGCTATCTCAATGAAAATAGGATCTCTGGTTTCCCACAAGTCTCATCTTTACATACATGGCTGCCTCCCAATTCAGAACTGAGAATTTTTCTTATTTGAGAAAACAATTCTTGACTGAATTGAATTTTGTAGACACAAAATGCAGTTAATTGTATCGCAATATATTGTATCGCAATACTCACCATATTGCAAAATGCTTAAAATTGCAATAATATCGTACCTCTAATAAATACACACCTGGGGGTTAGAGAGGCTAAGATGAAGTGAGCAAAGATGGATGATTTAATATTTCATAGCTCTGTTCTAACCAAATCTAAAATATGTTCTAATCAAATCTCAAATCTAAAATATGTTTTATTTGAAATGTCATGGAAAAGTATTACAGTTCCCAAAACCAGAAAGAGTAACAGCGATGTCTCTGACTGGTGGAGTGACTCATCGTTATCATGGAAATGTTACAGCACCCACAAACCAGAGAACGGCTAGAGAGTCACTGTTGAGCAAAGAACTTCACAAATACACCTTGGCTTTTAAAGATCGTTTTGTCAAATAATTCAGATTAAATACTCTTATTATCAGACATGTCAATGGATTAAAATACCTGCCGCCTGGTGATGCTTCACTTTTGGCTTCATACTTATTGGCCGATTTTATTAAATTTTATTGAGTATATTTGAGTAATTATTGGAAAAATACATGATAATAAATATACACGGTTGTCCATAAAGCTGGAATGATTTTGTTTTCAGACACAGTCATCTGATAATTGTGGTTTCATTTTCATTGTGATATGTTTGGAAGAAATTGATTAAGTTCTGAAAAAACGTATTGGTCAAGAATAAACCGCATCAGAGGTACAAAATATTTTATTCCAACTTTATGTACATATAGTAGATAATAGAGAAAATATACAGACTACAGAAATAATAATCAAACTGCAATCAAAATTTTGTAATTCTCAAGTTTGAGTTAAATTCTGTGTCTGAAATGCGAAAAATCTAAAATAGAGATTTTTTTATACAATTCAATATATATATATATGTATATATATATATATACAGTGCCAGAGAGTGTTATACATTGTTTGCTGCATCCCAACACCTGCACAGAGTTGTGGAAACGTGTCAGTTTGTTCTGTTTCCAGGCCTCAACACATTAACTCTCCAGAAAGGCAGCAGTTTCATATCATTCATTCACGTCCTGGGTTGTAGTTATCTTACCCTGTCTGCTCATTCTACACTGTGTCGGATGTGTGCTGTTGACGTCAACTGAGACCTTGCTGACGCAGCTGGTGTGCATCCTGATGGGTCGCTGGGTTCAAGCACTTCACATGTAGGGCTGCTTGCAATGCTGTGATCTTAGCTCTTAATTTGGAACATGATGGCTACGGTTAAATAGTCTTTTTTGCTTAAAACGCTTCCTAACTGAGTGAAATGACCCAGAAGTATCTCAGTGGCAGCCATGATAAGAGCTGCTTGAATTCTCTAAATGCTAAGGAAAGGTGCTTCCCTGCTTCATTCTTATCTTCTATATCGTAGGGTGCTATGAACCATTCATTATGAAAGGAAGGAAGATAATGCCATCTTCCAGTTCCCTTTGGCAGCAACATTAAAAGTGCACACCATTGGGCCGTTCATAATCATCATATTAACCATAACAAAAGTCTTTCAAACCAGATTATGTTTTTAATTCAGCACAGTGTTTCCCCTAGAATTTTTTTCAGCAGCGGCGCTGCTGTGTCCGTGGCCATGATGCCAACTCCTCAGGAAGGAAAGTAACTATTGGCTGTCCAAAAAGTCGCTAGAAGACGCTAAATGACTTCATCGCCTAATTTGCATAATTTACCATGTGCATGTACTTGTAATGGACACTGTAGGAGAGAAGAATAACGTTGTGGAGAAGACCCCTCCTCCTTAGTTCTGTCTCTGGACTGGCTAAAGTGATCCAAAATAGACACTGACTGTAAACCAGCCAGTGGCGAATTCGCTCATGTGCGATTTGCAGACTGGACGATAAGGGGTTAACATCCGCTCCGGCTCTGTGACTGCTGCGTGAGGACTGGGCCGATTCGACTCGTTCTTACTCCTCTTAACGAGCCGCGGGGGCTCGAAAGTCTCCAGTACCACCAGCAAAAGTCGCTAGATTTTCGCTAGTTGCTTTTTTGAAAAATAGTCGCTAGGGGGGTCTGAAAAGTCGCTAAATCTAGCAACAAAGTAGCTAAGTTTCCAACACTGCCGCTCACTGCCCTAAGGAGCTACACTGTTAAGTTGACGTTACGTTACCTGCGCTACTCACTATATAGACCGCGTATAAGCTTGAACGTTGATGTCCTAAGAGGGTCCGACAGGATTTGATGCGCTCGTTGATGACTAAAAACAAGTTGAAAATAACATTGTGCTCACACAGTGCGAGTAGAAATCATTATTGGCGCATTGATGTTAATGATCATGTGAAATTTCAGCAGTGGTGCACGTAATTCTTGAATGAATGTCGGGGAAACACTGCAGTGTGTTTGAAACTTAAGAAAGATGATATGTAAAGTTGTAGATTTTATTGCACAAAAAATATATAATAATTGTGATTCATGTGAATAAATATAGGATGATAGGAGGGTGACAGTGACCAACCATTCTCAATGTGACAAACAATTAGTGGTTGTTAAAGGTAATTTTTATGACTAAAGACTATACACTTACCAGCCACTTTATTAGCCGGAGAGGGCACTGTGACTTAACATGAAGCCCAGGACAAGGCTGTTTTTCAAAATAAAAAGCCCCACAAAGTAGCTATATCATCACAGTTTAGTAGAATAAAAGCCTGAGTAGTCACTATGACTTAACATGAAGCCCCAGAGAAGGCCGTTTTTCAAATTAAAGCCAGACAAAGTAACTATATTTCAGTAGTTTAGTAGCACATAAGCCTGAGAGGTAACTGCGTCTTAACAGGACAACCTGTTAAGTTACAAAGTAAAGTAACTAAATCTTAATCGGAATTTAAGGATGTGGCTGTATTGTAGAACTCTCGACACACCGTCAAAATTTTACTGAGAGTTACTGTCGCCTTTCTATCATCCCAAACGATTCTCTCACCTCTGGCATTAACAATGCATCAAGGCTCACTGGATATTTTCTCTTTTTGGGATCATTCTCTGTAAACCCTAGAGATGGTTGTTAGATCAGCAGTTTGTGAAATACTCAGACCAGCCTGTCTGGCACCAACAACCATGTCACGTTCAAAGTCACTTAAATCACTTTTCTTCCCCATTCTGATGCTCGCTTTGGACTTCACCATGTCTTCATGCCTAAATGCATTGAGTTGCTGCCATGTGATTGGCTGATTATATATTTGCATTAACAAGCAATTGAACATTATAACCTAAAGAAGTGGCCAGTGAGTGTATTTTTTTCCATGTTAAAGTAATATTTTTCTAAGATGAGCTTTAAATAGTCCATCTGTAATGTCACCACCACGCCAACATCAATAAAAAACGACATCACATTAATATGTTTTAGTATATCACAGTTGGATTCTCTCAGCATTACAGTTGTCTTTTCCTCAGTCCTTGTGAATTCTCCCTCACATCTTTCACCTCATGACTGTTTCCATTGTGGTCAAGGAAAAGTGGTTCGGAAAAGACATAGAAGACATAGTTCTTTGTCTCTTGGACCGCAGCTGTTATGGTTTCACTCTCTGCCATCCATTAGTCAAGGAGCAGAAAACATAATAAAACTAACGGCACATTATTTTAGATAGGCAAATAAACAAAAGGCCAGATTCATATTAAATATCCGATAATATCCAATAAAGAGTCTTTAAATAAATCACCTTGTTATATATTTTTCCAGAGCACAATTAAAGGTGAAAAACGTATAAGAGGAAGACTTGTTGTTGTTGGCTGCTGTGGAAACCTTTGCACTCCTTGACAACAGGGGGTCAAATAATGACCTTTGAAAGAGAAATGTGTTGTGACATTGTCAGCCTTAATCTGCAGCTCTGTTCTCATGCTATGATAGCTTAGTGAAGGGAGGGTTATTAGGGCATAACACATAAGTTTGCCTATTCACATACAAAGGTAAACTATAGTGCTTTAAACGGGAAAAAAAAATAAAGAGTCTCTTCTGTGGCGAGTATGATGATAGACACATTCTGATATTCATGCTAAATTTGTTAAAATGACATACTACTCTTTCATATTAATCCACACCAAGGACTTTGACCATCATCAAGAAGCTGAATGGTGTCCATTCAGACCTTTGGGCCTTTGGAGTATTTTACGATGCTGCTGTGTTTTCCAATACGCATGGGAACAATTTGCAGTAAAGCCTAGAACCCAACCCTAATATTGGTTGGCTGATGTTGGCCTATTAAAGGCCCAATGGTATCTATCATTATCACTGTACAGAGTCACCCATGAAGTTGGAATTAATTGTTTTTTACCTCTTTCCATGAAATGATTGTGACAATGTGATTTATTTTTGATAGATAAAGTGTATATCTTCTCAAAACTTTATTAACCAATTTCTTCCAAACATATCACAATGAAAAGGACCACAAAAAAACAGAGGATGGTGTCTGGAAACAAAATTATCCCAACTTTATAGGCGACGGTGAAAATGTTTCACAGATATGGAAAAAAAATTACAGACCATATATTTCAGAAAATTATGCTTGTTTTGATTTGGAAATATGCTGTTTAGGTGCTTCCTATTCAGTGAGCTGATAATTAACTGCTCTACCTGCTAGAAGGTAGATGAGGGCTCGATTTGCCCATACTTATGGGAAGATAAGCACTGGTAAAGGTACATTCAATATATAGTATAGTAGTATAGTAGTATATTCTACTTGGGCAGTCCGTGGTCTAAAGGTTAAGAATCGGGCTTGTAAGCGGAGGGTGGCTGGTTTGGATCCCTGATGGTGTCCTTGCATGGTGTTCATGATGTTCAGAGCCTGTTCAAATGGATGAGAAAGTAGGAAATCAAATAGTCTGAGGTACAGTATTTTTTCCCCTCAATTCTCTCTATTAATATTTTCTTATTTGTTGATTATTTTTGTTTATGAAAAAAATTGTTTCATGAATTTCATCCACTTGTGGTTCACTTTCTGTTAAATGTAAATCTTTCTTTATCATCACCACACCAGACATCATCTTGTCTAGCATGATTGTTGTTTTTTTGTTTCTTTGCTTTTGTTTGTTTTTTTTGTTTGTTTTTACAACACAGGAAAACATACATCTTATTATTGTTATGGTATTTAATATTTCAATCTTGGAATTTATGTCTTTGGATTCATAAACGGCAAGCCAGTCACTAAGCCTTCATTCTTTCATGGCTCATTAAGTGACTTTTCATCTGCTGCTTTTCACACTTCTGTTGTTTGGACTCAGGAGTACTACTTGGACCTAAAAGCAGACTTTTATGGTCAGTGAGCCAGACTGGCTGGGCTGGTTGTAGATGCCTTTTGTATTTGTGAAGGTCGTGTCCAAAATAGCCTTTTTTTAAATATTTGTTGAATGTCAAGGTGAGTAGAGATCAGTGTTTTTATGGGTAAAAAGCCGATCTGAGAGGACACTGCATCCATTATGTCAATGGTATTAATGTGATCATCTAAAAATGTACCCTCACCCCCTGACTTCCCCATTTCCAAAACCAGATCTTTAAACAGGCACATCATACAAACTTTATGACTCTCTACATGTTTGAAAATGTGCTAAAATTTTCTGATTTGACCCATTTAAATATAACAACTTGTGATCAGGGGCCAGTTGGCAGTTTTCCGCATTCTGTAAAGAATCAAATATTCTCTAACTACTGCTAACATCTCACTGATGTTGTGGAATTAAGTTTAATATTTCCTTTGAAATGTGCAGTTTAAACAAGCACGGATCAAACTGTATAATTTAAAAGACAAGGGGTCAGTCAGCCACTGGCAACTCACAATGATTCTCTTTCAAATAGAGGAGGTGGGGGGTGTCACTGGGAATCACAGACAACATCCATTTAAAAGGGCACGCTTATTTGATTAGCAGCCATGATGGGAAGGCCCCGAGAGGGCAAGACATCCTTGATCAAAAGGGGAGAACTGGCTGAAAATAAGACAAGTACATCCTTCTAGCTGGTGCCACTGTGTCCAGGTAAGAAGGGAGATACAGTCATTCTTATAAATGATCCAAAGCTATGGCTCGATCTTACAGAACTATGAGCAACTGGATCAAATTCGACCACAATCTTCAATGTTAACAAACAAAATGTGAGTATATACACATTTTGCAGTATTGAATGTCATTATATGAAACTCAAAGCTTCTACTCAGGTTTCCAATGAAGCTTTGAATGTGTGTCATCATATTTTCTGACATTATCACCCTAAAATAATCCTCAATTTAACAAAGTGCACCCAACCAGATCTCCACAGTATGACTATTTCACTGGAACTTGCCTCTAAAATAGATATGTGTGAACTGGAATGATCATTTACAGGCATTGTGTGTGATTAACAACCTACCGTAATCCTCCTAGCACACCACGCCTCTCTTCCAGCTCAATCCCTGCAGCTGCCAGACTACAAGCAAGCTGTTCTAACGTCCCATTGGCTCCATGGCCCATTAGTCAGAAGAAGTGATCTTTTTATTAACCTTAACCAAGTGGTTGTTGTGTCTAAACCTGACCATTCTTTAACCACAGCTTTGTCACACCATAAAACAATAATTTCATAAGAAGCACGCCAGCAGTCACTGGTCTTCAGTCTGTATTATTGAACAACTGGACTGTCTGACCCATATATCTATGCATCGGGCCAATAGGAGGTCAGAACGATGAGCAGTCCTTGCTAACTAACCAGCTGTCCATCTCCGGAGCTGCTCAAACTGAAAACTGTACATATACAATATATTTAACCCTTGTGGGGTCAAAAATGGCCCACTTTGTTTAACATTATAGGAAATCACCCTTAATGATCTTTTTTCAACTTGAAATTAAATTAGTTTTCCCAGAATTACCTAAACATTAGAAAAGGTAAAACATTGCCTTTGTTCATATTTCCATGAAAGCTGTACACCAACAGGGTACAAATATTGTCTAAGGGGTCATTTTTATACCACAAAAACTGTAAACACACTGCATTCCTGCAAGCTTGCTAATAAATTAGGTTTACACCTGTGCAGTACCTTTAGCAATAAAAATGACAAAAAAATAACCCCCTACTTTAGTATAACAGTAAACCAATTATGACAAGTGCGTTGTAATAAAAACAAGTGGATTCCACTGATTAAGTCCAGTTTTCCTGACACAGGAAGTCAGGATAGATAACTTTCACTCTTTAGTATAAACATAACCACATGCAACACAAGGAAGCAAGCCCATAGGCCTGCAAAAAATATGAAAGAACACACCATACTGTAAAAATACAGTGGAAATGTCATTACTCACTGTAAAATGGTGTTCTACTAATGCTCAAGAAACAAATGTTACATATCGAATAAGATAACTTTTGGTGAACAAATTACCCTGCAGAGACAGAAATGCCCTAGCACATTTAACACACGTCACATTAACGTCATAACCTTCATTGTCTAACTGCTAGTCTGTTTATCACCTCCAGATCTATCAACAACTGATCATGGTGGCACAGATAACAACAAATCAGCTTCTCAACACCAACAGGACTGACCAACATGCAATTATGACAATACACTAGAATGTCAAACTGGCAACAACAAGCAAACCAGTGCCAGTGCACTTCAACCAATTAAGTAATAAGCTCATAACTGTTAAACTCCATTAAAAGTCTGGATGGGCCAAACTTTCTGCCATCAGTGCTCACATAATGGAGGCAGCAGAAACTTTCCTCTCTAAAAATGCTTTTGCCTCCAAGCTGCGCACGCACCCAGTACTGTTAAATACACAAGACACGGCTATACACGATGCATTGATAATGTAGCAAGCAAACGACACATGCTGCGTTCAAAAAGTTAGCAAGCCAACAAAATAAAGTTAATAACCTGACTTCATGATATTTGAACCAGGCAGGGAACCATGTATCGCTTCTTACCGCATGTTGCCGGATGCTGCCATCTTTCCACATCTGCCTGAAGGGTTTGTTTTGGGTTTTTTTGTCTTGATTTCTCCGCGACTTCTCTGCGTTTCTTCTACAAGGTTTTTCTGGCTGTGCCATAACTGATTGATTGATTGACAGGACATGGCCCGCCCTCTACCTGTTTTTTATTGACCATTGGCCAATGGGTGAGTCTATCAAAAACAAGATTGTTCGGCTGTAAAGACCTGTCGGGTCGTGACGTCACTGGCTGATTGATTGACAGTAGAAAGGACCAATGAGGAGGGGGCCCTCCCTCTACCTCTTTTATTGGCCATTGGGCAATCAGTTAAACCAAAAATTAAAAAAAAGAAATTAAAAATTAAAAAAATAATTTGTTTTGTTTTGTTTTTTTAAGTCGTTTGGCCCTGTCCAGCCCAGGTGTGTCACCACTTGAATCTGTTGATGCAAACTAAAACATGACTTCCATCACAACTGTACATCTCTGACTTGATGCCACTGACATGGATCGTGTTGTTAAGCTACTGTACGTGAAGTAGAGAAGATTATTTTGCCCTTCATGTGGAGCCCCTCCACAGGCACGAGCTGCCGGGCTCCACCCCTCCATCCCCATGTGCCAACATGTCAATCAGCTGTAATTGCCATCCTGGAGGAACAATATCAGGCCGCCGAGCTCTAACCACACAGATTCATTGCAACACCTAATCTGCTAATGAGCTCAGCGTGGCTATTTTCAGCATTGCCGCAGACATCATAGCCATTGCTGAGGAGGCCTGGCGCGGCTTCCAGTGACAGCAGAGGACAGTTGGCCTGTTGGAAGGAGGTACAAAGCAGACCTCAGCCTGCATGCTTCAGGACAGCACAGTCACTCCAGATCCTGGTACATCACACTCACTGCTTAATATTCAGGTTTACACAGCCACGACGGGTGATCATAAAATATCCCCATGTAATCTAGGTTAGGAGTGCCACTTTGTGTTTCATCTAGCTCACAAATGCATTGATCTTGCAATCACATTGGATAAATAATACATGAAATAATGGGGCAGTTTTGTTTGTTTTCCGGCAGCTCTCTCTGGAGCTCCAAGTTTTGCTGTTCAAGAACAAGAAGAGAAAAAAAGCAACACAAACAATCCTTAATGGAACTGATACAAGAGGCTTTTTAATTATCTAACTCAATCAGCTAAAGACCAGTGGATCAATGAATCCCCATTACACTCCCCAGCTCTGTGCCCAGACAGCAGCAGTTTACATCAGTTCAAACAGCGAGGCATGCTGCAGCTAAGTGACAGATTACAGGTTGTGGCTAATCTAATGCGGCCACAGCATTTGTACAGAGTACATCTTTAATTCAGACTGCAAGCTTCTCTCATTGTGACCATGTCACTTAACTGATACAACCTCTCTGAAATATTTATTGCCCCCTGCAGGAGATGGGGCTTTACATTTAGCTGGGTAACCTACATTATGGAACTTTTGGAATAAAAATTATGTGATTAGATTTTTTGTGATTTAAAAAAAAAAATCACAAATATGCCATACAAATAAAGAACTTAGTCATGGAAAAAAAAAATTAGACCACCATTTTTCTTAAATTTTTGTTCATTTTAATGCCTGGTTCAACTAAAGATACATTTGTTTGGACAAATGATAACAACAAAAAATAGCTCATAAGAGTTTAATCTAATAGCTGATATCTAGCCATTTTCCATGGTTTATTATTATTTTCTTGATAATGATTTTGGTCATTATCAAGAAAATCATGGAAAATGACAAAACTCTAAATTTATATTATTATATGGTTAAAATGCATGAACATGAACCAGTGTCATCAAGTCTTAAAACTTCTAAATTAAATGTCTGTTATTTAAGTGATGGGTTTACTGTATACTCACATGCTACTTAAGTACAATTCTGAGGAACTTGTACTTTATTTGAGTATTTCCATGTTATGTAACTTTATACTTACTCTACTACATTTATTGTACTTTTTACTCCACTACATTTAGCTGCCAGCATTAGTTACTTTTCCGGTAAAGATTTAACATAAAAAATATGATCAATTTAACATGATTAGACATTTTTGATACTTTAAGTACATTTTGATGTTGATACTTTTGTACTTTTACTTCAGTAAGTTTTGATAGCAGGACTTTTACTTAAGTAAGAGATCTGAATACTTTTTCCATTACTGCTCACATGTCTATCTAGTGGCTTATATTAGTCTTGAATTTCAGTATGTCAATTTTGAGTGTTTTCATCAGAAGCCCAACATGTCGATCATGTTTGGATTGCAGACAATTCAACAATTCTCCAGGGAAATACCTAAACCAGACATGCAAAAGCATTTTCTGAAAACATGTAACTACCACATAACTACTTTACTGAGAAGTGGGTTCAAACTGGTTCTTCCGGATTAAGAAGAATATAAAATGAGTGCGAGATTAAATCAAAGTCAACTGCTCAGACTGATTTATTGAGATGACAAAGCAGTGTGTGTTTCTGAATGGCCATTGTTGCTCGTGTCCTGCCTCTGCACAGATTTAGCAGATTATTGAAACTTGTTTTGAACTGCAAAACATAAGCCAATATATCATTTTTAACCTCTTAAATACTGATACTGGCCTCAAAATCTAATTTCAGTTGGTTTGTATATTTACATTCTGGCTTCTACTGCTGACTAAAACTCTAAATCTATATTATTATATTGGTTAAAACGACCTGAACCAAAGTCATCAAGTCTTAAAACTTCTAAACTAAATGTCTGTTATTTAAGTGATGGATTTACTGTATACTCACATGTCTTCCTATTGGATTATATTAGTCTTATATTTCAGTCTGTCGATTTTTTGTGTTTTTTTTGAGGCCAAACATGTCGATCATGTTTGGATTGCTGACAATTCTCCAGGAACATACCTAAACCAGACATGCAAAAATATTATCTGAAAACATGTAACCACCACATAACTACATTACTGAGATGTGGATTCAAAAACTGGCTCTTGTGGATTAAGAAGAATATAAAATGAGTGCAAGATTAAATCAAAGTCAACTGCTCAGACAGATTTATACAGATGACAAAGCAGTGTGTGATTCTGAATGGCCATTGTTGCTCGTGTCCTGCCTCTGCACAGATTTTGTTTTTCATCTGGAGGCATCCACACAATTATTTTGGGTAGTGCCAATTGAATATCTGATTGGGGTTATGAATTCAGGGGATTAATTTCACTGCAACAATGCATCAATTGTTTCCAGTAAGAGACGCAGAGGCGGTGTTGTTGTTCAGTAAACTGATCATACACACAGTGTACTAATGCCTCTGTGGTGGAATCCATTGATCTGCTGTCCCCCTGCATCGTGCTCTCCTAATGATATCTGAGATGCCACTGTTACAGAAACGGAGAGCAGCATTTCCCCAGCCCTCTAGAGCAATTTATTGTGGGAAGGTAATAATAAGTCTATATTTGAAAAAATGCACTGGATGAGCCCCTGTCTGAATGTGGGCTGTGAGCCTGAAACCACAGCGGCTCATGGTAGCACTGGGAGTCATTTTCAATTTTTCTTCAGAAGGAGACATCATTGACTGTGAGAGAGCAGTAAAAAAAGAAGCTGCTTTGTATTTGTTAAAGCGAGTTGAAGTCTTCTTATTCACTCCGTTAGGGACTGTACACAAATTACTATCGAGGGGAGGGGGGTCATTTAAAAAAAAGCCTCCCTAGCAAATTCTCTTTTTTTTATAAACCTCCCCAAATACACAGTAATTCCATTAACCTTCCTCCATTATCTCAAAGTAATATTGGAGCAAACCAAAAAAGGTAAAAATATTACTACTATGACACTGTTTTTCATTAAAAAAGCTTGTGGGAGCCAAGTTACATTTAAAGAAGTACAAGTTGATAAATAGGAACAATTTCAGTGTGTTTTATGTTAAAATCAGAAATATTTAAAATATTTAATTATGAAAATAAAGTTGTACATAATTGGTAGGTTGTTCTACTTAATAGGGAAGTAGGTCTAAATGGTAAATGGGGTGCATTATATATCGCTTTTATCCAAAGCGCTTCACACTACACTCTACGCTCATTCACCCATTAACACTGGTGGCTGAGGCCACCAGGGCACACTGGTGCCACCTGCCACCATTGGGAATTCATTCACACACCGATGAACGCAGCATCGGGAGCAATTTGGGATTCAGTATCTTGATCAAGGATACTTCGACATGTAGGCTGCCATGGTCTGGGATCGAACCACAAACCTCCCGAGCAGAAGACGACCGCTCTACCAACTGAGCCACATTTGACCATTTACCAGTTACTAAATAGGTCTAAACAAAACGACAAAAGGCAAGAGTGCAGGTAAGATTAATGTAATGCTATAGGCTACACGTTAAACGTTTATTCTTGCAATTAATTAAATATTTTCAACTTTTTTTCTTGTAATGAATTAAATATTTTTTACTTTATTCTCGTAATTAATTAAATATTTTCTACTTTATTCTCGTAATTAATTAAATATTTTCGACTTTATTCTCGCAATTAATTAAATATTTTTGACTTTTTTTCTCGTAATGAATTAAATACTTTCGACTTTATTCTATTAATTAATTAAATATTTTCAACTTTATTCTCGTAATTACTTATATAATGAGTAATATAGGTAATTACATTAATTATATTAATAATATAATATTTACTCCGTTGTACTTTAAGAGAAAGTTTTTTTTTGTTGTTGTTTTTTGAGCCACAGGCTTTAAAGTAAGTTCCATAAGTTGAGGCTGACGGAAGGACCGAGCTACATGGTTTTTACCACAGTTATAGTTATTGATAGGGGAAATTAACATTGAACATTCTTGTAAGAACAGAACTGTGGAATAAATATTTTTGTTTATCGTTTTTACATCGGCATACTGTGGAAGTTTTTCCTTGTCAAGTAACTTAACCCGTGTAAATCCAAAGGCTTCTGGGCTTCAACCAACTACAAAACTGCTGAATGTTATTACAGCCACAAACTGAGTAAACCGAACACAGGCAGCAGCTCGGTGGATGTTAATGGGCTCGAGCGCCACAGCATTTGAAATTATTTTGGATGTAACTTCCAGTTACATAGCAGAAGTAACAGTAAGCTAGTTAGTCCAAGTGGCTAAAGTAATCCACCTTCAATTCAGCAAACACTTTAAACAGATATTTAAAGAGATAGTTTAGATTTTTGGAGTTGGGTTTTATGAGGTACTTAAGGCAGGAGTGCCAGTATTTTGGCCACCTAAGAAAAGGGCCCAATATCAATCAATATCAATATAAGTGTGCACTATATTTAGAGTATTTTCACAGCTTCATCTTGCTAGATAGCACTTTCCAAAGGGTAACTGGAGCTGTTATCTATGGTCTTTTCAAAGCCACCAGACTCCTTTCCCAAAAGCAGTAATTTTACCTCGCAGAACACGGGCGTTGCTGGTCTACAGCTGTCCAGATCAATTTGTTTGTGTCACTGAGTGACTTGGGTGTTTTAAAGGGGTTAAGATCTAAAAAGACAAACAAACATACTAAATGATTTGGGCAGGATCAAGCTAAAATTACCTTTTTTGTCAATGGAGTCTGGTAGCTTTTAGGAAAATGGGGCTGCACAATTTATTAAATAGCATTCGGTATATGAAAGAGGATTAACGTATTATTATGTTACTGTGGAAGGAGCTACTTCCTGTTAAAGCAGAAGTTGTGCCCATAATACATACAAGCTATCATGGCATCTATGCACTTGCCAAGCAATAGTTAAGTCATTTAGGTCTTTGTTTTGTGATTTTGTTTTGTGGTATATTAGGAGTTAGTAAGGCCCTGTTTTTTCAGTCAGTACCACAAATTACGGCACAAAGGCATGTATCGCAGCTTGCGTTTCAGGGCACATATTAACGTATCACGGCATGGCTCGCATCCTCGCGGTACAACGGCGTGGGTGTAAAAAAAAGAGACTGCAGTTTCTGTGGATTTATGTTGTAAAACCATTGACCTTAGGTTTAGGGCGAAAAAGTCTGGTAAGGCGTTATAAAAGACAGTTTAAACAGTAATTAAATGTATGTTAATGCCGGAAGTGAAGTGGTTACGAGGGTCAGGGTTAGGTAAGGTTAGGTGAAGTTACGTAAAAAACGTAAGTTATGTTCAAAAAAGTAAGTTACGTAAAGAATGTAACTTAAGTTAAAAATTGTTTACTTTTACGCGAACCCCACTCTCCGACCCTTGTTTGACCTATCCATCACCCTAGTCTCCAACCAACCGCTGGAATGCTCTTTTAAACTTCGCTTGGCTGTCAATCACTACTTCGTCAGCAAGATGGCAGCGACCGCATTACAGCGGACGATGAAATTCGTAAATTTAGCTTGTTTTTCTGAGTCATGTGCCTGGTTTAAGTTTCAAAAACACAGTGTTAAATATTAAGATGAAAGCCATCTTTCATGAGTCAACTACTTTCTAACAGCTAATTAAATCTGATCAATTAAATTAAAATGTATCCGAAAGTAGACATAAAGTCATGACAAACCACTGTGACCCTTTTACAATCAGGGATTTGTCATGATGTCTGCGGCAATGCTGAAAAAACCACCATCAGAAAATGTATTTGCAGAGCCTGTTTTTTCTCCCTTGGGTGAAGAGTGTCAGTGGTACAGCACCAGTCACTGTATGGTAAACACAACACTGAAACAAACCACAGTCAAGCTTCTGCCCATTGATCTTCAGTCATTATCTATGAGCTCATGGCACCGCTCAATGACCAGCAGGACTCTCTGGGTAATATTAGTACGTTACTCTGCTATTGATCCTCATAAGCCCCTTTTTGTGTCAAACACTCTTGTCAAAAAAAAAAACAAACAGGAAAAATGGTTCAACCAAAGTGACACCTTTGCTTTCAGTCTCCTTAGTATAAGTTTAAATCAAAAATGAATCAAAAATGTTTAAAAACATTGTGTACTTTTGAAATCATATGGTTCAAGATGACTTTTTTTTATTAACAGAAAATAGTTATTTACTTAAAAACATGAGTTTTTACCAGTTGTTTGCAGTTGTTTTGACAGAAATGTGTCAATGACCATAAAACGTGTCAAAAGACAACGTTTCCAATGCAAAGAACCAATCAGTGCTCTGAATGTACTCAGGGGATGTTTTATAACCTCAAAATTGATGATTTTATTAAGATTTTATTAAGATGAGAATCGTGTTCAATCTGGTTTCAAACTTGATGAAAAGTTTATTTCGATTATTAGCATCCATGCAAAATAGATTGCTGATTTGCTGATTAAAACAATAATAAAACTATTTATTCATTGTTAAACTTCATTAAAACTATATAATTTTTCATTGTCTTTGTTTTCAGCATAACTTCTTACTTTTGAATTTCAATTTTAGTAGTTGTAGTAGTAGTTTCAGTTTTAGTATTGATGTCATCGTGGAAAAAAGGTTGTCAACAAGCTTTTGTCATCACAGTTTCCATTGATTAAATTAACAAACACACATACATAAGACAAGAAAAGAAACAAAAACCAGACAGACAGACGGATAGACAGACAGAGACAAAAAACAGACAGACGGACGGACGGACAGACAGACAGGGACAAAAACCAGACAACCAGACAGACTGACACATGGACAAAGACGGATAGACAGGCAGACAGACGGACGGACGGACGGACGGACGGACGGACGGACAGACAGACAGACAGACAGACAGATTTCAATAACCCATAATGATTACCAGTAGCAATAAAATAATCTGAGTGTGATTTACTTTTAAAAGAGCTGCCAATCTGAATTCATGCAATAAACATCAAGGCGAACCATCTCTGGGCATCAGCATTTCCAATAAAAAAAAAAATTCTTTCAGCGAAAAAAGATAATTGGATGATTTCCTGAGTTCCTGAGATCTATTATAGAAAGAACACTCACTTTCATTACACCAGACTTTGACATCATTTCAAGTTCTCATTTTACACAAAAAAAGTGAAACTGGAATGGAGCACAGTTCAACCCCTGGGCTAATCGTAGGGCCTTTTATCTGTAGCAGAAAGAGTGTCTTTTGACAGAAACAGCACCCTGAGTCTGGAGTGAGGAGGAGGAGGAGGAGGGAGAGTTCTGGGCATTGTCTCTCCAGGGGACACTAATGGGTTTTGGTGTCATGTGTTTTTCACTCAACACTTGACACATGGAGCCGTTCTCCTTCAATCACCCCACTTTAATGTCCATTACGATGAGGTATGCCGAAGTAACGGGCTGACTTCTGGTCACTTTGATTGTCCAAAATGAGGGTCTATTTTTAAAGACTTCCCTCCTTTTAAAATACCTTTTCTTTGCATCTGTTGCACACTAAGTTGTGCTATTCGCCGTACCTGTATCTGATGTGTGTGTGACATTTGTGAATACCTTTGTGTCTGGCCTTGTATGCACATAACAAGAAACTACTAGACTGTCTAATGAACCGACGGGGGTGGGGTGGGGGGAGGCTTCACAGTATTTGGGGCAATAAAAGATGTATTTTATCTTAAGAAGAAGAAGAAAAAACCCTGAAATACAACTTCTCCTTGTCCTTACCTGGCACAATTTAAATTATTGCTCCATCCCAGTAAAGTAGGACACTCCATACCTCCTAATCCATTAGGCAATTAATTTGGGGAACTTAAAACACTACTGCAGATTTCTTCCGAGCAGTTTTTTTGTCGTATGGTCCTACTAGACGGAGAGCACTCGGGGGCAGTCCCTGAAACTTGAGTAGATGATTAAGTGCATTTCTGCTCCTGAGAAGAGATTATGTCTAGTGCGCTAGTGCCCGAGTCAGAGGATGGAGCATGGCTGTGGAACTTGGCAATGGTTCGAGGTACATTGAGATAATGATGTACCTGTCCTCAACAATAACGCTAATCATATCTCACCTCCAGGGGATCGCTTTAAGGTCAGAACAAATCCACTACCATACATTAAGTCCTTGTATTGTTTTAATGAAGGCACATGGATTCCTGCACTTACACCTCAAATACCTGCGTGTGTGTGTGTGTGTAAATGCCTCCAAATCCTAATTCTCTTCTCACTTAGCAGAATGCTGGAATGCCGCACACCTTTAGAACACCAAACGTTATGAGTAAGGAGATTGTGACATATAAGACCGCAGGCCCATTTTTAATGAATGTGAAACCTGAGTTTACACCGAGCTGCAGTCTAGTGCCCTAAAATTATAGCCATGCAACACCTTTCCACTCCGCACGCTCAGAATGTATGGGGCCGGCTGAAGCGAGCATCTGTGTCGAAGCCAGGGCCTGATGGGAGTTTTTCATACGGGGAGCCATAGAGATATATTTATGTTTCTCCCCCCCATTACCAGAGCTTTAAATAATAAAGTAAAATAAATAGCATCCATTAAACTGATCACATTGTGCTAACTCAAATTGTGTTTATTATGCTAATGGTACATGAAATTAAGAAAAAGACCTTGATGCCAGTGGATTTAATTAATGGGCTTTGGGAAAGGCACTGAGACATAATTCATTTCTGAGTAAGTAAGTCTCATTTGCAGTTCCATGGGTCCTCATGCCGCTGATTGCCTGAGTTATTCTTGCAGATGTGCTGCTCACAGCATGTCCCTCCATTAGAAATGAACACCTCATTATATAAACTACCTAATTAAACATAATACAGCTCCGCATTGACTCATTAATGCGTAGCCCTCTTTTCTCTGAAGGAAAGAATGTGAGGAGGGGGAGAAAAGGGAGAGAGAGAGAGACAGAGATAAAGCAAATGAGAGATAGAGGAAGAAGAAAAGGCTGTGAACAGTGCGGGCGAGTCCACTCGAGTCCCAACGTGCAAAATAGGATCTACATCCCTTTCACAAATTTCCGCCATTGTTACAGACACAATAAAAAAGTGATGAAAACATTAGTTATAGGTGTGAACTGTACTGCTGAACGCTGTTTTTACCCTCTCCTGATAGCTAATTATATTTGGTGAAATACAATCAGAACATTTAAAATGTCCAGGGGCTAAAAACACCTGACAACAGAAACTCATGTCACAAAAGTAAAAAGGTGACAAGAAAAAAGGACATACAGGGACTAGAAAAAAAAAGATCAATGGGTGAAAGTGTGGCCACCCCCTACCCCTCACCCCTCTGTGGCTCAATCACCCCCAAAACCTAAAGCAAACACTGGCTGCGTAAGCCGCAATAATTCAACACTAATTAAAAAAAGACATGAGGATATACAACCTCTTTTACAACCTCGCTGCTGCAGAGTCATCAATCGTTGACATGCACACACTGCTCCATTCATTGCTTTACATGTGGTGTGTGCATACAAGCTATGTGTTAGGAATAATGTATGCCTTCAGAGTAAAGACATTTTTTGATGCTGGTGATTACACTCTGCCTTTATGAAGATATTTTAGCATTGCTTTTAGGGTTAAAAGTTGAATATAGTCAGGGTGTAATAGGTCTGAAACTGAGATAAAAAAAAAAAAGCAACATAAACTTCATGGATCTTGCCCATAGACTGTATAAAAAAGATCTTGCCTCACAATTCTGTCTTCTGAGTCATGGCCTTTTGAATGTATGTGCTTGAGAGACATACCCAATGTTGGTTTCTGGACGGGACATGTGGGGGAGGAGAAGAAGAAAGTAGGGATGGTATCGGTGCTTGTGAACAGATGCTGTAACTCCAGACTGTCACAGGGTTCATTTGTGATTTGTGTTCAAATTCTAAGTTTACAAATGGATAGTCAATGGACAGTCAAAGCAAAAGTGGGTCCAATATATTTGGGTAATTCTATTAAGTTATTTATAAAGTTAGTCTATCTGTTCTTTTTTTTTCTTGAAGTGTTCTTGGAGGACATTTAAAATAACCTAGATTTGTTTTGTTGCCCTAGACGAAGTGTAAACTAAAATGTGACTCAACCGTACCATCCATTTGTAGAATTGTTACACTACTAGAATATAGTCCTGATGGTAAGGGTCAAGTATAGGAACTTCGGATTGATTTAGTCAATTAGCTTCCTCATAAACTCTCCACTAGGGTTGTCCAGGTGCAGCTGAGGGGAGGAGTATGTCCGGTTTGGGGACCTGATAATTGCATTTCTGCTTTTTGCAGATGATGTGATACTGTTTGTCCCATCAGTTTGTCCCATCAGTTTGTCCCTGCATGACACTGTGGGGTCTCTGAGCAGCTCCTTCAGTAGCAGACTGTTACACCCACGGTGTAAGAAGGAACGCTTCCGCAGGTCATTCATTCCAGCTGCCATAAGACTGTTCAACACCTGCACAATCTGAACATTTTTGCACATAATCTGCACTCTGCACATTATCCACTTAATTTGCACTAAGTTGTATATAGTATATTATTATTATTATTTTTGTATATTTTGTATATTGTTAAATGTCTTTTCTAGATTGTTTTTTATCTTATCTTAATATTGTGTGATTTTCTGCGGCTGTAACAAAGAAATTTCCCCGCTGTGGGATAAATAAAGTCAAATCTGATCTGATCTGATCAGACAGAGGCAGTTTGCGGCCACTGTGAAGCGGTCAGATGAGAGTCAGAACCTCCAGGTCTGAGTCCATGGTTCTCTTCCAAAGATGCTGGATTGCTCCCTCCGGATTGGGAGTAAGTTTCTGCCCCAAGTGAAGTGGTTCAACAATCTGTGGATCTTATTCACAAGTGAGGGGAAAATAGAGTATGAGCCTTGTCTCTTGCCTACAAAATAGCAACGAACACAGCCCCTGCTTATCTGAACTCCTTTGTTCAGGTCCACAAACCATCCTGGCCACTACACTCTTCGAGTGAAAGACGTCTGGCTCCTCCACTGCTGAAGGGCTCTGCATCTCAAAATAGACTCTTCTCCTCTGTAGTGCCCCAGTGGTGGAACAAACTTCCAAACTCCATCCGATTCGCTGAGTCCTTATCAATCTTTAAGAAGAGACTGAAGATCCAGCTCTTTACTGAACATCTTCACACTTGATCTACACTGATGAGAATGATGAATATTGCACTGACGGCTCGCATGACCTAAAAGCACTTACGTCCTAATGGACTCAAACTTAACCCATGGCTGTTACTCTTGCTATGTTTCTTGACTTCATCTTTGCTTTTGTTGCATTAACTCTTAAATGTAACTCGCTTTGGATAAAAATGTCTGCTAAATGACATTGTAGAATTGTACATAGATACATAAGTGGTTTCAGCAGTCATGTGTTCCTTGTACCGGACTGTTGTGAGAAAGCTGAGGTGAAAGGCAAAGCTCTCGATTTACCAGTCTATTTATGTTCCAACCGTCACCTATCCATGAGCCTTGGGTAGTGACTGAAAGAATGACATCCCGAATACAAGCGGATGAAAGGAGTTTCCTCAGTTGGGAGGCTGACCTTAGCCTTAGAGATAGGGTGGGGAGTTTGGACATCCATAGAGAGTTCGGAGTAGAGTCGCTGCTCATTTTCGTGGGAAGAGGACAGTTGAGATGGTTCAGGGATCTGATCAGGATGCCTCCTAGACGCCTCCTGTTAGAGTTTTATTCCAGTAGTCCAACTCAAGAGGCCAGAGACCCTTAACACACTAGGAGATTATATATCTAGTCTGGCCTGGGAATGCTTTGCACATATATTGTGGTCATACCAAGTCAAGACAGTCAAGTAAATGTATAAATGTGCCCTGATGCATCCTGCTTTTATGAGAGTCAAGAACAAACCAGCGCAAGCAAGGGAATGGGAAATTAAAACTTTTGACCCCCTTTCTGTCCATACAGGAAATGATCCTTATGATATTTACACAATCATTCCCAAAGATTACTGTTCCCTATCTCTTGCTATGAAAAATGACAATTGTAATTATAGCTCACCTTTCATCTCTGATGATAAAATCTACTTGTGACTCCCCCCCCCCCCCCCCCCCACTCTCTCTGCCCTTTCTTACACTCTGAGATGTTGTTGTACAGCACTGAAATGAAAGGAAATCAATAATCACACCATACGTATGTCCTATGTTAAAAAATTCCATTATTAGCTCATGTTCCTCTTCGACCCTTCAAGATTATCACTGCCACAGCCTCTATAACAGGAAATGACACATCACTGTTGCTAAGGACCTGAGTTTTGTCCAATTTTTGCAGCTAGTAAAAGGTTTTTGCTTTTTTTAAATATTTTTGCAGTTGACCTTCAGGGCCCCATCTGTGCATCACGTTTTGATGTAACAAAACTGTCTCTTCCAGTACTCTTGTTGTCCTCATTACACCTTATCGTCCAGCATTTCGGTGGATTCATTTAACTTTTTAAACTATGTTTTAACATCTAACCAGGACGTTTTTGTTCTATCTTAGAATGCTTAGAGCTTGTAGTGTTACCAACTTTAACCAAACATAACCACTTTATTGGTTGGCCTGATAATGACCTTGTCAACATGTCAGCAGGCCCCTACTCGCCCTGATTACAGCTAATAATGTTATGGACTACAAGAGGTCTGGACCCAAATTCACAATTCAGAAGGCAGGTTTACATTGCAACCACTATCTTTTATTGATATGGGCAGAAGTGCAGCGGAAAGGGTGGAGTGTCTTCCCAGGATCTCACGGTGGCAGGTGATGTGACATGTGCTCAGGAACAGCGAACAAAGTCTTTCTGTTTGGCGTCCACCATGAGGTCAAAAACGCCAATATAGGTCATGTGTAAAGGGCAGCAAAAAACAAGCGATATTAATGTATTTCACCAACTGCTGCAATGTGTCCACAGCCATCTTGCTGGCGTAGTAGTGATTGACAAATTAAAAATGGCGGATTTACGCCTTCAGTTGGATGATGGGTGGTGTATGGGTCAAACAAGTGGCGGACTTTCACCCAGTTATGTAACTTATGTTTACATAAGTTACATGAAGTTAAGTAAACAACGTAACTTGTGGCAGTCACGTGACCCTCATAACTACTTCACTTCCGTCAGTTACGTACATTTATTTACTGTTTAAACTGTCTTTTATAATGCCTTAACTCCTAAAGTTTTTTGCCCTAAACCTAGGTCAGTGGTTTATCAACATAAATCCACAGAAACTGCAGACTTTTTTACAACCGCCGACTGTACATGTGTGATATTTTTAGAACTTGCCACTGTACTGCGATATGATACGTACCTATGTGCCGTAATTTGTCGTACTGACACATGACCTCTTCTGCCATTTACGTTGGAAAACTTATTGATGAGGTAATGGCGATGCTGCTTCAGCACGTGGAGAGAACAGATCTTGCAGTTTACCTGAGCATGTGACACGATGATCTTAAACAATGCAGAAATACACAGAAATGATTAGCACACAAGCTAACAAACACCAGGAAATATGAAACACACTAAAGAGGCCAAGGTATGACGATCTAACACACTGGGTGACGAAAACTATCCGGCAACGAATGAAGAGAAGACCAGGGTTTTACGTATACTGTGAGGGTTGATTGCTGGATCAGGTACACCTGGTACAGCCTGGGAACAAAGCCACGCACTCACAAACACACATCTGACAAACAGGGAAAGACAACAACAAACAAAAGGGGAAGGAGGAGCTGCCAGGCACGAATCCTGACAACTAATGCCCATTCAAATGTCTGATAAGAGTCGAAAAGGATGTTGAAATAATCTCCTGTGTAATTAAACAACTCATTTTAACATTTAAAGCAATTTAAAATAGTAAACATAGTGGATTTTAAACAAAATGTATTTTTAGTGTTTCATGTCAAAAGTACACATGAAATTATATTAAATAAGTGGTCAAGCTTCACTGATTTTAAACCAAAAAAAGAAACAAAAGATGAAAAAAGAAACGTTATAGTCTATTTCTTAATGTGGACTTCCTATTTGTATTGTTATAACTCAATTTAATATACACAAAAATATTTTAAGAAATATCTTTATCTTTATATATCTAATCTATTGATTTCTTTTATACAAGTGCCTGCTTGTGTTCATTTGTTTTTCATCCAGCACTATACAAAGCCTGAGTATAGCATTGGCATGAAAGAAGCGTCTAATAAGAATTTACCCTCCTAATTATGCTGCGGTTATGTCACAGCTTTATGGGCCAGTTATGCCCTATGGGGTTTTCCAAGCACATAACCCAACAACTCATTGCTGGACTATAAACTCTATATTAAAAGTTCCCGCATAGTCACAAAGAGAATTCACAACAATTGCAAATGTAGATAATTAGCCTGCGATTGCTAGAAATTAGGCCATTATGAAAACTGCAGCCACCCCCGCTGACAACTTCACTCCATGATTAACTGTTAATAATGTTGCCTCCCTGCAAAAACACTGCTCCAACTGACTATGTGGCATCCACAGCCAGCACAAGGAACAGTACAAAGTGACAAAAGCAGCCTTTAAGAGAATACATTCACACACTGCATCTGCTTCTTTATCCACACTGTCTGCAACACACCTTTTGTTATCATTATAGCAAAGTCAGCCCAGATCAACAGAGGCATTAAACCAAACCAGTTTACAGAATAACTTCAGGCACTGGAACAGGGTACCCACTCTTTTTAAGGAACATATTTCCAGGACATTTTCCAGGAGGTTTTCTTGACAATACAGGACAGCACTTGTTTAAAATGGTCATATAGGCCCCGTTTACACGAGGACGCTCGCGGGTAAAACGACAAAATATTTTATCGGAAGTGCCTTTCGTTTAGACGGTGACGGCGTTTTTGGGGCTTAAAGACGCAAAAATCTGAAACCACCTTCCAAAGTGGAAAAGTTAAATACGCTCCGCCGTAGCGTGTCCGTCTACACTGCCAAGACGCAAAACTCTGCTCAGATCTGCTCATGTCACGTATGTGTTTACGTCACAGATGTGTTTACGTCACAGATGTGTTTACGTCACATACATGCTCCAGTACAGGAAAATAAACAAACGTGGGATTATTTCCATGCGTCGGACCTTCAAGCCGCTCTGGCAGCTCTAATAAACTTACAGGAGTCTTTCCACCAAATGTACAGGATATGTAGAGATAGTATTACTGAATAGAGAAGGATCTGTAATTACCTCTATCACATTTTGGATGCAGCGATTCGTCGGAGGCGAGCCAGACGGCTGTGAACGAGACCTGGGAGATCTAGTCGATGGTGGGATAACTTTGTGGAAGGAGTAGCTGATGAAAATGTGTGGCGTGAAAACTTCTGCATGCCCAAAGATGCTCTTATCGCTTTAAGTGATGCCGCCTGGCTGCATACAATCGAATTTCACACACTTTTGCGTCACCGTATGCACGCAGATTTCCTCCCGAAAATGCTCGTCTAAACGAGGAATAAAAGGTGAAGACTCGACGCCACTTTTGCGTCTTCTGTTCAGACCGTCCTCGTGTAAACGTAGCCATAGTTTACATATAAATGACTGTTTTTGATAGTGCAGGGAAAAAGGCTACACTGTACAATAAGGTCACCTGGCCTCCTACATCCATCCAAGTTTCACCTATGTTCAGTCGTACGTTAAAGAACATAGTAACATAGAGTACATACAGTTAGGGTAATATACAAATGTCATACTTTTACATTGTCTTCCAGTTGATTAGAAATATTTTATTGCGTGATGGACTCAGGGCTTAAAGACCTCCGGCTTGGGATTTTTTTTGGGTGTTTTTTTTGTTGTTTTTTTTGTTTTTTAATGTTTAATAAAAACAAACACACACACCAAAACCCCCTAGTTAGTTGGATCTGGATATGACCGGTAAAGGGCAGCATTACGGTGGATAGCGTACAGCCTGCCGGAGAAGAAGAAGAAGAAGAAGAAGACTCCTTCTTACTCTTCTTAAAGAGCCGTTAACGAGCCGGAGGCCGGCTTGTTAAGAAGAGCCGCCATTAGCGGCAGTTAGCTACAGTTAGCTCTGTAGCAGTACAGTGTGTATGTGCTGCTGCTGCAGGAGGTGTTCACTTAGCGATCTCTGTTTGTTTACAACAAGCACCAGACACTCAATGTTGAGAGGGGGTGGCCTGAGACTTTGAGATTGATTGATTGATTGATTGATTGCTGATCTGGTGCCTGCGGTCATGACGTAATGTTGATGTGAAGTAGTTTAGAATACATATTTGTTAATCAATATCCATGACTGGAAAACTATAGTCTCTAAATTTTAAGGAAGAGAAACGTTGGGAAAAGAAATGTTGGGACCCTGTTGAAAATACTGTATCTCTGAAAGGTTTGTAGCTCGCTCCGTTTTTAGAAGAAGTCATCAAAAGAAGAGCATCAAAACATTTGGACAAGTTCTTAAATCATATTTGCAGCTCAGTCCTCATCTCCACAGGTGATCCATATGCTCAGTATGTTCAGGACATGCACAGATAGATGCATGATATTATCGGCACGTTATCGGTATCGGCCGATATTGGCCAACACGCCGATATCCGCGATATAATAAACTGATTAAATAATGGGGTGACATCACCTCTCTTTTGCACTTTGTTTGTAGCTCATAGAATTGTGCAGTGAAGTCTGATTAGGGACTACTGATATTTTTTGTACTTTTTGTGATTTTGTTTGCACAGTGCAGATTGAGTCGTCACATATTGGGCTCCTGTTTTAAGTTAAATTTGAATTTAATCAGCAGTCTGTAAGGTACATGTAGTTTAATTCAATTTTGGTTTAATTGCTGTACAGTTGCACTTTTCACATGTTCCCAGTGAACACAGGTTATGTTTACTTATTATGTCAATTGGGAAATTGACCAAATTTGCCCTGATTGTGGGTATTAGTTGTGAGGGAAAAAAATATTGGTATCGGTAATTGACTAAAAGAGTTGTAAAAAAATCCAATATCGTGCATCCCTAGTTGTCAGTGCATTAAACCTATGATCTGTTGATCTTTAGGAATCAAGACTCCACAGGGCTCTGATACAAGGGAGGAGTCCAACATGGTTAGATGTAGAGATGGGGAATGTGATGAGGGCCACTTTGCATGAGCACTAAATTCAGTGTGATGTTGCTTGGTCCACTGTCATTTTATGTTGCTTTGTCTATTATAAATGCTCTAAATAAAAGTAACCAGATGTTATCTTGCAAAGGAAAGGAACGGCATATTGAGATTATCTTGCTATCATTATTTGATTTATTTGCCATATATTGGGTCAGGTTAAATTGCAAAAATGTATGATGTGTACGATAAATGGGTGCATTTTGAATCAATTTACCTGCAGAAGAACCATCATTTCACTCACTATACCTTTAATGTTGTAATATAGAACATAATACCATAATGGCCATTACAGTTAGACATTACTTGTGTTTTTTCAATTTGTTTTGCATGTGTTCAGATTAAAAAACAAAGAAAATCGAAAAGAGAAAAAGACAAGCAATAGTGAAAAGGAAATCTTCCAGAAAAGCTGACCAGAGATCTCAACACACATGCATGCATGGTGTTTTAATTACAGCTATTTTTTGTTTCCATATTTTTGAGTGTGTTTATACTCTGTATAGGGTGTTTTGTGAATGCAGGGAGGGCCGCTGGTCATTGCATGCCAGCCTTTCCGATGTAATGCAAGACCTTCCTGAAACTCTGACAGTGCTTGACGTGAGCTGTGTTAATTACAGTAATGGCACGCATTCTCATTAAGTCATTGTTTACGTATCCCGGGGCCTTGTGGAGCCTGAGTGGTGCTCTGGTCTGCTCCAGCACGGCCGCCTCGCTGGTCTGTGTGTCTATGGCCTCGTTAACACAGACAGCTGTTCCTCCCAGCCACAGCCACGGCCAACATGACGAGTGGCGCCGGACATGCCGCCGTACACACCCACTGCGGGAGCAACTGTCAGAAATAGAAGTATCCCACGAGGCAGGAAAACGTCAGTGAGTAATCAGCGACAAAGTGCTCCTCGGGTTATGTTTTTCAGGCCCAGCCCCCCCAACCCCTTGAAGAACCAGCCGCTCCCCTTCACAAGACTGTGCATGAGACTGTCTCATGACCCCGTCCTACCCCTTTAAATGGGTGAAGTCAAAAGGTGCAATTGGTGTATGATTCCACCAGTAACCTGTGGTGAGGAGAGCCATGTGCATGAGATAAACAGTGTCACAGGAATCCAATAAGATTTCTCAGACAGAGCATGGAGCCAAATGGCAAGACTAGTAGTGATGCTGCAGGAGGAACAAAAACAGCATCTTAGTTCAGGGCCTGACTCTGTTAAACTGCTAAAAAGCCAAGTCTGTACTAAGTAAAAAGCCCTTGTTTTTAATCTTACTCTGAAATTATAAATAAAAACTAATTATCACTTTTTTTAAAAACTGAAAATACTCTATGGTTATATACAAAAAAAAACACTGTAATGATGGATTTCTACTCTAAAAGTTTCCATAAAACATTGATTGATTGAAGTATTTTAATATGTTTTCTTTTTTCCGTTCCATTCCAATGGATGGACAATCTGACTGCGAAACAGTTCATTAATTTTTCAACTCATATTATTGGAAACTCATCCTTTAAAACGCATTGCATATATATTTTCTATAATTTTAACAAAAATATATGTATAAAAACAAAAAATATATAATTAACATATAATTAAAAATATATGATTTTTAAAAATGGTCATGTCCATAGTCTACATATATTGTGTTTTATTTTAACAAAAATATAAAAACATCAATACTGTATAAAAAATAAACAATATATGTATATATATATATATATATATATATATATATACATATATTGTATGATTTTAACAAAAATATACTGTATAAAAACAAACAATATATATATATATATATATTTTTTTTTTTTTGTTAAAATCATACTATATATATATATATATATATATATATATAGTATGATTTTAACAAAAATACACTGTATAAAAACAAACAAAATATATAATTAACATATAATTAAAAATATATGAATTACAAAAATTTACTCCTGAAAACAGAATGTCCATACACCTCATATTATCTAACAAAAATATTTAAAAAATATCATTACTGTGTAAAGAAAAAAAAAAAAAAAAAAAAAATCAACATATAATTAAAAATATATGATTGTTTAAAAAAATATCAAGAAAATAGCATTTCCATACCCTACATATATTATGCATTATTTCAACAAAAAATAAAACATCAATACTGTATAAGAATAAACAAAAACTATAATATATACAGTCATGGAAAAAAATATTGGACCACCCTTGTTTTCTTCAATTTCTTTTTCATTTTAATGTCTGGTATAACTAAAAGTACATTTGTTTGGACAGATATAATGATAATGTCAAAAATAGCTCATAAGAGTTTAATTTAAGAGCTGATATCTAGACATTTTCCATGGTTTTCTTAATGGGTTTGGTTATTATTAAAATCTCATCATATCTCATAATCTCATAAATTGTTTATACTGTGTACACAATCTACATAATCTTTAGGATGCATTATAAACCTATGGTATCATGAGAAAAACAAATTAGAACAGTCAGAATATATTAAAAAAAACCTATAAATCTTTCATATGATATCTTGACATGTATAAGTATTATAACATCTCATGTTTAGTGTAAACACGGTTTAAACACAAATTATGTATTTTAACAATATGAATAATAGATTAAAAAAATGCCTCTCACTTCTGCCTCGCCTCACTGGCTGAAAATGGTGTGCAGCATCATTTTGGTCAGTATTCTGGGTTGAACAACATGTTTCCTTGATGTGATGTGTGATGAACAGTCTTTGAGTGATATTTTCTCTCGGTTGGTGGGTGTGTTGGACAACTCATCCACTCAGCAGTGACGTGTACATTAACACGTTGTATTAAAAAGGTAGTTAGCTTTCATTTAGATAAAACTTTTGATGTGATTTTTTGGGGCTGAATACACCCATGATCAACCATGTGGTTAGCTTGTCAGAGAGCATCTGAAGCAAAACGGTAGGGACGTTCAAGTCATGTGACCCTGGCACTATGTTCTCTATAGCAGTGGTTCTCAACCTTTTTGAGTCGCGACCCCCAATTTAACATGCATGTTGTCCAAGACCCCCGCTCACTGAACACAATCTCACAGTTCAGATCATACAAACTCAGTTGATACGACGAATTTTGGACAAATAACGAAGCAGACAACAACTAAAACATCTCTCTGTCTGTGCATTCATATATTTTTTTTATATTTTATTGTTATTTTTAATCTAAGTCCTTTGCTATAAGTTTTAAAGGTCCATTCTGACCTCCTGGGTGTGTAACAGTCAGCTTCAAGCCAGAGACTCCTTGGAAAGTAAGAACTTGATACTTTGGGATTTGTCAGAAAAGACACAAAATTACCCAAAAAAGAATCAAATTGACCACAGAATGACACATAATGATCAAAATAGCCCAAAAAGAAACAAAATGACCAAAAAAGGAAACACAAAATGACTAAAAAAAGACACAAATTGACCAAAAAAAAGGAAACAAAATTACCAAAAAAGACACAAAATGATCAAAAAAGACACAAAATTACCAAAAAGACACAAAATGACAAAAGAACAAACAAACACAAAATGACCAAAAAAAAGACAATAAATGACCAAAAAGACTAAAACACATTAACACATGAAAAACACAGTGGAGACAGAGCTGACTTCCAAAATGATTTGGCGACCCCCAGAAATCATCTCGCGACCCCAATTGGGGTCGGGACCCAAAGGTTGAGAATAGCTGCTCTATAGCATAACGTTCGCTTCTTACTATTGCTGGCTGCATTAACGCTTCAAACATCATGAAAGTGGTGTTAATTTATTTAGATTACCCTGCTGAACAAAGTGCGTCAGCATTAGAAAAGTGTGTTTGCCTCAGAGTTTATTTTCTGCCATGATCTGAAATCCCATAAGTCAATTCTAACCCTAACCCTCTATAGCATTAGAACCAGGAGCCTGTGCAGGAAGTGCCATCCATTATCTTAAATTATGATTGGCTATAAACCCAGGCAGAGGCGGGACCTTAGGCTTATTTGCATTGAATTTTATTAATACTTTGTACTGTTACCTTATTTTGAACGGCACTGTTATCTTCTGTATTTGACCCTGATTTTGGAGACATAATTTCTTCTTGAGAAATTAAAGTCAAAAGTGTTACAGCTCTATATTACATGTGTATGGTGCCCTATCCTGGATAAAATCGTAGCTTTCAAACAGACAGCAATTCATCCACATCAACAACTGCACCTCCTTCACTGCTCCTCTCTCCCAAGGTGTCCCCCAGGGTTCGGTGCTTGGTCCCCTCCTGTTCATACTTATACCAATCTTCAAAAATGTCCAAACTCACCTCTTCAGAACTGCTTTTAATATGTGACCAATGCTGTTGATTTTAAATTTTGTTTTTATTTGTAACTGCATTTTAACTGTGTTCTAACTGTAAAGTGTCTTTGAGTACCATGTAAAGCGCTTTATAAATAAAATGTATTATTAGTATTATTATTAATATTAAACACATGAATGTAAGAAACTTTAGTATACTGTATTGTTAGGAATTAGATAAGAATTGTAGCACTGATACCTCATGCCTCGCCAGTTTGGTGCCCCACTTGGGCACTGCCGGTCCAAAAAGTCTGGACACGCCACAGCCCAGAATCACAGATTTGCCTCAAAGGGCTTAACAGACACCCTCTGACCTTTGACCCTCACAGGGCCCAAGGAAGAACTCCTCAAAAAATGTTCCATACACATTGCACTCATTTGTACATACCTACACATTTTATAAAATAGCTTTGATATGACAAAAACTTATGCGATCAATCTGCATGATGAAATCATAATCGGCCCATCTACTCTCTGCAGATTTCCACAACCCAAACTAGCAAAGCAGCATCAAATAAGAGTTTGTAGAGATCGATTAATGCTTTCTCAAAAAAAAAAAAAAAAATGTATTGCGATATTTAAATGTCCAATTTATCATGTCAGAGGAAAGATGGCAGCGATGGCTCCAAGAAACAGGGATTGAAATGTCTAATAAGGGAACAGTGAATGTGTGAACTATAAAAGCTTTAATTTCCCTATCATCACCAGGATCTAATACCAATCTGTATTCTTTATTCAGACCGTCTGTGTTGCTGCCAGACAAAGCCTTTGAAAAGCCAATTCCTGGGAATTAAAGAAAAGAGATTAAAATATCATTAGGTGCGACATAATTGAATGTCAATTTTGAATAAACTTGAATTCAATTCCTGGTCATTAGAACTGAATGTGGTCTGGCTTTTTTCTTTTTTTTCCAATCATAGTTTTTGAGCCGGCACATGAGAGCGAGGTAGGAACTTCAAAATCATTAAATTGAGGGGAGTTTGTTTGGCCTTGGCGTGCCAGACTGCTTTGATTCTGGGCTCTGAGCAGAGGGATGAGCAGCTGGAGGAGAGATCAAATTGAAACAAAGCTTTGGAAAATTGAAGGAAACATGAGCATAATAATATTTAATAATTAAATTCCTCGCAAACAATGGCAACCCGAATGAAGTAATCTGCAAAAGTGTGCAACATCATTTGCATAATTGACACAGTCTCCCCCCTCCCCCCCTCTCCCTCCTGTAAATGAATGATGAAGACAATAAAAGATGTTGCTAAAATTGGGAACAATAACAGCAAAATTTCATCAAGGCCCCCATGCTCTGATTAATCTGCGCTTGCAAATCAGTGCAGGGGAAAGAGGGAGAGAAAGAACCAGAGAAAGAGAGGGGAGAGGGGGTTGAGATTGCAGGGAGGGGGGGAGGCAGGTGATTAACAACAGCAGGGATTGCCGCCGTGGACAACGTGGCCCTGTTTTGCTCGGCTCGAGGGGCACCATACGAGCCCCTTTCTCCACAGCTGCTGCAGGCGCTGGCTAGCTGGATCATCCCCCGGAAAGCCTGAATGAGTGCAATCATTTGTATTGTCATTAACCCCTCGTGCACCGTCTCCATGCCTCAGCACTAAGAAACCCATCATTTCACTCCTCAAAAAAAAAAAAAAAACGGCTCAACAGAAGGACATGTTGATACAGACTTTAAAAAAAGCTGCTGATATATCGAGTATGATATCATTTTATGTAACGTTCCTAAATGCTTCTAATCTTTCCCAGCTAATTATTTGCTATCTGAGTCATTTTTAATTATTCAGTATGAAGGGAAGCGTATTAAATAAAAGCATAATACAATGAGAGGCCTATTTTGTATTCAGGATTTCTAATTAACGGTTTCTCTTTATACACATTTTTCTATCTCTCTGATCATTTAGATAACAACTTTCATCATCATCTTTGATGTTTACAGAATACAAAAAAAAAGAAGGCATCATCGAGATTTACGCCGCGTATTCGGCTCCGAATAACATTTGCATTTACTAGTCAATTAACTTGATTAAATTCATATTACAAGTCTGATTCAAGTTTGGTTGCAAGAGACAGTTATTGCTCAGTGGATCAATAATAAAATGACGCAAAAGAGCAATGGGGTTCTGTGGGGAGTGTCAGGTTTCCAACACTGGAATGACACATTAAAAGCAATGCAACTCATTTTTGTCTGCAGAAAAAAGTTTTTCCAGTTAAAGATCATGTATATTTTCGTCTTTGATCGTCGTGTCTTGTCCTCTGTGGACTTTAGCTGCAAAAATTAGCAAAAGCATACGATATTTTCCTCCCCAACAACCTCGGTGACATCACCCCTGTCTCTGTGTTCCCTTAAGCAACCGCTATCTTGTAAATTCAGTGCAATTAGTCGCCTTAACATACCCAGAGACACTCATTTGATTTTAACCTCCTCTGTCCAATTAACAAAATGTAGGTTGGAAAATAAATGGCAGACGCCTAAGCAAATTAATTATGTGTCCGGCAAGCTGTTAGGCCGTGTGCACAGAGCAGGGGCTGGCAATAAGAGCCGGGCACACACTGCCATATGGCCTGTGTGGGAGCGGACATGGTGGGGGGGGGGGTGCAGTGATACACCCCTTACATTCTCACAGATATTTATGTCTCGGTCACAATGAAGCGTGTTGTGAAATGCTGCAGAATTAGTCTCATTTAAATGTTTTTATGATTGCTTATTGTTTATGGTGATTAGTAATTGGTTTTGATCCATCTGTGATCCCTTGAGCTATTTTTACTCTCTATTGTGGATTAAACTCTACACTGACATGATTTTAATGGCAAGTAATTGTCTATAAAAGCTGCTATAAATAACAGGATCTCAAGAAGTTGTCCTCTGTTACAGCAAGAATTATTAAAGGGACATGCACAAGATTTACACAGAAAGATGAGCATAAAGTACTAGTATTCGTTTATAATGACCCTGATGATATCATAGTGATATCATCAGGGTCATTCTAAACTAATGTTGTTAGTCTTGGTGAATGCTACGTTTTAAACAGAACTCCTGCGGGAAAAAGTACAATGCAAAAACAACTAAGAGTTGGAGATCCTACTTATAAGCTGTCTGACATAACTATTAATCATTCAAATAATACACACTATCACATAGTAAAACTGCATTAAAAAAAAAGTATAATGGGGTGTCATGCGTCCTTTTTCCTTCACTGTTGAGTTTAAGGAGGGTTCATTTACACGTATACATGAAAATAAACATCAGTTTATCATGGCCAGGCTTATTTTTTTGTTTACATTTGCCATCTGGCACCTTGAACACTTGTAGGTCACAAGTTTGAAATGTCAACTGGGAAATTTCAACCTCTGACTAGGACTGGAAGGCAGCATTAATCCTGAGTCTTTACATTTCAACACAAAGCCTGCATCACAAACTGGATTTGAGATTTTTTTGAAGAAGTGGGTAATGTGAGATACTTGTTGCATTGTGGGATATGTAGGATCCAGCTCTAGAGACTAAAAGTGAGGATATCTCAGCCTCTACTGCCTCAATTTTGAACACACACACACACACACACACACACACACACACACACACACACACCCCCACACACACACATTAATCTGTCTCTTGTGAGTATAGCTGCAACAATCAACAATTAGTCATATACTAGTCATATCACAGATTACAAAGATGAGTCATATCAACATTAAAATAATCGCCATTTTTTGATAAATGATTCAGTGATTAAAGGGACAGTCCACCACAATATCAGAAATACATATTTTTCTTACCTGTAGTGCTATTTATCAATCTACATTAATTTGGTGCAAGTTGCCGAGGTTTGGAAATATCAACCTTCTTTGGAATATAATGGGACTATATCACTATATTGTGTTAAAAAATACATTTGAAAATCACAGAAGCAATGTCGTTCCAGATGTCATGACCTTGTTACACAAGATAATCGACAGAACATGTAGTAAGGAACAAATTTTAGTTTTACTATCCACACAAAAAAGGCAAAAAATGTTTTTAAAAATGCTGTTCTCAACCTCTCAAATATGGAGATTTCCTGTTTTTTTTTTTGTTTTATATCATATTAAACAGAATATTTTTGGATTGGGATGGATGTTTTTCACTTTTCTCTGGCATTTAATAGACCAAACAATGAATCTAGTAATCAAGAAAATAATCAATAATGTAAACAATGGTCCCTCAACAGGAAGGAGTGAAGCAATTAAATTATTATGATACATGAAAAGGTGACATAGCACTTCTAAGAGCATCCTCGGCTCTGTTTACACCAGTTTGTCAAAGTTTAGTTGGAGCATGAAGAAGGCCTCTCTGTGATCAATACGGCCACCTAGAGGTTACACATAATAACACAAACATCTGGTCTCATTTTAAGGGCAACAACAACCTAAATCTGCCGTCATAACAGGATTGTGACATTAGATTATTGGCACAATAATGATAATTAACATAAATTATGATGGTATTATGCAGACAGACATCTAATCCACAGGGATCTGGTAACTGCACACTACATATGTCTGATAACTGCAGAATACATAATAATCCTATTCACAGCTTCTCCCGCAGTTGTTGTGTTCCCAGCACCGGTTTTCACGCAACATTACAACGACTGTATGTAGCATTATACATTTATGGTGCTGGATATTCCCACACATGAAAAATTCACTCGACACAGCAAGTATGTTGAGTTAATGCTCGACGCTGTTATGTAAAAGTGAGGAAATGCAGAAAACAGATATGTGACTAAGGCAGTAAAGAATATTATTATCAAACTAAACAGATTAAGTCTCACCACTTTCCCATTCATCATGTTATAATTAGTAAAATACAGTGAAAAGTGTTTTGATGGGTTTCTCAAGGATGTTAAATTGATGATGACCTTATCATCAGTTTTACAATCATATCTGTTTATGGTTGACTGATATTTCCTCTCAGATTCACAATTAAAGGAGGCCCACAAAATTTAAAATACATATTTTTTCTCTTACCTGTAGCCTATAGTGGGGCAGCTAAGCAAACCAATTGTGCATTTCATGACTAAAGCATGAATGTTTCATCATATAATCTACATACCCAAAGGTTGTATTTTAGATATGGAGGCAGTTTGTATTTGACCTCTGGTGACCTTGAGAGGTCGTTGACCTCAGTATTGCATTTTCCCATTTTTTGCCCCATCACTCTGCATTAAAACCATGTATATCTTTGCCAACTTTGTTCTAATAAAGATACTTTTCCTGTAACAAAGTTTAGTTTAACCCTTTGATGCACAACTTGGGTCTAAAGTGACCCGACAGAGTTTTTATGTTCTATATCTTTGCAATAAATTATTTTCATCCTTCAGTATTCCAGGTTTTCCTCAATTAGTTTGTTTTGATCATCATACATCCTTATTTTATGTTTTCCTTTATTATTACTATTTTTTTAACAAAATCCCTTTTTGTGTCAATACTTTTTTAATGCACAACATGGGTCAAAAATGACCCGTATCCATTTTTTAGCTAAATAGCTTGCTAAGCTAAATACTTAGCTAACATCTTGGCTAAGTATTTTGGTAATTAGTTTGCTAAGCTAACTTCTTGGCAAAGTATTTAGCTAAGTAGCTTGCTAAGCTAACTTCTTGGCTAAGTATTTAGCTATGTAGCTTGCTAAGCTAACTTCTTGGCTAAGTAGCTTGCTAAGCTTACTACTTAGCTAACTTCTTGGCTAAGTTTAGCTTAGCAAGCTACTTAGCCAAGTGCTATGTAACAATACAAAAACGTTTTTTCTTCATAAAGAGAGGCAAAATGAAAATAATGATCTGTTGTTATCAAAAACAAGATATATAAAGAATACTTGGAATATTCAATCATAAAATAAGTTGATATCAAAAGATAGAGCACAGAAACACACAGCAAGCATTAAATAACATGGGAAATGAATGCAGGTCATTTTTGACCCATGTTGTGCATTAGTATTGTTGTGTAATAGTATTGTGCATCAAAGGGTTAAAGCCTCAGTTTTGCTCAATTTAAACATATACTTTGCAGAAGTTCTGTGCAGTTTATGTGTAATAAGAGCATAAATATAATTGATCTTTACCACTTTTATGCCTGCAAAAAGGTAAACAAAATTGCAATTTCATTTTGAAATTTGTTGCCTAGTACCAGGGGTCAAATCTGAAATGCCTCCACATCTGAAAATAAACTACATGGTCTATAGACACAATGGCGCAAGTTTCATGCTTTAGTCATAATATGCACAATACCTTCCATATATGAGCTTATCTGCTGCACTAGTAGTGCTATTTGTCAAGCTGGAGTTTTGGCAGTGCCTTCTCTACAATATAATGGAAGTTTTTGGCTCTATAAACAAAAACAAACGCACATTATTTAACAGCAATGCCTCTTTTCAGATATCATGACCTGGTTCCTGAAGATAATCTACAGACCTTGTGAGTAGTTTCATGTTTCATTATTATTTTTTCTGGTAGAGCTCGACAGATGTATCAGTTGACCAGTATTAGCCTATCACAGGCCTAATGCTTTCTATCAGTATCTGCATATATGTTAGCCGATATGAAAGCTTTTAAACACAATATATAATGCAGAAAACACTGCTTCTGGTAACATAAAAATTGTGTTTGCTTTTCATTTAATTTATTTTATATTTATCCTTTATTCCAGAAGTGGTTGACAATGTAGCACGTTGTATGTACAATGTATAATGTTGAATATTCTTCAATAATTTATTGAAGAAAGCAGCTTTATCAGCACCTTTGCAGAGTCATATTGGTATAAATAGGTGCAAAATCCAGATAAATTATATATTAGTTTGATTTCCAATTATATTATTAGTTTTTAAAAAAAAAGTCTATATATTTAGTAAAAATCATAAGCAGTTTTAAAAAACGTTTACAGCAGTCAGGCTCCATAAAACTGGATTCCTTTTTTTAAATTTTTGTCCGTATAAAGCCATTTCTGAAGTTGGTTAGAGAAGTATGTGGTGATATATTTCTAATTGGAGCCTCAGTTTAGTTAATAGTCAATGTTCCAAGCTACCTGGCATGAAATTGTGCTGCAGGTAGAAACGAAGGTGCTCTGTTCTCTGTTCAGGTGAGGAGGGGTGTCGACATTTACATCCACACACCATGACTGTTTGAACCTCTGATTTTATGCAGCCTCGTGATGTCATGGAAACTAGACGCCAGCATCCATTTCCTTTACACATACATCTCCTTACTTTTGGTGGTTGACTGTGATTTGAGTGAATTAAAATATTGTCATGTTTATCTATAATATTTTGAGTGCTACTCATGTGAAAAATGCTACTTAGTAACAGATTTTTTGGATAATTTAGAGTTTGCAAATGTCAAAATTTTATTGTGACTGAAATTCCAACTGTTATCAGTAAACATTATGACAATGATTTGACAGTTTTTGAATAATCAAAACGTTTGTAGCTTAGCCATGACACAGCACCATAGTATGTGTTTCCTTGAATATGGTCTGAATGTACACTCTATGTACATTAGCTGGGTGATATAAGCATTTCATTTATTCATAAGTAGGTGGAATAAATGGCATATGTTCTGATAATGTTGCACAGAATTTTCAACATCTTGTTTCCACTACAACCCTGACAGACTCTTAATTTTTTTTTTTTTTTGAGTAGATTTTCCCTGGCCGATTTGAGGGTCAAAGGTCAGAGGGTGTCATACCATGTACAGTCTGTAAAGACCTTTGAAGCAATTCTGTGATTTGTGATTCTGGGCTATATAAATAAAATTGAGTTGAAATGAATTAAATGTTACGTAGCATGTCACACACAGTCAGACCATAAGTACCATATCATATCAGGCCATATCAGTATTTTAGAATATTGTACTTTTGAAATTGTAGCCCAAATTACTATGTATACATTTATTTATTTTTTAAATCTGTGGAGGTTTGGTTAAGTTTTTAAAAATGTATGTATTGCCTGTGTTTGTATGTTTCACAGTATTTCTTTTTGTTCTTCCACTGATGTGATCACGCCTCAGCATGTTTAAGAAAAGGATGCTATTTATATACATTATGAAAACATGAAAATAAATAAAACACAAATTCAGATAGCTTTTGTTTTTCTTTTGTTATAGAATGTAAACACAAACACTGAAAACTATTTTAAATGTGCAGTGCCAAGTTTGGTAACAGTTTGATGTACTTTGTCTCCCTCAAGTGGTGTGAAGGATCATCACACATTTTATTATTTAAACTGCAGTGAGGATGTGACGATAAACAACTTTCAAATGTTACATACATGCAGTGGTGGTATTTAGATCCCTTACTTAAGTTAAAGTACTAATACAATAATGTACAATTATTCCATTACAAGTAAAAGGCCTGCATTTAAAACTTACTCAAGTAAAGATACACATGTATCAGCATCAAAATGTAAATCAAAAGTAAAAGTATTCGTTATGCTGAATGGACCCACTCACATTGTTTTATATATTCTAAATATACTATTAAATTATTTGTATTGATGCCTTTACGTAAGCAGTGTTTTAATTTTGCTAAGATAGGGCTCATTTCATCACTTAAACAGTTATAAGATTTAATTTTTAAAAAGGTCTAATCACTTTAAATTGATCATATATGTTATGTTAAATCTCAACCTGAAAAGTAACTCAAGCTGTCAGCTTCGTCGGAGTAGAAGTATAAAGTTACATAAGATGGAAATACTCCAGTAAAAGTACCTCTAAATTGGGCTAACTTGAGCAAATGTACTGTTACTTTCCACCACTGTATACATGAACATACATTAAACAAGTAGATGCAATGTGAATCAAAGTAGGAAAAGCATAGGTGTAATTATTTACTTTGATGACGGCTGCTGTGGAAGGTCTGTGGTGCTGTGCATGTTGGCCCACAATTTGGGGGCTTTAAATGGAGCAATCACTAATGTTATTAATTACACTTGTGTATGAACAAAACAACAGAATGTTTTTGAAAAGGACAAGTTGGCTCAATGCATTTATTAACTGCATTGATGCAGTTGATGACACAACAAACATCGGCATCATTCTGGATTTGTTTTACAATTAAGTTTTATTCCAAAGAGAAATGGAAGAAAAATACAACTCTGTGTTTAGGGATCAGTAGGTGCGCCTCAAAGTCAAGGATGCTTGTTTGAAAGGACAGGTCCCTCTGAGTCTGGTCCTGCAGAGGCAAGGCAAGACTCCTTCCAGTCACTGGTATAACACAAATGGAACGGACACAATGGACACAACGTCATTGTGTAAGTATATTTTGTCAAGTACTGTACTGAAGTACAATTTTGAGGTAATCGTACTTTACCTGAGTATTTCTACAAATGTAAGTTTACTTCATTTCATTTTGAGGTAAAAATGTTACTTTTACCTTTTAGTTACCAGCTTCAGTTACTTTGTCAGATCAAGATTTAACATTAAAAAATATGATCAATTTAAAATAATTATTCATGTTTATGAATTATGTTTACTACATAAAAGTATATGAAGTAGTTCAAATGATCTCTTCCCTGACAACAGTAAAATGTTGTTACATAAATGGATCAATAATAATAATAATATAATAATATATTTAAAATATGTAAAACAATCATGGAGTGAGTCCATTCTGCATTACGCATACTTCTACTTTTGATACTTCAAGTACATTTTGATGCTGATACTTTTGTACTTTTACTTAAATACATTTTGAATGCAGGACTTTTACTTGTACTGGAGTAATTTCAGTGTGGTATTAGTACTTTTACTTAAGTAAGAGATCTGAATACTTCTTCCACCACTGTGGGAGACCATTGTGTTCAAAGCATTATGGGTACACAAGGCGTGCTGAGGATACACAGGCATCCTTGGAAATTCACTGAAAGAACATTGGTATCCTTCAAATTCAGCAGTTTGAGAATCCTTCCTTGACTTTGATACGCAGTATAAAACATTTCTTCTAAAAAACACTCGACCAGCCATCGCTGCTTATCACAACACACTCCAATCCAACACCTGTGTGTGGGAAGATACAGTCAAAGCAGCCCCTTGCTCACCCATGTGTCCGATATATCAAACCCCAATGCAAATATTAACTTATTAAAAACCATATCTAAACAGTAAGACAATAGGAATGAGTAAGGGATCATTACAGTTATTTCACCTCAAACCTTAGAGAATTAACAAAAACTTTATTTTCCCTGAAAACAGGTCAAAATATAGACTGTAGGATAGTTTTAATATGAGTATTTTATCCATTTCTTGTGGGTTTGTTCCTCCTCCCAGAATTCACTTCTTCCAGCTTTTCAAGATGGCCCCTGCTGCATCGAGGGTGCTATCTTGCTGTTAAGACAAAGGAAAATATTGTTTTTTGTAAGAGAAAAGTGGCCAACATTTACTTTATTAGATCATTTTGGTTTGTAACAAAGCAGTTTTGTGTTTACCTTAATGAAGCAAAGGCGAATATATTTCTCAAAATGTTTCCTGGACTCGTCTCCAACAAACGCGGTGACTGGAATGGCTGCCAGTTTCTATGGAAAATTGTATTATTAATAACATTTTTTTTTTTAAATACTGCAATGTGAGTGCATCTACGTTAGAGTTAAGAAGTACTGGATACTGCAGAACGTTAAATCAAATGAACTCAATGAATGTACCTTTTCTTTAATCATCCACTTGACAAACTTGTAGTCGTAGGCTTCATCATCATCACCCATATGTGACAGGTCCAGATCTGCAATAAACACAGAGCACACATGAATACTCCACCAACTTGCTGATAAAATACCAGGATTTTAGATTGTATCAACTAGAGGTGGGGGGAAAAAAATCAATACAGCATAGTATCGCAATATTTTGCATGGCAACATTATATCGATTCATGGCCGCCAAGTATCAAGTTTTTTTTTCTTCCGGAGGCAATATAGGGCTCAGTTTTAGGAATATACTGGAGATACTGGTATCAAATGAGACTAGAAGATCTAAGGAATCTATTGGCATCAAGTGTTGTCAAAGTAACATTGCAAAGTTAGGCTTTTTTTATGTTTCATTCAATAAAATTCAGAGCAGTGAAGCTTAAAGTTGAGGAAAGTTTGAGAAAATGCTGCGGTTGTTGTCGTCCATACATGTTTGATATCAGTTCAGTTCAGTCTGACTTAATACTTTGTTGGTCAGTTTGTGGGTTTGACTCTCATTGTGGGGAAATAAAAACACTGAAGTGAGATGAACAGACTGAGATTTCTCTCTTATTTGGCAAAACAATTCTTGATTGACTTTAATTTTGTGGACACAAAATGCAGTTTAACAGTTAAATCGCAATATGTCGCATCGCAATACTCACCATATCGCAAAATTCTAAAAATCGCAATAATATTGTATCGTGACTCAAGTATCAGGATAAAATTGTATCGTGGGACCTCTGTTGATTCCCACCTCTACACTCCTTTCTTTTTTTAAGTAGCATTAGGCAATGTAAAAAAAAAAAATCTGGTAGCAATTTCTGTAAACAGTGAAGGTTTTTAATATGGCCTGTAGTAATATCTCTGAATCTTTGTTTCGCCTTTATAAATATTAAGTTATTCATTAAAACCATATTTTACAAAAAAATACTATTCTTTTTTCAGCAAAACCAGTGTTTGCTTTTGTTTTTTAGTTATTTATTTTAGTTATTTGTTACTTCTAAGCAGCAACCACCAGGCCTTGAAACTGAAGCCAGTGTAGAAGTGCCTTGAACCTGCATTCTTTCTAATGGGCAGCAGTGGGAGATTACGCTGGTTGCAAAAAGAAGTCTGTTTTTATGTAAGTCAATAGGAAATGTCTCTATTTCTCACTTGATTTATTACCTCAGTAAACATTGTCATGATGAGTTCTCAATCAGTAGTTTCAAGTCTTCAATACAGCATGATGTTCATTCTGTGAATGATGGTACCAATTAGAGTAAAATGGATGATAAAGCAGGGTTTAGGGCAGTGCTACCCTGTGATTGACAGGTTGCTACCACAGTGCACTGTGTGTATTCTTTGGACTTTGAACCCTTTCTCATTGTGTTTTCAGTTCATCAAAGGTAATTGGAACATTTTGGTTCCTTTAAAAAAGTCTTGTTCAGTGTTCAGTTGGACTTAAAACACTGTATTAGGGTGACATAGCGTAATAATGGCTCCAAATCGATTCTGCACATGTGCAAAAAAAAAATGTCATAAATGGCAAATACCATACACCATGATGGTCCACAAACCAATGGATGATGTCAATGTGACTACATCCACTTTTTTCCATTGTCTATGGTTACTCCATACATTGAAAATGCACATTCTCAAACTCCTATGCTTCAAATATGTGTGAATTCTCCACTCACAATGACAACTTTATAAGTTATTTATTCACTCTGTGAGCTTAAGTTTCCATTTTTTCTTGAACCAACTAAAACTAAGTACACAAGCTGTATTTGTCAACACTTCTTGCAAGCAACAGCAGTGTAAATGTGCTTGTGATGCCAGTTTAATTTTGGGTAACTCACTTAGAGATGTGACGTCCACCAGCATGAAGTAGCCTCCGTCTGGGATGACAGGAGTCATACCAGCTTCCTGTAGGATGGCAGCGAGACGGTCCCTCTTGTCCTCCAGTTCTTCTGCCAGTGATGAAAAGTAACACTCTGGCTGATCCATCAGCTCAAAGTTCCGCAGCAAACCTTGAGCCACAGCCTCCTGAGAAGAGAAACAGAGAGCTTGACATTTCAGACTAAAAACACAATAGCATTATCCTTTGGATTTTAAGGAGCATATGCCAGAGAGAGCTGAACAAACTTGCCTGTAAAGGTGTCGGGCAGGTGTACAGAGTGTTCTGCATGACGGTCTGAAGGTGCTTCATTAGGTGTTCAGGTCCTATAGACCAACCCAGCTAGGAGACAAGAGTTTCACTACATGACATGAAAGAACTGATTGTAGAATTTCAGAAATTGTGTTCTGAATCCACAGATTTCTCACCTTCCATCCAGTCACACTAAAAGTTTTCCCCGCACTGCTGATAGTGATTGTTCGATCCCACATTCCAGGCAGAGTGGCTAAAGAGAAAGACATTTATAGCATCATTGTATCCCACATCGGACAGCTTTTGGCTAACATTCTATCAAAATTTCACTCTAACTACTAATATAAACAATCCAATAAATTAAGTGGTGTGAAACTAAAGTCTAACTTCTTATCTTTCAGACTGTTTATCGTTTTAACCATGTACATTAGCCTTGGGTTTACCAGAGTCAGCTAAAGGACGCTAACGCCGATGAATTAGCCACGTGCTATCTGTATCCCACATCGGACACTTCCATCTCCTCGCTGTAAAACAATGGGGGCTGCTGAGTTTTTTGGGGGAAATTGGATGTTTCTCGGTTAGCCAAACAAATATCACCGATATCAACCATCATTATCAACACACCTGGACCGTACTTCCGTCCTTCACAATAAAATACAGTGCAGTAAATATACAGATGTACTTTTAAGAGCATCGCCTGTGTGTTGCTCAAGCATTCTTACTGCTTTCTCTCATCAGAGATACTTTTGTATTGTAATTAGACATGTAAATCTCCATGTACATGAACTAAATTCCACACGTAGATTGTTAAAAATGTATCAATCAATTCTACCTACACTGGTGGTGGCGATCTTCTTCGAAATGACAGTGAAACACCCAAAAGTGCGGCATTGCAGATGTGTCCGATCAGGGATATAAGTGCCGAGCGGTGTCCGATGTCACTATACATTACAACTTGGACATTCATCTATCAATTTTTGCATTTTAATAGTCTAGTAGACTCTAATAGTTTAATAGTCATTTTGGCTGTTAAGGCATACAGTATGGCTTATGTTTTGGCAAAGCTGTTTTCTTTTGTTTTTCTTTCAGAAGCTAATCCTCAGCTTCAATAATTGTTCTATAATGAACTTTGTATCTAATTACAGACAGAACCTTAAGGGCAAGAAATGTCCCATTAAAACCACATTTTTTTAATCCCATAACAATTACAGCATAAATCATGCATTCTATTATATCAGACCTTCTGTTTATCGTCCATTAAAGATGAAGTTTATTCCAAAATATAGAGCCATTATCTTATGTTTACAACACATGCTACTTTCCTGGTTTCCACTAGAGTTATTGATATTGCTGCAGTTTTGAGGCAATGCATTAAAATCAGTGTTGTTGCTTTTTCTTCTCTCTTATTTCTTTAATTACTATTTTTCATTGTTTTTAAATGTGCTTTTAATATTTTATGTAAAGCACTTAGAATTGTCTTGTTGATGAAATGTGGGGCACAGTATAAATAAACTTGCTCAAACTTCCCCAATAATTGACATATCTCAGAGTAAAAAAAATGTCCCTAGGATTTGGTATATAGAATATAATTCTAATTTGCATCAAGGGTTTAACTTAGTCAGAGTGGAAAATAATGATTATATCTAATTAATATATAATTTTATATTAAATTATCAGTCCCACAATGGGGAAATTCAACCTCTACATTTAACTCATCCTTTACACACCCGTGAACACACCATGCTAGGGCCACTGCGCATGGGGAGCAGTGGGGGTTAGGTGCCTTGCTCAAGGGCACCTCAGTCCTTGAACTGTCAGTCCTGGGATTCGAACTGGCGACCCTTACAAGCCAGATCCTCTAACCACTCGGCCAGGGACTGTCGTATGGCAATTCTTTCTTTTTCTTTTTTTTTTTTTACATTTCTTTTGACATTTATGTAAAAAAACATATAAGCAACTTTAAAAAAAGAAATGCACAAGGTTTAAGGCCAGTAACAATATTTTTTAATTTGTCAATATTAAGAACATCATTTCATGTTTTCTGTGCTGGAGTGTACAAAGTAACTAACTAACTTTTAATGATCCTCAGGGTAGAATGAGGCAATTTAAGGCCTATTCAATGGACACGCAAAGAACTGGTTTTTAAAAGTACTGTTAAAGCATTTTAATGCATATTTGCATAAATCATAAGACCGCAGTCAATAGTTAACCCTTGAATAAATTATGTTAACTTGTCTTTTTATGAGTGCACTTACTGCTTTGGTTCCTCACAGCCTCACAATAACTTTGTGCCCAAAACAATGTTTGCTGCATGTTTTAGACATTTCCATCCCTAAAGAACAGAACCATATACAGTCATTGAAAAAATGATTAAACCACCCTTGTTTGCTCCAATTTCTTGTTCAGAGCAGATAATAACCAAAATCATCATCAGGAAAACCATGGAATATGGCTCTGTATCATCTCTTAAATTAAACTCTTATGTCTCTTTTGTCCAAACAAATGTACCATTAAAATGAACAAGAAATTGAAGAAAAGGGGTGGTCTAATATTTTTTTCCATGTCTGTATATACAAGATCTGGGAAGATCTGAGAACTTTTATGTTGAGCATACCGATTTTGATATGTTGTTGTCCCTTGTAGATGAGCCACTCATAAACCTCATCGCTGAAGCACAGAGTGTCATGTTTGATACAGAGGTCTGCGATCATCTGCAGTTCATCTCTTGTGAAAACCTGAAGGAAGAGAACAGAAACGACTGAAAGCACTCGTTTTTCCTGTCCTGTCGAGTCAGCAAGTGTTTACATCTCTCAGATGTAACGAGGGGCGACTGTGATGTGTTCTTACCTTCCCAATAGGATTGTTGGGAGTGTTGATGATGATGGCTTTTGTCTTGGAGTTGAATTTACTGGAAAGCTCATCTGGGTCAAGAAACCAGTCAGCACTTGTGATTGTCTTCTTTCCAGACTTCTGAATTGTAAAAAAAAAGTTTGTGTTGGGACTCATAAAATCTAGAAAAGAGATATTGAAGATTTATCACAAACATCTGCGCCTTTCTGTTTAACTCACAAGGCGTAGCGGGATCAACACAGGCTTGGCTCCTGCCATTCGCACCATCGGCACATAGCAATCGAAGAAAGGCTCTATTATGATGACCTGGAGAAAGAAACATTACACAATAAGTATACTTTAAATACTGGGAGTATGTTTGCAGATGTATATACTGTATGAATGTTTATGTATACGAGCATGTGTGAGACAGAGAAATGTCCTTACCTCATCACCCTCTTCCACCAGCCCTTGCATGGTGCTGAATAAAGAACCATAACCTCCAACTGTGACCAGGATTTCTTTGAAGGGGTCAATCTGGCGCCCATAGACCTTTCCATAAACCTGAGAAAGGGCCTTCACCAGAGACGGATGACCCTTGCAAATCAACAGAATACAGTAAATAGTGGATGTCTGGCAATAGCAAAATATGGCAGTGAATACTGTTCAGGGTCTCTGTAGGTTCCAACAAGTCAAATTTAAGACTTTTTTAAAGATCATAATGAATACAATTTAAGACCCATTTCACATCCATACTGGTAAAAAAAATGTGGAACAATACTTGCTGATTGAAAGCGTTTGCTGCTGGCATTTTATGACCGCTTTATGTTTTTCTGATTTGCCATGAGATTCCAATGCCATGATGCCCAATGTTCCAAGTTTCAAAGTTTTCTTGTAGAAACAGCAGTGTGCTTCATATATGTTTCCATCCACCGGCATTAAATTGTTTGTTCTGGAGCAACAAATCATTGAACTTGAACTTACCCATCTTACTCTTACTGTAATACACACGGTGGCACACAGCACACTAGCTGGTTGTGCTGGATAAATTGTGACCAGGCTGCACAGGTACTTAGTTCCGTTTTGGAGCGTCCTCAAAAATCGAAACATTTAAAAGCGAGACTGAAGTTTATGCATTTGCTTTAAATAAAAGCAACGTCAATATACAAGAATTTTCAAAATCTTATTTAAGACATTTTATGAGATTTTTGAGAGAATTTTGGACATCTTAAGGCCTTAATTAAAATCATTGGATTTGAGACGTTTTAAGACATTTAAAGACCCCGCTGATACCCTGACTGTAGCTCTTAACTCAACAATTAAACTATAGCTTTAACCTTCTGAACCCATGAACATTTTACTCACTATGGCCTGGATTTTCACTGCAATAAATAAAGAAATAAATCAGAAAAATATATTTTTTTTTTTGATAATTTAGTTCACTAAAGCTTTGAAAAATCATATAGTATTAGATTCCATTTTATTCCCTTAAGTGTTTCCAATGTTGGAAAAAATTGGGGCCCAACATGTTTTTCTTTGCGCTGCCTGCAGTTCAGTTAAAGCTTCACTGAATTTCTGTCACATGACTGTTGGTCTGAACTTCATGAATAGACAGTTGCGCTGAGGAGTGCAGAATTTAATGTTTTGTAAAGGATCTGGTGAAAGCAAATGGTATATTTTTATCTTATACATTTTTTAATGAGACATGTTGAATATCAGTATTTCAAGCTTAGATTTGGTTATTTTCCCTGATGTCATGCCTGATATCCGCTGGAAATGTGAAAATTAGGAGATCATTTCTTCCTTTTTTTCTTTTTTTTTTAGAGTTACACAAGTTATAATAAGTGATGTAGTTTTGGTGATTTTTTTTAATTAAAGAGAAACATGCCTTTCAAACTACCGTGTTGTGGGGTTTACAGGGTTAATAGAACATAGAGTCTTAGCTGGTAGTTGAGCAAAATGTCAGTTATTGTTGGATATGAGATGACATTACCAAACAATTAATTTTGTCTACAGTGTAAAATTAGACTGAAAAATCAATTTCTATATTTATATTTGATTGTGAAATTTGATTCAATAATGCATAACAATAATGCATATCACTCATACTAAATTACAGCTGACCACTTGCCATAACAAGTAATGATAGTTATTAATATTACAATTGGCAACACTCAAACTCACACAGTGTAAAGGGGCATTAAAAGTAAAATATGAAGTATCAAATTTTAGAAACACATATAAGAAAAGTTATATAATCAGGTCCAAAAACAAGAAGTTGTGGGTGGAGAGTGTTTGCAGTAGGTTTATCAGTCTTACAAAGCCTCTGGTGTACTGGTTCATCTTGTCCACTGATGAAGCCGCAGCTAGTGCCTCCGTGACATAAGAAGGTGGAGAGATGTCTGGATAGCCTTGGCCCAGGTTAATGATGGATGGGTCTGCTGCCACTGAGGTAAACGCCACCCTGAATTAATAATGAAATAAGCTGTAACTGTACAGACTTCTGACCACTTTTCTGGTGAAAAACAGCCACAGAATGCTAAACTAAACTTCAGTCTCTCACCCAAAACTATTTGACTGACAGGCACAGCCAAACAAGTGTGATGGTTATATATTAACACACTACAATTGGAGAGACATAGTGCAAGACGTAGTCCACCTTCATTGTTGCACTTCAACAAGTCAAATTAAAGACATTTTAAGACTTTTTAACATCATAATGAATACAATTTAAGACCCGTTTTGAAATCCATGTGACCATAGGATTCTAATGTCTCGATGCCCAATGTTCCAAGTTTCAAAGTTCTTGCAGAAGGTGCAGTGTGCTTCATATACGTTTCCATCCACCGGCTTCAACAATGCATTAAAGTGTTCGTTCTGGAGCAGCAATTCATTGAACTTGCACTCACCCATCTTACTAAGTCATTTGGCTTAGCTGTGGGCTTTCGTTAAGTTTTCTCCGCTGCTATGCACAGCACACTAGCTGGTTGTGCTCGATAAATTCTGACCGGGCACAAGTACTTAGTTCTAGTTTTGAAGTTATGTTATAACATCCTCCAAAAATTGAAACATTTGAATGCAAGACTGAAGTTCATGCATTTGTTTTAAATAAAAGTAATGTTAAGACCTTTCAAAATCATGTTGAAGACATTTCATAAGATTTTAAGAGAATTTTAGACCTTTTAAGACTTTTTAAGACCCTGTGGATACCCTTTAAGTATGTTTCTTGGTACTTTTTGAGGATAATGCTTCTATTGAAAGTTAGGTTGATTTCTGCTGTTGTTGGCCTGGTTCTGGTAGTTTGCTCAATCTCCACCAATCTCAACACACAAAAAAGTTCCTTGTAGTTGCTTTAAATAGCATAAAGAATATAAGGCTTCTGGACTTCACAGCCTACCGTTTAGACTTACTTTACTCATGACTAGCATAAGGAATCTGGCTGGCTTAACCCCTTAGCGTTCCTGCAAAATAACCTTAAAAAGGCCTTAAAAAACACATATCAAAGACATACCCAAAAAAATCTGTGGTTTTGGTCACATTTGAAAAGGTAACACTCTGGAGTTTATTCCCAAAGAGTCAGAATAACAATAAGTACTACTGTTATTGAATGACGTAAGTTGAAACACCTTGAAAAATCTGTTTTTTTATTGTCCACCTGAATATTTCTGGTAAATACAGGCCAGCATATCAATATAGTTGGGACTTATGGGGTTGAAAACACAATGGGGTCAAAGTATAACATATTACCTACTCCCAGTTCAAATTTGATGAAGATAGGTATATAGGTATATACATAGGAATGGTAACAGGTTAATGTAATGTGAAGTAAGATCAATGTACACTCATAGCATTAATAGCTGCAATATAATGTATATAATATTATACCCTGAGGAATGTAGAAACATTGGTAAATTATTATTATTATTTTTTAATCAATTTGCAACACAGCTGCAAACTATCTTCTTTCACATTGGTACTTTCATCATTGTCAGCACCTCTCCAACACTAGTGTGCGTTCTCCCACCCTCTCATCCTAGCTTTCATTTAACAGTATGGTGTAAAATGGAAACCTGATCTCAGGTCTGTGAACAAAACTCCTCTCCTGTTGTTCCGAACAAAGAGAGGAATGTTTTAGTCTTTCACTTACCAGACATTCTTGTCCAGTCCCTCGATTCTTTTGGAGTGCGTGTGTCTTGAGGTCATTGTATGCTGCAACACAAAACCAACATGCAGTGCACTTAAGTTAACATCCTATTGAGTGACTATTCACATTTTGCATTTAAAAAAGTTGAGTGGAAGGACTTAAATAATCATCAACCGCTCACTTTGCTACATTAACACACCAGGACTTTGGCCAGTTGTGTAACAGCTCTGTCGACAGCACTGCATGTTTTGACAGCAATATCCAGCCTATTTTTAACAGGACTATACCTTCATTGCACTTGTCAACATACTGACTTTTAAAGCCAGAGTAGTTAACTCATATAGTACATCCAACCTGTCCAACTTCGCATTTAAACATTTTAATTTACGGTAAATCCTGCCAATTAGTTTATTAACTACCTCATAGCGTACTACGCAGAACAGATAACTTCAAAGAGTTTTTAGGTGGACTTACCTGTGTAGTACAAAACCGTCTCCTGCAGTTTATGTCCACTGAACGACATGCAAACTTGGAACAATTCAGGACTTGTCGTGCTATGCTCATGCTGCACCAAAAGAGAGAGAAAATAATAAAAAAAACTGTTATAACCGTAGGGCACTGTCTACATGTTTGGTTTTGTCACACTGAATGTTGCTCAATGTTGCTTGATGTATGTCTATTTGTAGTTGTTGTTGGGTTCATGCTACTGATATTTCCCACTCTTTATAAGACAGCAATTGTTACAAAAGTCACAACAGATCTGACCAATTTTAACTTTTATTTTTAATGTGTATCTGAAGAAAAAAAACCCTTCATACATCAAAATAACAATCAACTTAATATCAGGTTTGCCCTGATCCAAAGATGTGAGGAATTCATTATGTTCATGGCTTAGCATTTCAACTCTGATGCATGAATAAATGATAGAAAGCCATTGTTTAGCAAAAACGACTCTGGACATGGCTGAATTTTTGACACCTCTAAATATAAGACTCAAGTTCAACCATGTTATTTGATAGTTTTTATTAATATTTTGAGAGGAAGAAATGCGTGTTTTTGTTTTGTAAATTTTACAGAATATAAAGAAAAATATGAAGCCTAATCAAATTCTGATTATGACATTTTTGGAAAAATATAGATATATATGAATGAATGTTAGTTAAATGGTTAAAGATTCCCTTATTAGTAACCACAATTCAACCTCATGCATTCAACCGATCCTGTTTACAAACCAGTGAACACACCATGCTTAGGTTAGGTGCCTTGCTCAACACTTGACAACAAACAACACAAACACTCGACCTAAATAAGTAATATAAAACAACACCAAATTATTAAGGTTCAACAGGAATTTTGTTGAATATCTTTTCAGATCTTATTCACAGAGTCCGAGTTGTCGAAGGGCTGAACTCGAAATTACTTTTCTTGAGGAGAACATTCATAATTATGATTGGAATTACATGCCTGAGGTTGGAAAATGCATTTTCTTAAAGTTAGTTTTATGTCTACTCTCACATGTAGTGATCAGAAATAAGAACTTTTAATAACTTAAATATTGTTTTAATATGTCGTCACCCTGTTAAAATAATCGCCTAACTCACTTTTTTGAAGTTGTGCACGAAACACAAAGAAATTCACCAGAAGTGTAACATATGACATTTATTGATCATTTCACTCAAAAAGGATGTAACAAAGGATGGCTATTGGCATAGTAATAACACTGTGTGTAAATTATGTAACTTAAGAGAAATAAATTACTTAGGCAACTTTTTGAACATGCCTTTGTGACTTAAGCAAGGTATGGTAACAGTTTATTTTGAAGGTGTCTACATAAGAGTCACACAAGCCTGTCATAAAAACATGACATGACAAGTATTATGAGCATTTATGTTACTTCAAAGTGTCATTAATGTTCATGACACATCCCATGTCATGTTTATGACACGCTCATGTCACTCTTATGTAGACACCTTAGAGTAAAGTGTTACCAATATTAGTGTCAACAATAAAACACTGATAAACTAAACTGATAACAAACTAGCTCTTCTTTGCTGGGTTCTTATCTGATGTCTATGAATGTGGCAAATTGTCGAAGAAGTGATGATCTTAAAGGGGTAAAATCACATGATCTGATCAACTGAGGATGTAGGTGATTTTACCATAGGTGGCCGGCGTCATGAGGAGATGATTTAGCCAAAAAAAAACAATTTTGACAAAAAATTACTTAGGCGATTATTTTAACAGTGTGACAATATATAACACTAAATGCCAACCAGATGGCGCCAGTGTGCTATAAACAAGTATATCTGGATATCATCCAGATATTAGGGAGTCCTTAGCAACTAACAGTTAGCCCAGTTAGCCAAACTTTACACATTTCCTGGGCTTTTGATACATTGACAACCCATGCGAACACTGTAGGGCAGTTTTTAACCCCGTTATCTACCTCGGCAGGTTTTTGTTGCTCCATTGTACCACAGGAGACATGTATGTTGTTAGTAAAGCATGTGCTGTCGTTACCGTTACACACCGCCTGTCACATTTAGCTATTTTAGCTAGCACTTTCTAGCTAGCGATAGCCAACAATGCAAACTAACGGCTGGGCCATTGCGTCAGCTTACCCTTGCAATGACCTGCGGTCATGGCAGCATCTGTTTTTCGTCTGTTAGATGTTATCGTTAATTCCCCACCAGGTCAGCAACTATAACTTACTTGTCGGACGCTACACTGAGCTCCAGTGAAGTGAAGTGCAGCGGTCAGATCAGGAGGGGGAGACGTCCTCTTTGGAGAAAGTGATGCAACGTTTGAGGTTGTCGGACATTGGCAATGTTTACATGTAGGTCACGGGCAATAGACATGAATTAACGAAGTAAATATGGCTTCAGTTAAAAAACTATGCTGAAAATAACACAGTTATAACAGATATTTTATTCACACAAGAACTGAAAACACGTTTCACAACGTTAAACAGCTTGTAGATTTTCTACAAAGTCACCCTAAAGGCAGCATAGCCCCGAGTTGAATGGACCCTATGGGTGAAGTGCATAGACTGTATAAGAAGTGGTGTACGCCCGCCTCACGCACCTTTGAGAAAGCTCTGTGGTTTGCACAATAACAACTTAAGTAGTCTTATCTGATATTTTCTGTGTTTTGTAGTTGTTGCTGTGTATTTGTTGAGCAAGGCAAATTTCCTGTTGTACTCTAGTAGTGACTATAGGCTCACTAGCCAAACAGTCCCACCCATGAACATCAGACGAAGCGGCCCTGAATGCACTGTTGACATGACCATTCAAGTCAGGCAGACAGCCTGAGGAGACATGTTTCACAATACATTTTTGATTATAATATAAAGCTGTCAGAGTGGAATAAGTTGGCTACATTTGCTCAAGTACTGTACATTAGTAGGCTACACTTTAAAGGTGCTTTTCGGCCTACTTGAGTATTTTCTTTTCATGCAACTTTTTACTTGTACTCCACTACATTTCAGATGGTAATATTGTACTTTTTACTCCATTACATTTATCTCTAGCTTTAGTTCATTACAAAATTAATATATGTACACAGAACACATAGGATGAGTTTGACTGTAAGACTATTTTAGTAAAAAAGTTTATCAAAACATGATTAAACAGATAACATGAGATGCTAGAATATAGATTTGTGATGATTGTAACAAAATATATGTGGCCATTTCTATATCTCAACAGATGATATGGGATCATTTGGTCTTGATAGAAAGTCTTTGGCGCTTAGACTCTACAGCGAGATTTGTAATCAAGGGGCATCAGCCCTGCCCTGCGGAGTGAATATTGATTGTATGAGAATAAAACTTAATCTAGGCATGCAACGAGATGGTCGTCCTGACTAAACTTTCACTAGAGCTTCATAATGATTTGTTGATAATTGTTTTCATTTTTTCATACAAAGCATTTTATGGTTCCAACTTCTCGAAAAGTAAATATTTGCTGCTTTCCTTTCTATTGTTATCATTCTGAATCCTTTTTCCCATAATTTTGAGGGATGGTTGGTTGGTTGGACAAAACAAACATTGTGAAATGCTTTGGTCTCTGGGTGATTGTGACATGTTTCCCACAATTTTCAAAGTTTTACTAATCAAATAATTACTTGAATATTGTAGCAGATAATCAGCAAAGTCCACAATGAAAATAGTTGTCTACAAAGTATTAAAAAATAATTTCCACTTCAATCAGCTTTAACAGTAAAATCCTGCTTTTAAATGAATGCACGAGTAATATTAATCCAGTGATACATGGATACTTTATAGGCGACCATGTATAACATATCACAGTGTTACAGTCACAGGGGACATTTAACTGATCATGCTTCATACTTTTACTTAACTTCTACTTAATTTTTAATGAAGTTAAGTAAAGGGTCTGAATACTTTCTCCACCACTGCAAGCTATGTTCTGCAACTACCATGCAAGCATTTTGGAAATTAAATCACATGCTTACATCAAACATGCGGTCTGGAATCACAATATATATATAATTGGATTAAGATAAGAGATAAGATAAAATATTAATTTATTGATCCCCATGGAGGAAATTCAGGTGTTGCAGAAGCACAAGTACAGAACAAAAACAGGTTAAGGCAATAAAAATAGAAAATAATGATAATGAAATAGAATAAAGATAAACATAAATAATTATTATGTGATTATGATGTTTAATGATTAATAAAAAGGTTAGTCAAATCAACTTTTAGTTTACTATAAATGGTGATCTGCTCAGGAGAGGATCTGTCACATCATGTTTTCTCTCTGTCTATCCAGTTGGTAGTCATTGCCTGGAGGAATAAAACATGCAATATTGATATTTGAAGTTGCAATATGGATATTTCAAGTTGATCCTGTTAAATATGCATCAAAACACCCTCTCTTCTGATTTATCTGCTTGGCTAGCTGCCTGCACTGTTATTTCTATTATGTCTATCAGCAGCACCTGCTGTCAAATCTAAGTACTTTTTTCCTCACTTGTCTTTTACAACCAACTTTTATTAAATTATTGCTACAACATTTGCTCTTGAAACATTGCAGCAGGGAGCTCTCCAAATGCATCATCAGTTCCAAAGTGTCTTTCGTTGTTGGCAGGATTCGAACCTGCGCGGGGAGACCCCAATGGATTTCGAGTCCATCGCCTTAACCACTCGGCCACAACAACCTGATACATGCATTTTTCAATTCTCTACCGTATAGAGCAAACATTAGGGACCGTATGAAAATTATTAGGAGGGGAGAGAGAGGGTCAGGAAAAGAGGCAGGGTATGTTTTTTCTCTTGTGGTTACTATGAAGTCTTTTTTTTTTCTCAAATTAAAATTTCATCATATGTAAGGCTTTCTTTGCAATATAATACACTCTTTGCCATATGCCAAGGACAACAAATCAGTCTTGTTTTTTTATGATATCACTTATATTAAGATTTAACGTAAGGTGAAAATGTTATACCAGTTTAACACAGTTTTATTATTGTGACATATTGTGGGTGCTGCAGTTTTTTCTATGTAAAGAGGAGGGCTAAAAGAAATCATTGGGGGAGAAAATAGACAAAAATAGAGCATTGAAGTCCCTCCCTTTCCCGGGGAATCACAGTTAGGAAGAAAAAATGTGTATGGTATTAGCAACAACCCCCCCTTGTTTGAATCGTACCATGAATTGCATTTATGATGTTTGTCAATTTATAGATAATTTTTCCAAGTCAAGAAAGTCGCAGTTCAAACAAGGCGACAACCTCCCAGTCTGAGCAGTGAAGCAACCTGAAAGTGCCTTCAGCCTGCATTCTTTCTAAATCCCAATAGGGGTAAAACGGTGGTTGCAAAAGAACTCCGGTCCTATCTATCTCAATACAAAATGAGAGGACTTCTCACTTGATTTATTACCTTAGAAAAAAATATTGTGGCAACATTTTGGTCTCAATCGCTAATTTCAAGTCTTCTTCAAGACAATGTAATGTTAACTGTGTAAATAATGGCCCCATTTAAAAGAAAATAGATGATAAAGAAGTTTATTATTTGGCCGTGGCTAGCTTTGATTGACAGGTTGCTAACAAGGTGAACTATCATTCAAAACAGAAGCGAGCAGAACAATGTGTATCCTTGGCATGGCAAAGTTTAGGAACCCCTGCCTTAACAAACAATATAATACCAATATGTAACAGCATGAAATGACAGCAAAAAAGGTCTCAGCATGTTTTTTTCTGTTTTTCAGTTGTTGTTCTGTCATCATGTTGGCTTGGATCTTGATTGTATCAGCCAGGATCTGCCCTCTGACATCTTCTTATTACATTTATAGAGATGCAGTGATGGAATTGTGGAGATGGAAAGGTAAAGATAATAACCCTATGGCAATCAGTCATTTTACATTATTAATATGATACATTGGACGTTCACTCTCACTCTGTCTAGCAGCAGCAAGAGGAAATCTTTAAATGTCCGTTATAGGTCATAATAATCTGATAGGCCCAAACAGCTGTGAAAGCTGAAAGGCCTCCTGCAGAGAGAACAAAAGGTCAAAGTGGAGTGTGAAGGAAACAGTAATTCCCAAACTTTTAGAAAATTATGATTATGACAGTCTGTGGTTGGTATTGTTTTCGCTTTGTGTGTCTGTGTGTGTCATCATGACAAAATGTGGTCCTGGATACACTGATGGGAGCACGAACTGCCACAGAAGCAGATTTTAGTGCTTTGCTTTCTGTCTGCTGGACAGATTTTGTCACCGCATTAGTGTCACCGTAGTGTCGCAATAGTGTTGCAAGATACAGTCAGGAAACTGACTTGTCAAAAAAAATGTAATAAAAAACACACTTTTATATGTTTTGTTGATTTGAATTCAAATTACACTGGTGATCAGCAGGGAAGGAGCTGGCCCCAAATGTTCTGCCAAAAGCCCTGAATCTTTTTTTTTTACCCTTTTACCCTAAAAACCTGGTTTGAAAAGTATGTTCTCTTAAAAAAAGAATTGCCAATAATACGCAGAGCTTACGAAACTGTAAAATCAGGCATTATTATCTGCTTTTCAATTGTGCACAGTTGTGATGCCGGTTTTTTTACAATCAGCGGTGGATACTTTGTGTACAGTTAGCATGCCAGTTTGTTTACAATACGCAGCGGACACTGTGCACAGTAAGTGACAGCAGCTGCAGTTGCTGTGCTGCTGAACAGCGATGACTGTCGAACCAAGTGGGAGGTGTATGTTGGACGTCATGCGTAATATTCCGCCTTGCCGGGATGGCCCTTTCATAGTGGACCCGCTTCCAACAGTCGGGATCAAGTGATCCCACCAATTTTCCGCCTCCAGAGGGAGTCACAGAGATGGGAAATTGGTGGGATCACTTGATCCCGGCATCCCGCTTCTGGCGCGTTCATAGTGCAGACGAGACGTTACAGAGCCGTAAATGTCCATAACAAGGCACTATGAAAGGGGCTAGTGTCAGAAAAAGTAACAAGATAGAAGCTTAAAATTGTGAGACTTCCAAAGGATATACAGAATTTTAGGTATTCTTATACCTCAGTTGGCTTGAAAAATTATCCATATAGCTGCGGTGAAAAGGCCAAATGTTTACAACATCTGGCTCTTCCCCCGGTGATCAGCTGATGGCAGTTTAATTGGTACTTTTGATACTTTAAGTAGGCTTCATTTCAATGATGACAGGTCTGGACTTTTACTTTGGCAAGGTTTTTGAATAAGTATGATTTTTACCTGGAATAAAGTACTTTCATCGTTGTATTGGTTACAGAGTGTAAGTGCTTCTTCCCAGTGGTGGAAAGTACTATTACCACGCTGTGAAATTACTCCACTATAATTAAAGTACTGGTTATGCAGAATGGACTTACTCATAATGTTTTATAATTCCAAATATATTATTGGATTATTATTTTTATTGATGTATTTATGTAAGCAGTGTTTGAGTTTTCTCAAGACATGCCTAATTTAAACTACTTAATATACTGTTTTGAGGTTTAATTAAAAAACAAATCTAATTACTTTAAATGTAGGCTATCATGATTTTCATGTTAAATCTTGACGTGAAAAGTAACTAAAGCTGTCAGTTAAATGTAGTGGAGTAAAAAGTACAATATTTGTCTCAAAATGTAGTGAAGTAGAGGGATAAAGTCACATAAAATGGAAATACTCAAGTAAAGTACAAGTACCTCAAAATTATACTATAAATATACAGTACTTGAGTAAATGTACTTAGTTAGTTTTTAGTTTAAAAAAAAGGTACTTTTATTTATCAGGTTGAAAAGGCAAAAAAACAAAACAATATATATTTAATAAGCATATAAGATAATTATACTATAGCTGTTGTTGTTGTTGTTGTTGTTGTTGTTGTTGTTGTAAGTATTAGCTCCAGTTTTGGCCTTTCCCACTCTCAGCCGTCTAGTAAAGAGTGTGCGGGCTGTCTCCAACAGTCCACGCCCCTGGGGCTGACAGTACATGCCTGCATGGTCCGGCCGAGGATCCGGGAAGGTTGGCGGACAGAAAAGAAGGGGGACCGCGCACATCATGATCCGAAACCTCAACGCATGAAAGCCGATCACTAACATCCTCAACTCCAGCTCTCATCTGAAGGAAGGTAAGTCACTAACACCGCTATGATGTAGATATAATAACTGATCCTGCGTATAGATAGCGTCTGTGGTCGGCGGAGCGTCTCCAACTAGTTTCCCGTTAGTTTACCTGCTAGGTATAATACAGCCACTGTGAATACGCATTTCTCTCTCTCGCTTCTAAATGTATCCTCTGTTTTCTACCGGGGAACTCAGCTCCCCCGTTGACCGGAGGACTTATTGATGGTTTGTGCTGATCTCAGGATGAATCACAGCTCTTCTGACTGTATTCGCACTTTTTTTTTTACAAGAGCTTCCGTTTCTCTATAAAGTCTAACAAAAGTGCGCCTCATTAATAACAGCCGATATATATTTTTTCTGCAATGCGGGTAGTTTTTTTCCACTCCCTTAACGAGACAGGACTTTTTGTGTGCCTGGGGCTGGGTGTGTTCCAAACATGTCTGTTTTTGGATATCTGGGATTCAGACAAATTTCCTGTCAGGAAGGGACAAGGATATGGCCTGGTCAGCTCAACTCAATGGCTGACTCATCCAGTGGAGAGACAGTATTTTTCCTAAGAAGCTATTACAAACTACAGGCGTCACACACTGACATACATAACGCCTTTCTCAGGGCTGTTTCTTTTATTTTTTATTTTCCATGAATCCACCCTGTTATTAAAGAAACATCAAAGAGTCACACAGTCAAATGACTAACCACTTTCCCCACTTACCATTTTTTGGTATATAGCCAGGTAAAAAGATTTTATTCTAGTAGCCCAAGTTTTGGGAATTCACTACCTGGAATTTATTTTACATATTTGGTTCAGTTCAACTGTCAGTAGGAGTAGTAGTGATGATGTCACCAGCCCACCTTACAAACCGGACATGTGGAGTGTGAAAGACGCTTGCCTTCTAGGCACAGAGGATCTAATCAGAGACGCTGTACAGTTGCATTATGGAAAATTTAGTGTTTTTGGAGCTACATACAAGTAAAAAATATTGTATTAACTGCTGCTGCAAATTTGACCACTTTTGATTGTTCGTGTTTTATGAGTTCTCCATCTCTATGGTGGTACAATGTTACATTTCTGTATGCACCCCTTTAAATAAAATGTAGGAATGTGTTTTTGGTGCTCATAGCACTGAAAAAGTTTTTCATAATCACAAGTATCAACACTGGTGGACTTAGGTGAGGGACTAAGGGGGAACTGCCCCCCTTGGTGCCCCCGTTTTCCAAAAAAAAACAGCCAGCAAGATCTCCATCCTAATTGACAGAATAGGCTGTTTGTCAATACCACCCATAACGACACATATGATTGTTGTCAAAATAGACGTATGGTTCACGGTTGTAAAAGGGCTGCAGTTTCAGTGAATTTAGGCTATAAAACCACTGACCTAGGTTTAGGGCAAAAAAACTTTCTGGTAAGGTGTTATAAAAGACTGTTTAAATAGTAAATAAATGTACATAAATGCTGGAAGTGAAGTAGTTAGTGTCACATGAGCCACAGAAGTTACGTTAAAAAATAGATTCACAAACCGTAAGCCACAGGAAGTCACATAAAAACTAAAGTTACTTAAAAAGTTATTTACTTTTGTTTTCACAGAAACATTTCCAGTTGAAAATGTCATATTTTGCTGTATGTACACAGGCCTTATATTGACGTTTTTGAGGGTAGACCAATCTGAAAAAAATGCATCAAAAGTGGAAGCCCCCCTAGTAGATAGGACATGATAAATTTCCCTTCCAGTAGATGATCCCACGTCTAAGGATCTGAAGGTAAAAACGCTGTCCAAAAAACTTCTATATTGCGGCTATACAGATTGTCTCCTGTTTTTTGTGAATTTTAATTTGCTGCGCCCTACCCCTGCCCCTCAGACAGCCTAAGCCTGCCACTGTAACTCTGGAATAATCTCACAAAACATGGTTGAGGGAGTTGGGTGACGAGCCCTGCTCTGAGAAGTCCTAATTCAAAATATAGAAAATGTCAAAAGTAAAAGTACAAATTATACTAAAAAGCTTTGCTCAGGGTGTTGGAACACTGTACATTAATGTTGTTCGATTGTCGGAAATAACGCATTAAAACATAAAAAGCATGTTAATGTTGTAGTTGCTTCGGCCTACTTCATATAGTGCTGGGTTTCTTATAAGAGGTTCCTAGTCCCTACGGTGCAGACTGGTACTGAGTCTCAGAAAGTTTGCTCAAGGGCTACAAGGAAATCTATGATTCTGCAAAAATAAAAAAGAATATTGCATACGTTTGTAGGCAATTATTATTATAGGCTAGAAGAACCTTGCAGTCTGTGCTGAAATGTACCCATTTCAGTCTGACACGCCTCTAACAAAAATATACTGGTTTGAACAATAGTAGGTCATCAGCATGCAAGATGTGTGTGTGGAGAGGTCACGAAATAGCTAAAAAAAGAAGATGAATCAGTTCAGAAAAGACTGAGACCCATTATAACCATCTAACTAAGTAACTGTGATGTTGCGGACTCAAAGCTTGAACAAAATAGAAATATTCACATATAGGGCCTCCAAATTGAACTTTAGTAACTTGAGTAAATTCTTATTAATTATTTAGTTGCTTTGTTCAAAAAGTAGTTCAAATTAACTTTTCACAATGAGCTCTGCATAAGTCCAGACTCAATTGTTGTTCCTGGATACAGATGTTGCTGTATTGAAATAACTTTTCAATGCTAGAAACAAATTTCCACTGAGATGGATATCTCAAACTATCTGCACGACCACATACAATTAGAGTTAAGGCAGAGAAATGGTTCTTGTAATTTATCTTAACTGACCTTTTAAGTCAGCTGTCTGTAGACAGTTCAGTGTAAACATCCCCTCACTGGCTACTCTCCTGCCTGCTGTCATGATGCTGAGACGGAAGAATCAATAAAGACATTTGTGTGAAAAACTTAATTGAACTATCAAAAATATGATCTCCTGAAAGCCAGTAGGCTTTTAGAAACCTATTCAGTGTTACCCTACAGCTAAAGTCATTAATAATGAACTAAAGCTGGAGTGTAGCTGTATTCAGCTATTGACAGCACACGTCTCTTTGGCACTGTGGAGCTGCAAATAATAAAACACTGTACATTATGGTCTGGCACCTTGGAGCTTATTCATAATACCTGCTTCAACTTTAATACACGTATTGTACATGTTTGTATTCAATTTTTAATTTTTTTTTAGCATTTATTGTTTCCAAATGCATTGTGATTAGTGAACAACTCGATTATCTATAATGTTAACGATCAATTACTCAATGAATCGCTATGTTTTTATACATACTCCAGTATGTATAAAAACATACATGGGCCTGTTTTGATAACATATGCTTTTATTTTGAAAGGACAAAAAGAGACTTCCTGTCGATCGTAAAACTAACTCAAGTGAGATTAAACTGTAAAGATAACGTCAAGGAGTTCAATGTTTTATGTTTTAGCCCCAGAAGAGGCATGATGATAGCCTGGGTATACCCATACTGCCTTGCGCGCTCAAATTTAATTTCGAACCTCCAGGCGATCTGGAAACCACGGCAGTTTCTTAGCCCTGTTTTAGGGATCCAATCACAGAGCGGGGAGGGATGGCAAGACGATGACGCGTACTACTTGGCACTTGGAAGCTTGTAGTTTTCTTACGGATCCAACATGGCTGCTGCAGACGCGAAACTCTCTTTAGCTGTAGATGGTGTTTTAAATAGTTTAGAGCGAAAGTTGAAAGGCGAAAGGTCTCTTGGCGGCTCCGCTGTCCCCTGGCTCGTAGCGAGATCACCAGTAGGTCTCGCCGGTGATTAGCACCGCTAGCGGCGCTACGAGCCAGGGGACAGCGGAGCCCCCAGAGACCATGCCATTCAAACCATGCTAGCAAGGTTTGATACAGTAAGCTAGTTTTGCTCTAATTAATACTCTTGTATTTGTGTGTTTTATAATTGTTATTGCAACTTGCAGTTTGCAAACTGTAGCCTTATCCAACTTAATTCTCAGTTCTTTGGCTTATTGACGTACGGTCACAGAACTGAACGCTCAGCCGTGTTTCAGTTCAGTGAGTACTGATACCAGTCATAGATAAAATTAAAAAATACACAGATCGATTAAAAATTCCATTTGATCGACTAAATTCTCAATGACCATTTATCATCGATTAATTATTCCCATCCCTTATTGTGATAGAATTATGCAAAAAAAATATTAACAAATAAATGTGATTTTTTTATTAGAAAAAAAAGATAAGCTTATACAGAATTTTCATCGACTAGGCCGTTTCAGTTTAAATGGAACTGCAGCCAACCGCTAGACAGCTAGACTGACACTGGAAATAGGACACTTGCAGCTATAGTAAGCACTTTACAGAAGGTGACCACAGTGTGAGCAGAGAGCTGCATCAGGGACACACATCCCTTTTTTATGCCTAAGCCGTTAACAAACACAGGTTTTTATTAGTCTGTTAAGCGATTAATAGCTTTGTGTGAACAATGAAAGAGCTGGTGTAATTCAATTTTGTTTGTAGTCGTGTTCATTGTGGAGCCACTTTACAAACATGTGGGCTGACTGGGCTATGAAGGTAATGTGCAAACACAAGCTCTACTAAATGAGTCATTTATTTAGTCTTTTGTGGGCACTGACCCTTAATAATTACATTTGTAATGTGCGTTTGTATAATGTTGGAGAGCCACTAGAGATGGAGTCATCAGATTGAGGAAACATTCTGTGTTCTGTATATATTTTGTACCCTACTTCTCACTTGATTTATTGCCTCAATAAACATTCTCATTATGAGTTTATGGTCTCAATCGTTAGTTTCAAGTCTTGTCCAGCACAAGTGATAAGTAGGTTCATATTCTCTTAGACCTCAGACTTCCTTCCATTTGGTACTTTTCCCTCTAGTGAGCCGCTATGGGTGTGGCTTGGGAGAGAGGATCTGTCCAACTTCACCGGTTAACGGCTCAGGTAGTGGCTCAGAAAGTTCCTGCCTCAAATAGGTACTTTTCTGAGCCGCTACTTACTAGCCAGCGCTGATTGGATATGGTTGAGGCGGCGATCCCGCGCACGCGTGCGTGATTCATTTGCAGACTGCTGCAAACTGGACGCTGAGGGGTTAACATCTCCTGCTCTGCTGGGAGAGCCTGTTGCGGGAGGACTGGGCCGCTTGTGATTGCTTTGGGATGGCGCATGCTGCTTGTTAAGAAGAGTAGGAAGTCTCCAAAAGTCTCCAATAACACCAGAAAAAGCAGCTAGATTTGTCACTAGTCACTTTTTTGAGAAAGAGTCACTAGAGGGGTCTGAATAGTCGCTAAATGTAGCGACAGAAGCTAAGTTGGCAACACTGCTTGCCGCGTCGGTCTGTTGTCACATTCGAACTCCGTTGGTTAGCCGCTACAAAAGTACCTGTATGGGAACAGAGGGCGAGGGGAACTAACTAGTGGGCGTAGCCAAAACACTCAGTCGCTTTCCAAAAAGTACTCAAAGTGCTCAGTGGAAACACACCTATTGTAACCAGTGGAGTCACCCCCTGCTGGTCATTAGAAAGAATGCAGGTTAAAGGCACTTCTGCATTGGACCCGGAGCCTAGCTCTTGGCCTAAGACTCACTCACATGCTAACAACTCTGTGAGGTTGTGCTTAATGACATTGCTAAAATGCTGATGAAGAAGGTATCCACCTAGTCTCTGCTGTAAAAGTCATTGTGAGTGTAACTTCCAGTGAGTTTGTGGAAGTAGCAGCAAACTAGTTTGTTCCAGTGACAAACCATGGCAGCAATCTGCGAACTGCGAAAGTAATTCACCTTCAATTGATCAAATACTGCTTTGTTTTATAAGCAGATATACTGAGGGATAGTTGAAATGGGGTTGTATGAGGAATCTATTATTCATAGTCAGTGTATTAACTACTGGAGAAGCAGGCAGGATTAACGTCACCGACATGGAAGCTCAGCAATGTACTGCTGGACGGTGGCAAATGCCAAACACATTTTAGACACCCAAGAAAGGATCACCTAATAAAATCAATAACGGATTAAGTGTACTGTGCAATAAGAATAATTTCTTCTCTTTAACTTGCAGTGTGCCAGCCCTTTTTATGACAGGAAACTGAAGTCATTATATGCATCCATACTTGCTCTAAACCCTCCAGACTACTTGTCAAAAACAGTAATATTAGCTCACATGACACTGGAGTTGCTGTTTTACTGCTACAGTAACGCCTTACCAGGAAGGTTTTTTGCCCTAAACCTAGGTCATTGGCTTTACAACATAAATCCACAGAAACTATAGCCTTTTTACAACTGCGGACCGTCGTACCGCGAGCCGTGATATGTGCCTTCATGCTGTAATTTGTGGTACTGACACATTACCTCTTCTGCCGTTTATGTTGGAGAACTTGTTGACCATTTCGCTTTTGTGCTCCCACAACATAGTTGAATAAACTACAAAAGCTGGTGAGATTAACTGAAGGACTCAATCATTAGAGCCCATTAGACCGGTGTCAGGCCGGGCTCAAGGCAGGACTCAGACGCAGAGCAGGTGTACTTAAAGTCTCTTTATTAAAGAAGCAACAAGAGAAATCCTCAACAGAGTGAAAAACCAACGAGTTACAAAACTCCTGAAGCTGAGATATCTAATAAAATAAAAGTTGTTCCAAAAGGAGGAAAGGCACTGGAACCCTATCAACATTAATCAATAAACTAACAAATCCTAATCTATGAAAACAGGGAAATCTATCTAACCTGACAAGGGGAAATCTAACAAAGGAATATCTAACAACAAAAGGCGCTCCAAAAGGGAGGAACCAAACCTGATGGGGAAAAATAAAGAATCTACAAAACGCTCCGAAAAACCTGGAGAAGGGACTAAAGGGAAGAAAAATAACAGAACACGAAATCAATCCAACTGGAGGAAAACAAAACGGCTATCAAGAAAAACTAAGAAATTAAACACTAGCGCTACACTATAAAGTTACAAAGAAAAATCACTCTAGCGAGGACAACTCAATAAGGCGAGGCAAGGCTGTAGCTGTGGCATATACAACAGCACGGGCTGGTATGGTGACGGGGTCAAACATACTGGCAAAAGACAAGAGAAAATGCAGACTATTTGAACACATGGAGGAAAGGGAGCACCAGATGAACACAATCGGTGATTAGGGAGACAATCAGACAAATGACACACGGGGAATGGCAAGTGACCTGAAACGAGAGGAGAGTGACTATTTCAAAATAAAACAGGAAATAATGAGACGAGATCACAAAATAAGACAACCTCACCGCGGTGTGACAACTGAAAGTTAGACAACTATTTAATTCTGCATTAAAAATAAGGTGGATATGTTTTATCATGTTCACCATCTTAGTTTAGTTTGTTTGCTAATTAGCACTAAACACAAAGTACATCTGAAGGTGATTGAAATGTGACCAGTTTTTGCAGATGTTTGGTCATAAACCAAAAGTAATGGACAAATTGAAAATTTCTCCTGATGGTGGCACTAGATGAAAAATTGAGGATTAATACTATTGCAATTCATCTTGAGGGGGACATTAATGGAGGTTAAAAGTTCATACTGTTGTGATAAACCTTGAATATCCTTTATACTGTAAAATACATTACACCATTGTTTCACCTTTCTATGGCCAGACCATTTTTCCCATTGTATGCACTGAAAGTCAAGTGAGTAATAATGATTTTCCACTCTTTTGTTCCCAGGCATCATGATTCCTGTGATGGAATTCCGGCAGTTCTCTGAACAGCAGCCAGCGTTCAGAGTCCTGAAGCCGTGGTGGGATGTGTTCACGGATTACCTGTCTGTCGTCATGCTCATGATTGGAGTCTTTGGATGTACTCTTCAGGTCAGTAACAATGCCCCACCTTGATAGCTCTACTTAACCCTGCAGTTATGTTGCGGGTCAAACTGACCCATTTCAAGTTTAAAGTATTTTTTCGGGGAAAAAAAAGAAAATTGTTCTTTTCACATTTTTGCATGTTTATATTACATAGATACTGTTCCGGTCAATCTGACTTGAACAGAAGAGGTGTTCATTTATCAACATCTCTCCTAAAAATAAAAAAATAAAAAATGTTAAATCAAATTTTCAAAAACTCAATGTCATGTAAAACTATTGTATTTTATATGTAGGTCTTTCTGATGTACATAAAAACATTTTTTTTAATGTGCATTTAAAAAAAAAAAAGTGAATTATCCTCATTGAACCATGATCTGTGAGAGGTAAAGAACACCAGTGCACTAAATATTGATTGAAATGGTTAGTAATGGAGTTAATCATGAAATATAAACAATGTTTATTGGGATTTTTTGGTTTCTGACACTTTTGGATAATTAAACATGCTAATTGACCCACGAACATTATTGCTTCTCCTTAAAAACGAACATAACAGGAGGGTTAAGAGAACAGGCTTTAACTTCATGTATTGCATAAGGTTTTCTAATGGCTAGTGCTGCTTGTGTTTCCATTTTAGACTGTAACCTTCTCTTTGAAAGTGCTAATGTAACTGAGTTTAAGCTACAGCATGCATATGAGATAAAAGGAGTTGTCCTACTGTTTTTAGTAGAGTAATTTAATTGACTAGAGCAAACCCATAGGCTCTCTGACAGACGTTACTGCTCTGCCTGCTGCATTGGCACCAGCTCAAAAGCACAAATTCCCTGCTTTTACAACCTGGACTGTGTGCACCAAAGGAAGCATTCAGCCCAACATGAGTTTACCAGTGGAAACATTTACCCACCCAGCCCCTTTTAGTAAACATAAGATTCCAAACTGCTGTGGCCTCTTGTGCTGAACTTCTCTCCGTGGGGAATAATACTGGTTTTGGCTCATGCAATACTCCGTAGTGTAAATTCTGCAAAGCATACCAAAACATTTTTAGAAAACTGTTAACATGATATTTATCAGAGTGGGAAAAGCTATTGTTTCCCGCTCCCACTATAACAGTGTTTGGACATGATCTTATATTTAGTAAATTGAGTAGATAATTATTTATTTAGTCGAGTTTACGTTATAAGTCAGAACATTATCAACATGCCATTTTGTGTAATTACCTCATTGCCTTAGAGGGAGAAATACACAGAGAGACTGAGCTGGCAGAACTCTGCAGATCAGCTCTGCAGAGTCCCCAGCAGACCTGACTTTGCATTTCAGTCTGTGATGTGCTGCAGCACAACTGCACTGCCCTTACTGTAGTAGTAGTGTCCTTTTGTAGTCACCCCACCAATGTAGTTTCCTTGCATTACTTAATCTAATAGTTTAACATCATGTGACACTGTAATATGCTGAGTTTAATATCAGACAGACAAACAAAGTACACAAAATGTCTCCTCTTCAAGCCTGCAGACACTGAATTTAAGTGCCCATTTCCTGTTATGAGCATTGCAAAGTGAAGCAGCTGTTTTTCATTAATTACAGTAAACACTGCAGGCAGTGGTTGTTTACTGAAACCAACTTTTTTGCCAATAGTCAGTGTGCTTACATGCACTCAGTAAACCAGGTTACTTAAAGAAACCAGGATGTCCGGGAAATCTGAAAAACGTTTATCTGCACTGTAATAGAGAACAAACCAAGCAACATATGGTACACCTATGGGATTTTTGCACTGGATTTTGGATCAATGCAGAAAATAAGCTCTGTGGTAAACACACATTTCTGATGCTTACACGTTTTTACTAACGTGTTTTATGGCGTACAACAAATCATGAACATTTCTTCAGCTTGTGTTAACCACAGATATTATTTCAGGCATCTAACCAAAGACCATTCAAAACCTTCATTGAGTTAGAGAGGAGAGACCCCAGGGGGCTAAAATGCCAACTTACTTGTGGGTTTAAGGGCTCATTCCTGTGTCCTAAAGCCTGATCTGTGAATCCTACATGTAGCAAGTTCAAGTCAGTTTATGATCCATTATCACTGTTACCTTGTTGGCAATGAGTTTGATGAATTATTGCAGATAGGAAGGAACTTCTGTTGAACCTGTGTGTTTCTGGCCTGTGATGCCAAGCGAGGGAGGGCTGAGGGGTGGGATGGACTTTAGTTAAGGCATGATACAAACATTTCTATGATCATGAAGTCAATTGTTACTGTATTCCACTTAATAGTGAAGTGTATGAACTACAGCAGACTGGACTCTACTAACACTTAAAACGTGAAATAATGGCGGGTTGAATGTACAGCAGGTCCGTGCTATATGTCAAGTGGATAAAATGTCTGTATCCTGTGCTGCATCTTTATAGACTATGATAATGGCTGGTCAAAATACTACTAGTGGAAACCCATGGGTGTTTAGGCAACTTCTGTGGAGAGGGTTGTGATGTTTTTTTTGCAACTTTAGTAATATCTGCTGCCTTATGTTTGACACACCCCCTCCTCTCACTCACCGGTGCAGATCTGTTCAACTGTGAGCCTTCAGTAATGTTGATACTAGAGGTGGGGGAAAAATATCGATACAGCATAGTATCACGATATTTTGTGTGGCAATCTTATATCGATTCACGGCCACCAAGTCTGGATATTCAGCGTTCCGACATCTGTATTTTCGCTTTTTTTTTTCAGAGGCTGTAGTGGGCTCACTTTTATGAATATACTGGAGATACTAGTATCATATCAAAGTAGAAGATCTCAGGAATCTATAGGTGTCAGGATGTCATATTGAGAAGTTGTCAAAATAACGCTGCAAAGTTAGCGTTTTTTTTATGTTTCATTCAAAATAATTCAGAGCACTGAAGCTTAAACTTGAGGGAAGTTTGAGAAAATGCTACAATTGTTGTTGTCCATGCATGTTTGACATCAGTTAAGTTCAGTTTGACTGAATACCTTGTTGGTCAGTCTGTTGGTTTGACTCTCATTGTTGAGGAATAAAAGGCTGAAGTGAGGTGAATAGACTGAGAATTTTCTCTTATTTAACAAAACAATTTAATTTTGTGGACACAAAATGCAATTAAACAGTTAAATCGCAATATATTGTATCCCGATACTCACCATATTGCAAAATGCTTAAAATCGCAATAATATCATATCGTGACTCAAGTATCTTCCACCACCTCTAGTTGATAGGCTATTACTTGTGCCTTGTAAAGGCCCAAACACATCAGACTGACATCAAAGAACTAGCCATGATGAAGGCCATAAAGTTGCACTTGAACTCCACAAGACTACAGCCAGTGAGAGCACAGCGTCTCCTTACAGCACAAATGTGTCCAAATGTAATAGTCAAATGCTTATAAAGGCTACTTTGCACAAGTTTCAGTTAAATCTGACTTTGGATGTAATCATTGTAAATGTGATTTGTGTTGTGATCTCTACTCCCATCACATTGCACTGCTGTCACGGTGACACTGTCCCTGTTTTGAGACTTTGTCATGCTCATGTGTAGAACTAGAAATGCCTAAGAAATTGTCCTTCCCCAGGGAGAATCCAGGTGGGAAAATCAGGCATCCCTAAGCTGCATTCAGACGAAGAACAGCCCTGTTATAGTAATGCTTAGGGCTTAGTGTGATGTGGGGATTTGTAAGAGGATGCCTTTAAAGTTTGTCTAATCTCTCCTCTGCATTTCATTTTAGGTAATGCAAGATAAAATCATATGCCTTCCTCAGAGAGTTTCGTCACCTCCGGAGAACACAAGTGAAGTGGAAGTGAAGTCACTGTTGCAACCGCAATCCAATATTTCAGCTGTACCAAGGGAAATGACAGGCCTGAAAACCGATCTGGATCTTCAACAGTACAGCTTCATCAATCAGATGTGTTATGAGAAGGCTCTGCATTGGTATGCCAAGTACTTTCCTTATTTGGTTCTTATACACACTCTCATTTTCATGGTGTGCAGCAACTTCTGGTTCAAATTCCCTGGCTCGAGCTCTAAAATAGAACATTTTATCTCAATGCTTGGCAAGTGTTTCGACTCTCCCTGGACCACACGAGCTCTGTCCGAGGTGTCCGGAGAAAATCCTGAAGAAAAGGACCATAAAAAGAGTGCCACTTCTAGATCCAACATCGCCGTGTCTCCCGGTGAAGGAAGTTTGGAGAAGACACAGTCTCTTCGGTCGATCCCGGAAAAGATTGTAGTTGACAAGCCGTCGGCAAGTGTCTTGGATAAAAAAGAGGGTGAACAAGCTAAGGCTCTTTTTGAAAAGGTGAAGAAGTTTCGTTTGCACGTCGAGGAAGGAGACATCCTCTATCTTATGTACGTTCGACAGACAGTGTTCAAAGTCTTTAAATTCCTCCTGATCATTGCTTATAATAGTTCTCTAGTGAATAAAGTGCGGAATAGAGTGCGTTGCGAAGTCGAGATCCAGGACATGACAGGCTACAATGACTTTGAATGTAACCACACTATGGCTCATCTGTTTTCTAAGCTTTCTTACTGTTACTTGTGCTTAGTGGCTGTCTATGGATTAACAAGCCTTTACACCTCTTACTGGCTGTTCTACCGATCACTGAAAGAATACTCCTTTGAGTATGTGCGACAGGAAACAGGCATCAATGACATCCCAGATGTCAAGAATGACTTTGCTTTCATGCTACACATGATTGATCAATATGACCCACTGTATTCGAAGCGATTTGCAGTTTTTCTGTCCGAAGTCAGTGAGAACAAACTGAAACAGCTCAACCTCAACCATGAGTGGACCGCGGAGAAATTGCGTCAGAGACTGCAAACTAACGGCAAAGACAGACTTGAACTCCAGCTGTTCATGCTCCCTGGGTTACCCGACACTGTCTTTGAGCTGACAGAGCTGCAGTCCCTCAAGCTAGAAATCATCAACAATGTCACCATCCCTGCCTCGATCTCTCAGCTGGAAGACCTTCAAGAGTTGTCTCTTTACCAATGCTCTCTAAAGTCGCACACAACAGCTACCTCCTTCCTCAAAGAGAACCTAAAAGTGCTTCGTGTGAAATTCGATGATAACAGGGAGCTTCCGAACTGGATGTATGGCCTGCGCAACTTAGAGGAGCTCTATCTCACTGGATCTCTGAGCCCCGATGCCTCCAAGAATATAGTTCTTGAGTCGCTGCGGGAGATGAAGTGTTTGAAAACTCTTTCACTAAAGAGTAATTTCACCAAGATACCCCAGTCAATAGTGGATGTCTCGAGCCATCTGCAGCGGCTGTACCTACACAATGATGGCACCAAGCTAGTAATGCTCAACAACCTGAAAAAGATGACCAATCTGGTTGAGCTGGATCTTGTGCGTTGTGATCTGGAACGCATCCCACATGCAATTTTCAGCCTAACGAATCTGCAAGAGCTTGACCTGAAAGAGAATAACCTTCGCTCAATAGAGGAGATCATCAGCTTTCAACATCTTCGGAAACTCACCTGCCTCAAACTTTGGTACAATGGTATCATGTATATCCCGGAGCACATCAAGAAGCTTGGCAGCCTAGAGCGCCTCTACTTCAGCCACAACAAGATCGAGATATTGCCCTCTCACCTGTTCTTGTGCAACAAACTGCGCTACCTGGACCTGTCCAACAATGACATCCGGTTCATCCCTCCAGAAATTGGGGTTCTTCAGAGTCTACAGTATTTCTCTGTCACCTGTAACAAAATCGAAAACCTACCAGATGAGCTCTTCTTTTGCAAAAAGCTCAAAACACTAAAGCTTGGCAAAAACTCACTCTCCATTCTCTCGCCAAAAATTTCCTACCTAGCTCTACTGACATACTTGGACCTCAAATGCAACCACTTTGAGTTCCTGCCACAAGAGCTGGGTTGCTGTCGTGCTTTGAAGCGCAGTGGCCTTATAGTGGAAGACGCACTGTTTGAAACTCTGCCTTCTGATGTCAGGGATCAAATGAAGGCTGAGTGAGATGCCTTACTGTCGCCACAGTGCCTGCTGTGTGTTCTGTCTACCAATTCAGAACTTTTGTTTTTTATGAACTCATTACCATGCTTAAGTATTCCACTACTGTTAAAAGTTGTTTTTTTCCTTTGATGGAGAAAAAATTACTTATTCATACATTGTCACAATATGTGTGGCTTCAACAGGGCTGCTGTTAAGTTGTTATTCACTTTTGACTAGGCTTGGGCGGTATCACACTGTATCACATTACGTTATACGTATAGAAATCATGTTTTTTTTAGGGTTTTTAATACCATCAAAAGTATAAGCCCCGTTTACATTACACGCATTAGTCTGACAAGTCACCCCACCCACTTATTTCACCCTCGCAGACAGCGTGTCTCCTCTTACAACAATCCCTTGCTGCTTTTTGCTGATTATGTAAACACCATGCGAGTCCTACTGATGTCAAGCCCACGGAGAAAAAAAATGACTGCGAAAATCATCCAATCAGCATGAAGGCAATTTCTGGACTAAAATTCCCCAAATAAATCGCCCATAGGGCCTCTTCCCCTAGCCACACCCAATCAGACGAATTACCCGGGTAATGCGTGAAATGGAAACGGGGTTATTGATGCTGCTCTTTCTATTAAACTGACAGGTAGATGGTGTATAGTGGCGATGTACTTCAGGTGGTTGGGATAAAGTTACAGGACTAGTAGAAAAGTAAAATGCCTCAGTTTGGGGGTATTTTTGGGTTTAGTCCCAAAGATAAAGCTGAGCCAGCCAACAAGGACCATGCTGTTTCTGGGTTTTTTTGTCAATTTATTTTTTCAAATTTAAAAGAGAAAGACAGATAGCCGTTGAAAGTCAGCGGGCAGCCAGCACGGCACACCAAGTCAAGGCACCATATTTTCACATCTCAGTCTGTGAATTAAGGATTTATTTCAACGAGACCAGAGTTGGGGATTGTTGGAACATTAGAAAGACTAACCAAGACGGTATTCATGGGTTTTATTTTGTTTCTGTCAACTTTGAATGTAGTGTAATTTAGATGACTTATGCTAATATGTTAAGCTAGCCTTAGTTTGGTGAAAGAAAGGAACTTGAATTTAGAAGGTCTCAATTTGTGTTTTCCTGTTTAATATGGAGAATAGATGTCTTTCTTGACAAGAGCTTGTGGAATCACTGCATAAACGTATACAGTATAACCAGTACTGATGAAATTTGGTATTCTGTATGAAAAAAATTGATATGACTGTATGAAAAAAAAAGATGCCGCTCAAGCCTACTTTTGAAATATTATCCAGCCACAATTCCTTCTTAAAGGAACAATTAATGCTGAGACTTAGATGAGAAAACTGACAGTAGGCAATTGGCTTACCTATGCACAAAGACCATAAGTGAGATAGAACAACGAGCCTGGCTCTGTCCTAATTAACCAATGCACACATTATAGCTTTTGTTTGATCTGCACAGAAATAGCCATATTTTGGCTGTTCCTGGAGTCTCTTAGTGAGCTTTAGGGGTGCTGGTAAGCAGATTTTTTTTCAAATAACTGCACAGAACCAGGCTAGCTACTTCCTCTTGCTTATAGTGTTTATGCTAAGCTACCCATCTCTTAACTGTAGCTTCATATTTAGCATACAGTCATGAGTGACATTGATTTTTTCGTCTAACTCTCAGCAAGAAAGCAAAAATGCAATCTATACAATATATTTTATTGCACATTTCTTGTCACTGCTACATGAAATAATTTGATTCTTGAATGTAAATCTAAACTGAGGACCTCAATTAAGTTTTGGCCAGTAGCCTTATGTATGCTATATGCTACGTAGACTGTTAGCTCACGTGGATCGCAGCAGGGGAAATGCAAAAAACAAAGGATATATCTTACATAAGTACATGTAATACCTTAGCTAAACAATTCTGTATCATAGAAAGATATCAATTTGAAGTGCATTAAAACTAAAGGACTTTGTCATACTATTGTTGTTCTTCAGCTCTTGAAATGTGCACAAGATGTATGCAGCCTATTACAAAAATGTATTTTTATAAACAGTATGTTTTATGTTGTTGGCCAATAAAAATGATTTATTTGTAAATTACATTTCTTAGGTTGGCATTTCTTAATGTTCTGACAGAACAAATATCCAGTCTTTTTTTTTTTTTTTTTAACTATCAGATCTTGACAAATAATACCATATGTTTGATCAGATTAGTGAAGCAGTATGGTGAAAACAATAGTCCTGAACTGACTACATTTTTAGAGAAAAAAAATCCATTATCTCACTTCATATGTGAAAGGGGTCACTGCAAATTGCATGTTCCCAATTGTGTTGTGGGATTAGATATTATTTGCTGGCTGGTGAGGATTAATAAGGCAAAGAAGATTAGTCTATTATTATGCACACTTGAGGCACTGATGAAAAAATAAAGTTGTCCAGAAGCGTATAGAACAAAAATTTGGAAAGGTATTGGGGGCAAAACACATAAGATAATTCCTTGAAAATGTAAGAACTTGAGGCTGCAATGGGAGCAGTCCAAGAATGAATGAATTATTCACCAAATGCAAGCATACAAAGAATTGTAATAAAAAGTACTACATATGAGGGACATATACAACCCAAACATTTCTCGGAATCAGGGTTATATTAATATATAAATAATAACTTAATTACAAGGGAAGTTGGGTAAATTAGTAAAATGTATTCTTGTTCTTTTTAATTTATATAATTAAAAATAGGGACAATTCACATTGCTTGGTGCTGGCTAAATGGCAATTTGTTTCTATGGAATGTACATGACGGTGTTCCTTTAAGAATAAAATTAAAGTGACAAAGCTGCTGGACAACAGCAGAAATCTTTTTTATTTAATCATAGAAGAACAATGGGGCCTGCATGACAATAAACTTAGTTTGAAGTGTTTCTGATGACAAACTGGGCTTTACCCCCTCCTAATGTAGGCCTAATATAAAAAAAAATAGGGGAAAAAGGTATATCAATGCATGCACGTTTCTTCTCGTGAAAGGTGTCATGTATTCATGTATTTAATTTTGTAATAACAAAACAAAGCTGTGATGTAACTTCAAATTATACGCTCTTGCACTTTTACGACGCTCCCTAAATTCAGTGGGTCATCTCCCCTTCTACTGTCAATCCCTGCAAGGTTTCTAAGCGCTACATGTTGTGCATCATATCAGCGTCTGGTGAGAAAAAAAACACCTGTGCAACATCAAGAGAGATTTATCCTGCACAATACAACAGAACCGTTACCAATTGATGGTCATGGTGATACGTATTGTGGAGCAACCTTGGCGAGTGTGTGAATAACAGCCAGCCGGGTGCACTTCCAGCAGCTGCTGCTGCCGTGCCGGCCGGCTGTGTCGCCAGTCAGAGGCAGAGGACCCGACCATCTGAAGCGGAGTGGGGGTAGCTATTTAAGCTGCTTACAGCCCGGCCAGCAGGCCCACGGTTGAACTGATGCGAAGAATGGACGGCTTCATCACCGCAGTGAAACATGGCATGTAAAAAGAGGCGTTGTTCAGTACTGCTGGCATCGACATAACTGGACCAGACCTTCTGAAGGTGCGTATCTGTGCGTTTCAGTGCTGCTCCTCATTTCGGTTATTCAAGGTCTACAAATGTAACCGCTATGCTCGGGCCCCAAAGTGTTAGCATGTTATACAGCGTAGTGGAAAAAACATTAAAATAAACCAACAGTGAATTCAGCGCAGGAATGTAATCTCAAGTGAACGCATCGGGATTTTCTCGCTAACGGAACCCAGATATCAGTGTTGCGTTCAAAGGCGTCAGGTCCACCTCTTGTTTTGTCTCCATGGATGCGTCTCGCTGCTGTAGCCGGTCTCAGCCTGCTCTGCAGCCTCGTTGAAAATGATGACCTTCATGCTTTCAACACACACACACACACACACACACACACACACACACACACACACACAAACACACAATATAATATAGACACAGTGGTGGCACAAATATATATATTTGTAATATTTAATGTCTTTAAAAAAAAAAAAACCTTTAGCCTCTACCGTATACAGTAGGCTATTTACAGTCAACATATCAATGATTCACATGATGAGAATACTGTAGGCTATGTGTGTTGGTAGTGAGTGCAGACAGAGCACATGACTGTGGAAAAGATATAGATGGATAGATAGATAGATAGATAGATAGATAGATAGATAGATAGATAGATAGATACTTTATTTATCCCGAGGGAAATTCAAGCATTCAGTAGCAGCATTCAAACATACATTGAACATACATTATACATAAATTAAAAATAAACCTAGCCTATAAATAATTAACCTATGAGAAATTTGAATTTACATTAAAATCTTTGCTCAAGTATTTACACATTTGCAGAGAATTTGGAAATACTGTGAAATGAAACATTTGCAGGAAATAAAATAAAATAAAAATAATTAATTAAACATTTGGAGTAGGCTAAGGTAATATTAGTTGGTAAGGTATGTACAGAATAGCACACTGAAGTGTAATTAATGAGAGTGTTTTATGGATAAATTTAGACTACATTTAGATTTGCAAAATTTGTGTTGTATGGCATTCACTGTCTCTAGAGACTGTATGTAGCATGTACCAGGTCAAGGGCAGTGTCCTCTCTAAATCCATAACAATCTGACAGGGCTATTATTTCTGAGCCTCCTCTAAATGTGACTGGGAAATGTGGCCTTGTCAAAATTGGGGGAGGACACTTATGTGTCCTTTTAGACCTCAGTGTCCAAAAATCTACTGTGCAATGGTGCCAGGAAGTATAATTTCTACCAGATGTGATATACAAGTGGCCAGAAAGAAAAATCTTCACAATACATGACAACATTAGAAACCAATTAGAGTTTGAAGTGATCCAATACAACAACATGGGGCTCTACATTTCTCTTTTGCATTCCCTTTTTCTGGTCACTCAGTGTATCTTACATAAACAGGAACAATAAGCAAGCCACTTCATGATGTAAACAGGATTATGAGCAGACATAAACTGTTGTGTTGGCAGCCTGGATATGTTCATTCATCACCACAGAGACTGTAAAAATATTTTGCAAATACAGAGTTGTGTGGTTATATGGATATATTTATCATATCGTGATAACACTGAAAGTTAGATATTATGGAACTTGCCAGATGTTTTATGATGTTTATCACTTTGTCACCCACAGCACATCATTAGTTTCACCCTCTGTGAGTCTGTGAGGGCAGCAGTACCTGTACAACTATCTTACTTTTAGGGAGCTATGTAGGGGAGTGCCATATCATATTGTTGATGGTAATATCAGTATAATGTGTAATATATATCATATTTTTAAAGAAATCATCTTCACACTGTTAGGCACAGTAACAACAAGCATGTCTGAAAGCTAAATTACTACTGGCTCCATGGTGGAGCAGTTAGTTCAGGGGACTATTTATATTTTAGTTACTTTTTAGTTACTGTCTTTGTTTACAATCTAAAGAACTGAGATTTGTTTGTTTGTTTTTACTTAGTTTATTATAGTTTTTACTTATGCTGACCTAACAAATATTACAATTACTTTGTTGCAATTTTTTGTTTTTGAAATTGATATAAAACTATTTGTAAGTATTTTGTCATGTCATCAAGAATTTAATTATTTCAGAAATACTTTGAAATATCTTAATATTATTGTAAGGCCATATTGCCAACCCCTAGAGCTAAGGAATGGTAAAAGCTTTGTTCTAAAGTAGCACTTTGTTATTTTTTATTTATTAGCATTATGCAAAAATTACTTTTACACCTTGCTGGATAAAATACTTTGTTGGACATAAAATTGCTAAGACAAAGACAATAGTCTTAGTTAGCTTAAATAAGAGAATTAAAGGTGCATTTATATGGAAATTCAGCCTTACTCAAAGTGCTTGTACTTTACTGCAGAAAGGCACCTTACAGCTTTCATAGCAGATATGTGAAAGCATGGTGACCATAACAAATAATAATACGTCTGTGGTGCTGCTAAAAATCTACTGGGATAAAAAATCTTGTGTATCATTTTTGTGATGAGAGAAATCAAGCATGATGCTAATTCATATTCTCTGTTACAGGAATGTTCACCCTCACAGAAGTCGCCGCCCTGAATGACATCCAGCCAACTTACCGCATACTGAAACCATGGTGGGATGTCTTCATGGACTATCTCGGTATTGTCATGTTGATGTTGGCCATATTTTCTGGAACGATGCAGTTAACTAAGGACCAAGTGGTTTGTCTTCCCATTCTGGAGCAAACAGATGGGGCTGGACGCTTCTTAGGACCCCAACCACCAGAGACAGCTGATAGTTTATGGAACAAAGAAAGTGCCATTGGAGAGCAAGCTGCTCCTTTAATGGCTAAAAGGCCCCCTGATAGCATCGCCCCTACAGTTCCCTTCACGCAGTCAGGTACTTTTGGGCAGCCTCAGCCTACAGGTGTCAGGACCAAACTGGATTTTCAGCAGTATGTTTTTGTCAACCAGATGTGCTACCATGTTGCCCTTCCTTGGTATTCCAAATATTTCCCATACCTTGCTCTAATCCACACTATTGTATTAATGGTCAGTAGCAACTTCTGGTTCAAGTACCCAAAGACAAGTTCCAAAATAGAACATTTTGTTTCCATACTGGGAAAATGTTTCGAATCACCTTGGACTACCAAAGCTTTGTCCGAGACTGCTTGCGAGGACTCGGAGGAGAACAAGCAGAGACTGGCCGGTGCCTCCTCCCTCCTGAAGCATCTGTCCACAAGCAGCGAGGAGGGGAGTCCAAATCAGTCCGCCCCAATGCTGACTAAATCTGGTGTCACCTTTTCTGCTGAAAAGCTTGTGAGCGAAGTTCCCGCCATGACCATCCTGGACAAGAAAGACGGCGAGCAAGCTAAAGCCCTGTTCGAAAAAGTCAGGAAATTCCGTGCCCATGTGGAAGACAGTGACCTGATTTATAGGCTGTATGCCATTCAGACAGTCATCAAAACAGTCAAGTTCATTTTGATCCTGTGCTACACGATGACTTTTGTTGCCTCTATAGATTTTGACCATGTGTGTGAGCCTGATATAAAGCATTTGACTGGATACAAAAAGTTCCATTGCACACACAACATGGCATTCATGTTAAAGAAACTCCTTGTTAGTTATATTGCTCTCATATGCGCTTACGGTGTAATCTGTATTTACACACTGTTCTGGCTTTTTCGGCGACCACTTAAAGAGTATTCTTTTGAAAAAGTCAGAGAGGAGAGCAGCTTCAGTGACATTCCAGATGTTAAGAATGACTTTGCGTTCCTCCTCCACATGGTCGATCAGTACGACCAGCTGTATTCAAAGCGTTTTGGTGTTTTTCTCTCTGAGGTGAGCGAGAACAAACTTCGAGAGATCAGCCTGAACCATGAGTGGACCTTTGAGAAGTTACGGCAACACGTGACGCGCAATCCTCAAGAAAAGTTGGAACTCCATCTTTTTATGCTGTCCGGAGTGCCAGATGCTGTATTTGATCTCACCGATTTAGAAATCCTTAAACTAGAATTAATCCCTGAGGCCAGAATAACAGCTAAGATTTCACAAATGATAAACCTCCAGGAGCTGCACTTCTATCACTGTCCGGCCAAAGTTGAACAGACTGCTTTCATATTTCTTCGTGATCACCTCCGGTGCCTTCATGTCAAATTCACAGATGTCGCTGAGATTCCTAGCTGGGTATACTTGTTGAAAAACTTAAGGGAACTGTACTTGGTTGGTAACCTCAACTCTGAAAACAACAAAATGATCGGACTTGAGTCTCTGCGAGACCTCAGGCACTTAAAGATTCTCCATCTCAAAAGCAACCTCACAAAGATCCCGACAAACATCACAGATTTGTCTCCACATCTGATCAAGTTGGTTATTCATAATGATGGTACAAAGCTCTTAGTGCTGAATAGTTTGAAGAAAATAATGAATCTCGCCGAACTTGAGCTTCTTAACTGTGAGCTGGAGCGAATTCCCCACGCTATATTCAGTTTGAATAACCTTCAGGAACTGGATCTAAAATCCAACAACATTCGTACCATTGAGGAGATCATCAGCTTTCAGCACCTCAAGAGACTAACGTGCCTCAAACTTTGGCACAATAAGATCATCACCATTCCATTGTCAATTAGCCACGTCAAAAACCTTGAATCACTCTATCTCTCACACAACAAGCTTGAGTCTCTACCCTCGTCGCTATTCACCCTTCTCAAGTTGAGGTACCTCGACGTTAGCCACAACTCTATAGTGGTTATACCATTGGAGGTTGGCTTTCTGCAGAACCTCCAACATTTTGCCATCAATGGCAACAAAGTCGAGGTAGTTCCCAAGCAACTGTTCAAGTGTATCAAATTGAGGACATTATGTCTCAGCCACAACTGTATCTCCTCCATTCCAGAGAAAATTGGCCAACTCTCGCAGCTGACACATCTGGAACTGAAGGGAAACTGTCTGGATCGTCTCCCGGCTCAGCTCGGTCAGTGCGGCCTCCTGCGCAGGAGCTGCCTGATTGTGGAGGATCATCTCTTTGACTCGCTCCCAATGGAGGTCAAAGAGAGCATCAATCAGGAATCTAGTGTTTCTTTCCCAAATGGGTGTAAATGTCTAAGTGATGGGCGGTAGTCACATCCAATGTGGCATCAAATATCAATCATTTCATCTTTGGTGTGAAGAACTCTTTTTTTTTTTACTATGGCAATAGAAACAGTAGTTCAGAGTACGGTATTGGTGCTCTCCATGGTGTTTTAGCAACTTAGAAAATGAACATTAGCACAGCACACACAAGGTTGGCACTAGGGATGAGCAAGTACACCGTAACTGTTTTCGTATCTATTCAACCAGCTAAATTGCCTGTCTCAGTACTTGAACTGGATGGAGTCTAAACTGGAAAGGGCAGAGCTTAAACCGAAAGTTGGTCGGACTTGACTGGAGGTTGATATTTTAAGCCTAAAATTTATATGGGAGACATTTTAGTGGATATGGAGTCCAGAAATGATCATGGCTGCTGTCATTTCTATGAATATTTTGTTCATTTTGTTTTCTGTTAATGTAAGTGCATAGTAGCAGTACACCACCCTGCTTATATTTTTTACCTTTTGTATGCAAAACTATGTACAATGGATGTATGGAAATTTGTATAGTTTTGAAACAATCCCCCTTTTTACCTTAAGGATTTAATTTTGTTATTAACTTCACATTGACCCCAACCTGAAGGGATGGTTCACTCAAATAACAAAAAAACATCTCACTTTTCTTGTAGTGGTACATGTTGGATCTCTGCCTGACACATGACCCCTGCAACATATAAAAATGTGATGACTGGTGTTTTAAGGTTAGGCAACAAACTACTTGGTTAAGGTGAGGTAAAAATCACAGGGTTAGGCTAAAAAAACAACGACATAACTTCCAGCAACAGGACGCAAAGACCAGTCTCCAGGTTTAAAGTCTTGCGCTGGTTGGTGCCGTCCATTCTTCCTCCTTCCCGTTGCTCGCCCAAGAGTGGACCTGCGTGGCTTTTAACATATCATATTGCTTTACAACAGAAATGTACAGTGCCAACATGGGCTGCACTCACAGCAACAAAATAATACATTTGAAAATATTCAAAAGCAACACTAATTTCCGGTCTACTTGTCCCCATTACCCTGGATAAGATACAGCAGCTTTTATTACACCTACACTTTATAAAGGAAATATTCTTCATGAAACGTGTTTACAGCAAGTATGTTCATTATACAGAGTGACTGGGACATCACTTCGGGAAGGAGATTTTCCTTTGGATATTTTCAACCTAGTTCTCTTTAAGTCAGGCGACATAGTATAAAGAGCGAGAAAGTCCACTTGAGGAAGACAGGGTTGATGGATCGGTCAAACGAACACATGTCCTTCACCAATGAGACCGTTGTTCGTGTCCTATGTGAAACCAAAGGCAACTTGACAACTTGTATACCTGACTAATTTACGCAACAAACAAACTTTTTAAAATCCAAACCATGATCTTTTCCTAAACCAAACCAAGTTGTTTTGTTGAATTCACGAGTTGAATTCAAGTTGTGACCATGCATCCATATGGGACAAGTTGGGAATGGGACGTTAAATGACACGGAAAATGTTAAAAATGCGGAGAGATGCGACATGTCCTTAGAAGTGGCATGCATTTTATACACCTTCCAATAAGACCACATTGCAAAATTCCATACTAAGTGCGGAAATATGTTTTTCTGATCTTTGGGTGAACTGTCCCTTGTTTTTCTACTTTCTACTAAACATTCAACTCAAGGTCCAATTCCTAGCTTTACCCATGGAGAATATAAAATAGTAAGTGGACCTTGAGTTAAGATTATTACTGCTACTACTGCTTCCAAGGTTAAGACCGACTCTTTTACTCTACCACGACAGTATCAATCACAAGCAATGGCATATGTTGCACAAACAACTCAAAGGACTGTGTAGGAATAAGCTAGTATTCTTATTAAACCTATGCATTCCACTTTGAATATACTTTGTAATGTACTTCTTACACACCAAAACCATGAAGGTTTCCAATCCCTTTCTCTACTTCTTGAAATGTTTTGAATCATGCCATTCATTTTTGATAAAGTTGATTTTTTTTCCCCAAAAGAGTAGACAGTAGTTTGTTTCCTGTCTTATGTAAGCCAATCTCAGAACCCATTGGCTATCAGTCTGACAATGATTTTGCCACTGGGGCCAACAGCCAATATTTCTGGAATTGCGGTGTACCTGGATGATATCTGGATAACAGATATTTGGACCAAGACATCCTCCTCCTTGAACCGGTCATTGTTTACAGTCCAATGAGCAAATTGTTAGTTAACCTAATAAAAAGCTAAATCATCGTGAGATGATAGCTAAGGTGTTCCGAGATTATATTTTGGCCAATGCTTTCCGCCTCTTTTGCTCACCACACGTTGTTTACCTGCATGCAACCAAAGCCCGGTCAAACCTGATTGGTCAATACTATTCGGACTACAAATGGAAAACCACAACACTTCCCATACAAAAAATGTTGTCCTGTTGCCAAAAGATTCTGCATTCATATATTTGTTATAGAGGTTAGTATAACACCAGCCCACAATGATGTTGTTATTAGTTGTACTTTTACTCATATTCACGTTTCATTCTTGTAAACAATGTATTTATCATGCATTTTGTGTGTTTTTTGTATGTTTTTATTATCTTCACCTGTTCTTCTCTCTGCACAGCACTTTGTAAACCTGGTTTTAAAATGTGCTACATAAATAAAATATTAACTTATTACACTGTTATTATCAGTTATTAAAAGCTAGGATTGAAACCAGAATCTATATACAACCCCATAATGACCATATATACATATTCCCAACAGATTACATTTTTAGATTGTATTTTTGAATTATTTTTGAATAAGATTATTCATATGATTTGGTCTAATATAGCTTAATACTGCCTTCACTGAATAGACTCTTGCTGTTTGGTATCTGAATAGTACACAAAGCAGGTTAACACACAGTGCTCCAATTCTCGCCAGTTAAAAAATAATACTTGTGAATGACATATTTTTTCTTGAACATAGGTGTAGGATGATTAAACTATCTGTACAGAGGGGCTGGGTCGGAGAAAGAAAAGGAGGGGGAAAAACCATTATGCACTTCGAGAAAAAAAGTAGAAAAGACAAGAATAAAGTTGAAATACAATGTTGAGAAAAAAGTTGAAATGCTGAGAATAAAGTCAGCTTTTTGAGTTGGGTAAAGTAGACTGCAAGCTACAACCTAATTTTCCTCAATATGTTTATTATATGTCTGAAAGAAACAACATAAATTACATAAAAGCAGATTCTCCCAAAAACAATAGTCGTAGTAGCCTACTACCAAAACAGCTCATTTATGTGTAAAGGGACTTTAGTTGTACTACACCCTTAAATATTGTGGTGTTTGCTCATTTTATGACATTGATGAAAAACAGGTTGTAGCTCGCAGTCTACCTAACTGTTTGGATAGAAAACAATGTTCCTCTGATGACTTATTGACACGGGAACAACCAATCTGTCAATATCTTTCCAACTTTACCAAACTCAATAAGTTCTCCTATCTGGCCCCAATCCTCTTCTGTACATCTGTATTGTATTGTATTTCACAAAATATATCCAGTTCACTTTCTTACTAATTATACATGCCATTTGTGTGTTAGAGCACATAACACATTTCATAATTATGAATGACCATAAATATGACTTCATTTTAAAATATATTCTGGATTTGATTTTTATTAAGGCTGACACATTTTTATTTTTAAAATGGATTGAATTGAATGAACAAATGTACATTAGTCCACTCTAAATGTTTAAGTTTCATTCTACAGTATCATGAAATACTTAGAATGATACAGAGCTCACAAGTAATTAATGTGATGAACACATGACATTATTGTCTATTCTTTGGCTGCTTTGTGTGGATTTGTGGTTGTGATTTTGGCCTCTTATCAACCACAAACAACACCCAGAGCGTAATATGTCATGTGAGACTGAATGCGCTCCACTGACAACCGAATAAATTAATTCCAGCAGGAATTTTCCCCAAAGTTCCTAAAATTATATGATTACAACATCATTATACAAGGCTGTGGGTATAATAGTTAAAGGCCTTCATGTGAAAGTGAATCCATGTCTTGTATGGTATTGCCCTCTGGTGGAAGGAAAACATTACTACATTATATAAATATAATCACATTGAACAGCACTGCCATTTATACATTGTTTGGTATTTGGATGAAATTGTAGTTGCCATCTACTGACCTGACTTTTCTAATAGTAATTGGTTAACTGTTAGATTTCTTCTGATTGTTTAACTGGTTAATTTGTTATTTCACACACTGTGCACCCTTTAACCCATAAGAACCCAGACCCATTTATTTACACATTTCTGATGTTTTAAAAAAAAAAAAAAATACTACCCCTAAATGTCAAAGATCTGTGATGTAACATATATGTCACATTGGGCGTTTATGGTATTTATTTTTTATGATATTTCTTATTTTAATATAAATAAACTCGACACCTTTTCTGCTTACAGAAACATTTGCCTTTTTCTTTGCATCTCCACAACATATATTCAAATTTTGACATTAAAAGTGTTGTTTAAAAACAAATACTTTTTTCAGATTTGTTTTTAAATAACAAAATAATAATAAATCAATGATAAATAAAAACAAATAACAAACTCTAATAGGGTAAAATGCAATAAAAGACACCATATTAACAGATTAGAATTGTTAAATGGGTTTAAACTTAGCCTAGTAACAAAAAACCTACTTTTTTTTAGATTTCTGTTTCCAGTCACACCAACATTTTGGAGAAGTCACTTCTTGTCACAGTCACATGACCACCACACCAAGGTGAAGCATAAAGCTGAATATGGGAGATTCTAGAAGAAGTGTTTGTTACACCCATGTCACCGTGGGTTCTTATGGGTTAAAACAGGACTTGAACAAACTGTGCTACTCCAAAACCCAGACAAATGGTTGAATATGTTGTATGAATAGGTTTATATCAAAGATCTGTGTTGACTGAAGGCCAGCCATGTCATTTAAAAGCATCATAGAGCATTAAAGCAGCAGGATATGACCTGCAGCTGGATCAGAACACATACAGAGGCATGTGGTGAGAGGCAAGGAAGAAACTACTGGGCCGGGTTTACAGTTTAGTCTGTTAAACATGAATATGCATACCTGTGGATTTAGAGACTATTCATTTACTTTATTCAATATCACTTATTTGACTTAAAATATCCTAATATTGATTTCTTTTTTTTTTAAATCAGATCTTATCTTTTTAGTTCATATTGTAACAAATGTTGTAATCTCACTTGGTCAACATAATGCAAGAGGCTTCAAATCTAAATCCAACAGTCCAAACACATTATTATCTAGATTAGATAACCCAGCGAGTTTAAACTGGCTGTAGTGGTGGGGAGCTATTGGAATTCATGTAAAACTAACAATATTTCTTGTTGAAAACTGTATTTTTAATAAGTTGTTTCTTTTGTAAACAATAGTTTTTTATTATTTTACACAGTGCAACACTTATATGTGCTGTGTCTAGGATACACTCGGAGAGATAGGGCAAACAGACAACACAAACAAAACAATACTAATGGTGCAGGTGTAGCTACAGAAATGAAAAAATATTGATAATTACAAAAACTACTAAACCAATACACTGTGCAGAGACACTCCATGGGTAATCCTACTCCCAGATGACAATAATTCATTGTATATAGCATCGGTGGCAAAAGTCCTCAGCAACGTTGATTTAGTTCATCAGTAAAGTTAACATATGTGGTATGAGGGGCCTTATAGGCCATAATTCATTGTTCCCTCTCACACACACAAAAAATACCTCTCACATTCACAATTTTACCTCTCACAAAAATGTGTGAATGTGAGAGGTAAAATTGTGAATGTGAGAGGTATTGTTTGTGAATGTGAGAGGTAAAATTGTGAATGTGAAATTGAATTTGTGAGACGGACTAGAAAAACAAAACAATTCTAAGGGTGTAGGTGCAGCTACAGAAATGAAGATAATAAAATAATAGTTATTATTACAAAAACTACTAAACAAATACACTGTACAGGGACACTCCATGGATAATCCTACTTCAAGATGACAATATAAAAATAAATAAATACTAATAATAATAAAAATATTTGAAATGAAAAGGCTCTTATATCTGCATTACAGTGTGTTATAAACACTTAATAAAGTGCTTATATATTGCTTAAAAATGCGTAAAGTTTAGAACTTTCCCAGCCTACATTTAAATGTATTAATGTTTTTATTACAGTGTAACAATATGTGCATGTGTTTAACCCTGAGTGGGCATTCAGTTTTAGCCTAGCATGTTTTAAGCTTTTAGTGTTGTCCCTGGCATGCAGACATGTTTTCTGAATTACAAACAGGGCATACATCATCAAACCAGACTTGATTGTGACGATTGTGCCACTCGGCTCCTCAGCTCTGGGCTGGGAGGAATAAACACATGTCGTGATAACTCTGGACGAGCAGCAGAGAGAGGACGCGTGACTTTAAGCCGGCCTGACACCAGGGTAGTTAGAAGCCCGCCATCAGGTGGATGAAGAAAACACACCGCCTACAGTCCAGCCTTCATTACTTCCTTGGAATCAAGCGATGGCCTTAGCACTCGTCACAAACACTTAGCGTGCACTCGGCCCTGTGCAGGACTGCACTGCCAGCCACATTTGTTACCAAGTGGTCATCATGGAACCGATGGCCATCAGCCCGCGCTGCAACCTGGGGGACACAGCTAACATGATGTCAATTTAAAAGGTTGACTGGCTCCTCGATCTGTGTGTTACAGAGCATACAGTTTGACACATCAGCCAGGGAGACAAGTTATTGCTTTAACGACCTGCTGTGCATTCTGGGATGATGAGTGCTGCCTTGTTTGTCCTTGGCAGACAACATATTTTTAACAAATGCAGGTGTTTATCGAGGGTAATAAGCACTCGATTTAACAGCGAGATGAATTCATCAGAGTTTGTGGCCAATTTATTTCCGTCCTGGTATTTCTGCTAATAAGACATAAGCATTTATTTGGTATAAGTGTGTCTGTGCTGTGAATTTTGGATGTGTATGTGGCCCTGCTGACGCCCCGAGGATGCAGATCTTCAGCGACAGCACTTTGTGAGCACTTGCACAGCTGATGAGCTGTAATTATGTTTTAATTATTTCTGTAGGGCATCGTTCTCTCCCGACATGAACGCCTCCACCCCTCCACCCCCCACCCCCCTCCGCTTGCAAATGAAGACATTCGGTATTTTGAAAACATTTGGTGACGAAACCCTCCTCAGTGAAGTCCGCTAATTACCGCGCAGCCTCGTGTCAGCACCCATAGAAGGCAGCTTTGATGTCGACTGCCCAGGATGATAATCAAGGGCACAGATCGCATGTGATAGGCTGTAATTGGGACAAGTTGTTTAAAAAAAAAAAAAAAAAAAGGGCACCACATGACTTTGACGGCTGCTTTGCACAGCCACTGCTCCCAGACACTAACCCCACCCTCCCCCATCCTGTGCCCACGGGTGAGGAAGCCTTGTCACTTATTAAGGAGGCTGTTGCCATGAAGTGACAGATGTCCTGATGTGATCTGTCTGCATCTTTGGCCTCCATCTGTCTTGTTAGTACAAATAGTTAAGGATGGTGTGAGGAGAGAGCTGTTGTTCTTTCGTATATGTTAAATGTATTGGAAGCTCTTGTTTCTGGGAGCTGAAACTAGCTCCCCTGGCAAATCCCTCCACAACAGCTCTTCCTTTTTCCACCCCTTGTTTTTTCAAGGTTTCTCTGCCTCCTCCACCACTTCTGCGGGCCCTGATGTTTAGGGTTCAGTGCCACTGAACCGTCTCTGAATCTCCATTTTTTTGCTCTGCTTTGCTCCCTGCTTGGCAGAGGAAGATTAGGGGCTCGGGTCCTGGGGTGCGTATCCCACCCTCTCTCCGGTCCTCACACCCTCCTTCTCTTCACCCCTCCTCTGAGATTCAAATCCTTTTAGCTTCTTCCTCAGGTAAAATTGCCAAGGACCTTGTGAGCCCTAGGTTCCCCTGGAGGTAAAATCTATAATGGAGTTTTGATTTGAGCAAGAACAGCCTTGAAAATGGACTTCTTTAACCAGGTAGCTGCCTCGCAGAAGGTCAACAGTACTCCGGGTGGACACAACATGCCACGACTGTGTTAGAAAAAGGCAGAACAAAGGAACAGTTTTACTCCAAAGAAAGTGACCTGTAGACACTGTTGTAAATATAAAAAAATCTAAGTGATGCATTGCTTCTGTAAACTGAATTATTCAGCATCATTTACAATATCCACGTCACATAAACTTGTTGTGTTGGCAGAATACACTCTTTTCTACTCTCATGTCTGTTACAGATTATTGGCTATATATCATATGAACGCGCTCCAAAATGAATTTAAAAAATCCACAGAAACTCTTGATCAGTTTGCATTTCATTGATAATGTTTTTGCCACCTTGATTCAAAGATAGAGGGCACCAAAGCCTTAGTTTTGAAAAGACTGCTGTTCAAAATCATCATCAGCAAAGATGATTTGAAGTGCTTTGTGTATAAAGTGTTTTGTGTATTTTGTCATTTTATATTAACCCTTACCCCGAGCCACAGAGGGTTACAGTTCAGTGATATTATATGTTGGAGGAAATAGCAACATGACATGACAATATAGTAATAAGACATGGCAAAAACAAGTGGTAATAAACAAGAATTATACTAATAATAGTAATAATTAAAAAAAAATGTTTAGGGTCAGGAAATATTGTGTTTTGAATGAAATCACTTCATCAAATGACAATAATAGCAACAATTAAATGACATGACAGAATAGGTGGTAATTAATATGAAATATTATAATAATATTAATAGAAATAATAAGGAAAAAATAGTACCGGGGGTAGGGTCATGGTTAGGGTTAAGAAATACTCTATTTTTATATATATAATTAGCTACATGACATGACAATATAGTTTTACAGAATGACTTAAATTGTAATTTTGATAAGTATAATAATAAGAAAAGTAATAACAATAAGAAAAGCAATAAGAAAAAGAAAACAATAATACAGGGGTTAAGGAATAAGGACTAGAAATGAAACGACAATTTAGGTAAATGACATAACACAAACAGGTGTTTTATATTTTTTTTATAATACTTATAGCAATAATATTAATATTAGGACCAAGGTCAGGGTTCGGACTAGGGTTAAGAAATATTTTATTTTAGATTTAAACACCTCTGACAAAAAGTAGTAGTAGTAATAATAATAATAATAATAATAATAATAATAATGATGATGATGATGATTTGCTGTAGTAGGAGTTGTAGTAGTATTAATGATGCTCTTATTATTCTGTTTCAATAATTTTTTGTCTTGAATTATTTTTGGGCACATTTGAAAAAGGTGCCCTTTAATATGAATCAAATTAACATACAGTGAGCTTCATCATAACACCAGATGTTACAGATTGCTAGAATAGTGACAGAGTTTGAGAATTAGAAATTTCACACAAATATGCTTCATTACCACTTTATTGATGTACCCTCTGCTGACGTTCAATTATTCATCAGCCACTCAAAAAAAAAACTGTTTGCTCTGCCTCAATTTATGCTCCGTATCAAAACAGAAATCACATCCCTGCTGCAGCTATAATCTTTGTTAATCAGCATCATTTAATGCACTTAGCAGCACTGTTTCAAATTCAAATGAAACACTTGTGCAAAAGCAATCGCCGTCTGCCCTAGTTCTCATCGATGGTGGGTTTGTCAAAATGATGCAATTGGTCATTACCTCACATCAGACGCCTCTGAGACATAATTCTGCCTGACAGTTGGATTCTGGCTTTGACAGCCTCAAACTTGTTGAGTTTTCTCTAAATACTTGCCATTGCAATGAGTTAAACATCCCCCGGAGGCACCGCAGAGTTTTCCTTTTGAACAAACACCCGAGGGACGCCAAGCTGGGACTGCACGAGGAACTGGAGGTCTTACGGAGAGGGCTGTTTGGGTTTATCTAATGGTACAATGGGTAATTTCTTCTGCCACTGCAGAGGGAGGGGAAGAAAGAGGGATGAAAAGAGAGAAGGGAGTATGTTTAAGAGAGAATCTTTATCTGGGCTTAATATCCCATGCTCAAGCAGAGTGGAGGATTTTTTTGTTGTACAGATCTCTTTTGTCAGATCCTACCTACCCATGGAAGACCCAGGGGCACTCTAAGAACATACGCATCACCTAGATTTGCCTTCCAGCCCACTTCTCTCCAGCGATTGCACCCTCTCCCCGCTGGCTTCTTTGTGTAGAAGAGACGAGCGAGCATTTTGGAAATCAAATCTCAGTTTGTCGGAGTAAAACTGGAGCAGACTTCAATTTGAATAGATTTATTTCTACATAATTGTTCTGAGCACATACATGCGCAAAACCCTCTTCTTCTGTGCTTTCAATGGCTGTGATGAAAAAAATAGAGCTGAATGGAAAAAAATTTGTGTGTGTGTGCGTGTGTGTCTCCCCGGCTGCACAATTGAGAATCCCTTCAGAATATAATCTTCCACTAGATATGATCAAGACTAGAACAATTATAATCTGAAATCTGATTATCTCTGGTAACACTTTGGATTACAGCTAGCAATATGAAGTGTAATTACTCTGGAGGTATGGTGTAAGCTTTTGGAGGCTCCTAAAAGGTATGTACCAGTATATATACATATAAAGGGGAACAAGATGTAAACTTGGAATCATGGAATAAATAAAGGGATCCAATTCAGGATCTTACAAAGAACTTACACTGTTGTTATGAAGACATTACGAAGTTTCCCCTTGTTATAGAGCAGTCCATTTACCATTTACCATTTATATTAAGCTGCAGGATAACTACAGGATGTGTGGCTTGTTATCGTTCCCTGTATGTTCCATTTAACTATGGGGTACCTCCAGGGTATTTCCCTCAGGTAGTTCCCTTTTATGACATTCAACTACAGGGTAACTATAGTGTATGCAGGCTTCAATCTAAAGCAGTATTAGTTTCCCTTTGTTCCTTATAACTATGAGGTAACAGGGTATGTGGCCTGTAGTCTTAAGCACTATTAGTTCCCGTTTTGTCACATTTAACTACAAGGTAACTACAGGATATATTGACTGTAATCTAAAGCACTGATGATACTCTTTTGTTGGGGTAACTACAAGGTAGTAACAGGAAGGGGGGTTTAATAATAGAATAGGTACCCAGTAAAGTAAAGTAAGTTAAAAACAAACAGTGTCATTTCTTTGTAAGATCCTGAATTGTTACCCTCTTCTTTCAAAACTTCAAATTTAGTTCCCCAGTACCAGTACCTACATATGTGTGGTTTTATGTGCCGTGCTGGTACACCAGGAGCACAAAAGATTACACCATCGTAATTATGCTGTGCACTGGGGGCTGTAATCTAAAGCGTTGCCTTATCTCCTCCTGCTGGTATTAGCTTTCATGCGGTAATCGTATTTTCATGTCTTCAACCACGCTGAGAGGCCCGATGCCTCGAACAGAGTGTGGTTGGTCTCTGAAGGCCAAGCCACTTTGCAAGGGAGAATTCAGGCAGGTACAGTAGTCATCATTGTCAAAAAGGAGTGCAATACACTGCTGGGACAAAGGAAGGTGCTGGTGAAAACATGAGGTGAGTGGAACAGGCTGAGGTGGAGATAGGAGGAAGAGGGGGGAAGCAGGGGATGGGAGGTTGAAGAGAGTCCCAAAGCTCCCTGCCAGTGATGACCAGAGTGTCCATCAGCGAGGTCTCACGGGTGCCCACTGAAACAGCAGCGCTGGCAGAACTAAAAAACACCCACCCTGGGAAAGTGCTTTTTCTCCCGCCAGACGCCGAGTGATGGATTGGGCCGGCCAGTGCACACAATGCATTTGTGAAGAGAGACAGAGAGGTGGAGGGTGGAGGGGTGACGGGGGGCAAGGTCTGTCAGAAAAACACTTCCACTTTACTCCTAGAATGCACTAAAATATTTAAGAGTTCGATATTTATTTCATTATTCCACACATCAGATGTGAGAATGGACATGCACACAAATGGAAGCATACAACAAAGTGTTTGAAGTCACACACTGTACTGTACTGTACACTGAAATAAAGAAAAAGAGATGCCTGTATTATAGCAACATCGGAAATTAACTACCATTAAACACTCAGAGAGCCTTGGAAAGTTGGGGAGTAGATTTCCAGTTGAGGTTTTCTTCCTGAATGATGGAAATGCTTCTACTGAGAGGTACGCACCAACCACACCTGCCAACCTCAAGAGTCAACAGTATTGATTAAACCGCCGCATCCTCTCAAATCCATCCCCATTTCCTTTGAAGGCGAAAATCATCCTTGATATCTGCCAACAGCTTACTTACTTAGGGATTTCTTCCTTTCTATCTAGGTTGTATTAATTAATGCATGCTTTTCTTAAATTAGCCCTCTGAGGAGCTATAACTCAAATTCCTGTATTTATGAAAGTAATAGGTTGGGAAAAAAATGCTAAACTGAAATAATTATGCAGTCCAACACTTTGCTTTGAGAATAAACTGCAAGAAACCTGATGAAATATGAATGTGCATTGGGTGCAAAGATAGTTAAATATTTACAATCCTGTGTTAGTCCACAACCCCAGTAAAGATGCTAGTCAACTGCAATAATTGCTTTACTGCAAAACTTTGCACTTGATTTATGGATTCACTATAAGTTCACAGCGCTTTTCTTTTTTTATACGTACGCCCATTAAAAATATATTTTTTAAAACTGCTGGTACACCCCATACAATGCTGTGTACATGACATTTTTTCTACTTAATATAATCAGGCAGGTAGTTGCATCTTAAGCAGCAGCCCATAGTGCAGTTAAGAAAGGCCACACTGCAGTAAGATGTTGAGGGAGCCCCCTGAGGGACTGATCTTATATCAGGAGACTGTATATTTCTACGCTAAAGAGCCCATTCAAACCCACCAATGCTTGAATTATTAAAGACACTGTATGTTTTTCAAAGCCTTGATTTAGCTTTTTTAAGGGGCGGGATGTGTGCTGCGTTGGTAGTGGTGTGGCAAGAGGTTGGGGATAGTAGGGAGGGAAGGGGAGGTGGTGCGGGGGAGTTGTGGGCTATCAGAGGTTAGATTGTTTCTGTTTTCACCCTCCCAACATCGGCCTCGTCTGCTAAAATGGCCTTTTACTTTCTAAGCATGCTTTTACTGCCTTTGAAGAGTTATTTTTGTTGATGAAAAGGATACGCCGCCTCGGTTAAAGCGAACCCCGGCTATTCACAAGGTTGTTTAATACTTTCCCCTCCGTTTGGCTTATAAATTTATCATCAGTAAAGTATACCAGTGGTCTCATGCCGTAGTACAGGCTTCAAGCTAAGTGGCTGAGGTTGACTGAGTGAACGAGGGACAGGGAGAGATAGACAGAAAGAAAAAAACAGGGAAGGGAAGAATGAAAGAAAACGGTTTAACAGTGGTTGATCCCATTCCAGAGTGGAGGAGTGTGTACTCAAGGTTTTAAGACATTAAAAGTCTTAGAATGGCTTTATCGATGACTCTCTTGATTCCTAGATACAGTACAGAGGCCTCACTTGTTAACAACTTGTATGTTAATGACTTGTATTAGAAGTGATCAATCTACTTTGGATGCAAGCGTTTCCCATCGCTTTGAAGTGAACGCATTGATTGGTGAGAATATAACAGAATTAAACAATCGGTTTTCCTAAGTGCTGAGTGGAGCTGCCTGATAGCAAGCCTGCTTTGCTTTCTATTAATAGACTGGAAAACAACATAGCTCGTAGAACACAGATTACCACATTGACACTGTATTACACACGATGTGTTAGGAGGTATTTGGACCACCAAACATTACACCTACATGCAATTCCAAAACTTTTTTGGAGGCACGCTGGAATTGGATTTAGTAACATAAGCTTTTGTGAGGTCCACCATTGATGTTGGCCAATAATGCCTGGCTCACAGTCATCTAAAATGCATTGGATTGGGTTAAGGTCAAGGTTAGGCAACTAAAACACTTAGGAAAAAATACATTCCACTCAATAGTGAAATTGTTTCCTTTACCTGTTTACCGGCTCTGTGGATGCGTCTTTACATAGTACAGTTCAGCTTGTGATATTTCAGAGCCATGGTCGGGGCCATAGATTCTTACTTGCACAAACCTCAGTCAGATAGAGAATCAATGACTGTTGCAGACTAGACGAACATATCCAACTAAACCACAACTCTGCTACTCGGGGATTGAGAGGTGGGGGGTGTAGAGCAATGATTGGGCCCAGAAAAAACAAGGCCCAACTTTAGAGAACTTACATCTTGGCATGGTTTGGCTAAATGTTTCAGCTGTATCCTGCCTCTAATCACTGACTGTGTGTCCACTACCTCCTGAGCACCAAACAGCAGATAGGCACAGTTAGAAACTAGAACATATAGCGATTTTCAACGAGAACTCGTTCCCGGCCAGTGCCTAAGTGTGAACTTTGGTTTTCCACTGCCAAAGAGCCGGCTCCAGGCTGGTTCCAGAGCGGCACCAACTCTTTGCTGGTCTTGAACCGCGAATAGCTTACGTGAGAGGCTGGGGGCGGGGTTATCTGGCCAACAAGACCAACTTGGTGCGAGAGAGAGACTAACTAAAACGTGTATCATTCATTTATTCGATTTGTTTCACAGCAGTGTGATTGATACGGGCGAGCTAGCATGCTAATGTTAGCGGATGATCGATTGCGTGCTAACATTAGCGGGCTAGTCCAACATTAAGATCTTATGTTCAGTGTTAATAAAAATGTATTCAGCATCCATAGTGATCAGAATGAGCAATACTGATGTGTTGTAGAGACATGTAGTCTGCCATTGTTATTATACTTGCTGAGAGGATAGAGACACATATAGACGTAAACAGTGATGTAATGACCTGGCTCTAGAGCCTGTGGAAAAGCAAACCGGTTCAGAGCTGGCGTGCAAGTTGAACCAACTGTGAACCAGCACTAGCACCGGCTTCGAACCCGCCCTGAAACTGCTTTGGTCAAAAAAGGGGTAATAGTGGCGCATGTAGAAGCTAAAGAGTCACATATTTCCCTCTGGAGTTGTGGAAACAGAGCTGAAAGGAGAGTAAATATTGGACTAACATTCCACTCACTTGCCTGAAACACACCTCCAAGTGAATGCCAGTGTGGCTGCGTGTCCACTGGATGTATACATAGGGTACTGTTAGCGGTACTGTTAACACATTAGCCATTTCAACTGGTTAGACTTGTAACCTAGTTGCAAAACATGATTATTTAAAAAAGAGATAATTAGAAATATACATGTCTACATATATATATATATATATATATATATAAATATATTTAAAAGAAAAAGTAGTAGCCTACTAGGCTAAAAAGTATTCAAAAATATCTTAGAAATGTTTGTTATCATTTTAAGATTTTGTTTGTTTATTCATTTGGGTAGGAACCAATGTTCTGGTAATTGTCTGTACTAATTGTATGAGGTGGTCTGAGCGTCTGAGAGGCAGGTGTTTCTCACGGACGAGAAGGGGGGGGGGGACAGAGAGTAAGGGGAGGAGAGAAGAAAGATGTAAGGAAAGGCGTGAGTGAGCATGAATGTGATGACCAGGTAACGAAAGTTTTCAAGAGTTAAAAAGTGGGACACTGTGTGTATTTGTGACTGCGAGTGTTAAAGCAACCGTCGGGACAGTACGAGTGCACGACAGTTTTGCCGTGACTTCAACACGAAGCTGCACGGTGTGTCGCGCTGATTAAGAAGGAAGCTAACGCTACGAGGACAGCGCATTAGTTGAGTTTCGCCACAACACGTGGGCGTACTAGGGGAACTGCCAAGCTAACGCAGCTGGACGGAGCCGAGAGGAGCCGCTGTTTCAACGAGAGACGGAGGAGACCGGAGCTGTGCGTGTCATCCCGCGGACGGACGTGAGGACGAGAAACGTGAAGGTATTGATTCATTCATTTTGCTCAGCTGGAGCATAACGTACATTTTGTTTGAGGCCGCAACGAACCCGAGCCACACATCAGGCCTGCAACTTTATTTTGATTTGCATAATTAAGTAGTGCCGGCTTGTATTGTTGTGTGTGTGTGTGGGCCCACAAAGTGTGTTTGGCGTTCATGAGGGACATTTGAGTGTTTTTCTCATATATTTGAAATAGAGATATTTATTTTGTTTCATATTTGTGAAGATAATTGCATAAAAAGTGTTGAAAATAAGTCACTTTAATTTACTATTCTGTATGTTTAAAATAGTCTTTTTTTATTTGTGGATAAGTAAATAATTGAGGTTTCTTTACTTCAAACTGGTGTTTCATCATTTTATTTGCATGATTCTGTATAAGGATTTATTTCATAGGTTAAAGGGACAAATATTGTAAAGTCTGATAAAATAATTGATATTAAAACCAGTGAATTAGAGAGTTTAAAAAACAGAGGGATAAGATCATAGAAATACAAGATTATATTTAAATTCTGTAAAATTAGGGTTAAAAGTAATATTGCTAATGGAATAAAAGAACCCAAAAGCTCTCCCCTTATTAAATATTATTGAGGGAAGCGCTACAGACTGATAACAGGTCAATGTTGTGTACACAGCTGGTTTCTGCTGCCCCCAAGTGGCCAAAAAATCATCCAATGCAGCTTTAAGATTTAAATTAACTGGAAAAAACCCCAGGCTAAAATATAGAGTTGTCCGCATATTTTTGGACGCACAGTCTGTGATATGTCCATTTCACACCTGATTGCTCTCCTCACTGAACAAAGCTTCCCATAGCTTCATATACATGTTTAAGATTTTAGATGTTCAGAACCTGGAATAAGTAGAACCTCCACCAACACCATCCCTGCTCTCTTCTCCGGGTATTTTAGCACTGGGTGAAAAGGGGGGATGCTGTTTATGGATGCTACTCCAGGTGGAATATAGCTGATGCATTGCCCACCCAACAGATGTCTCTCCTGAATTAGTTACATCAGGATCCTCCCTGAATACCAAATCAGGGGAAACATACAAGTTGTGCGCAATTCTGATTTATTCATCCAGTCTATGCCTCATGCTTAGACAATAGCATGCAAATCAATGGTGTTTATTACCATTTCATGGTATATTGTATACATTAGTATGGATGTAGCAGTTTGATGCTTCATCGATTTGTCTCCTACAAGGATACGATATATAAATAAATGATACAGCGTTGAATTAAAGGTGCTGCTGCTGTACCATCACACTGTTGGGATTGATATGACCGTTCTCCCCCCCCAAATAAAATGCAGGTTGCAGTTGTATTGCAGTGGCATGGCGAGGTGGTCTAGACTTGTTCTGCTTTTCGATCACGGTTACATCATTTCCTCTGTTAAAGTGGGAGGGCATGAAAACAAGTGGAGCTCATGATATCACCCCCTCTCCTCCTCCTCTTCCTCCTCCTCCTTTAGCCGACCACACGGCCCGGCCTTTCTTTATTGATAGAGGAATGCTTGACAAAGCAGGGTAATTAAAGCAATAGTGCCGGTTGGGTTTCATTGATAAAGATTGGAGCCGATGCACCTCTCTGTGGTGTGTCAGCAGCAGAGAGCTCCCGTCCCCTGGATCCCTCATTCGCCTTTCATCTCCCCCACTCAGCCATGAAAAATTCATCCAAGACCTCCAGAAATATTTATTGTAAAATCTTAGGGAGAAGTGGTAGCACTGAAAAATTCATGGCCTTATTCGCCTCCAACAGCTGTGGACCCCTTAATTAATTTGATTGCTCACATTACACAATAAATTCATTTATACAATATTTATCTGTCCTTTTCCTCAACTTAGTCTAACCAAACAGACACACATACAAAACCAGTGTGTTTTTTGTTCTTTTTTACAAATATGGTATAGGATATATTCCTGTTTTGATTTATCCTGCCAATATTTTTCTTTCACACAGTACCACTGTGTGGAAAACCCTGTAGTGTAGATGTAGTATACAGTATCAGGAACACCTTCAGCTTTTACATTAACATTTTAAGATAGATCAGATAAAAAATATTTATCAGACATTTTATGTTGGTAAAAATGTAAATATATAACATAAAACCCAAAATAAAGACACTGTATAAAGACAATAGTATAGTGTTACAACCTTAATTTACTGTCTAGGGGACACTAGAAGTAACCCAAAACATGGCAGAAAAAATGACTGCTGTAACATTAAGTTTAACAATGAACATCATATATTTACATATAAAATCAATGAACAAAAATAAACCAACTACACACCACAGAAAAAAGAAAGCAACTAAATCATCAGGGTCTCCAAGGCTAAAATAACAAACTAAAGACTCAGCTAATCAACCAAACAAAATATAACAGTACTTGGCTCCCTAACTAAACAGAAAACCTGAGAAAAATGGTTAACAAAAATGGCAGAGAACCCCTATAAGGCTTCCAGACACCCTTGACAAAGTAGGTTGACATTCAATGTTGCTGTAACAAAACGCTATTTGAACAGAGCAGTTTAAGAACAGCTACAGCAACAAAACCAGCAACAGTCAACCAAACATGTCAGTGGCAGAAGAGAGAGGGGCAGATCACTGGGTCTGGAGGTTGATAAACAGATCACATTCAGGTGTGGGTAAATCAGGCATGCAGAGAGGGGCGTGGCAGGACCTGAAACACACACACACACACACGCACAGAGGAAGAAACACCTATCCTCAGGAGAAGTCAGTGGCAGCAACATACAGGTATTAAAATTCTAACAATACATTTTATGGTGTTATAACTTTTGCTCATCTCATTCTACAGAAATGGTGTGTTCACAACAAAAGCAAAGTGAACTTTTTGTGCGACAAGAATACATACAGAGTCAATGTAAAACACAAAAAGATGCAAATACAGACTCCATTCAGAAAACACATATTTTTAAAGTTGTTTGCTTGTACTCTTGTTGACAGACCTGAAAAAGCATGAATTTAGACTTTTTACAAATCTGCGTCATAATGTAATTATTCTGGCATACTTTTGGCCCATCTATTGCAATTAAATCACAGCAAAAAAAATTTTTTTTTTCTTCATTTCAACCACTGTATTAGCTGTTTGAGCTGAGCTGTTTGCACCGACATGTGATATTATGACCACAAATGTCTGTTTGGTTTCCAACGTATCTGGTTTTTGACCAAAAGAAAGAAGAATATGTTTTTGTTGGTATCAACACTGATGCATTTCACTCGAGTAAAGTGAAAAAATATAAATTATTTTTGTACGAAAAACCCATGTGGAAAATTAGCTTTGCGTTTGGTGTTAACACAATAACATCCACAGCTTTAAGCTAAATGCTAACGTCAGTATGCTTACATGCTCACAATGACAATGATAACTTTTGACAGTTGAATATATGTCAAAATGATTCGTTCTGTTTTATTTAGGTCCCAAATTTTGTGGGAATGTGTTATTTTTTACCAAGCTCACCATCTTAGTTTAGCATGTTATCATGCTAACAGTTGCTAATTAGAACTAGACACAGAGTGCAGCTGAGGCTAGTGGGAATGTTTTTAGTTTTTTAGGTACTTAGTCATGAACCATGGTGCTACATATAAATCCAGTGAATTATGAAACCCATTAGGCTTCATCCTCTCGGGACAACAGTCTGCACAACATTTTATGACAATTCTTACAAAAGTGGTTTAGTAATTTCAGTGAGGACTAAGTGAACCACTCCTGACAGACTGATGCTGCCAGCATGGCTAAAGAAGTCCTTTCATGAGCTAACCAAAACATCACAATAGTTATTTATAAGCTAAATATATTTTTTTTGACAGACCGTTAGATGGATTGTGATAATGGCCATCTGTGCTCTGTGCCACTTTCTACTGGGATGTCCATTATTTTGCATTGTTTGATGTGTATTTTTCTTCATTCACATGTAAAGCTTGACACACATCAGTGGGGCTGCTGTTTATAATGGTGACTGGTGACAGTCATGTTGCTCTGTTAGCATTCAAATGTGTCATCACAACTAATTTGATGCTGATATATACTTCAGGACGGTCCTTTTCTTGGGCATTTTACACTGCTTGTCTTTCATCTCCAGCACCTTGCAGCAACAAACAGCTGCCCCAAAACTGAACATTATTCACCCTAAATACCAATTCTGAATCATTTTCCAGTCTGTAATTCTTCTTGCCTCCTTCGGCTGTAGCGTTTTGTTTCTGAAACTGGGATTTGGGCATACACAAACACAAAATTATACACTTCAAGTATAGGTGTCATTTTTTCTACGCATTCATATGAGCAGCAACCAATCTGTAGGAAGCTTTGACAGCTAGTAACAGCTAGTAACAGCTCCATGTGACAGGTGTCTTCCTCCGCTATGTAATCACAGTGTGAGGAACCATGCTGTGCAAAACAGACAACAACAGTTTCTATAATGATGGAATATCTACAGTGTGCAGACTTTAAACGAGGACTCGTGAGGATGCTTCAAATGCACTTTTGAATTGCATTTTTAAGTCAATGGTGGCGGTATGGGAAGCACAACCCTGGTTATAGCACACACTGTCTCCTAAAGGTTGATTTTACAGTTAGTGAATTGGAGTAGATGAGAGATAATAGGGCCTATCAGACAATTCATTACCCGTGGACCCAGGTATTTAGTCTTGCTGCCCACTGAGATTTGGTACCGGTCCAGTCCTGCACCAGATGTAAGCCTGAGGGGAGTGCTGGGTCAGGGTTAATGGCTATAGCATAGTATCATGTTCTGCTCTGTTGAAGTCCACCCTCTCACCCTGCCAAGAGGGCTCGGAGGTCAGCGGGGACATTAGTCTCAGCCCTATTCTTCATTAGCCTTGCTAATTACAGGGCTCCTCTACGGGGATGGCAGCTCATGCCCGGGACGAGCCTCATGCTCTTCTGCCTCCTGTCTTTACTTTACGCCACCATGGGCCCTGCCATATGCTGGAGCTTTGGATAGCTCCAATAAAAGAGCCAGTTATTCTTGGCTACTCCAGCCAGTTTAGACATGTCAAGTCAACACATGTCCACACCCAAGATCACTTGCTGGACTACGCTCTCTGACATGAAGCCCTAGAATTTTGCACGCTGACAGGCCCTATTTTCTGCTACGAGAAAGCTCTCTTACAGGTCCTTTGCACTGTTATCGATGGAGGGGTGGCCTGTGACATTGCCTTTGGCCTCTATCTGCTGTTGTTGTTATGTGTAAGACAGCTCTTCTAGCGCTTGCGGTGCCCCGAGGAGCGGCGCTGCCTGCTGGGCGAGGTGTCAGGATGATGATTGCTTTCTGACCTTGGCCGGCTCTCCATTACATCCATAATGAAACCTGCACTTCCTCTACAGCTGCCTCTAAAACGGTAAAAGGTGCCTTGCTGTATGTCATTGTCTTTGATTTCACGTGGTTGCTGGCAGTTGATCCTTAACATGTTTCCTCTTTTGGTGACCGTGCACCTCTGAGACCTGCCATCATGGCACAGTAGTTGGGTGCCTTCATTCATCTGTCTGTGGCCCTGTCTGCAGTCTTTGATTCGACTTTTTGAACAAGTAGGAGGGACCTTTATGATCACCTCATCTCTTAGGACTCACAGCAAGCCTGTGACCCTAATGTGGAAAAATAACCTCACTATTATTCAAAGAATTTCTTCTTTTTTAAGAATTTTAAACAAAGTATAAAAATGTCACTTAGTGCTGGTTGTGTCAACTGGGCTTAAGGATTTGGAGAAAATATCTACAGTAGTTATAAACAATATCATATTTCCTTTTCCAAAATTACATTCCAGATCTGTATTGGTGATTTATATACCATTACTTAAAATATATTTGTAGTGAGCATAGACTGCATATAAAGATGGACAGTCAGTTGAAAAAAAAAACATAGAACTTAGCTAATTTATTTTACAGAAAAAAAACCTTTCAGCATTTGGTAAGATATATTAATTAATTAATTACTACTACCAATTTATGACTAATTGAGCTACAGCTAGCTAAAATGCTTTTTTCTAGCTAACATTAGTGCCTAGACAGAGTTGCAGTATATAGTGTCCATGAATAACAAATTATAATTATTGAAACAATTCTTTGGTTGTCAACTTGTGGTACAAATAACAAACTACTGGTAATGTCAAGGTTCGAATATGCGACTGATGACTGTAGTGAAAGTTAATCAGTTTCACTGCTTAAGCTAACATTAGCTTCACTGAATTAAAGGACAAGCTGCTTTACATTTAAAAAAAATAACGATTTATTACGATATTATGCAATGTCCAAAAATTACCTCCTCAAAAAAAGTCATACTATAGCATTTCGATTTTTGTCAAAAATGGTCAAATTTCAAAATGCCTAAAAATGCTAGAAATGGGTCAATTATAGTCTGTTTATACATATTAGAGTATAATATAGCCAGAAATTACAGAAAAACACCAGATTATGGGATGTCCAAAAATGACCCACCACAAAAAAGTCATACATTTTGATTTTTGTCAAAAATGGTCAGATTTTAAATTGCTTAAAATTTATAAATAATAATAATAATTATTATAAATTATAGTCTGTTGATACATATTGGAGCATAATATGGCCAGAAATTACAGAAAAACACCATTATGATATTATACACATCATGTTGCTGGAAGATTTAATTTAATGTCATTCTTATGTTCACAAGGTCCCATTTCCCCTGATTTATATGGCACATGATGAAAATATGACAATGTTCCCATGATCTTAAGACGTGATTTAAAGTTAATTAAAGGTTTATCTGTGTTGGTTCAAATATTGAAATGGCTGTTGCTTACTCTTCAAGGAAACAATCTAGTGTAAAGACACCAGCATGTGGAGATTATATTAATCAGACAACACCCAGGAGTTTCAATAAGCTCACAATAATGTGAGCTAGCTGTTGTGTTTAATATAATTATGTGAATCTCTAGTGATTTGAAAATGTTGATATTAATATACTTCATCCTCCACAAGAGTAGTCACATTTGCTTTTTCTTTCTAAACAATCACTTCTTGAACTAGGGATGGGCGTTTGGAAGAAACCTGCCAACTCTAGCATCTATACCGTTAACGATCAATTAATCGATTAATCACTATGTTTTTATACATACTCCAGTATGAAACATGCAGACATGGGCAGAATAAAAGATATACAGTACTATGCAAAAGCCTCTTTTGATAACGGACGCTTTTATTTTGAAAGGACAAAAAGAGACTTCCTGTCAATCGTAAAATACTAACTCAAGTGATATGTTACCGTAAAGATAACATCAAGGAGTTCAATGTTTGATGTTTTAGCTCCAGAAGAGGCATGAGGTTAGTTTTAACAGTAATCTTGCATATTTAAGTGTGTTTTGTGTTTAAATAAGTTTTGGATAAAATTAAACTCAGTAATTCATACTAGCAATGTTTGATACAGCTAGTTTTGCTCAAATTAATACTGTATTTCTGTGTTTTATAATTTTTATTGCAAATTTCAGTTTACAAACTGTAGCATTATACAACTTACTTCTCAGTTCATTGGCTTACTCACGTACATTCAGCTGAATGCTCGGCCATGTTTCAGTTCAGTGATACTGATACGCGGTAGATAGATAAAATTTTAAAAATACACAGATCAATTAAAAATTCCACTTGAGCGACCAAATTCTTTATGACCATTAATCGATCATCGATTAATTATTCCCATCCCTAACTTGAACTTAACAGTGTGAGGCGTGGACGGCAGGTCAGTTTCCAGAGCTGTACGCGTATGTATGTATGTGTATGTTGCCATCTTGTGCTCTTGGAGACAAAGGAAAAAGAGATGAGTGGTTATTAACAAGTGAGAAAGTGGAAAGGGGAGCTTTCGAGCAGCACAGAGGTACCATCCCATAACTTCTCTGCACATAGGCCTGTCTGAAAAGTCCCATTGATCAGCTCCGAGTCTCTTGTTCAGCACTAACCGCTATCCCTCATCCCAAACTGTCACAAAGCCATCAAGATCAAATCCCGCTTCTACATGGCAGGCCTGAGAGAGCGTTTCCCTCTGATACCATACAACCCCAATAGACAGGGGAGCGATAGAAAGAGCCCAGTAGAAAACTAGAACTGCTGCCACATCTTTGGCAACCATTACTGCCTTTTTTTGTGACACGGTTTTTGATATGTCACCTTCTGATCTGATGCGGGTTTCTGCTGGTCTCGCCTCAAGGGGTCGGGGGTAGGCTGCGCTTGCAGAAAAGTCGGCGAGAAAACGAGCACTTTGCATTCAATTGCTCCCCGTTTGGTACTTCTTTCCCCGCCGCATCTGAGGAAGAGAGCAGACAAACAGATATCCAGAGGAGCTTTCTCTCCTTTTTCATCCCCATTGTCAAGTTAATTTACAGCAGAATCTTCCTGGATGCAGGATGCCATGTGAGTTATTGATTATTTTCCTCCCGCTCTCAGAGCCATCATCCTGAGCCTTGATGGAACAATGAGGGAGGGTTGGGGCCCCAGAGGAGTGGTATGTACAACTCTGTACACGCCACTTTACACTTGTAGTCACTGTCGGGAGCATACAGCAGAATTCAATTTACACCGCTTTTAGACAAATGTAAACATACCGCATGCACGGCGCAAGTGCAAATCTCAGTAGTCTGGGGTCATCAGACACAAGCAGGCAGGAATGTGATTTGACTTCCACTAAAGGATGTGTTAATTAAAAAGGAAAATATATGTTTTATGAAAAGTAAATTCTCAAAACAATAGCTGTGAAAACACTTTTTATAGGCTGTAAGAAAAAAACCCCAATACAATAAAACTGGCACGCATTATCAACACTCTGATGCAAGGTTCAGATGCAGTGCAGATCTTCCCTTTGAATTGTTGCTAATTTGAAGATAAGTAAATGAATTTGCTCCCTAGGGAATGACAGACTGAGAGAGTGTCTCAGGGAAGAGCTAAAGCTGAGTTTCAGGAGGAAAGTGAGGAGGAGTGACCCGGTGGAACACTGTCAGAATGTCAAAAAGCCTCCCTGACTCGACTAATCCCCCCCAGCCTATGAAGTACTCCCTCCTGTGATTAACTGTCTAATGAACATGCACAAAGACAGCAAGGAAATAGGTCAGAATAATGCTTCTTAGGCAGTTTGATAAGACTTTTGTCCTCTGATGTTATAAATTCTTTGGCGATTCCCCCGGAGCCAAACATTTAACCAAAAGATTAAGACAAATAAAACACTTGGCCTCCAATCCTTAATCGCTAATGTCCATTAATATCAGCTTTTACCTAAAAACAACAGGAGCTACACGCTCAGAAGTAATGTGCTGAATTTGTACCTTTGGAGTAAAATGGCCTGCCGCGGTACCCGCTAATGTACAGATTTTGTACCCTTGACATTACCTTTTCAGCCAGTATATATCTATAAGTACAATAATTAGGGGTACAGTAGGAGCCCATTTAGGTTTAGGTTTATTTATTTGCACAGTTCATACATAAAATGACAAAAATAACAAATAGTGTAAAGTGCAGGGAGAGGCAGAAAACCCAGATGGGCTTATTTACAGCCTCCACCAACTTAATCTTCATAGTTATAAGAAAGTAATTAAAAAAATGATAATAGAAAAAAACACATGTATAACATCAACAAGTTATAATGACGATAATAAAAATAACAATATAAAAACAAAAATATGAACATGATATAAAACTGTATTTGTGTGTGAATTAGAATTTTAAAACAGCAGTTAAATGGGCTTTTAGACATCTTTTGAAACATTTTATGGAGATGGAGTTCTTTGCCAGATGGGAAAAGGTATTCTATAATTTGGTGCCCCTAAATATAACAATACATTGGTACAATGGTACAATCTACATAATATGCCCACAATATTGGACCTAAACTAACTGTGTATAGTTTTAGGGGCTATAAAGGTATTTTTCCCAAGCCAATGTCAAGGGTACAACAGCTGTAACTTAGAGGGTACTGCCCAAGTGACAAGCAGTTTTATCCCTAAAGGTACAAATACTGCACATAATTTCTGACAGTGTATTAGTGTACTATGTGATTTAGCATAGAACAGGTCCGCAGAGCAGATTTACATTTTTACATGCTGTAGTGCCATTTTTTGAAGCATTTTTAAGGGCCCGGCGGTCAGAACAAAAAACATGGCGGACAGTTCTCTCATTTTTAGTAAAAAAATCAATACTTTGACTTAGTTTCTGCATAAAAATGGATTTCGATCACATTTCTAGCGAGAAATATATGTTTTATTTTCGAAATATTCACTCAGTGAATGTACATAATCACTTTGTATGTTGGAATAGCCACGTGATATGACTGTCATTAACTTGCATTGTAGCGAAATCCGTGTCAGTTTCACGGAAATTTTAGTGATTCCGTGGTTATTCCACAGATTTTGAGTTAAGCAAATCTGTGGCTATTTCACGGATTCCTGTGAGACCATGTTGCATTTTCACATGCTATACATCAATACAACCCTTACATCCCATATTTTAATAATATATATGGACTTGTGTCCATACTAATGAAATAAATTGCTTAAAAGTGCAATACAGAAATGTCATAGCTGTATCCCTCAAAAGTGTAAATGGAAAAAAGTTGCACAAAATCAGGAAATTAATTTTGAGTGCGTTCATAACTTACTTTTTTGAGATGCAATCATTTTTTATAAACTGTACACATTTTGCACTTTGGCAAAAACACAGCATGTGCATCAAAATAACCATTTTAAAATAGTTCAATCAAATCTTTAAGTGTGTAGGGAGTGTTTGAGCTGTGTGTGTCTAAGTGTTTTTGTGAAAGAGCAAGAGATAAAATGAGAATGAGAACGAACGAAAGCGAAAGTTCGACTTCGCGCTAAGAGGCATATTTCCCAGTTGAAGAAAACATAATTTCCAGCATATATTCTGCATCAAATTTTGATTCAGACACACTAATTTTAATTACAGAACAATATAAATTGAATTCTGAACAATACAGTGAATCATGTCTCATGATTGTATATCACTTTATAGCACTTCTCAGTCTGTGGTTTACATCAGTGTTTGCTAACAGTTGGCTCAATCGGTTTTATACTGTGTCATCAAAAGAAAATCAAACAGAGGGATTGTTGCTTTTGATGTGAACAGATTAAACCATCAAAGATTTTAATTGTTTCTAAAACGCTTTCAGATCTTTAGTATTCCCTTTGCTGAGACTGTCTTCCATCTGTCTCCCGATGCTGTACCATGAAGGGGGATGCAACGCACACACACACACACACACACACACACACACACAAACAGAGGACTAAGTGTAAAGCTCAGATAATTACGCACTAATTCATTAGAGAGTAAAAGTTATGGTACTCCCATTAATTTTTGAACTCAGATAATTGCTTCACTATTAATGTATATGATATAGATCAAAGGATATAATTTCATCTTTGATTAAATCTTGTTACAGTACACAAGTTGTTGAAGCTCTAATAAAAATGACCGGCCCCAAGTCAAACATTTCTTTACAGTTTATAGAAGAAAAAATATAATAACCGTTATTCATTACCATATCATTTTTTCTCAAAGCCACAGGGGAGCTACTGGAGAGGACCCAAAGAGCCCCATGTTGCTACCATTGATCTACATAAACACATATACAATTGCAATGACAGTAAAGTAACAAAAAATGTAAAACATGTCAGAAGCGCTGCTACAAAATATGGATCAAAAATACTGTCATGGAAAAAATTGTTGGACCACTGTTGTTTTCTATAATTTATTGTTCATTTTAAAGCCTGGTACAACTAAAGGTACATTTGATTGGATAAATATAATGATAACAACAACAATAGCTCAAAAAAAGTTTAATTAAAGAGCTGATATCTAGCCATTTTCTATGGTTTTCTTGATAATTATTTTGGTTATTATCAAGAAAAACATGGAAAATGGCTAGATTTATGGATTTAGGATTTAGTTGTCAGGAAACAGCACAAAACTGCCCCTTAAATCACAAATTGTTAATTCTATTAATTTATTCTCATGTGTGCATAAAATAACTTGCTGGGATCATAGTTTTAAACCTCCCTCGATCCATGCTCGCTAGTTTTATGCTAAGCTAGGCTAAATACATATTTACTCCAGCTCAAGAAAGCTTAAGGAAAACTGTAGTTCTGTTGGTTATAATAACATAGCACTCTCTCTGGAATGTGATGATATTGCTAAAATAGTTTTGCCAAGATTAGGTACATTATTCGTGGATTATATACATATTATTTGGATGTAAAACCAAAAGACAGCACACTGATATCATTAATAGTCCCCTGCTGTACAGGAATACCGTATGGTAAGTGTGCAAAACAACTATAATGGTAAGTCAAAGTACAAGCAGGGCATCATGCCTAAATAAAAGAATAGGCTGTATGCGTTACTTCCAAAATTACATATATTACCGCTATGAAATGTTCGCGTGGATGCATTTTTAAATACCTGACCATTTTATTTAACGTTGTGAATCAGCCACAGTTTTAAACACATGTTTCATGTTGTGAAATGGAACTACTTGGTTAGGTTTAGAAAAAAATAAAGGTTAGGGCTAAAATAAGTGCATCAGGTACATTTTTTATGTGAAGTGGTTGCATACCAACATACATATGTAGGTTAAAATAGTTGATCTTTGGTTTCACACAAACAACCATTTCAGACCCTCAATTGTAGCATGAATGGAATCGCGTGCTTGCCCGTGTGACCACAGCAGCTGTCCAAAGACTCGGAATGAGGAAAGTATGTCCAAACCTTAACAACCAATCTAAAAATGGGTTATAATAAGATTTTTGTGTAGCGGGTGTCACTTTGCGCTGTGTTGAATTTTTTTATTGAGGACACCACAACAACAGTATAGTTGAAGCTTATTCTGCCAGCTCATTCTCTTTAATAACAGTAATAACAAATAACAGTAATAGCAGTACAGTATTTAACAATACAGATAACCTCCTATTGTCATCACCTTCGCTCATCAACAAAGACAGCGAATACAAAAATTACTTCACAACGTCCACAACGGGAGAATCCAACTTTTTACAAGGACAAACTACTAACTTATACCTGTGCTTACATCAAAATGATACTGAAAATAATTTAACAAAAAAAATGAAACATAAAAACAGGAAGTTACCCCTTACAAATGCAAAATCCAACATTCTTAGTTTGCTCCTTCAAAATAAAAGTTTATAATCTAGTGTAACACCATCTCTCTGCTACATTTGCACAGATCACCGTCACGGACAGTGGATGAGGATGGACTGACCTGGAAGTCCGTATATAATCTATGATGAGCTGTGGTCCCACGCCTATACTACACACTAACCGTATACGGTATGTACTGTTTTCACGTCTTCATAGTGCACTGTTTTTACAATTAGTATGCAAGACGTCAGCATGCTAGATCATATACTATACTCCTGGTATGAAACATAATCCCACTAACACTGCTACCCTTTCCCCGCCTCTAGAAAAAGAGACCAAATTGGGGCAATTAGGAACGTAAAAGTTGCTGGAGTGGTAGAAGTGCCAAAACTTTGTGCTGGCAGTAATCTTGGCTCCACAGCGGGTCTTGGCCCCGGCTTCAACCTCTGTCTTTTATCTTCCCTTTGTTGGCGTGGCTGTGTTGAAACAGAGGTTCAACGCATCTCCGCCCTCCTCTGGTGTGGCTCCACAAAGATGATTGCCTTCTAGTAACAAGCCTCTGCCCCGCATCACCGCTACCATCACCACTATACCTCACCCCACCTCTCCCCCCTTTTTCTCCTTCTCCCTTGTTCCCTAGCTCTATGCTTAGCAAACATCAAAGGGACCTATCATACCCCAATGGTTTAAATCTTTTAACAGGGAATAACAGCCGGAGTACATCCAGACCCCTCACGTCCCACAGTCATGTCACCATGTGTTCCCGCAATGATCGCCAGGGGAGAGGCTCTGGCCGGGTGGAGATCCTTTCTGGTGGTGCGTGTTCTCTCTGCAGGACCGTGAGGGGGGCCCCGGCACTGTGATCAGGGGCCAGGCCAAATTCTGTTTGAAATGTGAATGGGCTAATTTTCATCAGCCTCCCTCATGCTAGGGGAGGTCCCAGGTGCCACAGCATGCCAAGGGTCATCATTAGAAGACGGCTGCCTTCAAAAAAAATAAAGTATAAAAAAAAAAGCAGGCACGCCACTGCATCTTGTGGCAGTGTTTCTCTTTTTTTCTTTTATTATTTCTCTGTTAAATTCATAAACATTAATGAACAAAATTTATACAACCCACATGCTCCTTCTGCGAGGCTCCCATATCTTCACTTTTTCTTTATCTGATTTCTTTCTTTCTTTTTATTTCACCCCCCTTTTTTTTTTATTCCTCGGCTGATGTATAAACAAACAAAATAGTGACTGAAAATGTGGAGACGACCTAGCTCCAGATATGGGGGGGAGGTTCATATCTGATTTGAAATTCAGACGGATTTCATGATCAAAGGAGGCTCAATATCTCTCAGCTGTTCAAAGGGACTTGTATAAAACAAATGTGATGTGACCAAGTGTAGAGGAGCACTCATTAAGAGCTAAAGCAGATAATGACAGGTAAGATGAGGAGATGGCGCCGTGCTCTAATTCTCTCCCCCCACTGAACAGGCATTTGTTTGCTTTTGCGTGTGTTTTTGTGTGTCTTCCTCGCGCCTGCGTTTTTGTTGCTTTTGATATTGATTAGGGAGGGAATAGGAGAAGAGGTACACGAGGGTTTCAGACACCGCTATCCTGCTCCCTTTTGTCAGAGACAGCCCTTGAGTTCTTGCTGTTGTTCTCTGCCATGCGCCAGCGCGGGGAGTTTGGGTTGCTTTGCACACAAAGTCACAAGGAGCTAAACGCCTCCCTTTAGGGTCTGCAGGGTATAAACCACCCCATTGTTTTCTCTTTTGTGTTGTTAGGAGAAGTGAGCGAATGTGAATTTTACACCCACCTCATCGAGGCTTTCTATAATAATAAAAAGCAACTTTATGCATTTCCAACCAGAAGAAAAATACATCAATCTAATGAACCGAATGCATTTGCTCCGGAGAGAATGGGAGTCTCAAGTGGAGTGCTGTTCCAAAATAATACAAGATATTCCAAGCTTGTAATCTACGCCAATAGAGAAACAATATGCAAAACAAGCAAAAAAATAGATATGATTAGGCATTAGAAATGTGTTTGATGTTTGGCCCTGCCTCTTTTGCCCCTGCCTCTCTGTTTTCGGGTCCTGACCTTCAGCGAGCACTCGGCTCCAAATGAGCCAGGCCAGTTTTGTAGTCTTTTTGTGCTTGGAGGAGCCATGAAATATTCAGGCTTAGTGCTTCCCTGAGACCAGGCTGGTGGCTGTGGCTTTGTTAGCACGCCTCGCCCCTGCACTCCTGTCCAGTGTCCACTCCCTGCACCTTGAACCTTCGTCTTGAGGGGGGAGCGAACTCCACTCCCTCCGAACATAATGTCCCATTTTCTGCTCATCTGCACCGAAGGTTTTTCCTGTGCTACTCAACGAGAGTTCTCCGTGCCGTCATGCAATTCCTCCCACCTCATTGCTTGCTAGTAGCATATCTGCTGTATGGCTATTTCCAGCAGGTAAGGGTGTGGGATATAGCTCTATGTGGACTTTGTCAATTCATGACCAATGGCGAGGTCCTGCATTATACACTAAGCTGAGCAGGAGAGCAGGTTTGTTTTATTCACAACCTTGTGGATTCAAACAGATTGCTCAGACTGGGGAATTGAAGCAGATACTATCATACAGGTCCAAGACATGGAGAGAGAACAGGTAGGAATAAACTATGTATAAAAGCACTGGTAAGCTTCAGCCTCAGGCAAAGCTACATGGGCTACAATGTTACCCTCCCCAAAGCCACAATCAATTCTTGGCTTCACGGTATCCAAATGTTTATTTTTGCTCGGCTGAAATATAATGACAAGTCGTTCGGAGATACAATTGTACCCTTGGCTCGCATTGGTATTACAGAGCGCCTCGGATTTACCTTGGTTTGGGATGAGTTCAGAGCAAATCTAAACAACTTCTAAATACTGGCAGTTTGACTCTTCACTGTTCATTATAAATCGAGAAATGTGAAAGATTCACATGGTTTCTTTTGCCAGTTGTAGCACTGAGCACATGCATTGCATCTATACACCCACCAATTCCAACAACTCAGATCACTCCAGATTCCAAATCCTGCATGTCAGAACTAACAGCTGTAACATATTACTGCTCTATCCCTCCTCTATAAAATAATGCCCCATCACATCCAAAAAACATTATCATCTCATTCAAATTCATAACACTGATGGCTTTCAAGCATCATCTATATAATCCTGGAATAATTTCCCCATGCGTATGTCCATATCTGGAGTCATAAATAACTGTTCCGTGACAAAATCCTTTGTAAAAGGGCAGGATGTATGTGTCGGCGTTGCTGCGGTGTGTCCGTCCTGTGTGATATATAAACCCGGCTATCTGCTCCGTCTAGCCTGACATGCTCTTAATCCACCCTGACGAAGGGATGCGCTCTGTCGGTTAGCGGGGGCTTCACCGAGGCGGCGGGCGGCACCGCAACCCCAAATCCCACCTCCACCCCAATCTTTTCCCTCAGCCTCAGACACACTACATCCATAAGTATTCCATTAACCCCGGGCCTACCTGTCTGAAGAGCTGAACATGGTTAAATCAATGACTTTGTGTATGTGTCTGTGAGCTCTGTGTCTATGTTAATGCATCACACCTGTGCAAAATGTGACTGTATCTCCACCTGCACACCCGTCTTTTCACTGTTTGCATTATTGCTGCTGGCTCCTTGTCAGGATTGCTGTAAACAAGTTGCTTATTAAAGTGCTCATTGGCTGCGAATAAGCCCCTACGTCTCCGCTCCTTTACCGCAAGGCCCTGCAGACCCTTTGCAGGCTACTGTCCCCTGCAAAACAGCATGAGGTCCCAGGCAAGGGGTGGGTGGGGGGATTCACCTGCTTGGAGCCGGTATTACCTTAGGGGTTTGAGTATAAATGAATACATCAAACTCACTACTGTACAATATAGTGCAGCTCGAGCTGCATATTTTTTATCCAAACCCGACCAAAACCAAACGCAGTTAATGTAAGTGAAGCAGTATACCATGTCGAGGACCGCAAACACCTATTTATTTCCATATGTCTGTCTGGCGATGCTGCCAGAAACCAACAGACACTGTATTTTCACTAGAAATAACTTGAAGCACCATGTCAGAACCCAAATATCTTTTGTATTTATATGACCTGGCCCATTTGGTCCCTTTGGGCTCACTTTGGGTATCCACACAATACTGTATACAACCAAATGTGTTCAAATTCAGTTCAATTCATTCCTTGGATGTGCCCTAACACTAACCCTAATATGGCACTAACCCTAATCCAAACACTCACCCTGGCCTTCCCTGGATGAAGACATTTTCCATCTTTTGAGTTTAAGTGCAGTAAAAGCAAATTTGGGAAAACAAATGACCCCCAATCAGACAAGTTATCCCCCACTCAACAGCTTTGAATAAAAAAAAATGCTCTCCATCTGTAGCATTGTTCACAAACACACACACAAATGCACACACTACCCAACAACAATTTTGGATAATCATGCATTTTCCTAACTAAACCTATGCCTTCCATGCATCATCAGTACAGCAGACTCTCCCACAGGAGCAAGCTGCACTGATTTACACCAACAATACACCACACTCACACTAGGGGGCAGTATGTGACTTAAAAACATGTCCTGACTGAAGCCAGTGCCTTTGACAGGCCCATGTGCGCGCTCCAAAAATTAAATGAAAATTTCAAGTCAAATTGATGTTATCCTCTATAAAAGCAATCCTCACAGCACACATCAGCAACATTCCTACCAGCCATGTATATTGCGTGTGAATTCAACAGCCTCTAAATAATCATATGTTCTGCAATGAGGCTCCATACGTGGGAGTTCTTTCAAAATGAGGCATAGCACATAGTACCTTAGCAGGATTAGTGCCTACATGGTCCCTTGTTTTCACTGCATATTTTTACAGATAGTCATTGTGTTGTGAGATCTATATCTCTGAAAGGTTGTCGTCTTTGTGAGGTGTATGAAGCTCTGCTACAGATGGTGTGTATGTTTTTGGAATTTGAGACCTGCATGCAGGTTTATAATATTTTACTTGAGTTTAATGGCTGCAAATGTTTGGGTCTTCCACAATAAGCCTTAAATAGACATTATTTTTACATACACTGTTGCTTATAGGCCCATCCAGTGTATCCAATAATTTTACTTCATGCGATGTGGTAAAAGTATAATGTAAAATGCTTTTTAACAAGTGTAGGCTACATTCTGATAGTTTACTCGATGCCATCACACACAATTTGTTGCACTTGAATTGCCACAGAAAACAAATGATGAACGGCACAAAACATCCGTTTACATTTAAAATTGCAGGTGGGCATGACCACGGCGCTGACACATGCACCGCTCTATGAACAGAGTCAATTAGGAGCGGCTGCGGATTATTTCTTAATTAAATAGGGGCTACCTTAACCACAAAGGTACAGCAGCTCACACCTCACAGTGCAACACTAACAGCTGCCAGGCCTTGTTCTGCCGAGAGAGAGAGAGAGAAGGAGGGGGGGTGTTCATTAAGCAGCGCTATCTCTCCTGGGCTTGTCCACCTGCCTTGATCACGTTTGCATTAATAATGCATCGCCGAGTGCAGTAATACAACCATTACATTCACTGCTCTCCTCAGCCTCTCGCTGGCAGCTCTGCCACCGCAACATGGGGGGAAAATTGTAATCTTTTTCTCCTTTATCCGGGGCTCCTCTTATATTGCCACCCCAAAGAACACATTTCTGCTGTATACACACACCAAAATGGCTTTACCCTTTCTCTTTTGGGTTCACTACACTTTGAAAACAATACAGCAGCTTCCGCCAGATAAAAGTTGACCATTTGGAGTCTGAAGAATGCTCATTCCTGCACAATTCCTTATCTGGCATGATAGCCTATATATTGCAGCAACTAAAGAAGAACAGTGTTTGTTTCTCACACAGAGAGAGAGAGATAGAGAGAGAGAAAGAGAACTGATAGGATTCACAGCCGCAGACATGCCTTTCAAGGTGACCATGAATTTTAATGCTAGCAGGAATTGTTTGGGAAGATTCCCTTCAATTATTGGGCTCCCCTGATAGGAATAGATTGGGGGAGATTTGCATAGATTTCAAACACCTGTAATTAAATCTAAATGTGGCGTGGCCTCTCTCAAACAGCAGGCTTTATGTGCAAGAGGTCCGAAAACCCGGAGAAAAAGACACCATTTCCAGGGATCACATTCTTGTTAAAATTCACAGAATAATTGTCTTTGTATAGGAGAACAGTATATCCAAACAGTCAATAGGAGAAATGGAACCAGTTGCGGAGCAGGCGTGACTGCTTGCTGCTAGGGTAAATATTACTTATTATTTTCTAATGTAACACTCCTAAGCCTGAGCTCAGATTTCCATTTGGAAGCAAACATTAAGGAGATTCAGGAGCCATCCAAATGGCCAAGTAATTAATGTTACCACGCACGCCCAAGATATTAGAATGTTAACAGTGTTGGAGCCATGTGATTCCGAATACAGAGTGAGGGCTTTATTACTACGGCCCAGACAGGGGGTGACATCCCTCCTAATTGGGGACATCAGAGTTCCTGCTGCTGCGTCTTATCCTCAGTTCAGATCGCTCCTTTTTTTAATTTATTCACTTTCCCTTCTCCCCCTTTCTTTCTCCTTCCCTCTCGCTCCTTATCACTGGGATCTGCTCTCATTAGCAGTCGGCTGCGGCCCCCCTCGTTTGCATTTCAAGTGGCGGCGCTGTGCAAGGAGCAGCCCCGCTTTACCGTCAGCCGGGGAGGAGGAGGAGAGAGAGAGAGAGAGAGAGAGAGAGATGGAAGAAGGCGAGAGCAGGAAGCTGTCGCACGCAGTTGATGCTTCATCACGGCGCCGCATCCCGACATCTGGGGCCGTCTTTTTTTCCCATGAGCGCCAGTGTGTCATTAACAGGATTAATCTAGGCCCTAATTTCCTAATGATCGCTGTTTTAATGTATGTGAACGAGTGCAGTCTCTTGACTCATTACCGCCAATTTGCCTGAGACACACATAATCAGACTCTCTAACAACCCACCAACATTTATTTTTGCTAATATGATTTTTTTTCCCCACTGTGAGCAAACACAGTTTAGTTCTGGCTGAGTGGATTCCCAATCAGTGCTTACTATACGCTTTACCAACAGTGAAGGAGAAAAAGCTCATTTATCTCTGCGTGTGTGGCCTACTGTTAGCGTATAAAGAGCCGCAAAGGTCGCTTAATGTCTTTAAATGCACATTATGAAGTGCATTAGATCATAACGTAACAAGTTTTAGTGTCAACAAAACTCTTCCAAGCATTACTAACAGTATGAGTTTGAACACAGTGTGGCGGAAAAACCAGTAAGCCCACTTAAACATGAACATCAAGTGTACCATTGACTGGGGAAATGGTTGGGGTTTTGTGGCCAGTGGTACCACAGCATCCAATAAACACACAGATGTATTCAAGCCCCGGGGCAGCTGCAGGGCAGACCTGTGAAACCTGGCCATGGTGTCTTGGTTTAAGGGAAACGTCTCAAGGATCTTCACCCAGGAGGATCCTCTGTGGCTTCTGTGACAGTTGACCTTTAACCCCCCCCAGCCTCCCGGCAGTGGAAAAAAAGTGGTTCAAGTCGCATCTTTGCAGGTCAGCGGCCCCTGTGTGATTTCATAAAGCAGAGCCTCGACAGAAAGTGGGGCTGACACAATGTTTAATATTAATGTTTGACGTATACAACACTGTCCATAAAGAATTGTTTTGAGCTTTTATAACCATTAAGTATTTAACTCGTAGCTTTGTGTATGGCTGCTGCTACAGGCAGAGACTGCAATTCTGTGATTCACTTATTTGTTAATGGGTTCAGCACAAATACACGGTCACCCATGAATTTGGAATAATATTGCTTTCAGACACAATCATCTGTAAATTATGGTTTCATTTTTATTGTGATATGTTTGGAAAAGATTGATTAATAAAGTTTTCAGAAGATATACACTTTATCTTTCAAGAATAAATCACATTGTCACAATCATTTCATGGAAAGAGGTAAAAAATATTTTATTCCAACTTTATAGGCGACTGTGTATATGCTAACTTGCAGATTTTCCTTCTTTTTCCATGTTCAAGCTTTTTTTTCATCATATGATACATCGATATAGACAATTTATAGTAAATTATTCTTAATTTTAGAGTTTTTTTGCATATAATAAACATTTTTGGGAGGGGAACTGGTGGAGTTTTTTTCTTTGTTGGGTTTGGGGCAGAAGACACAGTCCTCTGTTTGCCATGTAATACAATATGTATGAAGTTATGTTCTTATCTGGCAAATATTTCACCACTGCAACTGTATTTCTGCTACCTTATGACCATACGGTGGAATAAGTTTAGATTTTTCACACAAGTTGAGGTACAAGTACCACAATAACAATAAAGGAGGTCTTGCATCAAGAGTTTTCGCTTAAGCCATTTGTGGCAAAAGATTATATATTGGTATGATAAGGAAAGAAATTTCACATTTGTTGTGATTGGTGTGGTGACAGGTATCTAACATAACATTTTTCAAGATTACATGAAAAATCAGATTTTTTTTTACATTTTGGAAAAATACGTGTTACTGTGTTTATTAATTGTTTATAACATTTTTACACGATATATGTGTGCATATCAACAGCTTATTAGTAGTTCATAGATACCAAATACTATGTTCTGCTTTTTGTTGTTTCTTCTTATGTACAATATAACTAAATATATTGCAATAACAGCAGTATGTGCACAAAGACTAGATATAGTATGATAAAAAAAAAAAAAACACCTTACTTTTCAGCCAAATGAATCAGCCTCTGAACAATTCTGAAAATTTCTTCAGATTTTCAGAAGGAATTTCAAATTGTATTATTTGCAAACACAAAAGAAGAGACATTATTTCAGCAAAATGTACTTCAACATGCTTGAGTATTCAATATGCTGGGTGGTCCTTTCCAGACAATCATATTATAATTAGGGCTAGGGTTAATCAATGATAAATTGAAATAATGGATATTTGACTTTTAAGGGGAAACGTGTTGGTAACCATAGATCCTATCCAGACATCTTGAGGTCAGAGGTCAAGGGACCTCTTTGAAAATGACCATGCCAGTGTTTCCTTGGCAAAATTTATTGTTATGTAGCCCCATATCATTACTACTAATTAGGTTCATATGCTATAATTATCTTTACTGTATCCTTAAAACTTAACACATTAATTTTGACAGCGCTATTTATTTTATATATATATATTATATCAATATTATCTGATGTGATGAAGAATGCATCATATTTAATAAGAAAATCATAAGTTTTGTATGTAAAATAAAATTTAAATTGCACAATCATAATTATATCTGTGAGATAAATGTATCAGAGTAAGAATTCAATATTTGCTTATGAACAGTAGCAGTATGAAGTAGAATAAACAAAAATCTAACTTAAAAAAAAAACCTGAAAAAACCCCCAAGCATACTTCCCAACACAAAATCATCAAGCTGCTCCTGCACATTTTCTGCCATGCCAATCTGCAAAACATTAACAAAAAAATCAATAGTCATTTGGGTCATTTAATATGCATTGTATGTGGATAGACAGCTGCCGTGAGAAATCCTTATAGTGATATTAAAGCTGACAAAATTTACTCTCATACCCTCAGATATTTCATTTCTATTTTTTTTAATAAACTGAGAGATGAGCTGGCCAGAACCGTGATATAAAAGACACGCCCTAAAATAAATTGCATATTCATGTTCACATAATAAAATACAGCGTGTTACAAAGTAGTTACTGTGCCACAGTGTGTACGCAGCACGTGTGCAAATGTGAGGTGTCAACAGAGGAAGCAAAATCTCACAGCTGCCAATAATGCAACACCCCAATATTTGAAAACTTGTGTGAAAGGCATTTAAACATAACTGATATCTGATTTCATCTGTGACGAAATATTAATTAAAGTCCTTTAAATGCCAGCCTGCTAATTGGTTTGCACCTGCATACGAGGAGCAGGTTTCATGATTAATATTACCCCCAACTCACCCCTCTATCCCCGGTAAAAACTCCTGGTACAAGTAGAGGAGTGCAGGGTAAATATTGAATCTGGGACTAAACTCCTGCCGCACACGGCAGAGCAGAGGAAGGAGAGATGTGTGAGAGTTGAGAAGCTGTCCTAATTAAGAAGCTGTAATCAGGCTTGGAGCTATGGGGTAACTCCCTGGGTGTCATTTGTGATATTAAACCGTGCTGTCCTCCTCCTTCTGTTTGTTGTGCTTCACTGGCTGGAGCTAATCCCTTTTAATATAGCTGCAAATATGCAAATGACCGTTTCAATATACCGAACCTGCGATAGCTATCCTCTTTTAATTCAACAAAAGTTAAGAGCAGGACCTTGTCAGTCAAACTCCCATTCCCCTCATAACAATACTAATGTTTTCCTATTACGCACAGTCCAACTAATTAAGGGGAAGTTTGTGTGGAGAAGGATTTGTGGCTCCCAGGAGAACGCAGGACATGACTCCTCTCACTTCTCAGGGCTGGCCTCAGGCGGATCTGAAAGTTGTTTGCTTACACTCTTCAAAATCTTCATAAAATAATGCAAAACTGGAAATGCACATAACAAACGGCTCAAGTCCGGCCTAGACCAGCTCCCCTGGCAGATGCAATACTCTCTACATGAGCAGTTGTGGAATGAAAAGCTCAGCATCACTGTCTGTGAATAGATGGCGCAGTTTGTGAGCGGGGTTCGAAAGGCCAAGTACCCCCACAATGAGATAGCGGCATTTATATCCTTGCGACACAATTCATAAATAATGGATGAATCTGTAGATCTCTAGCACCCTGTGCATCTACATGTCACAAGTGACTCAATGATGATACCATAAAGCAGAGCTAAAGTGGTTTAAGGTCTATTCTGTGGAAGTCTCAGGATAAAGAGGGCTAAGAGAACCAGGGGACATACTTCCTCTAGTATTCCCCTGCCGCCTGTGGGGAATACTAGAGGAAGAAAAACTCTGCTCTCAGCTGCTTAACCTCCCGACTAAAAGCAACCCAAGAACACTGTTACTGCCAGCTGATGGTGGGAGTTTCACAAGAACAGGCCTGGTTGTTGCTCAATCCTTGCCTCATTTCAGTGATGAAGTCACAATGAATAGGTATTAACTTCCTGAAACATTTTTAAAGCAGATCAGTCAGTCCTGAGCTGCAGGGACAGCATCACTTAGGAAGTAGCTTGGTTAGCTTATGTGTATTGGTCCAGAGTGCTCAACTAGGCAGAAACCTTGGGGTCTGAAAAGTGAAGCCAGTACAAAAGTGCCTTTAATCTGCCTTCTTTCTAATGTCCAGCAGGGGGCGACTCCACTGGTTGCAAAAAGAAGTATTATAGTATGTAAGTCAGTAGGAAAATTAAGTTTATGGTCTCAATGGTTAGTTTCAAGTCCTCCTGAATACACCATCACAAGGTAGCCACGGCCTTAAGCTTTATCATCTATTTCACTCTAAATGGGGTCGAAATTTACAAAAATAAACATCATGCTGTATTAAAGAAGACTTGAAACTAACAACTGAGACCATGAAACTCATTAGGAAATTGTTTGTTGAGGTAATAAATCAAATGAGGTGATAGATTTGCCTTATAGTGTCCATTGTGCATTTGGCACTCACTTTGACATAACCTAAACAAACAACCTATCAGAAAATGTTCTCTCATAATAGGGTAATAATTACTGTGTTTAGTTACTTGTAAGAAGAACTGCGTAGCTAAACCCTGACTGAATTCACAGTTAGCTTCAATCACTGTGATGTTAACAGGCATCATCTCTGACTTGACAGTTGCTGGAAGGTGTTACCTCAGTGAGAGTGCAGTGCTGGGCTATGACCTGTTGTTAATAGTAGTCAGATGAATCCCTATAGGTGCGAATGAGGTGAAAATGAGGATAGAATGGAAACGGCTGAGACTATGCATTTGCTGTATGTTAGTGTCATGTGCTGCTCGAAACAGATTTAGCGGATAAGCCTCAATACAGATGCCTGGGAAAAAAAAGAAATCTCATAGCCTACAGAATAAAGCATGAGTACACTTGCTTGTGCATCCACCCCTCAGCAGCAGCTGTATTCAGTCTGGCAAAGCTTTCCGACGTTGCATTTTAACTTGCTGGGTAAACTCAGCCACCCTTGTGCCCCTTCAAATAGCTGTGGAAAAAGCTCCTTCAGTGGCTGTTCAATTATTGATTGACAGTAAAAAGCTTGTGGGTTCATTAAGATCATAGATGTGCTGGGGGTAATGCTCCAAAACTGGGGTAACTGCACAGCACTTAGTCACAGATGGCCCGGTAACAGTGCTCAATAGCTGGGAGGAAGGAGCGCAGACAGGAGCCTCAGTATCACACTGAACCTGGTATTGGTGTACCATTAAACACTGAGCCAGACTGTTTCTGTTAAGGATCTGTGTATCTGCTTGAGGGGAGCTCAAAGCAACAGCCACAGACAGCCTCCTCAAGGATGCCACATAAACGTCACCTCTTCCTCTTGTTAGAAGGAGCCCTCTTTCTCGCGATGCTGCATGTGAATTAAGTCTGGCGTCTGCTAAAGTGCATGAATATCCATATTCGTGATCGGATCAAATCCTTTTCCGAGAATGGAAATGTGCCATTGCAGACACATTTCTACCCACATCTGTACTGAGCAGCGAATGACATTATGTGACAATCTTGTCTGATAGGCGCAGACACTTTACCTCCAGAGTCAATTTATTGGGGTAGTTTACATTTCAGGGAGTGAGGGTGAAGGCTGGCTGTGACACAGTGAAGCCAGGTAATGGGTCTCTCAACGGAAGCAAGCGGAATATGAAACAAGAGACTACTTCATTAAAAAACCTGCTATCTAGGTCACATGAACTAACTGCATAAAGATCACTGAATTATTAACTATAATTGGGGCACCTAGTTGAAAAAGATTGAATCAAATGAAGGAACCTTTGATAGTATGTTTATAAAAGGGATTCTAGCACCTAAAAAACCCCCTTACACAGTATAATAAGCCACAGAAGTACATCTCCGTTGCATTTTCTGAAAATTAAATTGTGTCTGACAATATAAATAGCATAATGATTGTTGCTTCCTGACTGCCAAGCAATAATCAAAATGTTAATATGAAAAGAATTTCTTGACTTGCAGCACTGTATGTTCATAATTAAGTCAGAGAGAGAGGACTTCTCCATTCCCCTGGAGGTAGACCAGGTTAAATTGAGTTGAAAATGAGATTTTAGCATCCCCTGCAATAATAGCGGGGAGCTGAACTTGGGTATGATCTCTGTTAATAGAGTGAGAGCACAGGAGAATTTGGTGTTACGCTGTGAATAGAGGCAGAACAGGTGGAAACCAGGATCCTTTTCATGAACAGGCATGAAGTCAATTAGACAGGAGAGAGGGAGTGTGAAGAGGGGTGGGAGGAACATGTGCTCATAGGCAGGAGGAACCTGGAGCCGGTGTTTTGGTAGATGTCACGTGACATGGATAAAGAAGCAGACTTAGTCCTGTAGAAGAAAACTAGTTCTGCGCCAAGTTTTGATGTTCATTATCGTTGGAGATGGTACTCTGAGGAAGAAAAGAGGTCACATAAATGCCTTTCTTTCTTGATATATTCCCAATTAGACTTTTAGTCAATGTTTAATGTAAACAGTCAATATATGCCACAAATATCAGGATTGTTTGGGGTTGATTCATCCACATAATGAAACTTAATTTAGCCTTTTCTCAGCATAGGCTTTTGTATTCTTCTAATTTAGTGCTGTAAACGTAATGCCACCTTTTTTTGTTAGCTAGCATGTTACTCCTTCTAGAATCTATAGCTATTCAAGAATTTTGCTAATCAAACTATAGCTTTAAAAAGGTTAAATGTCACGGTGGAGTTGCTGGTTACAGTTAAAAGGATAATGGCTTGTGAAATTCAACATTTTGGCTGTTGCAATCTTGAGACATTGGACCTATTACTCCTATTACTCCTATTAACTAGGGTGAAGTTATTCGCTAGCACCATTGCTAGCTAGCTAGCTTGGTACAGAATGAACATCATGCTGTATTTAACAGTTGAGACTACATAAAATGTTCACCGACTTAATAAATCCAGTGTGAAGAAATCATTTTCTTGTAGTGCTCTAAGCTTAATGCCACCTTTTTTGGCTAGCTAGCATTTTACCGCTTCCAGAATTAGCTTTTCAAGAATTTAACAAATCAAAGTAGTATTAAAAAGGTGTTAAATGTTATGGTGGAGTTGCTGGTTACAGTTAAAAGGATAATGGCTGGTGAAATTCAACATTTTGGCTGTTGCCATCTTGAGATTTTGGATCTAGATTTGACTATATTTGAATGAGAGTGTGAAGTTATTAGCTAGCACCAGTGCTAGCTAGCTAGCTAGCTTGGTACAAAATGAAAATCATGCTGTATTGAAGAGTTGAGACCACAAACTAATTGGAAAAATGTTTACTGTCTTAATAAATCCTGTGTCAAGGAATCATTTTCTCACAGTTCTCTAAGCAAAAGTCGCCTTTTCTTGGTTAGCTAGGATATTACAGCTTCCAGAATTAGCTTTTCAAGAATTTAGCAAATCAAACTAGAATTGATAATATCATGGTGGAGTTGCTGGTTACAGCTGGCTGTAATGGCTGGTGAAATTCAACATTTGGTAGATGCCATCTTGAGATTTTGGACCTAGATTTTGACAATTATTTCCTTTTCTCACAGACTTGTATACAATCTGACTCCTTTTGCAACCAGAGTAGTAGCCACCTGCTGGCCATTAGAGAGAATGCAGGTTTAAGGTACTTCTGCAATGGCTTCACTTTTTAGTGAGGTTGCCACTTGGTTCATCATAATGAAGCCACCCATTGCATTGACGTGTGTCACTAATATGTTTAGTGCCATGGCATAAAGGAATGAACATTGGTAATACTTTAAGTGGGGGCTAGCCCATTATTCTGCTCATTATTTTCTCAACTAATTATATGGCTTATAAGTAAAAATATTGAAAAATGTCCATCATGATTTTCTAGCCCGAGGTGACATATTTTCTGTTTTGTTCAACGGTTCAACAGTCAAAAACCCAACGGCATTATAGCTAACCCTAACCCTAACTTATTGGGATTGAGAATTTAAAAAAATCACAGGCCTTATCCATTATCTACTTTTCACAATATCAATCAATGCCTTACAGAAACACTGTTTTATTCATATAAACGGTACATGCATACACTGGACAAAGGACATTCATTAAAATTGAAAATAGTTAGTTAGCTTTAATGCAATAAATGTGATTGTGTTTCCATATGCTGTAAGTGAACATTTCAGTTATATATACATCTTCATACAGAATGAATCAATGATATAACACTCATGCTCTTCGAGTCATCTCCATACATGTGTTCAATTGAGATTGCTTACAACATGGTTGCTGTGGGGGCTATAGAGAGCGTCTTTCAATTAAACCCTGTTGTCTTTAACATTCCAAATATGCCATTAAGCTAATTGGTGAGATGACTCCTTATGATCCATTGTGGAGGATGATGAGGGTGCAGGCCTCATCAGTCCCCTCTCAGCCCAATTCGTCGGCCTTTCATTGTAATCTGCTTCACTAGGCGCACTCTTGCCCTCCCCATTAGGACTATCCCCAGTGGAGAGCCTTTTCCTGCATTACACTGTAACAGGCTTGTTAATAATACATTAATGAAGAGCTGCTCCTCCAGATTAGGTGGTGGCCCCTTGATAATGGGGAGCTGGAGGAGGGCCAGGCAATCACCTCACTGTTGTAATCTAACCTTGGGTTAAATAAGCTTTTGTTAGTGAGAGAGAGAGCATGAGAGAGAAGGGGGGGTGGAGGGGGGGTGACAGAGAGCATTCGCCCAAGGAAATGTAAATGACTCTTTTGTCTCAGACAAGGGTGAAAATATGAAACGGTGAGGAAGCAGAACTAAAGCTCGCTGCTGTTTGTGGGTTAGCGTACATAATTGCATGGTGGAAACACAATTACCAGATACTTTAGGAGATGACAGGTGACTGTTGCTCTCTGCCTGTGAAGTGTTGCAGACAGAGTGAAATGCAGCACTGTCAGCAAGTGCATGGCAGCGATCGTTCCTTATATGTCAGATTTTTCCCTGTTCTCCGTGAGTGACGGTCCACGCTCGCACACGAGATGTACTGCTCCGGGTTTGGAATCCCTGCTTGCAAATGTATTCTGATGCTAGCAATCAACAAACAATAAACACAGGAAAAAATGCCAAAGAGTTTGGCTTAAATATTTTAAATACCCGGCGCTCTTTTTGAATGGTATTCCACTCTCAGGATGTATGTGCTTGTCTTGTCTGCGTGCTGTTTTGGCAGCATCTTCCCCCTGTCTGTCTCCTAATAGAAATCTTGATAGAAATATCAGAAGGAGATTTTAATCACAGGGGTGTTGTGCATGCTTACTTATCTGAACCACAAAGGAGAAAAAGAATTTCCAGCCGACGCTGTCACCCCTCTCATACGGCAGCCTCTGTCAGGGAGAAATGTGCCTTAAGACACATCTCCCATTCAGGCTATGTAACACTTGCCAAACTGCAGCAAACTTAACAGCAGCTGAGAACAAACGGAATGAGGAAGCGATAGGAAAATAAGATTGAATGAAATGTTTCCTAGAGTCAAATACAGTATGTTAAAGGAGAGCCTTGAGAGAAAACATTCAGGGGGAGAAGGTAAACACAACCATTAAGTTTCTAACTGAGACAGAGTGCACAGGGAATTTGGATCGTGCTTTCGTCTCCTGATCCCCCCCACCCCACCCCATCCTCCTCCACCTCCTACTCCAAACCCAGTCTTTGTTTTGTTTTGTTCCTGAGGGTGTTTTGATGGGGACAAATTTTAAAATCCACTGCTCAAGTATTTAATTTGAACTTTTGAAGATGAGACCCAGTCAGTAGTTTGACAACCAGTTCAAATGTTATCACAGGATTAAAAGGGTGATAGCAGCGGTTATCAGCCTCATAGATGGGTTAGAAGGGGCCCGCTGCAGCTTCTAGTATGTTCGGAAATTCAGCCTATTAAATGGGCTAATGAATTAGTGTCCTCCTCTAGTGGCTGGGATAATAATAATTACAGGAGCAAAGGAGGAAATTATGTAGTATTAGGAACAACAGAGTCCACTCCATGGATGTATGAAGAGAACTGGATACAGCATTGGAGGCAGAGCCCCATTTAATCATATGATAGTGTCCCAGTAGTGCATGAAGCCAACGACTTCTGTGTATTTAATTTCCCAGATCGTCTATTCTTCCACACCGTGGGGCTCACAGAGCAAGTGCACTGGAGACGTCCATCGGCTGAGCCGGCTAACAAACTTCTGGTCTAGTCCTGCACCAACTTGGGGATAAAATAATTTAATCGTGCAGCTGATCTAGACTATCTAAAGCTTTCCAAAAGTAATGAATCCAATTCTGCTAGAGAAACAAGTAATTTTACAGAGGTTGTGACCAAGTGGCAGCTTCCAGTGCTGGAAAGTGAAGCAAGTGTGAAAATGCCAAGAACTGCAATTCCTTGACTGGCCACTTGATGCTGGCTGCAAAAAGACTCACTGACCTCCATGTTAAAACGCCCAACTTTACAGCAGAAATAAGCATTTTACAGCCTGGTATTAAAAATGATTTTGGTCACTTAAGTTAATTTTTTTACTTAATTTTATATAACTCACCTGCATAATAGCTAAGGGTATGAACCAGGTGCTAGAAGGAGTCTGGCACTGCTAAAATGGCCAGCGCTATGGGAGCCACTTTGAGCTGCATTTTGGCTCTTCAGAAACTTATGGGGGATGTCACTGAGACTACATCCATATTTTATACAGTCTATAGTTGTGACGCTTTAAATAATGTAACAAATGTAAGTGTATCATGGCACCATGGCATCACTTGGTGGACCCGGAAGTTGTAATTCTACTGTTTGGCGGCTGTGAGTCAAAGTCAAGCCATATTCCTTGGTGCTTGGTCCATACAAGGATGAAGATATGGTGGTGGATGGCTTTAACCTAGGAGACCTGGGTTTACATCTTGTGTAAAACTACCTTCATTAATGTGAGGTATTTAATTCAAACCATGATATTTATTTCTAATTAAACCTAACCATGTACTTTCTTTTCCCCAAATTAACAATGTATGTTTGGTGCCTAAACCTATTGACCTGCTGTAAATATATTAGGTGGAGCATGCACCCATATGTATAAGGCTGACAACATATGATAACAGATATAATGGGCTGAGAAGACTTGAAATGGGTGAGTCTGAAGGAGTGAAGGCCATGTCAACAAATTTCTCTGCTCCTTCACCTCAAAGCACAAATCGGCTGGAAACTGTAAACGAAACGTCCCCCTCTGTAAAGTTACTGCCAAGAAACTCCACTAAATCCAAGACATGCCTTCTACTTTTGTCTGTAATAAATAAATAACAGCACAAATAAAACTTTGGGGGAGTGGATTAAAAATAAAGAGCGTCTGCTGGAGTAAAGTCAGTCATGTTCAATTAAGCCCTTACAACCAATGTTCTTTCTAAAGTTGGGGTAATTTGAAGCTCCCTGATGTTTTCATACAGCCCTTTTCTACTTATCTTCACATAAAAGGGGCAGTTCAGAAATTGTTGTCCCAAAGTAAGTTCTAAAAGACCTTCAAATCATTAAGTATGAGTTTTCAAAGAGCTGCCGATTGAAAGCCAATGGGAAAGTCCTCACACTTTTATCTAGGATGTTAAAGAAAAAGATGAGGATCTTGAGCCTGGGCCTTTCAGATAAATGAATATATTTAATTTTTGAAAGAATCACAGACTTGGTGTCTTTGGTCCTCATGCCTACTGGGACCAAGGCGTGAAGAAGTCAAAGTTTTTTTTTCTCCCTCTCTCCATCTCTCACCCTGCTGTACTCATAAAGAGGAATAGGCCCTGAAACCTCACTGGGCCTCTAAGTTGATTTATTTATCAGGTCTACTCTGCTCCCGAGTGATGGCTGTGTGTGATGGATACCCAGGGGTGGGTCTTCGCAGAGCATCCCCCCTCGTCCTCCTCCCCCTTCCTCCTCCTCGCTCCCTCGTCGTGGCATCAGAGCTCACGCCTGACACCGGGCTTTCATCGCGGGGGCACGGCTCAGGCCCCTGCTCCTAATGAATGCCGAGCGGGGCTGATGCTGCTGCTAGCATTTGCAAGAATGTGACTGACCAGGCCATTAAACACAGACAGGTTAGGTTTCACATTCCCACAAGTCCCTCATCCCCCTCTGCTGCAGACGTGGCGCTGTGCTGTACGTCCTACCCATATGCCACAGCTGTTTGTTTAGCCCTGAGAGAGCTCTCTGTCACCCTGCCAAAACTGTACTCCAAGAGACTCCTGGAAACCACACATGCAATACAACAAAACAGAAACTCCCTCATCAACCTGGAATAGGAAGAAAGACAGATAGACACAATGAAAAAAAAAACTGTAAGTGTATGAGAGACACTGGCTCTCTTTCTCAGGGAAAAACACAACTTTTAGGTCTCCTGCCGTCGAGAGTCCCAAAAAGTCCTTTTGTTATTTGTTCCAAAATGGCTGCTGTTGGTTACAGAAAACACTTGTTTGTTGTTGTTTGGTTTTTGTCGCCGTGTTCCAACATGTTTACGGCGCGGGGACCCGCTGATAGAAAGAACATCTGGCTTTTGTGCATAGCTGAAAGAGCACACATATATTATACATGATGTTCTGTACATCTGCCAAAGAGGCAGCCTGTATGTTCCTCAATCAGTGCAAACACAAAAACACATAATAACACACTCTGTCTCTGGTATTTGCACCTAGCCAAGCATCATATTTGACTATTCTCAATTCAAATATATTCTAGATTACTTTGTACAGGATTAAAAAAAACACCAAAAAAAGGAGTTCTTAGGTGCGTTTTGTTGCACTTAAGGGGCAGACAGAGTTAAATATTGAGTTTTCCAATTAGGGAAGTTCTCAGAGAAAACAGATGGATTGCCAATGGTGTTACAAGCAACACCTGAATTCTGTCAATAATTATACAGTGCTCGGGTTGGGAGGTAAGACTAGCTGAAACTATCAACTCTCTTGACATAATAAGCACCTCTTTTGTCAGCAGAAACATTTGTGTTACACTGTATCGTACTGTACTGAACTTCATTTTTAATCAGCTAAAGACATGGCCACATGAGAGCCTGTGGCAGAAATGTTTGCATCAATTAATTGCCACTTAGGGACTATGCATCACTGACTGGCCATGCAAAAAGAAAATTAATGTTATACAATGCATGAAAATGCTTCAACTTGCCATATTTGAACACTAAATTGTCCAGTATAACACGCATGCCAACCATCTGAACACTCAACAGTAATTCCTTTGGGGTCTGAGTTAGTGAGGTTCCACTCACCATCTGTTTCATGTCTGTTATGATAGCAGGAACTCTCACATCTTTTCAAAACCAGCAAAGGAAAATAAATTATACCAAAGCAGCTTTTCTCTAAGAAAAACTTCCAATTAAAATAGAAGCACAGGAGTATGATATTTGTGTTTATTAGTTACATAGCGACTGAAATCGGGGGACAACCATGCCCCCTAAAGATGTTAATATAAAATTAATTTACATTAGCAAATAGTATTTGTCAGGAATATAATGCTATTAATGATTTTATTATTATCACTATAATTATATTTTTGCAGATTGTTCCCTGCAATGCATTTCCTACATTATCTGCATCTGGCAACAAGAGCATAATAAACATTTTCCTGGCTATGTTTAAAGGAAAACATAATTTTATTACAACCGGGGTTTTATTATACTGAGGTTCTATCAACCAAAATACAATCAAAGTACTTTGAGCAACATTGAGATTAGACATGAAGCAAGAGTGATAAGTGATTAGACTGGTTGAGAACAAACCCAGATATTTTTCAAATTTATTTGGATGTGAAACAAAGGTGAATGGGAAAAAATAAAACTTAAACTGTGGTCAACTTCATGGTTCACAATGGACTTTACCTGCCAACATTTTGGGAGAATTTAGTTTGATTTAAAGTAACAGATTACTCAGATCTTGAAGATCTCCAGTTCGGCACCTCATTATCAGTAATAGTTTTTAGATCTCACCTTCATTTGTTATACTGAACAATTTTGTGTTCGAATATGGCAAGTTGAAGCATTTTCATGCATTGAATAACATTAATTTTCTTTTTGCATGGCCAGTCAGTGATGCATAGTCCCTAAGTGGCAATTAATTGATGCAAACATTTCTGCCACAGGCTCTCATGTCGCCATGTCTTTAGCTGAATCAAACAGAAATTCAGTACAATATGATACGGTGTAACACAAATGTTTCTGCTGACAAAAGAGGTGCTTATTATGCCAAGAGAGTTGATAGTTTCAGGTAGTTTTACCACCCAACCCGAGCACAGTATAATTATTGACAAAATTTGTTTTTCAAAATTTCGTCACCTTTAGTTGTCACACTTTTCTTTGTTTGTTTGGCCATAGTAAGGCTAGCAGAGGCCGGGAATAAAACATACGCTGCTCCATACACAGGTGGGCTGGAGAGAGAATCTGTCCCACCAACCTGTCTGATAAACAACACATTCTCTTGCCAGCATGTCAGAGTCAGGCGCTTTGTCACATCTGATACAGACACACATCAGTTTTAGACGTGTCAGAGGTGGTGTGTCACTTTCGTGACTTATACGCATCTTTTCCTTCATATTATTATCAATTAAACTTTGCACCCTTATATATTTTCCATCACTCTAAGTATCTAATATTGCCACAGATAGGTTTACATTGTAGTTCATTGAAAGCCCAGATGCTAAAGGGTGCCCTGTGCATCTGTATTAGACGCATCTATGCATCTGTATTTCATTCTTCAGCTCTGGGAGTTGCTGCTAGGAGGGCACATTTAGAGATTCAGGGCCTCGCTTATTGTTTTCTTCATGACGTGTGCAGTGACAGTGAAAATGACCCATGGACAGTCAGAATGACATGCCAGCAACATTACAACTTTTACTACAGTTTCATTCAATGTCTATACCCTATCTGTAGAAAAAAGTCACAGACGTGAAAAATATTTATAAATATTTATTTGAATCTTTACAATTAACAGCCCCACAAGACATTCTATTATGGACAACCTTTATCAAAGGCAAACTCAATGTAAAAGACAGGCAGCTGTATGTGTGGACACCAGTGTTGGGGGTACAAAGTAACATATTACAGTACTCAGATTACTTTTTGTTGTAGTGAAAAACGTAACCCATTACTTTTTTTCATCAAGTAATTAGTAAGTTCTATGTTAAGGCCGTTTTTGTTAATTTTGTTCTTCAACAGCTGCACTAGGTTGACCCGCAAGGCTATGGGGAGCCCACTTACAATTCAGTGAGCCTCGTCTCAAACACGACTAAAGCCCTGTACATTCTCCATAAGAACAGAGAAATATGTTCTTGTTCTCAAGGTGGCAAGAACAAGAAAAAAGTTATTTCTGGCCAGGACCTTCATGCTTTACAAGAAACTCCACTGGAGAACTCCTTGGAAGTCGTCATAGGGCCCTCCTAGCACACAGTCTTATTCAAATTCAAATTTCTGACCAATCAAACAATAGTTCTTGGACACCACTCAAGAACAAAGTTCTGCCCGAATGATGTGTCAAGAACAGAGAAATCTGTTCTCTCTCCCAGGGCTGAAGGAACAAAATGACATCATTCTGTTCTTGCAGCCCTAAGAGAGAGAGAACAAATTTATGTTCTTTCGGAGTATGTATCAGCCTTAATACGCTACACTTATTACATGTACCATTATCAGTAAAGGAGGCTGAAGGGTAGCTAAAAATTTGACACACTGAGCAGGAGAGGGAGATGCTATTGCTAGCTGTTAAGACAGAACTTAATAACATATAAACAGAAGATATTAGCAATAAAGTTCATGTAAGAAGGAAGGAGATATAAGTGCTTTAGCAAAACTAGCCAAGGTGTAAATAAAGCGAATAATTATCCGCCATAATGTGTAAATATGAAACTTTATTTAGCGAAAGCAGCAAGCAGACACATGCTCACCATTAGCAATATTAGCCACATACAAGGTTTTCACCATTTTGACAATGTCTTGTTTTGAATCACATGTGCACTTTACATAATGGAAGATAATAACATTTTTTTTGTATGCTGTGGTAATGGTTTGTATGATCAATAGATAAATAAATACATTAAATTGAATATGTTATGCTTTCCATGTTTTCTTTTGAGAACTTCATTAGTTACTGTCAATAAAGAGTAACTTAGTAAGTGCGGCCCAGTCATACAGTAACAATGGCTAGCTACACAGCTGTACAGTACCAAGTTGGCTTTACAGCAAGATTGCCAATAACTTGATACTTTGTGAATATTGGCCCCCAAAGTATATTGTGAGTACACCCAGGAGTAGTGCGTGTATGTTTTTTCCTAAACACACTGAACAAAGCAAATTAATTGTATATAAAGGTATTTTGAAGGTGTCACAGATTCAGACAGCAACTACATTGTGTCCTACACTCACACGTATGCACACTCAAAACAAATTCTAAATAGATGGGGTAAATTCGGTCCACTGAGTAATGCATCTCACTGTTGGCTTACAGTCCAAAATATGTCATATTGTCCCCTGACACAACACAGCACACCTTGTGCTTTTTGTGTCACATCTATTTGCTGTCAAGTGGTGCAAGTGTGTACTCAACATGTAGCACAATCTGCACTTCTGTTCTCACAGGAAAGTTTCACTCTTCCATGCTGTCTAGCCGTGAGAGTGATAATTGGATAATGAGTAAATAAACTGCTGGAGTCTCTGTGTTTTCACTCTTCACATAAAAATGGTTAAATGTACAACTAGAACTGAACACACACCCACCTACTCACCCACACACACACACACACTCTGACGCTCTTTCCAACACTACTGAGGTAAACTTGTCATAGAGGGAGCAGCTATTTGGAGGCCATCTTGTTGTGTGTGTCTCCCTGGCTGAACTGCAGGGAACAATGACAGGAAGGAAGCAGGCTGGAGGTGAGTGAGGTGTGAGAGCCCTAAGAGTGTGTATCCAAGCCCTAATTAACTCTCTGCTGCTTCCTCTCTCTCTGGCATTCCTGCCTTCCTGGGGCACATGCCAGTTACACGGATGGTGTGTGTTTATATGCATGTGTGTACTGTATGTGTGTGTATTTGCGAGCACCATAATATCACTGTCACCATCGTTTGTTCCTGTGCTCCCCTCCTCCTCCCCTCCCTCCCGTTCGCCTGGCACGCCTGCCCTCCTGTGTCAGGTTTTGTGAAGCATCCTGAAGCCACCGGATGGAGCATAATTACCCTCTGCTCGCCGTGAACCCTTGTCCCCCAAACAAGAGCTTTCTTAGACTGTATCCATAAACAAACCAGCACCACCCCCCTCCTCCTCCTCCACCAACACCTCCTCCTCTTCGTGATGTGCCACCCACTCATTATGGGTGTTCGTCTCACTGTAGACCTGGTCAGAGAGTGCCCCTGAGTCTGACAGCAGCTTTTTAATGACATCTCAACATGGTAAATGTTCTCTAACAATACTGTCTTGTATAGTAGGTTCTGACCCTCTTCTTAAACTAGAAAAGTCAGCTATAAGTACGACCTACGACAGGGGGGCTGCTACTTACTGGAAATGTATAAAACTAAAACAAAAATAAGCGATTTATTTATCCGGAGGTGCACCAGCTGCCCGGACCCTCATTTTGCTAAGCCCATCGCTTTAAGTAGCCTTGTCAGAACTTGATGCGAGCCATTAAAGGCAGTGATGATGCACTACGGCACCCCCCCCACTCTGACAGCCGCACTGTCGCCGCCAAGCTGCAAAGCTTTAATACATGACTAGGAAGGCGTCCAAAGACCAGAATAAATAAAGGAGGGAAAAAGATGAAATACATGCGACAGTGAGGCAGACAGCTGAACAAACGCAATGACTTAGAAAATTTGCCTAACAGCTCACTCTTCCCCCACTCTTTACACAATCAACCATGTAAATTATTGAGATATCATGAAAAATAAATAGTTCAATAAAAAATAAGGCTCTGTGAAGGCCCAATTATGCTGTTTAGCTGCATATATCAGTTTTTTTCTTGGTAATGAATGGAATGAAAAACACTATTGTTTATGTGGAAAACAGTTGAGATCTAAGAAATGTTGGAGTGTCTCGGAGTATGGAGTAGATCCAAAGCAAAGAGGGCTCAGACCACCACATAACACGGCTAGCTGCCAGCTTTTATCTCTCCATCCAACAAGGTTATCTAAGAAATCAAATCAGGTGAACTTGACATGGCTCACTTCCAATCCAAGTCAGGGTAGCTCCGTGGCTGCAACGGCACCATCTTTGAAGCATTAGCTGAATGAGTCCTGCAGAAGAGAGAGTGCAAAGGCTGTGTTAAATGTCCATTGTTTTAACGGTTTGAGGCTTTATCCCTGTGTTCTCCAGTGGCGCTTCCTCAAAGAGTAATGCCCTGGGAGTCCAGGCGCTTTGAGCTGGGACTAGCCCTCTTCCTCTGGTCCTTACATGTGATCTCCTTGATTTTAATGAGGCCACATGGACCCCCTGTGATGTGCTTTGGAGGATGGGGAGATCCCGCGCTCGCTCTGAGGCCGTGATGGTGGTTGAACACCAGTGACCCCTTCTCCCCCACCCCTCGGTTCTGCCTGGGCCTCTCAGGCACTTCTAATGTTTTATTAACCAGGTTCACTGGTTCACACTCTTCTGAGGAGATACAACAGCCTGTCAATCATCCGTCTGTATAAAGTGCACTGTAGATTCACAATGGAGCCTGCATGTATCACATGCACTGGATCGATAAGAAATCTTTCTGACTGCTTCACAGAGGATGTTGACAATGTGCTGCGCCTGAATATTAATCAGACCTTGGAGTCCTCTGTATACATCGACAGCCCAAAGGTAGTAATTAAACAAACACACAAATTAGTCCTGTCATGTAAGCATCATTGAAATGTATGCATATGATCGTTGAGTGTATCAGCAGCACAAGCACAGTGTCAGAAACATGCTGCTGGAGTTGCTGCTAGCAGCATTATGCCTAAAGACAGTGGCAGGCCAATGGAAAGACATTATGTATGTTGGTCAAGGGTGGTTCCAGACCATAGACTGTATAAATATTGGACATAGTTACCGTGATGTGATGCGTTACACTCCTCGCAATCTTGTGTCGCCATCTTGTTTTTGTAAACGGGGAGCAGATCATATTTGAACTGTGGGGGAGTGAAAGGGATCTGACGACACTGATCTGATCGCACCTCTCTACACCGGCAACCTGACTGATTCATGTTAGCATTAACTGGAGAATTAACTGGGATGGTCATTTTGGCAAAAAAACGAAAACAAAATGTACATTACTAACCCAAAAAAAACAGCGACTCCTTGGAGTGTCTGTTAATACAACCAAACGCTGAACAAGACATTTTAATGAACAAAATGTTGAAATAAACTTAAGTGAACACAGTGTAAAAGGCTCAAAGTTATAAGAGGAAACCGGTAAACGTCCTTTTTTTTTTTTTTTTAATGTATTGACACGTTGCATGGATACACATTGCTTTCCTTCTCTCGTGATGAAGGCTCGCTTTGTTAGCCACCTGTCAATCAAAGGTAGCCACGCCCCAAATCATACGATTCTCTATCTTCTATTTTCTTCTAAATTGGGCCATTTTTACACTATTAACATCAAATTGTCTTGAAAAACATTTTTTACTAGCGATTGAGACCAAAGCGTTGTCCTAAAATACATTTCTGAGGTAATAAATCAAGTGAGAAGTTTTCTCATTTTGTATTGAAATGAATGGACAGAAAAGCTTTTGCAGCTGTAGTCAGCGCCCCCTGTTGGACTTTCAGTAGAATGCAGCTTAAGGCACTTCCTGGTTTGCCTCGCTACTCAGACCTTGAGTTTGCTGCTTGTTCCAGACCAGTTCAAATGGAGGGGTAGGCTGGGGCCACATATATGACTATAAGAAGTATCAAATATCTTATAACTTATTGAAGCCACCCACAGCAGGCAGATGTTGGTAACACATTGGAACATATTGGAGCATTTAGCAGCTAAAGAGTGAGAAACCAAAGTAAAGCAAAAAGAGAAACAGAAATGAGAAAGAGACCCCAAATGAATGCTTGTTTTAGTTCATATCTACAAGATGTCTGCTTACCTATTTGCAAATTATTGCCTCCAGCTCCAACATAAGGACAAATTTCCCACTTCTACATTAGAAATGTCAGATTTCCAAACATATTCATGATCAAAGACTGTATAAAAGAAGAGACAGCAACTGTGAAGTCACCTATTTGTTTAAAAAGCCTAGAGTTCAGCATTTTATCTGCAGACATCTTGGTTTTTTGCAGCTAGAAGTGACCATAATTGACCTGAAAAGCCAAATCTTTAGAGTGTCAGTGCAACCCAAATACTGAATGAGACAAATTTAGCTAATCAAAATGTTGCAATTAACTATGATGAACTGAAAACAGATGTAAGATGAAAATACGGACAACAGTAAACTGGACAACATCCAAATTAGACAACACAGTGGTAGCAACTAGTCAAAGGTAGCCCCGCCCTAAAGCAATCCCTGCTTTATCTAGTCTACTCTAAATGAGACCATAAAAATACAACATGAATATCATGCTGTATCGAAGAACACTTGAAACTAGTGATTGAGACCAAAAACCCATTACGGAAAGGAGGTTATAAATTAAATGAGAAGTAGTGTCATTTTCTCATAGACTTTTATACAGTTGGACTTCATTTTGCAACCAGTGCAATTCGTAAGAATGCAGGCTTAAGACACTTCGCATTGGCCTCACTTTTAAGCCCCAGAGGTTGCCATCTGGGATAAACAGTTATAGTTTTATTAACCAAAATTGAATTAGCCCCTTGTACATATCCTGTCTTGTGTTGTCTTTGTCCTTTTTAACTTTCTTAAGTCAATTGGTGCTACGACAAAACAATTTCAGGATTTCAGGATCATTAAAGTAATCTATCTATCTATCTGTCTATCTGTCTATCTGTCTGTCTGTCTGTCTGTCTGTCTGTCAAAAGTCCAAAAGAAAAATTGTATACTTTTTCATCCAGCTCCCTTATAGGGCTCTAGGAATAGATGAAAACATTAACATTATTTTTATTTCCATTAAGAGTTGTGAAACTGTGCTGAAACGACTGAAATCTAAGCTTCTAGGGGGTGCTAGATTTAGACCATGAAAACATCTGAAAACATCTCCCTGTGCACATGAATGTGTGTGTGTGTGTGTGTGTGTGTGTGTGTGTGTATGTGTGTGCGTGCATGTCTGTTGGATGATTCGTAAGACAGTGAAAGAAGGCGTGTCAGTGTCACAGTATTGTGTATTATAGGTGTCTGTGTGTGCTTTATTGTATGTATTCACACACACATCAGGGGATGGCACTGAGTCAAAGGCGACACAGCTGAAGGTGAGACGGGAACACAGGGGTAAGACATGGGAGAGAGGCAGCAGGCCTGCACAGGATGTGAGACGGGCCTGTCATGTCAGCATGTGGCTCTGCACCTTCTCTGACACAGCCTTACACCGCTACAGTGTGTTTGATGCTTAATTGTTCACATTGTTTACATTTTCACCTTCCATTATAGAAATCCATAATTTCACCTTGGAGATTTGTGTAGGTTTTAATCATAGAGATGTTAATTTTGGATAGGGTGTCACTTATCATTAACCCTATGGGGATTTATGCTGTCTGCTTTTTAATTGTGCATTGGTTAAAACACTGCAGATACAAATGTGGCTTTTATGTATTTTATTACTACACTTATTTTGGCACTTAAGGATATTTGTCAGGGTGTTGATTAAAGTAAATAGGAGCGAATGCCAACTACAGGTGGAGATAATAGCGAGTAGAGGCTATAGGTGAAGGACAGACAGCATACTGCCTCTGAGTCTGAAATGTGAAGCCAATAAGGAAATGCCTTGAAGCTGCATTACTTCTACTGGTCAGCAGGGAGCGTCACCACTCCAATTCCGCAGCTCAATTGTATAGAAGCCTATGAGAACTGACTCCACTTTTCACTTGAGTGATTAATTTTAATTTTTTTTCACAGGGTGTTTTTGGCTCATGAATAATATTTGTTACACTTTGGTCACCTAATTATTTAGCAATCAATTGTAATAAAAGACACTTTAAGAAGTAGGGATGGGCGTTTGGAAGAAACCTGCCAACTAGAGCATCTATACCGTTAATGAACAATTAATCGATTAATCACTGTTTTTATACATACTCCAGTATGTATAAAAGTATGCATACATCGGCAAAATAAAAGATATATATACAGTATTATGCAAAAGCCTGTTTGATAACGGACGCTTTTATTTTGAAAAGGATAAAAAGAGACTTCCTTTTGATCGTAAAACTAACTCACGTGAGATGATACTGTAAAGATAACGTCAAGGAGTTCAATGTTTTATGTTTTAGCCCCTGAAGAGGCATGAGGTTAGTTTTCACAGTAATCTTACATATTTAAGTGTGTTTTGTGTTTAAATAAGTTCTGGATAAAATTAACCCTAGTAATTTATGCTAGCAAGGTTTGATATAGTAAATTAGTTTTGCTCAAATGAATACTCTTTCTGTGTGTTTTATAATTGTTATTGCAACTTTCAGTTTGCAAACTGTAGCTTTATCCAACTTAATTCTCAGCTCATTGGCTTATTGACGTACAGCTGCAGAACTGATACGCAATAGTCATCATCATCAAAATTAAAATTGACCAAATTCATAACAACCATTAATGGATCATTGATTTCTTAATAAGGAGTAAGTACATTTTATTTAAAGCCTATTTTTCACAAGCCAAAGTGACCATCCCAATTCAATGTAAATGTACACTGCAGATCACTCGCTAACCAAGCTAGCTAGCACAGGCGTTAGCTGGTGACTTAGCATTTGCTATACTAATGCTATCTGGCCTGCTGGTCTGGTGTCCACAGCTCCAACCTCTCAACCAAAGATGGTCACTTCTGACTCCAAGAAAGCAACAATACACAAAACACATTGGGTTATGCCTTCTTAATCTGGACAATCTCACAATATCTTGGCCTCTGCTACATCGATTTCAGTGATATATTTTATGGACTTGCAATACTGAATCTGCATTCAAGGCTTTCTATACAGATATAGCTGTCGTTAACTTTAGTTTACTGGCTCCGTTTTGGTGACTTGATCATCAAACATCTCTGTGAGTTGAAGCTCAGTTCAGCTGTCACTTACACTCTTGTCATTGTGGAGTGAGACATAGATAAAGCACATTAAGTGCCATACAGGGTTTAGAAAAAAGTATGCTGGTCTTGTTTCTTAATCACTCAGGAGTTCCGTGTTTCGTGTTTGCCACTTGTGTATGATTTCAATTCACAGACATGTACGAGAAAGCCCAAAAGTATTCACGTAGTTAATGGAAGCTGAGACGGCATTAACTTGCTCTTATGTATCCAGAATGAGGAGGAGTCACTTCATGCAGACACACAACATTGTTTTTGCTATATGTGTGAGGACATGCATGGCCTCGAGGCTTTCCTCCACCATACATGATACTCACCTTAACCAACAGCCCCAAAATCAATCCAAAAAATGTCTTCACAAACACATTGGACAAAATCGCTCACAATGAGTATAGATTTACTCACCACACACACACACACACACACTCGGAAGCGAAGCCTATATGAAGCATCTGTTCCAGTCACGGCATCTCTTTCTCAATTATACCAACATTTGAATCCACACAAGTCATTACCGCTCACCTAAAACAGCATTACCAAGCGGAGGAAGGGGCACACACCTCAACACTTGTTCTAAATCTAATTTCATTTTGAAACTCGCCCGTACCTGCTGGATTGGGTCAGCGGTTCCACCACTGAGAGCCCGCAACAGTCTGTTTTCAATTGCTATTCTAAGTGGATAAACATGAACTTAAAGAAGCATTGAGAGTTATTGAGTTCAGCTCATCTCTGTCCTCCCTCCACCCAGCTATCGCTGTGTATCGTATGTCATTGCTTATGCAGCTTCCACTGCTGATAGGTGCAATTAAGTCTGAAAACTTATGAAACAGCTCCACTGACAGATATCTTTGTCAGTCCAAGGCCATATACACATGAGTACAAACAGAGTGGTTCCATTTTATTAAAAGAAAAAGACCTTTTGACTCCACTCATGCTGTAATATTTTCATATATATGTATTATTCTGTATAAAAGTATTTTTAAATTCAAAGAGGGAAGGTTGTTCTCTCTCTGTAATAACTACAGATGGGACTATTTTGGCGCAGTGTATGATATTTTTAGGATGTAGCGTTGATATTTGATGAACAGAAACAGCCGTAACATAAAGTAAAAGTGAGATTTCGTCTGCATTTTGGGTCTTGAATAATAATAATAATAATAATAATAATAATAATAATCCAACAAGTGTGCCTTCACCAATGTTGTTATTAACCAGAATTATGACAAATTATCTAAATAAAATACTTGACGTCATAACTTACTTATCACATTATAACATGAATCATGTCATGTTATGACCATGTTATAACATGAAACTTAAATTGTATATTGTTACAACAAGTTATCTTATAATGTGAAAGTGTCATGTGTCATGTTATAACCATGAGCTTCTAGGTTTTAACATGAAACTTTTTCCTGTCATAACAACATACTCATTACAATAACTTGTAATGTAATATGTAATATTTGAGAATCAGGGTTAGAAGAAATGTAGAAAACATTATGCTTTATTAACTCCATGTTATGACCATGACTTACCATGGTATAACATAAAACTTAAATAGTATATTGTTATAACAAGTTATCTTATAATTTAAAAGTTTAAAAGATAAGTTTGTGAAACAGCCGTAAGATAAAGTAAATGTAAAATTTTATAATAATAATAATAATAATTATTATTATTATTATTATTATAAACCCAACAAATGTGCCTTCACCAATGTTGTTATTAACCAGAATTATGACAAAATATTAAAATAAAATTTGCAACATGAAAACAAAAGCGAACATTTAAGAATCAGGGTTAGAAGATGTAGCAAAAAGTTTTTACAAAAATGCATTTGTCCTGTTTTTCTTCCAATAAATATTGCATGGAAAGTAAACAGATGAAGACGACAGTAATGGCCAGAGCGGTGAGTTTACATTCTGCCACTCGTTTAAAATGGACCCACAGTGGGAGCAGAGAAAAGGCCTTTTCTCTGTGACGTGTGTCCCACAACAGTGTGGTGAAGGACAGGCTCAGGAGAGGAAAGTGACATTTAGGAAGAGCTAAAACAATGGAACAGTAGTGCTTTAATGTCTCATAAGACGTCCTCTAAACATGGCTTTTCCATCTGAAAGCATCTCCATGCTGAGTCAAGTGCACTAACTGTGCATGAAAGAGCTTGTTCCCTCAGGACGAGGCTGCCTGATACCCGCAAGAATAAACTGGCCTTTAACTGCCGAGCTGCACACAGCTCAGATACACAGAGTGAAGCTCCCAAACAAGACCAGAACCAGAGCTGCACATCTGCACGGAGCCCATACTGCTGCCAACAGCCTCTCACATATAAGACCTGATAACTAATGACATGAGTGAATCTTTCAGTTCTTTGTTTTCTGTTCATGACATGTAATGAGATAAATCTAAAAATGTTTTAGATGCACATTGCCAAGTGACAGTACGTGCAGGGATTTTGGTTTTAAAAAAAACCCAACAACTTTGGGAACAACTGTATGGAAGATCACTCTGACCAAGGAAATGGGAAAAATAGAAAATAATGTAGTGATGACAACAAATTAAAGGACTGTTGATTCAAAATTATAACTCAGTAAATCCCAAATTGTTATTAAATACGTCACCACTATGAGTTACAGTAAAACATACTATGTAAAAAAAATCTTCACTGTACTTCGCTGTAAAAGTAAAAGAGTTTTCTCCTGTAAATTTAAATGTAAATATCAGCAAAAACTGTAATTTAGACTAAACAATCATGTTATTTTTTAGGTTAATTGTGTCTTTGTGATATTATGGTATTTCTCCATTCATTTTATAACATTTTAAAAATTATTTTTACAGTTTAAGTTTTGTACTATTCCTTGATTTACGGTAATTACGTGTCTACTACGGTAATATACAATTTTAAATCTTACGCCCTATTTTTGATGCAATTTGACAGTGTTTTACTGTAATTTCTAAAAACAGTGAGATAATGAGACAAACCTTTGACAATTAAATTAAATTTAAGTTACAAATTAAACATTTTTTTTACTATAATAATTCTAGGGTAATAAATCAAACCTTTATCATATGATTTTAATCAACAGTATATGTTAACACGTAAACATTAGAACTTACTTTAATTAATTATTTAATTATGATACAAAATTCCAGAATACAAGTCAATATTTAAAAAATAAATAAATGAATTTTTAAAGTTAAAGCTGACTCATTCTGACAAAATTAGTTATTTTGAATAAATCAACTGGGCCACAATTTTACATACTGTGATACATTTTCTTAACTTTTCATTTGTTGGTTGTTGCTGTTGTTGTTGTTATGCTGGACATGAGCTGCCATAACATTGTAAGCACATTTCATCATTTATCTAAAAAATACAACATCCTTAATTTATATTCATAATTTAATTTACCTTAGTTAGTTAGTAATTTAGTAGTTTTATTTTATGAAATACTATCTGTGCCTAGAAATTAGGTCATGGTTCAATATTTTAGGAGGCAAATTCTTTCAAGGAAACAATCTTTAAGTCAAAGCTTTAGAAATAACCATGTAATAATATAGATAATAAGCAAAAGTTACAAGATCATTTTTGACTTTTTAAGTGATCAAGCTAGTCAAAAAACATCATCAAATGATTTATAATGTTAACTAACCGTGAGTATTTTTGTAATTTCTATGTTTCTTCCCCGTTTGTTTGTTTGTTTTTCCTGATGGAAATAAACTTCCATAGAAGTGAAACCATTGCATAATTTATGTTAACAGTACAACATGGATACAATTTTATAGAAGCCTATCCATGCCAGAATGGATTTTTTAGGAAGGAGGAATAAAAACTAAAGCTCACGTTTAGTCAAAATTAAAGGATAAGAATTTTTACACTAAAATCATAAGAAAAGTCACATAAAATGTAAAGGTCACAATGATGACATAATTTTTAAGTAGTATTTTATAGTTTTGACTCATAATGACTAGCATTGACCTCCATAATTACATCATAAGCATCCTATAATTATTAATAATGGATATTTTTGAGTGGGACTGGGCTTTCATACATTTTTCTATTAGTGTTTCATACGGAAAACATCACTTGGTATTAGATTAGATTAGATTAGATTAGATTTGATTTGACTAGATTATATTATATTATATTAGATAGATACCATTAGATTAGATTAGATTAGATAGATAACATTAGATAGATTAGATTAGATTGGATTAGATTAGATCCGATTTGATTTGATACAATTAGATTAGGTTAGGTTAGGTTAGATTAGATAATACTTTATTGATCCCACAACAGGGAAATTCACTTGTCACAGCAGCAAAATCAGCATAAATACTGATCAAGATTATATAAAAGCTTTTACTGGGTCTGAGAAAAATAAAATCGGTATGGACCCAAGCATGGTGAAGACTTGACCTCCGAGTTATAAACACTCCAAGATTTGTTTCTCTTTCTTTCAGACGTACTCCAGATTTGAACTAATGCTTTCCAAGAATGGCCTTTTCTCAAGGTGAGATTAAAATTAATGGAAGCGAGCGTCCCCACCGTGCCCCGCTGGGTTCGCTCACAACAGTTTGGAACAGGCTGTTCATGAAAACAAATATTTTTTGCCAAGTGGCTGTGGCTGTGAAGTACATACGTCCCGCAGCTCTGATTTTACATCCTGTCACATTAATGATTCAAAGCACTCAATATAAATATTAAAAGTAATAGCTTCACTATTCAGCTATTACTCCATCATTCCCTGAAATCATCATAAAACATTCAGAGCCTTTTAGAAAATTTACACACTTGAATTTGATGGCAGGGAAAGCAGGCTGTCAGAGCGCGAGGTCCTGGAAGCTTAAATAATAGTGGAAAGCTGTTTATGGAACATGCTTTATTTATTCATCGTCTCGGAGTAAGGTCTTCAGTTTAGATGGAGCAGGAGAAACGGAGAGACAGAGGGAGGGTGAGACGACACGCGGCGATGGAGAGGGAGAAAATCAAAGTTAAGACCTATCTGGGGAAAAAGCTGAAACATAACTCTTCCCACAGTGCAATGAAAGAGGGAAAAATGCAGAGTCCATGAGATTCTCAGCACAAGGTCAATCAATGGGAGGACTCCGGGTCCAGGAGCAGCTAATGGATTGTGAAGACGCGTAGCAGGGTTATGAATTTTTAACCAGTTCCTCCTTCAGCCCAGACCTCCATAAATCAATGACGACTTATTGGAGAAGATCAATTATGCAAACTTAAAAACATTTAATGACAGATAATGAAGAGGTCCCTGGAGGCGGGGCTGGAACCTGGAACTCGTTTGGGACCTAGGGGGCTCTTAGCACAACTTTTAAGGCCCACACCTTGCTGGACATTAAACCCCTGAATCTGTCAGAAATGCTACAGAATAAGCAGCGATTTTCGCCCCCTGCTCAGTTTAAGTTGCAGAAGAAAAGCCACAGCCCACCTTAAAGAGCTCATGGTATTATTGGCGACATTTTTTTCTCCAAAGCTCATCATAAAAATGCCCCGGGGCCGCCCCCTGTGGTAGTAATCTCAAATCACTGAGCTCTAAACAATGTTAAGCACAAGCGCGCACATTAAAAGACTCTCTGCAAATCTGTCCCCTCCACTCACGTCGTGCACGATGCCTGTGACCCTGTCACCGCATGCTTTTATGTCGTCTGTGTCCTTCGAACAATTCATGTTTAATGTATCACTTCTCTTTTACTTGTCTCGCCGTGCGCTCAGGCTGTTCAAAAGATTGTACAGCAGCTTTAGTGCTTGTTATATCTCTATCGGAAAGAAATAATGCGCCATCTGCCTTTTTTGTGAATTCGGATATTAATATAAGACACCTTTAAAACAGGTGTTTAGGATCAGGTGTGATGGTTTTTTCCAATCCTGACACTGAGTATCCTGCACGATCCGCGGGACTATTTACAATTATCGACTTTGCTCAAACTGTGTGCACACACATGAGACGGAGAGTGGGGAAGACACGGATACGGGGGGATCAAAGTGGATCTAAGCAAATGCATCACGGCGCAGGTCATTTGTGTTTACATCGAGGCAGGGAAATTCATTTTTTATTACTCTAGGCACTGTATCAATCCCATTGACAATTCTCTCCAGATGTTTCTGTGTATCCCAGGGGGGCGTCTGAGCGGCATCTACAGGGCTGATGGAGAGACTTATAACCATGCTCACATCTGTCCCTCTCGCCATTTTTATTTTCTCTGGCAGAGCAACCTTTTCATCACTCTGACAGTGGAAGAGAAAGTGCTTTCTGCCTGTGCTGAACTCCTCTGTAAGTACAGTACATGCTGAAAAAAAAGTGTCTTTTTATGAGTGACGTGTTTGGTTAGATTCTCTGCCGTCCATAATGCCAGAAGGTCATTTTTTTTCCTCTTTCGTCTCCAGTGGTTGAAGGAGGTAAAGAGGCACTTAGCTGCTGATGGGCTTTTCTTCAGACAGGACTCGCTGCTGCTGATTTCTTTGCCCCATTTCCTCTCAATTTTTTCCAAATGTACCTCTGAGACACGTAGTCAGATAATTACGTATCATTTGGAATGACATTTCATTTACTCATTTGCTGTGTCATGGTGCCACATTTTCTTGTCATTTATTAAATCTGTTTTTCAGATACACTGTATTTTGTAAATCAATGCTCATGTCACCGTGCTGTCTTGATTTAAAAGATGTGATTTATACACAGTGGATGTTTGCTCATTGCTGTCATGCCAGAGAAAGAAAAACGGATCAGTATCACATTATAACTTGAAAAGTTTATTGTTGTAAAAATGTTGTTATTCATGTTATAACAACAAATGTTTTGTGTTTTAACTACATATTTCATTACAGCATACAAACTTTTCTTGTTATAACAATTCATGATTACAACGTGACATGTTTCACATGATAACAATAGGTTATCACTTTATAACATGAAAGGTTTTACGTTATTCCATTTACTTATCCCGTTACAACATTAAATGTTTATGTTATAACAATAAGGAATCACGATAAAACATGAAATAATTACTCATCACAATATAACATGAAATGTCTTATATTATACCAATTTCTTATTAACCTGATAATTAATTGTTATAATGTACAACATTTCATGTCATTTCATGTCATAATATGACATTTTTACATTGTAACATGACATCTTTTATGTTTCAACATGACATTTTTTTTGTTTTTACCTGACATTTTTTACGCTATAACATGACATTTTTTATGTTGTACATGAGAATTTTTTACCATTTTTTACATTATAGAGTGATACTTTTTACATTATAACGTGACACTTTTTTACGTTATAAGGTGACATTTTTTCCATTATAGATTATACTTTTTACGTTATAACGTGACATTTTTTTACGTTGTAACATGACATTTTTTTCATTATACATTTTTTTTTATCACGATAAAACATGAAACTTTGTTTGTTACAACAACAATTAAATACTTGATGTCATAACTAACTTATCAATTTATAACATGAAAATCGTTTTATTATAACAATTTACTATGCACCTTGTTTTAACATGAATCATGTCATGTTATGACCATGTTATAACATGAAACTTCAATAGTATATCGTTATAATGTGAAAGTGTCATGTTATAACATGAAACTTTTCTTGTCATAACAACATATTTATTACAATAACTTACAATAACTAAATGAAAACTTTTCAGGTTAAATATTTCCTATTGTTATAACGTGATAAGTTTGTATGTCAAAATAAGGGGAAAATACATTGAAAATATTTTGTTACAACAATAAACTTTTCAAGTTATTAAATGTTACCGATCTGTTCTTTTCCTTTTTTGGTGTGGCAGCAACACGCTGCAGTAGCCTTAGGATGATGTGAATAAAATAATGTGGATCTTTCCTGTGTGAAAAAAAGGAAAGAAGCATCACATTTAAATAAGAGGAGGTGAGAAAACCCTTCAGAATCAAGGAAATATCTGTGCGCAACAGTATGTATCATCATAACAATTAAGAGGGAGGCGGTAAGGCTAAAAGGAAAGTCTGAAGTGACTAAGTCTGTCTTGGGGTTTGTGCAGGTACATCTTCACGCTCTGCTGGGTCTTGTCCAGACAGGAGCGATGACCCAGAGTCAGGCCAAAATGTTTACTGGCAGATGTGTTTTAAAGGAGCTCTCCTTAGCTGGTCATGGCAGCGGAAAATACCCTGCTGTTCTGTGCATCTGCAATTCTCTGCTCTTCCCAATTCCACCTACAAAATCCTGACCTTTTAAAGAAATGATGGATGAGCTGGCCATGCTACTGTTTCTTCCCCTTTCTCATCTTTTTCTTTCTTTTTTTCCATTCCATTGAAGATTGAAGCTCTGTCTATGTTAGGCTCCGAGGCAAATTCTGCCCCTCCTTTGCTCACTGTTTCAAATCACTTTAAAGTCTGATGCAGGCTTTGGCCAGAGCCCTTTGGCACTTGGCTTCTGTGCAGCGGTTCGCGTCAGGAGCTACGATTTGTGATTTGCAGATGACATGAGCAATGCCTCGCTTGTGGCTGTTGAGGTGGTTTTTATAAAGCAAAGTCAGTAATGTGTGATATGATGTGACTTGGGCTTTGCATCAACACTACTGATAAATTGATCCAGCAGGTAAAAACATTGTTTTCTGTTAAAGGGAAAATATTCCTTGTGATGCAGTAGGTGGGTTTTGTACATGTGGGTCATTTTTGCATAAAAGTGTATTTTTATTTTTCCATTTACTGTGTGTAATTATTGCTATGCATGATCTGTGCATCTGATGCTGTTTGTCATAAAATATGTAGCTACAGACATTCAATAGCATAACTTTGATTTCAAAAGGTCATAATTAAAATTGTATTTTATATGTTATAAAGGTTTTTCTCTCTAAGGAGCTTCACATACTGAAAACATTGGTTAGCGTGCTGCTGGATGTTCACTATTTTAGATCAAGTTATAAATATTTTTAAACTAAAAATGGTACTTCATTTTCACATCAATACTGTTTACAAAATTAATAAGCACCATCAGACTTTGGGTTGGCAAAGACTGGTTATAAAATGATAATCTGTGTTTTTAGGCTCTTTCCCAGATTAAAAGGTAATCATCCTGCGTGCTAACTCTGCTTCTGCCTGCCTGAAGAAACTTCACACACTGATGAACATCATCATCTCAGTGTGATGAAGCTCTATGGCTCTGCAGGTCTTTGCACCAGCCCCTGATCAGCTGCAGCATGTAGCACTAACCACAGCAACGATATATTACATCAGTGGTAAGCTACTTTCTGTTCGTATATATTTGAACAAACACAGAGCAGAAACTGAGCTATGACAAATATTTTAATATATACTGTACTTCAGCATATTTAAAGGCAAAATCTCTAATTGCAGGCAATGCTTAGTTATTCAGTCAATTGTTTGAAAAGTATAAAAATGACAAGATTTTTTTTTACTTACTAAGCTTTTATGAAGTGAATTTAAACTCAACACCACGATGAAGAAGTCAAATGCAACCATGTTTCGGGGCATTTAAAAATGTTGTGACTTTTATATTTCAAAATATGGTGTTTTTCTGTTGTTGTTTTTCTTGAAAAGCCACCCTACTACCTGTATCAACAGACTATTATAAGACCATTTTGAGAGTATTTCAGTATTCATTTCATGTCATAATATCAGGACTGACTTGAAAACTGAAGCTTGTTGGTTTGAATCTTATGAATTTTCAGTCTTTCAATTCATTGCACTGTCTCATTGAGAGTATCAGGGCATTTTAAAATTTGTATGACTTTTTCACGAAAAAATTTCACAAACATTTTCAAATTTAAAATTTTTGGACCTCTCAAAATTTGACGTGTTTTGTTATTCCTGGAAAAGCCATATATATATATCACACATCTACATATATCAACAGACTATAATGAGACCATTTTGAGGCATTAAAAAATTTGATGATTTTTTCACAAAAAAATTCGACATTTTATAGTACGACTTTTTCCCCCAAATTTTGACATCTCAAATAATTAGATTAAAAAAAAAATCTATTTATATATACTACTACATGTATCAAAATAGTACAATAAGACCATTTGGAGAGTTTCGGGGCGCTTGGAAATTTGATGACTTTTTCACTAATAATTTTGACATGTTATGCCGTATTCTAAAATAGTTGTTTTTATAATACTTCTGGATGTATTATGCAATTACTATGATCAACAAGCTATTTAAAATCGTTTTAAGTAATTTTTGGACAAACAACAGAATGACCATATTTTGACATTTTTCGACTTACTATAGAATTACTTTTTTTTTGTTTTGGATATACTAAAATGTTGTTTGTTGTTTTTATATTTTTTGGACGTTTTACACTAATACTATACAAGAGTACAATAAGACAATTTTTAAAGAGTTTTGGGGCGTTTTTATTTTAAATTTGATGACTTTTTCACGAAAAATTTTGACATGCTATAGCATGACTTTTTTTTCTTTTTTTTCTCCCCAAATTTTGGATATCTTAAAATATGTTTTTTTTCTGTTATTTCTGTAAAAGCCACCCTACTACATTCATCAACAGACAATAATAAGACGATTTTGAGAGTATTGGCACAACATTTTTATGACTTTTTCACAAAAATGTTTGACATGCTATAGTATGACTGTTTTTTTTTTTTTTTTCAAATTTTGGACATCTCAAAATATGGTGTTTTTAATTATATACATTTACATAAATAAGACTGTTCAAATTGTAAAATCAACTCTGTTTGTGTACATGGACCTCTAACTGCACTGAACAATGTTGAGCATTCTGGGGAATTGAAGCATATCTGACTTTGACCAACAGTTCTCCTGAGAATACAATATGCCCAGGGCATTGTTTAGTTTGAAAAATCCTCAACAAGAGCTTTTGCTGGATTCTATTGGTACCCCTCTCAAAGATGGAATTGACAGAGTGTGTGAGATAGAGCAAACACAAGAGAGAAAGCCTTGACAGCATCCCAGACAGTCAATCCCCAGTGACTGTGTCCACTGATAATTTACTTTTCAGGAGGAGATGTGTTTACCAAGGGTTACAATTGATGTGCTAAAATATTGATAGGGGACATTTTATAAGCTTGGGAAGAGGTGGGACGATTGACCCCATACAAGGGCTGAGAGGGCAGAGAGTGTGTGCACAGCCTGCTGATTGTTGCTATAAACATTATATGGACAAATACAGTGTGTTTATACTACAAGATACAAGCTACAAATCCACTTTTTTACTTGGGTCTAAATTTCGGCAGAAAAATATGCTTTTCGATCAACTTAATTTTATGTAATTTTTGTGTGTGTATGAAATCCCTTATGTGGAAATGGGAATTTTGAAAAAAGTTGAATATTGCAATAGTTTTCATACTTGTCTGAGGTGAAAAAGTTGATGTATATAAGTGCAGTGTTAATAAATAAATCATGACGCACATAAAAATTTCCCTTAAAGGGGAAATATTGTGTTCATACTTTGGGTTTCTACTAGAACATGTTTACATGCTTTAATGTAAAAAAAAACAACAATATTTTTTTTTAACGTCTGTCTGAATACACGGTCGCCCATAAAGTTGTAATAATTTGATTTTCAGACACAATCTTCTGTTAGTTGTAATTTCATTTTTATTGTGATATGTTTTGAAGAAATTGATAAATACATTTATGAGAAGAAAGACACTTTATCTGTCAATAATAAATGATATTGTCACAATCATTTCATGGAAAGAGGTAAAAATGTTTTATTTTATTCCAACTTTTTGTGCGACCATTGATATCATTATCTGTATAAACTTTCTGATTTAGTTCCTGTCTCTTTAATCCCCCCACCCGTCAAAACCCAGTCTGCTCTGAATGGTCAGTGTTTCAAGGTTCTCTGCGCTTCTGCACCATCACTGCAGCCAGGGAATGAGTATAATGTTACCGTAGCAACACTTTCTACCTATATATAGTACAGTTGTGACATCACAACCTTATAAAAGTCCTGACAGCTTGTTTAAAGCCTCTGAACTGTATGTGTTAACTTCTCTGTAGATTGAGCATTTTAATACTCTCACAGTATTTATACAGCACCTAGATCTCCTTTATAATAAAAAAAGACATGGAAATCTCAATATTTACAATATATGACCTTAGTTAAGTGCGTCATGCAGAATAATCAGTGTAGGACAGGTCATGTCTTGTGTTAGCTGTTTGGAGGGTACATTCTAGCATCTACACCCAAACCATGATCTTTTTCTAAACCTAACCAAGTACTTTTAACGCATAAAACTAACTAAACCGCCACTTTTTCACATTAACAAAGTGTTTAAAACGGAGACCATTACATTGAGGTATGAGGATGTCTGGCCACTGCTAGGGGAGCTAGCTCAGGAAACAGTCCTGTGTATCGTATGAGATATTAGGAACAAATTACATATGTAGTTTTATTGGATGACTTGTTGCATTTTCAGTGTTAAAACAGGAAAAAACAACACGCCAACTGAAGGTGAGTTTTAAATCTTTTTACTGCAATTGCCCACGTTTGTCTTAAGCTCCACTGCAGTTAAACGCTGACAATAGAAACATAATCTATCAAGCTGTGTCTTACACTTTTGAAGTGCAAATGTAATGACATGGAAGTATTGATGGCTTTGCTGGGGACTCTTGTGACCTGGGGCTAGGTCAACCACAGTGAGTCCCTCATTGTAATGCCGGCTCTACAGGGACCTGCGGACACAGACCTCTGGCCCTGCAGCCGGCGCACGGCAGCCCAAGCCCACAATCCCTCGCTGATGAGACGCAGACGCTGCCTCCTTTGTCCACTGGCCTTGTGGATCAGGAAGGTGTTACTCTGACTGTCAGGCGGGGTGAGCAATATTGACTTAAATAGCTTGACCTAGCTCATCCCTGATGGCTCTACCTTTTCACCCCAACCTCCGAACTCTTCCAGACACTGCATCATTCTGGCGGTGCGTTCACAGTCAAGCTGGAAGTCTGGCTGGCCTGCCCACTGGGTTGCCCTTTGTTCAAATATATTAAACTGCAGCAAAGGAAGGCGAGGGAAGAGGAAGAAGAAAAGACTCAGGTCTCGACAGTTTAATTATCCATCTCAGCTTTCTGAGGCCTTGAGAAACAGCAGGTTGGATTTGGTCCTTAATCCCGACCTGCCATAAACAGACCTCCACCGGCTGACCCAGACAGGGAGGACTGGTGGAGGAAACAAGGGGTTCATAGTGGCCCTTAATTATTACTATATTAAAGACTATAGTTTGTAAGGTACAATGTCTCAGTTAAACCTCTTTATTTTAAGAGTAAAACAATATACTGCTGTGTAATTAGTGAATGTGGTACAGCAATGCCTAAACCTAATTGTAATATCTTCTAATATTATGTGTTTATGTCATGTACTATCTTTGCCGTTATGTATCTATTGTGTCCAAATGTCCAAATTTTAGAGAAAAAAAAAATCATACTATATTATGCCGAAAAAAGTCATAAATATGTAATAAAATGTATAAAAGACAAATATGGTCATTCTGTTATTTGTCTAAAATGCCTAAAAATGATTTAAATAGCTTGTTAGTCATAGTAATAATATAATATGTCCAAAAATATTATTAAAGGAAAAAATTATAGCTCAGTGTGATAGGAAAATTATTTTCAAATGCCCGATACTCTCAAAATGGTCTTATCTGATGGTCTGTTGATACATATAGTAGGGTAGCTTTTCCAGAAAACAACAAATGAAAACATATTTTCTGATGTAAAAAATTTGAAATTTGAAAAAAAACAGTCATACTATATGTCGAAATTTTGCGTGAAAAAAATCATAAAATTTTTAAATGCCCTAATATTCTCAAAATGGTCTTATTATACTCTGTTGATACATGTAGTGGGTAGCTTTTACAGAAATAAGAAAAAAAACACCATATTTTGAGAAGTCCAAAATTTGAAAAAACAGTCATACTATAATATATTGAATTTTTTTTATTAAAAAGTCATAAAATTAAAAAAGCCCCAAACTCTCAAAATGTTCTTATTTTAGTCTCTTGATATATGTAGTAGGGTTGCTTTTCCATAAAGACAAAAACACCATGTTTTGAGATTTCCAAAATTTGAAATTTGAAAAAAAAAAAAAAAAAATACTATAGCATGTCGAAATTTTTCGTAAAAAGTCATAAAATTAAAAAACCCCAGAGACTCTTAAAATGGTGTTATATTTGTGTGTTGATATACGACGTAGTATATATTTTTTCAGAAATGTGATAGGAGACTCACTAGAAGACAGAAGGTTGTTGGTTCCAACCTTGTGATGGACGGAGAGTTTTGTCTAACACCACAATGAAGAATTCAAATACAACCAAAAACAGCAGTTGTCTATCAGAGGAGATAGCTCAGGGATATAGAAAACTGACTTGAAGACTGGAAGTTGTTGGTTTGAATCTTATGAATTTTGAGTCTTAAAAAATTCATAGTATACTTAAAAAGTAATATTATATATTTACACAAAGAGAGATACTTAATTTATCCAGATCTATAACCTCCTGCATTTATCTGTCAGAACCAACCCGTCCGGGTGTTTGACTTCTTCTTGTTGATGTTCAGCCTCAAAACTCACTGCAGCTCATAAGGATCAAACCTACAACCTTCTGGCTTCTAGTCGTGCTGCTATTACGCTGAACTATTTCCTCTGACACATGGTAACAATTGACTTCTTCATGAAAATTTTAAATGCCCTGATACTCTCAAAATGGTCTTATTATAGTCTGTTGATACATGTTGTAGGGTGGCTTTTCCAGAAATAACAAAAAAAACACCATCTTTTGAGATTTCCAAAGTTTGAAATTTATAAAGAAAAGTCATACTATATAACATGTCGAATTTTTGTGTGAAAAAGTCATAAGATTTTTAAATGTCCCAATACTCTCAAAGTGTTCTTATTATAGTCTGTTGATACATATAGTTTTTTATTACAGAAAAAACACCATAATTTGAGATGTCAAAATTAAAAAAAAAAGTCATACTATAGCTTGTCGAATTTTTTTTGTGAAAAAGTCATAAAAAGTTTAAAATGCCCCGATACGCTCAATGAGACAGTACAATGAATTTTTCAAGAGTGAAAGTTCATAAGATTCAAACCAACAAGCTTCAGTTTTCAAGTCAGTCCACATATTATGACATGAAATGACATGAAATGTTGTACCTTATAACAAAGTCATTCAAAATGTAAAGAGAAAAGTCATACTATAGAATGTCGAAATTTTTTGTGAAAAAGTCATATGTTTTTTAAATGCCCCGATACTCTCAAAATGGTCTTATTACAGTCTGTTGTTATTACAGAAAGCTGCTATATGATAATCTTGACTTGACTCTACAGCAACAAATAAAATAGGCTATGTAAACACAAGGGAAGAAGGAAAGAAGTTAGTTAATAAGGGGGTAACAACTTTGTAATTATTGGAATTTAATGACACTGAAAGTATTTACAATACCCTATTTGACCAGAGGATCTATTGGGATACATTATCTCTTTAACAGGAGTGACCTGTTACTGGGTAACAAGACAGGAAAAAATGATAAAAGAAGATAATCATGTAATACATCGATATAAGCAATGTTATGGTATAATTTCTTTTTAAACTAGAATGACACTCGAAGATCTCCGCCAAGGCCAATGGTGCATTCATGTGCTCCTGATGGTTCCATTCACTGAGCTGGATTTTCTTTCCAACTTTGGTGTGTTCATTGGCTCTAAGTCGTAATGTGGAAACAACATGGACGCTGAAAAGAAGATGTGTGTATTGCTCGTAGTGTTTAAACAACTGATAGCTGTTGTTTCCAGTATCTGTGTGACAGTGAAGAGCAGAGGATACGGATCAAATGAGCCCTGAAATGTGATCAGGAACTAATTCTTCCTTTTATATATCCGCACTGTGATTTGGATTAGCTTAAAAATGTATAGGTTCTTCCTTGGCCTTCCACCAAGTTTCATGAAAATTGGGCTGGCAGTTTTTCTGTAATCCTGATGATAAACAGGTGAAAAGACAAACCAAACATGAACTCCTTCACTTAGGTAACAATGATATACTTCCAAAAAAATATGCTCTGGTAAATGACACGTTTTGAAATGATGGTGGACTTTATATTATCATTATTATACAGTAGTCTTATTGTGTATCATTGTTGGAGAACAAACATTTGACTTAGTGTGGGGAAAAAAAATGTATTACTGTAAACACCACAACATACACACAACAACATATACCATCAACATGATTTATTTATTAACAGTGTTTTCATTGCACTATACAATGTACTGCAACTTTTATAAAGCATAAAAGCTGTTGCGATATTCAACTTTTTTCAAATTTCCCATTTCCACACAGGGGATTTTATACACAAATTGAAAATTACATAAAAACAAGTAGATGGAAAAGTAAATTTTTCAGCCCAAATGTACAACATACACGTGTCCCATATTTTATTTCACCAGTCCAACTTTATTGAATATTTATAAGACGACATAACATTGTAAGGAAAACAATTCTAAACTAATTCACCATTAAAAACGCTATTATATTCAAGTTATGTTGTGGAAATGATGGTACAGGAGCATCTCAATAAATTAGAATATCATGGAAAAGTCAATTTCCAACATACTTTTTTAAATTGGTCTTTTGTAATACTAAAATTTTTTGAGATGCTGAATTGTAGGTCTTCATTAAATGTAAGCCATAATCGTTATAATTAGAAGAAAATGAATAAATTAAGACCCGAAATGTTCCATTCTGTGGATATATATGAGGTGTTATCTCCACTTTTGAAAAATTGAATTACTGACATAAATAAACTTATTTATGATATTCTAATTTATTGAGATGCACCTGTGCATGTTTACAGCCAACAGTGACATCACATGTATGAGTTCATCTCTAATGTTCCACAGCACAGTGTTTTACAAAGCAATGGAAGGTTATTTAATGCTAAGTGATTACTAAACAGAACAATAGCATTTCAAGAGTATAAATGACCAAAAAAACTGCCTACTTTTGCTAAATGTATTTATTCTAAAATGAATAGCACTGTCAGTGTGTAAAAAATCTTAATACATGGTAATCATGGTAATGTTTTCAATTCATATTCAACCTTTAGGTAATTTCTGCTGACTGTGGCTCCAGGACACCATTAGTTTCCATGTGTGGGGTTTACCATGTATATTTAATCCTTCTCCCACCTTATTACAGCCATGGTTTTTATTGATTTCTTCTTCTTTCTTTCTCTTTCGGGGGGCCTACAGCTGCATTTGCTGGGAAGCATTTAAAAGGCGCTGATAATAAGCTGAAGTGTCTCCAGGATGCCCTACAGAGAGAAAGAGAGAGCGGTGCATCTTTGTCCCGCGCTGCCAAGCTGTAAGAACACTATGCATGCACATAATATACCATAGAGATGATCAAAACGTCCCGTCGTGCTCGCACACATCCTCTATTCTGTCAGGCTGCAGCTCCACTGTAGGACATTAATGTGGCGAGTGTGTCAACATGGTCAGGTGAAAAACAAAAATAGCTCTGCATGTACTCACAGTGATGCTGACACATAAATTGGTGAGGCTTCTCTGTTGAAGGGCCCATCTTTTCCTTTACAAAACACATGGGAGAGGGAAATTGTGACAGAATAAATTGGACATCCAAAGTGATATTAACACTGATTTACTTTTGAAGTTGTTGTAATATCAGCTGACATAAAACAGACAAGACAGGGATATCACAGGAATATATACAGCATCTCTAGATATATATTACCATGGCGATCATTTCTTTTCAGTGTGGAGAATCACACGGAGCAGGGATGATAGTGTTCTGCTGGTGGTGGAAATTAACTGCAGTGCTCCCACAACTATTGGCTGTCTAACTGAGAGGGTGCATGTGTGGACAAGCACAGCTTTAGGGTCCAATAATTGTATCCTTGATGTGTCAAAACATGGTATTCTTTCACTATTGTGCTGAGACGCTTCCTGGTGAAAGGTAGAGTTTAGATTTGCCCCAGCTTGTGAAGGCCCCGGGCCTTTTTTGCGCCATGAGCTAATTGTGTATATTATCACACATTTTTTTTTTTGGTCTCTGTCCAGTCCACAGCAGCGAAACAAGCAGGACGCCTATCAAAACCATTATTCCCAGGTGTGAAAAGCTGTCACCTTCATATGTGTCACTTTTGTCTCTCTGCCTTGTCCCACTTACTGGCCCATTTTGCCTGGGCAGGTGAAATATGTGCCACCTGCCATTGCTTGCCCGTTTGGCTGTGGGGATTGATGGAACACGTTCTCGGGGAAGGTGATGGTAACTGACAGGGTCTTTACATCATTCTGCGTGGAAAACGGGGCAATGACCATTAATCAATACTATTTTCACGCATTGAGCAGAAAAAGACAGGGCTGATTCTATTTCCGAAACTTTGCCCTTTCCCTTGCTCATGCTACAGTACACAAGCAGAAAACAGAGAAAAATCAATTTCATTTTTTCTCATAACGACTATTATTTCTTGCTGCACGGCTGACATGGATTGTAAGGGCAACAATATACAGTCATGGAAAAAATGATTAGACCATCCTTGTTTTCTCTAAATTCTTGTTCATTTTAATGAAGAATTTGATTTAACAGCTGCTATCTAGCCATTTCTATGGTTTTCTTGATAATAACCAAAATCATTATCAAGAAAACCATGGAGAATGTCTAGATATCAGCTCTTAAATTAAACCCTTATGAGCCATTTTTGTTGTTATCATTATATTCGTCCAAACAAATGTGCCTTTAGTTCAAGTTAGTTTAGTGCCAGGCATTAAAATGGACAAGAAATTGAAAAAAACAATGGTCTAACATTTTTTTCCATGACTGTGGCGATACACTACAATGACAGTGATAATTATCAAGCTTGTAATACTTATCTGATGACAGCAAATGCTTGTTTTGTGGTTATTTCCTGTCATAACAGCTACTAACCAAGAATCCAGGCAATTTTATGCTACATTTCATCACTGACTGACCCATAAACCATGTGATGAGTGCAGAGAGCTAACTGCCACACCCTGTTAAGTAAAGGCACGCACCAATGGGTGCCAACTTTCCATTCAGACCACAATCGAGTATGCATGGTGTCACCCCCCCACCGTCTTTAAACCATTTACCAGCCCTACTGACAGTCAGAGCCAGGGACACTTGCTGATACTTCCTGGCAGGTCTCAGCCCTAAAAAACCCACTCACCTATCCTTAAAGAAGGGCCACCAGTCTGCCTTTTAATTTCACTTAAAAAAGTGAAAGATGTGAGACTCTTTTTTTTTTTTTTTTGCCTAATGTTTGGGTTAAAGTGAGTGCTGCAGGAAGGAATTGCAGTGCTGAGCAGAATCCAATCTGTTGATTAATCATCTAGCGTTACAGGCACGATGACTTCCGCTCCAGCACACCGTTCATGGAAAAGCTTTTTTCATGCTTTATTTAACAGAGAGTCATTTTGATTAGTGTGGAAAGATACTTTGAGAGCCACAATGACTAAATCAGACCTGTCAGTGGCTTTTACTCAGGGAGGATATTGACAAGACAGGCAAAGGCAGCCAAGGAGGTGGCTACTCAGGGAATAGCTGCACATGGAGACAGTTAGCATTTTTTCTGGTGGTGAACACCTGGCAGATTTGGTCACCCTCAATGTTGAGTCCTGTGTTATATCCGTTATACACAATAAAAGCCAACGTACAGGTGCATCTCAATAAATTAGAATATCATAGAAAAGTTTATTTATGTCAGTAATTAAATTCAAAAAGTGGAAATAACACATTATATAAACCCATTACACACAGAATGAAACATTTCATGTCTTAATTAATCTAATTTCTTCTAATTATATTATTATTATTATTATTATTATTATTATTATTATGGCTTACATTTAATTAAGACCTAAAATTAAGTGTCTCAATTTTTTTTTAATATTTCAGATTAAGAACAATTTTAAAAAGTATGTTTAATATGGAAATGTTCGCCTCTGAAAAGTATGTCCATCTACATGCACTCAATACTACAATAATACAAAGCTATTTGACTTGAAATACTGAAAATGGACTTTTCCATGATATGCTAATTTATTGAGATGCACCTGTATATTTCAACTGTATATTGTAGACTACATTTTTAGAAATATACATCTTAACCTATGGCAGCCAAGAGTTTATTTCCTTTCCCTTGTCATTGTTTTAGGTTTTTCAGAACTTTTTATCCGAACAAAATGCCTGTGAGAAAGGAGAAAACACAAACTGACACCCTCCCTTAACATTTGCCATTCCACCAATCAATCAATCCTCAGACCACTACAAGAGGGCTCGACGTTTATGGGTTTTGCTCAGTCAGACGGCTTGACTGGTTGCTATCGATTCACGCCCCTGCCTCAAATGTCAATACCACCTCTTTTGGTTTGTGTCACACACACACACAAAAAAAGAAAAAAAATCCTCTTCATTGATCACAGTGGTTGGTGAGCAGGTGGCCCTCTTGCAGCGTGCCGCAACAATTGAAAACACTGGTTGGTACGCCGCCCGAAATGTTAGACAGGGAATTCATGGTCCAGTAGGTCACCTGTCAGCCACCGACAACAGTTTCTGAAGACACATCTTCACTGACCTGTGGCCACCATTAAGATGAACGGAAAAAAAAAACCCACGTGCACACATGCAGCTGCGCACGCACAAAATCACCTACCATATCTGCTTCAGTTAAAATGGCGTGTTCAGTAAGAAAAAGAGCATAAAAAGTGTGTGTTTGGTGATGAAAGGTCAAGTGGAAGGTAAATGCTGTGTCCACATGGAAGGAAAATGTCTTCAGTGGTTGGTATGATTCCACTCATCTGAAAATCCATGTTGTTCTTTAGTCGGACTGAAACAAGCTACAAATGGGCTGACTTTCTGCCAATGTTAATTTTAGGGGCAGCTCAAAGTGGGGGAAGAAATTTAAATGGCTTCCTGAATATATACATAAATGAAACATTCATGTTGGATGAAAACAGCAACATAGCTACTGTATGTCCCATATTTGTTTTCACAGCGATCTGACTTTGAATATTTATAAGAGGAAAAAAAGGCTTTGCATCGTTAGGAGAGCAATTCTAATTTAATGCACAGTTTACAAGGCTATTATATTCAACCGGGCAGAGTCACTGAAGCATTAGAGGATGAACTGAGCGCAATTATTCTATCTTTGCATGCTAATGAATTTAAATATGATGGGGGATGAATTAAACATTAATTCAAAGCAAATATCATATTAATGTTATTATTGAATCAAAACTATGTTCAGTAGATTTCTGTTCACATCAGTGCAACAGTGCAGCAAATGTAAGAAAATAGAGAAGGAAAGGGTTTAGGGCTGACAAAACAAGACTGTACAGTTAATATAGGATAGGACAAAACAGTAACTTTTCAAATATTCCATTTTGTGTGGAATCAAACAGAAATATTTACTTTTTCATCAATTAGTGAAACCCGAACAGTGATTGTCCAATCAGAGCTTAGCAACCTACTGGGCACAGCAGGCATGGGGCTGCGTGTAGTAAGAACAATACTCTTTATCTTTATTCTGTTTAATTTTTTTACTCTTTTCCCAAAACCAAATAAAAACAAAAGTAATGAATTCAATAGTGTGTTTATCTGCACTCATACTAACTAGCTTGCTACCCAGCAGACCCAATGTAACTTCCAAAGCTTAGAGTCAAATACATTAGTTTGTTGATTTACATTAAAAAAGACCCATTAAACACACATCTGCTTTGTATGGAAGAGGACTGGGGCCAGGTAGGAGAAAAAAATAATGAGAGGAGGATTTTTTTTTCATTATGTAGTTCGAGGAAAAAGTAAAAAATGTTGAGAGTAAAGTTGAAATCGGTTTCAAGAAAAAAGTTGAAATGACGAGAATAAAGTAAACTTTTTGTGTTCGGTAAAGTTGGAAAGATATACACAGGTTCGTGTCAATAAGTCATCAGAGGAACATAGTTTTCTATCCGAACAGTCAGGTAGACTGCAAGCTACAACCTGATTTTCATGTCTTTCATGCCTATGTGATGAAATGAGCAATAACCACAATATTTAAGGGTGGAGTTGTACTAAAATCCCCCTACAAATAAATTAGATATGCTTGGTACTAGGCTACCATAACTTTTGTTTTGATGAAAATCTGCTTTTATGAAATGTATGCATTTTTTAAATATATATATATATATATATATATATATATATTGGATTATATTATATACCTATTTTCTCAACATTGTATTTTGACTTTAATGAATAATGATTTATTTTAATATTGTACTCTGTGTGGAAGCTGGTCCTGGATGTTGTTGACTGTTAAGGCTAATGTTAGCTGCACTGCACTGCTCTTCATTGGATTAGGTGAATTTATACTCCATCAACCCCAGGTGACATCTAACTAAAATCTGCAGGACATATGTATTAGCGCATTATGTACACACTATGTATGTGTATTGCCGTTCAATACAGTACGTTCAAAGATTAGCTTGGAGCTAGTTTAGACTAGCTAAAGGTTAGCTTCTGCCTTTTAGCACAGTTTCTTGGAACCTTCTGGAGATGCTGTTTTTAACCGACTCATGGCGCTGATGTTACCATGCAGCTGCAGTTAACAAAAACCACAGTTTTCTGTTGGAAAAACTGACAACCAATAGCACTCTTTTCCAATAAAAAAAAAAATAGCTAGCACTAGCTCCAAATGTCAAAAGATGGTGTCATTGGCTCATTTGCATAGCACTGGTGAAATCACTGCTCATCATTTGCAGTGGTGGAATGAAACTAAGTACAATTTTGAAGTACACTTAATGTACACTTAAGTATTCCACATAAATAACTTTATACTTCTACTCCACTATATTTTAGAGGCAAATATTGTTCTTTTTACTCCACTACATTTAGCTGACAGCTTTAGTTACTTTTCAGGTCGAGATTTAACATGAAAAATATAATCAATTTTAAATGATGACACATGTTTATAAATTAAACCACATAATAGTAAATCAAGTAGTTAAATGAGCCCTATCTTGAAAACAACAAAACACTGCTTACATAAATGCATCAAAAATAATAATCCAAAAATATATTTGGAATATATAAAACAATCTGAGTGGGTCCATTCTGCATAACAAGTACTTATGTTATCTACTTTTGATACTGATATTTTTGTACTTTTACTTAAATAAGTTTTGAATGCAGGGCTTTTACTTGTATTGGAGTAATTTCACAGTGTGGTACTAGAACTTTTACTTAAGTAAGAGATCTAAATACTTCTTCCACCACTGATCATTTGCATAAATGGTGGGTGGAGTTATCTTGCTGCTGGCCAGGACAGATGCCCCTCAATTACAAAACTCCCTGTAGAGTCCAAGCACAACAGACTTTCTATCAAGACCAGATGACCTCATATCATCTGGTGAAATGATCACATATCATTTGTTTCAATCATCACATATTACCAGTTATAATCATCCCATATCTTCTCATGTGATCTGTTAGATTACATCATATGTTATAGTAAACTTTTATGTACTTCACTCTCTAGTCTGTCCTGATTGAAATATCGCAAGAAAGTTGCCAAGCTGGCAACACTGTGTGTTTCTGTCTGAAATCAAGAACCCAATATTTCAATAATTACCATACATTTGCAGGAGTAAACATGCCACAGTTCACATTATAAACAGCATATGAGGAGAGAATAGAAAACTCCCCAGGCGTGGCAACAGTAACTAAGAGCAGCAGGGCTCAGTGAAGCGTATTGCTGATCACAAAGGTTACTCACACTTCTCAGTTTAACACTAGTTTAACTCTAGGAATGAAGAACTTGGAAAACCAGCTATACAGGTTGAAAGAAGAGGGATCAAAATGTCAGCGTACCACTGCTCTAAAGGTGTATATCCTTATTAAGGTGGTGTAAGCTGCAAGGAGAGCATCACACAATCAACAGTCTCTGTTATAAGTATCAGCATTATTTTGTTGCCTTGACGGGTGTTGGCCAAGTTCTCTCACTTCATGCTTGAAAAAGGCAGAGATGGGAGACAAAGAGCCTCCTCTTCCTAATCATCATGATAAACGATGAAAGCACTTTTCCCTTCCAAGTGTCATTCTCGCGTGGAGAAAATCTTTTCCACTTTAGATTGGGGTGTTTGAAGTCGCTCTCTGTCTTCTTGTCTCATTAAACATAAAAGAATGAAATAAAATTCAAATGAACTGTTTACCCTGTTACTTTAAAATGTGTAATTTACCCTCACTCTGCGAGAGAACTCACAATTATGGTGGGTTGGCTCTCCCAGATCCGTTTAGTGTATTTTCTATAACAAACCCCTATTAATCATTTCGGAGATCAAAGTGACACTGCAGAAGAATTTTAAATATTTAAATCTTCACTATTCAAATCTTATATCAGATCAAAGAATTTCGCTTTAATTTCGCTCGGCACATTGCCAGTAGACACAGAGACATACACAGAGATGCACACAAACTCCAATTAAATATTGCAAATTTCAGTAAATCTCCATACTATTTTCATATCTGAGCAGGCTTCACACTGGGTGCATCTGAACTGCTGAAGAGGAGGCAGCTCCAGACGCAATTGATTATCATGGTCGGTCTTCAGATGTTATGTGGATGACAAGTAACTTAAAAGTACATGCCATTTATGATGGGATGACTGTTAAAGGGGGTAGCACAACACAAATATATATAATATCTTATATGAGAAAGGTGGATTATGGAAATTGATAGGCCACCGTTTTCACTGGTGTCAAGATAATTCATAGATTACTGAAGATATTTATTCACAGAGGCTTTCTTAACTTTCTTTTTCTTTTAGATTTTAGATGCTTATTGCCAAGCATGACCTCTGACATCATACCAGTACATCTAAATGAGACTTTTGGAGTAAATTAGGTTCATAATAGCAGTAAAGTACTGTGTTTTCCAATTAGACTGCATATTGTATAGACGTTGTTTCACTATTCAGTCACGGTTCAAAAGGTCACATGTAAAGAAAGCTTTAATTATGTCATCTATCGGGAGTGAGTCAGTGCAATGACCCTACTAAGCATCCAGATAGCCTAATTAGACATTTGCTACCTGACCTGCTCTCCATCTAACAGTATGACTGACTTTCTATACAACTTTATTGGTTTTAAGGTTTTGATTGAGTGGTGTCTGTGATGCTAAACGCAAATCAGTATCTACTGTTATCCAAATGAACTGTGGAGCTCTTTCAGTGGTGAATTGTGTACAAGTAACTAACTAATTATATACAGAAATGTGGGCTGCTTGTACTACTACTAATTATACTACTTTTTATTTGATTTTATGCCACTTTATGTTTCTGCGCCAGTACATGTTTGAGGTAAGTATTGTACATAATCATATTCCACCACAAGTACTTGCCAGCTAGCAGATAATTTTGCTTAATTCAATAAAATTCTTCTTTACACTTTAATAGTAGAAACTAGGTGCAATTAGTTACAAACTGAACCCTCCTACATGCCCTCTCAGGGTTGGGTTACTAATTACTATCACTACAAGATTTCAATAATTTGACTTTATCCATGCACATCACAATGAGTATAATCCAGTCAAAATCAAGAATTTTAAAAATAACTTTCAAGTGGGCCACCACTGAAATCAGAATTCAAGCTATATTCCAATTACTGTAAAACAATATTGGTAAAATTCAAAAATACTATATAGAATGAAGCTAAGATCATGGTCACAGTGACATCTCTTGTGCATACATATAATAGCACATATATTAAGTGAGTAATTACTTTTAAAAATCATGTGTACCACAGTTGCTCTAGCATCCACCATCTGACAAAAAAAACACAAGAAATATAACAGTTTCTACTGATTCACGGCACAATATAATACAATTATAATATAATGAGGTGACCAATTACTTTGTAAAAGTCTTCACCTTGGTTCAATGTAAAAGGAAAGTCTAACGGACTGCTTGTAGCCATTTTGAATAAATAGCTGCCACGGCAACCAGGGTCTGTTTTTGTGATGGCCCAATATTCAGTTTTGTTCCGAATATATCAACACATCTGCCAAATTTGGTGCTTTTATCACAAAATGAACAATTATTATGACATATTGAGCTATGTGGTCCCACTATAAGGAAAATATTGTCCATACGGCAAGTCAAATGTCTAATGTTTTGGTTGAAGGTGTTCAGTTTGAGTACGACAAGACGGTGAAAACAAAAGTGAAGTGACCAGAATTCAGTTTGTAATCCCATGAAATACAAGTGAAATGATGTCACACACTGTTTGTAAATCAGCTCGGGGCGAAACGAAAAGTACCACAACAATAAGTGAACCTTGACGACAGATAACAACCTCCACTAACAGCATATATCGTAATATAGCAGTTAGAGTTAGAAACAATGGAAAAACAGGGTTTGTAATTTATACCTCCATGTCTCCTCTGTCTCTGCTCTCCTATGGCCTGAAAATCAATTGAGCTCTGCTGTCTTTAAAGACATTCAAGTTAGTGAAATGCACCTCGGGGGAGACAGGGAGCAAGGAGAGAGCACGAGTGTTCAATACACAAGTCCTTCACTGTGTGAGTGTGTGACGGAGAGATTCTCCACATTCACATCTGACACAATGAATCAAAGTTTTAAACTGTTCTGCTCCGTTTACCCTCAACACTCGATATTGTACAATATGCATGCACAAACTTGAATTCTGAAAACAAAACTCTTTACTTTATCAATACATTTAAAACTGGGTTAAAGCTGGGTTATTGTTATGGATGTTTTATGGACAATAGCTGCTGTCCATGGTCCTGAAGTCTCTGCCTGCCTGTGTGTGTGTGTGTGGGAGTGTCTGGTTTTAATCGAATCCCTCATGGTTTTCATTCAGAACGATATATTAAAAAGTTATTATGAGTTTCCCTGTCTCTAAGGAAGAAGTTTAGACTATTTTCAGTTTTTTTTATATGTGTTAAGTTCTGCCATGATTGAGCTTAAACTGTAATCTCATCCTCCTCTGGTTGCGTTTCTGTATTTGATTCCATGTGCTTAAACTTTAATAAAACAATATGCCGGCACTATTTGCAAAGTACATTGATGAGGGGCTGGAACGTCGCGGAATACGTTTGATGATATAGGCTTTTGAAATACACTTTCAAAATTGATTGATCTTTATTCACGCCCGCCTCAACAGCCATGTGTGGATTGATGGAACAGGGCACATCAAACGGTTCAATCAATGTTTTTTAACGTCCGTCATGTTCCATGGAAACAAATGAGTGAAGCGGAAAGTAAAAAGAAGATTGCAATAACTTCAGAGAAGTCCATCATGTAATATAAGTGGGTGTTATAGCTGAGTTAAGATATAAGAAAACTAAATGGTACAGAACAGTGTATTACAGGCCCAGTGACAGGTGACAGGTGCACAATGTGACATTTATCAAAGCCAGAGGCAGATGAAACACCTGCATCATGCTATAAATAGCAAATATTTATTACACCTTACGTTTATTAAATGAAAATTAATTAATCTAATAATTATCATTGCCATGCCTTAAAGTTGTTTCACACCAAGTGTTGATTTTCCTCTGAAAATGTCCACAAATTTTAAAGAACTGATTTTGTGGGTTCTTATGAACACATTATTAATTTGGTTTGTCAACATCACAATGACTTCCTCAACCACCATATCCTCAACATATGGCCCGAGATCACCCAGTAGCTGTGATTCGATGAAGATGTTAATATAGCTGATGTGAACTACACAATACAGAAACTAATTGGACCACAAATTACATGGCTTGAGATTGGTCAGTAGCTGGGCAATCGGTACATACTTAACAAGACTTCTTGATTGGAATCATGGACACTATTTGACATGATCAAATTATTACTTTACTCTCGCAGCTCCCCATGTTCTGACTGAACTTGAGGAGTCAGCCTTTTCTTTTATTGGCCCCGCGAATGATCTTCAACTTACACTGTATATAAAAAATTTTCAATTTCGTAGCTTAATTGCAGACTTTCCTAGAACTCTCTCTCTCTCTCTCTCTCTCTCTCTCTCTCTCTCTCTCTCTCTATATATATATATATATATATATATATATATATATATATATATATATATATATACATACATATACTGTAGCTTCTCTGCCTGGATAGGTTTTTGTTGTGTAGAGCAGAAAAACAGCAGCAAATACAGAAAGTGGCAACATCCAGGGTGGAAAAAGGGCCTAAAACTGCAATTCCTCAACTGGCCACTTGAGGCTGGCAAAAGTAAGTTAATCCATACAGACCTCAATGTTAAAATACCAAACTTTTACATGCAAAAACAAACATGTTTACAGTCTGGTACAAAAAAAACAGTTTCGGTCTCTATTTTTTGCTTTACGTGGGTAAATTGTTATATAACTCACCTGGCTCAGCATGGCTGCTGCATTCAGCATACCTCAGCTCACCCCTGTTGCACCTTTCTGCCCAATTTTGGATTAGCCGGGAGTTAGGAGGAGTCGGGTACTGCCTAGATGGTGATGGCTGGATCCACCTACTTTCAGCTTTATTTAATCGCCTCAGTAACCTATGGGTGACAGCATGGAGATGACTGTATGTCCAGATTTCTTTTAGTCTGTGGTGTTTTCGCATCAGGGTGTTGCTAACCATCTTTAAGTCATATGTGACAGATTTCACAGAATGACACCCCTGCTATTTCAGCCTTGCATATCTCCGTTGTGTCGTAACTGGAAGGAATGAGATGCTAACAGAGCTTCAGCAGCATCTAGTTTATTCCCCAGAAGCTGCGTCTCGATGAGGCTGGATTGCTAAAGAAAGACGCTCATCCATCTTTTGTGCCATGATCCTGCATTCCCGATGACGATGATGGAAGATCTCAAATCTTTTTGCAGTTGATCTCACCTTCACCTTTTGCACTCTTCTCTCTCTCGTACCAGCAGCTTGGCTGGTAGACTGTTTGCCCCGGGCCTGCTCCCAGCCTAAGGGCGATCAGCTGCTCCCAGACACCAATAACATTTAACACAGCGGGAAAGGGTTGAAGACGTAAGGTAAAATGATTATGGAATAATAGAAAACAACATTAGAGCGCACTTAGGTCTGTCTTGCAAAAAAAAAAAAATAACAGTATGATATGCAATACAATTGGTTCAATTGAAATATATAACCTTGTCTAATTAGACAGTGACACTATATGGCTCGCAAAGTAATTGCCGTTGTGTCCCTGTCAAGCTGTCTCATTATCAACGCAAATTGGATGGATCTCTCCCAATCAGATAAGCATGCAGCGATCAAACTTCTCAGAAGAAAGCGCCGCAGCCTGGCAGGTGGAATACCTCCGTTTTTACTGAGAAGGTGGCCATGCAAATCAGTCAGCTGGCACACTGCTCCGAGGAGTTCCTTGTGAAAATTGCATAGAAATTTCTAAATAACGGAAGGCATGACACCTCTTTGAAAAATGCAAAAGTGAACAGATGGATGTGTGCCACCAAAAGCCTCTCATTGCGGCAGGCTAATACTATGCCTTTGACTGCAATGTGTGCTTGATGTTATCAGTTCATCTCTCTCCTATTGTGTCTTTTCCTTTTGGAATGGGAGAAACATTTTCCCTGTGGATTGGAAGGTTTTCATGAGCAGGCAGATGGAGAAAATATTGTTGACATTAAACTGTTCCTCTTTAAGGGAATTGTTGTGACAAGGTGGAGCTCCCATCACTCGAAATAGCAGCTGTGTGCTGTTTACAAAGGGGCCCAAAGCAATGTTTGTTTCCATTGAAACGGTGGCAACTTTTTCTGTCTTTGTAATGAAGCAGCTTCTGGCATTATATGTTTGCTCTCACATCTACTGTCATGGTGATACAATATTTTTGTAGCAACAGTGTTAGTGTTGTTATAAACTTACAACTTCTGCTGTTAATATGATGTTGTTTTTTAATTATTACCACAGCTTTCCTGTATTTGTTTATGTGATCATTCTTTTTTTAGGGACTGTACGGAAATTATTTTGGTGGAGAGGGGAGCTAAAGCTCATAGTTCACTTAAAAATGATGATTATTATTATTTTTAAATGTATTAAAAATGTTAATGGAGCCTCTTTTGAATTTGAGAAAAATAATAGTAATTTATTAAAATAATAATAACAGTATTGAATTGCTACAACTCATTTATTTAAAAAAAAAGTAAGATGCATAAAGAATTTAATTGCGTACTATCTCACTTAAGTAATAATAAAATATGTTTTTATATGTTTTTTTTTAATTATTATTATTACCACAGCCTTCCTGTTTTTGTTTATGTGCTCTGTCTTTTTTTAGGGACTGTATGGAGCTGAAGGTCATGGTTCACTTAAAAAATATTATATATTTTTTTTTATTTATTAAAAATGTCAATGGACCCTCTCTTGAATTTGAAAACAAAAAAAATAATTTTCATATATTAAAATAATAATAACAATAATGAATTGCCACAACCTTTAATAATAGTAATAATAATAATAATGATCTTAAAAACTTAAGATGCATGAATAATTTAATCGCACACTAACCTTTAATATTATTATTATTATTATTATTAATAATAATAATAATAATAATAATAATAATGATCTTAAAAACACAAGATGCCTGAATAATTTAATCGCATACTAACCTTTAATAATAATAATAATAATAATGATAATAATAATCATAAAAGCATAAGATGCAGGAATAATTTAATCACATACCTTCTCACACTTAATAAGTAATAATAAAATAATTAGAAAAATAGCCAAATATCAAATTAAAATAATGTCATACAAAAAATATGTCCAAAAATTTGTATTGCATGCATATTCTATTTTTGAACCATTAGCTACTTATTGAATAATTATTATCACTGTGGTAGTAGCTTGATAATTGTCAAGCTAGTGTTGAAAATAAAGAAATAAAACATACAACCTTCTCTTGACCCCCACTCCCCAGCCTTATCATTTCCGCACAATCCCTCACTGTGAAGAGAGAGAGGGCCTTCAGATACACTGTCTGTCTTGTGTTTTTGTTAATGCGGTTAAAAACACAAACTTAGCTCACTTGATCGACCCCTTGGGAGGAGCTGCAATGATTTGTCAGCATGAAGTCTCAGGCGGGAAGTCCAATCAATCAGCTGGCCTGGGCTCTTAATTACTGCTCCTTTTGCCACTGTAAGGAGAAATCAATGATGTCAAGTATTCAAAGCAAGAGACAAGGCTGCTGCACACTACACAGAGCAGACACACTTCACAGACCCCGAGTCACATCACAACTACAAAAGCCCTCCTCCTAGTTAACACAGCTCCTTTCACTCATTCTGAGCCGGTCCATTCAAAGCTGTTGTTATCATCACGATAACATAATTAAAAGTGACACACAAAAGAAAATGAACATAAAACAATCGATCAAGTGTGGGTGGCTCGAGAATGATTTATCGATTTAATAATGTATATAGAGAAAAATATGTTAAAGAAGAATTGCAGTGGAATTCATTCTAAACACTGTAATGTTAGTGCTCACTTGTACACTGTAAAAAACGTTTGTAGAAATTACAGTTAAACACTTTCAAATTGCATCAGAAATAGGGCGTAAATGCTTTTAGTTGCCGTAAATCAAGGAATAGTACATAACATTTAAACTGTAGAAAACACAGTTTTTTTCATGTAAAATTAAAGGAGAAATACCGTAATGTCACAAGGACACAATGACCCTAACACTAAAGGGACTGCTCAGTCTAAATTACAGTTTTTGCTGATATTTACATTTTAATTTACAGTAGAAAACTCACTGTATTTTTTATGGTGAAGCTCTGGCAACCATAGCTGCCGGTATTTTACCGTAAATTAAACAGATTTTTTTTTACATTGTAAATAAGTCATTATAAATTAATTTGTGGAAGCTTTCATTATGAAAGATACTGCTTAACACTTCATATTTCCTCCAAAGTGCTGCTTATATACTTTTATAAGAGGTAAATATGGCCTTGTGTACACTGTAAAAAAAATCTGTTTAATGTACAGTTAAAGACCGGCAGTTGTGGTTGCCAGAACTTCACCGTAAAAACACATTGAGTGGATTTACTACTGTAAATTGAAATGTAAATATCAGCAAAAACTGTTATTTAGACTGAAAAGTCCCTTTATTTTTTAGGGTAATTGTGTCCTTGTGACAATATGGTATTTATCCCTTAATTTTACATGAAAATGTTTTATTTTTACAGTAAAACTATGTGTTTTCAACAGTTTTTTAAACGTTTTGTACTATTCCTTGATTTACAGTATTTAGTGTCTACTACGGTGGTATGCAATTTTTAATTTTACGCCCTATTTCTCATACAATTTGACAGTGTTTTACTGTAATTTCTACAAATATTTTTACAGTGTAGAATGAGTAAGCTTTACTAGCATTACTGTATAAAGTCTTAGTTAATGTTAACAAATTTGCAAGCTAAAGCTATTCACAGACATAATTCTTCAAATCTTCATTACAATTTGTGGTGTCTTTATTAAGGACCTCATGGAAATATGTAATGAAAAATGTAATCCTTGACTTTTTGTAGATGCCTTTGATTCAATTAGTCTTTTCTCATAATGTCAAACTGCACTAAAAACTTCCCAATAGTGCAGGAAATTCAATTTTCTTTTGAAGGAAAAAGAAAAGTGTCAAAACCCCAAAATTTGGAAATTAAGAAGTTAGTAAAATAAGCTAGTAAAATACAAATATGTGTAAAAAAATAACTAATAATTATAGTTCATAATTATTTATGTGATTTATTCATTTATTTTTACATTTTTTAAATAGTGTGAACGCATTTACTAACAATATTTTCTTTTCATTTTTTTCAGTAACCTTTTTGACGTGTCTCACAACCTTTGACTTCATTCAATCAGTTTGCTTTTTAAAAGATGTGTACAATGACTTCATTGAACCTGTCTGTTTTCTAAGAAGTTAAATTCATTTTTGCTGCATGAATTTACTAATTAGTAGAGAAGCCAAAGGCAGGGCTGCTGCTGATTAGCATTGATGGATTACTGAACGGGCCTACCGGGCACTACTGGCCTTCACCTACAAAACTAAACTGGTTGGTTCGTGTCACTAAAAGAGGCACGAACCAACCATGACCACAAAGAAACACAAAACAATTAAAAAGATACCAAAACCACTACAAAAAAGACACAAAGGGACTCACAATGACCATTAAAAGGGTCAAAACCACCACAAAAATATATAAAGCAATTACAAAGAGACACAGAATGACCACAAAAACGCACAAACATTCACAGAGGGGAAAAAAACTACATAAAAGACAATTACAAAGTGACACTAAACAACTACAAAGAGACAGAAAATGACCACAAAAAGATATTAAACCATAAAACCATTAAAAGAAAATGCAGAGTAACCACAAAAGGGCCGAAACCTTCACAAAGGAGAGAAAAATGACACAAAATGACTGCAAAAACACACAAAACTACAGAGAAGTGTGACAACTATGAAGAGACACAAAACATGCCCATTGTTCAATAAAACTGATATTTGCAATACAATTAATATGTGCAAGACGCACTATCTACCTCTTCTATAACTTTTATTTATCATTATTAATTTTTTCACATTTTCAGTGGTAATTTATTTATTTTTATATTTATTTATGACATCACATGTCCTTGTTTGTTTTGTTTTTATGATTGCTTTAACTATGCATCTTATAATTTCTTTGTATAGTTGACTAAATGATGACAATAAAGGCTATTTGATTTGATTTGAACAACAACCAGCAGTCTGCTGGGGAGGCAGCAACAGACAAAAGATCCTTCGCTCCTACTGCCATCAGGCTGTCTAATCCTTACAGAGTTAACTGACTAACTGAATGTCCCCTTGGGGATAAAAATAAAGCAATTTTGATTTGATTTGATTTGATTTGATTTAACGACTATAGAGACGGTATGTCCCGTATGTATGTCTGCTCCTATGTAGGAGAGGTAGTGGAGCCTTTTCTCCGTCTGTTCCCAGGGGCCCATTACCTCATAATCTGCCCATGCTGAGCAGCTAACCATCTCTCGCTGGTATTGTTATGATCATGCTGGCTGGTGTGGAGTATCCAGTGATGTGTTCATGGTATTAAACCAGCTCAGAGAGCATTTTTGCAGAGAAGACCCTGTGAATGCTTTGTATTTATTTACAATTGAAGAAAAGTTTCAGTTGTGATGCTGAACAATAAGTTGTTAAAAGACAGAGCCAGGCAGCGCGGACTTTGTCCACTATACAGTACAACACAGAGTTAGAAGCTCTACACTTGAACACGTTGTACTTGCGATGTAATCTTGCATAACACATCTTCCGCTTCTTTTCCCGAGTCTCACTTTCTCTCGGTCTCAGGTAAATATTCACTGCAACCTTTTTCCTGCATGTTCCACGATACCAGCGTTCCCACAGGAGCTCAACATCGGCAGCATCTGAATCCCATGTGGACTTCCAAATGTAACAGATTTTATAATACATTTATGTGCTGGTCATACAAAAACTTTTACTCCAAGCCTCTGCAGTCAGATTCAGATTACACTCACTGCTGCAGCGTACCTATTTTTCCCTCTTCCTTATTAAAATTGTCTGTCTAATGGCTACTCTGCAGGCTTTACTATGGCACATAATGAAATTTTCATGACCAGTGAACTATTCCGCTTTCACATTAAGGCGCCACAAAGCTGAACCTGAAAGCACATGATGTGCATATCATCCATCCTCATTAATGTATGCATCGGTCCATCCGTGGTAGAAGTGGGCTCTGTCTTTCACGCTATGACTCAATACACCATAAAAGAAGAGCATGCAATATATACACTTGTAATGTGATCCCGTTCTCTGTTCTCTGTCTCTGAGCACAGAGAGAAGAGTTCAAAAGAGTGCTTTTGTTTGAGAGCAGGAAGACAATTTCTTGTCATCAGTCTTGAGCTGGGTGATATATTCCTACTGCTGACACTTTATAAATCACATGTGGACATTCATTTGTCTCCCTTCTCTACTTGACTGGTATTGTGGCTAGAATAAAGTACTAGAAAAAAGTAGCAGCTTTACAGGTTCCTCTCATACAGTGGTGGAAAGTAACTAAGTACATTTACTTAAGTTCTATACTTAAGTACAAATTTGAGGTACTTGTACTTTACTTGGGTATTTCCATTTCATGTAACTTTATACTTCTACTCCACTACATTTTGATGCAAATATTGTACTTTTTACTCCACTACATTTAGCTGACAGCATTAGTTCAGGATTTAACATGAAAAACATGATACATTTAAAGTGATTTGACTTTTTGCTTTATTTTAACTCTTGCAGCCAATGTCTTTTAACCCTTTTTGTTTCTTTAACCTTTGTCAATTCTATATTTTATTGCACTTTATACACTTTTATGTGAAGCACTTTGGTGCGGCTCAGCTGTCTGTAAATGTGCTATAGAAATACAATTTGACTTGACTTTGACTTGATAAGACTTTTTTTTTTTATTAACCTCAGTAGTTAAAATGGGCCTTACCTTGAGAAAACGCTGCTTACATGAATGTATCACTACTAATAATAATACAACAATAAATTTACAATATATAAAACTATCTGAATGGGTCCATTCTGCATAAGGAGTACTTTTACTCAGGAGGTGCATACTTTAAGTATATTTTGATGCTGATATTTTTTGCACTTTTACTTTAAAAAAAATTGAATGCAGGACTTTTACTTGTAGTGGAGTAATTTCACAGTGTGGTATTAGTACTTTTACTTAAGTAAGAGATCTTCTTCCACAACTGCTCTCATATTTAGCGTCCTAATATTATCAACAATTCTGACATTTCTGTCATGACATGATTAATCTGACAATTGTATCTGTAAGTGTTTATTGTGTAATAAATAAATGGCACTAATGGATGTTTATGGGAAGCCCTACACTGTAGTTGATTCTAAAACTTACCTTTTTCATGTTCAAACATCAGATAACAAAAACCACCAGTGTTGGAAAAAGTATTCAGATTCTTTACTGAAGTAAAAGTATTAATACAACACTGTGAAGTTACTCCACAACAAGTAAAAGTCCTCCATTCAAAACTTACTGAATTAAAAGAACAAAAATTTCAGTATCAGTAAGTATCAAAAGTAAAATTCGCTTGATTGGTCTTCAATCTTCCCAAATTTTGACACACATCACCCCTCCTCCGCATCCTGTAGCGATTACAGTAGGCTCTTAAAGTTATGTACTTACTTGATTCCTGTGGTCTAAGGCTAGTACCTTCAGGTTGAATGCACTTATTGTAAGTCACTTTGGACAAAAGCGTCAGCTAAATGTAATGTAATGCAAAATTATTCGTTACGCAGAATGCACTCAACCACTCAGATTTTTTTCATATATTCTAAATATATTGTTATATTATCTCTATTGATGCTTTTATGTAAGCATTGTTTTAACTTTGTAAAAACAGGGTTCATTTAATTAACTAATATACTGTTAATTTTTAAAAAAAAGTCTAATCTCTTGATCATACATTTTATTTTAAATCTCGACCTGAAAAGTAACTAAAGCTGTCAGCTAAATGTAGTGGAGTAAATAGTACAATATTTACCTCAAAAAGTAGTGTAGTAGTAGTAAAAAGTTACATAAAAAAGTACCTCAAAAGTGTACTTAAGTACAGTACTTGAGTAAATGTACTTAGTTACATTCCACCACATGCTTATTGGCATACTGTATAAACATCATCACCTGGTCACCTAAAATATTTCCATGCTTAAAATGAGTTAGCAATTAACCAAAAGCAAATTCATCCATTAATTAATTGTAAAGATGTATGTAAACATGATAATAGGCTAAATGTTTGGCTAGATATTACTCGAAAGGGTGATGTTCTATTTTGTTGTTGTTGTTGTTAGAAAAGCTCATGAAATGTGTTAGTCTGCCTCTCAATAAATTCAAAATTCTAAAAGAAGGAATACAAGTCTTTAAAAGTAGGTCACTAATATATTGTTTCGCTTTAAAAAAAGAAGAAATCTACAACAGCTGAGCACTGTATTTCTTAGTAAACATCACTCAAACTGGAGTAAATAGAGTATTTGTTGAGGACTATTTTCAGTTGTGGATTAATCCACATTTGGTGCCCATGTGTGTTTTCATGCAGCAGGACAGTGTGTGTGGCACTGCCCAAAAATAAGTGGTCATGCTCATGGTAATGGTTGTCACCCAGTAACATATTTCACTCTCGTCTCGTGAAATGCCAATGCTTGGTCAGTACGCTTCAAAATATGTGCTCTGGTTCTGGTCCTCTAATGCCAGTTTTTGGACATGTCAAGGATGGCATGTCAGTTTCTGCTTGTTACATGCATAGTAGCTTTTTATAATAAACCAATTTCACAGGAAATGTATAGTGAGGTTTAGGCACCAAAACTACTTGGTTAAGGTTAAAAAAAAGATCAGATTTTAGGTTAAAATAACTACTTCCGTATGTTACTACTTGAGGCAGTTATGTAGGTGACCTTAAATATGTAGAACATCATCGATCTATGCATGGAAGGTGATTTCCAGATGAACTTTGGCGTCACACATGACCTGGCCTCCTGGATCAAAATCATGTTTGATGCATCCACCAGCCCTCAAACCCACCCTAACAGCCTAACAGCAGCTTTTCGTGCTTTATCGTACGTTCCCTTGTTTGCCGTTTTTCATAATTACTATGGAACTACAGGGTGATGCCAAAAATACATGCAGCCAATTGAATGAGTTAATAAGAACCTACTGGACCTACTAGAAGGTAGAGTTGGCTTGTATGGATTGTGTCCATACTTATAAGAGGTGATAACTGCTGATAAAAGCCTATTCAATAGTCTGATAATGACCAAATTGTCTGGATATGTTGGGATTAGGGATGGGAATAATTAATCAATGATCAATTAATGGTCGTTAAGAATTTGGTCATTCACATGGAATTTTTTAATCGATCTGTGTATTGTTTCATTTTAATTTTATCTATGACTGCGTATCAGTACTCACTGAACTGAAACACTGCTGAGCGTTCAGTTCTACGGCCGTACGTCAATAATCCAATAAACTGAGAGTGAAGTTGGATAAAGCTACAGTTTGCAAACTGAAAGTTGCAATAACAAATATTAAAAAAAAGTAACAGAAGAGTATTAATTTAGCAAAACTAGCTTACTGTATCAAACCTTGCTAGCACGAATTACAAGGTTTAATTTTATCCCAAACTTATTTAAACACAAAACACATTTAAATATGCAAGATTACTGTGAAAACTAACCTCATGCCTTTTTGGGGGCTAAAACATGAAACATTGAACTCTTCATTGAAGTAAACAGTTTAATCTCACTTGATTTAGTATTAGATCAATAGGAAGTCTCTTTTCATCCTTTCAAAAATAAAAGCGTCTGTTATCAAAACAGGCTTTTGCATAGTTCTGTATATATATATCTTGTATTTTGCAGATGTATGCATGTTTTTGCACTTACTGGAATATGTATAAAAACAAAGTGATTAATCGATGAATTGATTGTTAATGTTATAGATGCTCGAGTTGGCAGGTTTCTTCAAAATGCCCAGCATCATTTCAGAGTTAACAATCTCCTCTTTGGTGTAAATGTAAGAATTATATTCTTTCCCTTTGTCAGTGCTGACTCCTGCTGTTTCTCCAGACTGCATCACACACAACTCCCACAGAAACTTAGTATTTCCTGCTGTATGCTGTTGTTTGCATGATGAAATTACAGCAGCACTGACTGCGGCGGAGGAGATCACCTCCCAGGACCTGTCATGTCAGCAGCACTTACAATGAGAGAACATGAGACTTACAACTGTGTTAACACAACCGTGATCACATAGTGGACAGACCTGGACGTCCTGATATTCATAACTGCATGCATTAGCAGGTACATTATGGTGTTGAACAATGACTCAGTGCCAACACTGATATGAGCGGGACATTCTAACAGGATTAATGACAACAGACTGCTCTAAATCCTAAAGGAGTCATTTATATGCTGAACATGAAAAAGTATCTTGAATTAACAATGTAAATGCATCATTAGCACATTAGAAACCATTGAGTGTAGGGGAGAATACCGTGACTTGTTACACTAATTGAATTAGCAGGTCTGTTAAACATGCATAAATAGTGCCTGCACTCTAAGGACAACAAGTGAAATCAAGGTAGTGATTCTCTTTGTTGTCATTTCCTTTTAGAGGGAGCTTTATCACCCAGGTCTGCGCTCACATCACCCCAGCCTTTCTCTCTGGCAGCTTACACATGTTTTATATCTCTTCATTAAGGCATGATCCACACTACATTGGCCTGTGAGTATTTTTGACATACTTTGGGAAAACATCAACAACTTCAACTTCTTTACAATTTTTTATAATGGCTGGAGCCTAGGGTTAGGGTTAGTAAAATAAAGACGACAATAGTGAGTTGGTCCATCTGAGTGCTGTGGATATTAGGTGTCCAAGTGAATCATGGAAGTGAGTCAATATGCACAGGCACTGGTGCTAGCACACCAATCCAGTCACAATAGTGTTCCCTGCATAGTGCACTACTGCCTGCCATCATATTGGAGTGGTCTGTGAATGAAATTACTACTACTGCTAGAGGTGGGAATCACCAGAGGCCCCACAATAAGATTTTATCCTGATACAATATTATTGCGATTTTAAGCATTTTGTGATATGGTATATGAATAACTTGGAATTATGCACATTTTCAACTTCCTGCTTGAAATTTTCCTTGATGCACTTTGAGCACTCAGTAGTACACTTAACCTTATAATTTGAATTAATTATTGACTGATGGGATGAGTTGGAAGATAACCCACAAGACCTTGGTATTTAGGTCATACTGTCAATCAAGATCAACTCTATCTTTCAAGATCTTACAGATATATAATTATCCCACAATTGTATAATGGTAGCATTTAAATCAGTCATTCAAGTGCTGCTTAGATTTACATAACAGAACGCTTTCTAACCAAATATTTGTGGAGGTATTACTGGATAGCTGTAAAAAAAAAAAAAATTAAATTGGCAAAATTAAGACAAAAAAAGAGTTTTAATGCTCAATATTAAGCTTCTTGGTCTGGTGCACTTTGCTGGGATGCAGCCATCATTAATGTCACCAATTGTTTTTGACAAGACACATTGAACATGAGCTGTCTGCTAAATCATTCCCTCACTAACTCTTTTATTTGCTCCTATACAACACTGTCAGTATAATCCAAATGTTGGTGAAGGAAGTGCAGCTCTGTTTTTATCAACAAAATCTGATCATTTTATGACCTGATTTAGAGAAAGTACCTCCAAATTGTATTTAAGTATAGTTCCATGTCCAAGTAGGTATTTCAACCCAAACCCTGATCTTTTTCCTAAATTTAACAAAGTACTCCTGTATAATACATCATATGAACTGTATACAGTTTCGGAAGATATCTCAGAAGTGGTTCATGAGAACACACTGAAATAAGACACTACAGTCATGGAAAAAATTATTAGACCATTGTTTTCTTCAATTTCTTGTTCATTTTACTGACTTTACTGACTTTAATTTAAGAGCTGATATCAGCCATTTGCCATGGTTTTATGAGCTTGTCTTATGAGCTATTTTTGTTCTTATCATTATATTTGTCCAAACAAATGTACCTTTAGTTGTACCAGGCATTAAAATAAACAAGAAATTGAAGAAAACAAGGGTTAGTCATGAACTAAATGCTGCAGATCATTCCAAACAACATTTTTACATTGTGTGTTTTGAGTGCATTTACTGCAGTTATATTAGACTAAAAAGCATGCAGCACATTATGGCTGTGACATGTTTTCATGGGTTTATGCCAGAACTAGCACAACAACACATTTAATTAAACATTACGGTAAAGATGCTACAGTATGTTGCGTTTTCTACAAACTTAACATACTCGTATGTGAGATCAAACCGATTTCATAGCCAACATGTTTCTCCTATTGAGACATTGAAATGCTCCATGACAGCAGGCTTTCCACCCAGTGTTTTTGTAACAATTTCTCATGCTATTGTTTTTCTGAGGAAATAAATAAATAACTAAAACGAATGTGGCTTTCAGCCTCAGACCCTCAATCACACACTGCTCCTCTTTCGTCCCCACACAGTGCCTATGGCATGCCCTGACTTGCTTTCTCACTGACTTCCACCAAACAGTGAAGGCCAGGGCCAAAATAATTTGTATCTGTTCAATAAAACATTAAAGACCATCATGCCATGTCCTGCTCTCTTTCCCTCTCCCTCTCCCCTTCTCCCCTGCTCTCAAAGGTCTTGTTAATGTTTCAAAACTGCACATAAGACAGACCAGCCAGACGATTAATTTGAAAGATACCCACAGGGTACCTGCAGGATTTTTTCTTACTCCTCTTGCTTCTGTAGTGTTAACACCTAGCTTTCTTCAGAAACGAGAGTGGAGGGGTGGCAGGCCGGGGAAGGGGGTGAGGGTAAAAAGCGTACAAAGTGTACCCTGCAGTTATAAAACAGAGCGCTTTTCAAAAACAGCCTTTTGATATGTGAAATACGCTGAAGCAAAATGGGATAAATGTTTTAAATGCAACAGTTTTTTTATTTGTAAGAAGTGTGACGATTCCGTATATCCACACTAAGTAGCACATTGCTTTTTTCCCTCCACTTTATGCTAATACCTCTGTTTTCTGCCTCCTTATCATTCCTAATAATACCATCTGCATACTCATTCGCACAGTATTTATACTTTTAATTGGTTACAGTACACTTTATATACACTGCTGTCCTACTTTCCAGTGTATACAGAGATAACACTTTTGCAAAATAAGCTTAGAAGCATTTGACCTGATTAAATTCAATTAGATTCAAAGAGAAGACATCACTTCAATGAGATTTAAATAAAAAATCCTGTCTTGCTGACTCGTGGAAACCAGCCTTGAAATATTTAAGATAAATGCACAAAACAAGCTGCAGAGAAATTATATTTTTAATGCATGACACAGAGGTCAAAGTGTGGCCAGTATGCATAAAAAAGCAAACAAAAAAAAGGCTGATTATTTCTTCACGGAGGCTTGCATGTGCCATGTTCTGCCTTATTGACATTGTTTCTCAGTGCAATTCGGTTATTCCACAGTTACTGTTTTAAGGCAGCTCTAAATGCTGAGCTATGAAAACTAATGCAGGGTGCATTCATTTTAGATAAATAGTTTAAGCTCGGGTGAATAGATGATTTATTTAAACTCATAAATAATTTCATCAAAATATCCCAAAGCACTTTTTGCCTCATTGTACATCATTTTCTAAGTATGCTGGATGAGCCCTCATTTATTTTCACATATCACACCATGTCTCTTGTAAATATGTATACTGGTCTTTCTACTTATTTATTTTACAGATCTGATTTTAATATTTCATTCTCAGCATAAAGTTGTATTTGTTTCCAAGGGCATGATACCATGAAATAAATATCAGAAGTATAATTCCCAGTCTTAACATATTGGAGGGCATGAATCATTTAAGAGAAACAGATTTTGTACATAAAGCCAAGGCCTAATTTTCGGAGCTGTGCAGTTTGAAAATGTTAATCAGTAAACTCTTTCTCGTGTTTCTAAAAGGCTGCAGCTTGACAGCACAGTTTAGGTGGATGACTGGAGGGTTGCAGGCTCACACCATATGGTGACAAACCTGGTGATGCCGCCCCAAGCCAAGGATTTACTGTGGATTGCTTTAGTAAATATTCCTCTTAACCGTATAACGATGCACAACACAGACCTAAAAGGAGGATTAACTGTTTGGACCATGCCAGGAATTTTAACAGCCAGTTTTAATCAATGATGAACTTGCGATATCTAATCTTGTGCTCAAGAACTTATACAATAAGGCGGGACTCTTCAGGCAATAGCAATGTTTTGTTCTTGCACTGGTCAAATGTGAGATTTGGGGCTATTTTGCTTCTATAACATGTCTTCTTTCAGACTAGTTTAAAAAAGAACCCTATCCAAAAATCACACTTACAGTAACTGTATCCCACATTGAACACTGTTCGGACACATCTGCATACCGCACTTTCTGGTGTTTCACACTCATTTCGAATAAGAAATTGAATCTATGTACATGGAGATTTACATGTCTAATTACAATACGAAAGTAGTTCTGATGAGAGAAACTAGTGAGAACGCTTAGGCGAAGGACAGAAGTGACGGGTGTGTTGATAACGATGATATTTATTTGGCAAACCAGAAACATCCAATTTCCCCCGAAAAAATCAGCAGCCCCCATTGTGTCTAAGCGAGGAGATCCACTTGTCTATTTTGTCCCGTCGATTCAATGGTTGTTGTCAGTGAATACCAATGGGCCTATGAGGCCAATTCAATGGCTGCTCGCTGGAAACAAAGTGGTTACGTTTAATTAAAAGGCTGCAGTTTGCTTACGATTATGCTACTTTCTTAACTATCTTTTGCAACACCTAACCATGTCTTTTTTTTCCTTCTCGCTCTAACCTTAAAGGTGCAGTATGTGATTATGGAGTCTTAGGGCACTTTCAGAACCCAAACAGTTTTAATCAAACTCTGGTGCGGTTAAATCCTTGTTATGGTTCGTTTGGTTGCTTGTGAATGCTCCAATTGTACTGCGGACCAAAACAACCAGTCCTAGACCACTTGCAGAGAGGGTCCGGTCCGTTTCCAAACGGACCCGAGTGTGGTTCGATTGCACTTTGAACATATTCCGACCCAATTAAAGGGTATTAACCAAAACGCAGTGGATTGTGGGCTAACTGCGTGGGCATTTTGCTAAAGCTAATTTGTCATTGCATAATTATCAACATATTGCTCAAAATAGCAGATCATGGTAGGAGTGCATCAAGGCTCACCTTCTCTGATTATATAGCTGTCTGATCGCAGCACATCGTCTTTGGAAGAAATGGATCAACACATTATTGACGACCCGGAGCCTCAACAGGAGCTCATTCTGATCCTTTCTCTCCAGATTAGTTTGGTCGGAACACCAGAGCAGATTACGGCCAGTATAATTAAAGGTACTCGGTTCCACGTTGAATTGTTTAGTTCCATGTCTGATTGGACTAACCAAACAGACTTGGGTTGTGAAAGCGCCCTTAATCCCAGGTTGTCAATTACAGACGCTTTCGGCTGGGAGGCTCATTAATAGGTCTCAGTAGCACTAACCTACACCAAACTTTTCAGTTTTATTATCTATTCTTAAACTTTTTTTAAAAATATATCATCCATAGCCTGATTTTTAAGAATTTGAATCGTCTTAATATAATCAACTGTAAAAGTTTCATGGTGATTTCTACAAGTTTACCCTATTCCCCTGTAGTATCTCCACTTCAGACATTCTTACTGCCAGCAACACTGTATCTCAGCTATATATACAGTAGAAAAGATTTTAATAATACATTTAGTGCCTCAGAGTTAGAAATATATGCACATAATCTGTAAAGGCAAAAAAGTCAACATACATTGAGCTATACAGCTCAGTAGTTGACTTTTCTGAGGAGTGAGTAGGAGGAAGTGTTACAGTCCAAGCTAGCTTAAATGTCTGTGCTACTCGGAGGCAGACATTTTTCCGAGCAGTTGCTGCTGTATAGGAGGTTTTCAGACACTGAGTGGGCTGCCGGAGCATTCACACATGTACGGTAAACAAGCCACGGCGTGCCCTGAGTGGGACACAACATCCATTTGACCGGCGCGAGCCTGTTGCTGTTGCAAATTATAAACTATTGAACTCCATAAGCAACATGCTAGGGCAGCAAAGTGAGGGCTAAAACAAGTTTCCTGATAAGATATGAAGAAGGGAAAGAGAGAGAGACAGACAGATAACTTGCTGTCTTACCGTGAGTCAAATAAGAAGATTGATATCAAGTTCAGGTCCAGACAAGTTTAGCCTAGCTTTAAACAGTTAGCCTCTGTCAAAAGTGAAAACCATGCCTTCAAACTAATACAACTGTATTGTTTACATTCATCACTGTAGCTAACTGCCAATAGATTCAGTCATCCTCACACCCACAGTCCACCCATACAGGTGTTTCCATTTCAGATAAATGATTAGCATCTGTTTGGGCACATACAGACTCTCACTCTCCTGTTAATGGTGTTATTGTTTTTTGCATATATAAATGAAACAAATAATAACACAACTAATTACAACTCGGGGGTATTTATAGTTTACATCCAGTAATACATTTCATTGCAACACTTCAATTCACCAGTTTACATTATCATCAATTTAATTATACATTATACATCACTGATGTCTTCATGTTGAAACCTAATCCATTCCACTCATCTTCCCTCAATCTTAGAGAATAGGTCATTTTTCCACTAAAAATAATTCCTGTACTATATCTAACCACTGACTGTGTCTGGGTGGGTCCACCTCCAGCCAATTTCTTGTCATAGCTTTTCTGCTAGCTGTGAGCAACACTTTGGCTAAGTAATTATCTTCCTTTAACACCACATTAGTTATATTCCCTAGGTATAAAAAGTAAACATTTTTTGGGAACTACATAGTCTAATACCTCATTCAATACTGCATTCACTCTTTCCCAGAATGGCTCTATTTTTGGGCAGCTCCAGAAGTTATGTGAATGGTTTGCATCCATATGCCCACATTTCCTCCAACATGTTTGCAGTCTTGAGTGTTGGTGTTTTAAGTTGTCTTTATTTTATTTTCATAGTACAGGGAGCAGAGGTTAAATTACTTTATTTGTGTTTCTGTACATGTTAAACAGATACAACTGATACATTAGCTAGGCAAACCACTTTTCCTGTCTTTGCAGGAATGCTATTGTAATGCAGATCTTTCCGTATGTTAACTAATTTATTAAGTCGTGGGTAAAAAGAAAAGCATGAGAACAAGTCATGTTTCCACCATTTACTCAGACGTGAAGAACAACCATCAACACAAATGCCCAAAAGAGAAGACAACCTCTCACCCCGGAAGACCTAAAGTCATTTCACAACAAAATAAAGTAGTTCTAAATTATCGAAGTTCAATACATTTTCCAAATCAATAATTTGTATTATTTAATTAAATTAATTATTTAAGTAAATTGAAAATAATAAAATAGGCCTACTTAATGAAAATAATTGTGAAACAAAATAAATCTCATATTACACTAACATTAACGTTAAACCGTTGATGTTTTTGGACACTTGAGGGCAGCAAAACCAGGTGTAACGCTGTTTGTCACCTTTCTTAGTCTAAGCTCAGATCTACACTCACAAGCCACTTTATCAGCTCACAAGGTGTACCTAATAAATTGGCGTTGTGGTCTTCATCTGCTTCGTGATATTCTTTTAGGGCCATATCGCCCACCCCTAGATGGTTGTTAGATCAGCAGTTTGTGAAATACTCAGACCAACAACAATGCAACGTTCAAAATCACTTAAATCACCTTTCTTCCCCATTCTGATGCTCGCTTTGAACTTCAGCAGCTCGTCTTCACCATGTGCACATCTCTAAATGCATTATGTTGCTGCCATGTGATTGGCTGATTAGATTTTTGAGATTTAAATTTATCAAGCAGTTGAACAGGTGAACCTAATAAAGTGGCCAGTGAGTGTAAATGCAGCAAGTAAGTGTATTTAACAAATGTTCTAAAAGAGAAACATTTGTAGTCATATTTTGTAGAAACAGTTAATAAACATCACACACCACACTGTTGTACTGAAATATAACACCATCATGACTGATTAAGCAGAGTGTATCTACTCAGCTAAAAATGAAAGGCCTTTTTCTGTATCAGTGTATGTATATTGCTCTTTGAGTGAAAAAAAATAAGTGGGAGTAATATAAGGATGGCAGATTGTAAATCACTTATTGGGCATTTTCCAGGGTGTTACTTATGCTCAGTTGCGTGACGAGAAATCAAATATTCCAATGTTCTCTCCTGCCTCTCAGTCTGATGTGTGAGTGCTGAATCGTTAAGTTCACAGCAAGATGTCCGCTGTGGTGTGGGACACAAGAAAGCACTGGAGTTAGTGCATTTACACTAGCGAGAGGAGATAAATGCCTTTCCTTCCAAAAGGTTTACCACAGAGCCATCAACAAGAATCAACAGTGGTGAAAAATCCCTGCCTGCTCTGGCACGCTCATAGAGTCTGTATGCCTCACAGGGTTACAGAAGCATTATATCCTATAGGTAAAGTAGCATTTCAATGAAGTAAAGATAAAGTTTATTATAACAAATTTTGTCATTTCACAGATAATGTGAGATGATAGGAGAATACGGGTGATTATAACCGATAATATGAGAAGATTACAGAAGGTATGTATTAATTGTAACGGATGATATGTGATGATTATAACAGAAGATATGTGATAATTAGCAGAAGATATGTCATTATTGTAACTGTGATAAAATTTGGTCTTGACTTAAAGTATTTGAAGCTTAGACTCTACAGGGTGATTTGTAATCCTGCAAGCCAACAGGCTGATGAGGCTGATAGAATAATGAGCAGATTAATATGCAAAAACTTGTTGGAGATGGGCAGGCAGAGAAGATAGCGCAACAGCAGCATGAATTACCAACGAGATCTCTAACCTAAACAACAGAATAGACCATTTGTCAATACCTCCCATAATGTCACATATGAGCGTTTGTCAAATAGCACACGTCACGATACATTCATGTACGGTTCGCGTTTGTGAAAAAAGGCTACAAAACCACTGACCTATAGGTTTAGGGCAAAAAACCTTCCTGGCAAGGCATTATAAAAGACAGTTTAAATAGTAAATAAATGTACGTAAACGCCGGATGTGAAGTAGTTACAAGGGTGACATGAGCCACAGAAGTTACGTAAAAAACTTAAGTTACGTAAAAAGTTGTTTACTTTTGTTTGCACACAGGACATGAATGTATGAACAATGTAGGTGTGATCAGCTGATGTGAACAGAACGCGATTGATGCCCCTGTCAATGACAGCAGTGTCATTTTTATTATTGACAGTATGTTTGAGAAATAAAATGACATGTTCTTCCTGAATGAACTTTCTCTAGAGCTTCATTTATACTAAATCCTGGTGACTATGCTGTTACAACACACTTTTGTCCAGCACTGTTTCGAAAAGGATCTTTTATTACTTAAAATGCATAATCCAGCAAGTCATGATTCTGTTCGAGTGACTGGAGTTTAGTATAAGGCTGCTGCTAAAGTCAACTGTGTCCTCTGGTACTAATAGAGTGCATATAATCGTATCATTCAAGTCAATATACCCCTGTAGTCAATTTCATAAACAAAGTCTTTTATTCACTGCTATGCTGGTATCTACTGGATATGACCGATCCACATTAAAAGGGGTTTGCAGGTGCTTCACAGAACCCTGTTTCCTAAAATTTATGTTCTTATTACATGGTAGAGACCTGTAAATCAAGCCACATAACCCCACTTTATCTTCTGTTTTACTATAAAAGGGTCCACAATTCACAGTTCTTTATGCTACATTGAAAAAGACTGGAAATTAGCGATTGAGATCATAAACACATTAGGAAAATTAGGTTATGAGGTAAAAAAAACAAGCAAGAAGAAGGGTCTCATAGACTTCTAGACAATGGGACTTCTTTTTGCAACAAGTGGAGTCGCCCCCTGCTGGCCATTAGAAATAATGCAGGTTTAAGGCATTTCCACATTGGCTTCACTTTTGAAGCTCAAATGTTGCTGCTGGGAAATAACATTCAAAGCAACAATTACATTTCCCTCACAAAGTGGAAAAATTAAACAAATGATTTCAGATTTTGTTTCTAAATTGGACCTAATGTCTTAGCTCGTAGAGGTGTAGGTACAACTTGCACTGCATCACAGGAAGTGTATAAACCACACCACCAATTCTGGCGTATAAAGATCTTGCAATTGACAATATCACACAACAGGAGGTGGACAAGAAATTGTATTGCTTATAATAAGATAACAATGTGTTGTGCCTGTGCCATCTTGATGTCATCATAAAAAAAAGATCCCTCTTTTTGTTAAGTTCATCGGTTCGTTTTACAGTCTCCACTACAACGTATTAAGAGCTCCTGCAGCCAGTGAGCTGTATACGAAGGGCTAAATGTCAAGTATTTTAAGTTGAGGGCACTCAGGATGACTGGAGGATATTAGGAAATTAATTATCCTGTAAAGTACATTTTATGGCAGGGAGAAACTGACACATTGATTAATGAGCCTGAAGGTGTTTGCTTGTAAGAATATCAATTAATTTTTTACATCCAAGTGGAGTCATTAAAATGAATGAGAAGACCTTGACTTAGCAAACCCAACAAACATGCAGAGAACCACAGCATGATCACAGGGAGAACAGAGCGAGATAGGGCTGCTCGGCAGTTGGCGAAGCTCCCAGGTCACATGCTTGGCCCGCCCCTGATGTCTTCCCCTTCTGCGGCGCTCCACATCAAACCCACATGCAGTGCCAATTAGCAACACGGTTGAAGCACTGGGGCCACGCACTACCTCTCTTTATTTACCTCTTTAATGAAGCACAATCATCACCTTAATTCCCCTATAAAAGGACAAAGCGGGGAGTAAGATGAGCTGTGTGAAGAGAGGAGAAGGTGGTGGATAGAGATATAAGAGTATAATAAAGACAGGTATCGCCCCAAACAAGGTTTCTCTCATTTAAAGCCTCTGCAAGTCCACAGATATGAACTTGCCTTTCCCTCTCTCAGTGATTCACTTGATCCTTTGCATTTGGCTACCTGCTAGGGTTAAGAAAAGCCTTCCCATTGTGCAGTGTTCTGATTATTTAAGACGGGCTTAAGGTTGCATCTTGGGAGCACACTGGGTTTTAAAAACAGTCTCAAAGCCCTGCTCAATTACAGCGGAGTGCAGGGTGGAGGATAGAGAGGTGGGCCGTAGCGGCCTCGGCTGGTCACTGGGGAGGGTTCTTCCGTGGGTCTGACAGTACAATGAAGAACAGGCCAGGTATCAAGGGCAAGCTGTTTCTCAAGACTACAGCACCAACTGTTTTCGCCTGCCCTCACACTCGACCTCGTGCCATCCTGTTCTTTAAAACTACGCAGGCAAAAAGCTGTTCACAGACGAGTTAAAAGCACTGCGGATCCGGTATGTGAAGGAAATGAAGACACTGAGGAGACTTTTCACCATGGTATAACAAAGCAGTTCATCCATTGATCTATTGTTGTCTGCTGGTAATATAGCGTAGATTAAAGGTTTAATACAACATGTAAGTTGTATAAAGTAAGGCAAATCAATAATATAAAAAAGGATTATGGCTTTCATCTACAGGACAGATGTCTTTTCTCTAGCCTATAACTCAGTATTGGAGCTTTGATAAATGCTGTTATCAAACATAGTACAGGCCAGCATATCTTTTTTTTTTTTTTTATGCAATAATAGACATATTACTTTGATCATTGGTTTAAGTGGAAGGCTACTTGATTAGGAAGGAGCAGCCTGTTTTACAGAAAATTACAGTGTCACTTACCTGAAAAATATCAAGTATCATATGCAGATCAAGGGCAGTCGTATCTTTCATCACATACTTCTGGTAGCATGTGCGTGCATTAGTAGCACATCAGCCCTGATTCCAGAAAAGTAAGATGCTGTCTAAATGTAAATCAAATAGATTGTGATCATTTGCCAATCATTATTGTCGTATATTTAATTGAAAACTGTACAAAGACAATATATTTTATATTCGAACCAAAGTTATAATAGTTTTGGATTTTTCATTAGTTTTAGTTTTAATTTTGTTGTGAAGTTTTGTTTTCAAAATTCAGTAAGTTTTAATAAGTTTACAAGTTTTTATTAGTTTTTTTAAATGCTTAGTTTTAGTTTAGTTTTTATTAGTTTTAGTTTTCCTGTAATGGGATATTTTTTTGGGTGCGAGATTCAAAAAGGTCATAATAAAATCTTGCCTTTATTTCCTTTGCCTTATCCATCTCAGCCCCAATAAGGTTATTAACTTGTAAAACCAGATAGATGAAATAGATTTTCTATCAAACAAAACCTTTTATTTATAAAAAAAAAAGTTGACAAAGGTGAAAATGAAGAACATTTTCACTTTAATTGAAGTTTTAGTTAGTTTTGTAACAATACAATACAGTTCCAGTTAGTTATCGTTTTAAAAAAAAAATCTTTTCTTAGATTTTGTTATTTTGTTAGTTTTCGTCAACTATAATAACCTTGGTTGAAAGTGATAAACTCTGTCATTTATTGTAAATATATGTTCTGATGAGGTTGGGACAGGGTCACCTTTTCTATTAACAACACTTAGTAAGTGTTTAGTAACTCAGGACACTGGAGATTCTTTCCCATTTTTGCTTGATAAACAATCTGGGGTTTCCGTTTTTGTATATTGCACTTCATAATGTTTCATACATTTTCAATGGAAAACTGGTCTGGCCTGCTGGCAGGTCAGTCTAGTCAGCACTAATTTCCTTTGAAGCTGTACTCATCACCATCCTTCATTATGCAGTCTGAGAAAAAAGTTGAAATGACGAGAATAAAATCAACTTTTTGTGTTTGGTAAAGTTGGAAAGATATTCAAAGATTGGTTGTTCCTGTGTCAATAAGTCATCAGAGGAACACTGTTTTCTATCCGAACAGTTAGGTAGACTGCAATCTACAACCTGATTTTCATCAATGTCATTAAGTGAGCAACAACCACAATATTTAAAGTTGTTGTAGAACCCCTACACAGAAATGAGCTATTATTGGTAGTAGGTTACTACAACTATTGCTGTGGAAAAAATGCTTTTATGTAATTTTTTTTAGACATATATTAGACATATTGAGGAAAATCAGGTTGTAGCTTGCAGTCTGATTTACAAAAATCAAAAAGTTGACTTTTTCTCGACAATGTATTTCTAACTTTGTTCTCAAATTCAGAATAAGCACGTACACAAAGTGTATGAGATATATAAAAAAACATATTGTATTTGTGCAGTTTTCAATTGAATGTATGTCAGAAAGGATTAGGCTTGTTTTATTTATGTTTTAGCGTCCCGATTTTTTTAGAACTAGGGTTATAGCCTGTAAACTGGCTTTGCATACCTGCAACTCTTTCAGAAATCATTTGTAAAAGCTTCCTCTCGTACACTCAACACATCCATATCCATCCTCTATAAACTGAGCATATAATAGTGGATTTGAATAAAGTCAGAATCAGGTAAATAAGAGTCCAAGTCCCATTTATAGACTCAAATGTCAAATAAATGTGTGAGATGAATGCAGGTGGTAGTAAAGCCCTGCCTATGCAGAATACACTCATCCTGGCATGGCAGCCTGACTTACTCCATCACTTACTTGCCTAAAATGTCTCTCCTGACAAGATATGGCTCTACTTTGGGGTTATTGGAGCCCAACACTGCTGCTAAGTATGGTATATATTTTTATGACATCCATCATTGGTTGAGATCCACAGACAATAACCATAGCATTACTCACACATCACAAAGCCCACCACCTCTTGATACTAGGCTTGTTTGTGTCTCCATCTCTGTCAGGGGCCTCTCCACTTGTAAGCCACTGCAGACGACTCCTGAGGGCCGGGTGTTACCTACATGGAACAACGGTGCAAAGCCATCTTAAATAAGCAGATACTTTAGCAGGGCCCTCGGTGCAGCAGAGGATCATTATTTTGAGGTGGAAAAATCCAGTTTGACGGATGAACCGCGGCCGTAGAGAGCCACATCACTGATACGCCACATAACAAGATCTCAGAAGAGTGAAACACCGACTCATTACATATCAAAACAGACTGGAAGGAAGGATTTATTTGTTTTGTTGCAGGGGGTGATGAGTCTATTTCATGGGAGCCAAAGCCGCGAACAAGACAGCCACAGGTTCAGGGGTATTATCACTGGCCCCTGTGATGAGTTACAGAGTCCACAGCAAGCCAGCCCCCCCTGCAAACTGGGAATACCACGGGATCAGCAGAGATGTCAGACCAATTTAATGGGTGAGTCACTTAGGTGTTATTAAAGTGTGCCTTTTGCTGCAGGGTGGGAGCAGTGATGTGGTGTTAAAGAGCAAACTTCAAATGACCAGCATGGAGGAACACTTCTCTCTATGTACTCTTAACTTGTTCTCTCTCATTTCTTTTGTGCTTCTTTTTTCTCTTAACTTCTTCAAGCTGTATCATTTTTGGCACCTGATTTTGAGTTTGTTCTAAATTTTGGTCGCACATAGGTCATTTTATTATACTTTTTAATCTGGTTTTAGTCTTTTAATTTTGTCTTTAAAAATATTCTTATGCTTGTCGCTATCTTCAAAGTGTACATCCCTAAACTGGCTGTTTTAGAAGCTGTATTTATGAGACTGTCCTTCTCTATAATATGAACCCCATGTGTTGTTTGTACAGCAGTTTATATTTACAGTCATGGAAAAAATTATTAGACCACCCTTGTAATTCTTGTTCATTTTAATATCTGGTACAAATAAAGGTACATTTGTTTGGACAAACATAATGATAACAACAAAAATAACTCAAAAATAACAACAAAAAAAGACTCTAATTTAAGAGCTGATTTCTAGACATTTTCCATGGTTTTCTTGATAATAAATTTGGTTACTATCAATAAAACCATGGAAAATGTTATGAAAATAAGTTATGAAGGATGCCAATATTGTAAAAGAAAAGGGGGACACAAGGAAAAAAGAACGAAAAGGTCCACTTATGGAGGGCGTGCGATACACTTGATGGGGTCAAACGCAGGACTCATCCAGGAGACCAGCGTTTGTGTCTCTAGCGAAAATAAAAGAAAACATTGTTATTTGAAGCAAGGGAACTTAACTTCCACGCGTCACATTATTTTGTCAGCTTCTACAGCCATCTATTTCACATTTTTTGTAGTTGTTTCCCCTTACCTCAGGGAAGTAGTTTTTTATCCTGAACATAGCAAAACTTTAGCTGCTCTATGGTAATACTGACGTGTTTGAAACAGCAACTGTTATGTTTAGGTACAAGAACGTGTTGATCTCCAGCCAAAGGGTGCTCATTTTAGAAGCCCTCCAGTGGAATGTTATAAAAAGGGTCAAACTACATATGTGAAAATGTTTAAATGTTTTTAGTATTTATTCACTTAGATATTGTTCACTCTCTGGGATTAGTTTGAGACAAGTATCTAAAACAGTAGGCTAATATTACTTTGAAGATTCAACAGCCGGGGTGGTCCGTAGCGTAGTGGTTTACATAGGCGCCCCATGTATAGAGGCTACAGTCCTCGCTGCGGTGGAGCCGGGTTCGAATCCGGCCTGAGCTCCCTTTACCGCATGTCCTCCCCTCTGTCACCCCCTTTCTATCTGTCTCTCACTTTCAATAAAGCATGTAAAAATGCCAAAAAAATAATCTTTAAAAAAAAAAAAAAGATTCAACAGCCAACATATCCTGCATTCCCACTAAAAGATTATTAACAAAAACTACTGCCTGAAAGTAATGTTAGCATTAGCTCCACAGACTCCACATGTGATGGCCTGAATTTTTCACGGTTTGTCCCACCTGTTTTGTTGCTCCTTCTTTTTAATACACATCGTCCATATGTTTGACACTACTGCTAATGTTAGCTAACATTACTGTCGGAGTAACATTAACGTTATAGGCCTTGTTTTGAAAGATCAATCTTTCATTGAATTTTAGTCTCAGTTTTGTATTTTTTAAATAATTTTTCATTATGTATTTTTAATAGGCCCACTGATTTGATGAATCCAGAGGTAGACCCATGTGGTAACCTCCGGGTCTGAAAAGTGAAGCCAATGCAGTGGTGCCTTAAGCCTGCATTCTTTCTAATGGCCAGCTGGGGGCGACTCCCCTGATTGCACTGTATGGTTTCGATTTAGAACTTTGACCCAACTGTAACATTTTGGTTGCCTAAAAATGTCTTGTCCAGCGTTTGGTTGCACACTAAGAAGTCAGGTGTTCATTTTGAATTATGAATGAACCTTGATAACAAAGCTAGGTGGATAGCACTAGCATTAGCATTCTCTTACAAGTGCCCACTCCAGAAAACCAAGATGATGATGGAGGCTTTAAAATGCTATCTTTTTTAAATGTTTGTGCTTCAGCTGTAATGTTGTAATCCCTTTCAATTTATCGCACTATTGTCCTGGACTGCTAGCAGCCCTCTTTGTCCAGGCTTAAATGCAGTTTAGAGGGCGATAACTGTACCTGTAAGCCTCTGTATAGCCAGACATGGACATGACTAGTTGAGAGAGGGGTCTTAACCCTAATGTCCGTCATCACTGATTAATGTCTACTCTGAATCAAGCCGCCATTTTCCACCATTGCTCTTTCTCTCAACCCTCCATCCCTCTCTGCACTAAAGACCTGGTGACTGTCATCAGATGTGACGGCACTGGTATTCCCAGGGTCAGCCTGTGACCGCAGTTTAACCTTGTTTCAATGCCCCTCCTCTGTCCTATTGCCCTGCCGTTCATTGTGCATCCATCCACTGCTGTGTTCTGCAAAGAAATTGCATACATAGTTACATAAGCTGCATACATAGCATAAAAGATGAAAAGATGCAGAATCACACTGGGTGGTGTAAACTGAAGGCTAAATGAGAGCCATAAATGTTTCAGCTTAAGGAAAATATTAGCTGTGTGACTCCATTTCATGGATGAACAGAAACTGAAGGAAAATAACCATAAGAACTTTTGTTAAACATTTGTTTGAGGTCAGTCAGTTTGAGCAGTTAAAATACACACCTGGTGCATACTTTGCTTGCTAGCTAACAGCTACAGCTTACATTTGTACATGTGGTAAATTGGGGGTAGCGATGAATAAACATGGACTGTAAAAGCAGTACAACTTTGGTTATTTGCCCCTAATTGTTAATATACCAACTGTACAGATGTTAGTAGAAAACACTAAGCGTGTGTGTGGGAGTTTGTGTTTGTGTGACAGCTCAAGCTCTGACTGCTGTCAGAATTCACCAGGCACTTCTTGCTGTTATTTTCCTTCAGTCTCTATACTTCTCCTCTCATCTTTGTACGTTTATAAAGTAGATTAATTTAGCCTTGGGATAATTGTGCATTTTTTTTTTAACTAAATTGAGACCTTGAGCACAATTTGCACTGCCCTGGGTAACTTTTCATCTCATGCATCTCTGTATTGACTCTTTATGCAATTGTGCTACCTGAAAAATTTTCCTAGCATTTTGTCTCCTTCAGGGAATAGGTCAGGGTGGATCTGAGGTATCTGGGGATTGACTTTGTAACCTACAGTCAGTGCTGTCTTTTTAACCATTGCTGTATTTTCCTAGCTAACAGCAACATTTAGCATTACAAAAATTAGCTTGCGAACATTCATTGACATTAGCTTAAACGTTATCTGTGTTTGCCATCCGTGTCACATTTTGTGTTTTGCAAGGGATAGTTGCTGAAACAAAAAGATGTCTCAAACAAAGTTAATTTTCTCCCTATTGGTCCATTTGGAAATTGTTAGTGTAAGAATGTTCATGTGGCTTGGGAAAAAGGAGTTCATTATTTACTTTGGCGACTCTGGGGCAAAAGCATAGATTGGGGTAGGCAACCTGAGGCTCCGGAGCCACATGTAGGTAATCAGGCCATTTGCAGTGGCTCCCTGTGGCTGTGACAACAAAGTTATAAGAAAATGAAAGAGTTATTTCTTCAAATTTTGTTATCATTGGTGTAGGCCCAAAGCAATTTGTATTCTGCAGTTGTAAAAATGTGTCACTTATATATGACATTAAAAAAAAAGTTTTAACATTTTAGTCAACTAAAATGCTTATGAAAGTATACGGCCCGGCGCCTTTTACTCTAAATATTTGTGAGGCTGAAAATAAGGTTTGTGGCTCCATTACAACATGTTTTCTCTTTTTTTGGCCAACAGTAGCTCTTTTGTTAGTAAAGGTTGCCGACCCCTGGCAGAGGTCCTAATCAGTGCTAACTTTCACTTCGCCCATTGGAGTCAGTGGATACAGCACAAATGCCCTATCAGATAAAATATTTAAAAGTATCCCTCCCATCATTTGCATCCACTCCAACTGCTTTAACCAAGTTTTCACAAAAATTCAGACTGGTAGTTTTTCCGTTATCCAAAAACATGACCCCTAAGGCATGGATAACGTCATTTTGCCGATAGGATTGCTGGATCAGACAATGTTCATGCTGTATATGTTGTTTTGAAAGGCAATGACAAACAACCTATGTATTGTTTAATTTACATTTTTGGTGTTAAATATACATGTCTTCCTCCTCTATCCATGCACACACAATATGGCTTTCTTTAAACCACAAAGTTTCCCTTTGAATAACTTTATCCTTTCAACTTTACTTCTAATATATTATAAAATTGACTTTCAAACACTCTCTTGCCTTCAATTAAACCGGCGGGGCCTTTGATTTAAGTTCCAAGGTAAGAAAAAAACTTCTGTATCAATCAATTTGCCTCACTCCTTTCATTTGTAAAAACATGTAAAATATACTTTGGCACCTGATGGTGGGGGAGCAAGGCTAAATCAAAGTGTATTAATAATTAACTCTAATTAGCAGTGTGTGGGAGAGGTGTGATGCCTGTTTCGATGGCAGCGCTCCACTCCTTCCTGAACCTCTGCCTGTTCTCGAGATCATCCACTGTGAGAGATGACAGACTACAGAGAGAGGAAGACAAACGATTCACTGAGGGAAGGCGCCGGGTCAAAGAGACAGGACTGACTTTTTTGTATCTTCTTTTTATTTATTATGTTCAGTCGAAGAAACTCACAGAGAGAAGGGAAACAAAGAGAAAGAGCAAAGATAGAGACAATAGTGTAGCCATTTGTTACGACTTCAAGTTAATTAAGGAGCTTGTTGTGAGATGATGGGGGCACCTGCATATGTAGGTTTTAACTGAGTGAGAGCATTACGGGGGCAACTGCTGAAAAAAGGACCTGAAAGGAGCCTTAATTAATGTCTCAGCAGGGGTGGAGGGAACATTGAGACGGAGCTAAAACCCTCACAGGCCCAGATCCAAACTGGAGCTCTACTAGCTGGGAGAGCATTTTATTTCAGAGTATTGCATCATCGCGGATTATCTAACAAGCACAAGTGTCACTAAGCCAACAAACATCTCTAGGACCTCGAGGGGTAAATTAGTCTCTTTCCTCACACCCAAAGTGTAGAAAGTAATAAAAGAAATTCACCCAATTCCTCTAAAAAGCCGGGACATGCCTGCGCTGAGTACTTTAATTAGAAGTGTATGTTTGTACAAAGCACCAGATCCTACATTTTGCTAACAAAGACAATTCATCTTATATTTGGGGGGAAAATCTGATTACAGCTAACACTTTGACCCTCTTTGCCGTGATGAATCGGGGAAGTCACATATGCGGATTTTGATTTATCTTCCTGACCTTTTGTATGCAAAGGAGACACGTTCTGTATAACCATAATGTGACACGTCAGAAAAAGAGGTCAGGCCTGTGAGAAAACAAGCCTCCCGCCTCCTCTGTGATGAGTCTATTGTTTTGCCTCGCAGTGGCTGCTTGTATATTGCTGAGCACTGGAAGTTTACGTTGCCTCCAATTTAAAATTCATGCCTCGATTTGAGCTAGGCTATAATCTGTGATGTTCTGAATACACACAGGAATTGAATAGATACAAATGGGACATTTATCCCACGTACATTGGAGGAGACTGATATTATTTTCAGAATTCAAAAATGCTGTTTGAATTTTTGGCACTTTTTTTTCTCTTTTGTTCGTTCTTCAGGGAAACCTTCCATCTAAAAGTAAACATTACAGTCTATGGACATTACATTTGCTTAAGTGTTTTAATCAATTAAATGAACGAGGGAACAATTTAAGGGATATTATAGAGATATTTATTAGATTAGATTAGATTAGATTAGATTCAACTTTATTGTCATTGCACAGAGAACAGGTACTTAAACGAAATGTAGTTTAGCATCGAACCAGAAGTGCAAAAAGGCAGTAGAGTGCATATGTACAGTAATATATATCAATGTAAAATAAATAAATAAAATAGGTTTTAGCAGCAGATGGCAGTAGGTAGTGCAAATAGATTAGTATAAATATAAATAAATTATGCTTCATTAAAATAATATTCAATATATATACAATGAGTTACATAGTAAAGTAATAGGCTTGTAAGTTACTCTACAGTATGTTGTGATTTAAATCACAGGGCAATCTTGTAACTCAACAATTTAGCTTCTGAGGGCCACAACCAATATTCCTGGGATTATAGTGTAGCCAGCCGATATTCAGATAAGGGATACCAGATATCTGGGCCAAGACTTCCTCTTCTTCTTCTACAGTCCAATTAGCAACTTAAGATGCAAGAATAGAAAAGTTGAGACATGACTCATCTCAGCTAATAAAAAGCTAATTTGTAGTTGCTGGGCTACAAGATAACATTTCAGCCAATGCATACTGCCTCTCTTGCTCTGCACACAAACAGTTTATCTGCATGCAACCAAAACCTGCTCAAACATGATTGTTTGATACCAGTGCTGGAAAAAGTATTCAAAACTTACTTAAGTAAAAGTACAAAAGCATCAGCATCAAATGTACTTAAAGTATCAAAAGTAAAAGTACTGGTTATGCAGAATGGACCCACTCAGATAGTTTTATATATTCCAAATATATTATGACATTATTTGTATTGATGCTTTTAAGTAAGCAGTGTTTTAATTTTGTAAAGACGGGACTCATTTAATCACTTAATATACTGTTATAAGATTTTTTTATTTTTTTTTTAAGTCTAAACACTTTAAATTGATCATATATTCAATGTTAAATCTCGACCTGAAAAGTAACTAAAGCTGGAAGCTAAATGTAGTGGAGTAAAATGTACAATATTTGGCTAAAATGTAGTGGAGTAGAAGTAAAAAGTCACATTAAATGGAAATACTCAAGTAAAGTACAATTACCTCAAAATTGTACTTAAGTACAGAACTTGAGTAAATGTACATAATAACTTTCCACCACTGCTCAATACAACTTGGATAAGAAACTGACCATGAATGGAAACCAGAAGCCTACCAACCATAACGTTCTGCCCCATTACTTACAGATTCTGCATTCATAGAAGATATCTGTAAAATTAAATTAATCAGCTGGTAATAGACTGGTGCTGATGTTACAGGTATGGAACCCTAGTGAGGCCAAAAGGTAATATGTTTACAGCTTCTTTCGCTTTCCATATACAGAGCTACCCATTAAAGTGAGTTTTTACAGTCTGGTCACCACATCTAGATTATTGACTGTATAAAGAATAGACGATGTGTCTTTACTTCTTCCCACAGTACAAAAGTGAAGTCAAAACATCCCAAATATGGCCGCTGCCATCTTGCACCGGTAACATAATTTAAAGCCAGAGTTTGCACAGTAGTGATTAGCCGATGGAACTGCAGTATCAAGGTCCTGCCCAAAAACCTGTCTGAACAATTGCAAGTAAATTGTAGCAGTCAACAGTGACATTACACCCCCGTTTTATGGATTAAAATTACTGATTGAAACCGAATTTATCAGAAAAATGAACACTTGAAAATACAAAAGCGTGATAAGAACTACCTAAAACGACAGAAAGCATCTTTGAAAAAAATTAATTAATTTGATGTGTACTTTGAGTTTTTAGTTTGGCTCATGTCCCATCTGCTAACATGGAGGAGGCGGGATTTATGAGCTATATTGCAGCCAGCCACTAGGGGGCGAACAAGATGTTTAGGCTTCACTTTTGGGGAGCTGTCAGGCTGTCTTTATATACAATCTATGAACTGGAGACATGAAAACAGTGCCGGCCACTGCAAGTGATTCGGCAAGGTGTTAACATGACATGATTTAATTGGAATCAGTGCTAACCTCAGCAAGCTAGCTTCCACTTTCTGAGTGAAAGCTAATTAGTTTCAAATGTTAAAAATATGTCAAAAAACTAATTTATTTTATTTTGAAAAAATGCACTTGACAGTTTAATTTTTTTTTTTTAAAGGGATCATTTAACTTTCTGTTTATCTTAAAGAATCACATCATTTATGTAGCATGATTTATTTTTTTCTTTGCATAAATGTAATGTGTATTATCAACGTGAAAGATGTCTGCAGAAATCAAACAGCATTTCTTTTGCCCCATGGATTACAGAACATACTTACATTTCAAATGTCTCAGCAATTCATGCATCAACAATACATACATTATACTTATTGTAAAACCCAACTCAGGACTGGATTAAGCTGAGGAGATGTGTGAACATATGTGTAAGTGTGTGTGTGTGTGTGTGCGTGTGGGGATGGCAGCAAGCACTTTAAATATTAATACCTTTTTTTCTTGCCATACTTCAAAAAGGCGACAATAATGCAGGGTTGCAAGGAGTCACCTCCTCTCTATGGAGAGAATGAACACAGAGAAAGGGAGAGTGTCCTGTCATAATTAAACATGCATGGGCCCTATTTTTTTTTTTTTTTTTACAGACGTTGTTTGTTCCGCTGGCCTGGGTTTTGACAGGACGCCAAAACAAGCCCAGGTGGAACAGGGTGTGCAAACAAGCTTGTGAGTACAGGCATGAAACACACAAATTAGCACCTAGACCAGATGAATATGCAAGGGCTGGGATCAGGGCCAGCACGCCGTCCCGTGATCAGAGCACACAGCCAAGTCAGGTGAAAGTAAACAGACAAACAAAGGCAAGGCATGTGTTTCTCCAGGTACATCTTTGAGGTTGATCTGTGCACAGAAATATGTGATTAACTGGCACATGGTGCTTTACTAACTTCATCATGACAGGCAGGTTATCACTATCACTTCCTATCACTCATTTATCAGGGAGAGAAGGTGGAAAAAAAATGCAGCTAGTGAGTTAAAAAACATGAGATTCTGACCATGGGTGTTTCATTCAACTCCATCCTGCAAGCCCAGTAATTGATACAAGAGAGTCTGAAACATTGGTCAGCAGGCAGCAAACCATTTGTGAATACAGGCCTGCCAAGCCTAAAAGAAAAACAATAACAAGCTCAGGATATGCCGGGAAGACAACAGATGGATGTGAGAGTGTGGTGATGGATGTGATGGAGGTTGGTGGAGAGGTAGAGAGGGAAAAAATTAGGTTGGAAAAATGGATAGAATGGGAAGAGAAAGGAGACAGGGGAGGGAGCTAAGGAGACAGATTGAGAAAGAGTGAGTGGTCGGCACCGAGTCCCACAAGAGAAATTGTAAAGTAAAGCTGAGTGAGTGAGCACCACCAGTCCAGGGACATCTCGCAGGTTTTTTCCAGGCCGGACACTTTCGGAGTGCATGTCAGGTCCCACGGGCGCCCCGCCGCCCCCACCGGAGCCGAGCCTCTTCCTGACATAAGTAGCCTCCCAAAGATGAACAGCATCACCTCGGCTACAGTTAGAAGGTCGAGAAATTGCTCCCACCGCACACGGCCCTCCTTCCCCGACCTCTCCTCGTCCGCCCAGAGATGTTTCCCCTCCTCTCGCCGGTCCACTCTGGCCTCTCAAAAAGGCAGCTTTTACACTTCTTAACTCTTCCACTTGGCGGGACACGGAGACCAGTGCAGCACAGCAGACCTTTTTCCACATGAGTTTACCCGTTAAGGCTGTTCTAAAATAAAGCCCTCTTAGTCACACATGAACTGAGGGTGAATTATGGATGGGGCCTTAGTGATGAAGTTGTGGGATATCTTAATGACACCCAACACGTCTCCCTTTGACTCCCCAGCTGCCGTAAATTAACTAGCTCTCATAATTAAACTGGAGAAAGAACAAGCTCGGTCATCAATAAGTCATCACTGGCAGCTTCAATTTACTAGCCTGCACTCACTGATTGTGTCGTCTAAAGTGATTCCGCACGCTCCTCTGGGCGGGCGTACACTCTGCCCTAAAGCCTCGTTTCAACACAGCACTCACCTAATAATAAGCATGAATGAATAAGTTACATTAAAACACTGTTATTGTGGATTAACCACAATAAGCAATGGTAAATAATAAAATATTATACATAATATAATGCTCTCTGTTTACACGTTAAAGCTCCATTCCCGTAACCTGTGGCTACAGATGCTGTCTCGGGGAATGTAATGACACTCGCTCTCGCTCCATCAAGGCTTTTTCATCAACTTCAGATGAAGAAATGCGGAACACGCGACAAGCACGATGAGATCCACGTCCATTTATTTGCATTAGAAAGCTGCATGTCGCTGTCCTAAATAAGTTTGCAGTGTGTACTTCAGCATCCCCATCTAACATTCATGTCTCCTTTTTATGCTTTTATCACCTTGGATACGCCCGACTCAGCCAACCATGTGCGCTCTCCCCTTATCTGCCAGTTCCAGGAACATCTAGCGGCCCCGCCAAAGTAAAACACATCCTGCGCTTCGTGTACGCTACTCGGCTTTTTACCATTTAGTGACACAAACATCACAGTGGATTATATGGCTGATAGATAACAAATGTTGACCTGGGTAATAGCTTTGTTTTTTTTCCACAATATGCAGTTCACTGGGGGAGACCTGAGGTGATTGCTATGGTTTTTTGTTTACTTTTCTTTGCAAATCACAGACTTCTTGAAATCATCTTTTCATATTAGAAACATTTATATGGGTACTTGGTTATACAATACCAATCAAAAAAAGTTGGGACATTGTACAAAAGGTAAATAAAACAGTATGCAACAATTTGGTTTCCTTTCTGGCATATATTCAATTGAAAAAAGTACAAAGACATTATATTTAATGTCTATAAAGCTCATAAACTTTTGTTTTTTGTTAAAAAAGAAAAAAGTTTGTATTTACATTCAACACAGCATCTCAACTTTTTGGGAATTAGGATTGTAATACAATTGATATATTTTTGACTAAAAAAAGGACAAGACTATATTACAATATAAAATTTTATGTGTTACAATTTCTCACACCAAGGGGACAATTGTTACACCGAAAAAAATAATAATATTCACCCATTAAATCCACCATACAGACAAATTGATAATGAAAGGATATTAATGAAGGACAAAAATAATATTTGTACTAATATTATTTATACACATACAAAACATACATTATTGTATACAGAAAAGTATTTGTATTAATTAATTCATTTTAAAACACCCTTTTTTAAAATGTAATATTACATTTAAAGGGGCTACACACAGCATTCAGTTACTTAAAGAGCAGTAAACAAATATTTAGTATTTAAAGATACAGCGGCGTATTAGTGTCCTGACCAGAGAATGAAGTAATGCTTCCTCCGTCTGTGTTTTAATCCGCTCATACGGTGGTTATCACTGATATTGCATTCCAGACCCGGGTTACACTGTTAAGTCTCCACTATTGCTGTTTTTTGGAGTATTTGTGGTGGCGTTAGCACTGCTAGCTGCTAGCTGCTAGCTGCCACTGAGCCAGTCATTTTATATTTAAATATACTAAAATATTTAATATTCTAACAGAAAAAGGTCAACACAGACAAACAAGGTGCTAACTCTGGGCCGCGTGGCTTGCAGCCATGATTAAAATCTAAATATTAGCTAGTAATAGCAAAATTAGCTGGTTGTTGTGTTCAATTTTAAAGAAAAAACCTAGGGATAAAATGTATGTACGTTAAAATTCCAGTTATCTGGACTTTAGATAGCAGGAAAAAAACATCGTACAGCCTTGATTACAAAAAACGGTAAATAAGGTAAATAAAACAGAATGCAAAAATTAGCTAATCCTTTGTGATGTATATATTTAATTCAAAACAGCACAAAGACAATACATTTTATGTGCCATCTGATACAATTTTGCTTTTTGTAAATATCGCTCTGAATTTGATGCATTTTGTTTGTTTTATTTACGTTTTACATAGCGTCCCAATCTTTTTTGGAACTGGGGTCGGAAATTTTATGCCTCAAAATATTTTTTTTGTGCTGAGGTGAAATGATCCTTCTCCTTTTCCACAGTCTGAGCATGTGAAGAGTGAGTGTTGTTTCTGATTGGATTAACTGAGTGTGTTCCACTTGTCCCCGGTCTCCCCTACAGAAAATCCTGGCAAGTGTGACATTCCATCAAAACCAGCATTTAATTTGAGTTTATCTTTAAAAAATAAACCAAAATGAGGATTTTAATAATAAATAAAATTAATTAAGTTGTAATATTAATGTCAAAGCCACAGTGTGATTAACAACAACATGTTAGTCATTTCCTAAATTAACTTGGTGAAATAAATGAAAGATACCTTATTTAGTTTGGACTGTTAAAGCATGTCCCACAAGCATTTGCATGAAAGGATCCGTAAGGCTGGAGGCCTCGCTACGAGAGGCTGCAGCGTGTGAATAGAGTGCAGTAGTCAGGATGATTGAACTTGGCTGTCTTCAGGGAGGGGGGAGTACATGTGCTAATCCTAATCAGGACCTGTTCCCTGCCATGTAATGGAGTAGGAACAACCCCGAGCTCCACGCTGGACATGCTGAGGCTACATTAGTGAATAATGTTTTCCAGCATGGGACACCGTTTCTATTACGCTCCACATGCGGGAGGAAGAGGAAGCTGTCACTGTGAATTAACCAGCGAGCATGCCATGCAAACATATCTTGTGTAATTGGAGTAAAAAAGTGAGCGAGGGTAAGAGAGAGGGGGGAAAGGCTTTTTAAAATAACACTCGGCTCTTCTACATCACTGAGACAGTATGTTTGAGACATTATGAAGCTTTTAGCAAACTGTCAACCTTCAGGACAAAGGATTCTTACACTCCATCCTCCGGAGGCTGTTTTATTTACTCATTCTGCAGCGGTCTGTGGCTTGCCAGAAAAAGCTTCTGCTGGTATTTGTTCGCTCTGAGCGCTGCTGCAGTGTGTTCTTAAAAAAAAGAAAGAAGAAGACCAGTTTACCTGATTATATCGACAGCTCTACTGTAAAATCTCCTGGCATTAGAGGTCATAAAGACTATGTTTTCTTATTGTCTCGCTGAGTTCACTTCCATCTCGGAGAGAGTAAATCTCAGAGCGGAATCACTTTTCTGACAATAATTTATAAATTATGCACTGCTTGTGTTTGAATTGAGAAAGGCTTTCATATCTCTTCCATTAACTCAGATTAAGATTTCATACTGATGCTGGGGAGAATGCTAGCAATATCCCCGTCTCATTTCAATGAAATTTTTATTAGTGCTTTTTTCTGTAGTACACTCCTATTGGGATGTCTGTGAATCTGAAGCTTGGCTGTGGACATGAACTCCCCTCAACCTGCCTGCCAGTGGCTCAGAAGGTTTCAATATTTTATGGGCTCCGGCTAACTCGGCCGTGAGATTCCAGCTGCAGAGATTTAACTCTAATGTAAAAATTGTGAACGGATGAAAACCGGGGTGTCATAAGTAATACATCTGTTCCAAGAGGGGTCGCGGTTACCTACCACGAAAAAAACCCTAATAATAAAACAAAATAAATAAAAGAACAGAGGAAAAAAAGGCATTTAAGAATGAACACTCCACTCCATTCTTCCTCTTTGTATTTCCAAACTGAAAAGACCTAAAGCTATAGGGCTAAAATATATCAACCTTAATCTCCCAGTCCTTCAATTGACTCCTAATTGTGTGCACTCTTTACCTCTTTTTGTGCAGCCATCAATAACACCCGTCCCCTAATGTCATCCCTCTGAAGAAATGGGCATCACGCCACTTACACTTTATAGGCCAAATCCATTTCTTTGAGCATCTTGCCTTTTTTCTTTCTGGCTATCCTAACGGAATTCAAAGCATTTGGAAAATCTGTCTATTCAGCGTTAGCGTCCCGGTGCATTCTTCCCCAGAACCAACTGAGGTCAGATGAGATGGGTCTGATGAACTTTCCAATCCCCCCCCATCCCTGCAATCTATAGCTTTCTCCCTTGAGCCATATGTTGTCCACTGTAGTCAAGACTGCTTGTAATGGCCCTGCTAACAATGCACTCTTTGTGCTGGATAAGGAAAGGAAAAAGCCTGATGCCGAGGGGCAAGAAGCAGAAGAAACACTTTTAGTGCCTGCTTATATATCTTTTTTTCATTCCATTATACAAGTGGACTCTGCTGGAAATATTTGTCTTGACAGTAGTTTAGCATCGCTCCCCACTCCTCCGCCCTCCTTGAAAGATTAAACTATTGAAATTGTCATAAGCACAGATGCCACGCTCTTTTGTGCTGCAGAATCTGCAATGTCCTAAACTAACATTTCTTAACAAACTTGTTTGTTAGCTTTTGCACAACTGCTGAAAGCTTTTTTTTGTTTGTTTTTTCTTCTTCTCCGGGATAAAGACAGACAGATATTCATCTACAGCAACTCTCAAAGGTGCCTACACTCAGTAAGTTCTATGGAGGCATACGCTTCCCTCACACTGTATTTATCGCTTCTTATTACCAATAATAACATTGCTCCTCTGGGAGCTCAAGGGTAAGTATGCCCCCTAGCACTCCAGCCCTTTAAGAGACTCGCTATACTGGACTGAATACAGTCCTTACACTTGCTTACAACATATCAGCTAGTGAACATTCTCAGGAGGATTAGTGCATGTGCAGCTGAGCATCTCCAGCACACACCAACAGTTATCATACAATATAACAACATTGAGATCGATGCTTGTGAATGTTCAAATCTGTGTTGAAAAAAATCCAAAAAAGCATTCTTCACAGTGACTGGACAAAAAAATAATAGTAACAAAGCATTTAACAAGATACTTCTACATTTATGGATAGATTGTGGTTCAAATTAGCTCAAGAAATTTGAAAAACAAAAAATAAAACATTAGTTGATTATAAAAAATATATCCTCATATGTGTGTTTAAGAGGAAAATAAACATGCTGTAACTGTATCTCAAGTGAGTTTATTGTTACATTAAGCAATAAACTGTCAGCTACATTAGGCAGATTGGACACTATGTACATCTATTTGACATATATTCAATAAAAAAATATATATTTTATGTTCAAACTGATAAACTTTGATTTTTTGAATTCTGAACGTAATGCATTCAGTTTTTATTTTACAGTGTCCCAACTTTTTTGGAATACGTTTGTATTTTTGAGTCATAACCATAACAACAAATAGGCAGAAATGTGTCATTTTACAACGATGTATTTAAACAACTTTGACATCCTTACCTGTTTGTTTTTTTTCAAGCAACTCAACATAGTCACAAGTCATCATAGCTTATGCAAAGCGATAAACACAAATGCATGAGCCATTCCTGATCATGTCAGGAAATACAATAAATGAGACCGCCCAACTACAACTAACTACTAACCGTAAGCGTGACAAATTGATCAAATCATAGGGTCCCCTGCTAGTGTTCAATAATGACCTCACTGTGACTACTGATATTGATGGGCTCTCTAAACTCCACATTGTTTCTACATTTGATGTGCTGAATTTGTCATGACTGCAGAAAAGTCAACAAAAAACATCACATAATCTCTTAATAATAATAATAGCACTATTGGCATTATTGATCATACACCATAGAGATACATCATGATTATGACTATGATGAAGTATTATTATTATACATTTAATGTCATAGAGAGTGCATAAAAAATATTATCCAGCAAACACAGAATCAAAAATAGAAACCTAAAAGTAAGGGAAATAGTTATTGATAAATGATTGAAATAATAAGCTAAAAGTAATGGATAAAGTGAGTGATAATTGCCTTAGGGTAGCTAAAAGTCATGGATAATGCAAAAACTTGAGTGAACCAGGCTGAAAAAATATTATAATTACTTAACATCCACTTTAAAATCAGTTAAAGTCAAACACATTTGAAACATGAGGTGGTGTTGATGAAGGAGTTCATGTGGTAAGGATGTGGGGGCACATCAGATAAAAAAAAGGAATGGCTGCACTTAAGTGGTGCCGATAAGTGTCACTGATGGCAGAGATAGAGGAAGAGTGCTGAAACAGTACGCTGACATTTAAAAATGTCTCAGGCTAACTATAAAAACACTACTGAGTTTGTCTAGGAAATATGTCCAAGTGTGTTTCTCTGAGCCAATTTAAAAAGAAAAGGTAAAAAAAAAAAAGGCAGAGTTATGATTGTTAAAATAAGATATCCTCACTTCCTGTAATTAGAGTGATGTTGGCATATATAAAGACAGGGAGGAGATACAGAGGCCAAGCAAGTAAATGTCCAGGTCACTGTGTAAACACAGCTGATTGTCTGGGACACCCTTGTTATCTAAAAGTCGTTTCCATCATTAACACAGAAGGACACACGTCTCCTCTGGGAGTAGACGGACAGCTCCGGGGGTTAAAAGGCACATGCCCAACTATCAATAACTTCCACTAATTGTATGCTTTGTAATTAGAAGCATAATCAATTATGAAATCGTTTGCTGTGCAACCGTGACAAAACAACAATGCATGACATGTCTGAATCCGCATACAATAAAATAAATAATAAAAGCATAAAGTGGTGTCTGCACGGCATTATGTGTCAGTAAAAAGCATTAGCATTTTTGAAAGCAGGCTTAACGTCCCTGTGACAGAGAAGAACTTGATCGTTTGACCTCTACATTGTTGAACTGCAACTGATGCGCTTAATCGTCAGCTGTCACTTCCTATCTTAATTAATCCTAATTGACTATTGATGCGACACAACTGTTAGGCTTTATAATTAGTATTGCAATTTAGACCGGATAATCTAACAGGGCAGTCCAATTACTCCAGAGGAAATAGAAAGCTGTGAGGCAATAATTATGAAACAGTCACTGCACAATGAAAAAAAAAAAAAAAATCAGAGCCTTTTCTATTGAAAGGAAATCCATGCATACATTAAACAATAAATGACAAAACACTACCTCTGCTAATCTCATCAGCCATTCAATGTATGAGAGACAACTAATTGAATTGATTGCTGCTATCAATAGCAAACAAATCTGTTGAGTTGTCCATGCTCATATAATCTGACCTGATTCCTTCAGCTGTCACTATCTGTGAGAAAGCTGCCACGCTATGCTTTTCCAAATCTGTCAAGGCTGGGGCATTTACATGTCTTTGTGTTTCCATCTTGATAGGGCAATTAATAAAATATATGTTAATAGGAGCTTAATTGTTTTACAACAGCGGTTTGACAAGGCTGAGGGAGAGGAGACTTGTCAGTGATATGAAATGCGTGGCTACTCTCAGCAGCATCGCCCTCAGCCTAACATATGGTCTCCTTTCCAGGCTTTAACTGTACCACATAATAGGAGCCTGCTGTTTATTTTTGAAACATTAGTGATGTCACTACTCCTTTTGTCTCCTCAAGACAATAGCTGCTGTCTCTGCGTTTGCAAGCAAGACAGGCACCCCCCCCACCACCACCCACCCACCACCACCCCAAGCACCCCCCTCCTAAAGATGACATTTGAATAATAATAACAAATCCATCACTACTACCCATCTCAATTATACACACAGGGATGGTGCTAAATTTGGTGCTATTTGTTTACAATTATAAGCCATTTTTGTTTTCTCAATTTGAGCGAAAACAACCATTTAAAATTCATTAGAAATTGGTTATATTATAAGGTGAATAAAATCTGAAAATTACTAATTTTTTTTAATGTTGTTTCTCTAAACATATTTAGAAAAATTTAACACTCAACTGTAATAACAGACAAATAGATTATGCTGTGTGACATCACCAAACAAATAATTGGTTATTAGTTGAAAGTCAGTTTGTCAAGTGAAGAGTTCATTTGCAAAAACAGATAAAAGCCATTTTTAAAATGAATAAACCAACACCATTTTTGATTGATTTTTCCCTTGATTGCACAATAAAAATACATGATTTAGCAAAATGTAAAAAAAAATTGAGATAACTTATCAAAAAATCCAAACATCCATTTGACTGATATTCCCTGGGCAGCACCCTAAAAAAACACGACTTAGGAAAATAAATCAAAACAGATATATATCTGATTTGGCAAATGAACTCTTCAAGTGTAATATTAATAATACTACTAATAAAAACAAATAAAAATACAATTACACTCTGCAACTGCTTTTAAATGCGTGCATAAATTATGAATAAAAGCTGTGTTTTCAGTGCTTTGAAAATGAGTCATTGCCTCGCTAATATGAATGCTTTCCTATCAGTGTTTGTGTGGACTAGTTTCTGTGGCAGAGCTGTGTGTTTCAGTGCAGGGCGATGCCAAGTGATTCATACACAAATGACCTGAGGGAGGCAGCAGTGCAGCGAACAAATGTGAGCACAGCATCTCACACTCTGAGTGTGCTATAAAGGCCATTTACATAGTGAAATCTAATTACCCTAGCTCTATGAGAGAGTATTTGATCTCAATCTTAAACAGAGCAGAACATATTATTAAGGGGGGAAAAAAAGGGGGCTTTTCTTAGATGAAGGTGGCTTACTGAACAGAGGAATCAGCTTGTACACAATTCAGCACTCCCTTTTTAATTATTTTCCAACATAGATGAAAAGGGAAGAACACTGATTTATTTGTGTCCTGGGAGACAGTGCGGGCTTTTGAGACATGAAAAACCAAAAGAGGGAACTTGGGTGGACAATGGTGGGAGAACAAAGTCTCTCTCATTCTGTTGTTTGGGCTTAAAAGCAAATCAAAAAGTTCCCAGTTTTGCTCTATTAATAACCTGATTTCTGAGCAACATGCTGGTTTTTAAAATCAAGAAACAACATAATCATAATTACAGCAGAGGCACATTGTCTTTGTGCCCAGTGCAAAAAACTAATATCTGACTTTTATCATACTTTACAAGCCTTTTTTTAAAGTATTAAATACTTATTCCCTATACTCAACAACTAAAGGCACCTCCAGATAGAAAATCATCAATAATCACAAAATGTAATGTTATTATAATTATAATTATGCTTCTTATTATGTATTATTATCAAAGTTTAATTACTTTTAGTTACTTTTTAAATTCTGACCATACTGGAATCATATCAAATAGACACACATTTTCTATATTTTACACTTTTCCATTATTTTAACCTTTATCAAATCAAACATATGGCACATTCTATCATAATAATCTGGGATAATTTTCACTAGATGATTATTGTGGCGATACAATATATTATTAGTATCTATAGAAATTAAAACAACAATAATAATGTTCAAATTTAAAAAACAGTCAAATTTATCTTTAACTTTGTTTGGTGCCTGCATGACTCCTGGATTACCCAGTTGTGGTTTATTTCACAATATTGACCCGCTCGCTGTACATTATCCCGTTTACTGCACTAAAATCAAAAATGACACAAAATATTGATTTAAAAAATAACTGTAAATGACAAGAATAGAGTATTCAACAAAGCCATATAACAATGATACCTATATATATATATATTTTTTTTTTAAATCACAGTTATCGTCAATACTATATAGTGATACCTCTAATAATTATACAAAGATTTGAAGAATTCCATTATTATGTATATTTTCTATATAATGGGTTGATATTCTATTGTATTGCTTACAGTGCTATTCTCTCCTATCCTGCTAATTTCCCAATTAATACAAAGCAGAGCTCATCGATATCAACATATGACATTTTTGGGCGTCAGAAAATGCTATTGTTTAACTTTTGACTAGTTTTGTAGCGCAGTATATGGACATAAATGAAGACTTGCTTCTCATCAGTGCTGCCTGGACACTCAGGCTGTGGTGGAAGCAATGAAATATCAGCATGGACAGAGTTGGGATGATATTCTGTTTATATTTATATAGTCATGTCTTTATGTACAGTCTGATAGAGTGAATAGACAATTACAATGTTTATATGTCAGTGAGCTATTTGCATTACTTCCATGTCCATATAGAAATGCCAACTTGCCTCGGTGTGTGTATGTGTGTGTGTGTGTGTGTGTGTGTGTTATTGCTTACTTACACACACTTGCTCCTTTGTTCTGTTAATACAAGTCCAATGCCTCACCAATTTCAGGATGTTCTTTTTCCATTACTCAAGGATCGTCTAGCTTACTTGCCCTTATTTTGTATTACAAAATTAGGGCTTTCTGCAAAATAACTGCAAGAAAAGGCCTGTGCTCTTTCGCTTCTTTGTTCTCGCTCTTCCAAAAATCATACATAATTGTAGTCACTCCATGAAGACTTTTTATCTTTGACCTTTAGTGCACAGTAATACAGAAAATGATGGGGAGCAGATTTCCTGCCTGAGCCTCTTCTCCTCCTCACCCACATCTCAGTCTCTGAGGGAGAGATGCACTCTGTGGGGCCATGTTGATGCTATTAGGACTATTATACCATTACTACAAAAGTGGTTTTAATTGATTTAGCATTATTAGTGATTGTTGATGCTTCTTTATACCCACCAAAAGAGCTAAAAGAGCTAATACAGTGGTATCATTTATACACCCAATCCTCTGTCTGAAACATAAATGAAGCATTTATATACAGTCATGGAAAAAAATATTAGACCACCATTGTTTTCTTCAATTTCCTGTTCATTTTAATGTCTGGTACAACTAAAGATACATTTGTTTGACTAGATATCAGCTCTTAAATTAAACTCTTATGAGCTATTTTTGTTGTAATCATTATATTTGTCCAAACAAATGTACCTTTAGTTGTACCAGGCATTAAAATGAACAAGAAATTGAAGAAAACAAGGGTGGTTTAATCATTTTTTCCATGACTGTATATAGGATATCTTGCTCCAAAGCCAATCCAAAACATGAATGGTGCCTTCACAGATGTGTAAGTTACCCGTGTCATATGTGTGTAACAAGGCTACTGTTATGTTAGAAATGAGTGTGAGAAATGTGTTTCTTTATAATAATTGTGAAAGTTTTATATAGATATTGCCTCTCACTTGCAATGCTATGACATTAAGGTCATTAATAGCATCCTGCTAGGATCTTATCAGCCAGTTATCTGGAATTCCATTTGCACAGTTATTAAAGCTGTATTTAGTAAACCAAGTTAGTTTGGAGGGAAATATATATTTCACACAGAAAAACATACAGAAAAAAACACCATGAAAAAAATCATTAGACCACCCTGTTTCTTCAATTTCTTGTTCATTTTAATGCCTGGTACAACTAAAGGTACATTTGTTTAGACAGATATAAAGATAACAACAAAAATAGCTCATGAGTTTAATTTAAAAGCTGATATCTAGCCATTTCCCATGGTTTCTTGATAATGACCAAAATCATTATCAAGAAAACCATGGGAAATTAAAACAGGGGTGGTCTAATAAGTTTTTCCATGACTGTATATTGTGTAAATTATAATTGTATGTTGAAAAGTGGATTTTGCTATGTTGATAAGTGCTGCATGTTAAGGCCAGTTGTAGTACATATGTTTATGTAAATAAAGTCTGGCTGAAGCGAGGGAAAGAGACACACAAACTGTTGTTAATCTCATTGTTTTTCTGTTTCTACAGACCACTTTTAATCGGACTACAGGCCCGGTGGCACCGATAAACCCCCATATGACCACAGATGCAGGATCCTGAACTCAGCGTTGGTTATAATCTGGATGGTTTCTTTCCTCTTTAGTTCAGAGGACACAATGTCCATGACAATTCAAAATGTGGATTCTTAAGACAACAGCACATTTTTCAATTTTGCTTCAGTCCATCTCAGATGAGCTCGGGTCCCGAGAAGTTGGCGGCGTTACTGGAGGTTGTTGATATGTGGCTTTCACTTTGATTTTAGCTTGCAGTTTAGATTCAGAATTGAACTGTGTTGAACAAGTGATGTACTTTATGCTACCTGAGAGTGTCAAAGGTCACAGGTATCCAATTTTTACTCATGTTTTCGGCCTTGCCCCTTATATGGAGTCCTTAATACTATTATAGATTGTAGATGGAGATTGCAATTATGCATTGAGAAAAGCTGTTCTTAAACTGTTGGATTATTTGCACAAACTGTTTCTCACAAAGTGGTGATCTGCCTCCCGTCCTTGTTTGTGAACAGCTGAGCCTTTCACACCCAATCTTGATTCTATCACCTGTTAATTTGTTTACCTGTGATAATATTCCAAACAAATGTTGTTGGTTTTTTTTAACCAAACTTGTCAGTATTTTGTTGGCCCTGTCCCAACTTTTGTGAAATGTGTTACTGACACCAAATTGAGAATAAGCATATATTTACAATGGTTAATGAAAAGGATAAGGCAAAATATTAAATACATTTTCTTTGTACAGTTTTGGGTTGAATTTATGCCAAAAAGGATGGGCAAATTATTACATTTAGTTTTATTTATGTTTTATTTATGAATATTACATCCTGACATGTCATCTGCATTTTACTCACTTTACTCCTTAGACACTTTTTATATTGTTATATTTATATTATATATTGTAATTGTTACCTATTTTGTTCATTGTTTTTTCTTATATTATCCTATATTGTTAATTGTTTTTGTAATTGTTTTGGGAGCTGTGGAGCAATCTGGAACCAGAATTTCCTTCAGGATTAAATCTATTTCTATCTGATCTGACCTGATCTGATCTGATCTTATTGTATCCAGTATCCCAACGCTTTTGGAACTGGGGTTGTATAAACACAATAGAAATAAAAACCAATACATGACCTCAGAGGAAGTAGTTTTATCCAAAACCCATGCAACCAAACTACACAAGAATGAAACCTTGCATTTTTTCTCCCTTTCTTTTCCCAACACAAAACTGACTTTCTGTGGGCCCAGCAGGGATCTACAGTATAATAACATTTGTAGGAGCCTATGGATTTGCTGTATAGAGAACTTGTTTGGTAGATGTTGGCCGTTAGAGTAGTGCATTGTGAAGCCAGCATGTCTCTAGATCTAATGGCTTCACAAGGGAAAACAGTCAGGACGACTTCACTGTATCATCCGGGGTGGTGGTAAGCTGCAGGAGAGCACGGCGAGCCCTCCACTATTCCCTTAAAGCAACGTGAAGTTTGCTCCTTCCCAATAATCTGGGCTGGGATCTCAAAGTCACGATAGGGAGCATTGTTGTTCCCCTGGTCTATCCGCAGACACAACATGTGGTACGCTGCTCATTTCCGTAGCTGCCCATGGCTTCTTGTGGACTTTTTCAACCAGCCCATGAATACAGGTTCTGAGACTGCCAAAAGCCCTTTCTCACCAATAACAACAGCAACAATACTGGTCACTTTTTAGGCTTTTGCCTCACAGACAGCCCAAAGTTAACATGTTACTAGAAGTATATTAAAATGGTGCACAATGGATGCAGTGTTACAGAACTTAAATTCAAGAACTAAATAACAACATTCAAGCTGGAAATATCAGTAATAACTTTAGTACACTTAATCTTATGCTCAGTGGTGGAATGTAATATTCCTGACAAACATACGTTCTATTGTGATTCTGATCAGGGTCGAGTGTAGACTCACGAGGTCGTCATTTGTTTGACTTCTAAGTTTATTGACTTTGTTCATTGCCTGAACTAGGCTGCTTCCATATTACACACATTTGTAATCTTACCACTGTTTTAGAGAGGAAGTGGAATTACTTTTACCAAGTCTATCATCAATTACTTGCCAAAAAGCTGTTTTTCGGTTTAAAAAAAGCTCTTTCCAACAAAAAAGTAATAAATTAGGTTCCTATTATGTGATCAGTTTATCCAAATAAGGTCTATTTGGAAATATGCACAGATATTTTTAGAGCTGTGAGGAGCTGCTGGCTGTGTGAGACCAACGGTAGGCATACAAAAGCACATTAATTTACATTTACTAAAATACTGTACTTAATTACAAGTTTTGGTAACTTAAACATTTAGAGTATGTTACATCTCACCTTTACTCCACTACATTTATTTTAGTTACTTTGTATATTAACATTTTACATACAAATATTAACTCAATTTCACATTTCACCATCTAAAGCAATAAAACTGTGCTTTAAAGTGTCATTAATAATGATATAACATGAAGATATAGATAAATAAAACGTTCAAAGAGAGCATTTTTCTGTATACAATAACAGTACTTGACTGAATTTCTGTGTATGAGTAAATTGATACCTCCTCATCATACATGGTCGCCCATACAGTTGAAATAATTTTGTTTTCAGACACAATCATCTGTTAATAGTGGTTTGTTTTTTTAAAATTGTGATATGTTTGGAAGAGATTGATTAACAAACATTTTGAGAAGATATACACTTTATCTGTCAAGAATAAATCACAGTCACAATCATTTCATGGAAAGAGGAAAAAAAGATTTTAATCCAACTTTATGGGCGATCGTGTACTTCTGTAGTTAAGCATAATGGTGCAGTGTGCAATTCTGGAGGATGACAGCTGATTGTTGTGTTTCATTCCCAGGCCGTTAAATACTGATGTGATGGGTTGGTGGTTCGGTTTCACTACCAACCAAAAAGTGTTGGTACTCCACCTTTATGTAGGATTCGGAATTCAGGACTTTTATATGTATTTTTACCTTTTGTCAAGGAAGTCATGATTTCAGCTGAGCTTGTTTGTTTGTCAGCAGGGTTACAGAAAAACTACTGTTCAGATTTTCATGAAACTTTGTGGAAGGGTGTAGCATGGGCCATGGAAGAACCCAACACATTTTGGAGCGAGTCTTAATCACAAGGCAGATATATTTATAGTTTTTTTTTCACTTAGCATTGCTAGACTTGTGCTGCATTCAGTCGTAAGAAAAATTTGTTTGAAAAATGAGTTCCCGACTGGGAACATGGTCTTTTCTCAGTCAGAGACTCACCCACTCAACCTAGATCAAGTCTGAAAGTTGGCTAAAACAGCTATCAAACTTGTTGTTTAAACATAAATAAAATACAACACATTGCTTTGGAAGACATTATTACTTAAAGCTCACAAACAGTCAGAAAGAACGATTTTGCAACTTGGGTAATGGGACCATCCCAGGAGAATGTGAATGCACCATTGACCATATCCTTCTGTTTCCATAAAAGACACTTCTTCTTCTACCACTACTTATGGTTATTTGTTTCTGAAAGTACTGCAGACGCATGTTCGCTAAAGTCATTCACACGATTTAGAGGAATTTCTTTTATTGATGAAGTTGTTGCTTGACTGTAAAAATAAACAATTTTATTATAACTGCATTAATGCCTAAGTAACATTTTACTGTTGTACTGAGGTCGAACTATTCTACATACTGCAATATAGTTGAATCTACACAGTAACTAATTACATATACTCAAGTACTGGACTTAAGCACAATTTTGAGGTATTTTACTTGAGTATTTCCACATTTGTAACTTTATACTTCCACTTCATTACATTTTAGGGCAAATATTGTACTTCTTACTCCACTACATTTAGCTGACAGCTTTAGTTACTTTTCAGGTTCAGATTTAACATAAAAACATGATCAATTTAAAGTGATTATGTTTATAAATTAAACCACATAAAGTATATTAAATAGTTAAAATGAGCCCTACATTGACAGTAGTAAAACACTGCTTACATAAATGCACCAATAATTATCATCTAATTACATATTTAAAACATATAAAACAATCTGAGTGGGTCCATTCTGCACAACAAGTACTTTTACTTTTGATACTTTAAGTACATATTGTTGCTGATACTTTTGTACTTTTACTTCAGTAAGTTCTGAATGCAGGACTTTTTCTTGTCGTTTTACTTAAGTAAGACATCTAAATACTTCTTCCCCCACTGAATCTACAACAATATATCAGAATTTGTGTAAAGTAGCATGAAGTGAAAATACGCTTTAATAAACCTGCCCTAAACCGGATAACACCATGTGTTTCAGAGGTTTTCTCACACTTGTGTCACCACCTCCTGCCAGTGCATGAGCTCTAATGTAGGCAATGACTTTTTTTTCATTAATGACCCTTTCAGGTCGTATAATGAGGACTTACAACACACTTACCAAATATTAGAGCTTTATATAAAGGACTATTTAAAACACAGAGAGGCTGAAAGCAGATTTTAAATGTTAATCATTTTATATGCGCAACCTGGGGCCTGTGTCGACCTATGAACTAGAGCTTAAAGGGGTGCGGGCTCGTTCTTGCCTGGACATTGGTTGTTATGTGTTTTTTTTTCCTTTTCTTAAACCAAGCAGCAGAAAATCCAATTATTAGCAACAACCCAATTACTTTCCCCTCAGACTCAGCGGCTCAAATCCAAGGTTGGATTTGTGGATTAGCAAGGTTTACCGATAGACTCCTAAAAAGGGAAGCAACAATGTCGAATTTCCTGGCCGCCTGCGCTCTTCCGGGATTTGGAGTCAGAGGGTGACATGATCATTGAGAGTTGGGATAATGACAGAGTGAGAGAGAGAGGAAAGAAGAGAAGAGCGGTCTCTGGACAGTAGATCACAGTTAGCCGAGGTCAGGAGTGCAAGTAGGGCCTGTCAATGGAGACCTCTCCACTAATAAAGTCATATTGACTTCACAGCCATACTTAATGCTGTGAGTTACTTGACATCGAAAGCACCGCAGCATTTGTAAGTCAATTAGAGGGGGGTGGATGAAGCTGTCACTCTAACCCAAGAGGGATAAAACTGGACAGTGCCCTTTGACCTCGCCCGTCCTCTGACTTCTAACATCTGCAAGACACCTCTCTGAAAAAAGGCGGCTTGTAATCGCACCGACTCTGGTTTTATTGATCACAGCAGACACTGATTCATAATTAAATGGAATATTTAAACAAAGATGAAGGCGGGTGTCAAACAGCGACTGGGACGGCGCTACACTCAAGGTTATGAAACTACCATTAAGTGGCTTTTTTTAAATATAAAAAATGCTTCTACTTCTGTCAAAGTGGGTCAAAAAGTAGCAGGAAATGAATTACTCATTAAATGAAACACTTCAATCTCTCTAATAAGAGAGATCCATGAATGATATGTGCCACCTGCTAAATTCGCAAATATCCCCTCTAAAAGCTTTGTAAGCTTCATCAAACTAATCGGAGTGGACAGCCACCAAATAGAATCTATTCTGAATTCTCCATTTGTGACTGTGCGGAGCAGGTGAAGTCTTTTGGCAATAATTGACTGGAAGGTATGCCGTTCTCTATTAATGTGCACGGATTAAATTTAACACCCACCTTATATCATTCGGCGGGAAATCATATTGCGCTAAAGCCCACAGTAACCTGAGGTATCTCTTTCATTATTGCCTAATTAACCTGCTAATAGCCATGTCCTCACTGCGTCGTCTCTTTAATTATCCGACAGCCTGCACAGCGTTCATACTGTGTCAGTCAGCTCCCTGTCCCATCACATCTTTTATCAGATCAATTTCTATTGGCTTTATTCTAAAAGACACTGTTTAATTAACAGCTATTTTCATCCTTAAAGAACACGCTATTCACGATCGGGATATTACTCTCTACAACTCTTACCTTGGATAATTACGGCTGTGAGGTCGTGCAGGTTTGTGCAGACAGAAGGCAGAGGAGGGGGAGTGAGTCAGTTGGGTGTGTAACCACTAGATGTCCTTTGCAGTGAAGTGAACAAGCCTGACTGACCCTGGCCACTGCACTGGAGAAAAGCCAAAAAGGCAAGAGTCATACCACTTCATCACATGTTAGTCATTCAGATGAGACGCTGTCATTAATTGTAATAACGACTGAGTGTCAAGTCTCTGATTCACAGCCAATGCATCGCACAAACATTTTTGTCCGCTCAGCATAGTTTCATTCAAGTGTGACAGCATTTTGCTCAAGTTTTCTCCTCTCACAACTCCACAACAAATGTTAGTACCACTGTCTTAGCACTGTTATATTTAATGATTTTATTAATGCTGAATAAGTCATTTACTGATGTCACGCCCCGGCCTAGTGGTAACCTGAATGCAAAATAAAATGCTCTCCCCTTTTCCCAACTCCCAGAGAAGAATATGACCAGAGTATGCAGTCCAACACAAATGTATTGTTAACACAAAGGTAGTTCTCTTCAGGGTGAGTAGCCAAAACAACAAACAAAAAATATTTAATTGCAACAGACTTACCTAACCACAAATATCTGTGGTCTGGCTGGAAGTCAGGAAAAGGGCCAAGAGGGGGACATCTTCAGCAGCCATCCTTTTTAAAGCTGACCTGATCAGCTCCTGTCCAATTAACACTTCAACCACCACCTGGCAAACAAAGGGAGACACACAGAAAAAAGAGCAGCACCTGCCATTGGCAGGGAGGATCAGCTACATTACACACTGGAAAATACATTTAAAAAAAACAATTTGAAAGATGGTCAAAACACTGAAGCATTACAGAAGTTATAAATCATACATTTTTGAACCCCTTACTTCCTTGGATTACAAAACATGTGTGCTGTACTAAACATGTTCTAAGTGAAGCCAATGCAAAAGTGCTTTAAATCTGCATTCTTTCTCATGGCCAGCAGAGGGCGACTCCACTGGATACAAAAAGAAGTCAATTTGGATGAAAGCCAATAGGAAAATAATCCTACTTCTTACTTGATTTATTACCTCAGTAATCATTCTCATAATGAGTTTATGGTCTCAATAGCTAGTTTCAAGTATTTTTCAATAACCTACATGTAACATACCATTGGTTAGCATTGTGAATAAAAAAAAAATCTAAGATAAGGGTTAGGAAAAAACATGGTTTGGGTTAAAATATGGAAGCTACATTTTTTATGTAACTTAAGTAACACATGTAAGTCCACTTACGTATGCAAACTAAATAAGTCAAGGTGAACTTTTGGAGCCGTTGAGATGCTGATAACCAGATTTTTTTACCTGTGGTTTCTAGTCTTTTTATGTTAAGTTAAGCTAACTAAATGCTAGCAGTAGCCTTACAGTAAAACAGATGGACATGAGAGTGGTGACACTGCTCATCTAACTCCTGGCAAAAAACTAAATAAGCATATTTTTCTACATATCAAAACAATAATTTTAACACAATTTATCTTGTTAATTTAATCCGTACAAAAGCAGCGTAGAAATGACCAATTTTGTATGTCACTGCTCCCAGCCAGAAAATAGTCAGGCAGATAACCCCATAATGCCACAAATTAAAGCATTATTAAAATTAGATATAACATGCTAATTTGTGAACTTTAGAGGTGCTGGTAGGCAGATTTTGTGACCTTTTGAAAAAGCCAAGCCAGCTCTTGGCCATGATTCTGGTCTTAATGCTAAGCTAAGCTAATCAGCTGCAGCCTTACATGTAAAAGACAAATATAGGAATGGTTACGATCTTATCACTTAAAAAAATGTAAATAAAAAAACGCTAAAGTATGCCTATAACAACTTAACACTGACAACTGCACAGTTAATTAGAACAAAATTAGAAACTCATGAGCAATTATGAATGACTGATCTATCACAACCTGGCAACCCAAAAGCTGTTCTTATCTTAATCTTAATCCTTGTTTATAACTGATCTATAAAGCATTAATAAATACTTTATTAACCTTAAATAAAGCAAGTTGAAAGTGCTAGCCAGATATTTTATTAAAAATAAAATGAATTCCTCAGATGTTTTCATATAAAAAGCTTCTTACATATACATAGGGCTGTGATTTACTAAAGCAAAGATCATGTCACAGTATGAAAGCAGGACGGGAGGCAACAGTGCAAGTTAAAATGCTACTATCTGCTGTCATTTCCCTCTAGACATACAACCAGTGGAGCATTTAAGTCGCTAGACGCACAGCCAAGACTCAGACAAGTGAATTTATGTGTTAAGTTGGTGTCCCCCTCCCTCTCCCTCACTGTCTCAAAGGCCCAGCACAGATAGCAAGTTCCATTAGGAATTTCAAGTCGAATTAAGGTGCTTGGGGAGGACACATTAACACATGTGCCGCTTCTGTAGTTAAATGTCAGAATGGGAATGAGGCCTGTGACTTTATATTCCATTAGCCACTGCCTCATGTTTCCCTGCTGTGTATCTAAATAAATAATCAAGACAGCCTCCAAAACACGAATCATCTTTTCACAATAATAGAAAATTAATGGCTCTGCTTGGGTAAGTAAATTACACCCGGAACATCCCACAGTCTAAATCACTGCTGAGAGATGATGACAAAGGATGCATTATAGGCCACAGGAAAAAGGAATCCACTCGTCCAGAAAATTCTGAAATCTGAATAAAATGTTGGGGCTTTCAAGCTCTTTACAATCACCTTGCATGAAAGTCTAATTCAGTTTGGCTTCTTATTAATTCATAAGCCATTAGTAACATATTTCTCTAACAAAAAGCCCCTGACAAAGGGAAAAAGAATGTGTTTGGGAGAGGTATGTGCAATTAACATTTAAGCATGGACGATTAAAAAGAAGTCTCAAAGAAATGGCTTAGAGTGGGGTCTTAAAAGATGCAAGCGGCTGAACTATTTTATGGGGCATTAGCCAGATATATTTAAATACAGCTGAAGTGTATTCCTGCCATATAGTAAATATAACACCTGTCATACTAAATCATGTACACATGCAGCTACTATTAAAATGAATAAAGCCAGGCCAGAATAGATCCTAAACCAGTGAGTACACTCGGTGCAAGACACTACTGCTATCCACCAGCTGTATACTGCAGCACTGCTTCTAACAATGAGGATATATTATTTGCAAAGGCTATTTATAATATTTAAAATATATGTCAGATAATTTGTTAGTTGATTAATTAGTTGATGGGGATGGGGAAGAGATTTAACCATGACAAAATGATTAATTGTTTCAATACTTTCAGACAAAAGCAAGTAGCAGGTAGATAATGTCAGTTATGTAACTAAAGTACTTGTTTTAACCCAAACCATGATTTAAACCTAACCAAGTAGTTGTATTGCCTAAACCTCATCAAGTAGTTTCTTTTTCCAATATTAACCACGTTTAAATCTGTGATTATTTAGGTTATATGGGAATGTAATTTGTAGGGACATGGTTGTGTTATTAGTTTTATGGGTCATAAAACAAAAGCATTGGGGAGGGGATTACCATATTTATTGGTTATCCATCCAATAGTTCACTGTTTCCTGAACAAAACATGAGAAGAGTGATTTTGTGCTTACAGTACATGAATGTTTCTGACCATTTTTACTGTGATTTTCACATCACCTTTTATGACCTTAACTAGGTAAACCAGCCATTTCAATGAGATAGAATAATTGATAAATCACAACTTTGTGTTTTGCATGTGTTAATAAAAACATGATGTTTTCAAATAGGAAAACATTTAATTATTGAGATATTTCAGTCTGGACCAAAGTGATGGACTAACTAACATTTTCACTGTATTTGCTATTTGGAGCTGTGATAGGCATTTTTGAAATCATTGACAGACCATTTTTACTTACAAAATGCAAAAACTTCTTTACCAGCTTTGGTTTCCCTTTTTACTTTATTCTACCTTTTCTTATTCCTGTAATGGCACCTTAGCTCATATGCTCATTTCCAGTAATGTCCAGCTTCAAATTAACACCGTACCAGACATTCACACCTGAGGGCTGACATGTGTAACCAGGGTTTTTTTGGACAAAGAAATATATATCTAATTACAGCATGAAAAATGTCCAGGCTAACAGATAACAGTGAAAGAGTCACCGGTGTATTAAACAGACAAAAGGTTAAAAGAAAAAAGTGAAATATGTGTAAGTAAAGGCAGTATAAGCCCTCAACGGGAGCTAATTCCATAGTGGAGGAGGTGTTAATGCCATCTCATTTCCCCACATAAACACCTTTCTCTCTCCCTGCACATTAATTATTAGCACAGATGCAACCTACTGTTTACTTTTTAAACAGGATGAGCGAGGTGCAGCACATGAAAAGGCAAAGAGCTGGTCTGTGAGCCAACACAGGTTACAGTGCAGAGCGGATAGAGACCCGGGACGGAGAGCACCGGGAGAGTCATGAATAAGTCACACAGCCCCTGGACCTTCCTCTGAAGGTACCGAGGCTCTGACATGGAGCTTTTTCATCTGATAGCACCGAAATGTCCCGGAGACGTGGGGAATTCAGATACATGCATGTGGATATACTGTATATGCATGCGGGGCTGTCTTGTGTATGTGAGTGAGTACATCACAACCCTGTGGATCACACAGCAGGCATCTTCATTCATCCTCCAGAGACCCCCGCATCATCCACTCAGTGTTTCAAAGCGTTTCTTTTTTTTCTTTTTTTTCAGCAAGGCCAGCATGGTGTCAGGGTGCCAGGTGATTTTGCTTCCAATTCAAATAATGACTGTAATTAAGCAATTAAGACCTGAGAGGCAGGGAGGCCAAGAGCTGGCTTTCCTTACACATCTAAACAGACGGCAAATGAGGATTCACCAGGGAATACAAACATTATGGCTGTGGCATATGCCTGCTCCCTTTGGTACTGATAGCAATAGCTGATGTCAAAAGGGTACAAGGAACAAGCTCTGGTGAAATGATGTGGAATGTATAAAAAATACACACACATCTTACTATTTTTATATTTCTACTGAAATTAAGATCATTATTTAATTGAGTTTAATTCTTAGAAACTCCAAGATCATGTATCATTTAGTACTGGAAATACAGCACTCTATATTTTTCAAACCAAAGAGTATTTACAGAATAATCTCTCGGTCATGGACTGTTTTCAGTGAAGTACCAACCTGAGATACTGAGTTGTTGTTTTTTTCTTGGCTGCTTGAATAGCCTTTCAAGGACCGCAGTGAGACACTGGGCAGCAGCGATGAGATATTTGGCATTTTCAGGTAGGAAAAAGTCCAAGCTGGCCTTACATTCAGAAATAACACAAGTTCTTAAACTATTGACTGCACTGAAGCAGCAGACTTCAAAAGGTCCCTCTGACCTGTTTGCTGAGGAGCCTCAAACCAAGTTTTTTTTTTCTTCTTCTTCTTTCCCTCGCCAGTACTATGCGTTTCATTATTAATTTGTTTTTTCTCAAGTTTCTCTCTGACCCAGGACATTAAATAAAACATTGTATGGTTCATGAAAGATTATGAAAGAGCAGAACGTAAGCAGCAGGAGGTGTAAACTCAGCACAATTCATTCTGGTATATAATGTCAATGCCAGCAACCCCCCTCTCACCCTACCTCCATGCCCTGCAGGCATATTGGCGGAACTACCAATGGATGCTAAGCTTTTTCCGACAAAGCTCCGAAGATAAAGTATCTTCCTTTTATCCCTTCTGCAAATCAATTCTGGGCCTTACAGCAAAATCCCATAAAATAACTTCAAACACCACTACTTACTCCAAAAATTTGTATTATGGCTATATCTCTTTGAACCCTTACCAGTGAAGTTTTGGAGGAAAATGATTTAAGTGTTATCTGCTAAGACATCAGCATGTCAGCACTTCACCTCAGTTTTTCTTCACATGCCAACCTGAACCTTGTATTTCTCTCCTTGTGTTTGGTTTTTGATTGCTTCTAACCATCCAAGCCTGGTGATAAATACAAATGCTGCTTGTAAACTTAATGGCTGTAGTAAGAGCAAACAAGACGGTATGAAGCCCTGCTGGTGCTTCGCGCTCACTCAGCTGCTGAAATATTCATCTCCCTTCACTCTTCCTCAACAATATGATATAAACTGAGACTGATAGGACGAGCAACTGAAAAACCAGTGTGTCAGTCAAGGTGTGATTACTCAAGTAGCCACAGCAGCTACTTGATTTGAATCAAAAGACACCAGAAGAATCCTAATGTTGCTCTTAATTATTGTATACATTTAAGTACACTAATTAGAATTACTAAAAACTTAATAAATATTATATAAATACTGGAATGAACTCTTACAATATGTATGTAAACTGTATGTTAGCATAATTAGTCACTTCCTATGTTTTTGCAATTAGCAAGCTAACAAGCTAATTTACATAATACATTCATAGATAGATTAGCTTGAATCAATACAATAACAATAGTTTGCGGTGTTAATAATTGTCTGCATATGAGTACATTCATTTCAATATCAGTGGGGAAAAAATAACAATAAATGTGTGTGCCAAGTATGTTAATAAGCCTAATTAGACACTTTTTGGGGTGGTGTAATTAACAATGTACACATGCTTACTGGTTAGCTCCCAGTTTTCCCTAACTATATAGATTATATTGCTGTTTTATTCATCTACACATACAAAGGTCAACCATTAATAGTTTTGGCTAATCATTGTAATTCAATATTATTGACATTACATGTGTAACTCAAGTATAACTAAGCACAATTAGTCAACGTCTGTGGTTGTTGTATTTAGCATGGGCTACAAGCTAACTAGCTAGCTTCCAAGTTTAATCAAGGTACACTAATAATAATCTTACAGAAAAATAATTAAATCACAGTGTACTTGTATCACAACTATTTTACCAAGTGATACATAGATAGATAGATAGATAGATAGATAGATAGATAGACAGACAGACAGACAGACAGTCAGACAGACAGACTGGTGTAGTGTCTATATCCAACGGCTACATAACCTCATGATGGGTATGTTAATTTCACCAGCTGTCAGCTACAGGCACATGTTTTTATAAAAAAAAAAGTCCTGACAGTGATTGGGTGATTGCTCTTAACTACTACATTTGGAAGCCAAATTAGATACTCGGAGAGGTCACTACACAGTATATAAAGAAGGCAGATTTTAACACCCACATGCTATATTTTAATGCCAAATCCACATGGTGTTGCCCAAAGCTATATAAAACTGCTACACTGCTGATATGAGATATGGTAGTGTTCTTACATTTAGAGTAGGCAATAGTACAAATTTAATCTTTCTCCACAAAACTGAATTTGATAGGCACTTCCCCCTGCTGTACTAACAACAGCGACTCACGCATAGGCACATCCAACCTTTATCTCTTCAGTTGGCCTATCTGTGGGATGCGTGCAGAGCTGCTAGATCAGAGGAGGCTGGAAAAGATGACCTGACAATCTTGTGCACGGTCACACGGTCTTTCTGGGCTCCGCTGACCTCTGTCAGTAACACAGCTCCAAATTTCACCTTAAGGAAATAGAGGAGACATCGGATACCCACAAAATCAATAGCTTTACTTTTCTAAAAGGATAAACACAATTTCACAAGTCACATTCATGGAGAAATTTCCATGTTTGTGGGCCCCATATTCATTCTCTGAGGAAAACATGAATACATGCAAAACCAAAAAGTTGAAATATCGGACTTTCATTCAATGGTATTTCAGATATTTAACTTTTTTTTTAAATCAAGTTAATTAAAACAGTGATGTTAATAAATCTATTGTTTCACTTCAGACATCCTTGTTTAAATGCATGTTGACATGAAATCATTCCTTTTTGGTTAGATTTATTAACAAAAAACGCATACTATAATTTCTTAAAACAGTGTAGCAACAGCACAGGAAATCTAAAACATGGAGGTTTTCTATTGAAAGGTGCTTGAATCTCTGCACTCCTCATGTTTGTATTTGCTTGCAGCAGGTGAACCAGAGCATCCTGGTGGGCGGGCCTGATGTGACCCTTGACATGGGTCAGTCACTTACTAAGTGGCCTATTAAACCCATGAAGCCCTCCTTGTGTCAAAACATGACCCAAATCACAATTCACAAAACTGACTGCAGACAAACTGACATCAACAGTACAGGAACTTTGTAAAGGCAAACGGAGGATCTGCCAGCAAGAATAAAAGCATTACTTTTTATTTAATTCAGTATGCTCATTGGCAATCTCTTGTTTCTCATTTCACGTTCGTCACATTTCTGGTTGCCTTCAAAAGTCAGAAAATAAAATAGAATAAATCAGATTTGGATCTTTCACTGAAGTACAAATTCCTCAAGTTAAAAAAAAACACTACAAGGATGAGAGGTATTTGATGTTGTTGCAGGCCAAAGTTAAGCTAATTTTACCACATTATATACCATTAGGAAGTTGAATCTGTAGTAGGACATCATATATTATGTAGTGATTATATGTTCTGTCTAATAACTAACAAATGTAGCTGAATAAAAAGTGCAATATTTCCCTCTGAAACATCAACTTGCTCCCACAACCAACTCATTAAATACAAACACTTGGCCAGTGCCCCTCAGCTTCAGATTCGGACGCAGAAGGGTGTGTCTATATGTGACACAACATGGTTTATAGTTACTATAATGTAAACCCACCTGCATCATTATTAGATGCTCAGAGCAACTAATATAAAGAGTGCAAAGGTCCATTTAGAGTTGGTGGAAGGTGTGTTAGATGGATAAAAAAAAACTAAACAAATTTGAACCAGGAAACTGGTTTGTGTCCTGTGTGAAACCAAAAGTCAGCATTCTAATTTTAAAATAATCTGTAAATTAACGCATGTGTTATGTGTTACACCATGTTCTACGCCACCTAACTGCAATCAGTAGTTACATATATAAGTAGTTATTCTAGCATAGACCCTGTACTTTTTCCCAATCTTAACAAAGTAGTTGTGTTGCCTAAACTTAACCAAGTAGTAGAAGTTTATTTTGAAAAAACACTTTGGCTACTGGCGGAAAGTGACACATCATCCCCAACACGTCCAGACCAGACACTAGAGGGGTACCTATAGAATGTCATGTTACAAAGAATAGGACCACGGACCAAGCACCAGTCATGATAAGTTGGGATTTAGAATGTGTTGAAAATATAGTTGAAGTAAAAATGGAATAACCCAACACATTTCAAGTACCTTGAGTATTTGAGTAAATATACTTTTCACCACTTCTCCAATTTATCTTGGTTTTTCCCTTTGGGTAGTCCCAACCTGCAGTTGAGGATCCACTGACTTACAGTACAGAGAACAAAAGAACTGTGTTCTACTTGCTGGATAATAATGGACAAGCCAACCCAAACCTCAGCACGCAATGCTCTAAATATGAAGATAGTCCTCACTACCGAGTTGAGAAAGATTTACAAAAGAGGATATGTTACTCTATTTAGATAAGTGTTATTTGCCATCCACAGTGTTGTTAGCTGCACAAGTATTCATGAGAATGCATTTGAATAATTCAGAGTGCTCTTGCCAACTGCTAAGGGAGGCCAAGTGACAGTCTGTGCATTATCCTTTGATCAAGGGTTCTATAAGAGCGTGGCATAGGCCACACCGGAGAAAAAGCATATTTAGGCCAACGCAGATGCACAAATCCAAGATGACAGAGCAACAGAGCAGTAAGCAGCATCCAAATGTTTTTAACAGCTGAACAATATGAACAAGATGGCTTGGCATTGTGTTAAGAAGAAAAGATCCATCAAATAAAACATCCCATCTGGTGGCACAAGATTTAGTGACCAAAGAGCACAACCCCATATTCCCAGTGGTTATTGTCTTTTTGGGAATTAAGTCAATTCTGTATTATTTTTGTGTGTGACAGCTTGCACAATGCCAGAATTCTACCAGTTGAGCTAAGGGGGGATTTGTACACACAGGATCCATTTATTTAACTGAGGATTATAAGGCAATTGACTAATAGCACAGCTGAATTTACAATACAGTGGAAGCACATTTACAGTGTAATGATAGGAAATAGTCTGAATATAAACCTCAAACCAACACCTTTAAATATATATACTCTAACAGAGATGCATTAACATTGAGCATGCAGTGTTAAGACAAACAAAACAAAGGAAAATGGAGCACTAAGAAGTGCCGCTCAAATTCCAGACCCAACACCTTTGGACAGCAAATCCCTGGACGCAGCCCGCTACAAACTAAATCATTTCAATAAACTCTGTCACGGAATCAAGCACTGCACCACCCAGGCATAAGCTACAACACAAAAAAAGTCACCCGCTGCTCTGAAATGCTTTGTCGTTAAAATGAAATGTGATGTAGAGCGATTTTCCTTGCATTTGCCTCTCAATTATGGATAGTGATTGTAATTAGTTCAGAAGGCGCCCAAACACTCAACTTCTGTTCAGTCCCATTACAGTTTGGGAAAGATGAAAAATACATTAGGTGTGCATATATACACTTTTTAAAGCAACTCTCGCTTATGGTTATAACACTTATGCCATGAAATCCCACAGAGCCTCTTAAAGAGTTTTTCCCCTTCGCAGTTTTCCAGAATGATCCGTGGCTGATTCGGAAACAATTAGAGATTTGAGTAAATATTCAGTGATGGAGCTGGAGGACATTTGATGCTGACAACCCAACGAGGACTGGTTCTCTAAATCCAGTGTGGGGATTTGCATGTGCAAATCCTGAATCCAACGACAGACATACTGTTATGCAGGAGATCCTTAATAGAAAATGATCTTTAGCTGACTGGTTCAAGGCCAGCACTTCGCTGTCTGCTTCTCAACAACAGGGCTCCAGGGTAGAAGAATCTCTGTGTGTAACACGCCTGTAAGTGCTGTTTGTTGTCAAAAAAAATCTACTACTCAATGTCCTGGATTAAAAATGCAACATCTCCGGTTTCTTTTCTATTTCTCCCTGTTTCATCTCCGGTAAATGAGCTCGGTCAGGTTAAATAAGAGATGCAGATTGACTCTAACAGGAATCTGGGGGTAAATAGACATGTGCTCAGCTCAGTGCAATCCAATGTGCTCTTTGCCAGATATTCCTGCTGTCATTTTGACTTGTGCTACAAGGAAAGCTGTTTCATACGCATGTATAATGCGTCTATTTTAAACATCATGTAATGCCAAGTCTGTTCCTATGGAGTTTTGCAGCTCCAAAATGGTCTCCAGTGTTTTTACCCTGGACAAAAGACAAGCTGGAGATATTCAATACCAAAAAAGTGCAGCTCCAACCAGAGGTTGCGTTAGACTTCCACCTTTTTTTAATGTCAACACCACAGTGCCTAAAAATAATAAACAGAAAAGACGTGAAACAAGCTTGTCCTTCATCACCTTATCAACACCATCACAATTACTGTACTTTTAAAGAAACTATAGACACTCAGTTGCAATGCCATTTTACTATTGTATGCTACTAGCTCATGGTAGTAACCTGCAGTTTCAGCTGTTTATCACATTCAATGCGCTCAACACTGCTGCTCCAGCTGCTCAGACAGAAGACCCCTAGTAACGCAAACAGTGTGGAATACAAAAATCAACATACTATGACTTTTTTTAAGGGGGTCATTTTTGAACATCCCATAATATGGTGGGGTTTTTTGCAATTTTTTGAACAAACTATACTACCACATGTATCATGTATATAATTGACCCGTTTCCTGCATTTTAAAATTTGACAATTTTTGATCAAAATTGACATACTATAGTATGGGTTTTTTTTAGAAGACATCCCATAATATGGTGTTCTTTCGCTATTTTTTCACAACTGTGTATTCCAATTTATACGTTAGCTGGAAAACAAGGTTTTGCTTGTCAGATCCAGACAATATACAATAAATAATGAATATGCACACACCACCAGCTGGACAGAGGCATGCATTAACACGATCCCTGGCTCCAACACAAAATTGTTTCTGTAAAAAGATAATCTTGCTAGTTCCCTGCTAGCTAGGTTGCCTCTGTCTGCCATGTGACCCTTGTTGTTGCAGGATCATCCAGAGACTCTCCCCTAAACTAGTTCAGTAGCCTGCCTGCCAGATAGCTAGCCTGCTTCTTCTGCTTCTTAAAATATTCCTAAGATTCAAAGGTCACAATCCAAGTTACCATGCCAAGTTAGTTACATAACTGGATAACTATCATCTCCATCCCCTTTAAGCTAAATAAAAATAGTGGTTGCTTATCATCTCTGGATTCTGCTATTATTTGTTCAAAGAGAAAGGAGGAGGCTAGTACAGCATTACAAAGACTATCAAGCACAAATCAACTGAATGGAAATGGAACAGCTTTGTTTTATCACCACAACATAACCTAGTATTTGATGAAAAGGGGTTCATTGTATGCCCCACCATATTACTGGGACATCATGTGGGCTTATGTCTATGCAATTGGGCTAGATAGCCCTGGTTCAAGTTTCCAACTTCCAACGTAAATTACCATGCAATTGTACTTTTTTCGTCTGCTGTATTTTTCAGTTTCGAGGACAATGGATCTCAGCACTGGTCTTAACTGGAACTAGTTGGCTAAAGCGTCACCGAGACTTTTAAGTGAAGCTAAGGGATTAGCAGTTTATTTTTTCTAAATGTGACTCTGTTAGCATGTTATCATGCTAATGTTGGCATTAAGTAGGTTACAGGTAAGGCTAATGTAAATATGAAATAAACAATACACATTTAAAAGAGGCATTTTGACATTAAAGTGAGACTTTCTTGGTGAACAAAAGCCACTGTAGCCACGAGTGACTAGCCTATAAAATAAAGCTAATGCTAAAATACAGTGTAACAATAGCACATGTACAGTATTGGCAGAAATGCAATGTCAGTTAGACAGCAGCATTTAAGTTAACTACCATAAGCAAACGTTAGCAACCACAAGCTAGCAGTGGTGGAAGAAGTATTCAGAATCTCTTACTAAAGTAAAAGTCCTGCATTCAAAACTTACTTCAGTAAAAGTACAAAAGAATGAGCATCAAAATGTACTTAAAGTATCAAAAGTAAAAGTAATCATTATGCAGAATGGCCCCACTGATATGGTTATATATTCCAAATATGTGATTGTATTACAATTTTTAATGCATTTATGCCATCAGTTTTTCTGCTGTTGTCCAGGAAGGTTAAAGCACTTACACAGTTAATTGGTTTAACTTTTAAAACGTGTAATCCTTTTTAAATGTATCATATTTTTTCATGTTAAATCTCGACCTGAAAAGTAACTAAAGCTGGCAGCTAAATGTAGTGGAGTAAAAAGTACAATATTTACCTCTAAAATGTAGTGAGGTAGAAGTATAAAGTTACATAAAATGGAAATACTCAAGTAAACTCAATTGTACTTCAGCCCTACTGCATCTTTTCATCTGAAAAGTGTGTGTTACTTCTTCTTTCATAAATGTTATTATGGAAAAACAAAAAAAACTGCAAGAAAAAAAATATTGATACAATAATATTTTGTATTGATGGATGGAGTTTACATTTAGGATTTTTTCAGACTTTTTGGTTCTTCTACATATTTATCTACTTGTTATGATTATTTGTAATATTGAACATTTGAACAGTAAATTGAAATATGACCTCCTCAACACTACAGACCTGTTTAATGAAACATTGGCAGCAATTCTGACCCCTGCAAGAGATTTTTTTTTATTCTGACATTGTCTTGACTCAGATTTACAGAAAACAAAATCCTTACATCCTTACATGCTTTTTTCTACTGTGGCTCAACAGACAGCTTTTCTCTATCCTTTTATAGTGAGGATGGCAATAATGAATTTATGTAATTGTGCTTATGAATACTGTAGTGTTAATTACAAAGTTGATGGGATGAGTCAGCATGACAACAGTCTAGAAAATGGCTCTAACTGTGACAACAGAGCTTGAGCCACGGTGTAACTTGTCGTCCACCGGTTGCCTTTTCCTTCGCTGCTGCCATCCACTAGAAAGAGCAGCAGTAAACTGTGTTATCTCATCTGGGCCTTCTGTGCCATGTATGCAGCGAGCAGAGACTTGGTGGGGAGGCTCTGTAAACACAGCGTTACAGGGAGCACACATGTCTACCTTCTGAAACATCAGTCTCACACTGAGGCTGTCAAAGAAACGAGGCACAGACTCACAGCACAGCACACACAATGGGAACAGACCTGTGGCATCACTTTCAAATGCAATCAGAGCTCAGCAAACCAAACAGTAAAATGAAAAGGCTGAGTGTATTTTAGCAGAACGTGTCACATCTGAAAGGATACAAATTGTTTAAAGGATAAATAAAACCGTGACCTGCGTTTAAGGCGGGTGAACAGGAACAACTCATTGTCTTAAATCTCAAACACGCACTGAACCAAACAGCAGCTCATGTAAGGGGGTATGTTGAGGAAATGTAATGACTATGATATTTGAATGAAAATAGTCACTTTGCTCACACTGACATGAGAGAAATATGCAAAGTGCTCTCCCTCACACTGCTGAGAAGAAGTATAATCGTTCGTAAACTTGAGATTTTACTAAAAACTAGCAGGTTTGCTGTCATTGTTTCAACACCGCCCACTCAGAAGCCAAAAAAAGAAGACAGCAAGAGCGAGAAAACGGAGCCATTTATGGGATGTCTTATACACTGAGCACACATTCTGCCATCAGTCTGAATGTTTTGAGCTTTTAGATGCTATAAAAGCACTGGATAATGATTGTCGGAGACTCTACCACTTGCTGTTGTTCTCACAGAGAGACACGGGGCTCTTAGTGTCATCCGTCACTCTCTGCCTTTAATTGAAACCATTTCCTCCTCTATGTCTCGACGCCTTATCACAGTCTCCAATGAGCTTCGCAGAGGTGCTCTAAGGCAGCCCGACGCTAAAAGGATCAGACCTCTGGGGTGATCCGCAGCCAGAGAAGACAGCGTTTATGCAACGCCTTTTAAAGCGCCTGTTTTCCTGGCTGTGTGACTGGCTTTGGTCCAGACTTCCTGTGACTGGGACAGTCAGGGAGCCAATGCGGTGCAGCCGCTGTGATGTCCTCATTTAAAAAGTTCTCGCTCTGAGTTGTGTGCTGTACAATCCCTCGCCACTTAGGGAGAAAACAGCCGCTTGAGAGCGCTTTGATATGTAGAAATATGAAGGCATCATATTTATCCCCTATCCCCTTCATGGAGAATGCTCGGATGAAAGCAGCAGTGGGAGCAGGCTGAAGGCTGAGGATTAACAATGACATAACATGAAGAGGGGTCTGTCAGCACAGTGACACCTCGTTTCGCCTGCCATTGTCTGATTACCCCAACAGCAGCCCACCAATGACAGGGATGATCACAGGAAGGCGGGAAGAACACAACTGTCAGGCTTAGGCTGCAAAGCCAATTCCCACCATTTCTGCTTCTTCAAACCAGATTTTTAGACAAGAAGAAACAAGAGAGCAGTGGAGAGTGAGCGAGAAAGGGTGGAGGAGGAGGAGAAAGAGAAAGAGTGAGGGAAAAGGACACACGGACAGCTTACAGGGGATACAAACCAAAAGATTATGGTAATCTTCCCTTCTTTGTCCCCTGCGAAATGTTTTCGTACTACGCCTTTTATCTGTGTAAGAAGGGATGTGAACCTCTTCAGTTAGTGACAGTGGGCACTTTCTGTGTGGTTTCTGGGTAATTAGCACCAGTAGCAGGCCCTTTCTTTTTCTCTGCTCAAGCTTATGGTCTTCTTAGGGACGGCAACAGGGGATTTTCCCCCTCCAAACCCTCTGTCTGCTGTTAAGGAGCGATTCCCAGCCCAGGCCGAGCCACAACAACCATCTGTTAGCGCTAGAAGGATCAAAACCTTCAGAGACTCTCAGCACCACTGACAATCAAATGGACAGCTTAAGTTCAGACAGGTGACTGAATTAATTATTCCTTTCAGTGGTGCAACAGAGTTGTTTTCAATGGAGTGGTCAATGGACTGCTCATATGCTCTCCTCAGCTTTTTGTTACTGTTTAAAACAATTAAAGTATGACTCTTTTATTTTGAAAAATCATTAAAATCTTTTTTTTTAAATGGCTATAAACTTTTGAAATTCTTCCACCTCCTGTTAAACCGAAGTTAAGTGATTCAATTAGGAGCACAAAAACGTTCTAATATGTTTTTTTTTTTTTCAAGCTCTGACTTTTCAATTTCCCTTGGTGGTCATTTTGCAAGGGTGGGGGGGCTAATCTTTTTTCCCATGCAGAGTGACAGAAGCCAAAGGATAAATTGGCCGCTGGCACCACAAACACGCCTTTTCAATTTGGGATAGTACCAATACGAGATCTAAAAGAACACCCAAAGCTTACGCTCATCATATCAACTGGGGCTTTTCAACAGGGGGTCAAAGGTGGCCCTCAGATAAAGTGCTATACAAGAGATCAGTAGGGCCGAGCCTTCTACACCTAATAAAAGCACTCACAGCGTTAATAGTGATAAATTTCTTCATCAGAAGTGTTGGCACTTCTGTGTGAATTTGTCTTCTTTTTTGTTCCTTCTTTGATGTTTTTTTCTAATTTTTCCTTCAACAACACCTCTTCTCTCCACTCCAATGGATGAAACCTCTTTTTGTTGTGGTTCAAGCTGCATCTTATTGTCTCTGTCACGGGTGCTTTGTCTTACCAAGGCCTGCTGCACCCACAGAAAAGCAGGGGGGCTTCATCAAAGCTCAAGCGAGATGGACTCAACAACAGTGGATTAAGGTCTTCTGCATGATAAAGTCCCTACCTAGGGGTGGAATTAACTTAATATGTGAAAGAATGTTATTGAGAGGGAATAAAGTGCCAAAAAGCTCTGTCATTCTCTTCGTAATGTCCTAATCCAACGCCTGACACAGAGACCTTGGGCTGGAGTTTGTTAATCACAGAGATGCCCATCTGTATTCCCTGTCCTTTAAGCTATTTAAACTTCGCCTAAACTCAATTATTGTCCCTGGGAGACCAAAATGGCATATTAAGTTACGTGAAAGGGTATTCGACCAGGGGGAAAAAAGAATCCCGGCCTTAAAGCAAGGAGATGTCAACGCAGCCAATTTAAGTACAGCTAAACAGATTAGAGGCAGAATCTATAGACCTGAAAAACAACGTGACAATGAGTTAAAGAGAGGAGGAATCTCACTTTCAAAGCATCCTCTAAACTGTTAAGCAACCTAATCATGGAGGATCTGACGGACTGTGCCCCAGCATATATTTCTCTATTTACAGCTCACACTTGGCTAAGACCACTGAAGACCTTAGATATCCAAAGGATCTACGGACTGTGGACAGCATTTATTCTCATACCAGTTTGACTCGTCTGATAGCTGGTTGTAGTTACATTTTAAAACACTTGTGGTTCTGGCAGTGATATATAAGCATACTTATTTATTTCCAAATGTTTTAATATAACAACATATAAGACATTGTGACATATTTATATTATTTAAATGTATTCATGCTAATAATGAGAGTAAACTGGTTTAATAATCAGTACTGACAATATTTAATGCAAAAAAAGTTTTTATAATATTGCAAAAATTACCTATCTATAAGCATTAAATGGTTCACTAGCTACATGTGCTATTGTATTTTCTCCTTTTTTGGCAATTTTTATTAGGTTTTTAAACATTAGTACGGGTTACCAGTCACAAGTCAGGAGTATGGACATAGTGTAACTATCACACATATAAACAAACAGTGGTGGAATGTAACTAAGTACATACTGTACTTAAGTGCAATTTTGAGGTACTTTTACTTTACTCCAGTATTTCCATTTTATGTAACTTTTTACTTCTACTCCACTATATTTTGAGGCAAAAATTGAACTTTTTATTCCACTACATTTAGCTGACAGCTTTAGTTACTTTTAGGTTTCACAGGAAAAACATACATTTAAAATGATTATGCATTTTTATAAATTATAACAGTATATTAAGCAGTTAAAATAAGCCCTATCTTTACAAAACTGAAAACGCTGCTTACATAAATTCATCACAACAAATGATCTAATAATATATTTAGAATATAAATCTGAGTGGGTCCATTCTGCATGACGAGTACTTTTACTTTTGATACTTTAAGTACATGTTGATGCTGATACTTTTGTACTTTTACTTCAGTAAGTTTTGAATGCAGGACTTTTAGTTGTATTGGAGTAATTTCACAGTGTAGTATTAGTACTTTTACTTAAGTAAAATGTTTGAATACTTTTTCCACCACTGCTAAACAAACATGCATAAGTGCATGTTTACATCATGTATGCTCACATACAGACACCAGACAAGACAACTGCAACACAAGAAAAGAAATGAAATTGTTTTACAATTTGCACTAAAAATGAGGGATTTTCTCCTTTTTTTAAACTATAGTCATAGACATATTAGGAAAAATGTGATCCGAAAATGGGGAGATATAAACAACACTGACAACAAAGATTACAGGGTTCTCCAACAAGCTGGTCTAATGGTATAAAATAGTATATAGGTTACTTCCTGTCTCCTAGGTGGGTGTGTTGGAAGTGTTGTTGACACAGTTTGGCTTAAGCTAACGCTATCGATGATGCCAGATCTATCATGACTTTTGCTGACGTAAATACTTCCGTGTTGCCAGATCTTGCTAGAATTTGTTGCTGAGACAGAGAAAGGTCTCAAACAAAGTTACTTTACTTCTAATTTGTCTGCCTAAAAAATGCCATTTCAGTATCAGAATGTTTGTAAGATATGTGGCTTGTAACTCTGGTGACTCTGGTGTGAAAGATTTCGGTCAAAGCCTGTCCTAACTTTCACTTCTCCCAGTGGTGGAATGTAACTAAGTACATTTAGTTTCGTACTGTACTTAAGTAAAATTTCAAGGTACTTGTACTTTACTTGAGTATTTCTTATGCAACTTCATACTTCTATTCCACTACAATTTAAGGTTAGTATTGCACTTTTTACTCCAGTGATAAGATGTTTTTTTTATTTAAATTAAACCTCATAGCAGTATATTAAGTAGTTAGAATGAGCCCTGTCTTGAGCAAATTAAAATGCTGCTTACATAAAAGCATCAGTAGGCTACAGATAATGTCATAATATATTTAGAATATATAAAACAATCTGAATGGGTTCATTCTGCATAACGGGTACTTTTACCTTTGATACTCTAAGTACATTTTGATGCTGATACTTTTGTACTTTTACTTCAGTAAGTTTTGAATGCAGGACTTTTACTTGTAGTGGGGTAATCTCACAGTGTTGTATTAGTACTTACTATTAAGTAAGGGATCTGAATAATATTTCCACCACTGCCCATGTGATACAGATACAGGAAACAACTCATCAGTTAACCGTCTCATTTCTAAACCATCCGACATTCGTTTTCAAACTCATCATATGTTTGAATGTTAAAACTGGAAGCTAACTCGGAGCTATAGCTGTTCAATAAATGTAGTAAAGCAAAATGTAAACTTTTTCTCTGTGCTGTTGTGGAGAACAATAAATAGAATAAAATGTAAAGCCACTACCTTTGTACCACAATGCTATATTTAAACGCAGCAAATGTTGAGTTACTTTCTCCCCCTGAAGAGAAAATTATAGCAGCAATCAGCCCAATATTTCATGGATCAGACTGTTTTAATATAAGGTGATTGTTTTAATATAAGGTGTCGGATCACACTAACTACAGGTGTGTAAAAAGGGCGTAATGGCATAGCTCAACTCCTAACACTCCGAAGTGCAAAACAACCACGAACAAATTGGATGCAATTTCACATTCAGCAAAGCATAGGAACAAACAAATCCATGTGACAACAGTTCTGTTCCATATGTAGCCTAAATGTCCCTTCATTTCAGGCGCATGGTCAAGTGAAAGCGCAGTGGTCGGAGCAAATGGAATCACTTTGTGGCACACAATCGTGCCACATTTGCTTAGAAGCGGCGGGAGCATTGCGCCTTTAAAGTCAACCAAATACTTAAATGGGAGCATTTGTGCGGGCAGTGCTGGCCTTTGTCAAATCATCCGTCCGTCCAAAATGGCCAAGCGCACTCGAGTCTAAAAGAAGCCGTTGTTCCCTCCAATAAGCATGGTTTGCATATTCTGTCATGCAGGGAGTAAATGACACAGGACTGTACAGAACTCTGGAGAGGCTCCACTTCTCCCCATGTGCCCTGAATAGTGTGATACCGCTCAACAAACTGTAAACAGGCAGATTAACAAGGTTTGCCACACCATGATTCACACATTTGCTGTGAAGAAGAAGAAATGTGACTCGCCCATGCAATGCTGATGTGAATTTATCAAAGCCTACGTAAAGACAGGCATGATAGCTGACCACGGATACTTGCCGAGTGTATTAAATAGCTCTAAAATAACTGTGGTGTCAAAATATGTCTTTCCATTCTATTTCACTTTTTTTTTGTTCTCTACACATGTCAAACAACACCCATTTTCTCACATTCACTCAAAACCATATATGTCTAATTATAGACATATAATCTAATTAGCAAAAAATACATTTCCTGTGGTTTTGTTCCAGTGGAAAATTTCCAGCAAACAGGTCGGAGCGAGCCGTCACACCAGTGTGCACATCCAGTGGAGAGGATGCTTCTACTGACATGCTGTATGGAGACATTAACCTGGCCAACCATCGTGCCAATGGTGAAAGCTCCTGAATAAAAAGGAGGACACGATTGTCACAGTGTGTTTGCTCTCTTTGCTTCTCTTGTCTGAGCCGTACGGAGCAGAGCGGAGAGGAAAACCCACAAAGAGGAGGCTCTCCTAATGAAACCCAACATGCTTTAACATCAGTGCTAATTCTGCAGATGAACTAAATATCTTTTAAAACATTTTTTTTGTTTCATATGCAGCAACCTGAACATTCCCAACTGAAGACAGTGCTATTAAACTAAAGGTTAATACTTCACATCTAAACTCACATTCAGAGGAAAATAAACAAAAGAGGAGTAATAAAATAGATGTGTGAAAGTTGGCTGCTCTTCCCTCTGGATAAACCTTTGAGCAAAAACACCACAGGCTATAAGAGATATGTGTGTCTGCTTAAGAGCAGAGCAAGTTTAATTACTGTGAATAAAATGGTTATGCCATGTGGCCTAAAGGGAACGTTACAGTTTCTACTTAAAGTCTAAATGTTTCTTTATCATTACAACTTCTAATGCTTTAAAACATCAAAATTAATGATTATATTAATATCTAATGTAGAGTAGCCGGCTTTGTTTGAACAAGTTTCCCACATTTACTGTCAGGGAGTCACATTTGTCTAATATATCCTATCTCTAGTTGTACATTTGTCTTTATGATGGTAACGCGATGGGAAAATTGTGCTCCAATTTGTCTTAGTGGTCATCTTCCCAATGGTCACGCCATGAGAAGCCTGGCCCTCGGCGTTCAATTTGGAGCACTTTCTGAAGTATGGATCTCCTTCCTGCCCTCCAGTCGCAAGGACGGCGAACATCAGATGCAGATATTGCTCTAGCATACAAAAGACTGATGTCAAAGATTATGCAAAACGGCAGCGCACGGTTCTTCTGTTTACACCAAATTTTTAGAACTTATGTGTCTGCTCGTGAGGACTGCAATTAAAGAGATAAAATGGGGTTTGAGGGCTGCATGGAGTAGAAAGTGGAGTTAACGGAATAAAAGAAATGACCTTAGGATAGTCAAGACGGAGAAGAAAGCACACATCTCTAACTGACCACTCATGCTCCATCAGAATCATATTTTTTCCACTTCATGCTTGGTTTGCCAATGAACCTTTTCCCCCTCTGTAAACAAAACACATATTTGCACAGAAAATTACATATACAAGGAGATGTGCGCTTTACACTCAATGCTTTGGACACCGCGGCTTCTCCAAATGGAGCAAAACAAGGGCCTTTATATCTAGTTACGGACAAAGTGCACTTCAGCATGGCTAAGTGGTTTTAGAGGGGGTAGGGACGGAGGTGGAGTCAAGATCCGTCCTGACATTTCTTGCACCGAGATTCTGTAGTATAGAGAATTCAAAGACAGATGTGAATACTTACAGAGACAAGCCTTAAAGAGCATTAAACAAATACACTTTGGAATTCAAACCAAAGGGTGTCACAAATGCATCTCCTGAAACAACTGCAGTGGGACACCGTAGAAATTTTGATGTTTATAGGTTATAATGTGGCCTCCTTGTTGAATAGTCTGGGATGTTGCTGGAACACATGGCACAACAACTGGAATGGAATCACATCTGACATGTATATATTCCAACTACAATTTATAAATAGCTTAATAAATGTTATGCTCTCCCGCACCACAATACTATTACCGTGGAAGTAAATGAAAGGAGACATTTGCCCTCTGTCTCCTCAGCACACAAAGAAAGAAGAGTTGTTAGTAGGTATAGGTATACTTGCATCTAATATGGAAGGTTAGAGATGAAAGAAACCCCTCACACCCAGATGGAAGAAAGTCTGCTCATTTAACTTGAAAAAAGTAAAGAAACAAAGTTCTTCGTGTGTACTCTGCAAAAGGAGAAACACACTCCCTTTTCAACATTTCCGCTCAGCTTGAGACAGCAGGGAAAGAGCCAGTGATGGGAAAAGGTCAATTAGCTTATTAGGGCCTATTCAGGTAAAGGTGATATCATGCTGTTGACATGTAATATCCTATCCCCAGCTCTGACTTGACAGTGTGCTTACATTCAGTAACATTTGCAATTTACACTAAAAGGTAAATGTGAAACGTGCTGTCCAGCAGACAGGTAGATAGAGTAGGTGCTAACAAGCTGTCCTTCGATAGATAGACAGACAGACAGACAGACAGACAGACAGACAGACAGATAGATATAGAAAATTGACAATATAATTAGTCAACTTCTGTGGTCTTTGTTTAGCATCGGCTACAAGCTAACTTGCTAGCTTCCCATTTAATACATTCATAGATAGATCAGCTTGAGTCAAAGGACACAATAACAATAGTTTGGGATACTTATAACTGTATGCATATATGAGAACATTGATTTCAATATTAGTGGAGAAAAATAACAATACATTTGTTTGTCAAGTATGTTAAGTATGATTAGACACTTTTTGGGGTGGTGTAATGAGCAATGTACACATGCTAAGTGGTTAGCTTCTAGTTTTTCCTAACTATATAGATTACATTGCTGTAATATTCATCTATCAATAGTTTTGGTTGCTAATAATTGTGCATATAATGCCATATTAGTGGGTTAAAATTGACAATACATCTCAACTCAAGTATGTAACATAATGTGTTTTTACAGTATATGTCACTCTGACTGTAAGCCATATAGGTTTCTTTGGCTGATCACCGGTCTCAGTAGCAGTAGGACAACCACTGAAAAACTGTGGATTTCATACCTCAGCAGCTTCTAACACACCGGGAATAAATTGTGGCAAGGTGAAGAAAAGAAGAAAAAACACACAATTGGAAAAATACCTGCTGGCGTGGGATGCAGAGAGGTCAGCTCATTGATACTGCTGGCCTGTCAACTGTGTTCTTTTTGAAACAAGTCTAGTCCCAGGGGTCACTGCAGGGTAGCCACTGCCCATCGACATTTGTGTTACTTTTCAACACCAACCCCTGAAACATAGACTTGAGACAATTTCTAGCTTTCCCTTTGTCAACTAAATCATTGCTTTTCACTGTTATTATGACAATTCTTTGATCAAAAATCACTTGTTGTTACTATAATTTATTATATATTAGGGCCAAACCAGCTTTATTTCTTTAAAAAAGCTTAATCTAAGTTCCATGAGTAGCAGTAGCTTCTGTAGTAATATTAGTAGAACCAACAAAATAACATCATTGTTAATTAACACATTAAACCTGTTTCTCTTCTGTATAACTTTTGCCTCCTGTCACAAATTCATGTTCTTTTCAATGTACAAAGTCTATTTGCATAACTGTTCTCCCTAAGTGCAATAATTGTATTTATTGATGCAAAAACATAACCCAGCACCCAATACATTCCCTAAGAAGTGCAATTATTTATTCAAGTGCATTTTATTTAATTTATTGAAACATCCTCGTGAATCACTTACGTACTGTGATATTTTTATGCCTCAGTAAACTTTTTTTCCTACCATTTTTAATGTGTATTTAGTATTAAGTGCCTTTTACTTATTTCCTGTCCTTGCTTTGTACTTTTATTATATACTAGATGCTAATAATGTATAAACTACTTAAAATTGTGCATCTAATTCAGTACTTATTGCTGCTGTTATGATACTTTAATTTCCTGCCATGGGATGAAATACATTTTACATGATCCTTTTTGTCCTACTTTTAGTCTTTTTACATACTCTATATAAACCATGTGCATCAGAACTCTAACACAGATTAACAGGCCTTATATCATTATAACTATTATATCAACTTCTATTTAAAAGTGTCTGGCACTTCTAGTATCATGTTGTTATGATAGCAGTTACAAAAATAACACTAAAATCTGGTATGTTTCTGCTTCTCCGGTGTTCAGAGGGAAAAAACAGTTTTTAAGGAAGATGTCATCTTAATATAGATGCTGTTGTTCTGCTCTTGCTATGGGATTTAACACTAACGCAGGCAGCCAGGCCTGCTCCATCACAACGTCTTCCTCTAATGAACAGTGAAACGCTCCATTGACCAGGAGAAGGGAGGGCGCCGGTTTGAGATCGCAGCAGATCTGTCTACAACGCTAATGATCATTGCGGTTAAATTCAACTAATTAGCCACATGCATGCCTGCTGAATTTGCTGCTGGTTTCAGATACGCGACAAGAAACACTGAGCTGGTGGTTTCAAACGCGGAGACATCTTGAAGTGCAAAAAAAGATTCCCCCCAAAGGCTCCTGTGGCCGTGTTCATGGCACCCAATATAAGTTAAAGACATTCTCATGCTTATGAGAGAGAGCAGGCAGTGTAATTTAAATTCTGTTGACATTTACTGTCAAGGAGTATTAATTCACAGGCATCCTCTGCTGCATGGGCTTACTCAGCACCAGCGGGCCGCAGGCTCTGGAGAAAGACATGCTCCCTTTACTGTACTCTTAGCAGATTTCCCCTCAGACTGTTGCTGTGATCGGAGGCACACAACCCCCAACCCATAGGTCACAACTGCAAAACGCAGGGATATAGCCCGGTGGAATGTCATATATACAGGTTGTGTCCTCTAAGCACAGAGACACCTTCAGACTGCATTTCAGGGGATGTGCCTCTATCATCATCCAGCGTCACAACACAGAAGATCCCATATTTCCTCAGTGCTCCATTTAGAGGAAAATATCAACCCAGTTTGCTTAGTGTGAGATCTATTTCTGGTCAAACTATGACTGTTATCTGGCTAAGCATCACAGCCATTTCCAGAGGGTAAACGTAACACAAAAACACATCTATTAAGACTTTATAGCTCGTATCTGCTCCTCATATTCATGTAGTGCATCACATTTTTCCAAAGAGTTTACTCTTCCTATTATTTTATTTACTTGGATTCATATTTATGTGCAGCTATGATACATTCATGCACATTTGTGCTCATATGCTCTTCAAAGCACCATGTGCGCATGCACATTTAACCACTGAAATAAAGTGTGTTGGACAAGGCTTGTGCTTGGTTTAGCTTCCAGCAATGACACAATCTTGAGTGAATAATGCAGCCCCAATCAGCAGATGATCTGGGGCTAAAAACTTGAGGGAATATCAGGAGCCTTTAAAATGTAACAGAGAACAATTACTTATTTGCGCGGGGCTAATACATAATTGATCATATTTAAGGAAATGTGTATATGTGTGGAATAAAATCCAGTATGGAAAGAATCAAAGAGCATAGAAAAATGTAATGGTTATATTAATATGTGCTCAAATGAAACATGCAGCAGAAAGATGTTTCTGCTCTAGCCATTATGCATTTTCACATTTAAATATTCTGAATGCAGGTGTAGTAGCCGTGAAACAAGGAAATATTAAAAGCTAAAGTAGATAAAAGCTTATTTTTAAGTAGCAAGGGGAATTGTGCTCCTTTTATTTTAAATTAAGAGACATCTGAACATAAAGCCTATTTTTGCTGGTGAATTGTGACCTAAATGGAGGATTAAACTGTGTATAACAGAGCCTTTAACTGGCTGTGCCGGAGCTGTGACAGGTCCTTGGGAGATACACAGAGACTGCTTGCAACACATGTCATATATCATAGCTTCAATCTGTACCCCAACCACTACCTGCAAGCTACAAATGTGCACTTCTCCTGTCATTTCTGTACAGACAGAAGAGGGGAAAAGGAGGGGGGTTGTGAGCTAAAAACCAAATAGCTTTGCATTGTTTGTTTTTGTCTAGACTACATTGTTTGAATCTGGGGAAAAAAGGAAATGCTAGGATTTGAAAACATAACCATGCATTTATGTTTTGTTTTTTTTTAACCAGAATGATGCCTGTGGACTACATTTCCATCACAATACTGAATATGATCGTTCGGATGTATTATTCATATAGTTATGATGCTGCTGGTTCTGACCTGTGTGCTGCACAAATTACTGCAAATTAAACATGTACACATATTGGGACAGTGACAGTTATTTTTTATATTTTTTCACTTTATTTGAAAATGGTATTAGCATTAGCATGACATTAGATAAATAGATGTCTGATTTTATTAAGATTTTGGTATTTCATCATATATGTCTTGCAAAATACCCCCAAAAATCTATCTCAAGTATTAAAAGCACTTTTGAAAAACAAAAACTTCTGTCATAAATATTCACATAGTATTTCTGAAGGCTTCTGTGCAGCAGACCACCAGCGCTCCCGAAGACACAAGGCGTATGCATCACTTTCTCTGTGCACTTTTTGCTTTAGGGAAACAGCATAAATTGTGCGTTGCTGATGTAATTTCTTGTGCTCCTGTGTTAACTATTGTAATATATGATAAACAAGAACATATGCATGTCAGTAATAGAAGATGTTTTTATGCTAGTGTTACGCTAAGTCTTAAAACGATGGTAATGTGGACGCAGCTGTAGGACTTTATCCACTATGGGCATTCTACATTCAGTTGTTTATTAGGTACTCAGGGTGTAACCTTAAGGTACATCTGTATTTGTTCATGTCAAGAAAATATATATCCATTTGAACCTAGATTAAGATTTATACAGGACATTTTTTCTTAGTTAATTTATACTCGTGTATGAGAATGTATAAATTAACAAAATAAATACCCTAATAACCTAATCATATTTCAACACTTATAATACTTCCATTTGAGACTCACCTTTGGGAAAAAAAATAAAAAAAGGGTCTAAATATAGTCTAAATGAAGCTGTAACTATTAATCATGTGGGTGGATCTGACTAGTGGAAATACAAGGTTGGTTTTAACAAAGCAAACAATGGACAGGGGAGCAGATTTTTTTTTAACTCAATTTAACTCAATAATTTAAAAAAATAGTAAAACAAAAAAAACCCTCCTAAATACCACATAAAGGCACCAAGACCATAGAGAAATCCATGCTGTGATTTGCTATCAAAACCTTGAGACGTTTTGTAGATTTCTGCAAGAATTGCATTTTTTCAGTGCTTGGATGGCAAGCATGTCTGTAATGGAGACCCCTAAGAAACCCCCTTATCATCAATATACCAAAGAAAGCCAACCATGTTTTGAAAACTCTAGTTTGTGGTTGTAAAGTTTCATGAGGCTGTGATTTTCCAAGAGGTCAGAACAGGTAATTTCAAACAGTAAATAAAATGACCAAAAATGGTCTTACATCACTAACTAACATCATCACACAATAATGCAATTGGGCTTATTCAATTTACAAGAGTCTCAGCTTTCCAGTGCTACCCAATTTATGCAATTCAAGGACTGTTAAGGGACCCTATTATGCAGAAATCAGGTCACCTAAAAATGTAATTCCCATGCAACTAAACCGGTTTGTCAATTACATTTTTGAGGAATACATATTGTCCACGTAAAGATGAGGTAAGGCGGATGGATGGGTCAAAGAAACACAGGATAATCTCCCTGGAGACTGCTGTTTGCATCTTTCCAAACATTTAACCCAAACCATGACCTTTTACTAAACCTAATCAAGTAGTTTTCTGCCCAAACCTTACCAAACTGCAAGTGTTTCATAATGTTAAACTCCACATGTATAAACTGTAGGTTAATCCCCTAACACAACTCCCACCACATTGGCATGGCTGGTTTTAACAGTGGGGAAAAACAAGTCATAAGTAGATGTCGTGCACAAAATTTAAAAGTCGTCTGTTTATTATAACGAACTAAGAAAGCAATCAGCTCTGTTTAAATCCAACCATGTCAGGCCTATATTAGGCCTTCTGTATTTTTCTATATTATATATGTCATATACCACTTATATATTTAAATATATTTATTCACTGATGTTTATACGACTACGTATGGGATATCTGTGCAATATCTGTCAAATGCGATATCTGTCAAATGCAAAGTACTTTCAGGAAAACCAACACAAAATACATATTAATAATTAATGCCAAATAGTAGAAACGTATGTATATAAGGTGTATAGAATGTATGAATATGTCTTATTTTTTATATTCTTATTCTGTCTTCTATATCTACTAGTGCAGTGCCCGTAGGAAGTATGTTATTCGTACATTACATGCCACACTACAACATCTGCAACGCCATAAAACATTTACTTTTCATAAGCTACACACACACCATCCAGCACATACACATTGAACATTGATATTCACTGGAAACTATTCGAATATTATTGGAAAATCGAACCTAGCTCACTTTAAAACTCCGAAAGATAGGTAGGCTAAATAGACTTACAGATGAGATGAGTGGAAATCCAGAGTGAATTGTGTTACTGACCAGGTGTAGGCCTATCACACAATGGGGCGGAGCTCCCCTAAAAGGCGTCCGATCGGAAACAGTGCAATGCCGCAACACGTCCTACGTGAATCATGATATTTAGAAAAATTAATTAAAAAATCTTCAAAATCGAGGATACACACCTTCGTGCCATGCGCAAGCCACATACGAAAACACATACGAAAAGCCAGTCTGACTAACGGTCAGAGAGATATGCCCTACACACACACACACACACACACACACACACACACACACACACACACACGCTTCTTGCTTTATAGATAGATGTGTCTGTATCTTGAGCTGCTGTGACAACTAAATTTCCCCTCTGTGGGATATATAAAATCATATCTTATGTCTTAAATGTTTCATAATGTTAAACTCCACATGTTTAAACTGTAACTTAATCCCCAAGCACAATTCCCACCACTTTGGCATGGCTGGTTTTAACAGTGAGGAAAAACAAGTCATAAGTAGATGCCATGTATAAAATTTAAAAGTGGTCTGTTTATTATAACGAAATAAGAAAGCAATCAGCTAAAAAGTAAAAAGAACAGTATGGCTATCTGAAACTTAATTTTTGGCCTTGCATGGACTTTTAAGACAGTGGCTTACTTCAGCTCTTTTCATGTCAAGTCACCAAGGCGCCAGGCTTTCATGTCAGATCACAAGTTAAAAATAATAAGTAGCAAAAGTAGGAGTAGTAATAAGCCTGGTAGGCAGCGGAACACAACATCACAGCTATAAATACTAGTATCGTGAAGGTTATAATGTTCACTTTTTGTTCAAACTGATTCAGAGAGGTGCTGATTCAACCTTTCGGAGGCTGCACTTTGTGGGGGTGTCAAAGTGTTTGAGAGGATTTCCAAATATTTTGTCCTGCCTATTCATATCAGTGATGGTGGTCTAAATATGAGAAAGTGAAATGAGTTGTCTGAATATCTGATGTTCAGAGTTTGTATCTAAACACTTATATTTTGCATTTGTCACATTTTTAATAAGTAATATGTTTACCCAAATCTCCCAGAAAATTACCCAAAATGGGAAACAGTCAGCCTCACTGCAAATGAGAACACTCTCAGGTCAGATTGTGATATTTCTCAACAGTGCAATTTACTGCTGCTGAGTGGAATGGACACCAACTGTGCCTGCAAATTAAATCATTCACTAACCAATCATACCACTCGAGCTCCAAGTGCAACACTGAAAATCAAAATCCTTTACAGCAGACCCAACACCTGCTAGTTGACTTAACTTGGTGGATAAACAGATTTTGTTTTCTCCTTTTTTCTTGCTCAGTATCCAATCATCATACAACACTGCCGCAAATCAAATGGGCATGAGGAAGGAGCGCAAATACACCTTGTTCCTGCAGAAGAGCCTTGGCTGGATGAACAGGTGTTACGGCTGAATAACAATGCAACTCCAGAAAGGAAATGCAAGCAGAGATAAATCCTACATTGCAATGACTAATTTCTTGCAAATAAGCATTTAAGATCACTAAACTAAATCAGAAGAGTAAAATGGCTTGGTGAAAAATTTGCATTCATAAGAATATAATTCAACCGAAACCTCTCAGTGTGTAGTGAATCAGTTTTTACTGCTCTCTTGAATTAAACATAAATGAAGGGTCCAGATGGTGAATTTCATGCAAGTCTTTTTTATTCAGCTTTTGTACTGTTTTAAAGTTTTACTGAATACTTTTTAAATCCAGAAGGGTCATGTGATACCATAAAGTGATTAAAAAACATTGTACGCTTTCAGTTTCTAACGTTAATTGTGGTGAAGTGAATCAGTGTTGTAGAGTTGAAGGGTTGTTGTACATTTTATATTAAAGACAAACTCTCATGGTAAAAAAATATTTGATGAATCATTAAATCTCATAAAAATTATGAGCCAATATGCTATAAACATAAATATTCACAGGGTTGTATGCATTACATGACAATTATTTAGTTGAAAAGTTTGAACATAACCCTTTAATGGGTTTGAATTAATAGATATAAATAAAACAAAGTGTTTCAAATGTCCATATATGGAGATGATACCATTTTGTTTATCTGTGCTTTATCATGAGAGAAAAAAGGAGCCTTTTTTTTTTTTTTGCATATTTCAGCTCATTGTTGCAATCTATCTGTACATAGTGCAGCTAAAGAATCAGATATAACAGAGCAAAAAATGAGACTGAAGTTTTGGCCAGGGACATGACTGGAAATTAATGAAAATGTTGTTCCTTGTCTGCTCGGTTTGAACAGCCCAAAACAATTCCAACAAGTTGAGATGCTGTGTAAAACATAAATGTAAATGACTTTAGCAAGGTAATTTTTGTGTATTTGTATTACGTAGCTTGTTTTTCATATTTGTATTTTTTTATTTTACAATGTTGTGATGCTTTTATTTTGAAAAGGTGCTGTCCAGTGTGAAATGGATGCTTTTATTTTGAAAGGTAGTGAAAGTGGCTATATTGGTTGTCTTATCTATGGTAAAAGTGTTTATTTGCTAAGTTGCTAACGCTAATGTTTGGTTTTGTTTTCCCATCTGGTGATCTTGTGAACCATCAGTTAAAGCAGACCGGGGCATTGGGCGGCCCGCGGGCCACATCCGGCCCGTTGGCTGTCCTTGTCCGGCCCGCGTGAGGTTACCAAGAAATTAGAAATCAATATAACCGCAGTGCTTTTATTTAAAAAAAAAATAGCAAACATTATCATTAGCACTAGAGCTAACAAGCACTTTTACTATAGTTAAGACAACAAATATAGCCACTAATATGTATGACAGAATAAAATAAACTCTAACAAACCTTGTGTCCTGTCAGTCAGCCACTATAGAAGCCTTTTTCATTCTTTATATCAACTTTATATGAATTACGACGCACTCGTTATTATTTACCGTTCGTTTTTTCATTTAACCGTTCTACCGGTTATTTCCTGTCACTACCTTTCAAAATTAAAGCACCCGTTTTACACTGGACGACACCTTTTCAAAATAAAAGCATCACAACATTGTAAAACACCTTGAAAATGTACAAACATGAAAAAACAAGCTATATAATACAAAAACATAAATAGGGACTTATGCCAAAGGTAATTTACAGTTGTGTTTAAAATAAATGGAAAAGTGATATACTTATTGGAGTATTTACTACTTTTTACTGCTATACTTGATTTGCTCCACATTAACAGTCTCATCATAACATGTGTTCCTATCAGTAGCAGCTCAAAACCAGATCATTTACTATATTTTATAAAGCGATTACATTAATATTGAGCAGAATTTAGTTCCGAGTTTTGGTCCGGCCCCTGCAACCTTCGTGGTATTGGTCATGTGGCCCCTTGGGAAAATTAATTGCCCACCCCTGAGTTAAAGGGTCGACCGTCATTCAGCCAGGGATGCTACAATAAATGAAAACAGAATGAATAGGATCCAGAATTCAGAGTGTATAGGTACAAATAAAAAAGTTTACAAGTTTGAACATAAAATACACTCTTTGTACACTTGTCAGTTGCATTCTGTTTCATTTATGTTTTGAACAACATCATAACTTTTTTTGGAAGCAGGCTGTACAAGGAACCTCATTTTGTATTGATTTTGGCGGCCCTTGTGGACAAAAGTGGTAATGTATACAAGCGCACCACTGCCTCGTGTTGTGCACCTCCCTTTAGTCTTGCTTTTTTCTTGTTAATTCCTTACTGCCAAAATACAACTTGACAAGTACAGGCTACTGGTGTATTAGCTTCACGTCCAAACCGTTGCACACTTAACTTGGAGGTCAGACAGGTGACAGCAGATGCTACATAACTTATCAATGCAATGATATTTTTAATTTAAAGCCGTATTTTGAGTGGTTATGAGTTGTCTTTAAACCATCTTTAAGATAACTATCATCATTGGCGATCTCAAACCAGCCAGACATACCAGCAAGTTATTCCATTTGCTCTGGTTAAACTCTGCACGTCATTATCTTTATGGTTTTGGGGAGTCGTTCCTGTTCATAGTACCGGTCCCACACATTTGTACTAATCTTAGCAAAGAACAAGAACATTTGGGTTGTTGAATCACTGGTGTGTTCCCCTTTAAAAACCACACAGTGCTTCTGCACGATAGACTATTTTTATTTTAATTAAAGGTTTGAGTGACACCATGATCATCGCATGCCAGAAAACTTTTATTTCGTGAATTCTAATCTGATCCCTGCCATCAAGAATGAGCAGGCTCATGCTGGCTTCTTAACTGCTGACACTGCCGGTCAACGAGATGGTTTTTTCCTCTCCACGGGTGTTTCTCAACTTGAAATGGAGAGCATTGGCAGGACTTAAATTGGTGGCATTTTGTGGTCTTTAAAGAAAGGGGACTCATTAAAACTAACCCAGAGAAGCCTTCAAGTTTCCTCCATCATTATATGTAACAGCAGATAAGAGAAGTATAATTATAGATCTGGGTAACTTGTGTTGTCAATTTAAAAGTGATGGAGCTGCATAATCCCCAACCTTGTAATTGGCCGATGGCCCCTGCAGCGTCATCCCTGTTTTTAATGAGTGTTAGCCTGAGCAGAGGTATACTCACAGAGCCGGTCACTGCTCATAGCATGCACAAGATTTCCTCTGTTGTAAATCACCCAGTGCTTATCTTGTCACTTTCAAGTCTTGCTACCTATTTTGTTTAATATGACTTACATTATTTTGTATTATATCTTTGAGTGGCACATTGTGACTGTGTTTATCTATTAGACAGTCCACAGGTAACAGTAAAAAAAAATCAGATCCTGTTAAAGTGTGATTCTGTGGTCTAATGCTATTCAAATAAAAATATTTGTTCAAATGTTGTTCACAATTTCAATGGCTGGAAGCCCCCAGTGGTGGAAAGTAACCAAGTACATTTACTTAAGTACAATTCTGAAGTACTTAGAATAGTCTAGAATAGAATAGAATAGAGTGGAATATCTTTATTGTCATTGTAGCAAGTACCCAAGAAGGGTCCTGTGTTCCCCGGTCTGTTACTTTTTCCACCATTACTGCCAGATTCCATGGCAAATAGGCCTATGTAGGCCTACAGACTAACTCTAACCCTAACCCGGGGAACATAGGGATGACCCCATCTGTGCAACATATAAAACTTGTACTTTACTTGAGTATTTTCATTTGGGGTTGTTTGAGGTACTCATCCATAGTCAGTGTATGAGGAGAAGCAGGCAGGTGTAAAGCAGTGTATAGCTGTGGACCGGGGCAGCAGCAAAATGTATTTTAGCCACCTAAAAAAAGACCACCTAAGAAAATCAATATCACTTCAAGTGTAAAGTATATTTACAATATTGTCACTGCTTTACTGCTGTCAGACAGTTCTTTCCAATGGGGAATTGAAGCCATCTTTGCTCTCTTCAAGTCCACCAGACTCCTTTGACAAAAACAGTCAATTTACCACGTAGAACACATGAATTGCTGGTGTACCGCTGCCTTGATCAGGTAGTTTGGTGTGTCATTGGCTGACTTTGGTGTTTTAAAGGGTTAGTTCATATTCACCAAAGTCACACAATAATACAATATATATATATATATATATATATATATATATATATATATATATATATATATATATATATATATATATGTAAAACGACCGAGTCACTTATAAGTATACTGCTTGAGTTATGTGAGACTTTGTAAATAGATGTTAAAATAGTTTTGGTAAACGATGTAAAAAAATTTGTTTTTTTTTCCATTTTTGGATACAAATACGATATACCATAAACACCATGCAGTTTTCTGTCACTCAGGGTGACACAGGATAATTGGTATGTAATCGATTGAATTATTAAATCTATATGACCTCAAATTACATTGCATTACATATTTTATTGTTTGACATAATGTTTTGCCAAAAGTTTTTTTTTTATTACAAAAGAAGATAAGTTGAATAATGTGAGCACATTGGACCAATAATGAACTTTTTATGAAGCCAAAATACCTTTAAAGTCAAAGTCTATTTTTATTCCAAACCCTATAATACATGATCGCCCAAAAAGTTGGAGTAACTTTGTTTTCAGACACAATCATCATTCACATACACATATAAACTTAATTTCAACTTCACCATCTACAGTATTAAAATTGTGCATTAAAGTATCATTAATAATGATATAATAGTGAGATTATATGAGATTAATATAACGCTCAAAGAGTGCATCTTTCTGTATACTATACTATAAAAGTGCTTTACTGAATTTCTGTGTATGAGTAAATTGATACCTTCTGATGATATACTGATATTGCCCATACAGTTGGAATAATTTTGATTCCGGACACAATCCTCTGTTAATTATGGTTTAATTTTCATTGTGATATGTTTGGAAGAAATTGATTAAGTTTTGAGAAGATATACACTTTATCCGTCAAGAATAAATCACATTGTCACAATTATTTCATGGAGAGAGGTAAAATTTTATCACAATTTTATGAGCGACTGTGTAGATCACACATGTAGGTAAACTATGGATAATCAATCTCTGAATTAAAAAAAAAAACTCATGGAGATTTATCAAAGAAGGTAGGAATCATTGATCTTCAAAGTAAAATGTTGAAGTATTTGGCCAATAGTTTAAAAAAGAAAAAGGAAGGAAACTTTAATCACAGCCATTTGAAGTTATTTCATCTCATACTTTGGGAGACACTAAGCATGATTAAACATTAGAGGATATGGCTCAAGTAGGCATTTTACCATAAAATTGCAGTCACCCCCCCACGAAAACAGATCAAAAAGAGAAAAGGAAAAAAGGAGAGACACAGTAGTGCCACACATGTGGTCGAAGGGGTTTAAAAAATTAGCAATGCTCAACTGGAACGGAAGTAGCTTGCAGTGAGTGCCACAGCAGAGTTCCTCTAATCATATGTAACATCTACCTTTGGAACGTAGCGGAGGGAGTTTACAATAAGCTTAACCCCTACTTTTATATTGCACTCAGCAGGTTTCCCCCTCCATGTTGGGCACTTTGAACACTATTTTGTTATTCTGACTTCACTTGGTTTAATAATCCGCACTTCGCTGTTTTTTTCCTTTTTTTAAACTCTACCTCGCAGGGCTTTGATGTTTTTGTGGAATACACACTGTAGCCGATTAAGTCGGCTGGTGTTTGACGGGTTAACTAGAAAAACCTCACAGCAGAAAACACTTAATATAGAGGTTAAGTTTTCTGACTCTCTTTCACTTCCACGCGTCGCTAAAATATAACTAGACAGTCGTAAAAAAGCGTGAAAAGTGAATTTTTGTCTAAGGTCACAGAAGGTAATTTGTTGATGGCGAGAGTGCCGGGGGAATTAAGAAAAAGTTCCCTCCCACTGGCCTGTTTGATGACACACAACGGAGGCTGTTTGAGAATTTGGCAGCGGCGCGTTTAGCAAGGGGTCGAAACTTTCGGGGAGGGAGGCTTGTGGAAAAACGTGGGAAGAGAGAGCTGGAAAAGTGGATGAATTGAACTCTGTACATAATTCTGCGTCAATGGCCTCCTCTGTCCCGGCGCTGAGGACTGGGAAAGAGACAGGGGTTTCGATTGCTCAATATTCATCTACATTTTTTCCCCTGGATAGGCACAATATGGCGGGCTTAATTAACTTCTCTCAAAGGTGAAGCAGTGCGCACCATCTGCTGTGAGACAATCACATTTGTATGCCTCTCTGAATAATCCCGTTACTCTATTAAAGCAAAGCAGTATGCAGGGGAAGACGAGTCCACCTGGAATTTACTACAAAACACTTTGAATCCCTAAATCGTCTTTTAAAATTGCTCGGTGTATGTATTTTTTGCATCTTTATCTTCCCAGCAAAGTTGGTAAAAAAATTAAATAAAGCTTTACATTTCCACAAAAATCAAGCATTAAATAGGCACCGTAGTCCGTTCAGACTCGATCTCACTGATATCGGATCATTTCATACGTGTTTTGGCGAGACAATTTGAATTCTTTAATATATCTGAAGGACCACACATCGCAATCAAGGGCCTGCTGAACTTGCCCTAAAGCCGGGTCATTATTTGATCTTTGTGCATCTTAATCTGATTATCTCATTGTGGAGGTAAACTTCAGACTCAATCTTGTTAGCAGCTGGCCAAGATGGATTACGACGGCCAGTGAGGTGGAAAATGAACTGAGCAGTTCAGCTTTGGCCTTGCTCTCTTTCAAGATCCTCACCACCACTACTTCAACTCCTTCTGCTTTTCTTTCTGTTGGCCCTTCAAACGAGATATTATCCTCAGGAAAAGCATCGGCCGCCCCCCTCCTTCCCTCCCTCCCTCCTTCCCTCCTCCCCACACACCCTTTTCTTTATCTCTGGTGCTTTAACTAAGTGAGGACAATGGCAAAAAAAAAAAAAAATCCTGACCTCTCTTAAACATTCAGATTTTCAGACACACCGTGTTATTAGAAGATGGTAAAGTGGCTAGAACCTTAACTCCACAAAAAGACGAATCTCGCCCCTGAGTGGTCTCAGATTCTAAGACTTTGTGTTTCGGCTGTTGTTGGGCCATTTTCACCAACACATGCAGTAACCCGATAGGTCGAGAGAGGTATGCGTTGCCTCGATTCTCATCTTAAATGAAGAGGGTTGGTTTTTTGCCTTTTCTTTTTTCTTTTTCTCCCCTCCTTAAATTATGCAAATGCCTTAGATGTGTGGTCCCGCTTAAGACACTCAGTTTTGCTTGTGGTCTTATTGCGGTATTGAGTGCCTTTACAGTGAATGCACACCACAGTCCACAGCACAAAAAGTCCCCCTAAAGGGCTGAAAGGAGTTCAAAGCATTCAAAAGACAAAAAGGACTAAGCTGGGATTTTTTATGTACACTGAAAAGAAGAATAAAATATAAGTTCCCTATTGGTGCCTGTTATGGCAGTGGCACCCATATTAAAGCATTATGTTACGACATAAAGCCCGCCTGAAATTTTTCGTGCGCACCATATGCAAAGAAGAAATGAGAATAACTTAGAAAGGCGGTGATTTTGTAACACGAACCGCTGAATGCTCTTTTTGACACACTATTGAGGGAACAAGGAATTCAAAAGAGGTTATATTCGATCAGGTTTTCTGCCTCAATAGGTTATAATCACTCCTAAAGTATTGAGCACTACACAGAGAAGAGAGCTTCTAAGGAGGCTAATCAGCAGGTTTTCTCCCTATTATCGTTTCCCATCTGAGGGTAACAGCGCACAGAAGTACCCCCTTCTATTGATTATCTGGACTGGAATTTAAATATTAATACACTGCCCGGCCCTGCTTGGCACTCTCTCTAGAGCTGGGCTGCATGGCAAAGCACTCATTCCCCAGATTAAAAACCCCCTCGTTTTTTCTTTCTCTTTTTTTTTTTTTTTTAAAGCACAATCCTGCTCTCTTTTCAGCTATAAGAAAAAAAAAACTTCAAGGGGGGAAGTTGAGAGGAGAAAGGGGCCAGAGCTCTGTGTCTCTGCAGTAAATTCAAAGACGACACTTTTCCTTCAGGCCTGGGTCTGCTGAAGATGCAGAAATCACACGGCAGCCATTTAACCGCTGCTGTCTCGCTTTAGAGAAGTGGAGACGGAGAAGCTGCGTCCTCTGTTTGGCTGCTTGCTCCAGTAAGAACTAAGCATGCATTGAGCTTTTTGCCCGTATGAAAATAGTGCTGCACGTTAATCCGTTTGAGCAACGACGTTGCAATGTGCACACGCGCAATGGTCACATCGCAGGATGTGCAATATGATGCTTTTACTGTTTTTGCTGCTGCTTAATACAAAGCAGAAACTGGAATGTTACAGTCCAACAGGTGGTCTAGTCAACAAGTCCCCCAAAGGGTTTGTTCCTACCCTCGAATACAACCCATGGGAGAGTTTCCAAAATAAGCGTTCTTACTGATAGCAGATCAACACATCCTCATATGTAAATATAACATTCACCATTTTAAACTTTAATCTGGTAGCATTGTGAAATGGTAGTCGCAGTTCTGTTAGGTTTAGGCATCAAAACTAGTTTCCTACGGCAAGGGCAGCAAAGTATATTGTTAGGCTTTTTAAAGGATAGTTAAAAAAAAAAGGAAAATATAAATGCGTGGAACTTTCTTCGATAAGTACAGCCACAAGAGGACGCAGCTGACTACAAACGTCAATATTGGTCGTAATAAGCTGCTTTATAAATGACACATGGGCTCATATTTTAGCTGAAGACAGTTTCGGTCTTGCTGTTAGTGCATATGTGATGTTTGCCATTGTTTTGGGATGTAAGGGTTGCCTGTGTTTAGAGAAGTACTGTAACCTAAATATACATATATATATATATATATATATATATATATATATATACATACATACATACATACACACACACACACACTGTGTGTGTATATAGACAGTTACGTAAAAAGTAATTTACTTTTTGATTTCACGCAGGACACACGGGACTTCTGGGTGAAAGTCCACTGTTTGTTCAACATTTATATATATATATATATTCTTATCGCTTAACGCTTCTTATCGTCATCACAACGTCTCCCGATCATTCTCCACCGCAGGACTGGCGGACTATAAAAGCAGCCACTATGAGCCAGGCTAACCAGAGCTCTCCCAATTATGGTTCAGAGCCACGAAGCTGGAAATGTAACACCAATCTACAGGAGAACTCTGCCTCATATAACTTATTAATATCATGACATGTTAGAACGTTGACTTTAGCCTGGATTTATAGAAGAGTATTATATGAATATAATGGTGTCATGTCAGTCCACCGGTGTATTAAACTGCATAATTTCCCTCCATAATCACTTCAGTCCTCACTTGCTTCTGTGTTTGGTGTCTTAAAAAAATAATTGTATGTTACTAGCGTTTAGGTTAGGATGGTTCACATAAAAAAAAAGAAAGAATAAAAAAAAAAATTTCAGCTTTATTATTATTTTATATGCAGATGCACTCTGCTGCAAAATTCCCCCAAAATAATTCTAAAATGATTAATTCCTCTGATAAGACCTATTGAACTCCAGGGAAAATAACTGCATTTTTCATATCCTAATATATATCACAGATTTTAAAAAATCACAATATTAGTTTTTTTTTACAATATCATTCAGCACTAATACGAAAATAAGGGAAAACATTTTCCAAATTGCAGGTTTTTGAAGCAGAAGGGGTGAACATTCAACAAGAGCTGGCTAAAATATGTAAAGAAGCAGCTGACATAGATATAATGTGATGTTCTGTACTTTACATCCATGAGCCCAAAGAGCCCTGTCCACTCGACCTTGTGAATGAGCACATTTGCCTTCAGGCTTGGTTCTGCACACAGGGGACAGAAGTGTGTTGACATCAGTACTGGTTGGGCGACCCAAACACATAAGTTATGGCCCCACTTGACATAAGAGTGGTGAGCCACAACAGAGAAGATAATGTGTAACATAGATTGAATAAAAGCAGATATGTTGTTGTGTGGTCACCGAGATAAAAGGGTTACACTAAATTCGGGAGCAACACAGGAAAAATTATCATAGATACAACATCATATAAAAAAATAGATAATAGGTGTATGTGACTTTAAGAATTCACGTGATTTAATATAGACCGCCTATTTAGTTTCCGCATATGCCTCTTCAATATACACCGAGTTATGAGTCAGAGGGATCGTCCAAATCCTGGAGTAATCCTCCAAGAGCCTTATAATGAAGAGATCAACCCAGAGCACAAGACAAACAATTTAGCATGACGTTAAGTCCCAGTCTCATACAGTGAGAGAGATGTCCATTAATACACCTACCTTGATTTGCATTCACTCTAGCTGAGGTTCATTGAATTATAAAAATAGAAAAAAAAGTAAGTTGGGCCCCTATGTCAATCAGCTCTTTTCTCTCTGAAATGTGGTCCAAAGATACATAAAGCTTTGCCTCTCTGAAAGTGATGTACAGAGGCTGAAACTGTTGCTACTGTCATTTATGGGATATTATTTATTTTTACACAGCACACATTATTCTTGGTGTAAAATCTATATTTAAAATAAGCAAAAAAAGCACAAGAAATCATTATTCTACGTAGAGCCAGTGACCATTTGCACATATTACCACCCAATACTTATTGTAGCTAAGGAGTTTTTTCCAAGATAGGTTGACTTGGTTTATTACGGAATATAAGCTCATGGAGTTAGGACGCGTTAGCCAGCCTGGTACCACCAAATGGTGTACTCTCCACTACAGATCATTTCTTAAGTCATTTTGTGTGTTATCATTATACATTTTTTGCTTTTTGCGTGTCTTTCACGTCACATGCTATTAGATGGTCAAAACAAACGATCTAGAAGTCAGATGACGTAATATAAAGAGCGGAAAAGTCCAAACTGGTCTCCCTTCAAAAACATCAATATAAAAAAAAAGAAAAGGGTTGAACAAACGGCGGACTTTCACCCAGGAGAATGCTGTTTGTGTCCCGTCTGAATACAAAAAGTAAATGACTTTTTACGTAACTTCCGTTGTTTACGTGACTTCCGTTGTTTACGTAACCTGCGTTGTTTATGCAACCTACGTCACTCTCGTAACTACTTCACTTCCAGCATTTCTGCACATAAATTTACTGTTTAAACTGTCTTTTATAATGCCAAACCAAGAAGTTTTTTTTGCCATAAACCTAGGTCAGTGGTTTTGTAGCCTAAATTCACCGAAACTGTAGCCTTTTTTACAACCGCAAACCGTATGTGTATGTACATTCCCCCCCCCCCAACTTTATTACTTTTCTCAACAAAAACAGACACAACACGTAAGACCATACAGATGACAAAAATGAAAATAGTTAAAGTGAAGCAATTTTGTGCCAAAATATATGCATGCATTGAAGGGTAATAAAAAGTAATATGTATTTTAAATGTAAAATTTTTAGAATGCTCCGCGGTGCTGCAAGCTGCGAAGCGTTTTTCATTTTGACGAACGCTCATATGTATCATTATGGTATGAGCGGGTGGATGGATTTACGTAACAAACGTATATCTATAAACGTATGAAATGATCCGACAAACACATCATGCTCAACTTCCCCACACCACAGACTGTACGTATGTGTTATAGCTGCTACAGCAGTAGGCCAATCACATGTCACATTAAACCGAAGAAACCTCGAACCTTCGAAGATCCAATGAAGGTGTTGTTTGACGGGGGAAGTTTTAACACTACTTTGTACTGAGTCATTCCAGTTTATACACCGAGCCCCCACTGACTTTTGAAAAGATCGCCAATTAGTGTTGAACTATACCTATATATAAAGACCTACTTCTGCTTTTTTACAAGTGTACAGTATCAAATCAAACAGGAACAACATGCTAAACCTGTGGTCCTGAGAATATCGCATACAAGCACCTTGACTCTGTTGTAGGTGACAACAGAACTTTTTTGTCCCATGACACCATCAAAGTTGCTCATCCCTGCACGTCCTAATTATCTAACCTCATTCCGAGTATTAGTAGAGCTTTTTCTGATTAAACTGTCTCAGAGAGGTGAGGACCTCTTCATACACCTCTGCCACATGATAATGTGACAGCAAAGGCCATTAATGCAAGAGCACAGAGGTCATTAGCATCGCTCCATGGTGTAGCATAAAGTAATCACCTCCTGAGATCTGTCTCCTGTGACTGCTGTACTGTCTGTCCTCCCCCTGTGGTTATTCTCTACACATGTAAGGTCAGTTAATGATGGTGGACAGAGATATCTGACCAGGGGAGCCGCTCTGGCAGCTGATTATGCTCCGCTCCCGACACTTCTTAACCAGCCATGGGATGACAAGGCCGACACTGTTAAGGATTTTTAACATTCCCCGCAGCTCATCAAAGATTTTGCAATGAGAGGAGGCTGACCATAAATTGGGATTTAGCTAGTAGGTGTGAAACTCTGGTTTTCCTGCAACATTTCCTGAGGGCTTAATGAACGATGTCTCAGCATACCAGAACATAAAATAACATTTCCTGATTCATTTTAATGGAAAATTGTAACTGTGAATTTTATCCCAATTTATCCTTCTGGTAATGGTCAAATTTAATGACTCAGCTTTATAATGGGGGAACAAAAACGCTACATTGGAGTGATCGCACAGCCAAGCGTCCCTACGAATTGCTTCTTAATGGGATGTTTCTGCAGCTCACAGTTTACATCCAGCGCGGCATTAGCATGTAGCCAGTCCAGCTTACTCTTACGACGATATTTCCAGAGCCTATGCCAAGTATTTTGGTCAGCTACAACCCACCATACTTTAACCACTATTATTTGCCGTAAACACAATATTTCCCTCCAAAGGATCTGTCTAATTAATATCGTTGTTATTTACCATTAAATCTGTCTTGTGTTTTAACATGCAGCTGATTAAGTAATTACTGGGTAGTAGGAAAAAATAAATGTTGACAAATCACTACATGGCAACAAAAATAGACCTGGCAGCCTAATAACGATTACTTAACTTCATAAAACACGGTAGTAAATGATCTGCTTTTGAATATAAAGAATATTTGTGTCAGAAAAATAAATAATGATTCTAGCTTTGGTATGACTTGGTATTTACAGATTATGTAAAAAGTGAGAAATGTGAAACTTTGGATGTAAAAAAAGAAAAGAAAAAGTCATATTTAACTCTTGTGAGCATTTTTACCAAAATAAATGAGGCCGAAACCATTGTATAAAATAACAGCAGTTAGAATAGTCACATGGATGTCAACCATTGGTTTAGGGACCTCGGTTCCATTGAGCCATACATTGAAAATGTTTACTGAGATAATAAATCAAGTGTGAAGTTGGATCATTTTCCTATTGACTTACATACAAACAGACTTCTGTTTACAACCAGTGGAGTTGCCCCCTGCTGGCCATTAAAAAGAATGCAGGTTTAAGGTACTACCGCATTGGCTTTATGTTTCAGACCTGGAGGTTGCCACTTGTTCCGAACCCAAAGTTGGTTCCCAGCTGGAACCGAAAAAAAGAGCAGGTTTTTTTTTGAGTGGGACGAAATCAGTAGGTATTTCATATTCCACAGGTTAGGGACAGGATGGATTCTTGCACATGATAGTCTTTCACATCTTCTTATCATTAATAGTTGGTCCATACTTGTATCTTGGAAAACAAATGTCTTAATAACAGAAAAAAATCTTACTTGGCTTGTGCATTGTCCTCTGTAGATGACAAATCATTGATTACAATGGCTCTGCTGAAAATTTGTGGAAATACAGGCTGGTTTTCTGGATAGCACCAAGTCTCGAAGACTTCTATACGGAACCAGTTCAAGAGCCAGAGCATATCTGGTGGAAAAGGGGTTTCTTTCTGCCATAGGGTGGCAGATATATAATACCAACATAATGTTTTAATGCGTAAATATTTAGCCTTTGTTTAGAGTAAAAAAAAATCTGCTCCGCAAGTATAATTTAATAGTAAGAAAACTGGATTGATATAAATGTATCATATATTGTGTAGATTTGATTGCCTAAAACCATCTCTGACTGATTTGTGCTGATTTAGCAGTAAGTGGCTTGTTGTGACGAACCAATGGGCAGCCTTGATGTCTTGTCATTCATATTTTCAAGTGTGTGGTCTGAGCATCAAGGACGCGATTGGATCAAAGCAGACGAATTCACCAGATCTAAAAACCCCAAGTTCCTTTAAGCACGTTCAAGAAACCCAGAGTGGCGTGTTAACATTCCTGTTGCTGTGAGGAGACCAAACAAAAGGAGACAGCAGTGACAGTTTAGCATGGATGACAAACAAAGATACAAAAGAGAACATCACACCAGAACAATACATCACTACAGCTGATGTTTCTCCTTCACACAAATGGCATCCTAGTCATTTTTCTTTGAGATGTGTGAATGATGTTTGCCACCATCCATCATAAAAGGACATAATGGAGGTTGGGGAAGTCGGAGAGACTTGGACACTCCAGGGAGCTCATTACCGGACCTATTAATCTGTTATTTGACCCCTGCGAGAGCACTCCCCAATCTAAAAAAGACCTATGCTTCCTTAATCCAAAGATAAAAACAAAACCTCTACTGTGTCTCGGGGATCAACGCTCCAATTCAGACAACAAAGCAGAGAAATAACATCAATGCCTTAGATTGGTTTGTTCTCAGTGTTAGATAAAAGCAAGTTGATACAGTTTTTCTTCATCTGACTGAGTGCTTTGAAAATGAACTCCAAGCAAAAGCTAAATTATTGATATTCAAGAGAAATCTTAATGTTGAACCACAGTGCAAATATAAAATGAAGTGGGAGAAAGAGTATGAAAATCAGCAGTCCAGTAGACCTTTGTTATGACTGAGGAACTAACCACAGGAGTATTGGAGAGTGAGTGCTTACCACTTTCCCTTTAAAGAAGAGTCCTCCTGCCATTCTGTGTATGCATCCTTCCTTCAGGGGTGATTGTCTCCTTGTTAGTGGTCTGCTGTTGAGCTCAGCACTTTGCCAAGTCAAAAACAATGTCATGCCTTGGAGGGCTGTGTGTCTCTCTCTGTCCTTTTGTAAAGCTTCTGCACTACTCAATTAAATTTCCTATATACAGCAGACAATAGACACAGGTATTATCAGACAGTTCCTGTTGTCTATCACTGCTTTTTTCCCCAGCGAGACCGTTTTACATGGACTCTAATCATTTCATTAGGTGAGACAGTTTCTTTAACCATTCAAGCCTTGCCGATTAACAGACTCGGATCACTTGTCAGTCTTTTGTCACTTACGCTGGTCACGTATACACCTTCATTGATTTCCTTCTGTGTTTTACACAACACTCAAAGATAAGCCAGTAAGCCAAAGGAACGACTTTGAGAAAAATAGCATATAGGCATGGTTTTGTGCTGAGGAAGTACATTTCTCTTACAACTAACACATCATGTTATAAAATATATGTTGGGGTTAAAATGTGACAATGCAAATACCACCATAACCTCATTTTACCATATTAGTGTCATATATTAGTCATATATTAGTGTAGAGCACCACATATCCTTCCAGAATTAAATTGTCTCAAAGGTATAATATGTAACATTTCTGCATTAAAAATGTGTAAAAATCTGGTAAACCTTTTCTGCCCTGTGTGACATTTGATACAATAGTGGCCATTTCCTTTTTCATTTTAATTTCCAATTCTATTTTATAAATGTTATTATTATTATTATTATTATTATTATTATTATATAATTATACTATTTTCTTTTTCTTTTAAAATTCCACTAACTTGAAAACTCAAAAATGTGCAAAAACAACTAAACCTATATTATATATTTAGTTGAGTTCTGTACTTACATCATCCTGAATTTTTCCAACAATGTTGAAAGTTAAAACAGTCCGCTTCATTTGGAAGCCTGTCAATGACATCATAAAACCTTTACCCACTACAGGAAAACAGGAAACACCAGTTCACTCATCAGAGAGTAATTGTACATCATAGCCTACAATTGCAGTATTATCCTCAGTTAGTAATACAGTATTCTTCCCCCACACAACATCATTATTTTGTTGATTTCTTGCCTTTTACAACACAGTAATCCAGTAGCGACCAAATTTATTGATATTCAGTATCAACCCAGCTAACTATGATGTGCTATTATGACAAGTGGCTCATTCCAGCCACCAAGCTAATGCGCACGGCAACATTATAATGTTAAAACAACATGACATTTTTTGTATAACTGCTGTGCTGTGCCATCCCACCATTAATTTTGCCACAAAGCGTTAGCTACAGAAGCTGTATATGTAATGGTAAGTTAGCAAGTTAACACTATGTTAGTGAACATTACTTGGACCTATTCTATAATTAGATAAATTACATAATGTGAATGAAAATGACTAACTGTAACGAGAATAAAACTATACCACATTAACTTGTCTGTGAACTTCACTATGTCATCAAAGTATTTTGTTTTTATTTAGATTGAGAGACCCCTAGTGGCAGAAATTACACAATGTGCCTTTAAAGTTATTCGTAAAATAAGTTTTTTTTCTTTTAATAAAAAGCTGGGGGTGTTCAAGTTGGGATTTAATGCAGAGATATATGACATTAAAGTTACAACCTTGAAGATTCGTCCTTGAAGTTCTCTTTCGCGGAGGCTTTAGTGATAAGCAGTAATGGCCGGTGTGTTTTTTTTTTGTGTGATTTGCACTTTCATTGTCCCAAAAGTCATTGCTCTTTTCTTTGTCCGGCTATAGTAACTGTTTGTTCACAACGCTAACAGAGACCACCAGTTCAGTCACCATTGTATAACCTCATTCAGTGGTAGATGGTGACTTAAGAGACATCTGTTTAACTGAAAATCTTTGAAATTATCACTGTAATGTTTTTGTGACTTTGAATGAATATTAAATGTGCCATCGCTTATTGCAGTCATGAAGAAATGCAATGATATAATAAAGAACCTGTGAGATATGACAAAAAAAAAGTATATTACTGTAAATCAAAAAAAATAAAAACACGACAAATAACTGGTTCAACAAAAATGAATATGGTAGGTGCTTCAAATCAGTATGATACAGTTAAAACTAGAAGGTCAGGAGAAAATCATAAAGATTTAACTAGCTCCTGATTTACCTGAAAATATTCCCAGCTACACACTGAAACATATGGTAATGTATTTTCATGCTGCGGCTCAGCCTACAGTGGAGGTTCATGGTCTGGAGGTCATGAAGGGCTCCGTGCCAGGTAGCGGGTTAAGAAATGATGACACTGTGTGGACACTCCTTTTCAAACTGATTCTCACAGAAACTTCTGGCTTTGATTTCTCCCCCTCAGATGGCTGGAATAAAAAAGGACAGTTATACATATTTCAAGGCCCAAGGATCCACAAAGGGACTTAGGAATAAAGAGGTATGAACCTTTGAACTAAACAAAGGTCCATCACCCACATATCATATGAGATGTGCTGTGTAGCCCGTGTAAAGACGTGGATATGGAAGGAAAGCAGAGAGGAACCAGCATGGCCTTGCAGACAGGTTGTCTGAGTGTTGTCTGCATGTCCCATGACCCCCCATCTTCCCCCCTGCCTCCATCTCTGACCCACATAGCACTTGTTGGCCACAGAGGTCTGCAGAAAAGCCTCCACAGTGCTGCGCATCTGTGGGCCTCTTTGAATCCGACCGGAGGCTCATAACAACAGGCAGTATCAGTTGCATTAAGTTGATTAAAGTGGTTGGCGGACACAAGGCACTTGTGCTCTCACAATGCTAGATGAAAGAGCAGCGTGGCAGCGGCCCCTCTCCTGGTAGTCAGAGAATCCGCCTTTGCTCTCAGCAGAGGTCAACAAAAGACCAAATAAGACGGGAGTGAAAGCAATCGAAAGCTTCTTTGCCAAATGATCTCTAATTGGCCCTTTCTTCCTTGTGGATCAGTCTTATGATTTTGGTGGTGACAGTCGACTTACCCACAATTCTACCTTTAAAAGCTTCTCTTGAAAGTGGACTACTTGAAAGAAGTGACCATTACCTAAACTACAATTGTGGAAAATGAAAAAAACAAAAAAAAACAGAAAAAAAAACACCCCTGAGTCAAGAAAGAGAAAAAGATTTCCACTGGATTACATTTATCAAAAGCAATAGGTAATTGAATTGCATTTATCTCATAAATAAGAAGAAATACTGCAGTCAAAGGGAGAAAATGACACATAATTAAAAACAGGCTTCGGAGAATTGTGGTTGCATTTTGGAAAGAATCAAAAGATCTGACAGCACTTTAGTTTCATTTAGTGCTCAGCTGTGGTTTATTCTAATAATTATGATGCCAGGTATCCCAACAGTCAAATACTGAAATTATAAAGGAATTCAGATTAATCACGAATAACAGATTTAAATATATTTTAAGGAACAGTGGAAACAGATATGGTTGAGATCCCAAACTCTGACTTTCTGTCGCCACCAGTCAGGAAATGGGATAGGATGCATTTATTACTCTCTGAAAGGCAAACACCTTCGTATTATATTTTCAAGAGAAATGCGCAGGTATAGGCAGGATCTCCAGAATTTTAAAAGTTATTTCTGAGCCTTTATTGTTAGACCCCTCCAGTCTTGGTTGAACCCGTTCCTTTGTATCTCTTAGAGGAGAAATGAGTGTTTCCCCATAGACTGTAAGACTTAATTCAAATATTCCATTTAAACATTATTGTCTCAGGTTAAATGTTGTTTGGTGCCTGGTGAGTGAGCAGAGCAGGGATGGGCGTTTGGAAGAAACCTGCCAACTCGAGCATCTACAACGTTAACGTCCATGTCAATTAATCGATTATTTGCTATGCTATTATACATACTACATGGGCAAAATAAAAGATATAAATGCAGTACTAAGCAAAAGCCTGCTTTGGTAATGGACGCTTTTATTTTGAAAGGACGAAAAGAGACTCCCTGTCAATCGTAAAACTGTGAGATTAAACTGTAAAATTTAAAAGTCAAGGAGTTTGATGTTTTATGTTTTAGCCCCTGAAGAGGCACGAGGTTATTTTTTTACAGTAATCTTGCATATTTAAGTGTGTTTTGTGTTTGAATAAGTTTTGGATACAATTAACCCTAGTTAATTATGCTAGAAAGGTTTAATACAGTAAGATAGCTTTGCTAAATTCCAGATTTAATCCGCACCCTCCATTAAAGCTGGGCCATAAATAGATTTTATACATTATTTGAACTCACCTTTAATACGGTGTTTAAAAATGAAAATAAATTTTCACTTTAACTAACTTATTATGGCAATGGACAACTGACACTTCCCTTAGCTCCTGTAATTCATAGTATTGCAGCTGCCACCATACACTACTACTTCTGTTTTTCAAAATAAGGGCATACAAAATATGTATCCAAGGGTTGCACATACTGATGCAAATAATAAAATCAAAACACAGATACTCCACAGTTCTTTACCAGTGTGAACCTAGACAGTAAACAACTTGTTCTAACTCGTACATATCATCAGCATACAGCTTCACTTCTTCTGTTCCTCCCTTCACAATAAAAGCCCGACTTGAATTCACTCAAAGCATTTAACTAAGAGGCACTCAATAAAATTGCTTATAGTAAAATAATGTAATGTAAAATAGAATAGTGTTTAGTATGTTACTGCCTCTTATAATACTACTCACATAGTAATACTGATATGAATAAAATAGCTTTCCCATATATGGAATTAGATTAATTGGATTACATTCACAGGAAATATAAAACATGTAAACTGTGTTCCTTATACAGTAATAAAATCAGACTCAAATTAGGCATTTTATTATATATATTTATAACAATTTCCCAAATTTGTATACCCGTCCATCTTTGTTAGCTTGTGTTGATCATTCTTATTGTCAAAATAAAAACAAAACTTATTTAAATAAGTTTTAAATAAGATTTCTACCTTTAAAAGCTTCTCTTGAAAAAGTGAACTAGATGAAAGAAGTGACCATTACCTTTACCACAACTGTGGAAAATGGAAAAGACCCTGAGCCAAGAAAAAGAAAGATTTCCACTGGCTGAATTACAGTTATCAAACACAGTAGATAATTGATAATTGCATTTATCAAATACATTTAAGAAATGCGGCAGTCAAAGGGAGCAGATCAGATGACACATAATTAAAAACAGCCTTCTGAGAATGGTGCTTGTATTTTGAAAAGAACTGTGCTTTAAAAAAATAAAAAACTGAATCTGATCAGGATCTGACAGCACTTCGGTTTCATTTATCAGTGCTCAGCTGTAATTTATTCAAATAATTACGATGCCAGATGCCATCCCCTCTTTAACCATCAAAACAAACTACAAGCTTTGTCCCTCCCATGCAGCTGAAGAGGTGTCATGTGAGGCAAGCTTTCCTTTTCATTACAGATACCATTTGAGGAACATGCCATATTCCACTTTTGGAAAGAAGTCGAGACAGAAACTGACAGTATTGTTCTAGTATCAGTGTAGAAAAAAACAACAGGAAAAACAAACAAAAGCTTTGGCACTAAGGAGCTGTTCCAGGGATGATAACAGTAAAAAAAAAAGGCGAGGTGATCAATGCTGTTCTGGATTTTGATAACACATTGCTCATGCCTGAGACAAATGATGGAAATTCTTAAGGAGAGAGGGCCTGCAATATGCCAAATATGCTCCAAATTAGCCTTCAAGAGCAACTCTCAGTGTGTATACGGAGGCTGCGTGAGTAAATAAAGGGCCAGCATAAATTACCTTTGGATGTCAATCGTGATAGCACACCCTGTTTTCTTTTTGTTATCGTGTCGCCTATTCGTCTCGCTGGCGGATGACATGAAATGAAAGTATTCTCTCTCTAGCACCACCAACAGTACTCAGAGCGCTTTCTGACACTTGAAAACGCTACGGGTTCGTGAAACCACAGCTGGGCCCCCACTGATTGGCTCGCACACAAGGCTGCCACTAAACTTTCGCTGCTTGAGGAGTTGTCTGTGCCGGGACAGGTGGTGTTTATGCAGATGAATGAACACATTACTGTGTGCTCTTCCTTTTGGTTTAAACATTAGCGTTTCAAATGTGACAAATCAGATGTTCATCTCCCGCTATATGCAGCCATTGTGTATGCTGCTGAGAGACCTTTTGTATATGAATTCCCGTAGGTGTTGACGTGCACATCCATAAAGCACGGACAACGTATACAGCCTCTGATATATTCAGGGATTTTTTCTTTGAATGCCTGCATTCAGGTTTGGTAGTAAGTGAGTGCTTTAAGTTTATATTTCATATGCACCTGATACCAGATCTACTGTATATTGTAATAATCACTGCAGGCTGGCTTAGCAGAATGAAATGTATTTTTCATACTGCAGCTGAGTGGAGGGTTAGCTCCTGGGTCTTAAAATGGGTATGGTGAACACCACGCAATTATCTCCCCATTATCGCACATATGTTCAGTTATAATTGGGCCTCTCCCCCAGTCATTTCAGAAGGAGTGTATCAGTGACAGGGAATGCCAACCTCTAATGATATTACAATGTCTACATGTGCTGAAAGACTGAAAGGTCATACAATAAAAACACTATTTCTGTCTGTGTAGGTTCACGCATCCTCTGACACTATTATTTTATTATTTATACATTAACCGATGAATATTTTGGTCTTTGAAATGACAGAAAATAGTAAAAAAAATGCCCATAACTGTCCAGTCCAGGCTGAAGTATTCAAATATAGGTCTGTAAGAATACACTACACTCACAATTGATACAATTCACGATAATGGGTCACAAATAAAGAAGTAATTCTTTGTTTCTGAGACAAAAATCTACAAAATCTATTTTCTTGTTTTTTCTTCTTCTTTTTTTTACATAAAAGAATAATATTTAATTTCATCAACGCGATATAATGCATATTTTCTTTCCTTCTTCTTATCTTCTTTTTTATCTATTATAAAAGTGAAAAAAAAATCTTGTCTGAATTTATTTAAAACAAATCCCAAATCAAGTAGTTACATGAATTATAGAAATCAAATAAATATATTCAGATAAACAAACTAAGGCTTGGCTGCTGATTTGGAATTTACATGTTTTTAAGGAATATCAGCAGATCTGTATAACATTTCTGAAGATCCAAAATTATGCTCAAAGTGGGTGGCTCCGGTGGCCCAGGTCAAAGCCATGTTGACAGTACCTGAATCCGCCATCCCCTTAATTATATATATTATTTAGGCCATAAAGTTATAGAGTTGTAGAAAATAAAAATCCACCCTCCTCCCAGTTGTCATCAACGGGGAAATCAGTTTTAGAGAGCGAAACTGCTGTAAAAATGTTTACTTGTGAAGTTAGATTGACTAACTTTGCAGCCAGCCTCAAGTGGCCAGTCCTTGAACTGCAGTTTTTGACTTTCCGCAGGTTTTTTTTTTTAGCATCACTACATTTCCAGGCAGAAGCTGAGATCTCTGGACAGCGACAGCACAATGTATTATCCTACCTGCTTTATTTTCTGATTCCATCAGACCTTGTTGAGCTGATCATGCCCACTCTACAACACACAACACTTGTGACTCCACCAAACTCAACGATGGTGCATCCTGAGGCTACCATGTTTTTCTGCCTTGATGCCTTTGCGAATGCAAGTGACGTAGGACATCTAACAAGTGAAGTCAAGAGAAGACAGCGCTATCGCCATCATTTTTCCTTTCATTCATTCACCAATAAATTATTCTTTGTATAAGTATATAATAGATAATCAGAGCTGTTGCCTATGAATTACTCATTGATTAATCAACTAATTGTTTCTGGTTTCTTATTGACTCCCATGCAACATCTTCATTGGAGACTGGGCATTATGGTTGAAATTAGTGTTAATGAAAATTTTAATAAAAATATGGAGATATTTTATATAAAGCATGGACAAGTTTTATGTCCAAATAATAGGTTGTGTGTTAAAATACCACTGTGAATGAAGTATTGTGGTGCTGCAGAGTTGTCCAAGCATACAGACTGAAGAAAAAAAAATCTTTGTTTGTTACAGATATTAGTAAGAAAAACACAGGATGATCACTTTAATATGTTTCAGTGAAAATGAGAATAATGATGCAAAAATGATCATTCCCTCCAATATCGTGAATCATATTGAAAATTGTCTAAAAAAGATTTTTTTTTAAAAACAACCCCTTCTTTTTACATTGCTTTTAAGGCCATTATATCAGATAATAATATATATTGTGTAATACCACATATAGAAATTCCATGAAATTATAATATTCTACCATAAAAATCTGACACAACCCTATTCAAAATCTAGAAGAGGATTCTGGCATCAGGAAGTATGTGGTGCAATATTTTTGCCAAATATTGATTCTTGTTTTTTTCTTTTCACAAAGTCCAAAACTGGATAAAAGGTCTGCTTGATGAGAACTAGCAGATTAGACAGGACATTTATAGACTGAGGCCACGACTTTATGAAATGTTTGCTCCACTTGCAGCGAGCTGCTTTTGTTTCTGCGACACTCTGTGCTGTGGGTGAGACACTAAAGTCCCTATTGTCTGAGTCAACTTGACCTGACCTAGCTGGTTAAGCTGAGGCATTGTGAACAGCAAATCGCTTCAACCAGGGGGGTAGCTGCTTTGTGTGGCTATGGGGAAAATAACCTTATAAAAAGCCCATAGCCATAGTTAATGCAGCGAAAGACCAGTTTTGTCCCTGGAAAAGCTCTGTTTATTTCCAACCGCCAGTGAAAAACACAGCGATTGTGTCAGTGTTCCATTCTGACTCCCTTGGTGATCCCATCCTCCCTTTTCCATTTAGCAACACTTTTAGCAATTCTATTTGTTTATGCACACGCATATGTCCAAGTTTCTCACCACTTAATGTGTATGAGATACAGACATATGTCTGCATGCGCATGTGTTAGGAATACACCCATTCCAGCTCTAGCAGGAGACGATGGCTGTGAAATATCTAGAAACGCTATGCCAATCAACAACTCGCGTGTCCTGAAGGCTGCAGCAGTTAAAATGGTGAGACGGCCAGACAGTGCTTAGCACAAGTTCCTAATCACATTTCACCACTCGGCAGGCCTGTGCTTGCACATCGCAGGTACTTGTAAACTCCTATCAGTCCTTCTCTTCACACCCGATGTTGCTCTCAATGTCACTCTTTACCGAGCTGAGCTGGAGACAGCCTTAATTTAAAAAATGTAATTAACTGTGCCACAACACAACCTCCAGCAAGCGCTCGCTGCTTATTCTTGTGATACCAAAACAAAAACAAACAATGTGATGGAAATGAGGTTAACAGCGTCGGGCTCGCTTCGCCGTATTGTAAAGTCAGATCCTGTTGAAACAAGAACTCTTTTGCTGTTTCTGTACATATTATTTATCATATAACATGAAGTGGATAACAGCTCTCTTTAACAATGAGCATGAAACGCTTTCTATGACACCCATGTCTATAATGCATTATAAACTGCTGTAGAATTGTAGTTATAAGCACTTACAATTGTCCATAATGCTTTAGAACAATAGTTGTAACACATTATAATGCATTTTATAATAACTATAGATATCAAACTACATCATAATTGTTGTGCGAATCTTAATTATCCTCTTGTATTATAGGACTCAGTTGTAATGCATTATAATCACTGTTATAATGCCCCGTAATGTGAATATAGGCTTTATAAATATGTTTTTAATAAATTATAGACACTGGCTTGCAAAAACAATGTCAGTTTGTGACCAGCAGTTATAAAGTATTATGATGATTGACATTACTAGTCATTATGAAATGCTTTACAATGAGCTACTATTTGTTGTTCAGGTATTGTGAATATTTAAGACTGTTCATAACTATAACTATACAGAGCTATAAGCCATTGTTATTTACACAGCTCTCTTTAACAGTAAGCATGTAACAGAGAAAAGTGTGGCAACACTTTCAATGAGGTCCATGCCTATTGCATTATAATCTGCTTTTAGCCCTGTATAATAATAAGCCCCCATAAATATTCATCATGCATATAACGCATTACAAAGCATTTTAAAATTACATATAAAATCAAGTTTCATAATGTTTCCTAGTCTCAAAGATATATTTGTAATTATGTAGTCAATGTTATAGTGCATTCAAATGTGTTTATAGGGTTAATCCTAAATATGCTTATAATGCATAATAGACATAACATTATACGATACTTGACTTCATTGAATTCATATTAAATGGTTTATAATGCGCTGTGATTATTGCTATAAGATATTGTAAAATATTTTAAGACATTATAAAATGCTTTATAATGTACTGTGGTTATTGTTATAAGATATTGTAAAATATTGTGAATAATTAGTGTTTATAACCATGATTATACAGTGCTACAAGCAAATAATGCATTATAAGTATGTTTATAATGCATTATAGACTTGACAGAAAGTGACCAGAAATTAGTATAATACTCGACCTTATAAGACATTATAAAATGCTTTATGCGTGCGATTATTGTTATAAGGTATAATGTTAAAATATGAGTACTAAAAACTATTATATCACTTAGTATAAAACTAACAGATTAAGCAGATTATAAATGATTATAAGTGCTTTTATATTGAATTATAGACACATACTTCATAGGAAGTGGAGTCATTTCATCACTCTCTACACTGTTGGGCTTTTAAGATGTGCTTTTTACCTTATATAATGACAAATGGCAGCCCTTATCTTATAAAAGACTAAAAAAATCTTTCCTAACATTGGTAATGTCTGTGCGTCTTCACACAAAAACATGACAGATCAACCGTGAAAACCATCAAAAGCAGCACTACTGGTGGTTTAGTCCAGACCAGTCCAAACTTGTATGATTGTCTGAACTGGGCACAGCTCTTGTTTGTGGTCTCTCGCTGACTACTGAGTGGGCACAGAAGGGGGACAGCCTTTATCTCCCCATAGGCCCACTGCCACCTCTTCATTTCCTGCTGGACCTCAGCACTAGACACCTCCCTGACTCTAATTACCACAGCGTTAGTAGCAGTTCCAGCAGCAGCAGAACGTTATCCCTACAATGAACCACGCTGCTAATTGTTCCATTACATCAACAATACCGCATCTTAAGAAGGAACAAAAGATTTATAAAAAATAAAAAAAACAGAGGTAGGGACTAACTTGACATGCTAATTTTCATTAACCCTGATCTTTCTGTTCTTTCATCATCCGCCCTCCTCCCCGTCGTCTCGCTCATACAGGGTGGTGAAGCACTCAAATTATCTACAAGCATTCCAGCTATCACTAATTATCCAAAGAGTTCCTCATTAGGCTATTTCAAATCCAACCTTAGATCAACACTTACTCCGACCTCAGGGATTCTTGATTCCCAGCAGCGGTTAAACAAACAATCAGTTCAAAGGATCAGGTATTCTACTTTAAGAGGAGAAAAAAAAGCCAAGGGTAAACAACTGCTCATTTGAAAGAAATGACTCCAGCGGCTCTCTGGCATGGATGCACCAATCTATAATTCATTCTGCTCAAATACATTCCATTTCTCTCTTAAATTGGGTCATTAAGTTATGAAAAGGTCTAAATACAAGGGTGCTAGCTTAGCCCAGACCAAGGCTGGAGCTCAATTCTGCTTCAGCTCAGTCTCACCATGTCTTAAAGCAGCTATAGTCAATATTTTATATCGATAGTGAATCAAATTCGACTACATGTATATGAATGGGGTCACTTGTAGTGATGCCGGCATAGAAAATAACTAGTTTTCTTCAGTTCAACTGCAATTTAGAGCAACTTTCTGCTCATTATTTTGGTTGCAGACCATCCAAAAAATGTGTTATTACGTAACAATGTCATGTACGTACCTACATCTTATATCAAGTAAAATAGGTGACATACTTATTTTAACCCAAATTTGGATCTTTTCCTCAACCTAACCAAGTAGTTCGGTTTCACAACAATAACCACCACAATAACAACAAATGACCAGTGACCAAACAAAGTTATGACATAACTAGTGAACACTGTGGAGCATTTAGCACCTACAGAGGGAGATATCTTTCTCAGGAGTTGGTGGAGAACAAAAAAGAGCTAAACTGATGGTGAATTTCAGATCTACATTGGTGGCAAAATAAACACAACTCTGAATTAATGCTAGTGGTGCAGCATGTTTGCTGGAGTTGTAAATAACAGATGGGCCCCATTAAAGAAAAACAATTTCCGCATAGATTATTTGAGGTTGGGGTGGATAAAAAAGGTAAAAGAAACACAGGACTTTGAACCAGGAGAGAGTGTTCATGTCATGTAGGAAGCCAATATTCAAAAATGAACAATTTTAACTGATAACTAAACCCATGTAAACCATGTATGTAACAACGCCAAGAAACATAACATAGAGAAACAAACGCAGGATTCTGAACCAATAGACGTCGTTTTAACTAAATTAATATGAAACCATGTCATGTATTAGGTCACATAAAGTATCACATCCTTTTTTTTTTTAAACAAAACCATATCCTTTTCCTAACCCTTACCAAGTAGCTCCGGTTCACAAAATTAACCACATATTTAAAAGTGCGACTGTTGCACAATGTCAAATAGAACGGTCGTGACCTAGGTGTGTTGTTTAGGTATGAGGATGGATTGAAAAATAGCTAACTGGTGGCTAACACATTAGCCATCTAAACATAAAAGGTAATATATCTGTGTTGTGCAGGTATAATACTGTACAACAGTGCCCTACAAGTGGTTACAAGATGATTGAACAGTGGGAAAAAAATCTTTTTTTTGTTCTCCGGTCTTTCTTGTAAAGTCCTGTAGCTTAAACCATTCAGGCCTTTATCATTCAAATTAATGAATCCAAGAGAGAAAGATGTATGCTCGTATGCTCGGATGTATGGCGATCAGACACAATGATATGGCTTCATTGTAAGGGGTCAAACATGTCAAGGTGCTGAGCGGTTTAGACAAAGTTTTATGACATTTTCCATTAGTGTCACGTATTAGGTCAGTACTTTATTTCTCATGAGGGCCAATAGACGATTCAAGGATGGAGTAGTTGAAAGGATGTCTGCAAAGTGTACATTAAAATGTCTTTTGTTTCCCCTTACAGAGACAGACCCAAACACCAGTCCCCATGCATGTTCCTCAGAGAGTTTCTGCTACTCTAACCAATCACAATCCTAATGTGCAGTAATTTCAATTGCTTCTCAGCCCCCATCCTCCTGAGCACACTCCCTTAATGTCAGCTCTGTGCTCTGTGAAACACCACCAGAATTTGAGTCTGTCACTTAAAATATAATGCCGTCAGATCTGTTACTTTAACCTTGAAGCAATTAGCTGTTGCTGAGCCGTAATGAATCCTGACATCACTCCGCTGTGATGAAACCCCTAATTGCTCTGTAAAAATTGAAGCTTTTGACATCACTGCTGACAGACTTTTTTCTTCTTGGTTGTGCGGTCGCATGTGACGGCGCCTGGTTGAAACTTGAAAGGTAGCGGAGCTTCTCTGCCATCAGCTGTCCTGTCACTTGACAAAAAGAGAGAGGGAAACTGGCTGGATTTGCTGAAATGATGAGGCCATTTAAACTATGATATGTCGCAGCTACGCGGCATCATTCAGCGGGACTGTTGCAGATGTCCGGGCTAGTCTGGGCTCAGGCGTGAGCTGGGTGTTTATGAGATGACGAGTGGATGGCTTACAGCCTCCGTGTCAACAAGTCTGTTCACCGGTTACTCGCTGCTCTTAACAACCAAACTTTAGCAGCATTATTAGTTAGGGAAAGCTCTTTTTTATCACAAATACTTCCTGTCAGTAATTTGTTCTATCAACACAGAGGGACTAGAGGTTACATGTTGCCAGGTCAGAGAGAATAGCAACTATGTGCACATAAATAAACTGTGATTAACAGTCTTTGATAATCGTTTTAAGTCTTTTAGTTGCAAAATTATTGGTGCATTTTTATTATATTGGATAATAAGATAAATAACACTCGGTTATAGATTTCCTGACATTCTTTTGTGTCCCATTTCATCACGAATACTGAGAAGTTCTCCAAAAAGATCCCTGACAGGTTTAATATTAACAACTTAACTAAAACCCAGATAGCAATACAAGTTCAATGCTGCAATACTGTAAATGTTTTAGCATTTAGATGATTGGTAGACTAAATTAGAACTAATGTTGAAATATGTTTCTCTTTAAAGGTTTTTTTTTTTTAAATAAATGGAAGATTCTGCACACAAAGATGCTATTCAATAATGTGGTATGTATTTATTTTCAACCATCATTTCATATATGTGGAGCAGACTGCAGCTTAAGGCTGTCACGATGTGCCAGTGTTGAAGATAGACATCATATTTAAATAATTAAATATTGATGTTGTGTCAATAATACACATATGATAATATTCTGTAAATCCAGTGTCTTTTGAATTGTGGATTTCTTCTTTATCAGTTCATCTGGGGGCCTTTTTCACTTTCTATTATTATTATTATTATTTTTTTTACAGTTATGGTTACAGACTCTGTATCTCCCTGTGCTCGTGTTTTGAGTGTAATTCATCCGTCTAAAAAGACAGAATGCAAAAAACTAATTGAAAGATGAGTTTTACTTTTTTATTTCTATAGCTATCTTGATGATATTGTGATCATGCATTCTGTTGTGCACAATAATCATATAGTGACATTGTGACACCCGGACTGAACCTCTCAGAGTTTGAAAATTGGAAATTTGGAAAACTGGAAGAACACCTTATGATTTTTTCTCCCACAGAGTGCTGATTGTTAGAAAACCTTTTTAAATGATGATTTTTTTTAAAACAAAAATATCTAACTCCAGCTAATCTTTATGCATTTTGGATTGTGATCAGTGTAAAAACACTTAACTGTCCATTTGATGCCATTTTGCAATAGAGGCTACTATTTAAAATATTTGGTCAGACTTCCATTCTACAGAGCTTTAAATTATCCTGCAGGCTGTTAATGAACAGGACTCATCAGTGAGCAGGGGGACGGCAGACAGCAGCTGTTGATAATAGTGTACAAGATGTATAGGAGAAGTTAGCGCGAGGGATTTTTGGGGAAAGGGGGTGGGGTTAAATTTGTGTTTAGTGAGTGATGTAGGAGATGTGATAATGAGAGGCCAAGGAGAGCAAGTGTTACCTCATTATTGTAATGAAAAAGATATCCCACCATTACATCAGTTGGAAAAAGTGGCAATTAAAGTGCCCAACAAGGTTCCTTGAGGCAAGAAGAAGAAGAAAACGACTCTCTAAAGCCCATCTGTTCTGGATAATATGCGCCATGTAAAAGAAAGGCCTAATCCTCTTTATTCAAGTCTGCTGCCCTTTTTTTTTCCACCACCAGTGATTGTGTTTTCTCAAGTATTGCTCATCTTTAAAATAAAAAAAGGAAAGAAAGAAAGAAAGAAAGAAAGAAACAAAAGAAAGAAAAACTCCTAATGCAGCAGCAAATAAAATCTAATCTAAAATATTTCATATGTTTAGATTCTATCAGCTAAAAGAAAAAAAAAATCTGTTTTTTTTTTATTTTGAATCATAGCCTAACAATAAAAAAAACCCATATGCCTCATAAGGTTCGTGCTGCCAGTTTTACTCACTGTGGCCCAGTTCAAACTAACTGAAAGCTGCTTTGTTTTGAGCAATAAAAAATAAAAAAAATCTGATTATAGCAACGCCCAAAAAAATTACCAGGTAGTATGAGGTTGGCAGCAGCCTATTAATTCAGTGCTGCTGTACGGCTTAGGCTATTATTAATGAATTGGAACAGCCCGCACAACCGCCGACACCCCCACCCCTCCCACCCGCAGAGTGCAATAAATAAATAATGCTGCAGAAGTCATGCATATGAACAACATGCGTCGGCACTATACTGCAGTAATGGGCAGAAGCTGTAAGGGTCAATATGGTAGGCTAATATTTTTCAACATTGGAGATATAGGCCAGAGCTGCGTGCGCAATCAGTGCGCACAAGGCCAAGGAGAGAGCCATTTATCCCTGTTGCGCTTAATTATCCATTATGAGAATGGAGAATGTATTTAGTGTAATTACGGTAAGAGGAGTAATTGTGTTGGGAACATTCGAGTCAATAATAATAATAATAATAATAATAATAATAACAATAACAATAATAATAATTCCGGCCCTGGGAAAACGCATGGAATGGCTGGTTTTAAAAAAGCGCAGCAAAATGCAAAAGCTGCAGAAAGTGCGAGCAGCAGGCTGTTTGCACTAAATGACTGAGAGAGGTGTCCATGCAGTGAATGACAAGCAGACGGCTTAAACAGGCTCCATTAACATGTGTCCAAAGTATTAAGAAACAGCCCAGCCTGTGTTTACTGCTTCTGTCTCAACATGGTGTTTAATTCCATTAAAATGCACCACTGTTTGCTCTAAAACGATCTGAATAAAAAATACCATAAACTCCTCAAAACTGTTATGTCTGGAGAATTAAAATAAAAAAGTTAAATTAAATGTGGCTCATGCTGCAGGTTTTCATGCATTCTTCTTTTTCCTTTCCTTTTCTTTTTTTATACAGCAGCAAAAGGTCAATTGTGCTCAGTGTAATAAGCGATGGTTTTAAAAGAAGAGAAACCCAAACAAACGGGCCCCGAGGCGCTAATTCACACGGAGCGCCTCCCCGCCATATTCTCCCGGGTGCGCGTGCAAAGGAGGCTAAATAAAACCAAAGTATTTTGATAACATTTCATTTCAAACACGCGCTGTTATTTGTTTGCTCCTGCACCAGCACAGAAAATCACTTAGGCACCGCAAAAACATTTGAACAAAATTGAAATTTTAAAAATGTGCCAAAGCAGCATCAGAAAAATGCAAAATAAATATTATGACGCTGGAAAAAAGCATAATATGCAATAAAGTGACTAGAGATTATTTTCCCCTCAAAACTTCCTGAAACAAGTTCACTATCGGCTGTGAGAATGAGCAGATTATCTTCTTCTTCTTCTCCTGATCCTGCGCCTGATCGCTCACGCTGAGAAATTCAGGCTTATTGTCTGCTGTGCTCCCAGGGAACAGCTGCTAAGCCAAGGCCACATTCCCAGTATACCCAGTACACCCCGACTCATCAAAACCATTCATCCCACCACCAATCAGCTGCTGCGCATCCATATGTATACGTGCTGGTAAACAGGAATATAGTGACCTCCACTAGGTGATTTCCAAACTAAATTAAATATCTTCCAATTTAAACACCATATGCTGCTATAACAAATTATTTAGGCCTACGTTGGTCCATTTATGTCATAAAAATTATGTCAAGGTGGGTGGACAGAATTATTAAAAATTATTGTCAATTCTTTTATAGTTCTCTTAAGAAAATAAGAGCCACAGGGTAGCTGCAACTTATATTTACATCTAAAAATGTATTTCAGAGATTATTTGGAAATGCGGTTTATAATCAATAATTGATAAATAAATAGCTAGATTTTTCTCTTCTCCTTCGTATGAAAGTTTGCTAAAAAAATGAAATTTCCAGTTTGAATAGAAGCGTCTGCAATTCAATTAGTATCATTACTTCTTTATTCATTCCGTTCTTCTCCATCTAATAAACTTTATAAGTTTATTTGCTAATGTAAGTGTATTTGTACAAAAGACAAACAAACAAACAATCAGACATGAGCAGTCCTTGTGGTCTGTCTCGGCCCGGACACAGAGTCTCATCAGGCCTATATTAAATACCTCCTTTACTTCTGTAAAATGTCTTTAAATGTGTCTTTTTTGGGGGGGAAAGAACAAGTCCTGCAATGTGGTTCCGATGCAGTTACTCACATCACGTGTTCGACCAGGTTTCTGGCCTGTTCTCGTCTTGTTTCGAGTTCTATCGCGGATGCGGTGTGCCGGACATGGGGTTAGACATGGGGTTTAGTGCCGGTTGCCCCCCCGGCCCAAGGCCATGAATGAGCACCCTCGGGACCAGAGGTCTCTGGAGGCTGGGATGCGGCGCGGTAGGAGTCCGGTACATACTGCTGTACATGGCTGCGGCCGCCGCGGCTGCCGTCGTGCTGTCCACGGTGCCCAGCAGGCTCGGGTGGTAGAAATAGGGCGACGGGAACATTCTCTGTAAGGCCGAGTAGTTTCCGGCTTCAGCCAGGAGCTCTAATCCCACCGCCGTTTGCCTCTTCCACTTCGTCCTGCAAATCAGATCAAAATACAACACATGAATTATTGAATCGCTCCTGCTAATTCCCCAAACGCCCCTTTAATTGGTATGCACAGGCCTAATTATTGCACGCACCAAATTATAGTTAAGGTTTAATTAGGCACAAAAAAAAAAGAAGAAATATCAAAACTGTGACAGGATTAGATCCAAATTTATCAAAGCTTACATCTCAAGCTTACACCTGCACAACAATATATACACACGCTTTGAAATAACGTAGCCACCTTTATTTTGAAAAGTCGCACGTAAAATAAAAATTACAGGATTTTCAAAGAAAAACTCTGCGCGTGAAAAAGTATTTTTAAACTCATTTTTAGCAATTATACAGAGGATGCAAAATGTGCATAATAATACATATAGCAATACATTTATTTCGTTACACTTCCTAATTGTATTATATATATATACACACACACACACATATATGAAGTGTTTACATGTGATATAAACACGAGGCACAGTGAGGCAAAATGTTGACGTGCAAACAAGCATAAATTATAACAACAAATTTACTTTTTAGTATTTTTATTAGAAAAATTGTAATATCAGTTTGTTCTGTAAAATGCATCCTGGCAGTAGACAGGACTTCGTTTTGAATTTGCCATGGTGTCATCCCCAATTGTGTCTAAATGTTGTCAATTAAATATTGTTTTTCCTAATTTAAATGCTGAAAATCATTGGGCCTATAACGTGCCCACGAGAACCATGTAAATAAAAGTTTTTCATGTCTGTTTTTGATTGATTAGAAACGATAAGTGTCAAAATAAAAGGCCTGTCAGACACGTGGAATGTGGCTATGACACATGAAAAAAAATATCTAGCAACCTTAATAAAAAATACCAAAACTCATTTATGTGAAGTGTGGAGAAAAAATAGTTTGTTTTGGTCATAATTCTCAATTATTATGTTATGATACATTAACACAATTTTAAATTAGGAAAATCTCACTGTGTTTCCGGTTGTTTTAATAACACTACTGACTTGGATCATTCTTCCAAATTAAGAACTGTTTTAGGAGCACAATAAGGCTGTTATGTTGCACCATGTTTTTTCCTGTGTCTTAATGATGATGTGGTCACCTACCGTCTGTTTTGGTACCAGGTCTTGACTTGTGTGTCTGTCAGGTTGAGAGCCGCGGCCAGGTCCATGCGGTCCTGCACGCTGAGGTATTTTTGTCGCTCAAAGCTCCTCTCCAGCTGGTTGAGCTGGTGGTCGGTAAAGGCTGTCCGTGCTTTGCGAGGCTTTTTCGTGCGCATCGGTGGACTGTCTCTGCTACTGGAGATTTCCCGGTCGCCTTCTTCTTTAGTCCCTAAACACAGAGCAAGGCGGAGGAATTAGACTAAGGGCCTGTACCGGACATTTCTTCACTTCTACTGTCTAACAGATTTCCCCTATTAAAAAACAGCTAAAAATAAGCACACGCAGGTGCACGCTCAGCCTCCACGCCTCCAGTCAAACTTTCCCCCAACTTCTATTTCCACACACGTGTGGCACAAAAGCAATAAAAGAAATTTGTGTGTATTTGTCACTTGAAGTTTTTTTTTCCTTGCTTCTTTTCCTTCAGAAAACGAGAAATCAATATGTCAATCCATCTCTATTTGTAGCTGCTTTTCAGTGCACCATGATCCCCCCTCTAGGAAGAACAATAATCTCTCTAATTGACCCACTAGGGAGGCCTCGCGCACGGGGAGAATCACCAGGCTTACATCTGTTTTCACATCTATTAGACTAATAAAGCAAGCCGGATCTCAGACAAAGGCTCAGACAGTGAAAAATATTATTTTTTATCATCATTAGAATTATTGTTATTATCATTTTTAGACAGCTATTGATATTATTTTTTGCTTAACCCTGGCGCGGCAGGCTATTGTTTTTCTAGCCCATAATAATTAATTTACAGTTATCTCTCTGAGATTGATAATCTTACCGTTACATTTCATTTCACTTTGAATGTCGTCTCTTTTGTCCAACTTGCCTCTGTTTTCATCCTGTTCCAACTTGGGCCTGAAGCCGTCCGGAGCCGTGGCACTTTCTGGTTTTGGCGTGTGATGCGGTGAGGATACACTGGTGCTGTAAGGTGCGCAGGCTGCCAGCGGTTTACTGTCGCCTAAAATGTCTTTGATTAGAAACGAGGAGGTGGCAGTCCTCGGGGCGCAGCCGGCCCCGGCCAGCGGCCCCTGCTGCCCCTGCTGCTGCTGCTGCTGCTGGGGCGACAGCGGCAGACTCTGCGGCTGGTTGTTGTGGTGATGGAGGTGGTGATGCTGAAGGCTGTCCTGGACCAGATGCGCATCGGCGGCGTGCTCCATGGTGACCGAGATGGGGGATGAGGGGGCCGTTCCCACAGTGTCTATCTCCGAGCATGGCGACGGGGTCGCTTGGGTCCTGAAATCCGCTGTCCTGCTGTCGCCGAGCCGGAAATCTCCGTTCATGAGCCCGGGGTTACCAGAGTTAGAAGCGCTGGATAAAATAGTGTCTATCCCAAAACTCGACCCGCTGGATCCTTCCATGTTAAGAAAGGAGTGATGAAGTCTTCATAACAACAGATGCTTCTCTCCTCCGGATGCACAAGAAAGTAACTCGGAGTTTTAAAAAAAATAAAATAAAAATAGTTGAGAAATAAACCCAAAAAAAGAAATCCAAGCGGCTCAGCTGCTCCAAGATGTTACATTCAGTGAAAGTGCGGAAAAAGCAAAGTGTGGGTCTGCGTAGTCCACGTCGCTTTTTGTGTTTGGATATTGAACTTTGTGTTAAAAGTTGAGGCGTATAGAGAGATATACATAGGGCTGACTCCTCGACATCAGGCTCCCCCTTTTTGCTGCTAATCGCTCCAGTGTTGCTCTACAATGACTTCCTATACTGACGTCACGGCCCACGGCGAGGGGGAATTAATATTTTCTCCTTTATAATAAACACTCGACGCCTTTTCTCTCCCTGCACCCCCTCCCCTCCTTCTCCGCCCCCTTCCCCACCTTCCTCCGCTCCCATTGGCTCACATCCTGACCGGCTCCGGCTCCTGACCAATCAGGGAGTTGTTTCTTTATCTAGACAGTTCAAGCCAACCATTGAGTTGAGTTTAATTCGAGAATAGCTCTTTAAAAAAGGAGGTAAAAAAAATAAAAAATAAAAAAAGCATGCGTGTGCTTTAAGGCCATGCTGTAAACATTTTATGTGAAATATCCGCGACAGAAGGAAGTGGCAAATAATAATAATAAAAAAGAAATTAAATGATGAGCTCTAAACAATTTAAAACTCAGAATGGCAGCAGCTCCAGCACTGGTAGGATGAAATATAAATATTTCTTTTCATTTATTGACTCTTTGCAGAAATTCTTGTGAAGCTTTAATAGTTTAAAAAAGATCTGCCATATTTGATCTATTTTCAGACCTGCTCTTGAATAGTTAAATAATACTACAAATAATAATAATGCTATTTAAGATGTGAACATCAGGCCTTGGCATCTATCTTTATGGATATATTCTAAGAGCCGCAAGGTCGACATATTTAGGAATGGGGAGGAGTGCTGGTGACTGTCATGACAGCGCATCTTGTTAATAACCATGTCATCCTAATTAGTAAAGTAATTATGAGGTGCTAATGAGCGTTCAAAGGTAGTAGGAATTCTGTACTTTCTCCCCCACCGCCGTGGATGAATGTGGAGGACATGGAGGTGCGTGGAGCTGACAAAGTGTCTGCAGAGAGGCTGCACTTCTGTGCGTGCACGCTCTGTGGATGATGTCTGTTCATGGGAAATGTCACTTCTCACAGTTAGGTGAATGTATGCTCGTGCTCCACTTTTTTTTTTTTTTTGCGGACGAGAATTTTTTTATCAGATGGATTTTTTCTTTCTGCACAGAGTCCGCACTTTTTACGGAATTTGAGGATGAATCATCGAGCGGTTTTAGCTTAATAACATTATTATTATTGTTGCTTTTCTCCTTCTTCTTCCCCAGCAGGTTGATAATGACGATGATGATTATTGATGTGAGACGGATGAAGATTTTATCCTGTATCAAATCCGGATTTATAGGTTTGTTTCCGATTTAAATTATTATTATTTTTCTTCTTAATATTACAATCATTATTAAGAGTTTATTATTAAAACGCCTTTTATTGATGCCTTTATGTTTGAATTATTTTTATTCTATATTTATTTGCATGCATACATCAAGAAATGTATTATAAGAAAGAGAAAAATGCTACGCTATTACAACATGCCTTTAAAACATTTTTGAACGATTTGGTAATTCTCTGCACTCATACAGGGTTGCACTAGAAAATAAGAATGTTGAATTTTAATTAATAATTCAAATGCTTTGAATTACCAGCACGCTGTAAAGCAGCAGACTCCAATTACCAGCTTTAATATTTTTGATTATTCACACATGTTAAAAATGTTTGAGTGTTTTCTTACAGCATGCTGTCTCTGGCTGGGGAAGAGAATTAAATAAGAAATGTCAATTAAAAAAAAATCAAAGAGTGTATTTTCTATCAGGCCTTTTTTATTATTATTTACTAGTATTAGTATTTTTAGTCAAATGTTTGTACATGTTGAATTGCTGCAGAGCAGTGAGATATAATAGATTTCACAGCGTTAACATGAAGTCCTCTCAGTGGATCCTATCATGCAGGTGCACAGTCTGACCACAAGGCGGCGACAGTGTGCGCGAGTAAAGTTCACGAGGCCTCAGCTGCCCTTTAATGAGCCCTGTGACTTCACGTGCCACTTAAAGAAGACTTGATATGAAATTAATAGCGACTTTAAATAATTATCAACCAGTCAGCTGTTGATGCAGCTCACTCTGAAGGTAATAACAACAGCAACATGGCACAGAAAGAACATCTCTGCACAGTGGAAACATAATGAGGCCTTCTCCAAACCTGACTCCCTACAAATCAGATCAAAGCGATGCGCAAACACGTCAGTCAGAGTGCGTGCGCGCAATCATCAGCCGCAAACAGGAACAATCAATCGCTTTATTAGCTTTAAGGCGCCGCAGGAGCAAATTGAATGCGACCAGTTAGGGTATCGTCTTATTGGCCTGAGCTGATGGTCGATGATGGGACAGTGAACAGTGGCTGCCACCGTATTGATTCTCCGCCGGCTTTGCGTGGAAGCTGTCACTTCACCGCTGGCGACCTTTCGGCTGCAGCGCTGCAGCGTTAGACACCCCGTTTACTGTCAGTCAGTGCGGGGACACGGGACCAGGCTGGACCAGGGTCTGTGCACGTTTTTTTTTTGTTTTTTTGCTAAAGGTTAAAATAAGTTTAATGCTGCTGCTGATGCATGTTCTCATGATCAAACAGTGGAGCTCTCCTTTTTAATTACACAGGCCCAGCGTCATTAACAGCGTGATCCAATCAGGACGGATGAGAGCCTGTTAAGGGATTTAGTGATTGGTTATGACGAGAATATGCAAGTAGAAAAAATATTTATAGTGATTTTTTTTTTGCTGGATTTTTTTTTAGTAATTAGCATCCATGTAAAACTTTTTATGAATTAATTTCATATAATTGCTTTTACATTTTCAGGGAGCAGCAAAAAAAAGCTGCACATATCACTTTTAAGCAGGAAACTGTTTTTTCCAGTTCTAAAAAAGAAATGACTTAATATTTAAAATGAGCAAAATAAACTCTGTAATCTATTAGAACTTAAGAAAAAAAAAAACAATCACATGATCCATTGTAGACATGATATTTGAATAATAATAATTATTATTATTCACATTCAGACTGAATTAAAAAAAATAGATTTCACTCATGTATGAATTACAAATATATATATTTTTTAACAGAAGCTATTTGGAGATAATAAATCTTAAGAAAAAAAGTTGTTCTGTTTATTTTGAAATTAGAAACGGTTAAGCTAAATTTGGACTGACTCATTTGGAACCTATTTAATGAAACTGTTGGTGTGGTGTGAGAATGATGAGAGCAGTGGCATGTGCAGGGTGTGGTCTAATGTCTGACTGAACAGCCAATCAGAAAGCTGTTGTCCTAAACAGATGGTCAGGGAATTACATTGATTAAAAGCTGCCTAACGGTATGTCACCTACAAAGTCAGAGATCACACTGACTAATCAAACACACAGATGTCTCTTCTGTTTGCTGGTCAGTGTTTAAGCTTAATTAAAAAGTTAAGTGTTTTATTTGTCCATGTGACAGAATATGCCTCTGTCAGGTCACTTTATAAAATGCATCCTAAAAATGTAATCTCCATATTGGTGCAATTAAAGACTTTCCTTTAGTGAGAAAAAAAGTTAAAACTAACCTTTGTGAAAAATCTTGAGGAGCTTTTTAACACCTGGGCACTCAGAGGTCTCATGTGTTGAAGTACGGCTCCAGCAAACATCACACGTAATCTTTCTTTTGTGTGTTTGTGTCATTCCCGAGAGGTCACAGCGAGAAGCCGACAGAATGTATGGTTTAGAGGAATTCTGCTGGAAACAGGGTGGAGACAAGTTCACTTCACTGCTCAGCATATAGCATCTTGGTTACAGTTAATATCATGCTGACAATCTGTCTCAATTTTAATAGTGACACTTGGACTTTTAGATGTTTGGCTCAGACAAAAAGGCATGATTTATACCTTTTAAGGGAGGAGGGAAGGAGAAGAACATTTCTAATCCGAGTTTTCTGCTCTGAAGAACTAAGTCAGTTTGTGCTCATTATGTGACATTTCCACAGTTTCAAAACAATTAATTCAGCCAAATAAATCATGCAATAATCTTAAAATCACTGCATAAGTGACTTTTTTAAATGACAGGGAACTTAGACATTCCATCCACTTTTCATTTTTGGTATAATTTTCTACGCAGTGCTTTAATGTGAAAATAATAACTTAAATTTAACTTGCAGAAAATTTGAGGGTGATGTTAGTGCAACTAAGGCTCAACTCAGACCTCAGAACAATTTGGTAAATTCTATTATACACTCATCATATATATTATATACATTCAATCAAAACAAGGACAACATTTTAAACAAACTTTTTTTTTTTACACAAAATGATTGAACTTTTGTTTTAATTCCTACATATGCAGGTATATTGTCGAATATAAGAAAAAATAATTACACAGTGTTAAAGTTACATACTGTCCAACAGCGATTTCATATTGAATATTTTTAAAGTTCAGCTATGATCTAACTCGTCAAGAAAGTTTCAGCAACACAATAAACCCCCATTTAGCATTAATAAGTAGAATGTGAACACTTGATAAACTCACTATAATATAGTTATCTGGAATAATGTGTTTATTAGTGTATTGGTTTAAAATGTGACGTTGTCGTGCTGTCGTACAATGAGCTGTGATATTTAAAAGCAGCCTTTATACACATCCATTAGACATTTTATGACGCATTTACTAATGTTTACTTTTGAAGAAATGATGCAGGCAGCTCTGAAACTGTTCATCTTTTTGACCATGGAAATAGTTTGCCAAAAAAAGAAAAAACTGAAGGTCCACTTACTTGATTTTTCCTGAGGCTTTCAGCCACATCTCATTACCTTCATCACTTTTAGATGGAGTTTGTTTAGTTGTCCTGAAGAGGAGACAAATATTTACAAATAAAGTAACCATAACAAATCATATACTTAATATTATTGTGCAATTATCTGATTATTAAATTACAACCAATTAATTATCGTCCCATAATACAAAGCCAAAGTGCAGCATCTACACACTGTCATACAGTCGGTGAGGGTATGCACCTTTACAGCTGGTTTGAGGTCCGCCATTAAACATAGAGAAGAACATTGTAGAGAGGCAACATGTCCTCGCATTTCAGAGGAAGACAACACGATTGCAATTTGCAACACTTTCTGCAAGGAGGAGGGATAAAGTCTGCAACCTTTTTTACTAGTACACTATAAAAGCCTTTGTCTTTGTATGGACTATGTAATACACTGACGTCTGATTGGACAGCTTATGTCAAATAATTTTATTTAAATTCTTAGACAAAAGTTACTCTTTTGGTGTACTTCACTAAAATAAAATTAGAAGCATATTTGAAGAGTCAGAGGCGTTCGTTTTTGTTGTGTTAAAAATTAGTGGTGTCACATTTGGTTAGGCATAAACTACAGGTTATGAACTTCTTTTTAATAAACAAAAAGTGTGAAGTTTTTGGATATCGAAACGTATCAGCCATGAGAAGCAGGTAATTATCTGTTATCAGTATCAACTGAAAAATGTCCATATTATTCACCTGGTGTCACTATGCATTTACTTGTGTCATTTTTCAGATGGTCACTGGTATAAAGAGCAAGATAGTCCATATATGTAGGAGGACAGGGTGGATGGGTCATGATTTTCACCTAGGAGACCTCTGTTTGTGTCCCATGTTAAATCAAAAGTTTACATTGACAACTTCAATTAGAAACATAACTTAATTTACCTATGATATTTTCCTAAACCTAACCAAGTCACTTTGTTTGAATTCACAACATTAACCACTTGTTTAAATCTGTGTCCTATATGACCAGTTGGGAACCAGAACAGCTGTATTCCAATAGACATAGTAGTATACTATTTAGTATGCAAGAAAAAAAATATTCAATATGTACCAATATGTTAAATGCAGTATGTCAAAAGCCCAAGAATGTTCTAATGCATCCAATCGTATCTTGCAATATGCAAGCCAGCATACTTTTCTGGCTATTCTTACCCACAATCCTTTGCACAGCATATATATGAACTAGAAGATGAAAGTTCAAAGCCTCATGTAATGATGAAGTAGTACTAGATGAAGTCCTTGTAAATAAACGTACAAGTAAGCAGGTAAGCAGGAGTACATACTAGAAGTCAGAAGTAAAAGGATGCCAAAAGTACCAAAACGTTGAGGAACAATGTCAAAGTTCGAGGTGCAATGAAGTCTTATATGTCCCAATAGTATGCACACTGCATGCAACAGTACGTACTTTGTAAGGGTAGCTGAAGTATGTACTTAAAGAAAGAAGAATAAGTATGTGATTTGGAACGCAACTCTAATCACTGTTATAGTATCTATAACAAATAATAATAATTAATAATTTTATGTGAATAAAATGTTTGGTTCGATTGTCTCACCAGTCTTTGATTACCATTTCACCAGCTGATGCTTCATATAAGTTAGAACAGTTTACATAAACATTAATAACCCTTAAAATTGACTTTATTTGTGCTTACAATTACATTATAGTGTGTCATATACCATTTGTTAAGTGTTATTATACTGCTTATAAATGCTAAATTGATCCTGGAGGGTGTTTCAAGAAATAAATAAAGTCTTACAAGTTTTAATTAGCAGTTTAATTAGTTTCTGTATTCATTATAAATGAATGGACTATTGATTTAACTTGACCTGGATATTCCACCCGCCTTTACAATTTTGCATCAAACTAGAATTTGCATTTCTAAATCCAATTCAGTCAAGAAACAAGTAAATAACAAGCTGAGCGCATGACTGCTTGTTATGTACTGATGAGTTAAAACCATGTCAGTATTTTTTAGTTGTTAGAGCATATAGACTTGTCACAGGGCCATTAACTCTCTTTTATAAGTATATTAGTTATCAAATTACACATGCAGGACAACATACGTCTCCTCCGGCAAACGGATAACATTTTTCATTTTGGTGCGAAGGAAAAAAGGCTCAGACGATGGGAATCAAATTTCAATGCAAAATTACATCCCAGGAGCTTTGGAATTAAAGGTTGCAGCGTGAGAGCGATGTGACATTTAGGACGGACACATTGTATGTTATTTCAACCTCTAAACGTCATTTCCACTCATGCAGTAATGAAACATGTGACATTCAAGTTCAATTTCAAGTGCAGGTTGGTATTATTCTGGGCCACACAATTCAAAATATGATAAAAAAAGATGAGGGAGTAGAGTCAGCTTTTATTCATCCAGGGTCAGCACGGTGGGCATTAACATTTCTGGTCTGCTGTGAGAATAAAAGATCCTAAAAATCTCCATTATGTGTTATGTATTTTTTTTTAACGTAGGAGAGTCAAACAGAGCTATTTGCTGGCACGTCACTGCAAAGGATGCTGTTTTTTCCTGCCTCTGTCTGAGGTACATGATCAGAGATGCTCAGGGAGCGGAGAACACATTGATTTGAGTGTGTTCCAAACGCAGACTGGCCCTGACAAGGTTGTTATAACAGTCGGAGGGGTCTATACAATCACTTAATTACCAAAGCTGTCAGTCAAAGAGGGTCGCTGCTGGCTCCATCCATGGCTGCGAGCGGCGTTCCACTAGCAGCCTCTCTGAGTGATTGATCCATGCTGATGGCATCGCAAAAATAATTACAAGTCGTCTCCTGATGTGTGATTCCATACCACATTCACGCTTCACAAAGGTAATCGGGGGGATCAGGAGGGGTCAGTGCCATTTCCTATTACCTGAAGTCCAAGCAAAAGGGTAAAACAATGCAAACAGAGCGAGGCGAGAAGAAAAGACGTAGGAAGGGGGGGCGGGGCGGGGAGGGGAGGGGTGGCCGATGGACGTTACCAATAGCAGAGGAAGCTTGTGTGTGCATTTTGTCAAACTGTACTGTTTTTTTTTCTGCTCCCCAGAGCCAGCTACTCAAATACTGTAACAGATTGATGGTGTCCAACATGGGCTAATGATAATTCAAAACAATCACCGGGTCATTAAGTTGATTGGCATCACAATTGTCAAGCTGTTGGAGGCTAAATGGGGAGCTCATTCACAAGAGTCGGCTTCATCAACATTTGGTGTCTGATAGTGGCTCCAAATCTCAAATCAACGCTCAGGTTTTTGCAGAATTGTCAGCCTGGTATCAACAAATGACACACAAAGAACATGGCCAATTTCTTACGTCATAATGGGGGGAATCACTATGCATTTTTTTGTGTTGTTTTTCAGATGGTGACTTAGTATAAAGAGCAAGAAAGTCCACATAGGTAGCAGGACAGGGTGGATGGGTCATGATTTTCACCCAGGAGACCTCTGTTCATGTCCCATGTTAAACCAAAAGATAATGCTGAGTTATTTACATTGACAACTTCACTTAGAAACATTACTTAATTTACCTAAAAAAACTACTTTTTTTAAAGACAAACCCTGATCTTTTCCTAAACATAACTAAGTAGTAACCCACAACATTAACCACTTGTTTAAATCTGTGTCTGTGTATATGACGAGTTGGGAACCAGAACGGGTGTATTCCAATAGACATAGCAGCATAATATTTAGTATGCCAGGAAAACATTCAGTATGTACCAGTATGTTAAATGCAGTATTGTCAGCCTGGTATCACCAAATGACACAGAAAGAACATGGTGAATTTCTTAAATCATAACACAAGGTGTTTTGGTTTTCATGTTCAGATGGTGACTTAGTATAAAGAGCAAGAAAGTCTACATAGGTAGGAGGACAGGGTGGATGGAGACCGCTGTTCATGTCCCATGTTACACCAAAAGTTATTTACATTGACAACTTCACTTAGAAACATAACATAATTTACCTAACATAAAAATGCAAAGCATGATCTTTTCCTAAACCTGCCCAAGTAGCTTTGTTTGAACTCACTGCGGAAAGAATAAATGTCCTTAAAAATGACGTCCCATTTATACAGGTATACCCACCTCATATCCTATGTTAAGGGAAAAAAAACTTTATAATTACACTTAAACTTAACTAAAACTTGAAATTCCACTCGCACTCGCACTCAACTATTTGCAGTGTAAAAGCTCCAGTAAAGACACTAAAACATATGAAACCAGTAGACCTTAGGGGCCATTGGGCTATACTTTAGTGAGGGTAAAAAACTGATATGATCATTCTCAAAGGAGACCCTTGACCTCTGATCTTAAGACATCCAAATAAAAATAGGTTCTATGGGTACCCATGAGTCTGCCCTTTACAGGCATACCCACTTTATGCAATTTGGGGCAGAAACCATGCAAGTTTTTTCATGAAGCACAAATGTGTTGTTGTATTTGAATATGTCTGCATACTGGGGTCCATAAACAGTCTTGGCATTGCATTTAGTGGATTCTGGGAGCCCAGTTTTATTCATGTGTGATGATGTTAGTCCCCATAGGAGCCATTTCATTGTACTGAGACCATATTTTGAAGCTTGACCTCACTGTATAAAATGAGCTGTTGTGACCTCTAGAATAATCACAGCCTCATGAAACTTTACAACCACAAACTGCACACCTAGGGCATTCAGAGGTTGGCAGAAAGGGGGTTTCTCAGCAGTTTCCGGAACACAAGTGCTCGCCATCCAACTGCTAAAAAATGCAATTCTTACAGAAATCTCCAAATGTCAAATGTTTTTAAACCAAATCACAGCATGGGGTTTTCTACCATGTTCCTTTTGATGTCTTAATGTGATATTCTGGAGGGATGTTATAACATTTCTATGTATTCTCCAGTGTTTAGAAAATGGTATCCAACCAAAAATTGCTGCAACAACTTATGAGACATAATAGAGCGGTCAAATGATCATACCCTATGTAATTCACCAGAATATATAAATGTTACTTGTATTTTCTTTCATTCTGACAGTATAAATAATAAAGACATGTGTATGTATGTGCTTGTATGCATGTGTAATGTGTAGGTTTGTATGTGCACATATATGCATGTATGGGTAGATATAGGAGGTGGGGGAAAAAATCAATACAGCATATCATCGCGATATTTTGCGTGACAATATAATTCATGGTTGCCAAGTATTGATATTTAGCGTTCAGTATTTTTGCCGTTTCTGTTTTTCCCGGAGGCCGTAGTGGGCTCACTTTTAGGAATATACTGGAGATACTGGTACCATACAAAACTAGAAGATCGTTTCAGGAAATAGTCGAAATAACGCAACAAAGTTAGGCTTTTTTTTACATTTATTAAAAAAATTTCAGAGCAGTGAAGCTTAATGTTGAGGAAAGTGAGAAAATGCTGCAGTTGTTGTCATCCATACATGTTTGATATCAGTTCAGTTCAGTTTGACTGAATACAACTGACTGTTGGTCAGTCTGTGGGTTTGACTCTCATTGAGGAGAAAAAAAAGACTGAAGTGAGATGAACAGACTGAGGATTTTCTCTTATTTGACAAAACAATTCTTGATTGAATTTTATTTTGTGGACACAAATGCAGTTAAACAGTATCAACCATATTGCAAAATGCTTAAAATCACAATAATATCGTATCGTGACTCAAGTATCGGGATAAAATCTTATCGTGGGGCCTCTGCTGATTCACACCTCTAGTAGGTGTATACAGTAGGTATACACCTACATGTGTTCTATTCTTGGATGTTGAACTCTCATCCACATTTGCAGTCATGTCTGGTAATACCCACTCTAAAGGCAATTTTGTTCTATAATGATAATTGCCTGTTCATTATTGTCGGTGGCAATAAAGTTTTTTTTTAAAAAAGAATAAAAATGCCTGCACAAATCACACTCAACCTCCAACTTATGAAAAAGTATTAAAATAATTTGTTTTTTCACTCCTGTTTTCCTTACAGATATTTAGAACGTGTTAAGTATCAGTGGCTCCATGGCAACTGACAGGCACAAGGAGCCCAAATCACAAGTGGAATGTGCCATACGGCTTCAGATGTGGAGGCATTCATATTCATGGTGAAAGCATTAACCATCATTAACCGTCTCCCTGGTCTTGACACAGAACTGCAGCATAAGGAGGACTGGCAGAGACATGATGCATTTGTGCCACGCATTCCCCATCATTCAATTCCCGACAGCGCGCTCACTCTCTTCATTGTAAAAAAATAAAACACAGAAAACATGAAGAACACAATGTAAATTGTGAATCAAGCGAGTAAACAATGTACATATGGTATCTCCACCTGAAGGGACCATCCCGCTCTCCTCGTGTTACTGTGAGCAGGCAAAGAGGAGGCATGATGTCACTAATGAACCCTGCAAAATACAGCGGTGAATAATGAAACACAACACTGCATTTTGCAACAGAAAGAATAAAAGGTGAAATCATCAGCAAGCAAGGGAGGAAAGAGTGAAAGAAAGCAAGCAATGATTAAATGATCAAAAGCTGGCAGAGCGAGTCTCTGTGTCACTGCAAGGCACACTCATCTACCCACAAGTGAAAGTTAGGTTTCAAGCACAGTGTAATTATAGCTGGGGATGTCAGTTTGACATTAATGCAGCCAGCAGAAATTCCCTAATTGGCCTCAGAGGAGAAAGTGAACCAGAAAATATATTAACATTTTAAAAAAGCATATTTTGCCTAATCCTTTCACTTTCCAACAATATTTGAAGACCAAAATGCCCCAGGCATGAGAATTTAAATGAGCAATTTTGTTTTTGAAGGAAACGGCCAATGAGACAGAAAATAGACTAAAGGGAAATCATTAGTGTATGAGAGATCCTGACAGGCTCGCCTTGCTGACTGGCTGGCCTGTCACTAGGAGTCTGTGTTCTTCAGCTCCACGCTATGAGCTAAGCTGATAACATGAAAAGACCCATAAACGTGCAGCCAGAAGTCAAAGCCTATTATCTAGAAATTCAAATGCGGGGGTAAGGATGAGAAAAAAAACTGGAGGGTGGGGGGGTGGCTCTCTCTGTCTCCTGTAGGGGAAAACTGGCCAGATCGAGAGATCTTGTAATAGGCCCTGTTATCCGACACAAACGTGTGGCAGAGGCGCTGCCAGAAAATACTGCAACAAATCATAACATCACTCAAAAAGAGGGGGGGGGAGATAAAAGCAGAAAGAACATGGATGGCAACAAACTGCTTAAAGTTAGGAGGAGATGCAATGTCACATGTGCCCAGGCTGATGTGATATGACCGTATCAGAGAAACACAGCTAAGTGCAGTCAGGAGACGTTAGCCCAGTCCCCCGGTGATGAAGCAGCTGAGGCAAGCATCGCCCCTGGCGTGGGACTGCAGGGCAAACTGCTCAGGCTGGAGAGCCTTGCCCTTTTGAAACAAAACAGAGAGGAATGGCCAGGGGAAGCTAGCCGGCCTCAGCAAAAGGGGGCCAGGTTTATTTCCTGCAGCAATAAAGAGAAAAAAGAATGATTGAGAAGACAGAGGAAAGTGAGAATAACAGATCTCAGCGCTCGCGTCTCTTTTTGTGCGACAACAAAGGGCATATAATATTCCAGCCTTCTTTACAGCTGGCTGGTCAGAGGTTTCTTCTGGCACCTTGGTATCTGTCCGCTTTATTCTGCTCACAATCACAGATCAGGACGGCTTGCCAAGGTATAGGGATTTGATTTTTTTCTATTACGCTGTTACCCTGAACACAGCAATTTAATCAGGCCCTTTGATAAACATTTGACACAAAGCAGTGGGCTTCTGTCTCTGCTGCCTACAGCCCAGGGCAAGAGATTGAGACTGACGAATTTTCATCCACAATTTTCTCTATTTTAACTCCACCTGTCAAATAGTATGCCAGTCAGTGTGACACAAAGATGGGGGAAATCAAAGCCTCTCTCATCTTAGAGGAACACAGACGTGCAGAGGGCTACAAGTTTAACGGGGATTACAAACGGCACACAGACAATATTCAGGTTTACATGGAGCCTGATATTCGGATTATAATCTCTTTAAAAGCCAAACAGAATAAAAAAAAGGCTCCATAAACACCTCAGTCAGAAAGAAACAAGCAGAGACCAATTAAAATCTGCAACCTTTAAACCTTTTCATAAACCAATCAAAAGGAAAACTGTAGCATGTAAATGATGACACTGATGACTTTGCATGCTCTACATATTGTATTATTGCAGAGATTAATCTGCCAAAACCAAAGAAGAAGAAACACAACCCCCTGATTTGTTGACAGACTCAACCATGCCCTCCATAGGCGTCAGCTAATGGCTAACATAAATGTCAACTCATTTCAACATGCAAAATGGATTAATATTATCACAAGATGCCTTGGTTTTATAAAGTTTAAATAAGAAAGCTACAACAGTCATTTAAAGTAAGTCTCTGGACCGTAGCGTTCCAGAGATATTCTAACATTAGTAATCAGTGAACTATGATGTCTTTTACCATGTCTCAGGTAATATGTCTTGATTAATCTAAACACAGAAAATGGCAAATAATCCATCTTCATGGAGCTCATTTAACAATTAAAGTATCAATATTTCGCATGTAAGCACGTGAACACCAGAAAACATTGGACCATTCACCACAGCTGAAAAATAAAAATAAAAAAGAGAAACAATGGTATATACCATACGACTGTTGGAATGGCTTTAATCCGAATCTGTTATTTAGTGAAGCACAAATAACGTAATTGAAACATATTTTTTTAAGTTGCTCATTATTATTCAGGAAAATGCCATTATTAGCCGTGTTTCCATTAAAGTCAAATCAAATTTTTGAAGCGAAATTTTGAAATGTTGCATTAAAGAAAATTTTAATTACGGACGTTTCCATTAACTGGTTAGACTGAAAGCTGCATAAACGTACTTTGGTCAGCAGATGACAATGTAATGTGATGCTGGAGGCTAATCCGTCAGTAAACTGGAGAAGGAGAGACTGAGCAAGAGAGAAAAAACAATAATAAAAAAGAGGCTGCTAATCGGACAACTTTGGCCACCCATGAAAGAAAATATGTCTTCAGGAATTAGACTGAATTGGGAAACTTATAATTGTTCTTTCATGTTAGAGCGGAAACAGCTGACCAGTCAGGAGTTAAATGTTCACTACATCAGAACTTATTCGGAAAAAACTCTTGCCATGTTTGTCTGATTTAATGTATCTTCTGGTGTAAACATTGCACATTTCCTGTCTTCTATCTGAATAAAGATACAGAGACAGATCATTTTTATGGTTGAACAAAGGCTGATATTATGGGCCAGTATCGGCCTATGAGAGGCATATCAGTATTAGCTGATACGTTCTCCAATATGCACCAACATGAAAACTTTTTTTCACAGAACATATAATAGTAAACATATAGCAGTAAACTATTCCTGGGTTTCTGAACACGAGTGGTAGAAATATGGCAATAGTCATCAATTCTCACACAATTCTGTGCTATCACACGGATCACATAATCTTGTGATTTCATGAATCCAGCTGCCTGCAAGTCTGTGATCTCACTCACTCAAGGTTTGTTAAATACAGAGCAGGAGGAGGAGGCCACATTTGAAGAACAGTATGTTCATTTTAACTCATTTGAATCAAATGTACACTACAATAACTCTATCATGATATATACAGTTAGTGTGATATAAAAGTATAGAGCAGCATTTCCTCAAACTTTGCTCAACTTCAAGCTTCACTGCTCAGAATTTTTTTGAATGAAACATAAAAAAGCCTAACTTTGCAGCATTATATCGACAACTTCCTGACACGATATCCTGACGCACATGGTGCCTATAGACTCCTAGATCTTCTAGGTTCATATGATACCAGTATCTCCAGTATATTCCTAAAAAAAACGGCGAAAAAATAGCCGCCTGGCACCGGAACCCTAAATATCGATACTTGGGGGCCATGAATCGATATAATATTGCCACGCAAAATATCGCGATACCATGCTGTATCGATTTTTTCCCCGAACTCTACAATCTAAATTGCGATATAATGTTAATCACCAATCAGCATACTGTATTTACACATACAGATGGAAGCACAATCAGCTCCTTGAGCAAAATGTCAAAACCATTCCAAACCCCACCCTGCCGCAGATCCCTGCTCTCCTATCAGCCCGAACCCTCACACTTCTCAACAGTCATTTGCAACAAACATCTAACTAGAGGAAACTACAAACTACAAACCATTTGACCCTGAAGCACAGAGTATGGAGCAGCCCTCTTCCACCCAATGGAAGCAGGCTCAGGTCACCAGGGTCAACACCTTCTTTACTGAGCCTACAGCAGCATGGAAGCCTCAGACTCGTGTAAACATCGGGGGACTCAACATGGCCTGAGAGCTTTGTGGACCCGCAGCAACGCTCCCTGGAGAGCGTGGAGGAAATGTGCACTGCAATAACGCTACGCAGGCAGCGAATCTAAATGCAAAATGTGATTATCTATTCATTAACTCCCATAATTGAGGTGAACGGCGTTAGACTGTCATAGAGAGCGGCTCTTATTTGGCCCTCTGGTGCCAACCTGCACTGCAACACAGAGCAGCAAAACATAGCACATTCCAAAGGCATCAATGCTGAGAATAAATGATATGACCTCTGGCTATAGTATGGCCTTCAAATCTAAATCCCTACCTGACCAGCAAGAATCATCCCCCTTTATTCATTCTTCCTGCATACCAAATACATTCTGCACAGAAAACCGCATCTCCATGAATCTTTTGATTCCTTTCAATCAGTTTCAAGGACTGTAAACAATGGGGCCCTGGATATGATAGGGAAGCAAATCTTACCTCCGCTCAATTAAGGATCTGCCCTGCAGCCTCCCGCGGCCCTGAGAGATAGGAGCTATAATTAGAAGAGGGCAGTTAACTCGCAGACATTATTGATGATCCGCTCCTGACACCTCCCTCATGTTAGCATTAGCATTTTCCCTGAGCTGGGGCTCATGTCAAGAGAGGCTGGTCTCTCAGAGTCCGTGTCAGCAGGGGGGCTCATATACGAGCTACACAGCGAGGCCACATTATGGCTGCAGAGAGGGAGAGAGAGGGAGAGAGAGAGACACCCGAGCTCTCCTCCAGGCCCCTCTTGGTGCTCGTCCACCTGATGGGAACACGGAGACTTGGCTGTTCTCCCCCTCATCAATACAGCGGGGCTCTTTGTCAGTAATTTGCAATAAGTGTCCGCGCCACATCTTAAGGGACCTGGAAATCATTACTGGCTGAGGCCCTACTCTGCTACTAATTGGATGCGTTGGGCCTTATCAACTGAGGATTTTCCGAGACCTTTGACAGATACCAATTCGAAAATCATTGTTCAGTTGTCAATTTAAGAGACCGTTAAAAGAGCTTATTTTAATTTTAATTGGAACTTCCTCCTGTCCTCACAGTGAGCTGCGAGGATTAAAAATGAGCTCAGGGCATGTGTGTATGTACGTGTGTGTGTGTCCGTACTCCCTCAGATGAGGAGGGAAACTATGCAGGTCAAATTGACGGGTAACAGTTCTGACCAGCGTACGAATGAAGACAACACGCACACACATTTAGTTTACAAGAATCCCCCCAGCTTTCCTGGGACTTCATCATCAACATCAAATAAGTCGGAATCTGAGCTGCAAAGCTCCCAATTAAGCAAAAACCGCATCCGCTTAGGATGTTTGTTGGGCGAGTGTGCTGGGACCATCATCGATCACCCCCAGTAAACTGACCGGCTGATAGCGCCGCCCTAACATATTTATGTGCTGCACTCTCTCAATGACCCTGAACTGAAACACTCTCTTGGCTTTAATAAGGCAGGGAAGGCTCAGCTCTTGACTATGTATGCAGCTTCGCAGGGGGAATGGCTGCCAATGCTGGCAGATGCGGCAAAAAGCTAATATGCGTAAATGCGCGTAGGGCTCCGGTTGAGCCGCTGACGGAGACGCGGCCACCCAGGAGCAGAGGGCACGGGGCTGAGGGTGAGGGGGCGAGTGGCAAGGGTTGGCAGTGAAAGGAAACTGAATTGTTTTGACACCACTGATAATATAAGACACCTCTGATTCCTTTCCCCAACAGTGGTGTCCTGCTCTGCCAAAATAAGAGCCGAGCAATATGTTGACTGGCATAAAATATCTGGCCGATATTGGTCAATCACACAAATATTGGTATCTATCAATACCAATGTATATGTTATACAGTCATGGGAAAAATATTAGACCAACCTTGTTTTCTCCTTGCTTTCTTGTTCATTTTAATGGCTGGTACAACTAAAGGTACATTTGTTTGGACAAATATAATGATAACAACAAAAATAGCTCATAAGAGTAATTTAAGAGCTGATATCTTGCCATTTTCCATGGTTTTCTTGATAATAACCAAAATCATCATCAAGAAAACCATGGAAAATGGCTAGATATCAGCTCTTAAATTACTCTTATGAGCTATTTTTGTTGTTATCATTATATTTGTCCAAACAAATGTACCTTTAGTTGTACCAGCCATTAAAATGAACAGTTTGTTCCATGACTGTATATATGCACCATTAGGAAAAAAATTCACCAATTGCCAATATGGGCGCTGATATAGGGAATTTTATTCATGAGAAGAAAAAAATATTGCTGATACCATCTCTAAATCAGTGGTATATTCAGCAGGACATTTTATGCTAAAGAAGAATTAATATCTGCTGATACTGATTGATACCAATATGTCTTTGATAACCAAATATTGACTAATAAAAAAATCAATTAATCAAGATATCGTTCACACGCTAATGAAAACCTGATTTACAGAGCATGTAATGCAGACGCTGATGCTTGTGGAGGTTTAGATATATCTTGGTTATTTAGATTATTTTTATTTAAAATTTTGTTTTATTTTTAAAAAATCACCAAAATGACACTATTTATCATAGCCAGAAACTTAAAAAAAATACCAAAAATTCAGAAATTTTCAAATTACGACAGTCATGATAAATCATGTGTTGTATGCCTCCATTAGGAAAATTTAACCTAATTTAAGTCTAAAATGGTGATATCTGATCAATATCACTCATATTATTTGCCAAATATAAAGCGCTAACTAGATCCTGTAAAAAAACATTACATCCTTTGCTCCATAGCTCAACTAGGAAGCCATAAATGACTGGACTGAAACATCTGTCATGTGATAAAAATTCAGTGAAATCTCGACTGAACTGCAGGCTGTTTACACAGAGCTGAGTGGAGAGGACAAGAGAGGTTGTAAAAATGTAAAACGTTTAATAAGTATAGCTGCTGTTAAAGGTAACACTAAACTTTTTTTTCCTGATTTATGGTAGTATAACTGCACAAAATATATTTCTGTATTCTCCCTACTTCTACCCATGAGTGTGCTGTTCCCATAGAGGTGCTGAACGTATATAATGCAGTAAAAAAAGAGACCACAGTGAGTAAAACGTTACAGGAAGAAAAATCCTTAGGGTTCAGAGGGAAAGAAGAAATCAGCCTTCTGAGTACCTATGCATAGTCACATTGATGTAGAAAAGCTCATCTTACCTTTATCTTTATACCAGACTGGCTCCAATATTACCCCAATATACTACCACTACTATGTAAAACTGCACAGTTCAAACTGAAGTTGTATGAAAGCGTGTAATGTTTGGCAACAACAAAATAGAAAACCATGTTTTTCTTTTTTCCCCCCCTTTTAAGTAAATAGAGCTGTCATTTGATAATAAAGCTGGCATTAATGTTAATTCTACCATCCAGTATTTGCAGTATTAGAGGCTTAGAGCAGGAGAGCAATACTGTTCAGAGGGTAATAAGTGTCTAATTAAGGACTAGACAGGAGGGAAATTGCCATGGTATGAAAGAGCTTTTTTTCTCTCCCTCTCTCCTGCTTTTTCACAACCATGTCTCTGGGAGCCGGCGTTGTGTTTGCCGGCTGTTTTACTCGCTGTCAGAAAGGATTTGAGGCAAGGAGCCATCTAAGCATGCGTACGAGGGGATTCATTTGACCTCATTATACATCAATAAAGAAGGAAGCCGGTTTACTAAATATCACCATGCTGCCCGCACTTCACGTCAGATCATACAGGAGTGTGCTAAAAAGATGATTCCAGAAACGTCTGGTGAGCAGAGAGAGGAAGGAGAGGGAGGGAGGGAGGGAGGAAGAGGGGAGGGAAGAGAGGGGGGAGGGGGTGGGGGGGGTTGAACCCTGACTAGCCAGGAGGGATTCTGACAAGCACAGAGAAAAAAAAGCAGAAACGCAAAGCCCTGTTTAAGAGCAGAGCAACTGAAGAAAAAGATTTATGCTTTTAATTAATGGCAATTAAACCATGCCTGTTGGGCTGGCCTATGGCAATTGTTCTCAGTAAAAAGGAGGCCGAGCTGGTGACAAGCATTTGAATCCACTAAGTTCTACCAGGGGAGCTGACACTGCAGGCATCAAACCTAAACTAAATCAATAAAAGAATTAAACTTTTATAAATTGCATTTTGACAAGTATCAGATAGCGCTAAGCTTTGATATTACGAATTCCTCCGAGGTGATGCAAACAAGGAGAGGCACACTTAGAGATCCAAACAATCAAAGGGTCTCGTTAGCATGCGCTGTCAGATGCAGCAGTGCTTTTAATTACTACAAATTAATGTGACTCTCTCCACCTCTGCTGATTGCAATGATAATCAAGCTCGGCTCTGCACGGGGAACATATGCAACCCTGCCAAAAATAATGAGGACAGAAACCAACAGACGCTCCTCTATGCTTGTGTTTACAAGCCCAAAATGCTTGTTGCTTATTTTATCCTGCAGCCACACGAGCACACACACACACACACACGCACACATACATATGCAACCCCACTCTGCTCTGCTAATTTGCTATGTATGTACATAAATGTACATAATGAGTTTCTTCATTTGATTTTTCATTGAACTCCTATATCAGTCGAAGACATAAACAGACTTCAAGGTTGCTGATCATTTACGGCTTCTTCTACCCCCCCTTACACACACACACACACACACAGACAAGACAAAAAAGTTAAACTGAGCAATATGTGTTCAGACAAAAGTAGGCGTGATGCTGTCTAGAAGGGGAGGGAGGAGAAAAAAAAAACAGGGAGGAAAAAAAATGTTCGAAGCTGGCATGACAGCTCAAACGTCCTGTCACTTAAATGGCTGTTCATATCTGCACATGACGAATCCAGAAATCCATCCAGCACTGTGGTGACATCACACTGCCGAGCGCCAACAGGCTTCCTAAATGAGACTGAAAGCAGTAATTACTGTACGCCACCCCCCCCCCCCACCCACACACACACACACACACTAAATTGTTTACCATGAGACTGATCCGGCTTGCTAGTGCTGCTTACTCACCCAATTCTTCATCCTTAATATTGAGATCTTTCATGGCGTTCGGCTGCACGCCGGAGCCTCACACCAGTCTAATTTGTTCAGCGGTTATGTATTATTCATTATTATTCAATGCATTTTCAGAGTGATTTGCAAATTCTATCAGTATACTTAAGTTTACACACATAATACAAAATGTAAGATTTTATGTTTCCCTACAAGACACAATCGCTTTAAGGGAAATACATTTTACAGAAGTTGGCAATGTAAATTTAATGGCACAGATAAATGGATAGTCAGCGTTGTGAGCATTAATATGTGGAAATTATTTTAATAAGTGCGTGCCCAGCGAAGCATTTCAAGGCGCACAATGTAGAAATATCTTTATTGGCAGGTGAGTGTTGTCAGTGGCACAGAGCACCAGCTGGGCTTGCAGGTGTTTGCCCTTGTTGACGCTACTTTAAAGCCTCATTCCCTTGATAAATTTGTCCCAGACTCCACCAACCCCTGACCCCGGCAGATCCATGCACCCCGAGGACCCTAATGGTGACCTAACGGGGACTTGGAGCATGTTATTAGCTGCTGTTTGTGTGCGAGCAGCTCTGCAGAGGTGTGAACACTGCAGCGATTCCGCCCCTGAGTTTGTCAAGGTCACAGCGGCAGCAGAGATAACCTCTCCTCTCCCGTCTCTTACTGAGGGAACTTCGGGAGGGACGGCTCCGGGTTTCAGACTCATTTCTATGCAATTCTTGCTCTCTGATCTCAAGTTAAAAGACAACGTCGACACTCTTAAGAGCACGCTCGACTCTTTTGTGCATAATACACCTTAAAATCCAGGTCATCTGTTGTATTTTTAATTCTTGACAAAGTATTCCACCTTTATGAAGAAATATGTAAAACAAAGACATGAGAACACTCAATCATTACCTATTCCCACTGTCAGAGAGGTGATAATAAAATGTGCATTATTTAATTAATGTTGCAATATTAAGCGAGGGATGTATAGAGATATGCACTTATATAAAAATACTGTGCAATTCTGTAATAAAGAATGTATCACATTATGTGTAACCTCTTTCTCTGATTTTAATGCTTAGCATTTATATGCAGTTAGACCTCATTATGATAATTTGATATTTTGACTGAATGGCTAGAGGCAGGATTATAAGAGAAGTCTGTTTTAGAATGTTAATGTCTGCCTTTGAAACTAATGCATGTATTTATTGATTTTTCACTCCTAAATCTATCCTTCTTAAGTTGTCATGGTTTAGTTGGAGGAGGGGGGGGCAGTCTTTTTTTAACAAAGTGGTCAGGGCCCAGAACTGGGGAATGCGAGCGGTGCGCAATCATTAACGTCGAATCCCTCGCAATCGTGTGTTACGCCTTTTTTTTTTCCCTTCAATGTCACATTTCACAGATGTAGTATTAACTACGAAGTGTAAGCAAAGGCAGGGAGAAAATGGGTGGAGAAAAACCTGGCGGAGGAGAATCTGAGAGACAGATTAATGCCTTGCTGGTACTTCAGTGTATCAGGACAAGGATTACTGCGGTAACAGCTGCGCCCATGAGTCCCCTGACTGAGAAGAATTACAAGTATTATCACCTACATCATTAAAGTAGGGTTCATAGATGTGGAATGGCTTCAATCAATTCATCCCCAGATAACACCGAGCCAGCTGGACCCCCTGCGTGAGAACTTGACTTAATTGGCCAATAAGTGGTGGGGAAGGGTGTATGCTATTTGATCAAATTACGGGGCCCCAGCGAAGGGATTACAGTTTTTTTTTCGGGATGGAGGGAGGCCGGCGGCGGAGGCAGACTGCAGGTCAGGGCTACCGTTAGCATGGGCCCAAATAAGCCTGTCCGTGGCTAAGTGTGAGGCCAGTGAAAAATGGTGGCCCACTTGGCACTGGGGAAGGGGAGGAAGAAAGCAGTATCCAGGTCAGCCTTTTGCTTGGGGAAATATACTCATTCATCATCCCCCCTTGGCCTCATTTCTGGCTGGTGATACTTGTAAACTAATAAGTTCCTTGTGCTATTTAGTTAGGATCATTATGCTACAAATTCAGTAACTTTTACTTTACATACAGCGTGGGGATAAGCAGGTAGAAGGAGGTGCTCGTACCATTGTAGTTGTTGCTGTAAATACAAACTTAATTCTAGTTGTTGGGACATTGTCTCAAATAGTAAAACAACATGTGAACATTTGCTGAATATAACTTTTATACTGTAAGTTAGCACTGTGGCAGCCTGGTCTCACCTCCAACTCATCTGATACAGACACTTTGTCCAACCAACTATCTCCAATGTAAGCCCATACACTGCAATATTAGACTTAGACTGAGTAACGGACATAATGCAAAGAGTGTAAAGATCCGTTTGGGGTTGGAAGGATTGGTGGTGGATGGGTCAAACAAACCCCAGACTTTGATCCAGGAGACCGATGTTCATGTTCTGTGTGAGACCAAGAGTCAATGTTGTTATTTGTAGTCAACCTGAGTAACTGCGTCAAGTAGTTAAGTGCGGAAGTGTTTTTAATGAAACTTAGTCAAGTGGTTGTATTTGCTAAATTTAACAGTCCCCTATGAACACGGAAGTTTATTTTGAAAAGGTACTGTGCATGTAACTAGAGGAAAATGATACACTGTCTCTGACACATTATAAACTGACACAAAAGGGTGCCTTGCACCGATATCTGACGAGTTGGGATGAGAATACATTCACTGTGATGCAGCGTATGTCTTGATAGAGCTTTTATTGTGAAAGGTAAGAACTGAAGCTGTAATGAGCTGCCATTGACAATGTGGGAGATAATAAAGAGTTTGCAGTCTTGGTTCAGACTACGGATCCTCGGTCGGTGTTATTATTTTATTACCTTCATAAGTATAAGTGCAACTCATAACTCTCTGCTACAACACATTACGTGGTCTGTGAACATTATTTCTGCCTGAGCCATGTCAGATAGATTGATCCCACACTACTTTACAACATCAAAAACTCATTTTTGGTCTGTTACATCTCTTTTTGGGAGCACTCGAGTCCTCTATAATAATTTAATGAGTACTGGAATATAGAAATTACTTAAAATGATTGGGTTGGAGCAGAGGAAAGGGAACAGAGCTATATATATGTACTATAATGCAAATTTAGGGGCATGCATGTGGTGTAATTGCTGTTTTTTTCCTCTCTAACACTCAGGGTTTAGATGCTTAGATGCTGGTATAACACACAGCAGAGCAGCATTCACCATGTTGTACTTTTTCCGCTGATTATTCAAATGTTTAATTAGCATTCAGATGTATGGTTAGGCTCTTGTGGCCATAATGCATACACAAGTAAATCTGCTCCAGTAACCATAAAACCAGCCAAAAAATCAGAGAGATAACAGGAATTTAAATTAGTTAAAATGCCAACGCTTCGCTGAAATTACCTCTTTGCAATATTCATGGGTGAAATGGCTTGGCTGAAAGGCATTTTCATTATCATCATTCCTAAGTAGAGTACAATTTAGTCATCAGTGCCCGACTCTGTTCTTTTTTTTCGAGGTGGGAAGGAATTCACCTCTACAGGACATGAGGGTAAAGAGAATCTAATTAGTACTGCAGCCCTGAAAGGCAATAGAATATCTAAAAATGAGTTGGACTGGACTCTGTTTACAAAATGGGGATTCATGATGCAATTTGTGCCTGTGTGTGTGAGAGGAGAGGGGGAGAGGTAGTCTACTGCAGCCATTTCTCAAGATAATTCCTTGCTGGAGAGCATGTTTGTCATCGCTGTTAAAGTGCGCTGCACATTAATTCTAGTTTTGCCGTAGTGTAATTCTGGCAAAATGAGCGGCCCTCCAGGGGGCCCTGCATGTAGACTAACTACTGGACAGAATTAGACTCCACAGTCCCAGCTATTCATAATGTCATTAATATAAAGGCAATTAAATGAGTTTTTAACCTCCAACCTCTTATCGTTATTAATGAACAAGCGGATGGAACAAAAACCCACCCGAGATGAAGCTGGTAATTATCTTTGCATCAGGCCTTTGAAACAGGTTTGAAAATTAAAGCTTAGCAAATGAATTGTTGGGGTTTGTTTCCAGGCAAACCCAGAGGGAGATGATGTGCTTTAATTTAATCACATGATGTCATACCAGGAGGGTTAATTAGATGGGTTTTTACTGTCGCTGGGCTCGGTGGCTGACGCGCTGGCATCTTCAAACACACATCGTCTCTACCCGCTATTAAACTGTCACACTGGTCATTAGTAATTAGGCAGGATATGATTTCTTTTCACTTGATACTGATAACTGATAATTACCTGCTTCTCATGGCCAATACTGATAGATAACTGATCATTTGAAATCTTTGTATTTTTTTCCCCACAAATATGCAGTGGTGGAAGAAGTATTCAGATCCCTTACTTAAATAAAAGTACTAATACCACACTGTGGAATTACTCCACTACAAGTAAAAGTCCTGTGTTCGAAACTTACTGAAGTAAAAAGTATCAGGATCAAAATGTACTCAAAGTATCAAAGTAAAAGTAATCGTTACGCAGAATGGACTCACTCAGATTGTTTTATATATTCTAAATATATTATTAGATTATTATCAGTGGTGCATTTATTTAAGCAGCGTTTTACTGTTGTCAATATAGGGCTCATTTTAACTATTTAATATACTTTATGTGGTTCAATTTATAAACATGCATTATCACTTTAAATTGATCATGTTTTTGTGTTAAATCTCGAATTAAAAAGTAAGTAAAGCTTTCAGCTAAATGTAGCGGAGTAAGAAGTACAATATTTGCCCTTAAATGTAGTGAAGTAGAAGTCAAAAGTTACAAATGTGGAAATATTTAATTAAATAAAAGTACCTCAAAATTGTATTTAAGTACAGTACTTGAGTAAATGTATTTAGTGACATTCCACTACTGCAAATATGATGTACATCAGCAAACTTTAAGCACTGTAGGAACCATTCTTGAATGCACGTTTATCGTCGGATAGCGGCATGTCCCGCCCCCATATGTAAGGCCACCCTACAGACTTTGGATTGGGTCTGCAAAGCATGTTTTTATCACCTTCTGTAAATATTTCCACTACAGAGGTATAACAATAAGTTGATCCAAATCGATATATCGAGTCAATGATTGTGCACAAGATTTATTCACAACCAGCTCCACGAATTAAAATGAGATATTCCTTGACCACAAACAAAAATTGCTACTATTATATATGACAGAAGAAAATAATCTTTAACAACACTTTTGCCCCTGTCAGCCAGGTACTATAGAAGCCTTTTTGATGCTTTATATCAACTTCATATGATTTACGAAGCACTCTTTATCATTTACAACTTATTTATTTCCTGTCACTACCTTTCAAAATAAAATCACCTATTTCACACTGGCGGGACCTTTTCAAAATAAAAGCATCGCAACATTGTAAAACACCTAGAAAATATACAAAAATGAAAAACAAGCTCTGTAATATAAATACACCAAAAATGACCTCGCTAAAGGTTATTTACAATGATCAATGACCTAATATTATCAATGCAAAGTGAAAATATCTATTCACATCATATTTAAGATACACCTTTATTTTGAAATCACCATATTATATTTAAGATACACCTTTATTTTGAAATTTCCATATCATATTTATTCATTTTATTCAAAAGAATAAATTGATTTCAATTTAAATATCTGTAAGGCAATCAAATAATTTTAGTTTGAGCTTTTTGTGAGTCGATATAAAGGTAACTTATTGTGTTAAATGATCAAATGATATCGTCTCAATTTTGTGATATCAGCAAATATCGTATTGTTGTCCAAAGGATCAATATAATATCATATGATCATATATGATGATCATATATCATGTGATCAACCCATTGATTTGTACCCAAAGTTTCCATCCAATATTAGTATCTGAAGCTGGGGGGCTTTGTCTCTGTAAGTGAAGAATTAAAAGAATAACCCATAAGTCTACCAACCAATATCTCAGAGTTTACTGGCTCATATCAACCAGAGACATGTTGGTATCTGTCAGATATGTCCTGATATGAAAACTTCATTAACAGAACATATAATGGAGATAATGGGATTATTTATAAATGTTGTTAGCTATTTATTTTATTTTTATTCATTATTTATTTATATGGTCCGATACTGAACATACTGGTGTTTTTATATCTATTTTATTTTTAATTATTCTTTATTTGGATAGTATAGTTGTGAAAATACAGTACTGATGGTTTTAGATCTTTATTTTATTTCCATTTATTCTTTATTTAAATGGCCTGATACTGAACATACAGTACTGATGTTTCCTTTATCTGTTTATTTTTATTTTATTTCTGTTTATTCTTTATTTAAATTGTCAGATACTGAACATACACAACATTGGTATTTTTATTTCTATTTATTTTATTTTGTTTATTCTTTATTTAAATGGCCTGATACTGAACATACAGTACTGATGTTTCCTTTATCTGTTTATTTTTATTTTATTTCCGTTTATTCTTTATTTAAATAGTCTCATAGTGAACAACAGTACTGATGGTTTTATATATATTTATTTTTATTTATTCCCTATTTAAATGGCCTGATACTGAACATACATTACTGATGTTTTTTTAATTAATCTATTTTATTTGTATTTATTCTTTATTAAAATGGCCTGATACTGAACATATAGTACTGATTGTTTTCATATCTAATTTTTATTTTAGTTTATTCTTTATTTAATGGCCTGATACTGAACATACAGTACACTGATATTTTATATCTATTTATTTTATTTTTGTTTATTCTTTAGTTAAATGGCCTGATACTGAACATACAGTACTGATGGGTTTTTATCTTTATTTTATTTCTGTTTATTCTTTATTTTGATAGTCTCATAGTGAACAACAGTACTGAGGGTTTTTTTTTAAATCTATTTACTCTTTTTTTTATTCTTTATTTAAATGGCCTTATACTGAACATACAGTACTGATGTTGTTTTTTTTTTTTAAATCTATTTATTCTATTTTTATTTATTCTTTATTTAAATGGCCTGATACTGAACAGTACTGATGGTTTTGTAATCTATCTATTTTATTTATATTTATTCTTTATTAAAATGGTCTGACACTGAACATACAGGACTGATGGTTTTAAATCTATTTTATTTTCATTTATTCTCTATTTTGTCAGTTTTCAATTCTAGAATTGGTTAAAAATGCACTCATTGTATGTATAATGTATGAAATACTCTTTATTAAAATTATCTGAATTAAAAGCTCTCAGTCGGTTCACATATCAGCGAATCAGTGTACAGTGGTATTGGTGTCAAAAATCTCTAGTGTAGATTCTGCACTTGTTAAGTCAATGAAAGCAATTAGGCTTCATATAATCTGCTCTATTTATCAGCTATAATTTCATTATCGGAATAATACATAATATAAATGTCTCATTACTGGGTGATAACTTATAGTACATGACTAATTAGTATCTCTTTCACATTAAAGAACGACTGTGCTAAAAAATCCAGCATAATCAGGATAATGAAAAAAAAAAAGAAAAGGAAAGGATGGAGTGGCTGAAGGTCGTGTGTTTCGCTCTGCTCATTATGGCCTTATTACAACAGTAATTATGTAAGTGATTGTGCAGCCCAGCCAGTGTTATCAGGTCCCTCACATGCTGACATTAAGAAGCACTGTGGGTCGGTTTCACAGCGAGAAAGGAAAGAAATGTTCAGCACGTAAAGAATATCTGAGAAAGCTCAGCAGGATGGTGGAGTCACAAAACTCGTTTGACCAGGAGCAGAGAGTGAAGAGGCAGCGCGGATAGGGCGGATTTTTCTTCTCCGAACCCCTCACTGCTCCCCAGACGGTGTGGGTGAAGGTCAGGGGGTCACTGTCACTGTGTACCCAGTTCTGCAAACAGCTCATTAGTGAGTCGGCAGTCTCACAACAGACAGCACTCCTGGGAGCGGGGGTCACGTTGGTACCTGCTCCACGCCCCGTTTGTTTAGAGGTCTCTTTAGGGACTGTTTGATGCTTTTCTCTCTTCTGCTTCATGTTTAATTAATAATTAACTTATGTCAACCGCTTGTTTACCCACATGGGGTAACACAAAAAGAAAATGCTACGATGCCATGACAAAAGATAATTCACATTTATTGTTAGCTTGTTAGCTGAGCCCTTCTGCTCTTGTAATTACTGCCCTTTGGTTACTTGTTTAGCTGCAAATTTATGGAACCGGGAGAAAATACTACGTGGTTTATTGACGGCAATAAATAGAAATAAAATCTTTAATTCAAGGTCATTATTCTTTCTTATTGTGAAAATATGCCCAGTGGATACTGCAGCTCTCACTACTTTCAGTCTCACATTCCCCGCATGGCTCTCAAATTGGAAAAATAGGTGTGAGTGTGATTTTTCACGAATACTTGGACTGCTAACTAACCTGTCAAACGGGTAAACTGCGCTCCATCTTGCTGACAACAATCTGCAAATGAGCTACAAGTAATTTACTGTGATTATACTGGCAAATGAGCTGAGTTGTTTTTGTCTGTGACAGGAGGACAGAGAGGCTACCCATCAAAGTCTTCACTTCACCTCATTTGGCTAATGCATCTGTTTGAAATGTGGCTGTTATTCAGACAATCGTGACAATTACCGGTGAAATGAAGAGTGACAGAGGTCAAAGCCTGACGTCTTTATTACAGTTGTCTCGGATCACAGTGGCTGCAGCGGGAGCACCGGTGAGACTCGAGCCGAGCTTTGACAGTGTATAAATCTGTCTGTCTGAAGGTCAACAGAAGTGAAGAGGTTCCCCGACCCGCTGACCCACAGGTCCGACTTGACATCTCTATCTATAGCCTGTGCCCATGACAAAGGCCCTGCTGACAGATGGAGAGGGGAAATAAAAGAGCAGGCTGCACTTGTGATGACCTGAGAGGTATCTTTTCTTAACCGCATGGTTAAATGTCAGGTCTATGCTTTGACTGATGTGTGTATATGATGTTTAAATGGCTTATGTATATAATGGGTTTCACATCTTATTAGAAAATAATTATCCATTAGGTTTTTTTGGAGGGTTTGCTCATTGATTGTTTATAATTTAGGGATAATTTTTCTGTTTGTTTTGGCATGGAGAAGTTATTAACCAGAACCACAAGTTAAGTTATAGTATTAATGCGCCACCTTTCTGTCTTAGTGAGGAATATGCAACAAGATTTCAACACATATAAGCATTTGTCAAATTGATCGTTTCGCAGCTTCCGGTGCAGCAGAGCTTTCTAAAAATAGCACACACGTCATTATGCATACACAAGGCTGCAGTTTCTGTGAATTTTGGCTACAAAACCACTGACCTATAGGTTTAGGGCAAAAAATGTCCTGGTTAGTTAGTAAGTTGAGTTGAGTTGAGTTGAGTTATAAAAGTCAGATTAAACAGTAAATAAATGTACTTAAATGCCGGAAGTGAAGTAGTTACGAGGCTAACGTGAGCCACAGAAGTTACCTAAAAAACACAAGTTAGGTATAAAAAAAAAAACTTGATTCACAAACCGTGAGCCACGGATGTTACGTAAACAACGGAAGTTACATACGTATTCAAAATGACCAGGAATTACAAATCAATAAATTACACAGTAAATGTTTTCAATGCAGCAAAAAATTTGGTGAAAACTTGACCAGGAATTAAAATTACAGTATATGATGTCTATAGTATATAAACATATAACTGAATGGTGAGTAATGATTAACTCAACATTTGTGTTTTTGTTGTTTGAATAAATTGATCGTTCAATAAAATAGAACGATAAAGTTCTACTTACAAATAAATCTGTTGAAATGACGTGTTTTTTAGTTGTATGATTTTGCATGGATGTCTGCTTATGACAAAACAAAATATTTATATTTATGTTTGTCTATTTATGTTTGATACAGTTTGTTTAAATACCCCCCAAATTCCAGTTAATTTCCATACATTCCACATACATTTCCATAATAGCCATTTTTCAATACTTCCAAAATTCCCCAACTTAACTTCCCATGGAAAGTTTCTGGAAAATTGGTCACAGAAGGATTTCTAAACTTGTGAGTGTTGCAGTGAGCACTGTTGGGGCCATAATCCAGAAGTGGAAAAAAAACATCAGTCCACGATAAACCGGCCACCACCAGGTGCTCCTCACAACATTTCTGACAGAGGAGTGAAAAGAATTAAGAGAAGAGTTGCCCAAGAGCCAAGGACCAATGGTGGAGAGAAAGTAATAATAATAAATGTAATAATACATTTGAGTGAAAGTCGTGTGAGTGAGAAGTCCTGGGAAGAGGGAAAGCAGGGTTCGGGGCCAATGATAAGGATTTCTGATTTGTTTCAGTTGAGTTTGAGGAAGTTGTTGTTCATCCAGGTTTTATGTATTTGAGGCAGTTAGTGATGATTAACAGAATGGTGGGAGTGATGGTTATCGCCATTTTATACAGTCTATGGTTATCGCTGAGAGGTAGAGATGGGTAGCATCGGCGTAGCAGTGAAATTGTAGTCCATGACAGCGTATGATGTGACCAAGTGGTAGCATGTACAGGATGAACAGGAGGGGATGATATAGGATTTGCAGTTTTTGGTGGAGATATAGTGAAATCTGTCTGACAGGTAGGGTTACCAAAAGGTAATTCACTCAACCGCCATGGCCTGTATGCACATTCACCACGCAAGACTCCATTGCTGAAGAAGAAGCATGTTGAAGCTTGTTTAAAGTTTGCTTCACAACATTTGGACAAGCCTGTGAAATACTGGTTAAATATAGTCTGATCAGATAAGAGCAAAATTTAGGTCTTTGGATGCCATAATACACAGCATGTTCAGAGGACAAATGGCAATGCACATCACCCCAAAAACACCATATCAACAGTGAAGTTTGGAGGTGGGAACATCATGGTGTGGAGCTGTTTTTCAGCATACAGTACCAGCAAACTTCATATAGTTGAAGGAAGGATAAATGGAAAAATAAAACATTCTTGATAAAAATCTGCTGCCACCTACCAGGATGATGAAGATGATGGTGGACATTTCAGAAAGACAATGATTCCAAACACAATCAACGGAACTCTCAATTGGTTTCAGAGACGGAAAATAAAGCTGCTAGAATGGGCTAGCCAATCACCTGACTTGAATCCAATTGAACATCTATGGAAAGAACTAAAGTTCAGAGTTCTTAGAAGAGGCCCACAGAATCGTCAAGATGTGAAGACTGTTTGTGTGGAATTACCAACAAATACTTATAAAAGTATTAAATACATTTCAGTTAGCGTGCTCAATACTTTTTTTCCCTGTGTCATTTCTCATTATTACACATAACTAAATTTCTGAAATTATTTGTCTTATTTGTATGTTCAAGTTACTTGGGTTGTTACCAACATCTGGTGAACATTTCATGTCAATAGCATTTAAAAAAAATATATATTTACTGAGGAAAATGGCGACGTGTTCAATACATATTTTACCCACTGTAATTAAATTATGGAAAATAAGTAAACTTACATCATAAAATAAGTGAACTGCTATTTACAACCATGAGCTATATTCTGCTGTTATGCATTACATCAGACACTACTCTCTATGTACACCTCTAACTTGTATTGCTAGTTTTTAATGTAAGCTTACTTTAGATAACATAAATCTAATGGATAACATCACAATAACATCAAGTCATCACAATAACTACTTACAGGCAATAAATGATAACACTGTCATATCACCCAGCCCTTACTGTAAAAATATTGAATTCACATGACTATGAATCAGCCATGCACCAGTATATTCTTACAAAAAATCCAAACCAATAAGAAAAAAAACACACACATTAACTGACGTGATATCGAAAGTTTGTGTCCCAGGTTAGCAGGACCTGTCCACACCAACCTGGAGGTCAGTCCTCGGCCACTGGACACCACCCTCCTCAACCTCAAATGTTGATTAATTGTAACCCCACTAAAAGAAGCAAGTGTCCTCTGATGTGCCTGTGTATTATTTAGCCAGCACATGCTCCTGGCTCCGGCCCCCGTGGCTCTGATGGCTTTAATTGACTGTCTCGCTGTGATTAATGGTCACATGTTAAACATGCACATCGTGGACATTCTTACACAGATGTGGAAGGCAATTTGAGGGAGAGGGGCCATCTCTGGAGAAGCACTTATCTCTGACTGTGAGCTCAGCATTTGGGATGGGATGGGAGAGAGGAGCAGTGCTCTGGTCTGCAGGCCCCAGAGCCGACCTACGCTGCGTGGCAGTGACATTGAGGATATTTAAAGAAATGGCCTGCCCCCACTGGGCCTCAGACAATGGGCTCTGGTAGCAAGGAAATTCATGACTGAGGCATGATAAAAGGCTGGAAAACAGAGTCGGGTCTATGGTTTTATCACTCTGAAGCTCTCTAACCAAGGTTCATACAGATTTTTTTTAAAACTGAAATCAAGCACTTTAAGTTCTTTCATGCAAAATTTCATTTTAAATATTGAAATATTTTTTGTGTGTGGCTGACTGTGTAGCTGAAATACCAGAATATGTTGAAAATCAAGCATTTTTAAGGAGTATATTCCAATTCAAGCATATTCCTAATATTAAAAACATAACAGTTAAAATGAAAGTCCCCCTTCAGACACTCTGCTATGATTAACCTTTTGTTTCACACATAAAAAGTCAACAAAATACTTTGAGATGGGGCTGGAAGCACATCTATTTTTCCCTTTACTGAAAACATTCAGGATTGCATCCTGCCGACCACAAATGCTTGTGAGCTAGGTTGACTGGTAAAAGAGCAGTGCGAACGCTCTGCAGTGATAGTGTCGGCGTCTGGTCTATTTCGTCTGTCAGAGGAAACATCGGTGAGTCTTGAAAGGGAGATGGGGAATCTGTTGTGCACCAAAATCAATGGCTAGCAGATGTATCGGAATGTTAGCATAGTTAGCATCTTTAAGCTTGTTTATGTTGGTTGTTAGCTTGTAACTGTCAGTGGCAGGCAGCGTCAGTTGAACATGAAAACATGTTCACACTCAATAATATCTATGTGTTACAGCATGTAGTTGCTAGCTGTATTTTGCTACAGTGACTATAAGCTCTTGTCCCGTGTTGAATGACATTATAGAGTTGACATCGCTGAGAGCAGATTTTTATCTCTCATTTTGTGCTGCTCGCCACCAGATTGTAAATTGGAGCTTGCTCTGCTGGAGGAACTATTTAATGACACCATTTATAAATGACCCTAGCAGCTTTTTCTCCATTGTATTATGAAAAAAAAAACACATTGGACAATGTTTACATTGATACTAGTATATCTGATAAAAATGGGTAATCACCCATTTTTATTTCTCTAATAAAGAAATGTAAAAAAATAATAAAAAATAAATAAATGAAGGTAGAGGTAGAAATACATGTAAAATAACGAGATTAAAACTAGTATTTTGTTTATATTTATTTATTTATTATTATTTTGTATGTATTTATTATTAGGATTATTACTATTATTTACATATCCTTTTTATCTTATGTTATTGTTATTCTTGACTGTTATTATTACTTTTATTTTTATTATTATTATTATTATTATGTATTTATTTATTATCTTGTCCTGTATTTTTTAATTTGTATGGTCTTGTTTGTCATGTCATGTTAGTTTGTCTTTTTCTGGTTATATCTCGGTTGATAATTCTTGATATGCAACCACACTCTTTTTGTACTTTGATGTCTTTTTATGTTTTAAGGGACTGGAACTGGGACTTTACACAGTCTGTATAACTTGTATGTTCCCAAAAAAACAATAAACAAAAAGTGTGGGGGGGGATAGTAATTAAACTCAAAAGCTGCATTTTGTGTCGATTCAGTTCTTTAAACACTACCACTGGATGTGTGATCCGAGTCCTATGATCCCCCTGCACATCCCCTTTTGGTCACGGCTGCAGATTACAAAGCTTGCCACTGATCTGGGCTTTAAGGAACTGAGAGATTCACCACAGTGACAGTGTTTACACAGTGGGGTCCACATGGCAGGGCTCTGTATGGAAGCGCAGGCCAGCATCAATCAACCCAGCACCAGGCAGCCACCAGCCATCAGGACCAACCACTGTTCAGACTGATTATCGGGGTAGCTTTTACATCATTAGCCCAACCCCCCTGCCCCTTTACCCCGTCTCCTGATGACCAACAAGGCTTGGCAGGCCACCGCTGAAATGTCTTGGCCAACACAACCAAGGACCCACCATTACCTGGAGCCACACAAACACCAAACAATTTGACCCTGTTGGCTGAGGGGGCGGCCGAGGCAACGTGCAGGGAGGATAAAACGCAGCAAAAGACAAAGCCCTTGAATGAGAGGTCAGTATTGGAGCATGTGATTGAGCTAATTGAAATCAACATCCATGATTGGACACGCAGGCTAGGGCACTTGGCAGCACGTCTCATGCCAACATCAGTCACCGTTCGCGCTGCCCTGCCGGCAGTGAGGGGCAGCCTGCTGAGGAGTGGCAGGGGTCGCATGCCTGTCATGGCTTTACAGAGTGAGGGATCATAGAGGAGCTTCTGGAACGTCACTGGCACTCCGTAGTGGCCTCGCAAGGACATTGAAGATATGGAATCGGGGGGGAGCTCAGAGCCTTCAACCCGGAGTCGGGACCGGACTGGGTCTAGAGCACTCTCACCTCCCAGCAGGCTGCCTATAGGCCAGTGTTAATGGTGGCTGCTCCACAGAGCCATGCCAGCCCCCACACACCCCCAGCATCTCTGGCACCACACTAGCCGACGGCTGCACACATTAATGCTACACTAATTAGCAAAGGAGCTGACCAACCAATTATGCACAGTTCAGTCAAGATTCAGAGGTTAAAGGGTACTGTAATGCTGCATCACACACTTCAAAATGATCTAAATGTACGGTACAAATGAGCCAGCTGTGGGGGTCACACAGTGTCTCCCAAACAAGACACATTTCAGCTTACTAATTTAAACTAACACCTACTTTATGCTGTGCAAAAAAAAAAAAAAATACACCGGACCAATGATTTAACAGTCGGATCATGTTTTATAACACCAGGTTGTGTTTAGGCTGGATGGAGAAATTGTTAGTTACAAAAATTACAAAAGCTAAGTTGCCAGCAGCAACCTCCTGGTAGGAGAGACTCTCTGTTTAAAATATTAAGGTGTAATGTCATTATTACATGCCAGATAAATCTGGTTATTGCATATTCCACATTCAGTACAAATAATTAACTACAAACAAACCAAAATTCATCCAAACAAGATCTCCTATTAGTGAGATGTAATGATTACATTGATGTCCTGTCTGATGACACAATACTGCTGAAGTGTTGTTTTGCTCAGTGTAACCTGAAGAAAATGAGAGCAGCTTTAGTTATTGGTCATTGTTTAATTTAATATACTAAAACTACATTGACCTATTTCTGCCACATGCTTTTGTCAAGGCTTGTTACACACCAACAGTGTGCATGCCCAGTCACACCACAGATATTGCATTGACAGAATGTGACAGAACAAGTGCTTTTGTTTGGATTCACTGAACGACAACAAGCCAATCCCAGTCAGAATACACAAAAATGACACAAACACTGGCCCATAATCAGACTCCTGACTGGGAATGTGTCCACTAAAGGACCATTTAAGTACTATTGCACAGTACAGTAGGCCTTACAGACATTCTGTTTAGTGAGATGGTATTATACCAAAATGAAATTGCGTATAACCCTTAACATTTCAGCTCTGGATACTTGTGGTAATGTGAATACTATTTTCACTCTAATTAGCCAATTCTTCCGCCACCAACCATGGCAGAAGTAACCACTATTGCTGCTTTGTACCTAGAGGTAGGAAAAAAAATCGATAGTATTGCGATATTTTGCGTGGCAATATTATATCGATTCATGGCCGCCAAGTAGCAATATTTAGCGTTCCGACGGCCATCAGTATTTTTGCCATTTTTTTTCCAAAGGCTCTAGCGGACTAACTTTAAAGAATATACTGGAGATACTGGTATCATATGAAACTAAAAGATCAAAGGAATCTATAGGCACCAGGGTATCGTGTCGGGAAGTTGTCAAAATAACACTGCAAAGTTAGTTTTTTTAATGTTTCATTCAAAAAAATTTCAGAGCAGTGAAGCTTAAAGTTGAGGAAAGTTTGAGAAAATGCTGCAGTTGTTGTCGTCCATACATGTTTGATATCAGTTCAGTTCAGTTTAACTATATACTTCGTTGGTCACTCTGTGGCTTTGACTGAATGAATAGACTGAAGTGAGATGAATAGACTCTTATTTCACAAAACAATTCTTGATTGATTATAATTTTGTGGGCACAAGATGCAGTTAAACAATTAAATCGCAATATATTGTATCGTACTACTTACCATATTGCAAAATGCTTAAAATCACAATACTATTGTATCGTGACTCAAGAATAGGGACAGTTTAGAACATCATCCAGAGGTGCACACAGCTTGGTAAAAAATCTTAAATCATGCTTTGTCAGGTCTGCCTGAAAGACGAGAAGCAAACAACTTTGAAATGCTTATTTTCTGAATGGAGTTCAGATCAATCAGGGCTGGGGCTTAATAAACTGGAGCTATTTCAAAAATGTATTGTCCCCATCAGTAAATAAGGCACAAAAACATAGGAAAATAAGGTCCAGGTTTAAAAAATACCAAAGTTCCCCTTGAAGTAAAAAAACTGATCTCAGTTGCCAACAAATGAACCTGATCTTACTTCCTCTTGGCATTATCTGCTGTTAAAGGCCTTCATATAGTTAACCATGATATAACACACTATACTTGTTACAGAGTGCCGTGATCAAACTTTGCATCTGGCACTGGTAACCAGGGGAAAGCTGTTCTCCTGAACACTTTCTGAAATCTACCCACAGCCCAATTAGCAGGGATGTTTAAAAGACCAGACTTGTGACCAGAAGGTTGGAATCCCAGCTGGGACGCTGCTGTGTATCTAAGGTACTTAACCCGAATTGCCTCAGTAAATATCCAGCTGTATTAACAGATATAGGACATACAATGGGAACACACTTACCCTTCATATGGGATTTAATGGGCAACACGAGCAGTTTTGCAGCTTTCTGCAAATAACTTCAATAAGTTTGCACAAATGAAAAGTTTGCTGCCATAAAAGCGGCAACAGCAGAAGGCTATGTATTATCCCGGAGGCGGCCATTACTGTGCCTTTGTCCTAACGGGATCCACGGTTCACTCTATTGGACTGCAGTCATTTGTATTCTGTTCGCACGGCACTGATCATCTGCCACCATCTGCATAGTTTTACTGCCTGTGATCATGGTGCTGTTCAGAGGGGCTGTCATTATGCTTTACAGCATTGTTAAAGCCTGCCTGGGTGCAGCATCAGAAGAAATGGCTCATTCAAACATGGCTCGCCCCTCTGCCTCTCTCCATATATGTCTAGATCAAGGGTTACAGTATGCACCTCTTCTGCACACTAAAGACAAAACTGACCAGAAAAGTGACACACGGAGCAGCTGAGACTGGATTTAAAAGGTCGATCTGTTTCGGAGCTGTGAGACTTTTTATTCTTCATTAGACAGACACGGTCGACACACACATAAAACATCCCCTCACACAGCTACAGTCCCATCATGCAGCTGCTTATGTATATTGTAAATCGCTTCAATGTGAAATACAACACGCCCAGGGTGATGATATGTAATACTGTATTACCTATTCAATGCAAATAAATCATGCATTTTAGTGTGCTATGAAAACAAAAAATATCGAACTTCTTTGAATAATGACTTTCCAGTGATTTAATGCTGAAGTCTACTTCCTTTTGAGAGTCCCAGGTGCTGGCACTTTGCATATTGTTGTGAATAACATCCGTTTGTGTGATGGGGGAGAACCTTGCATTGCCCCTTTGGCAATGTAAAGCAGTCCTTTAGTGCGAATCACATAGCCAGAGGTTATCGCTTCATATTCTTAAAGTCAGAGGCAAATCAAAGTCCTGAAAATGTAATTATTCAAAAGACAGTCGACGGTGTTGTAGAAGCGGGAGTTCATCCAGCTAAACATTTATATTCAACTCATCTGCAACGGCGCTTTTAATAGTTTGAATCATGTTATTAGTGTGCCATTAGTAATGTAATGCTTACAGATGTGGTGCAAGGTTCTTACTTTGCAGGAAAGAATTGCTGTGCAAGTGTACTGTGTAAACAGGATGGATTTCCTTCATTAAAACGTTTCTCATGAGTCTGCAGAGTTGCTCTTCTGTGTCCTGAGAAAAGCACTTTTCTTGTTCCAGTATTACCAGTTACACATTCAAAACCAAACCCATTCCACAGCGCTCCTGTAGCTCTCTCTGTTACATAATAATCACCTGCTTGTTTGGTCACTTTTTAGTCAAAATTTGAACTTTTACTACCACCACTACTCCTAGCAAGCTGTGCTGAATGGATAATTCAACCTATCTGAGAAGAAATGTTCACATTTAATTACGTTTTTGTCAAAATATTAATTGATTTACTACTGAGACACTTTATTTTATTTTTTATTGTTATATTCATTTTTATATCTACATCAACTCATTTTGGTACCAGGTCATTTTCTCTGTTTGGTAGCTGATCGTCATTGCCCCGATGTGTGACACTTGCTGAATCCTTCGTCTGCAACCAAACAGAAGATCATCATCTTACCTTGGCGAATTGCACAGCGTAGTGGACGGTGTGTCACGCAGAGTGTATGCCATAGTTTTGCAGGCTGCCATTAAAAAAAAAAAAAAAAAAATAGGTCAAGTGAATAAAAAAAAGTTGTCACTACTGACAGTAGCTCTGCTATTTAAAAACGATGCATTCTGTAACTTTTACTTTTGGAAAACCAAACAAGACAAGTCAGGTTGAGTTGGGTGCCGTGCCATGGTTCTGATGGCCCAACAGTCAGAAGAAGTGTTCTCTAACCCTTACCAAGTGGTTTCTGTGTCTGAACCCGAGCCCATCTCTCATTTGCAAAAGAATATAGCATACTATAATTTTTTTCCATTTTTATTTTACAATATTATCTTGTTATTAAAAATATATTACATATATAAATATACAATGATTTCTTGGCAACCCCAATCCCAAATAAATGTTTTAAATGTTAAATTCATTGACAAAATTCTGTCCTTATTACATAACATAACATTAATAAGTTTAAAACTTAAACAAAACTGAATTTTGTTTATTCTTTTTGATATATCTTCAATTAGATACTGTACAGAGACAATATATTTAATGTCCAAACAGATACAGAAACTTTTGTTTCTTGTAAACATACACTCTGAATTCAGAACTGAATGCATTTTGTTATCCCATTTTGTTTTTTACTCACGGTTATAATATCTTATTTACACTAATTATCTTCTTACAGTGTCTTTGTCAGTTTGACTGAATAACTGAATGTAATAAATATTCTAGGCAGAAAAGTATCAGCAAAATGAAGCAGGACTATGAAGGAATTCATGGTAAGTTTCGAGCATGAGGAGCAGAAAGAAAGGAGGCGGGCTCACAGTCGGGCTCGGGAAGGTCTATTGATTTCTAAAATACATTCTAAAAGGTCCCATGCCTAACTTTAGCTTGACAGCTGGATTTGTGAAGACTTTGAACTACTCCAGAACAAGGGTGCCCAGATAACTCCTTGAAAAGACAGTGCTGGTGTGGACTGGGCTAAGAGGGCCTTAAGGAGACATTCAGAAAAGTCGAAGACTTTGCTTCAACCGGCGTGGAGGGCCAACCGTGGGCCACAACCATTAATGGTATGGGAGGATGCTGGAAAAACGCTTGGCCCAAATTTGCATGTAAAAAACGCCAGTGGCACATTCGGATAACAAGACAACAGAGGAGGAGGAGGAGGAGGAGGAGGAAGAGGCAGGGTGGGAAGAGTCAGCAGCATCTTTAATAATATCAGGGAAAACTCAGAAAATGAAAACTCTGCCTATAGGTATGGGGCTAATTAACAAAGTTTTGTCTGAAAGAGGAATCGGGGGCAAAAGAGAATGGTTAGATTCAATATTCCCCAAAGATTGTCTTCAAAGCTTAAACCGAGGATATTAAATGCATCAGAAATAATAATAATGCAAGCGTGTGTGTCACTGCTGGCGGCTTCCGTCTCACTGACGCTAGGCAAGATGTGTGTGTGTGTGTGTGTTATAATCCACCGTGCGGGAAGGATGCTTTAAACTCATGAAATACTGTATTGTTCACGACCGGCGAACAGCAGTTTCCGTGAAAAGAAAGGATATTTTCACATATGCATATAGAAGATGCACACGTTTCCCCCTACATGAGACCCGCCCCTGGAGATCCCTCATTACTAATTAAAACTCTTGACAAACCGTCTGTCTGCCTGGGACATGGTCACCATAGGACCCCGGCGTGTTGATGAGATGATGAACAACGCAGATGAGCAGGAGTTTATTTTTTTAACACATTCTCCTCTTGTCAGGAGACAGCCACATTTATCTCAGCTATAATTGAGCCTGCTTGTGCCATTCTTTCAATTTATCACAAGTCAGGACAGCTAGTCTCATGTAAATGTGCTCTCGTAGAGCAGCTCGCCTGCTGCTAAGTCAACACATAACATCTCACTTTGTCTATGCGTATCCCTTCACAAAGAGTTACAGGTTCAGTTCACCAAATTACAAAAAAATGTATGTATATCTGTGGTATCTAGCCTTGCATTTCTTTTAAAAAAGAGAATTAAGAACATAGGATAATGTTGCCAAGAATCTATATTTTTCCTAATCTCAAAAAACATCAATACTAACTAAAATTGGCCCTAAAGGCATTGTCTAAATAATAAAGGCTGAATGTACTGTGCCATTGAGCTCCACAAACTATTGGCACCTATCACTGGGGCACATTCCTTCACTACAATAAACATAGCAACTATACTTATGCTATAAAAATAATCACTAGAGCGGTTAAAGTATTAATCCACCGCTAGAAATAGATCCCAATAAATGTGCTATTTACTCCTATTTAAGTAATAATTTTAGTCAAAAACTACAGTGTCCAGCAGTTTTAGGAAACCACTGGGTGTTAAAAAAGAAAAGAAAAAGAAACATCAAGTAAAACCAATAAACATGGGGTTGAGTGCCACTGATGGGGTATGAAAGTCCCAACAACTCCTCCAGCCCATACGACCAAATGGGTTGAATGTATTTACCTTCTAATACAATCCACAGAAACGTTTCCTTAATTAGCTGCCTTGGTTAAGTTTAGGCAATGAAACTACATATTTAGGTTTAGAATACGATCATGATATGTGTTTAAAAAAAGTCCTCAGTTACATAACTGAAGTTAAGGATGTAAATTAACCTTTGTTACATATATGACGTAGGTTAAGTTTCTTAAGTTTGTGCATTGCGCATGAGATATGATCTACAAATAAATGTGCAAATTATATAACTTTCCGTAAACTTCCATAAACTTTTGCAACTCAGTGTATGCCCCCTTTTTGTGTTTCTGTGTCTGGCAAATAGTGCTGATCTTTGTGAATTGGACTGTTTTGCAATTGCATTTCTTGTTCTTTGGTTTTGTGCCCATTTAGCAGCTGCAAAAGCCATTTTGTGAAAATCACTTTCTCCTTCGCTCCCGTCATCATTTCTACGGCCATTAGAGCTCGCCCTAACAATAAACGTAAATATAGCTCATAACATGCTGCTTGTACAGACAACCTATGGGATCATTTTTTGGGGGAGGACAGTCTTGAAAATCTGAATCAAAAAATCTGAATTTTAGGAGGCAAACAAACAATATTATAACAATAACAACAACAACAACAACAACAACAACAACAACAGTAGAGCAGTTATAGAAAATATATTTTTGTCTGTTAACTGAAGCTATGATGGACTGTTGGTCAAAAGGACAAACTGAGATGATGCTGAGTATGTGTGTGTTGTGATGAAGGGATGGGCAATGGAATAAATTAATACATGTTTCAATGACACATTTAAAAAATTGAAGACAGTCAGAAATTATAGACAGACATACAAATGTCTTTATTTGTTATGTTATTTGTTGATGATAAGAAAAGTACAAAATAATGCTGACCCTGTACTCCAAGTTCTGTTTTGTTATTTTTGTTGTTTTTTTGTTTGTTTGTTTGTTTTTTTTTGTTGTTTTTTTTTGGGGGGGGGGGTTGCTTTAGTTGCTCAGGATTGAGATATGTCTCTAAAATTGTTGAGCTTGTTGCTCATAGTATTGAAAAATCTCCTCAATATCCTCAATATTACCATTACTTTATTGTATTTGGAAGAAGGCAGAAATCTTTCTTAGTCTGAGGAAATACAACCAAAAGTATCTCAATGGCTAAATACCAGTAGAGGTCAGTCAGAAAATGTGTTTTTGTTTTTTATATCGGTTCACCAAACCTTTAATATTCCAGCCTAAAGTTCAACCTACTATATAATGTCCATGACTGCTGCTGTAGCTGCAGCTAACACGGGTGTTGTACACTCACTCAAGCTTTTCCTTTGAGGCAGCCCTGAAATATCTAAGGCCAATTCAGCATGGCAATAAGTGAAGAATTACCATGGAAGCAGTCATGATTCGAGCCCTTTAGGTTTCTTTCAGCAGCTTGTTTACAGTCGGGTCTGCTGAAGGTTGACCCCAGCTGTTGTCAACCTTGAGCAGGTCTCTGACTCCAGGCCTGTCCCGTCCAACGCCTCCGTCCATTTGTGGATCTTGGAGGGCTGAGGGGTCAGCTCCGTTCTTACACCGTCAAGCCCCCTTGCCTGGATCCTCACTCTGCCAACTCCACTTACTGTCTGCTGCCCCGTCTCCTGCTCCCTCTCCAATCTGCCGCTACCTCCGACCGACCCTGATACATAGCAGAGCACTACGAGACATGTTTCCCTCTCAGCCAGCAAGGAGGGTTATGTGTTGTGTTATCTCTCACTATCTGTGCCTTTCTCCATTTTTTTACCCTAACTGTCGACTCACATTGCATTACAGCTGCATGCAATAAGACTGGAAGCCATTGCGAAGGATCAGCTTCTATTAGGTCGCCTATTATCATCCCAAATCAGTCGCATTTTAGCATTTAAGTGTCGAAAGTTCACGCTGAATTTTCCAGCACCGTGCCTCAAGGTATAGAAGGCACATCAGGCAGCCGCCGATAACATCTTCTCTCTCTTTTTTTCCTCCCCTGCTTCTCTTACACGCTGACTGTTTGTAAAATTACAAGGGATTTCACAGGGCCAGAGTTGGGTGTGATGAAATGCTTGGTGAAAGTGCCTGGCACTAGCAATAAATGTTCACAATGTTCAGCCAGTGTTGCATTGTGCAACAAATATTAATCATCAGTCACTTTTGTCTTCTAGGCAACACTGGAGCCCTCTTTATAATCCTATTTACCATTTCCAGTGAAGCCACCCCCTCCCGTACCCACTGCCCACCCCCTGCATCCACACACACACACACACACACACACTCCTCTGCCCCCACCCTCCCTCCCCGCCTCCCTCCCGCCAATCCAACCCGAGGCTGTTCATCTCTAATGAAAGAGAAGATAACGCACAGACAGTCGGGATCACACACTTAGATGCCTGCCCTACATAGTGCCTTTTCTTCCACCAAATACTTCACAAGATGTCACTGACATTATTTAAAGTGATTACATTTAGCAGAAGTGAATGCCACGGAACAGCACAATTACTCTCATGGCAAATTTAGCCCTTTTGACAATCTCCCCCTACAGGTTATAGCCCCCCCCGAACCACCCCAGCAGCATCACTGCGTGCATATACACGCCCACCACCTTTTAGCAAAGACACACAATGTCCTGTCATCCATACCGTGAAAATTATATATCAGAAAACAAAGAAAACGCTGGCTTATGTTTCAATCCAAGAGGAAACATTCGCTGTCAGGCAAGTTCATTTCAGCAATATGAGGACGCTGGTGTCGGCTCCGTAACTGTATGTTTACTGCATGTTCAGCAGAATGCAAAGGATAAAAAACAATTAACACATTTTTTCTATTAATATGAATTTTTACTGTTTTTATCTTTGCTTTGGGGGTACTTGTAATAACCCCGTAACACTATACATTTGAACAAATTATATGAAATACATCAAAATATGATACTGCACATCCCATAAATCAGTAGTTTAATCTACAGAACACTAATAGAAAAGTCAATAACATTTTCTATGACTCCCATGTCTATGTATTATATACATACATATAATGTGTTATCATCTGGTTTTAAAACTGTATAATCATAGTTATAGATATTTTGAAATGCTTTTAAAATCAATCAAACTTTATTTATATACCACTTTAAGTTGCCTCACAGAACACAAGTTGATAATAAGACAAAGTACAAAAAAATTACAAAAAAGGATGAAAAATAATATACTATTAGTATGTAGTCTATTAGTATGCATGTGAGAATTTTTTTTAAAGAATAGCATATATAAAGACATTATCACCATAAAATAGTTTTAAAAGTAATATATAAAAAATTAAAAAATAATTAAAAAATATTTCATAATACTACAACTATGTATATGAAATAATATATAATATAATATAAAAGCTAGTTTAAATTTCAGATAAAAACTTTAATACTTAAATATAATAATAAAAATAATAAATATTTGTTTCAAAGAATTTTAGTCTATATGTATAATTATACAGATAAAGTAGAATTTTTCATGTTATACCTATAATCTATAAGCTATACTGCCCTATGACCAGCTTGTTATGTATTATATTTGGCTATACCTCATGAATTTCATTACTTGGATTAAAAGCACCCAGTGAGCACTTAGACTCTCACATAATCACATTATAATGCAATAATTAAGTATTATGATACTTGACCTTATTAGTCATTATAAAATGTGATTATTGTTATGAAGCATTAATAATACATATGAGTGCTTAAACGTATAATTACACAGAGCTGTAAGCTGATTATAACCCGTTTTAAGTATGTTTATACTCCATTACAGACATGGACATCATAGACAGTGTTAGCAAAAAGTCTGTTTGGTGCATAAAATTAAAATATCAATGTAGAAAATCTGTCTGAAGCATAGGCAGACATGTACACACACACACACATGTTCATTTTCACACACACACACACACACACACACACACACACACACACAAATAAGAGATCTTTCTCACAAGGACATGCAGAGCCTGAAGCCAGTGCTTAATTGCACGAGCTATCATTACACGGAAAATCAACAATTTTAAAAATACACCGAACACCTTTCATCTTCACCCTCCTCTAATCGCACCAGTAAGAGCCGTCTGGAAAGGAGCTTGATGTAGTCAAACTATCTAAACAGCGCCAGCGGGTGCCTCACAATCAGCACCACTGATGCAGATACTTTTGGACACGGCGGAGTGCTGCAATGCTGCCTCGCACTGCTGCCATCCTTTCACCATCTCGTCTCCAATGGGGAATCAGATGTGACCCGCGTGCCATGTTTGCCTGTTTCGCCCATGGTGAACAGCAGACAAATGAACCAGAATCGCAGACACCGACACAGATCTCTCCCCTCAGTGTTGGTCTCTTTTGAAAAGCCATTTGGAGATTGGTGTTGAAACCAAACTGTTACTCGTCTCTGTCTTTGTGGGAACGGCGAGGATGCACTTGTCTCCCTCTTTCCCAACTGAAGCGCTGCCCTCAGCCCTCAGGGAAACGATATAATGAGGATCTGTATGCCTACACTCTGCCTCATTTCAATTGTAAACGCTGCACACACCCTGCACTTTGGACCGGTGATGGTTGCATTATGGGCCACGCTCAGAATATGACAGTCCATCATGTCCGCACAATGTGCCACCTCACACTTCACTAGAGCCTGACAGATACTGGATGTTTGGGGGCCAATACAGATATTAGGCAGTAAAAAAATTCATATACAGTCATGGAAAAAATTATTATACCACCCTTGTTTTCTTCAATTTCTTGTTGATCTTAATGCCTGGTACAACTGAAGGTACATTTGTTTGGACAAATATAATGATGACAGCAAAAATAGCTCATAAGAGTTTAATTTAAGAGCTGATATCTAGCCATTTTTCATGATTTTCCTGATGATAACCAAAATCATTATCAAAATAATCTGTTTAATTTACGGGAAAATACCAGCAGCTATGGTTGCCAGAACTTCAAGAAAACCTTGGAAAATGTCTAGATATCAGCTCTTAAATTAAACTCTTATGAGCTATTTTTGCTGTTATCATTATATTTGTCCAAGCAAATGTACCTTCAGTAGTACCAGGCATTAAAATGAATAAGAAATTGAAGAAAACAAGGGTGGTCTAATAATTTTTTCCATGACTGTATATAGCGGTCAGGGTCTAGTTTTTGCTGCTTTCTCAAGCAGTTTATACTGGGGTTTTTTTTTGCTGTTTTTAGAAAGATTACAATAGAATAGATTAGAATAGATAGAATATAGTATAGATAATAATATAGAATAGATTAGAAAATCTTTATTGTCACTGTCACATGTACAACAAAATGAAGTGCATTCTTGTCAGTGCAAGATTAAAAATAAATAAATAAAAGCAAAATGAATAAATAATATAATTATTAAAAACATTAAACATTAAAATGTAAATAAAACAAATTGCATCAAATTTAAAATGATTGTATATACAAAAAAACCCCCAAAACATTAGCATTAGCGATCTTATCTTTGTACTGTATTAAACTGAATATAGGTCGTAAAGGATTTGCAAATCACTGCATCCAGTTTTTATTAAGTTTTTCACAGTGTCTCAACTTTTTTGGAATCAGGGTTGTATTAATGTGCTTAAAACGGTCAAATGCCTGCATGTGCTGCATACAGTCTGAGCTCAATAATGGTTTTAAAAAAGCTAACAACGCTAACGAAAGCTAACCTAGTTGTACCAGCGTTAGCACACTAGAAACCCATTAAGAAACGGCTCACTATTTTGGTATAATTGAATAATTTAACAGCACTGGTGAGGCTGAACACTTGCAATTAGCAAGAACAAGGTTAGCGAATGAGTGACATGCAGGGTTAAAGGTCAACTCACATTTGAGGCGAGCAACGGCACCTACCTCCCAATTTACACACACTGGCCCAACCTCTTAGCCTTAATATTGACAAATGCATAACAGCAGTGTCAAGTGCTCAAGGGTGATCTACTTTTCTCCTGATGTGGGGCTCCCTGGAGTACGGTGCAGAAACATATTCTCTTCAAACAATCCCAATGACAGCCAAATAGCCTGCTTGTCGCTGGTAAAAAACCTTCTAATGATGCGTGTCGAGGGAGCGCCCTGCCTTCTTGTAGCAGACGACTCCCCTGTGTACGAGGGAAAAGCAGAGGGAAAAAATAATCATGTTTCCCCCAAATCATTCCTCCTCATGAAACCCAACGACACCCGAGCATCTAAACAAACCTCTCCTCCTCTCAGCATCTCTCGCATTTCCTTTCCTCCTGCTTTTTCTGATCTGCCAAGTCAACATTCATTACAATAACCATTAAATTTCCATTTTCAAACACTATTTGCACATATACGCAGACTGGAATATCTATTGGAAAGAAATTGGACATGATAGGTACATGAGTAGAAGCACAGGGGTCTTCATGCTGCTATTGCATCAATGTAACACGGAAGCAACTGTTCCATCCCTGTGCATACATTTCAGGTTCCCCCCTTCCCCTTTCATATTATAATTAGAACAAAAATGATAGGAAGTTGGATGTTTGCTGTCTGGGGCTTAATGCTCCCTCATGAAATATTGGGAAGAGGAGACAGAATCACATTCATGTATTTCTAACACTGTTTCTTGCTTAATATTGTCGTCTCGGCCACAGGAGAGTATACACTTGAAATGCTTACACTTGAAATATGAAATGCTAATCTTGGATATTGATATTTATAAAGGGTATTTAATTGGTATTTCTGGCTCAAATTGTCCCTCTGATATAGCTACACTGTAAAAAAGAAAAATCTGTTTAAATTACGGGAAAATACCAGCAGCTATGTTTGCCAGAACTTCACCGTAAAAAATACAGTGAGTGGGTTTTTTTTTTTTTTTATTGTAAATTTAAATGTAAATATCAGAAAAAAATGTAATTTAGACTGAGTATTCCCTTTATTTTTGGGTTATTGTGTCCTTGTGACATATTTTTCCTTTAATTTTACATTTAAAAAATATGTGTTTTCTACAGTTTAAAAGTTTTGTACTTTTTCTTGATTTACGGTAATCAAAAGTGTCTACTACGGTGATATTCAATTTTTAATGCCCTATTTCTGATGCAATTTGACAGTGTTTTACTGTAATTTCTACAACCATTTTTTACAGTGTAAGTTCTTATCTCGAGAATGTTATGTATCACAATACAGCTGTAGTTTTCTGGTGAGTCAATGATCAAATCTTCTATATGAAATAACCCCCTGGTAAAGCAGAGTTTTGATTACTCTTATGTGAATTAAATACTTGACAAATTAAAAATACTATTATAGTATTTTTTATGGATCCCTCCAGTTTCGCTCCCACTTTCAAGGACCAAAGTGTTTTCCAAATGATGGAATTATCGATTAAATACAGTATGGACGCAAAATTTATCAAATTGTTTACAATTAAACCGATATTAGCCTCTCAAAGGCAAACATCAGTATCTATCGGTATCCACATATATGTTGACATAATGTGCAACGATATGAAAAGGTTTTTTTTTTTACACAACAACAACAACATATAAAGAAATGATGGGGTTATTTGGAAATGGTGTTTGCCATTTATTTAATTTTTAATTATTTATTTTTTTAATTATTCTGAAGCTAAACATGAAGTACTGTTGTTGTTTTTTTAGCTATTTATCCTATTTACATTTTTTCTAATTTTTCATTTCTAGAATTGGTGGACAATGTATGTATAACGTAAACTAATTTTGAATATTAAAAAGTTTAAAAATCACTATATCACTATATATATTTCCTTTTAAAATCTATTTCTCAAAAATCCCATATCGGTCAGCCTCTAGTTACACATGTCATTCCTATATTATGTTGACGATATATGTCATATATATATAACACAGCTCTATTTATAATCATTATTTAAACATTAAAGGAATATTATTTTACAGTCTACTAAGGATCCCGCTCAAGACTGATTCATTTGACAACTGTTTACTTGATTAATCCATTCATAATCTGGTCTATAAATCTTGAACACGTTGGTAACCTCCAAGTGTCTTTCATTGCATCACATCTGCTGCAGCCATGAAGACATGACGCCCTTTTAACGGGGGAGAGACAAAAATGCCAAATTAATTATGAATGTAGCAGAACATTGTATGTTATCTAATGTAAGCATGTACAATATGTTGTGAGATCCAGATTATGCGCTGCCATCCGTGTTCAGAAAAATGTTGAAATATTATAGATTCAAGTTTTTAACATTCTGTCAGGCAAAACTGAAAAAAATATCCTGAACAATCCCATTTCTGATCAAAATATCACAAGAAAATGTATTATTATTAATAAAAAGGCCAGTCCCAGAGTAACACTGACATGTTCAAATTGGTAATTTTGTTGAATTAAGAGTGCCAAATCTGAAGTAATGCTGCTTACTATCACTGAAGACAAAGGAAAGCAGCTAATCCTCAGCATTAGGAGTCTGAACCCGGGGAATGTTTGGCGGTACATGATGAATCTATCATCAAAATATTTGCAGATGAATTTTCTGTTGACCGACTTATCGTTACAGCTTTATTATAGTTGATTTCTATGAGCTGTAACTGCAGTTATGTCTACATTCCATTTAGACTAACCCTAATTAGACCATGTGTAACCATCACGATAGCCTCGAAATTTCTCAAACAGTAATTTAGCAAGAAATCTAGCGGTTAATAAGATCATTAGAGAAGCAATAGAACAATATCTTGATCTTAAGGGAGTAGACTAGTTCATTGTCAGATCACAGAGCCTCTATTAAAAACATATCTTTTTCATGTTCACTGAACAGATGACAGGGCGGCCAATGAGAGAGCAGGAGGCTCCGTGTCTTAATGCCAAGAAAGTGGGAGTGCTAACGGGCCCTGATTAGCTCCGTTTATCTCTAATTAATTACCTTTACCTAATTAGATGCTCTGTTTCAGCTAGACATGGAGTCAAGTAGACTAGATTATTAGTGTGCTCATCGGGCCTTTATAAAGGGCTGAAATTAATGTTACGTGCAAAAGAATCCGCTGCTTTAATTGCACAGGTGTTGCCTTATGGCAACACTTCATCATCCACCGGCTCCCCAAGATTATTAGCAGGGATTCATACAAAGGGACTATTCTGTGAACTGCACCGTCGCAACAGCTCATTAGTTAGGCTTGTTATTGTATTATTTATTACATTTGGCCTTCCCCCATTGCCCATATTGATTCATAGACCCTATTTTTTTTACCTCCTCTTCTCCTTGGCTGTCTGTTATTTCATAGCCAGTTAGTGAGTCTAATTTCAAAGCCTGTTTTTCGCAGAAGAACACCAGGAGCCATAAAGACGGAAAGAGTGTGTTTTCACACTTGCATCTCTTTTATGAAGAAAAGCCCCAATACATTTTTAAATAGCTTTCCTTGATAAACAAGAAAAACACAACACAAAGAGTGTAGATGGGGTGGTGAGATTAATTTGATGATAACTAACTTAACATTGATAAAATTACACATTTAAATCCCCAATGTGGGTTTTGTGAAGAATATTTTGAGAATACACACAGATTTGTGAGGCGAATAGATAAAAAAAACAACCTCTTCTTCTTCGTATTTTCTTCACTGTGACCCCAGATATTGATCTGTTATAAATACAGTATTTAAAAAATAAACTTCACATTTACTAAAATATGTTTTACCCTTTCAATCCAATTAATTTAAGAAAGTGTCATGCTAGCATTTTTTTTGGCTGCAACCAAGCCGCAACCTCTGGCCCTAAAAAGTGAAGCCAATTCAGAAGTGCCTTAAACTTGCATTCTTTCTGATGGCCAGCAGGGGGCAACTCCACTGGTTGCAAAAAGAAGTCTGTTTATATGTAAGTCAATACAAAAATTATCCTACTTCTCTTGTGGTCGCAAGGTAGCTACCACTGTGTCTTTTCACTTCATCAAAGTAAACTATCAGAGTTAAAATCAGGTTGGCTGAGTCAGTGATCCCTTTTAAGTCTCTTCTCAAAACATACTTTTATTTGAGAGCCTTTCCTGATTTTACTTGAACTGTTTTTAATTGCACAGAATGTGAATGTTTCTTGGTATTTCTACACTAAAAATACTTTTTTCTGTTGATTTTTATGTCTGTTTTTAATTTGCCTTTGTAAAGCATTTTGTAACACGTGTTTTGAATTGATTATTTATTATAACTAACATTTTGGTCACTAAAAAATGTCTTGTTCAGTGTTGGGATGGACGAAAAGATAGTCTAAGACACTCAGCTGCTCATTTAAATAACAATTACCCCTTGTTGATAAAGCTAGCTAGTTGGAGCTAGCGTTAGCTGATGACGTAGCATAATTCCGTTTCATAATCCATTCTGCACATGCACTGGTTTCAAAAAGAACAATATGGCGACAGCCAAAATGCCAACACCAAGGCTTCAAAACCGGAGTCCCCAAGCCAATGGGTGACATCACTGTGACTAAGTCCACTATTTGTACAGTCTACAGTCTATGGTGACAAGCTAGCATGAAAGTGTGTATAAATACCAGAAAACAAAAGGTATGTAAAAGGATCAATTGTACCACTCTACCTCAAAACCACCCTCATGTCTGTTCATTAAATATTGGACTCCAGCCAGCAGCCGCTTAACTTAGCTTAGCACAAGCACTTGAAAACAGGAAACAGCCATCCTGGCTCTGAGAACAAAATCTGACTTCTGACATTTCCAAAGTTCTCTTATCAACATATCCTTTACCAGGTTTGCTAGTTTCAGTGTTTATGCTAAGCTAACCTGCAGCCAGTGTTTGGTTAGGACATTGGCAAAAAGTATGATGTCCTCTCTTCCAAACCATATTTCTCTACTCTATCAACCATCATTCATGCTGAACCATTATTTCAATCAGAAACACTTTTTTTCTTTCTTTATCAAAACATCAAAACATATTTAATCATCTTTAGTACGCTGTGCTGGACAAACTATTTCTGAATTCCCATATCTGCCTTATATTCTGTAAAAGAAAAAAAAAAGTATAGGTATATATAGAACAACATAAATGCTGACACGATAGATCTGCAATTGGCCAATATCAGCTGACCAATATATCAGTCAAGCTCTAACTGTAACCATTTGGAAAATATGTCACAGTGCACAAATGACAAGACTATACTTTTGAGAACATTGCTCCTGACTGTAACATTAAGTGGTGAAGAGAAAATGTAAAAAATAAGGTCCCTGACAGAAACAAACAAAAATGCCTTTAATTGGCCTTTAAACCTTTCCATTCTGATTGTTTCTCCGGCTATCACTCTTCCGCTCCACCAGCTGTTTTTTCCCCATTCTCCTCCAATCTCGCATGTTGTTCCGGGGGAAAAGCGAGGCTGACAGCTTGAGGAAGTCTGATGTCCTGGCACTTATAGCCCTGGCAAAGGAGTGGATAATGCAGTGGAGTGAGGGATGTGGAGAGAGAGGGAGAGAGAGAGAGAATGAAGGAGAGCCTGAGGGAAGCAGACTACTGTACATGCATATGGTCCTCTCCTGGTTAGCTTCTCCACCGCTTCCTCCTCACCACTTATGGCCCCTCGCAACCCCGTCTTATGGCACCTTTGCCAATAAGAATGGGCAAGGCAGCTGTAACCAAGCATGCTCAAGGCCACTGACCTGGAAACGTGGCTCAACCTAGCAAGCCCACTCACTAGCCCCTACTGGATTTGTATGGCCGGGAGAATGTGAACTCACCCCCCCACCCCCCCCCCCACCCCCCCTCCCTCCTACTTCATATCACACTGCCCATAACACTCAGCTTCCTGGCAGTGTTATTATTGTCCAAAAATGCATGTGCGAATGCTCAGTCTAAATATGTATACGAGCATGACAGGGCAGATTAACATGTCAATATCCTGCAACACATTTTGTCATGTTCGCATCAAGTATTAGCGTTAACTGAAGTGAACGCTTCAAAAGCTTCACGAGTCAAGAGTCTATGTTTGAGGGGTTTCTTTAAGGTGCTCGACTATAATTGTCTTTAGTTGGCTGTGATGGATATATTAAGATAAATTTCATCTTTACTTTATTTCATCACGTCTGTTAGATATCACACGGTGTGACAATTTCTTAACAAGCCACACTTCAGATTTATTCAACAATAGCCTATCACTTCAGAAATTTCTCTCACAGAGGAGAAAAAAAAAAAAAAACGGGCACGCCATGTTTGTTCAATGGCTCGGAATGAGTGAAATTAACAAAGATGATGTGACACTATCTGTCATCAGCCATTACAAATCAATGGGCTCTCCACCCGCTCGGGCATATTCCCAGTGGTTTTACTTCCCTTAAAAGTACAGCAGGTATTTTAATGCGTGATGAAAGGCTCGTTTCATAGCCGAGCATGAAATATGAGGGACATGTGACGAGCGCGACGCGACCTCCTGTCTCAGAAGCTGCTCGCCGAGACGAGACGAGAAATCAAGCGTCACTTTTGAGATGTGACGACGGGCTTTAAACTGAAGTATCTTAACTTGTGTCACGTTTAGAAACAATTAGAGCCCATTGATGTTTGAATGGTGGGAGTGGGGGACTGCTCATTTTAGACGTTTAGCATTTCAAGTACGCTGACATATTCGACTTAAGACGAAAAGGCTGGATTGTGCTGTAATGACAGACATTGCTTTAGCTTGTCTTACACATGTGTCGTAATCAACCTACTTCAGCATAAAACAAGTAATGGTGACCTAAATTTGCTCCATATCGCCCATTGATGTTACTTCTTTCATTCTATTATGATACACATACATATGACAACATGATTTGAAGTAGAAAAGGCCCTCTATCAGACAAAGGTCACTCAGCCAAGAGCACAGAGAACATTCTCCCACTTCCCATCCCATTTCTTTAGAAGTGTGGGTGGAGCGTAGGGGTGTCTCTCACACTCTCTCTCCCTGACACACTCCCGCCGCACTGCTGTCCTCAGCATCTCCGTGGGGCGGTGACTAATTGCCCCCGTAAATCACTGTGCGGGCCGCGCGATCCTCCGTTTATTTTTCCTGACAGTAATTTAGTGCTTGCTCTTTTACACACTTGTCATCGCGTGTTTTTCCTCACATTAGAGGCTGGTGGAAAAAGGACGGTAATTAACGGCGCGACGCGCGCTCGCCATGCCTCTTTCATCATAGTGTGATAATTGTGCTCCTTGTCTGTCACAGTAACCTCTCAGTTTCCCCTGGAACTTCCTCGGTGCTATTTGTCAACCCTGAGAAATAGGGGAAAGGATTCTGGGGGCCCTGGCTGCGATTCGGCTCGCCTCGCTGCCCGTTTTCCTATTTGTATCAAGACTGGGTCATTTATATTTCACACAAAACTTGTCAGAAATATTAGCCTTATCCTGCACAGGAAGATAAAAGATATATGGTAAACACACCTGAGTGCTTGATAGCTGAGGAGTTCCACAACCCTCCTCCTGCTTTTTTTATTTCCTTTCCTTTTTTATTCGGGAGAGGAGAGGAGGTCGCAGAGGAGTTGGCAGGGACAGCCTAATAAACAGTCCTTCCCATTCGTAGTGCTGAGATGCAAAAGCCGGGGCAGTGGGGAAGCACAGAACAGCTGAGACCATAGAAAACCCATTCAATGAACTAATCTATTTACAGGAAAGCCCAGTTCACTCATCTCTTTTGGAATTTGCAGTGGAATAATGCAGTGTATATGCTGTACAACATGTCATATTCTATTTTTATCAGCTGCGGGCAGGTGATTCACTGTCTACCTTGTTATCCTCTGCTGTTCCATGCTGGGGATGCACAGTATCCATCACCCATAACCTGCACCCCAGAGGTTAAGTCATCAATAACTTTGCTGCTGAAAATATTGCAGAGGACTTGGAGGTTTGGTCCTTTGACTGGCTGTCCACGTCCCGCTCCGCGTCCCCCCCTCCACCCCCTTCTCCCAACTTCTCCCGGATTTTTTAATATCTTTATTCTCCTGTCACAGACAGGGGCTAATGGGATGTGTGGTCAAGATTTCAGGATCCATCACTGGCTTGCTGAAGAATTAGCATGGGCCCCATGCATCACCTGCCAGAGCTGTCAGGCCTGCTGTCTACCGCGCTTCATTATAGCGCTGGCACTGTGCTGCCTGTCTCCCCTCTGCGCTTGCTTCTCCCCAGCCAGCAACCGCGGCCGGGGAGGGAAGAGAGAAAAAAAAAGGCCCTACCACGCCCCTCAATGTCAGCCCTGGTCACCAGCCACTAAATTAGGATACACTGTCGTGCTTTTAGGAATTAGGAAGAGGAGCGGACAGAGCTTCTGTCTGCCGAGGATGCTCTCGGAGACAAGCGATTCTCCCTCCCTCCTCTTATCCTTTCACTCCTCCTTCTCTCTGTGACATTTTTTTTTCCCAAGTAAAAAGTCTTTAAAAACTATTAGGGTAATTAAGCAGCGTTTGGCCCCTGTCGCGACGAAGAAACTATTTGATTACTCATGTCCCTCTGGTTGGGAGTAGAGGGTACTGCTCTCATTTTTTGGTGGCTAACCCCCTTGTGCCTCGTTCAGAGCCTGGACCCAGAAACCCCCTCGAGAGCCATTCTTTATGTCTCCTCTGCAGCGCAGATTAGACCGGCAGTGCTAAGAAGGTCACAGTGAAAATGAAGAGAGCAAAGGAGGACTACAGCTGGGGACCCTGCCCCGGTCCTTTCCCCCCTCTCCCTCTTATTAGCAAATCAAAGCTGCCTCCAGAAAAGATTCACACTCCTCACCTGATTTTGTCCTTTTCCGCTAATCACATAGCCACTTTGCCTTGACTGACAGTTTTCTTTATAATTGGCCCATGATCTGGCAAGGATCTAATAACCAGAAAATCCCCTCTGAGGGTCTGCCGGGCTTGGGCGACCTGTCTACACACACACACACGCTGCCTCCACCATCCCCCTAACACCATCTGCAAAGGGCCGTTGCCATGCCACAGTGTTTGTGCACAACAGCGGCGAGCTAATCTTAACGTTCAATAATGGTGTGAATATTCAATGAGCGGCCCAGGCAGAGGATCCACAGTAGCACACTCTAATTACTGTTCATTTGCCAGAGTATCAAAGCCTAATTACTGTTCATTTTAATGCTCGAGAGAAAAGGGAGGAGAGTCAAGGCAGGGTTAGAGGAAGATGCCCTCCAGAGATCAGTCAGTCAGTCTTTATCCGTCTCTCTCGCCGTCTCCCTGCTCGCAGCAGCTTCATTGTCTCCGTGCGTGCCAGCGCTCGTGTCTGTGTACATCCTACATCCTCCGCCTGTGTGTTTTATTGTGCGAGCAAACATTCAGAATTTCTTCAAACAAACACGTTAATCAATCACAGAGACAGCTTAGAGGAGAGGGGAGAAAAAGAAGACATGAGAGCACGAGACGAAGGCAAGAGACAGGGTCCATAATCCTGAGCTTATTGTTTCTCTTTTTTTATCTGTTTAATGTGTTTTGGGTAAATATCAGACAAGAGAAGGGAGGGGACTGCCGTCATATTGTCTTCACCAGAAGAAAGCTTTTTCTCTCCCCTTCCCTCTCACCTAATCCTGACAGAAGCCACCACAATCACTATCTGCCACCCATTTGACAGTTTCTGTCACCAATTAGCAGCTAAATCAGCATCTCCGCAAACAAGAAAACGAGGCAATTTATATGTCTTATAAATTATTATTTAGCGCGTGTCTAAGTGGGTTTTCTTCTCTTTTCAGTCACACTCCTCTCACATTAGAAAACTGCAATGCAGTCGGCGGCTCGCTGGTCCTCTCAGATCTTCGGGCTCCCCGCGTCGGCGCAGGAGGCCCCTATGGGCGGGGAAATAAACCCTGTCTTCCCCTATCAGGAAGTTTGTCTTGTGAATTTTCTACCCCCTTTGCTCCACGAAATTTACAAGACATCGACAACCCCCTTTTAATGAGGCGCACCAAGCTGTTCGCCGGCTTTCCCCATGATAGGATGTTAAATGAAAAGCTGCGTGCAACACACGCCGTTTGTTATCATTCAATCTGCTTGAGACTGCAAACTGGTCATTATCCAGCCATTATTTTCCTTGATTTACAATCGCGGGTGGAGGAGGCGATTGCCGGGGCTTGTTCTCCCCTCGGTGGGACGGATTGGAACCAGCTTGAAAATTTGCATTTACATGATCCGGCTGAGCAGCTTATTAGATCTGGATATTTATTTTCCACTTAAAGCGATGTTTGATTACACTTTAATAAAGAACGGGAAAACCGTTGAGCTGGCTGGGACTAACTGATCCTGCCCAGTGGTTTCTCTGGGATTTTGTGTAATGAAATGAGAGGGACAAAACATAAGGAAGCTTGGGTAGTTTATAACGAAGATGATAAGTAGGACAACAACAAGGGGATGCAGGGGGAAGATCCTGCAAAAATCACATCCGTTCCCTCAATACGGCTAAACTGTTACTGTGAGAAAAGGCAATCATAGACGATAACAAGGAGATTCAAAACCTGCATTCAGATCAGATGAAGATGCTACTTCTGACAGGTTCAAACTGCTGTTAGGAAGAAAATACCAAACATCCATCCTATAAAATATGTCATGATCCACAGCGATGAGCTAAACACTGCAGAGGCGCCTCAGTGCAGTACCAGTGGAACAACATGAGGAACAAATGCAGACTTACAGGGATTTCACCTAAACAGTTTATTACTATGAGTGCTCAGTAATGTATTATAATGAAATACAACTAATTGCAGCAACTAGTAGAAAAAGAGCCTAACATGCTCTAAAGCATCTACTAATGAGTATTATCATTATCAGTTAATCTGCCTGTTATTGGTTTGTGCCCAATACCATAAAGCCATGTGATGCACCAAAACCTAAAGATATCCAAGCAAAACAATTCAGACTCTGGAGCCAGACAACATGCGTAGAATAAATGAGCCTAAACGATTAATCAATTTTCAAAATAACTGAATGAATGGATGAATTTCAGTTGTTTGTTTATATAATTAAATAACAAATACATTTCTAAGATTTTTGTTTCACCAGTTGAGTTTAAGACTTTTTATAGTGTGATGAAGTAAGACATATACTGTAGAGAACCACTGCTTTCAATAGTAAATTAAATTCATGGGTTTTTTTTTTGGCAATTTTGGTTCAATTCCAATCAAAATGGTTACTGGCAACACAATAAAACATGGTAAAATTCCCAATGGTTAGTGTATTATTTGACAATTTTAAAATTTTAATCATTAAAAATGTTAAAACTGCGCTTTAAGAAAACTCATGTTAAACTCATGTCCAACACATGACCATGGTGCCATCTTTAATCTGAATGCACATTGGGTTTGGTTTTCTTATGTTTACATGGGGTATTGGCTTTGATTATATTTTAATGTTTATGCAAAAAATAAAGAGTAAAGTGCCGTTAATTTCACTTTCATATCCTTGCATTACTAGCTTGCATACCACTAGTGGATGTAGTGTCTTTGTTGTTTGTTCATGTCTTATAGTTCTTATTTTTATTTTATACAATTTATTTTATTTTTCTATTCTATTTTTATAATATGAATCTGTTTTACTCGGTCCTTTCCCCCATGGGGGATCAATAAAGGAATACCTTATCTTATCTTAATTTAATTGATGGTTTTCAATATCAAATTATAAATTGATTAAATAATATTAGTGCGTGTATCGCAACATTTAAACAACACCGTAATAATATGGCTGGACAATATTATAATAACCAACTATTGTCATTTTGGTCACTATAATCTTGATATGAAATTTTCAGACCATTTCATCTCTTATAATAATATAAAATATAAGCCATACATTTATATAGAAATATAAAATTCCCCATACACTGATGTGGGCAATTCATATAACACATATATTCTTGTCACTAGTACAAAAAAAACCGAGAAAAAGTATCTCAGTGACTCAGATGTGGTGTCCATGTCTTTGGGGCCGGAGGTAAAAACTTCAGAGTACTGCTTATTGAATAACTATTGGCACTGACTGCACAAAAAGACATCCTGTCCCTCCTGACAGGACATATGGGAATATAAAACAAATGAGAATGTCAGCCAAAGCAAAAATGGAAAATACTACGAGACTGCATGCCGTAATTGCTTATGGACATTTGCTTTAAGCCAAGTGATGTTACACTTGACTTAATCAATATTTGCCTTGAGAAGCCATTCATAACCAAGTCACAGTTGATGAATAAGTCACAATAGCGTAGAGTGTATCTCTGGTGTAAAGCAAAAGGTCATGATCCGCGGTGGGGGTGGACGCACTGGTTCATTTCTGGACATGAAGATGATGCATGTGATCCAAACAATAGGCTTATTTACAGCACAGACACTGGAGGCAGAGCACCTCACACACAGTCGACACAAGGTTCACACCCCACACTTTCCCAAATCATAAACTTTGGTTAGAACTTCACTAAAACGGCCTCATATACACACACCTTTCCTCACACACACACACACACATACTGTACATAATTCCTCTCTCCCACTTCCTGTAACTCCTGCTCATTGTCCACGGAGCAGCACAGGCACACAGAGAGAAAATGCAGAGGTGAGCCTTTGGCCTGGAGTGCCCCTCATTTAAGACGATCGACAAAATCAATAAAGTGAAGTATGTTTCCTCGCTCTTTTGGCTCTGTTCCCGCTCCTGAAGCATTCCCTCAAGTAAGCTACTCCAGCTGAGTTCTGTTACTGCAGCTCTTCCCCCACGTGTATACATCCTCAACCACTCCGTCTTCCCCTCAGCAAATGAAAACTCCACCAACACAAACTATATAGTGTTCTCTTAATGGTTAACGCGGCGGTGGAAAAACAAGCAGAGACTCGACAAAAAATGCCAGAGAATGATGTCAAAAGCTTCTGTTTTGGACTGAAACACTGTTATTACTCATGCACTTACACAGTGGAAGTTTTTGATTATCATTCCTGTAAAAGTCAGACAAAAGCTAACAACCTCAATTACAGAACATGTAACTGAGAAAACAAGACGTGTAGGCTATACAGCCACTTGTTTAGTTTTTTTGTCTATAAAAGGGAATGACCAGTAAAGGCACCTAAATAATGATGCAATGTAAATCATTTTTACTATCCACTGTGTCCACATTATGTGACAGTAGATATTTACATATGCTGGGTGTTAGTCATTTTGAACAGTGCTTTTGAAAGTCAGGATTAATCCCAGCACTGTTGCCAGAATGCCAGAATAAATGTGGCATTTTAAGTTTCTGAGAACCACAAATACGTTGAATCAAATTGTTTCTAAAGTGCTGTAAGCTGTTCTTATTCCCCAACATGCTGGTACTAAGGCTTTGGGAATGAAAGAAAATCATAATGACACACTGGGTCGCAGTTTTAAACATGTGGGTAAGCTTATGAATTCAAACAAAAACTACTTGGTTGTGTAAGAAAACTGCATGGTTAAGGTTAGGAAAAAAAGGAACTTTTTTCACACGGGACATTGGAATGTGAAGTATTACATAGAGAAGTTAATTTACACATTAACTCCACAAAAGTATCTTAAAACTGAATTTAGGTTTCACAACATGAAGCCAACACCAGTCTTAAACAAGAAAACCAGAAAAAGGTGTGTTCTTTCTCCTGTAATTAATTTGCATGTCAATATATTTTTAAACTGTTGTTTTTGTCATGACTACTTTTACACAGAACACAAATATTATGCAGCAAAAATAAGGCATCAATTTTTTTCAGAACAAAGTTGATACTTTTGCGCTGCAAATAATGAGTCAACAGGATCCTGGTAATATGAACAGTTTTGATGTGAAATATTAGCAGGAATTTCAACATTTTGGTGTTGTTTATTGGTCACGTCCCCGGTGTGTAAAGGTCTTAAGAATCTACAGCCATGCTAGCGGCTCTGCAGCTGCTTTGAGCTAAATGCTAATGTCAGCATGCTGATATTATCATAATGCTAACATGCTGATGTTTACATGTATAATTTTACCAGGTTCTTAGCATGCTAACATATTTGCTAATTAGCACTACACACAAAGTCAGGCTGATGGGAGTTTGTAGTTTTGCTGGAATTTGGGCGTTAAATCAAAGTATCGGACGATTAGACATTCCACTAAAAAACTAAAATGTCAACCTCATGGTGGTCATTATGGATTTGAGAACAATGAATATACAATTTATTTTTCAAGATAACTGGAAATGTTGGCCTGTTGGTGGCACTAGAGGAAAGGTCAGCAGATCACCAAAATCCTTGGGATTCATCCTCTGTGGACGATGAATGTCTGTACAAAATTGAATAACTATCCCTTATTCCAACTCAACATGTGGGAGTATGTGAGATGAAGTCATTTGGTTCTGTATTAACTGTCCTGTGAGTTTGTATTGCTTATCATCCCACCTCTCTCCACTATTTCCTGTCCTGTTCCTGTTCCTGTGTTATCTCTGCTATAAACTAAAACTCCATAAACTGAGAAGCACAAACAACATAAAGATCATCTTTTAAAACAGATGATGCTTCACTGCAAAGCTCTCCTCATGCACCCCGAAGAAAGCTTTGTGCTGAACCATCAACAGTTTCAATAAATATCACATAAGAGAAAAAGGTGCTGCTTTCCCTCTTTTTGTTATTCCCAGTATGCCCAATTAGCTAGCACCTTGCTGGGTGTGCACTCTCACCATTGGTTACTGTACAAATGGGAGGGGGACTGAATAAATCTTTGATTGTCTTTGATTGACACAGAGACATCCCCGGGCTGTGTACCCATCAACATAAAAGTAAATACAATATACAGGTACTAAAAACTGCTGCTCTGTTTTCATGCATTTTTGTCAGTGGAATAGATTAATTTGTGTTTGACCTCGGGATGTTGTTGTTTACTGACAATCAGAATTTTGACTAATTAATATGATGAGTAAAACAGTTAACAAGAATACTATTTTATTTTTAAGTAAATGCGACTCATGTTGGCAACATTTGCAACCACAAATGCCTTTTATTGGAGTAGCTTATAGAGAGCAAACAAACACGTATTTTTGTAGGCCAACCCAGAAATTAGCATCTCTTTAGCAGGATTATCTCCACCAATGAACACCGCTTTCATGATGTTTAAAGCGTTAATGCAGCCAACAGAAGTAAAAGGCTAATAATAAAAGCAATAAAAGCAATTAAAAACGTTATGCTATAGCGTACTACTCCACAGTCGCATGGCTTGAACATTACTACCGTTTTGCTTCAGACGATCTCCGACAAGCTAATCAGCGGTTTTGAAAAGCTAGCGAATCCGTAGCCTAAAAAATTGTTTTTTAACATAAATTACAATTTACAAGAGTTTGCAAGAGCACTGAAAAACACGACTAGAGGCTGTGAGGCGGACTAGTGAGAGAGTTCCCGCCCGTGTCCAGCGTTATGACGTTTAATGTCCCCTACAACAACTGTAGTCTCATTTAGCCACTTGTTAGCAACCGCCTTTTTAAGGACACGTAAAACCTCCAAAATTCATGTCGCACAACAAAACGCGAACATCTCTTAAGCTTGTTAGCCACAGACCTTATTTGAGGCATCTAACCAAAAACCCATTCAAAATCCTCACTGAGTTTGAGAGGAGAGACCCCATGGAGCTAAAATGCTAACTTACCTCCGGGTTTAAGAACTCATTCCTGTGGCGCCCTATAGGAGAGCTTTATTTTTCTTTGCTAAATTCGTGCCTCTCAAAACCAACTGTTGGATGGAGCTCCAAATAGAGCACTACATGACACAAAACCTTGTAGCTAAACTAGTGGTGGTCCCCGTCTGTTTTTCTATTCTGCTAAAACAATTGTCAACATACCTGGTTAGCACACGATGGAGATGGTCTCAGTAGTGAAATCTTTTGTGAATGGTTTCCTCTGTCCAGAACAACCTGTCAACAAAAGTATAAATGCTTTCATTTGACAGTTGTAGATCCCATTTTAAGAAATCAATTTCCTTGCGGAGTGTTGTCTAAATATGAAGCTAGCTAGTTAGCATAGCCCAGAATGGAAACTGTCTACCAGCAGCTCTTAAGTTCACATTATAGCTTTATCTATGTTTTATGTGCATTTGTACAATTTGTTATACAGACATGTTGGGTTTTTTTTTATGTGCAGGACAAAGCTCTGCTTTTCTTTCTCTTTCCAGACTTTATGCTAAGCTAACCAGCTGTTGGCTTCATATTTGCCATGTAGCTATATAGAGGCTGTCAAGACATTTTCAGTAAAACACAGCACACAGCTGTGCTTTTTCTTGACAAAATTGATTTTGGTTCTATTCAGCATTGTAAGAAATGTTTAACTTTCAGAGGCTTAACATTATCGTAATTTAAGGTAAATTATCAAGTAAGAGTCATAAGCATTACAATTATGTTAATTTGTCATTTTCCAAAACACTTTTTGAACCCTTTACAAATCTGCCCAAGATTTGTTTGTTTTTTCACGTTTTTTTGTTTGTTTGTTTTTTTAAAGCAAGCTGACATAGTCGAGAGTCACATTCCCCACAGCCTACACAAAGCATGATTGGCTGAAAGCAGGTCACATGAGAAGAGATGTGTAAACACAAACGTATGATCCATATTTTATCTATCCTGTTTTTGTCAGGAAATGAATTAAAATAAGACAGCACAGACTACAACTCCTCACAAAATGGTGAAATTATCGTACATTGTGGCACATTTGGCATAAAGTATTGTACAATGGGTAGTGTTATGAAAGATGATGATTATTGTACATCTGACAACACTGGTCCCATTCACCAAATTAATTCCTTTAGCATTGGCCCCAGAAATATGTCTATATCTGCTCTGTGTGCATAAAATGAGACTTAAAAAATACCTTTCTTCTGTGTTCTAATAAGTACTCTTTGAGGTGTGAGAGATGAGGGGGGAAACAAAGCTTGAGTCTGTAAGGTCAAATCTTTGGGTTCATAGACCCCGAGGAGGTAAATTGATTGTTGAGTGTTAGGGGAGGGGTAGGAGGTAAGCATTTAACTGCTGACAGACAAACTCTGGCCCTGCAGGGGAGAGCAGGCAGCACATTGCTTGACATCATTTCCACAGGCCTGTGTTCCACAATCCTCTTCTGTTCAATGGGGCAAGACCCTGTGCTTTTGTTACAATTAACCTATTAGGAGAAGCCTTTCATTCGCAGGTGATTCCACACTCCCTTGCGTGCCTCAATAACACTATTTTGATCTGAGGGACTACGGCCTACAGACATTTGCCGGATAAATTCTGTCGAAAAGTGGAAGACGTTTCATCAAAAGCGATAGGTCAGCACTAGCGTGGTTCTATCAAAACTTAACTGCATTTTGTTGGAATAAACAACATTAAGCACACTTTATATCCCTTGTTGTTTGGAATAAACGTGTTGTTTCTGCAGTGTATACGGCCTACAATAAAAACAAATGACTCTTACCCTCGGTGAAAAACATAAAAGTATTTAAAAATTGACCCCAAGGGTCTGCTTTGTCCGTGGCTGGAGGCATTATTATACCCTGGTTGTCACAAAGTACCCCCTCAGGTCATTACTCCCGGGCAGCCACGGACCCTTTGGCAGACAGAAGCTGAGCTCCATTATCTGGGACGCAGAGAGGGGCTGAACGTAGCAAAGAGGAGAGGGGAACGAGGGGGACGGACTGGCCGCGGATCTGAGGAAAACGGAGATGTAGGAGATGGCACGGTACTGATGTGACGTTTTCTGGGGCCTCGCCCAGGCCTGGAAGCCGCCCATTTGGGACAGGTTCTAGTGGTAGCTGGCATGTGCTGGCAGAGAAATACTTAACCCAATCAGGAACATAATTGCATATTTTTTCATCTGCTTTTCATTTGATGCATATATTCTCTTTAGTTAAACTGTTTTCCTTCTCGCCAGTTCCAGCCCACTGGAGTGCGGATGAGAGTGATGTGTTTTTTTGTGTATGAAATCAAAGCAAAAGCCCATTGTAAAATGCATCAGCATTACCATTCTGGGGCCAAACAAAGAAATATGTGTCAGGCTGCACAGCCATCACAATGCTCAGTGCATAATGAATACTAAAACAATACATTAAGTCTTTAAAATCAGAGAGATACAGAGTAGATATTTGGACAGTGTTGTGTTGGTGTCACACTGCAGAACACTGGGTTTGAAATGAAACAATGTTTTGTGTTTGAAGGTGTTCATGTCCATATTGGGTGAGTAGGACTACTGATTTTAGAACAATGCAGCAGGACAGTGAAGCTCATCATACAGACAGAAAACAAAGGAGTTTTTAGGACCAAAGAGTGGACATTTTCCCCAAGCAGGTGGCTACTGGCTACAGCACAGCATCACCAGGGAGGTTACCTGCTCAGACTGGTCTCCCCTTTAAAACGTCTATATAGGGCTTTTGTACAGCAGCAAAATACAACTCATATGTATGTTTTTTTGACTGTCCTCCACCGCCATCTTGCTGATGTAGTAATGGCCGATGGCAATTCAGAATTCAAATGGTTGATGTCACATTTGGGGTGGGGAGGAGGGAAGGCAGAACAAACAGCAGACTGTCACCCAGGAGAACAGGGTTCGTGTCCCATGTGACAAAAGTAAACGACTTTTAACGTAACTTAAGTTTTTTACGTAACTTCTGTGGCTCACGTCACCTTCGTAACTACTTCACTTCCAGCATTTACGTACATGTATTTCCTGTTTAAATTGTCTATTATAACGCCTAACCAGGAAGTTTTTTTTCCTAAACCTAGGTCAGTGGTTTTGTAGCCTAAATTCACAGAAACTGCAGCCTTTTTTACAACCACGGACATTACATGTATAATGACATGTTTGCTACTATTGGAACGCCCCACTCTGTACCGGTAGCCGCGGTCAATTCTGTCGTTTAGGTTGGACATTTTGTTGCTCTGCTGGTATATGCATAATAAAGCCTTCTATAAAATAACTTTTAACCAGATATTATATATAGTTACTGGGTTGTTGTTTTTATTTTCAATCTAGTCTGATATTAGGCTAAACACGAGACCAGACTGTAATACCAACTTTTACCACTATGCGTCGCCCTTGACTCAGCAGCCACTCCCGAGAGGAACATAATGAGAATGTAGCGACTCAAGTCCGCTTGGGGAAGTTAACGCACCTCTAAGCTGGTTTGCCAGTCACCAACAAACAGAAAGAGAAGCAGCAAAGCATGAGGCTCACCTCTATTGTCCAAATGTCCCCATTTTGGCACAGTTTTAGATTTTCTTTGAGACAAACTCCTTGGGCCATGTCTCATCTCGCCACCCCAAAATACCCATGAACCTTCTAATAAACAAACACAATGTACACTGTGCGCATCACCACTTGGTCATTAGGCCGGTCACAGTAATTATAATTTTGAGCTCATGCCCATATATCGTACAGTATTGCCTATTGTGTTTGTATTTGTAAACATTCGAATGTTCCCATATTTATCCAAGATGATGCCAAAATAAACGCAAAGGTTTTCCCCAATTATTTTCAGTGATGCAGTGCCTGAGCGTTTTTAAAGTAAAGTACAACAAACAAAACTATTCAGAGGTTAACAAAGGTCCTAATAACTAAGGAACTCGACTGGCAACATGTTGCCTGTTTAGAAAGTTTACATTTTTGTTTTGTGTGGTTTCATTTTATTATCCTATATGGACATTTTGTTTTATATTCCAATTCCAATGTCTGAATATTTTTAAGGAGTAAAAGTTAATTGCACTTGAAAGGGCATACTTGCATTATTACGTTATGATATTATCATTAGATCCGTAGCATAAAGTGGTCTTAAAATAACATTAATATTGTTTATCAGAATTATTTCTGGAATAAACATATCATCCAATAAAAATTAGTTGTCGTGACAGGCCTAAGAATAATCAAAACCTTCAGTTTGAATGTAATAAAATGTGATTTTATAACGTGCTTGGTATAACAGACTCCATAACATAGTTAGCAATTATGATATGTAACTTTCAGTGTAAATGCTCCACACGCTCTACAGGCTAAGCAGTAGAGGTGTGAATCAGCGTATTGATTCTATCCCGATACTTGAGTCACAATACAATATTATTGCGAATTAACTGTTTAACTGCATTTTGTGTCCAGAGTAAAACCCACAGACTGACCAACAAATATTCAGTCAAACTATACTGAACTGATATCAAAGATGTATGGACGACAACAACTGCAGCATTTTATCAAACTTTCCTCAACTTGAACCTTCACTACTCTGAATTTTTTGGAATGAAACATAAAAAAAACGAACTTTGCCCTGATATTTCGACAACTTCCCGACACTATACCCTGATGCACATGGTGCCTATAGATTCCTTAGATCTTATAGTTTCATATGATACCAGTATCTCCAGTATATTCCTAAAAGTGAAAAAAAACACTGACGGCCCGCCGACGCTAAATATAAATACAAAATATTGCGATAGTGTGCTGTATCGATTTCTTTCCCCCACCTCTACTAAGCTGATCTGTAAAGTGACTGTATGATGGCATTTCAGAGTTTCAAAGTAATGAAGGAAGCAATGTTTTTCAGTTATATGCACTTGCACAATGATTGTGAAACATATTTTTTTAAATGTTAGCTAAGATTTGTATGACTATGATAAGAACTAAAGCCAATAATGTGGATCTAATCTTATAAATTGTTATGGAATTTATGCACATTTCTCTGCATAAAATCTCATCAGAGGAAATGTAGAGCACTGTTGGTTTATGTGTAATTATTCATTCATTACATCGCCGGCTTGAAGACAGGAGAGCCATCATGTACTGTGTTCTCATCGAATCTCTTCCCCTCTTCCAGGGCATCACATGTGCACGTCAGACCGTCAATCAAACATGACAGCTATTTACACTCACTGGGTGAGATGAAAGATTCTGGCTCTATCACTCAGGCCCTCGTTCACCTAAGAGAATGGGAAAGAAGACAGACAAAGCAGGAAAAAGGCCTGTAAATTTTATATTCTGGGCTGTCTCGGATGCTTTCCTATGGCAGGCACACCGACGTGCACACAAACTCACAGCAGCTATGTGTGTGTGTGTGTGTGTGTGTGTGTGTGTGTGAGCATGTTCAGAGTTACAGCAGAAATACACACACACACACACACACTGTTACTAATACTGCGGCGCGGGCCTTTGATGTTCAAGGTGCTGTATCTGTTGTGCATGTCTGTCCTCTCAAATCATTCCCAGCACTGGGAGTAAAACATGGAAACAAAGGCAAACAACATATTCAAAAGTGTCAAACGACACATCTGGCGTTTCATGTTAGCTGGATTACGGTGACATGGAAGCGGCTTCAGTCAGTTAAGATGCAGGACGGGCTAATTGACACTGGCTGCTGCAGGAGGCGAGAGGTTAGAGAGGCAGGGAGTATCCATCACTGTCACCAACTGTCCCCCAGCACAAACTAACTCTAATTACACTGTGGGTAAATAGTTAAAGGTTTCACATTCACTGTTAGAAAGAAGGATAATGATGTTAAACTGAAAATGTATCAATTCAGATCAGTCGTTTAAAGTCATTCATGAACATTCTCTGGAGATTCTAATGTGACAGTTTGCTGCTTTTGCCGTTATCTATTATTGTAAATTGAATACCTAAACATGAATTAATTGGGCTCATGCAGCTTGGGATTGACATTTTACACTATTTTTGACATTTTTTTTAGACTGAATTAATCAAGAGATTAATCAACGCATGAATCAAAAATTAAAATAATCATTATTAACTGCCCTTTTTTCACTTCATCCACATCTTCTCATGTCACCAATCAGCACCTCAGACCAGAGAACTAATGTGTGAAAAACATATTGTATAAAAGAAGTGGACGTAGTTTCCTGGTCTGAGAAGTTAAGCCAATGTGGAGTATAGTATATGTGCATTCTTTCTAATGATCAGCAGAGGGCGACTCCACTGGCAACAGCAAAAAGTCAAATTGTATAGGAGTCTATGAGAAAATGACCTTACTTCTTACTTGATTCATTACTTCAGTAAACATTTCCCTAATGAGTTTATGGTCTCAATCGTTAGTTTCAAGTTTATTCAACAAAGCGTGATGTTTATTTAGTACATTATGGTCTCATTTAGAGTAAAATAGATGATAAAGCAGGGTTTGCTTTAGGGTGGGGCTACCTTATTATTGGTAAATTGGTGCTATGACAACCAGTCAATTAGGATAGAGGCATAGCAATGCATACTCATGGCAGCGTGTACATTTAAGTACCTGTGAACTTGGTTTTGGGTGTTCACTGTGAAGAACTTTGACCTGTTCACTGTGTGTTTTAAATTCATCAAAGTTAATTGTAGCATTTTGGTGACCTTAAAATGTTTTGTTCATCATTTGGTTGTATCTAAAAGACAAATATAAATAAAAAATGTATATCACAGTTAACATGAATTACTAATGTACTTTGCCAACCAAGTTAAGATAAGATAAAATGACAGATAATAAGATAGAACTGTATTAATCCCGAAGGGATTTAACTAATAACTAAGCGTTAACTAATAACTTAGCGACACGCTTTCATATAAATATGGTCACTTCTGGCTCTAAAAAAACAAGATGGCAGCAGCCGAATTGCCAAAGTCAAGGTTTCGAAACAGTAATCCAGAAACCAATTGGAAATAGTGGCTACCTCCACTATTTATATAGTCTATCATAGTTAGTTTAATATAGTAATAGTTAGTTTTAATATAGTAATATAGTTAAATCCATTCCTTACATTTTTCTTTGTGGTTTTGGTTTTGGAAAAGCAGTAAATAGTTGGAAAGGTCCAAGTTCTCACAGCAGTGCAGGTAAATAAAGGCCAGTGTTTGAAAAATGTAAATTTTCCTGAATATTTAAAGCACTCACCGACCTGCATGAACTTCCTTCTCTTTAAACGGTGTTTGTTTAAACACAATGACAAAAAGATGCCTGTGATTGTAAAAAACATAACCATTGACTCCATCAGTGCTTGTCATTCATACGAGACGGAGCTGATCAGTGACTCCCTGCTAAAGGACAGCTGTGACTTTCAGCTCCAGTGATAACTGCTCAGTTCTGTGTGAAACAACACAAAGGCATCCGTCTCGTCTGCGTGCCAACGGCGGCTTCAGAAATGATAATGAAATGTCTGTGAAAGGTGTGGAAGGAAAACAACTCAGTGGGTTTTATAAATCACTTCAGAAAATGATAATAGACGCTGAAATAAATTTGACAATTATTGGCTGAGGGGAAACTTTTCAAATAAACAGGTTTATGGTAAGTCATATCACTTGGCAGTTGATCATCATGATCACGCCTGGATTGTCCCAGAAGGTGGCATATTTATTAGTATGCAACAGATGGGGAGCATGCGTTTTCCTTGCTATGGCTCGTGAAATTGGTCTTTTGGTAGCAGTATAAATATGATGAACTGTAGCCTATAACAGGCACTGGATCCCACACAAGGACAAAATGTCCAAATGAGCAGCAAAAGTCATGTTGTAGCTGCTTCACAACGGTGCCATCAATGATTGATCTACACCCCGCTGAGCCACTACAGGAAACAAAGTATAGAGCCTATAATTTAGTCGGAAAACAATGCATGAGACCGTCGGCTTGTGCATCCATTTCGGCACAAGCATTCCCCGGTGCAGATAGATCATTAAACTACCAGGCGCTTTGCAATATGGTGTAGTCAATGTCACTGAAAAGATGGGACAATAAAGTGAGGTAGGGGGTTGCAACAGCAGGGAGAGAGCATGGAGATGTATTAATGTCACATAGGCTTTAGCCTGCCTCCTTAAGCCCTGCAAAGAGTCACCAAAGCCAATTTCCATTATCATATTGATTGAAATAGTTCATCATAGTGTAATTTTAGGTTTATCGCCACCCGGTTGGGAATAAGACCAAAGCATTATCCAACAAAAGCTATTGTTCCAGGGGACGTTTCGCTGTTCCAGTTCATTGATGGAGTTGATTAAGTTTAAATGAAGCAGACACTGGATAAAAGTGAGGGTATTGACCAGCGAGCAGTGTGCCGCGCTTGAAAAAGCCTGATACACGCGGAAAAGCAAGATTTGCTAAATGCTCTAATCTTCAATCAAATCTAACATCAATACAGACAAAGTTTGGTAATGAGAGATTCAATGAAGCATGCAGTAGAGAGAATTAATCCCCCTCGCCTAAACTGAGTTCAACTTTGAAGCTTGCTCCTCAGGATAGATAGTTATCTAAATGCTAAATAAGAAACGTATTGTACTTTTCACAGCATACTAATCATTTGTTCATTTTGTCTCCATTATTTGTTCTCTCACACATCCCGCTTGTTGATCTGGTGATTAGATCAACCTTGGATAGTGGAGGAGAATGGAATAATGAGGCTGCTGGGGAGATTTGATGCACAGCAGCATGTAACGTTCAGGCCTGTGGGGACGCGGACACAACGGACTGTTACAGAGGGAAATCATAAAGTGTAGCTACAGAGATGACTTGACACTGGTCAACAGGTTATGAGGAAATAATTCAGAAAGTTCGGGGAGTGTTGTTAGTGGTTTACCAAGTGCAAGAACACAAATTCTTAATTTAGAGAAGCTCACGTTCTTATTTGAGGAAATTGACAATTAAGTGCTTGTTATTCTCTAATGTGTTAAAGCTCATTCTCACATACTAGAGCAGAGGTCTGTGACCTTTCTGGCTAATTATTCTCAGTCAGGAATGTTTGGAGACAGAAAGAAAAATACATCAAATAATAATTTGTGTCTGATATTTTTCCACAAAAAATGTTCAGTTAATAAGTTAACATTTAAAAAGAAAACAGATTCTGCTTCTACATCATTAAGAGATCTATAAACTGTAAACATTAAAAGAATTTTAATGTGAAAAGTTTAACTACTGTGCAGATGATGTCAGTCCAGAGGCTTCCACATCACACATGTTTAAATAGCATATTGGAGCACAATTAGCTCAAACTAGTTATGATGTCTCAAGCTTATACTCAATAAAGGGCCAAAGAATATTAGATATATAATTATTTTGATAATTGATCATAAAAAGTTAATTTTCATGCAAAAAAATGGCCAAAAAAATGCTGTTTTTACCTCGAATATGAAGATTTCTTTGAATTTCCTTTCCACCTCCAATCAGCTTGTGGCCCTTTAGACTTATCTTGAGACCTGCTGGGGGTCTCGACCCCTATATTGGGAACCAGTGAACCCGAACAGAAGGCTCTGTAGGAAGATCTGGCCCCTGATCATTCAGAGTGAACAGGCCTGAGAAAGTGTTGTATATCACAGTGTTTAATGATTAAATATGTCTTTACCTTCGGCTCATCTCGAGTCGTGATTCAGTCTGAAGCTCCTCCACCTAATCCATCAACACGTCCGCGCGCTGAATCCTCAATAATTGGCAACATGCATTCTCATAACTTGATGCCACTAACTTTATAAACTATCGCGATTTTCTTCGGATTGGTAAGTATCAACTAGGACTGACTCAGTAACGGGCCTGAAACATCTTTAAACTTTTAACCTACTTTACGCCACGTCTGTAAAATCCCGCTATTTTTCTGATATTTACCTGGATTTCCTGGATTTACATGACGTCATGATCAAAATAAGTGTCACGTGACTCACGTGTTACGTCTGTCTGTCTGTCTGTCTATATATCGATGTTTGTAAGGTTTATTAATGTCAACATGGTGCACATGACTCTTCAAAAGTTATTTCACATTTATCTAACATATTTCTTCATTGAGCAATAACAGGAACAGTGCGACCTGAAAAGTTATAATTATATTTATTTACTTATTTATTCATGTGTTTGACGTTTCTAAGGATTTGTTAACATGGTGTACTTGACTCTAGAAACTTTAGAACTTTTATTTATTTATTCATGCATTTATTATGATTATTTACTTACTTCTGCATTGAAACAGTGTAACGTGAAAAGTTATTTTGCATTTAACTTTAGAATCTAACAGGAATTAACATAATTGTGTTTGAATATTTGTATTTTATTTGTTTGTTTTTATTTCAGCATATGGAGCAATAAGCTACCTAAAGCCTTCCTAAAATGGTTAAATAACCACCAGTAGAGAACTATACACATTTAATCCGTTTTATAAATTATATTCAATTTAATCGTTTATGTTTTAAGCACTACAATGAATGATAATGGTCGTTCTTTGCATGTCCCATCTTAATGCAGGCTTGTCCCGGGTCCAGCTGCAGGATGGAGCTGTGTGTAGGGTGAGATAGCTGCTGTGGGCCTGTGCACAGTGAAGGTGAGTGAGTGCTGCTGACATGCAGCCTGGTAGCACATTACAGGTGACAACTCCCTGCACTTGAAGTAAACGCTACACATGCCTTGTAAGGTCTTTTCTTCTTTACAGAGGCTTCCTGCTGGCTACGCCCAAATCCACTGTGCGTCACTACATGAAGACAGACTTTTGGGGGGTTTAATTTCTATTTTAGAAATAAATCAGACATGTGTACCAAATCCGTCAATGTTTATCACACTATTTTTCACATTTGTGCCTATACCCTTGAAACATCTAAATAAAGATTCCCACCCATTGGGTCTTAAGCGGACCAGAGTTGGTATCAGTTCATCTTAACTTCCACTATTTATTTCCACATGCCACCTCATTATTTGCATTTACTTTTTGCACAATGACGGTAAGTGTTGTCAACCGCGCTGAGTGGATTTTTCAACCCTCTTTTTTTTTTTTTTTCATTGTTGAGATATGAGCTGTGGGACATGAAGTGTGAGCCGTGTGTTGTCAGAATCCCATCTAATCTGCATGTTTGTTTCTTAAACAGGGCATGTTCACTTATCCCCCCTTCTTTTTCTGCAAATCGACAGGAGATGCAACCCGGGAGAAGTGCAATAAAACAAACTCTTGCTCTCAAAGGTGTGCGCGTCTTTGTACCGGCGCGTTTTGCCTGTTAGCTGCACATCCTCTTGTCTTTTCATCTGTCAGTTATTCCCCCTCATGTTTTGTCATTTGCTCTGTATATTCATTTGTCGCCTTGCTATTTTTTTCTATGCCTGCGTACACCCGCGGTTGTAATTAAATTTCTCCCTCAAACGCGACAAAGGCAAAGATTTTTTTGTTTTTTTGTTCTGGGATCTGTTTGATTACTGATGTGATGTTGAGACAATCTGTGCAGCTCCTGCAGACTGGCGCGTCCTGAGAGCAAGGCGGGGATGTGAGCTTTCAGTAGCCACAGCTGATTCAAATAGAGAGAGAGGAAAGGGGGCCTTAAAGGAGGTCTGGAAGTCAGATTGAAAACTGCATCTCACTGTCCTTCACCCTATAAAAAGAAGGGAAATCCATCCTGTAAAGTGAGACTTCATTCCAGGAATATTGCACCAAAAAAAACACAATAAACTGAACAAGAGCGGCTTGAAATTATGCGAAAGGGCAAACAAATAAATTTAATTATCATGCCGAATTTTTATTTGCTCAAATTAATGTCATGCTGTTTAATATTTTTTGTTGCATTTATTTCACTGTTATTGTTTTTTTTAAATACATTTCAGTGTAGCCACTTTGTGCAGTGTAGTTCCTGGCTCTCAGAACGAAATGAGCAGCGCCCCCTGCCGTCCGACAGTGGAACTGCACCCGCATATAAAGCTCATGGGCCCAGTGGTTAGTAAACACTTTTTTAATCCCATAGAGCCGTTTCACACCCCTCTAAGTGATTACTGGATACAATCACAAGCGTAAATATTCGCTTTTTGTGTGAATGATTGTGGGATTTAAAGCACATGCTTATATTTTTGTGTAACAGGGAGGTGGCAGAAAGATGGACAGATTATGAGTGTGGATGAGAATCCATATTAAAGCGGTTCCAGCAGCCCGGGTGTAATATGACGGATCACTACAGACACTTAGACCCAAAAACAGACATGTTAAGAATTTTTTTTTCTCGTCAATTTATTCTTTGGCTCTACCCGAAATCCTGCCTGACTCGTCATTTCTGGCTCATATTCTACATTTCTCCCCTCATCCAAATCAAAAAGCCTCTGTGTGCTCGTATACGGCTTGTCAAGCCTCCAGTTTAGTGATGTAAAAAAAAAAGGGAGAAAAAAAGGAGGTCAGCCTGAGCCCGGCGGGATGCAGGGCAGCTGCTCCCTGACCAGTTCCCCCGTCACACCTACTGCAGCTCGTTTCTAAAGGCATTCACTTGGCGAGTAATTAATAGGAAATAATGATGTTGCCGAAGGTGCGGCATCGCTACCGAGCACGTCAGGACTAGGCATATTGTTGGCTGCATTATTAATCTGCTTACTGTAAATGACACATTGATGCTCAGCCTGTTTGTACAGTAAGTGATGGAGGCGCCTCAGCTGAAGCAAAGTAGGGTCAGAATCTCCCATTTGATGTTAATTTCACATATCACAATGCTATATTTCACGTGTTTTCTGAAAATTCAATGAATAAATAGTCTATATGAAATAACACCTTGATGAAGCCTATTTTATATACTCCTGTGTGAGTGAAACACTTGACAAATGAAGTATTTTCCGATTTTATTATGACTGAAATTATAGAGAAAATGTACAGAAATATTTCCAGCTACTGTTTACATGCATGCACACAAATACAGAGTAATGCGATTACAGTGACAATAGTTTGAACTACACTGGGTTATTCCATAAAAATATTTATAATCAGATTTTTGGAAATGATTAAGGGGTGTTTGTTATTATCAATTGTATCAGTTATGAGGATATCTTGAATATAGCCTATCACAATATGATGTCATAACGATACGATTCTATCAAAAAATAAGGGCAAAAAAAATTATAGCTATAACTTTAATTATTTCAAATGTGAAAATATTGCATGTTTGGGGTGCATTCTGGCATAAAAAAATAAAATTGTACCCATCAGATCAGGCTATGAGCTATTTTATTTAGAAAATACATTTCCATGCACCATCAGCACACAGTCATTTATTTAAAAAAAACACACTATTTCCTCTTCTTCCAGAAAGAAAAAAAGCCTCTGACTCAGGTAATTAAAGCAGATAATGTAATCGCACCATAACGCACTTGTCTGCCCAATTAGCTGAAACAATTATTACAACTTTGACTTTAATTACATCTCAATTTGAAGCCTTGCGCTGGTCTATAATTCAGTGATTAAAACCCTCTTTGCCCCAGTGCCTTTAGGGCAGCACATGATTAGGACCTGTCAGCTGCTGGAGTGAACGGAGTCAGCCATGCGTGTTGTGCAACATGACCCGCTGTTGTTAAACCTTGTCAACATATTAACCTGAATTCCCCAGTCATTATAAACTGAATTGCCTACATAAGAAGAAAAAAATGTACACATATGTGTGTGTAATTGAAAAATGAATTAATAAAATGTCTATTTTCAACACAGAGCGTGACGTCACATAATGTCCCAAGGCCTAGTTCAGACAAAAGAGACATGGATAAAAACTATTGAAAGACATGAACTACATCTGTTTAATAATTATATGCATTTTATTTTGGTAAAATATGGAATAAAGCCAGTCAGACATGAGTCATAACTATTAAATTATGTTGCTAAAATAATCCTGGGATGAGTCATAGGATCATTACATACAGACAAACAAAAATAAAAAGGTTTGACAAGAGGAAAAATAGTGTTTTGGGAGGGCCAAAAGGTTCATCTGAAGCACATTTGATCCTTGTCAAAAAATATTGATTCATGTTCTTTCAAGAGACAGTTGATGTCTTCCTTAATTTCTGACTGGCCATCTGGACTGACTGATGAGGGGAGACTCCTGTGTTCTTTGTAGGTTAGGAGCTAATATGTCCACAACCTAAGAGGTCAATTATTAAAATTATATTTTCCCATTAAATTAAGATTTGACACAAGATTTCCCTGAAAATGATGATTTGTAAAAGATGATCAGTGATGTTTATGTGTAATGCGATGCAGATTCTGCAGGTGCTTAAGTTTGCAGGAGTGGTCGAGCCCTGGATGCAGACTGGGCCTTAGGTTTTTATGAATTTCCCCTCAGCCACAATCAGTGCAACCGAGTTTCCTTTGGTGTATCCAGAGGTGAATAATTTATAGGAGGATAAAAGCGTTTGTGGTAGAGAGCTAGACAGTCAGACAGTAGAAGGAGGCTGGCTGGCTGGCTGGCTGGGAATCCCCCCCACCACCACCACCACCACCGCCCCTCTCAACCCTCTCCCACCCCGCCCCAACTGAGCTCGCCCCTCGCCGTGTGGTGGCCTTGCACGATACCTCCTCGGACGGCTGCTTGAAGTGCAAATCTGTGTTCCAACTTGTTCCCGGTGTCTGTCAGCATGTTTTCCTCTTGTCAGCAGCGATTGAGTGTGGGCCTGTGTCACCCTTGTACCACCGCTGTAACAGGATCATTGACAGGCCAGTGACACTGCCCAACCAGATAATGGAAACCTATTGATTTTTCTGCTTTTTTTTCCTTTTTCACACAGGCAGTTTGTGGCACTTCTGAATAACTGGCAGAAGGGCAGGTCATGATCAATGGTCCTGATCTCTGGTTGCCACAGACTGACACGGACAGGACTAGCTGACGAAAAAAGTCCTATTAGTTAGTGCACACTTCCTCAGAATGCAGTCAAACTCTTAATTATCCAAATGAAAAAACTTGGAATAGAAACCAAACTTCATTAGCTGATAAACAAACGCATGAAATAAAAAAAGCCAAGGTTTTCAAGTGTTTCCCTTCATTTTAATTTGCTAAATCAATAGCAAATGTTACTAGTTAATAAAATGCAGGTTTTTTGTGTTGTGCATGCAGGGGTTTGCAGTTTTAATGGAGCATTCTCCAGAGAGGAGGCCCCTTTGATACCCATGGCAATGATAAGCATGCATTGGCTGCCTACCATTGGACCCCCATGGCAGATGGCGAGTGTGGGTCCTGCAACAACACATTTCTTTATGTCAGCCGTGTCCCTCTCCCTCTCTCTCTCTCCCTCTCTCCAGCCAGTGGAATAATGAAAAGCCCAATTCTGGTCATGGCTAACTCAATCTCATTATAATCTCTCCTTTTTTATTCATTCGGCCCCTTGGGATGCTGTCTGCCAGCGATGTGGCTTTCAACCTCCAGAGAGAACATCTTTTGAAACAGCCAGGAGACCTAATGAAGTCACAGAGTGGCACAATTATTTCCCAAAGAAGGAGCATTAATGTACTTCAAAATTCCCTCCGGAGAAGCATGATGACAATTGGTTTGTACAGCTTTGATCGCTGCTTTAAATACTGCCCAAGATAAACTGCAGGGTTAGCCCCCTTTGCCACTGGTAAGTAGAAAACCCAGGAGTGGCTATCAAGCACTGGATACATCAAATACTCAGCCGCTAACGCTAAAAACTGGAGTTTAAAATAGCACATAGCCTTAAAATTACTTCCTGTTGGGAATAATGGTGCAACTTCACACTGGAATCTGTATGTTTCATCCCAAATGAATTGCAACAATTAAAATAGGCCTGGGTGTTGTGGACAGTTGGTGGTCCATCATGACTCCAGCTGCTGTTAAAAGTTGTGTCTGTGCTCTGCAATAAATGTAGGAACAAAGTGTTTTATTAAAGTGGCTGTACACGGAATTCAGAGTATATTGATTAGCTGCACATATATCTCAACATGGTGGTGGCTGAGCTGGCAGCTAGCAGCTAATGGTCCTAATGCCACACCGAAAAACAGCAAGAAAGAGGACAGAGCAACAGTGTAACCTGAGGGGGAACTGGTGGGTGGCTATAACGCTTCCACCACACTGGCATGGGTCGGGAAGGTGTAATCAGCAATTACACTGCTCTCATACGGCGATTGAGTGGTCAGACGACGATAAGAATTGTTGTTTGATGTTGACAAAGAACAAAGAAGGCCGGATGGAGACACAGAGGGAGTAACTTCTGTCTTTACGCAACCTTTACAAAAGGGCAGAAAAATCTAAACATTTCTTTGTATCTGTGAAATGAATGAAGATAACACTGCCTTTTAAGAAAATTACACTAGCCTATCAACGTTACAAATAGGTCTAAATGGCAACGGAATGTCTTTTTTAGAGGATAAGGTGCCGGGCCATACACATACATAGGCTATGACCAACAAGATCCCCAACCTAAATGACAGAATTGGCAGTTTGTCACTACCCATAACGACACATATGATCGTTTGCGGCTCGCGGCACAGCGGATCATTCTAAAAATAGCGCACACGTCTATACGTATGGTTCGTTGTTGTATAAAGCTGCAGGTCCTGTGAATTTAGGCTACAAAACCACTGACCTGGGTTTGGGGCAAAAAACTACCTGGTATGGCGTTATAAAAAGACGATTTAAACAATAAATAAATGTACATATTCTGAGGTCTGCCCAAACGGTCAGCTCCTTTAAATCAGGACTAAAAACACTATTGTTTACTGCAGCGTACTCTTAGCTTTAACACTTATCTGCTGGACTCTACTGCCCTTACTTTTTAACGACGCAATGTTTGACTTGTGCTTTTTATTATTTTATCTATTTTCTTATCCTGCTGTATCTTATTTTATCTTATTTGTATTTTTATTTCTATTTCCCTGTTTTAATTGACTATTTTCAATTGTATCTTGTTTTAATGTTTATGTAAAGCACTTTGAATTACCTTGTGTTGAATTGTGTTATACAAATAAACTTGCCTTGCCTTACATAAATGCCAGAAGTGAAGTAGTTACTATTGAAGTAGAGGGGGACGTGAGCCACAGAAGCGATGTAAAAAAGTTGTGTAAAAAGTTATTTATTTTTGTTGTCACATGGGACACGAACCCCGTTCTCCTGGGTGAAAGTCCGTCATTTGTTTAAACTTGCTGCCTGTACAAACACCTTAAATTAACTTTTTTGAGGGGAAACAAGTCTCGCTATGACCCACATTTTGGCTGACTAAAACTGAAGAATGTAAAAATCACTTAAGGACTACAGCAATGACACATAAAAAAAATGTTTATATGTTGAAAAATGTTGCATGTAATTTCTTTTCAAAGCAACAGAGAATGCAAAGACAAGATAATACTCAAACTTGGAAACTTTTAGTAAACATTTTGAATTTGATGCATTCTGCAGTAAATAGCTGTTTACTCCTATATTACTGTTCGGAATCTCATGTACAGCCCCTTTATAAAGCTTTCCATTCAAATGATTCATGTCATGTTAAACTCAATTTAGCCGTCCTCACAAATGTAGACAGGGAAGTAGAGTAAGAGCAGCAAGTAATAGATTACATGTTTTTATTTTGCCAGGACCTTTGCAGTATCATTACTGCAGTTCACCTCCCACACATTATGTCACTCAAATCGTGTCACCAGTATTCAGAATTTGGCTTTTCACAATGGTGTTAAAGAAGGTATGTCCCAATACATATTATGTCAAATGTATTTTGCCAAAAATACCAGGATATCCTACTACATCCAGTTACATTTTGCACTTTGCAAGCCATGCTTTTCTGGCTCTTCTGACCCACAATCCTCTGCACAGCATATATAACAGAGAGGTACAAAGTGGACAAAGTAGTATTTCCAAATACACATATAGTACATACTTTGTGAGTGCAACAACAGTATATACAAAAGGTAAAAAGCAAAAGTAAGCAATTTCCAATGCAGCTTCTGCAGCCCAAATCATGAAATCCATCACTTCCAACAAGTCCAAGAACACGACCACATATGATGTTTGTTACTACTCTCAAATACCATACCACAGGAGCGTTTCCAAAATTAGTGTCCTTACTGGTGGAAGGAAATCAACATCTCCTTATACCTAAACGTAATGGTCACTGTTGTTAAACGTCTGTTTTATTACATTTAGGCTACAAAATGACTTCCCTAAGGTTAGGGCAAAGACCACATGGTTAAGCATTATAAAAGACAGTAAAATAAATGTTAACGTTATTCATATGAATAAAATTAGTTTGGTAAGAGTTTCAAGAGTTTCTCCACAAAGAATCATGCAAAAGCACCACTTTAAATATTGTGTTTACCAGAGATGTATTCATAAGATTCTTGGGGGGAAAAAGCATTAAAAATGATTCATTGACTAGAGAAATCGTTGTCGAGACACAGCCCCAGTCGTTACCGTGTTTGAACTTAGTTGAGTCAGAACTGTTTAATCCATGAGTGACTGAAGGCAACACAATGATAATTTATTCACATTCATTCATCCATAACCACTTATAATTATTCTAATACAGATATAGCAGACCTACACATAAAATGGATAAACACTGAGATCTTACATTGGAACAACTATAGATTTTTCTGTTCTGTCATACCATCTATTATCCAATATCTACATCCCATTGTTAATATAACTTAACACTGCTTCACTAATAAATGCTTTAGCATATCTGGCTGACTAGGAATAATTTACTTAATTGATTTAAACTTAGTGACACTTTCATACCATGCAAGTTTATTATTAATGTCACTGATTTCTATAGAAACATTTATCTACAAAAAGCTGCATTAGAATTTGACCAATACTAAACTATCAAGCCTGAGAAGGGAAGTAAGGTTTACTTTATAGAAATGTTTTAATATTCAACAACTCGTACGTTAGGGATCGCTACATGTCCACAATTTTAAAAAGTTAAATATTTCAAGGAAAAATAGATTCATGAATACATAAAATTACATTTGGTTATTAAAGCTAAATATTTTTCTGATTTAGGCAAGTCACATTGTTTTTACATTACAGTCGTTGGCTTTTAAAGCAGTAGTATAGGGAAAACTGTCATGGGACAGGCATTGCTTAAATAAACATATATATTAATATTAATTTAATACAGATGCTACAGTATATAATAACATTTTTCTTCGCAATACTGAACTTTAAAGATGCTGTACACTACATTCAGAACGAAATTCAGTCTGGACTGGGATTGCCTCCACGCCGCTCTGAGTGGCAAACAGTGCTTGACGTGCTAATGGTGCTAACAGCGCTAACAGTGCTGACAGTACTAACACCGACAACAATGATTTAATGAGGGTTAACTTACACTCACAGGGCCACCTCACCATGGGCCAAACAGTGTTACTTACGATGCTAACAGCGCTACGAGTTCTGACAAAGCTAACAATGGTACTGGGGGTTAGCTCACACACACTAGGTCGAACTAGCCATACTGCAACCATGGATTGAGACTAGGGATGGGAATAATTAATTGATGATCGATTAATGGTCATTAAGAATTTGGTCGATCTCTTGGAATTTTATCGATGTGTGTTTTTATTCTACGGTTCTACGGCCGTACATGAATAAGCAAATGAGCTGAGAATTAAGTTGGAAAAAGCTACAATTTGCAAACTGAAAGTTGCAATAACAATTATAAAACACACAGAAATACAGTATTAATTTGAGCAAAACTAGCTTACTCAAACCTTCCTTGACAACACTTCCTTGAATGTATCAAACATTCCTTTTTCGTCCTTTCGAAATAAAAGCGTCCATTATCAAAATAGGCATTGCATAGTATATGTACATGTATGCATTTTTTTAGACATACTGCAATCAATTGATTGTTAACATAATAGATGCTTGAGTTGGCAGGTTTCTTCCAAACACCCATCCCTATCAAGTACATATTATATTTACGTAACCAGTGGGACATGAGCACTGGGAGGCTGCAACCAAAACAAAGAACAGAGAATCAGTGACTTCATTCTCTGTTTCGGACGCCATTATACCAATTTAACACCTTTACAAAAAATAGTTGTTTACTGCTGATGTTCTGAATGTCGTGTACCCCAGCTTTAAACAAAAACAAAAAAAATATCAAAATCGTGAAGTGATTTATGCCTTTGGCTATTGACTCTCCCACATACTGTAGGTGCTAAGAAGACAGTCATCGAAGACTCTCTGTATGACAACAAGGTAAATGTCCTGGGCTGAAGCCAAAGTGCTATCCTCCACGTATTCTTTCTCATGTCAGAAACCAAAAGCAACCCATTACAGGTGAAAGCCTTCAGAAACACAGAGCTGCCACAATAAGACAAAGTCATTCTAGCAATATGTTGTTACAACTGGAAAGGTTTCCTGTTATAACTGAAGTTTTCTCATTACAAAAAGATGTTACCGTGGCTATAATGAGAGCCCGATTTCAGAACTTACACTGATGGCTGAAGGTTAAGTAGAAGTACAAAGACAGAACAAGCTGTCCCAACATAATACAGCATCTTGAATGTCACTTTGATTAAGAGAGATGCTCTCTCTGATGCAGGCACAGAGAGGTGAAATCCTACAAAGCCTCCACAAACTAATGACAGCCCTGTGTACACTGCTTAACAAGAGCACACATTTATTTTATGTTGCCTCGAAAAGAAAGTGCCACATGAACTTAATTGAAATGCTCATGCCTGAATATTTTTCCAATGTGACAATGCCAGTGCTCGTTTTAACTTTTGTTGTTATGACAAAAGTTTGTCGTAACAAAAAGGACTAACGTGTTGAGAATTTTTTCTATTTATAATGACAAAGGTTCTCTTTATGACATAAAAAGTTACAAGAAATTGGGATATTAGGGATTTTTTTCCCATTTTATAATGAAAAGGTTTTGTCATTATAACAAAATGCTTTGTAACAAGGCACTTTTCTTTATCATGACAAACATTAAGAACAATTTCTTTCCAACAATGGCAGTTCTGCACTGCACTGCACGCTGCTCATACTGACACTGTTGTGTCTAACATACAGCAGGCAATAAAGATAAATCCTATTAGTTGCATTAGCTAAGTTGATAAGGCAAAGCATAGCATTAAAATATCCTATTAAAAGTTTTTGCTAATATTCACCACATTGTTAATATACACTATTAAGTAGTCTGGATTAACTATTATTTATTACTATAAACAGTTGCAGGCCTAATCTAAAACAGGGCGTTGATTATATAAACAATGTTTAAATTCAGGCAACTGGAAGTGCTCAACTCTACTCAATCTGAATGCTCTGCAGACATACTTATTTGTATTTTGTGATGAAGACCCAAAACCTCTACCATCCCTGTCCCTGAGTTGGGTACACTGGTGTGCAGAAGGTGCCTCTGTAGATGCTTGATCCAATCCTCCTGGATAGACAGAGGACCCTGGAAGACAAGGTCACAGAATCTGCAAAAATAGAAGAAGAAGAAGAAGAAGAAGCTAGTCACTGCATGCACGGCCATCTTCTTCCATTGTGAAATGTGAGTTATTCTCTTTTGCACTGTTTGTTTTATTGTACTGATTGTAATGCAATCTCTCTAGCACCCAGTTACATATTCCATTTGTACATTGATTGGCCTTGTGGGGGATGGGGTTAAAATGTATTTGTGGAATAAGAGATGTATGTTTGTGGGAGAAGACGGCCTTTGCATTTTATTACTATAAGGGTCAATTGTAGAGTAGATCGTCTTGGAGCTGATGTTTAAATTGTTGAGCTAGTGAACTAAGAGAGAAAAAGGCAATGCTTCCGTGCTTACATTTGTAATATTTCAGCAATGGCATGCAATGTGGTTCATACTTCGGTGATTTGGGGAGCAAATCTGGAAAAGGGTTGACATGGTCTCACTATTAAATATGATCGGGGGACTCTATTCCACCTAGCAACAAGGTACTTGAATGGCAGTGAGAATGGCTGTGAACAAACCTCCGCACCCCCTTGATGAGAACACATCTCACCGGAAAACATGTTCTCCCCCATTATTGTCCTCTAACAATTACAAAACTCCCTCACACAGCCAGGGCAGGCCTACTTTGAACCAGAACTAGGTTCAAATTGGTGAAAATGGGGGTATCATGGACTTGAACTGGACAACCCCTTGAGACTGTCTCAAAATTCTGTCATTGTTCTCAAGTGGTCTCTCTGATACACAAATCAGATGGCAGTTGGTGGAAGATTGAAAGGTCAAGGACTAGAACAGGCCTACTTTGGCTCTGGTGACTTGAGGGCCTGCTTACAAATAAAGAAGCCATCAAAAGAGCAAGAGAACATGGGGTACAGTTGTGTCCATACTTGGCCAGACAAACAGAGAGTGAGAGTCATTTTCTCTGAGACCCTGGGTCTTTTCAATTATGACCCTAGGGTATCAGATTCAGTATGCTCATGGATTCCAGATCACCAATGGTGATCCAGACAGCAATGCTTTAATCAGGCAGAATTTATTCATTGATGGAAAAGCAGATCATCACAGAGGTACCACCACAAGGCAAAAGGCAGGCTGGGTTATACTCCCAACCACAAAGAGACACAATATGACCTCAAAGAGAATTAAAATGATCAGAACACAACTACAAATAGACTCAAAACAACAACAAAAAAGAGGCTAAACAACTATAGAGTTTGTGTCCGGCTCCAGTGAAGGAAAGGTGGTGGGGCCTTTTCCATGTATATGCTCAGGGACTCATTGTCTCATAATATGTCCATGCCTATATACAGACCACTTGTTTCTATGAAGCCAAAGTATGTGGGCCTACCACTGTTAAAGACCTGACTTCCCCACTGGATGAAGCATAGTATACAGTTGGCCTATGTGGACAAGGGTATGTAATTGCAGTCAGGTGTCATGGCACCTTCCAGCATAATGGGCATTGTGTCACAGTGTTCTGCCACCAGGTAGTCTGCCCCATCCACATTTAAACAGGTCTGCCAATAGTAATGTGGTTTTAAGCGCTTTCTGTGGGGAGTGAATGCTTGGAGCTGCCCAGTTGAAGCTATTCTTAAAGCTTGCTTAGGTGGCCCCAAATAAGGAATGACAACTGATCAGAGTATTAACTGCTGTGCTGGTTTATACCTCCTCACAAGAGCCTATGTATGAAATATGCAACTGGGTGGAGTGATCTCACTTCACTCCTCACTGAGAGAACCGTGGTTACAACCTTCATTTCTATGTACCTGCAGGTGAATGTGTATATTTCAGCATTCAAGGAGGGTAAAATCTTCTTCTTTAGCCCAGGCCTTGGCTTCTTGGGTTTATAATCATAGCCTAAAAAGACAAAACACTGCACTGCTTAATCTGAGGGATTGAATTAAGTTATCACTGACAAGAGGCATAAATAAATAATCACAAAACCAAACCATTACTCAATACTGATTTTACTATTCTAGTCAACATACATTCTGAGATATACTGTATGTTTTATGGCCTTATTCATCTATAGTGTTCAACACTGCATCATGCATTTATTCTTCTTAATTTGTTTCGTGGATTGTGCAACTTCATTTCTGCTATTTTGATTGCATGGCACAGGACAAACATATTGTACGTTAACACTTTTCATATCATAAGAAACTTACCTGGTTCTTCAAAAATGGCAATCCTCTTCCTGTGTGCAAAGGCTCCGAGGTGACCAATCCTGCAGAAGGTGCCGTTACACTCAATACCAATTTTCTTGGAATCAGATTGTCCTGAAAGATAGAGCATTAAGAAACAAGATTAGACTCATAGAATAGGGCAAATGGATCAAATGTTGAGGTTGAAATACTGTGAAAATGTGATTGGATGATTCTCTTATTACAGTTTAGCTGATATTGAGTCTCAAATCAAGAATACAGATACTGTATTATTTAAAGACAAAAGCATTGGAGGATAGTGTTTGAGTTCATGCAGTAATTTTATTATCATGCAAAACTGTTAGTCCCAGTGTGCTCTAAAGTCTTCTTCCACCTGCTTTCATTCTAAGCATCTGATTTGCACTCTCATGTTTGGAAAGTGTTACTGGTTAAGTTTAACACAATCTTGTGTCTTCAGGGGGGCTATTGTCACATTCACCGCCCCATGAGAGTCACGGAGGATTCATAAACTACACGTAAAAAAATCATGGACGTGTTAGTCCTATGACAGAAAAGTGTCACTGGATGTTAACCAGAATATATGTGAAGAGGTTATCAGAAAAGATATCTTAAAAATAAAAAGAACAAGATTTTTTTTACTTTTTACTGACTTGAGTCATTTCAGCAAAAAAAAAAAGCTACAGAAATATTGATGGAAAACTAGTTTCCATGTTGTTAAACTAATTTTTCAGTTCAGTTGTCTGACCTGCAGTTCAATGGTGAAAATATATTCTTAGCAGCACGCTGATGGTATACTACAATTGTAAATGTTTCATTTCAGGACAGGACACACAAAGAAAGCCATCTTCGGGACTACAGTACACTTGTCACTGTGACACCGTAATATCTACAATCACCATACAATTCAGTTTAAAATAGAACTCAACAAAGAGCAATTTGATTTTAAATCTTTATCTTTTATCTCATCTTTCTCAGTACCTGACTGAAAGTTTGATTTGGACAGACATTAAACAAAATTGTGAAAACACAGATGATGGGCTTCCAACTAAACATCAAGAGGACCTCATGATTTTTTAATATGAACTTCAAAAGCACTTTGGCGACATTCAAACTACCGTATGTGTTTTTTTTCCACAAATCAAATGATTATGAACTATTTTCACATTGTTTAACTGGCATCCACCTGCAGTAAATGGGTAGCTGTAAAGAGATATTGAAAAATGTGTAATAAAATATTGATGAAAATCTGCACGTTAGTGTCTACACAATTATGAACAAAGCAAAAAATGTTTGATTTGTAAAGAATAACACATGAAAGATCTGTTTACTTTCAAAGTAAAAGCAGGGGAGTATGTCTTGAATTGCTTCTAATATCTTTTAGACTATCTACAAATACTTTACATCAATACTGATAATTTTTCCTTAAGTACAATTTGGCAGTACTTTACTTGGGTATTTCCAGTTTATTTAACTTTATACTTCTACTCCACTACCGTTTGAGGCAAATAATGTACTTACTTACTTCACTGCATTTAGCCGACAGCTTAAGTTACTTTTCAGGTCGAGATTTAACATAAAGAAATATATAAATTTAAAATGATTACATGTTTTTAAATTAAACCTCGTAATAGTGTATTAAGTAGTTAAATCAGCCCTACCTTGTGTATACAATATTAATAATCTAATCATATATTTGAAATATATAAAAATATCTGAGAGGGGCCATTCGGCGTAGGGAATAATTTTACTTTTGATACTCTTAAGTACATTTTGATGCTGATACTTTTGTACTTCTACTTAAGTAAAATAAGAATACATAATTTGCTTCTCTACCTCATCCTGTGAAAATCTACTTGCAGAGACTTGAAAATGACCTAAGATGCTTTGTAATGAACAGCTGTAACTGTATGTGCAGTACAGTTATGGGGCTAAAACATGCAAACCCCGCCATTTTAAAAGAAACTGTTCAAACATCTAATTTGCACCAAGCCTACAGCATATGAGCCTTTATACCATGAGTCCAGTTTGGTCCGGTTTTGGTCTCCTCCATGTAATCTTTGGTCAAATCACTGAGCTTGGTTGCATAGGCTTCCTGGCTGTGTCTCGCCATGACCTCCAGACCTTCCTGTCTCATCTGGAGCAGTTCAACTAAAGTGCTTGATGAGGCCTTAGTGCCTCTTTGTGCTTCTACCTGAAGCTTCTCCCTTTCTGACAAGGCCTCTGCCCCCTGTTTTGGTACTAAGCTATCCAGGATGGGACGTGGATTCCTCATCTCATACTGGACTTTCATGGGGATGCCCATACGCATCAGGATGAGGCCGTTGTTGCTGATTAACTTCTGAGAAACGAAGGATTGTGAAGGGAGCTGGCTCCTGTTGAGACCCTGAAGGATGTTCTGACGTTCCTTCTTGTCCTGTAGCAGTTCATTGAGGATGCACAGCGGGGACTTGCTGGTGCTGGTGACACTTCTACCAATTCGTTTTAGGTGTCCCCTCACATGGTTGGAAAGGCCAGTCTTAGTATCAAACCAACCCCAGCACAGGGGACACTGGTGCTCTCCTCTGGTTTCTGGCTTAACAGCTGTAATATCAGAGAAAGTTTGTCAAAATAGTTAATTTACACCAAGCTGGTATTCATGATAGATCACAGCATCACATATCACAGTAGTAAATTTAAAGCAGCTATAATCAATGTGAAAAAAATGTGTTTCATCTACCAGTTCTTATTCGTATTTTCGATCTATGCATAAAAAAACCTACATGGAAATGCAGAAAATTTGAAAAAAAAAATCTCTCTCTCTCTCTCTCTCTCTCTTTCTTTCTAACAAATGATATTCTCAAATTAGATGCTACACTTGCTGTCACCCCATCCAATGATTTATTCAAACTGCAATTAACTCTTCAAACAGAGTTCAATCTGCTATCAACAAGACGCATTGAAAACCTAATAAATAAATCACAGAGAAAAACATACGAATGTGGTGAAAAGACAGGAAAGATACTTTTGGAGCCCATATCTAAATTAACCTTGAATCCAGTCAAAACACTCTTTTAGAATTCTGACACAATTCAGACAAAGTTTTTCTCTTAAAGATCTGCCCACCTGTGCTCCTATAATAAAAAATCACCAGTTTACGCCATCAATTATAGATGGTACTTACCATGAATGGTCTAATAAAGGAGTCACCAAAATAGAAAATGTATTCATTGATAATACTTTTGCATCATTCAACCAATTAATGGTTAAATTTAACATTCCAAACTCTCGTTTTTTTAGATATTTGCAGCTCCATAGTTTTATATCAACATCATTTACTCATTTCCCATCCCAGCCGCCTAATTCTCTCTTAAACTCCATTCTGAAGCTTAATTCCGGTTCCAAAGGGATTATTGGGAACATATATTCCTTATTGAATACATATAACTTTGAGCCTCTGACATTGTTAAAGACTCAATGGGAGGGCGACCTGGGGTTTGAACTTCCTGAGGAGATCTGGGAAAGATCTTAGAGCTTTAGATAGAATACATTCCTCTTCAATCTGTTTAGGACACAAAATTATCCAGTTCAAGGTTATGCATCGCCTTCATTGGTCCAAAGTGAGACTAACTAGGTTCACACCTAGTGTTGATCCCATTTGTGATCGATGCAGGCAAATGCCAGCCACTCTCTCGCATATGTTCTGGTTTTGTTCAAAACTAGACAATTTCTGGCAGTCAACATTTAAAACTTTTTCGGATGTTTTACTAGTACCCGTAGAACTTTCTGCCATTACTGCCATATTTGGAATAATTCCTCAAGATACTCACCTCAACCGCCAGGCAAAGAATATGATAGCCTTTGCATCTCTCCTAGCTAGGCGATTAATACTTTTTAGGTGGAAGGAGAAACTTTCCCCAACCTTTAAGATGTGGATCAATGATCTTCTACACCACTTGGTATTAGAAAAGATTTGTTATTCTACAAGAGGATGTATTCAAAAATGTTATGCTATATGGAAACCCTTTTTGAATTATATAGAGAAATTAGATGTCACTAATATTGGTGCTCTATATGATCCTTTATTCTGTATAAACTGTAACCCATAAGGACCCTCGTTTACCTATTGATTTCTTATTTACCTGTGTATCATGCTATTTTGCTTCAACTAATGTATCTGTTATTCTTTTACTTTATTATTATGTATTTATATATATATATATATACATATATATATACACACACATATACATATATATATATATATATATATATACACACATATACATATATATATATATATATAACATTTTAAATATTAATCTTATTATTATTATTAGTGTTGTTTTTTTGTTTGTTTGTATACGTATATGTTCTGATATGTACGTGATGCATGTAATACAAGCAACCACACACAAGTTCAATTAATACTAGGTTGTCGAATGGTACAGTAATGTTGTTGCAGGGATGGGGCTCTGTTGGAGCGAGGGGGGGAGGTGATGTTTATGTTTACATTGTATTTGTATTATTTCCGACCATCTATGTTTCTGAATGTATGTACTTTGTACACTACCTTTTTATGCATAAACCTCAATAAAAAAATCTTGGAATAAAAAAATAATAATAATAACACGACAGAGTCTGAGACTCTCCAGACTGCAGCTGCTAGCAGCTCAGTCCGGCTGAACTTTGCCACAGCTGTGCTTAGAGCAACATGCTCAGAAATTCAGAGACTTAATACGCTAACAATGACAATACTCAACATCCTGACCCGATCATGGTACTGAATGAAAAGTTAAGAGGCCAATGATTAATTGGGGACCATAAATATTTACACTGAATATAATGGAAATCCATGCAAAATATGTCAAGACATTTCACTTAAAGATATAATATTCACCTCATGATGCCACTGTGGAAAAGTCTGGGCAACACCAAAGTCAGTAGGATTCATCCTCTGGGCACCATAAATGTTAATAAATGTAATGGAAATCCATCCAACTGTTTTGGGATATTTCAGCCTGAAGTGGTGTACTAATTGTCTGACCAACTGACACTGCCATCCCAAGACCTACACTGCTGGCATGGCTAAAGAAAATGCATTGCAGGTCTGTAACGGGATGCAAACTGCAGTCTCCTGTAGGAAAGTGTGACATGCAAGACCTTTTCTGTAACTGAACACTAACTCAGAGTTGTTGGGTTCATTGATTCTGACATTAGTTGAACCAATACTTGTACCTTTTCTCATTCTCCTCGTACCGCAGTAGATCCTTCTTCGGATTTGTGGCTGATGGTCCCGCAGCGCTACTTGCTCTGGTGAAACCATGTGCCGAGCGTTGTAGCTCAAGCCGACTCGGTGAAGGTGCCCTCGCACGTGATTGGACAGGCCGACTCCAGACTCGAACATGGCGGGGCAGTACGGACAGGGCTTGTGTTCTAGCCCTGGTGTAGGGAAAACATCAAAGCAGTCACTTGGAGACATACAAGGCGACTCTGGGGAATCATCGCTCACTGTAGTTTCTATATACTCCTCCTTGATTATGAGTTGCTCTATGTCACTACAGTCTTCATCTCCATCATCTTCAGCCTTGAGTACATGAGGGCTTTGGTCTTGGGCTGAAAACCTCTGCCTCTTTCTGAAATACCCCCGAGCATAGGGGTTCTTTACATTCTCGCCTTCCAAGAAGCTGCCTGTAGCTTTGCTGGTGTCATCACTGAAGTTATTGCTGCCCTCGCAGCTTTTCTTTAACTCCTTATCTGCACACTGTTTCTTGAGCCTCTGGCAAAGCCTTGGCGATATATTACCATTCATATCGTCAATAGTGTTTTGCAAGGGCGTTGACTTTTTTTTCACTGACAGAGAATTTCGGTTTGCTTGTGCTAAACTCCCACTTGCTGGGTCGTTCCTGCTACCCTGACAGAACATCTGTTCTAATTTAAGATTTCTGGCTGATAGTAAAAAATCAGCACTTGCAGGACAGTTTGCCTGCTTTGAGCTGCCAAAAGCCTTGCAGCCGTTGTTTTCAGAGTCTTCTTCCACACAGGTGAGATCACTTGCCACATTTAATTTTTCCACTGGTTGTAGGAGTAATTTTCCATGCCTGTCGACCCTCCACAAAGACAGAGGCGGCTTGTTTTTGGAGCAGCCAACACGGCACTTAAACTGAGGAGAATTTACAGTTTTGTCATTGGGCTTTTGAATGAAATCCCCTTTTTTACTGGAATAGTGAGGGAAATGGGCTGTTTCTCCAAGAGTTGACTTCAAAAGATTCGGCTTGCACTGGTCAGCAACCTTTTTATAATTACCACAATGTGATCGCAAATGCTGCAGCTCAGGATGTCTTCCCAATGCTACTTTGTCTCTGCTTGTGAAAGAACCCACTTTACACTGAAACTGAACATGGTCCACTTTCTCAGCGTCATTAGTATGAGTCATTTTCCTGTATTGAGGCTGGTGTGTGTCGAGGTGTGCGACATGTAAGTGTGCTTCAAGTGCCTGCTGTGTCAGTGTAATGTAGTTACACTCCTCACAGAAGTAGTAATGCTTCAGATTATTACGTGTTTTGGCGCGCTGGACAGAGATTTCAGGGCAATTACAACCAAATACACGCTGAGGGAGCTGCACTGTGGAACCATCGTCTTCCGATTCAGTGTTTTTGAGACCTTTGATTTCCTCCATAAGTTTTTCCAGCCTGTCTTGGTGAATAATGATGTGCCTCGTGAGGGAGTTGCTATCACAGAACAAACGCCCACATTCCCTGCATATAAAGGGCTGTGAGACATTCTCACTGTTCACCTGATTATGCTTGCCTAAATGATACATCATATGTCTATGGAAATGTCTTTCTTCCTTGAAATTAACATTGCATATTGTGCATGAAAAGAAAAGTGGCTCTTGTTCAACTTGTTCCGTCTTCAACTGTTCCACTTTTGAACTAAAATTGTCTTCATCTTCAGGGTCATTTTCCTCATTACAGCCTTCCTGCGCTGTGCTATAAATACTGTGCTCAGAGTCTGAAGCTGTGTTCCTGGAAAGATCTTTGAGTGGCACAACAGAATATTTTATATCAGATTGGGTACCCAAAGAATCATCTTTGTTTGCAATGTCAACATTTCCAACATCATTACAGTAACACAAGTGTCCGCATGTGTGATTTAAGCTGTTGTTAACCTTTTCTAGAGAGCCTGACATGCTTTTTACATGTGTATTGTGCTTCCTGTCCCTTTGGAGCATCACTTTGGTCTCCAGCCTTCTGTCATTGTGCAAGAAGCACTCTCTTGCTGAATCCCATCTGATTACTTCAGCATCATCATGATCATCCAAGGAGCTTTCTGACCATTCTGCGTCCCGTCGAGATCTTGTTTTCATTGTCTGTTTTGTCAAAGGTTGGCTAATGTGCATTTGCTCTGCACTGCCTGCACCTGACAGTGTGGAATAGGCCAGTTTGGACTCATTCTCCTCCGAGTGAGACAGTGGCGTGTTGACACCTGGCTGTGTGGCCAGTGTTTTTACGGTGGGCCCCGCTGTGTTCTTCCAAGCGTCTGATTGAAGCTCACTAGGTGGTGGTAACACCTCGGGGCTCGTGTCCTTCTCCGCTTGCCACACGGCATCCAGGACATTGTTGGATAAAACAGTGCCTTTGTTCAGGACACAGTGTACCTCTGAGGTGGGGTGTGAACCAGGTCCATTAACAAGTGCTCCTGAAGGCAATGAATTGCCTGCATGGGGAACAGCAGGGACACTGCTGTATACAAATGGATTCGGCTGGGTTCCATTTAAAGGGTTTTCGTGTTCATCTGAGGACAGACCTGCAGCATTGTTCTTCAGGGAGAATGTGTGACTCTGTAATGGCTCCTGAGTACGACCTGGGCTGTCAGACACAGATTCCACGTCTTTGTCCTCTTGTGCATTTGCCTCCAGATCAGACATAGTAGCAGTACTTTCTGAAATATGAAAGAATATAACAAAATTATTAAGTCTGCTCTATATTTTAAATCATTTCAAGCGAGCCCAAAGAAAGTCATGTTTTACAAGCTTAATATTTATTTTATGCGAGTGCAGTATTCAAAGTCACAAAGACAATTTGCAGAAAGAAATAATGCAGTTTACAAAGTAAAACACTATTGCACAACAGGTATAATAAAGTCTAGTTCCTTTTTTCTCATTCACGCTGATAATGTGGGTCTGTTAAAAAAAAGTATTTTTTCTCCACAAAATGAGAGCGGTATTATTCTGTGCCGCATTATGATTTTCCAACACCCTCTTTCGCCACCTCTATTCACAACAAACCCTGCTGTTAGCCCTGAATACCCTGGCGAGGATGCTTAATTATGTGAGCGTACCTCTGGGACAGAACCTTCCTGTTTCTCCACCTAAAGTTCTCAGTCGTCTGCTAAAATTGACCAATTTCCATGGGAACAAAGTACACCTCCAATGAGATCATATTGCGTCTTATCACTCTGTGATGGTGCCAACACAGATCCCAGCATGAGATTGTTGTTACTTGAATCCTGACAAATTGGCAGGCGCACAATCTGTCTAAAACACAAACACAGACCCACACAAAGAAAACATATGCTGGTGCACATACACACATTGTATTATTTCATATTCATTTTAAAGCTATTGAATTGGTTTTGAGTTATTTAATACAATTCACTAATATTCAGCACGCAGTTAAACATGTGTATGCTCCATTCTTATACCAGACTGCACTGTGCTGTCCAAAGCTCATTTAGTTTAAAACGTATGCTCAGTGGATTTGACATCCAGGGCTGGTCGCTCTCTACAGGAAGCTGCGTTGCTAACGAAGTGGTAAATTCAGTGTTAATGAGTGGCTTCACTGTTACCACCTCTGAGGTAAAACCTTCCGAGCTCCATATTCTCCCCATCTGTTGTGGTGTAAGAGGTTCGAAGAAGGAACAGACGCTCTCCATTTAAAGTGAACTTTACTGTTACCCCCAAACGGCAGGGTGGCAAAACCATCAGACATCTTGGTTCAGAATGTGTAAGCCTCATTAGCAACCGACTCACACAACTCGTGTCTATATATAACGAACAGAGGTTCAACAGAAATGTTATTTTTATGAATTTATTTGCTTCTATTTACTTCATTTAGTCAATGTTAAAAGGCTGACTTTGCCTTGCCTGGAGATATTTACAGGGATTATGAGCTTTAATACAGTTAAGCTGTATGCACAGATCAATCTGCTATGAGCTTCCACTAACCCCGTCTGCTATCCTCCCCAAGACATTCGCCTCGATTTTTCTGTTGGGTAAATGAGATTTAGGCGGATCGTCGTCATCATTTTGTACTGTTACAGACAAAAGAAAACAAATTATAAGACCTCACAGTTATGTATTGAGTAGTCTTTTACTTTCTTTATTTCTGTTTGCAAATTGCATTTCTCAAGATACTGTAAACGTCTGGTTTATTAAATACAATCTGCTGTAATCCATACTGTCAAGTTTATAAGGTTGTAGTCATAGGCTACGTTCACACTACAGGCTTTGATGCTCGTTTGGCTTTTTATATTATTTTTTAAATGTGGCTTATAGCAGACTGCAGTGTGAACTGATCACGGCCTGAACTGACCCGCATTTGCAGAAGAGCAGCATTTTTAACTTTGCGTTATTAGAATGGCGTGGCGAGTGGAAGAGCAAAAGAGAGTGGGCAGGTGATATGCAGCAGGAGACGAGCTGAGAAAGGAGTAAGGTGATCATATAAGCAGTAAATATGCTCTACAAGACCAGGTGGAGCTCCTGTGTATTTATTTCTATGTTGTTAAAAGTGAAGGGGATTAACCCTGGAGGAAAACACAGTGGGGGAGCTAGAGCTAGAGCGTAAAAGTTGGACTGAGTCAGATATGTATCTGATTTAGGAACACATATAATAATAATAATAATACATTTTATTTGGAGGCGCCTTTCTTGGCACTCAAGGACACCGTACAAAAAGATAGAAAAGATTCAGCAATAAAATACAATAAAATACACAGAATTAATAACAATACAATACAAAAGATAGATTGGACAGGGTAATTGTGATCAGAGGGAATAAGCAGTTTTAAACAGATGTGTTTTGAGTTGTGATTTGAAATGGGGGAGTGAGTCAATGTTCCTGAGTTGGGGTGGTAGTGAGTTCCAGAGGCGGGGAGCAGAGCGGCTGAATGCTCTGCTCCCCATGGTGGTGATAGACATATGATAGTGGCCTGGATCCGATTTGAAAAAAAAAAACCTGATTTGTGCTGTTCAGACTGTCATAGAAAAATCGGATCTGAGTCACATATGAGCAAAAAATCCGATTTGGGTCACATTTGCCTGCAGTCTGAATGTAGCCATAGACTGGATATGAGAAGAAACCCACTGTTTTTGGACCACAGCTTTAAAGCCTTGAGTTTGTCATTTTGGTCGTTGCCATCTTTTCTGAGCCAGATGTGAGCCTATTATTGGACGAGACAATGGAGCTAAGTTATCAGCTAGCTTGGTTAGCAAGGTACAAAACTGAACAGCAAGCCACCTCCTTTCAGTGTCTTTCAGCACAACCAAACACAAAACAAGACATTTTAGGCAACCAAAATCATTACAGTCATAGTCTTCATAACGATAGTGGACACGGTCAGAGTGGCATCACAGCTTGTGGACTCAGCTTGTTTGGCATTTTGGTGATCACAGTCTTGGTTTATGGCCGTCTCCGAATTAGTTTTGCAGCCAGGACATGCTCAGAACAGATCGGGAGTCAGAACGAAGCTATGTACAGTATAAGCTAACTAACTTTGATAGAAAGGGGCAATCGTGATTCAAAATGAACAATGCATTTTTTGTGACCAAAATGCAACAGATACCTTTGGTAAACACACTGTGGAAGGGTAAATGTTCCAATAGGAAAACACACAGTGCACCATTGTAGCGACTTGTCAATCACAAGGTAACCACGCCCTAAAGCATACCCTGCTTGTTTTTAATCCTTTTTACTTTATATGGGACCATAGTCTACAAAATGTACATCATGCTGTATTGAAGACTTTAAACTACTACTAAACTCTAAGAAACTCTGGAAAAAGTCAACCTTCATAACTGGATGCAGGAGTTAAGTGTTGAAGCAGTTGTTTTTAAGTCAAACGTTGTTCTTTTAGCCTGACCTTATTCAAGTGGTTATATTGACCATATGTTTAAGTTGGTAACAAGCAGAAACTCGACATATCCACAACTGCAGAAAAAATGTGCCCTGTGTCTCAGCATCAAACCCCAAGGCCTGTGACAAAGCATCTGTATCTGTAAGTTGGGATGACATTGCCTTGCAATATACACTCAACAGCCATTATTGGGTCAAACTGTACAATGTAATGCAATCCAGAACAGGTCTAATATCCTCTGTGTGCTGCACTCTACCATTATTTGGCTTAAAATGTTTAGTTTAGATAGGATTTATTGTTTAGCTTTTGCATTAGATTGCATTCCATTGTACAGGTGTTCATGATAAACTGCAGGTTTATAACAATAAAAGCTTTAATTTGTACCAACAGCTGAAATGAAATAACTTCAAGTTATGGAGTTAGAAATGTGTGCAGCGTGCTCTGATAGTTGGTGGGCTGGGAATGGTGCCATGTACTCACATCAGAATGGTTTTGAGTCTGGCTCACAACCTCAGCGCACATCAAGCCCTATTCTCTTTCATCTTCCACTCACTCTCTGCCGTGCACAGGCTCATTTCATGAAAATGTTACACGCTTTTTCTGGAAATATCTTGCCTTAATTATTTGTTTTATCACACTTGCTAACTGTGAAAGTAGTCATTTTTATGCATATTCTTTAAAGCAATATTACAGAGACAAAGTTAACAACATCAAAGGTCAGTGCAAAGGTCAAGGAGTTTTGTATGATCTGTCAGTGTTGTCATTATTTTATTATTATATTATCATTTTAAGAACAATATATGTCTGGTTGTCATTGGCCATCAATAGTAATGTTGATGGTTTAATCTCCAAATGTCCATTGAGCAAGAAATCTCACTTTAAATTGCTCCTGTAATATGTAACAATTAAATATATATAATGCAATCATTATCAAAATACAGGGAACTGACTGAGACAGCTATGGAAGGAGTTCATAAAAATAGCTGAAGCTTAATTGATAAAAGGACAAAGACAAACATGATGCAGTCCAAGAGGAAGCTGAGACTTCACATGAAGAGGAAGCATAAGTAGAATTTGAGCAGGAGGACTTTAATGACTCCTTCATTGGTCAACTTGCTGTCACAAATAACCAGTTCAGAAATCACGTGTGTCAAATATGTAAATTAATGAAAACATCAATGAAACGTCATGGAAACCGTAAAACGTAATGAAACGCCAAGAAAAAGGCCAAAAATTGATGTGGCAAATTGCCTTTCATGTTTTAGCCAAATAATTGATTCTGCTATGATGAGAACTGAAATATTAGGAAAAAAAAGTTTTTAAGGAGTATTTAATTGATTACCTAAATTACTTTACACAGGCAGGCTAGGGCCCCAAGGGTTTTCTTTTGTCTTTCAAAAGGCTCAAAATAAACAGAATTTACTTGAGTTAATATGCATTTTGTTGATTTTTTTTAAATATTGTTGTTTTCTTTGAGGATGCAAAACAGCAGAAAGTACAGTTACTGTAACACAAATAATTGCAAGAGTGTGAGAGCGTACACAATAAGTCCATTAACTGATTTGTAGTTTCACAGAAAATTGATGAGCATTCTTTTGTGCCAGTTATTGGGAAAAATTGCCTTATAATAATGTTTTTTGGTGCTTTGTTTTACATGCAGAAATTATAAATTGAATCTCAGGGTTTTTGACTGTTTGTTGAGTGACACAATTACACCAAAAAAAATATTTTATTGCACAATTTGCTGTGATTAATTGCAGTTAAGTGCCTCTTAATTTTTCTTAAGACCATAGCTTGTGAGAATAGACATTTTTATGTACAGAAGAGACTCGTGGGAACCCATAGAACCGTAGAGCCCATTTTCATTAAAATATCTCGAGGTGAGAGGACCCATTTTACCCAACCCAAAATGTTGCCTAACTTCGGAGCAATATATAGACCCCTTACCGACAAGATATCACAAAATAGTTGGTACCAATGGATTGTCTTACAGCTTATTAGCTTATTTTAAAAACTGATGCCGCTGGAGTCCATAACCTTTATTCTGAGTTAATAATAAGTATGTTTTTTAATTAAAAATTTCAAAATTAAACACAAAAATTAACATTGTAATTGTGAAAGCAGTAGTTGCAACCCGAGACAAATTCCTGCCGTCCACAACAAACACGAGATGATTCGTTGTGATGTTTCTTTTCATCTTCTTTTCACCCAAACTTTAAGTCTTGTGAGGACAACACGCGGATTGAGGAGGAAGAGTTTGGCGCTGTAGGCTTGTAAGGCTGTGAATGTCTAAGCAAATTCCTTCTTCATGTTCAACTAAAGACCCCGGCTGGCAGCACAGTGGAGACAGCGCTGAAAACCAACTGGGACCAGTCAGCCAAACCATTTCAACTGCTGGAGCTGTCTGTATGGATCAACAGCCAACCTTATATTCCTCTGCCATCGCTTTTGCTGGAGAAATGTCTAAACAAGGGGAGCCACGGTCCCTCAAGTACTGCACTACACAACTTCCTCAGCTAATGGGATCTATTGATTTATTTGACACAATGTGAATTTATGAAGCCGCCTCTTAAGTGTGAGAGTATCAAAGCGTGGCTCAAAACAAACAGACAGAGATTCAGCTTGACACTCCAGTAATCCCAAGGTGAGGATGTTCTCTCAGAGAAGGTGCCACAGCAAAAGAACACACTCAATGTTAAGTTCTTCTTCTGCAATCGTAGCCCTGCAGTTCTACACAACAGCAGAAAAACAGGAAGAAGTTAGCAATATGCTACAAGCCAAATCTCACTTTACTCAATTGGAATAACAGGTTTATTTTGCAGAAGAACTAAAAAACACAACAGAGTGAAAAAAACATTTTAAAACACCCCAAATTTCTTAAATTTGCACAGGAGAAAAATAAAGAGAGCGGCTTCACACGATGTCTTTGTCTGGATTACGCACTCTTTTATCCCACTGAATTCTTGTCACCCAAAGGTCATTTCCATAATAATGGTCTCCATTCTCCCTAATGGGATTTTGGCTGTGATTATGTATGCCAGCGTCTTGTGCAGACACTATCAGCCCTGTCATCCTGAATTGCACAAATGTAATTACACAAAGCCTTTGATAACTAAACAATGTAATTTACTGCTTGAGTGGAAATATATACCACGTTACAGGGCTCAAATTATACACTAAAGGAAAATGTGTGAGTACCATAGGTGGTGTGTTGGCGAGAAAATAGTCTCCTTTATAGTCAGAAAATGAAATGCTAATGCTTTAACAACAAGAATATTTGGTGTCTGTGCAAGTGATTTGGGAAAAGAGTTCCAAGTATTACTGGAAGAGGTAACGTAAAGGTATATTTAATATATTTTTGGAAATACTGGAGGTAGATAGGGCTGGGCGATATATCAATGGTAAAAAAATATATTGATATATTTTTAAATGCGATATGGAATTAGACCATATTGCATATATCGATAGTTCAAATTTTTCCCCTTTCTTTATATATAAATTCTGCCCTCTCTAGAGTTTGTCATATTCAGTTATTTTGTAATGTTCCTTATTGTTTTCTCATATAAATATATTCATTTCAGTAAAATATTGGCCTATTTTATTTCACAGGCCATTTTTATTCAAGATATTTTTTTATTTAAATGTGCACTTTATGGAGCTTTATTTCTTTTTAAAAAGGTACTCCTGTTGTTACACAATATATATGTTCACTTAAATAAACGGCTTCAATAAAACTACTTGTGACATGTCTTATTTGGCTTTGACTTTGAATGAACATTTGCTCTCACTGTGCGATAAAAATATTGTGATATATATCGTATATCGATATTCAGCCTAAATATATCGGGCTGTGACTTTTGGTCCATATCGCCCAGCCCTAGAGGTAGATAAGAAGTAGAGGTGGGGGGAAATCGATACAGCATAGTATCGCGATAGTTTGTGTGGCGATATTATATTGATTCTCGGCTGCCAAGTAAGTAGGAATATAACAGAGATACTGGTATCATGATCATGAAACTAGAAGATCTAAGGAATCTATAGGCCATGTGACCATGTGAGTCAGGATATAGTGTTGGGAAGCGAAAAATAACGCTGCAAAGTTAGGCTTTTTTATGTTTCATTCAAGTTAATGCAGAGCAGTGAAGCTTAAAGTTTCTGAAAGTTTGATAAAATATTGCAGTTGTTGTCAGTCGTCCATACATGTTTGATATCAGTTCAATTCAGTTTGACTGAGTACTTTGTTGGTCAGTTTGTGGGTTTGACTCACATTGTGGGGAAATGAAAAGACTGAAGTGAGATGGATAGACTGAGAATTTTCCTTTATTGGACAAAACAATTCTTGATTTAATCTAATTTTGTGGACACAAAATGCAGTTTAAAAGTTAAATCACAATACATTGTATCGCAATACTCACCATATCGAAAAATGATGAAAACTGCAACAGTATTGTATGGTGAATCAAGTATCGGGATAAAATCGTATCGTGGGGCTTCTGCTGATTCACACCTCTATTAGATAGCATTCTTATGTGTCTCTTAAATTATCTATATTTTCCTCTAAATATGAAGTTCGGCCAGCAACCAGTTAGCCTAGCTTAGCATAAAAAAACTAGAGCTTTGGTGTGATATGATAATGTCATATTTGTAACTAACTCAACTCATGACTAAAATTCCAGCCTTGGAAAATAATATCACAAAACAATGTTTTACCTTCTAAACTACTTTAAAAATGATGAAGGATTTCATTTCTAATAGCAAGTGTTGTAGTCTGTGTTTTGTCTCATGATCATGGGCAGTAAGTTCAGGAACATGTTTTATGACTGATGAAAGAAATTATGAATGAGACCCAAGGACCCAAGACCTGACCAAGGATCAGCACAGGTTTGGAGTCATGGTTTATACAGTCGTTTGGTTCGGTGTCTAGTGTCCCAGGTCTGTTTCACATCATGTGTAATATCTGAGTGGCTCTGCGAAGACCTGGCTGTGATCAGATATAAAGTCAAGGGTCAGAGAGCAGAGGTCAGACAGCTGGTGGCAAATTAGCTCAATGCTAGGGTTAGCAGCGATCAATTGTTGTTATAGCTCAAAAGGGCAAATACTGTAGTTAAAGTTATCTTTATTATGCTTGATGGAACAAAACTGCAACACTCATGCTAAATTAGTCATGTTTGTCATCCATCACCATGTCAACAAGCAGATTTTTATGCTAAAATAACAAGTGGATTAACCATGCTGTTTTAATCAGCAAGAGAGTAATAACAGGGTATATTTTAGTAGCTCTGATTATTCCTTGATGTTATTTATGTAAGACACACTGAATTTCCCCGTGTACGAATTGTGAAATTGCCATTATTTGAAAGACAGCCAGATACAGAGGAGAGGGCTACTTACATTACTTCAGGCACAAGGTTTTGTTTTGTAAACTTGTTAATTAACATTGACTTGTAAATAGCAATCAGCTGTGAAATTGTTGCCCATCAGGTCTGAGTCTCTTTTTGGTCTTTTTTGGGTTCGGGCATGAGCTTCTTGGGCCAGTGAAGAAGTCCAAAGGTGACAAAAGCCACCATTCATTAATATGTCATATCTTGTTTCTTTAATGCGTCCAAAAAGCTTAAACTACAGGAGTGATGAGTGTATTTTGTTAATTTTGGACAGAGCCAGGCTAGCTGTTTGCCCCTCTCCAGTCTTTGTACTTTGGCTTTGGCTATGTAGCGTATTTTCCAAAATGTTGAAATATATTGCTTCAAATAAAAACAAATGTAAAAAAACGTCCGATATGGGATTTTTGAGACTGATGCTGATACTGATTTTAGAGGAGGAAATTTATTGATAACCGATATATGGTGGCCATCCGATATAGTACATTTTTTAACCAGAAGGAAAATTGACCTATTTTATGTAGATTGTGCACCAATTTTTCATTACCCTGCAAAGGTACCTAGAATACTAATTTCTCAAACTCTAAACTTTTATACTAATATATATAATATATATATAATATTTAACATTATTATTCATTCTACAAACAATGCATTACATTGTCAGCCAATTCCATAAATGATATCTAAGAAAATAAAGAATTAATAGGAATAAAATAAATAGCTAAATAAGCATCATTACAACATTTCAGATTTGACCCCTGGTACTAGGCAGAAGGCAACACATTTCAGTTAAATTGTCATTTTGTTGTACCTTTTTGCAGGCATAAAAGTTGTAAACATCAATTATGTTTCATTTATATGCTCTTATTACACACAGACTGCACAGAACTTCTGCAAAGTATATTTTAAAAATTGAGCCAAACTGGGGCTTTAAACTAGATTTTGTCACAGGAAAAGTATCTTTATTAGAAAAAAGTTGCAATTATGGCAAAGATATACATGGTTATAATGCAGAGTGATGGAAAAATGCAATACTGAGGTCAAAGACCTCTCAAGGTGACCAGAGGTGAAATACAAACTGCCTCCATATCTAATATACAACCTTTGGATATGTAGATTATATGCTGAAACTTTTATGCTTTAGACATGAAATGCACAATTGGTTTGCTTATCTGCCCCACTAAATGTCCAGCCTTGGAAAATAACCCCACAAAACATTTTTTTACCTTTGAAACTACTTTAAAAATGATGAAGGTTTTAATTTCTAATAGCAAGTGTTGTAATCGGTGTTCTGTATCGTGATCATGGACAGTAAGTAAAGGAACATGTTTTATAAGTGAAACCAAAAAAGACATATGAAAACCGGGCAGGGTCAAAACTGGCGAGAATAGTGCCTTGAATAAGAGGTCAAACCCAAAACCAATCCTGTGTCCGAGGTTCAACCCAAGCAAAAAAACATCTTAAAGATCCCCCCTGAACCTGTCTGCCCACAGCCGACTTCTCCTCTCACCCCCTCCCCTGCCCACCGAAGAAAAGGGGAATGAGTGAAATGGCTGCGATGGTAGATTTACTGATGAAAAAAGGTGAAGCGAGAACATTCGGAGTGATAAAAGGGGACAGGGAGCGAGTGACAGTTGGGTTAAGACAGAAGTCATGTTCAATAGCAGGTAGAAACATCAAACAGCGAGTTCACAGGAAACCCATGCAACCTTGTCTTGAAGGAGGATTTTCTGTTGTGTGGAGTAGATTATATCTGTTCAAGCTGCTGACACGGCCTCATTTGCTGCCCGTAGTGTTGGAGGGGGATTAAACGATATAAACTTTAAAGCTTTAAACAATACCTTTCAAAATTAAATGGATTAAGGGAGGGATGTCTGATGGGGATTTCCCAAGGCTTTGTTAGTTTTAAACTCTACTCCTTTTAAAGGGGGGAAGAAAAAAAAACAGCGGTTAGAAATTTCTCAGGCATGTGACCGTTTTAATGAGGCTGCTCTCACGTTGAGGAGGGCAGTGGGCACAGGAGGGCTGCCAAGCAGATGGCTCTCATAAACATCATATCTGCTCTGTTTAGATACATGACTTCTCATCTCCCAACACTGAGAGGAAAACAAACCCGACCATCACCACAAGCACTACCCACTTGCCCACTTTTGGCAAGCTGTGCCGGCTCGTTGAAATGGCACATTTCCATTTCTTGCATTTCGCCTTCATAACAATATGCATGAGCCGCGCAATTGATATACATAACCTCTAATCTGTTATAAGTATGCAGAGGAGATGCAGCGGTTGCGGTGGTGGGTATTTTTGTTTAGTGGCAGTTAGGATGTTGACTTTTATTAAATGTTATTATTACCATATAACTGGAAGTATACAAATACGAAGCAAGACAGAAGTTGTTGCTATGATTAGGCATGCTCAGATGCTTCCCTCTTCAGTTGAGATGGGGTAAAAAAAAAAAAAAAAAAAAAAAAAGAAATATATTTATAAATATATATCAAACTTTGTTGCTGCCGCTTTGCTGTAGACATGTGACCATTCAGATGAAAGGGAGTCGGTGTCAAACTGCTCTCCAAATTGAGGACAGGCTCCACATTGCTGAGCAGACATCAGTGAGCTTAAATTCGGAGGCATGTCAAGTATCGCAGGTATTAGGATGAAATCTCTCATTATCTTTCTTTAAAACATAATGTGAGTGCACCACGGCAGGAATAGGAGGGGAGACGCAGGGAGCAGGGGCCTCCGAGGCACTAATGGCAACCAAAGTGAGCCCTCAGTAGTCACCTTGAGTTCTAATAATAGACCGGGACAAACAACTGTAAACAGGAACCGGATCAAGGAGGGAAGCAATGATACTTCATGAGACATGATCCACAATACAAATATGTGATGATTCAATTCCATTAAATTAAATATGAAACAAGATCTCCAACCTAAACGACAGAATAGACCGTTTGTTAACGTCATCCATCACGACACAGATGAGTGTTCGTCAAAATGAACGTTTCGCAGCTCACGGTACAGTGGATTGTTCGAAAAATAGCACACATGTCATTATACATACACCTAGGGTTCGTGGTTGCAGTTTCGGTGAATTTAGGCTACAAAACCACTGACCTAGGTTTAGGGCAAAAAACATCCCGTTAGGCGACAGTTTCAACAGTAAATGAATGGACGTAAATGCTGGACATGAAGTAGTTACGAGGGTGACGTGAGCCCCGGAAGTTACATAAAAATCGGAAGTGACATAAAAAAAACTGGTAACGTAAAAACTCATTTACTTTTGTTGTCACTTCTTTCAAATCACTTTTTCAAACCAACTTTTATAGACGTGGTTTTATGTAATGCTTTCTATTTTACCACTCCTTTCTACTTCTTCACTTTTTACTTTCCTGCTGTCTTTTATTGTTTTTTCTTTTAATGTAAGAATTGTTTTTAGCCTTATGGCATCATTCTTTTTGTAATTAACTGCTCTCTTAAAGTTAATACTGTAAATACAGTTATTGTCACATGCACAACATTTTGTTGCCTTTTATTGACATTTTTAAGGGGAGACCAGTCTGGAACAATGAATTGTGAAAACCTTTTGTAGATCAGCAGATGGCGCTGTCTTCTTTTCACTATTTCACTTGATAGACTTAGTATGTCTCTTGTGTCAGCAACTGTTGCTGCGTTCCAGGGGAGGTCGGATTTTCCAGTTGAAACTTCCAAAACTCGAAAGCATTCCAGATGCACGAAGCCATATGTAAACAAGAAAAATAACATGGCGGACCAAGAAGTGTACACACTGTTGACCTCCCAGCAGTACATATAACAGTGGAGGAATAATGACGCATGAGTGAATAAACGCCATTTTTTTGCATTTTATTCTACGGTACATTTGTAAAAAAATAAAAAATAAAAAAAAATAAAAAAAAAACTGTTCTATATCATAGTATTTTAAATACACTTTATGCAATTGTACTTGCTTTTTAGTTACTGGTTTACCAAAATATAAACTTCCATGGGTGCTGCCATTGTTGTGTAATGTAACCATCCCGAAGTTGGGAAAATATGGCTGTTTAACCTGTTTAAAATCAGAGCTGTGGCATCCTTTTGGCTCCCCTCTTCCTTTCAGTTATTTAAGATATTTCAGTTCCACTTTTACAAAAAATATGGAAATCTGCATAGTGTTCCATAGATTACCTCAGAAATAAAAAAATATTTTTTTCATGTGGTTAAGACAAGATAAGATAAAAAAAATATATATATTTGTAAGATTTTTGTCTGACAAACAAAGGATTCTTTTTACTTTTTGCAGTTAATCTCATTTAGGTAAAAAAAACAAAAACCCGAGATAATCATATCACGTACCCGGTGTCATGAATTGTACCAATCAAGTGTATTCCTGGGATCAAATGTGTCGTTTGCAGCCTCTGATTGGGGTTCAGAAAGCTAGAAGCGGCTAAAATAAGCCCCGCTATGATCACATAGGGTCAAAGAGACGACATGAATAGCGGAGCCTATAGTGAACAAAGAAGCAGCGCGCCTCTGAAGAGAAAATGCCAAAACTGCGGCTGTCAAAAAGTCACGAGGAATTCAGAGGCCAACAAAAGCCTATTTATCTAACTCTATCAGGAAAAGTGGACAGCTTGAGCGCAGTAGCCTTGACAGCAGTGGGATTCCCTTGTCATTTCCCAAGGTCCACACACACACATACACACACACACACACACACACACACACACACACACGCATGTAAGACGATTATTCAGTACTGCTTGTCAATTGTACCTTTTCAACCCGGATCAATGAGTCGTCTTGCACCAGGGGCCTGTATCAGCGCCAGTCATTAACATGTGAGTGCCACTCTATCAGCCTCAGCTCCAAATAAATCAAAGGGTCGGCCACAGAAGAAAAGGGGCTAATATTTCCTCAATAACCCCAGAGGGACACCATGGAGAGATGCAAATTGCCTCCCAGGAGACCCCGGGGGATGTGAAGGAGAAACTTGCTGGGAGGCAACGGGAAGCTAATGAGTATAATGGTAAATGTATACAAGGAGAGGGAGAAAACCCTCTCTATTCATACCAATTAATACAATCTTATCAATGGAGGTGTACTGTAGAAGGAGGGCCCACGTCTAACCCCGTGCCCTCCTCCCTACTTCCACCTCATGAAGCGTCTGTATTATTCAACACGGGCCAGGCTACGGTCATTAGCCCTGTGGGAGGCTGGGCCAGGCCCGGGGAGTTAAGGAGATTTTAAAAACCACTCACTCCTCACATCAAAACAAATCGGGCCAAATCAAAGGGGCTCAAAAATGTCCTTTCTCGGAGGGGCGAGGGAGGGAGCCGCCATTGTTGTGGAGGTCTGCTTTCTGCAGCGCCGCAAAAAAATACAAGATAGCATTAGATAGAGGGAGCTTCATCAATCAGGCTGCATTTTAGGAACAAGGATTACTGGTGATTAGGATGTCCTGGCATGAAATAATATAATTTTAGTGTTAAATGTCTTCGCATAATGACTAGAAAATTATGGCATCAATACATTTAATTGATTTAAATGGAGCTTAGCAACTGTGACTTCTGAGCTTTCATTATTTTTTTATATCTTGAACAGATTAGACTCAGACTCAGACTTAGTTGACTGAAAATGAAGACAGTATTCTATTGCAGCTGCTCATGGCACACCAAAAACCTGAACAAACAAACCCACATGCAGACATGTTCAAACACACACTGTGAAAATCCCCAGCCCCCCAAAACTGTGTTTTCCTCAAACAAGTGAAAAATTGGTTAATGGGTAAACATTATTTCCATACCAAAATGGTTATTTCAAGAATTTTGCTTTAAAACGGTGAGTTTTTCTGTCTTGATTCTGGTGCAGAAATCTGGCGTGTGTCTTGTTTGAAATAACTGTATGTATGTATTCTAGATAATGCATGAAACAAATGAATTTGTGTCAAAAAAAATCTCCTGCCACTGTTACATTTTTATGAGTTATTAATAAACAAAATGACTTAAGATGGATATTTTTGTCCTAAATATACTTCTGGTTTTATCATATCTAATCAAATATCAAACTGACCCTTTGTACACAGAACAAACCACAAAAACACTCATACAGCAATGCATGCTCATAATAAATTAGATTTTGGAAGTTGATTTTCCCTTTTAACAACAAAAAAAACATAAAAACTTAACATATGAATCTCTTTAATTTGTCTTTTGCAGTAGTTTGAGTCATTGGATTTGTTAAAGCATTGATATAAAACATTTACGCCCACTTTATGTGTGCACTTGTATTATCTAATGACAATCCAATACAACAGCTCTGAGATAAATTCTGCCTTTACGAAGAAAACAATTAGGGCGGTCAATCGATTAAAAAAATACTTAATCGCACAATTTTCTGTGATTAATTGCAAATAATATTTTTTTTGCGTTTTAAGACTGAAGCTTGTAGTAATGCACATTTGTCTGTCAATAGGAGACTTACAGGTACCCATAGAACACATTTTCATTCAGATATCTTGAGGTCAGAAGTCAGAGGACCCATTTTCGAAATTCTACGATTCCAAAAAAAGTTGTGATGTTGTCTAAAACGTAAATAAAACACACTCTATATTAATTTGAAAACTGTACAAAGACAATTTATATTATGTTCAAACTGATAAACTTATGTTTTCCTTAGGTCTTCACTGTATCTGTATCTCAGTCCTTTACATCCCAGTCATTTTATTTTGCACTAAACTGTTATTAAATATTTCAGTTTGATCGCAAAAAAAAAAAAAAACCCTGTTCATTTTGACAGTGCAAATAATAATGTTGGTCAGAGATGTATTAATTGAACTATGTGTCTGCATGTTGAGAGGCGCTTCAAATATTTTGGCCACCCTAGAGCGAGGATATTAGAAACCAAATGCACTTCAGTACAACACCAACATCCACTATTAATAATAAAAAAATAAAATAAAAAATATTTTCGGACAGTGTCAACAAAAACTGAGCTTTAAAAAAAGCTGAAAAGTAGAATTAATGTCAGAGCTTTTGAATTGCATTGCATTACTTGGTGCAGGTGTACCTAATGAAGTGGCCATAGTGGAGAGAATGCACCAAATCACCTGCAATATCAAAGATCACCACCAGGTGGCATCTGCAGCCATGGAAACTTCCGCAAAATAAGAAAACTGGCAGAAGATAAACTTCATGACGAAGTTTCGCATGACTTGGTATGATAATTTTACTTTTGTCACCTTAAGTGACTGATATGTTCCTTTAAAAAAGTAATAAAGCAATAAAGTAATAGAGTAAATGTTGGACTTAACTCAATAGCGCCACTAGTGGTCAAAAACTACACACAGGACCTTTAAGTTACCTCTGAAACAATAGGACCATACAGCTGAAAGAAATCGAAGTGGTATGTAGTTTAAGACGGCATTTGAACTACCTGAAAGGGCAAACAAATGCTTCAAAAGCATAAGAAGCAGAAGGAATGCCTCGATCTATCATTTGGAAGGTCATTTATCAAGGTGGAGAAATATACCTGACAGCAGGAGGATTTGCCTTCTAGAGATCACCGAGGGGACTCAAATGAAGGTTAATCACTATATAACTTTCTACATGTCTAATCCTATACTCCACATTTCATTGAGCATAGCAGTAAAAGCCCTCCGTCAGCATAATTGTGACTAACCTGTGCCCCGCATGCTCAAATCTCTAAAATATCACATCCAACTCTGAGAATAAGTGGGAAATTAATGAGGAAAAGTGCTGAGCTCAACCTTAGATAGGTATCACAGAAAAGGGTTAGCTGCCTCGCAGCTCGTGTACAATAGAAGCTCGCTAATCCGAAACCCTCCAACATAGAGGTTGTTTGGACTTGTGAAATGTTCTGAGGGATAAATACTGACTTGACATTCTTGTAGACTTGGGTGCATCTGGATCAGATATAAAATAGACCGAAAATTGCCTTCTTTTTTTTTACAGGTAGTCTGGTAATCTTGATTTAAATATTGGTGTGGTCAGTTTAGTTATGCTGCATAAAAAAGATACAAATAATAATAATAATAATCTATAAGAATACCTTACTGTAATCTATTTTATAACTGCATATAATTATGATGTTTTTAAACATGTGTATATATCTAATTATAACCCTATAGAGTTTTTTTTAATATAAGCTTCGCCCCCTATCATTACTTTCACTATCAATTTAATGTGATTACACGGTCCATGTTAACTGATGTTGCTTTTCAGTGCACTGCATCATCCCTTTAAGCAAGGCTGAGTGCATCAGTGATCATATTCTGCCCCTTAGTGGAGGAAACGGTCCATAACCTGAGTGAAACAGGATAATAGCAGGCTTGATCTGCAGAGGCACAGCAGCAGGATTGTGGACATCTGCAGCTCATGACTCACTGCTTCATTCAGCCTTTGATGGACCAAAGCAATCTCACCTGCCGGGCCCTTTTAGATTTAAGAGGCTGGAATCTATTTCTTTAAAACAAGTTCTTGTCCAAGAAGAAGTCACTCCCATGGCTTTTAAAGCACGGCACCATTCAATTTACATGTAAATTCAGCTGTGTGAACATGAAAAATATCCAGAAACTAAAGGAGAAAAGAATGGAAATCCAAGTTTGGATGTTTTCATGACATAAACTGGCTTCAAAAGCTGCTTGCTTGAGGGTTTTTATATAAACAGGCTGCATGTGTCAGAGAATCAGAGCCAGAGAATGAACCATAATCCCTGGAAATTCATCCAAAATATGATTCTGTAAATTCTCTCAGTAAAGCTGCCGTCATAAATTAAGAAAGCAAAAAATCTTCCTCATGAATACAAACTGTTTGCTACGACAGCAGAATGTTTGCTTATATAAACTGACATGTGAGCAGAAAAAAAAATGTCTGTACAAGGGTTGAAATTAGACATTTTTCTATATTGATTCAAAAAGTATCACTTCATATGATGGAAATACAACCCTGATTTCAACAAAGTTGAGACGCTGTGTAAATAAAAACAGAATGCATCACATTCTGAATTCACGGTGTATATTTGCAAAAACAAAAGTGCATCAGTTTGCACATAAAACACACCGTCTAAAGTTTTCAATTCAATACGTGTCAACAAGGATCAGCAAGTTATTGCATTTTGTTTTATTTATGACGACGTCCAAACGTCTTTGGAATCAGGGTTGTAATATAAAACCTAAAAGATAAAATGTATAAAGAGATGGAGTCCTTTGATGCATTACGTTTATCCAAGCCTTCCCAAACTATCTACACTGCCTGCCATACATGTGTGCTGAAGCTTCATGCACTGTACTTAATGTATTTGTAGTGTAAAGGTCTTTAAACGTTTGTAGACTGGAAGCCCAAGAGTAAACACAATCGTAGAAAAAGTAAGTTCTCGATACCAGCCTTTATTTTGGTTACAGGTAAAGTTATGCAGATCTGGTCTCAGAATACCATAATTCTCGTAGGAATTCCGTTAGAGTGAGCCCCGATTACTGTAAAAATTCACATTAAATTCTTCTTGGAATTCTTCTTGAAAATGGACGTACCCACCACCGAGTTCTATTGGCCAGTTACCAACAACTGTTCACGATGTTTGTTATACACAGTGTGTGTGTGTGTGTGTGTTGTTCTTATGGACGCGTGTCAATGAGTTACCAAGCCTAAACATGACAGCTTGTAATCACTTCTTATTTCTGTGAGAACACAAACTGTGCCCTCGTAAAGCTGTGGGAAAGAGAATATAAAATCACTAGCAAAGTGGTAAGTTTCTCTGTACAGCATTATAATTATCCAAATATAATAGTAGACCCGAGTTCAGATAAGTGATTAAGGATAATGAATGGATGAATTAATAATTGATTGGCAAAATAGTAAAGAATGTCCATCACGATTGCCCAGAGCACAAGATGACATCTTCTAATTGCCTCATCTCATGGCTGCAGTTCGTAACATGGGAAAAAAAACAAAAAAAATTGCAGTAAGTAGAGTGGCATCTGCTCTTCCCCTCTCTGCTGAAAAGGTTTGCTTAACTTGTTTTCATAAATGGCCGCCAAGTCACAAACGTTCTCATTTTACAGCTGAAATATGTGATTGAAAAAATGTGAGGCTTGAGAAAGAAAGCGCAGTGGAGTCTTGATTCATGTGATCAGCGCTGCCTATCAGACAGTTTGATCGGAGTTCACAAACAGTCATCGACATGATGACAAGTCATCATGAAGACATGACATGATTGACATGACAGTTAAAACGCTTAATCAATAAAAGGTTAAAATAGATTTGTGTTGGTTCATTCTTTCCTTTTTAGTGAAAAGCTGTTAATGTCCAGAGCTTTAGAAGGGATGGATCTGGTGACTTCTGCCTTTGTCAGGTTTGAAAAAAGAAGTAATAAAGTTTTGCCATATTGGTTCAGACTACAGTGGCTGGGTATTAAGAGTTGAAATATGTTGCCATATACAGTTTTCAACTGAGTGAAAGTCGAAAAAAGGAAAAGCAAATAACTACATTCTTTTTTACGTTTTAGACAATGTCCCAAATGTTCCCTAAATTGAGGTTGTACAAAGTGAAACTTAACTCTTCATAGTTCCTTGAAAGTGATTCAAATTATTCATTCAATGAGAATAGTAAATTAGTTATTAATTAATTAATGTTCTGTCATTTTAAAAAAAAGTAGGAATGGAAGTGTAGAACAAAATTGCAAAAGCAAAAGAGCCATTGTTGGTCAAAGTAAGAGAAAGATTGTCGGAATTGATTCGCAAACCTTATTTTGAATGAAAATAAAATAGTCTCCGAAGTCTAAATTAGTCAACCAACATGACTTATTGGTCAAAATGAGTTTGGAATCGAAAGCTAGAACTCAAAACTAGACTTGAAGTTGGCAAAATATATAGGTTAAAACTTATTGAGATTATTAAGATTTTTGTAGGCTATGATGCACATTTTTGTTGACTTATATTTAAAAAAAAAAAAACATGCATTATTGTCGTGCATAAGCTTCACATTTTTACAATTGCAGAATACAAATTGTTTTGGGCCTACACCAATGATAAATGTAAATTAAAATGTCGGCAGAATGATGGCAGATGAGCTGCAGGTTGCCTACCCTTGGTCTAAGGACAAGAGGAGAATGGGGTTCATGTCCCATGTGAAAACCATTGTAAACAACTTTTTACGTAACTTCTGTGGCTCACGTCACCCCCCTAACTACTTCACTTAGGTGAGTCCTTTTGTAGCATAAATTTACAGAAAGCAGCCTGTTTTTAAAACTGCGAACCATACGTGTATATATAATGATGTGTGTGTTATTTTTAGAACAGTCCCACTCATTTTGGCAAACACTCATATGTGTCGCTATATGGTGTTGACAAAATGGTCTATTCTGTCGCTTAGGTTAGAGATCTGGTTGTTATAGGGCCAACGTCATTGAATCCTCATTTCATAAAAAAATTTTAATTGATTAATTAATAATTGTGGAAATTACCTTATTGATTCAGTATATATTCAGTTTTTGTGCATGCAAAGTCTGCCCAGTTGTTAAATAATGACCCGCGTTGAACTATGATGATTGATTTCATGATTAAGACCATGATGGTACAATCTCAATACCAAAATTCACAATAGTGGCTTAGATTTTAAGAAAATTAAACAAAGATAGAGTATGGTAAACACCAGTTGTGTGTCAGTGATTCTGTTTCACACTGGGAAATAATCAACAGCCAGCTTGTCACTCCTTACAACCTGCCAAGTGTAGGAGTGGAAGCACTGACACATGTAACTGACATCTCAGATTTAATTTGACTGGTAATCACACCCAGCCATAGTTTCAGAGCATTTCACACCTCTGAGCTACAGTTTCAGGTGTTAAGCCGGTAAGGAGACGTACAACTGTGCCTCTGGATGATAACACCTCTTCATAGACGGTCACATTTTAGGCTTATGCTCTGCCATTGTGATTATAATGATGATAATACTAACAGGAACATTAGACTCGGCACATATAAACACATATTTCCATGCTTTTCAATTAAAACGCAACAGACACTAATTTCAAGCTCGGCTTTACCTGCTTAAATACTTTCCTTTCAGTTCAGCGGATAACTGAAACAAGTTAAAACATGTGACGCCTCACGGCAGGTCACCTTGATGTGATTCTCATCTGAGTCATAAACAATGAGCTGATAATTAACAACACGTCTAATAAGAGACAATATTCTGCTAATACCACCTGGGTTTGTCAAATTTGAGAAAGTGGATCCCAGTAGTCATGCAGAATATTTAACAGGATAAAATGGGAAAAAGAGATTGTGTCAATGTGTACTTAACAGTCTATGTTGAAGCTCTGATTCCACCACATGGCTCTGCAGGAAGACACACCTGTAACAGAGAAAAATTGTTCTTTAACTTTGTGAAAAGCTGCTCACTACACAGATCGCTGTGACTTTCTTTAAAAAACATTTCAGGTTTCAGTAAGGTTCTGTGATTTCATCTGACACACCCCGCCTCAGGGAGTCTGTCCTTCTAAATTCAGACTCTGTTCTGGGATCCAGAACTGAAAGCTGAGGACATTATTTCATGAAAAATACATTCACACAAGGACACGAGGAAAGAGGATTTTAGCAGGGTCGAATGAGTGCTGAGATGATTGGTTGATTAATCGATTGACAGGAAATTACCCTTTACGGTATTGACATTGTGTGAGTGGGGGCCTGTTCCACCTGCTAGCAGGTTGAGATGGTCGTTATCATGTTTGGTTAAAAGGCTGCAGTTTCCTTACGATCACACTACAAAACAACTTCAAGGGCAAAACACTATCAGGTTAGGTCTTATAAAAGATAGTTAAAACTAGGGATGGGCATTTGGAAGAAACCTGCCAAATTGAGCATCTATAACGTTAACGATCAATGAATCGATGAATCGGTGCATGCATACATGGGAAAAAAAAAATATATATATATATATATATATATATATATATATATATACACAGTACTATGCAAAGGCCTTGGTGTTTTGTGTTTAAATAAGTAATGGATAAAATTAAACCTAGTTATTCATGCTAGCAAGGTTTGATACAGTAAGCTAGTTTAGCTGAAATGAATACTCCTGCATTTCTCTGTGTTTCAGAATTGTTATTGCAACTTTCAGTTTGTAAACTGTAGCTTTATCCAACTTAATTCTCAGCTCATTGGCTTATTGACGTACGGTCGCAGAACTGAACGCTCGGCCGTGTTTCAGTTCAGTGAGTACTGATACGCAGTCATAGATAAAATTAAAAAAATACACAGATCTATTAAAAATTCCACGTGATCCACCAAATTCTTAACAACCATTAATCGATCACCGATTAATTATTTCCATCCCTAGTTGAAACAGTAAAATAAATGCGTGGAAATGCTGGAAATTAAGGTGTCACAAGAACAATGTGAGACTGGAAGTGACATAATCATTTTGGTAATAACGTGACATCCAAACGTCCTCAAATAATCTCATCTTTTGTTTTGACATGGGAAATTAACCCTGGTCTCCTGGGGTGAAAGTCCGGTTTGTTCGACTAAGAGCAACTTTCTGTGCTTTATACTAAATTTCCTTGCTTCCCCTTTTGCTTTCACACTCCGTAATGTTGATTCCACCTTGAAGTCGTTTTATAATTATCAGGACAAGTAGAGGGCACAGCTAAAAAATACACTTTAATAGAGTTTCACATTCAATAAGACAGGCCCCTACTGTGCCGATTGTGACGATTGAATGAGTGTTATCCGCCGATAACACCCATTCAATCGTCTGATAACATTTAAATCAGGTGTACCACAACTGTTATTATCTTTTGCGAATTTATCTGCCGATTATTTTCTTAATGAATCAATAAGTTGTTTGGTCTACAAAGTGTCAGAAAACAGTTAAAACATGTCAAATCAGTGGTATTGTCACAGGAGTAAAGAAACCTGAAAATATTCACATTTCAGAAGATTGAATCTGAGAATTTTTATATTTTTGTTAACAGGAATACTCCAGTGTTTCTTCATAAAAAGAAACAATTGTTTCAATCTCATTACTCTGTATTTGCATGCATGCCTGGAAACAAAGTCACTGTATATCTTTAAAAAAATGAAACATAAGAATCTTTAATCAAATAAGAAAATACTAAGTACTTTCTACTTCTCAAGTATTTAAAACACAGTGGTCTACCAGGTTTACCATCAGGTTTTTCCAAATAGACTGTAGATATTTAAACTACATTTTGGACTGTAGCTAAGACAAAACAAGCATTTACAGGCATAATCTCGGCGCCTGGGAAACTGTGACAGATGTTTTTCACTATTTTCTGACAGGTTAACACGATCACAAAAATAATTTTTGGTTGCAGCTCAGTTGGTTACAGGCATTTATATTTAATATGAGTGATAACAGAACAGCTCAAGATGTTCATCACCATGAGAAACAACTGTGATAGCTATTAATTTCATGCAGATGATTTAATGAGTCTAAGCAGTGATTTAGCCTGTGTGATTCTATGAAAACATGCCGCCCTTATTTCCTCACCTCTGATATATTTCTGCAGACCTCAATGTTCTTGGTAGATCCACCTGATTACTAAAATATCTCATCTCTGCAGCTGTTCCTCAGCTGAGTTGCTAATTCGGGCCAGTGTACTCCCATTTAAGTAGTCCCAGGTGTCTTCATTTATAGCTGTGTAAGCAGCCAGCCAGGCCAACACTGAACACATAACTGTTTGCTATGCTGAGCATTCAGGGACTTCAGGCATCTTGGTTAAAATATTTGACCTTGTCGAGTGACATATAATCAATTTGTGGATAACACGCCTCAACCATCTGATTTATTTAGTCGGGCAGTTGACTCCTTTACTCTCGCTGGTATACTAATGCAGCAAAACCTACACTAGCCCATTAAGCTGCCACTGACTTCTTCCTATAGCCCCATAAGCTCGTCCTTAGACACCTGCAAGGAGTGATGGACCCACTTATGTAGGTCTGCACTTTGATATTACAAAAAAGGATAGGAGTGTAAGATATCCACTCACCGTCTGTAGTAGAAGCATTTCAAATTTTACCACAATGTTTGTTATCTCTGCTGTCGGTTATTTTGTTAAATGATCAATGACATATTATAAAAGATATAGAAGAAAGGAGGTGCCTTATTTTTTACCGATTATGATACGGCAATTCTGATTAGACACCATTGACCAAATGGATGAATTGTGTTATCAGCCCATTAAATGGCTTCATATACAGTATATGGGTCATAGTATATATGCCTAAAGTTGTTATCAGCCCATTAAATTATCAGTCACAGTTTCATTTCAGTTTCATTTGATTTAGGTCAAAACTATGTGGTTAGGCTGAGGAAAAAAAGAAACTACATGGTTAGGTTTAGGGGGGAAACAAGATCGTGGTTTGGATTAAATACCTTACGTCACTGATCATGCACGTGTCGGGACAATTATAATATAATTTCACACTTTGTATGTCACAGGACACAAATCCCAGTCTCCTGGGTGGGAGTCTATGCACTGCCCCAACCTCACTTCTTGTAATGACACTGTCCTAGTAAGACGTCACTTCCTCCTTCGCTCCTAATTACTGCAGCCACTAGAGGACAGTAGCCTTCTGACCATACTACGTATAAGGGGGAGCAGGCCCTTCTAACCCATATCTATGATGTTGATAACCAGTGATAACACCCATTCAATCATGTGATAATGTCCAAACTGGGTTCGGTGGATGGATGGAAACGGATGTATGCTGATATTAACTGACAATCACAATGTCTGGTAAAGCAGAATAGAAACTGCCAGAGTCTCAATTAAGATTATGACTGACCACAACTCAGTGTAGCATGGACAATGACATAGAGCATGTAGTCTAAGCTAACCAGCCATGGAAAGCAACTGTTTATCTCTCCATGGTTTAACGTTAGTGTCGTGTTGCATGGTATCTTTATACGAGAAAGATATCACAATACCATGTGGTTGAAAACGGAATAATAACCCATTTTTGACTCCCTGTACTTTAAGAAAAGAGCCGAGGCTATTTCCTACTAGTTGCATTGATAGGTGGTTGCGGGGCAGCGTGTGTGTGTGTGTGTGTGCAGCCTTCTGCTTTAGAGGCCTGCAACAGTCAGTTTTAACCTTGCTGTAGGTCAAAGCAAGCCCAGTCCCAGGACTTAGCTAGCGCTAACCACAAGAACGGAGTCAAGGCAGTTAAAGCAAGTCTGATCTGAGCTTGTGTCTATACCGACAGTAGGGCTGTGACGAGAAATTAGCAATAAACCGCAAAACCACAGGGCAGTGTTGCCCTAATCAGCAGGACTCTATTCAAAAAACAAGGACATTTCAACGTGGTTGTAATTACTGGCCAAATATATGGATAAAATTAGATTTACAATGTTTTCTGAATCTGTCCTAACATCAGTTGTAATTCAGCAAAAACAAAATCCATCAAAGAGCCTGTGTATTTGTCTTTCTTATTGACATGAAATGATCAGAGAGGAAAAGCAACACTTGGACACAGCACAGTATTTTCTGCAGTTAAAACACTATAGTACTGCACCACTGTTTTTTGACATGTAAATAAAACTTCTGCATACAAAAATCATGTATTTTATTTAGGGATTGTTAACAGAAAGTGGGCAGAATAAAAGTCCCCCTTTTTTCTTTAAAGGCAATATATAGTGGATAAATTCCACCATCTGCTTTGATTATGTTTAAAATGTGCTTAGATGTTTGCCGTGGTTCTGCTGTACTTGATCTGCACTCAGCATTCTGTACTGCTATCTCATCTTGACTTGCGGGTTGATCAGAGTTCAGCTTTGCTTTAGCCACTTTTGGCGTTTAACAACTTCCATACAATACAGGTCTTTAATTTAATTTACCCCACAACCACACATTGTCTCACTCTTACAATCACTTTGTTTCTAATGGGCCATTAAAAGTCAGAGATATAAAACTTTTAATAAGCAGCTGTGTAGCTCTGCATCAAATTGCAAAAATGTCAACATTAACGATCAACTTATATCACCTGTGAAGTAAAATGCTAATTTCTGAGTTCAAATTGACTGTCGTTTAGTACCAACTGAATTAGTTTAGCTAGCAAAGAGCTGCCTCTTCTTGTTGGGACTTTATTTTGACAGGCTATGCGACAGTCAGCTAGCTGCTCTGTCCGCAGGCTGAGCCCACAAACACAAAACTGTATCAGCAGTGTCTTGGAGAAACACTTTGTGTGCAAAAGGCGAACGAATTGAAGTTGAAGAAGCTGCAGTTTCCCCCAGTTATCGGACACTGCAGTGTTTTTATATCCTCACAGCGACCCACAACAGCGACAAATCTGACTAACGACCATACCTGGCTACAACGTATCCCTACGCACATCAAACTGCACAGCAGGCTGTAACACCTTACCTCAGGACGACGACTCAAGTCTTCAAGTTTGTCATTTGCACTTGACACAGTAACTCGTCTCTGCCTCTGTCAGACTGTCGCCATTTTGCTTTAAAATCACGCAGGTTACATTCTAGTCCAGGGGAGAGGAGGCTGTTCACGGCGGAGGTGTGCAGGAATGAGCATCACCTACACTGCACACCGACCCTTAACTCTTGGGCTATTTTGTCCATTTTTTAATCCTTTTCATGTATTTTCGTGTCTTTGTAAGTAATTTTGTGTCCTTTTTGGTCATTTGTGTCTTTTGTGTCTTTTTTGGTCATTTTGTGTCTGTTGTGTATTTTTTAGTTATTTTGTGGCCTTTTTTTTTGTCTTTTTGTGTCTTTTTTTTTAGTCATTTTTGGGTCTTTTTTTAGTCATATTGTGTCTTTTTGTGTATTTTTTAGTTATTTTCTGTCTTTTTGGTCATTTTCTGTCTATGTTTTAGTCATTTTTGTCTTTTTTTCGGTCATTTTGTGTCTTTTTTTGGTCATTTTGTGTCTTTTTTGGGGGGTCATTTTGTGTCTTTTTTTTTAGTCCTTTAGTCCAACATAAAATGTGATTTTAAATCTTTTTTTACTTTCAAAACACTATCATGCTCAATACAAAATTGTAAATGTTGCAAATGTGAACAAAGGTTGCAAATATAACATATAAGAGGGTTACATCCAGTTTTATAATTTTATACAGAATATATTTAACCTTGTCTCCAGTTTTACTTGGTATATCATTATCAAACTGAAACTGACCTCAAGGAGTTTACAGCCAGAACTTTAGAGGTAAATTTACAGTAGGGCTCCACGCTGCTTTGTTTTCTAGTCTGGATGTGATGAAAGTGACAACACATTTTTTTTTAAAGTTTGTTAGCAAGGTGCATGACTTTGAACTAAACTCTACGTACATTAAAAATTCAATCCATTAGAATATCATGGAAAAGTAAATTTCAAGTAGTTCAAGTCAAATAGCCCCAACCAAGTATTGAGTGCATATAGATGGACATACAGTCATGGAAAAAAATATTAGACCACCCTTGTTTTCCTCCAATTTCTTGTTCATGATAACAACAAAACTAGCTCATACGAGTTGAATTTAAAAGCTGATATCTAGACATTTTCCATGGTTTTCTTGATGATGATTTTGGTTATTATCAAGAAAACCATGAAAAATATCCACTTTTTGAATTGAATTACTGACATAAATACGCTTTTCTATGATATTCTAATTTATTGAGATGCACCTGTATGATTAAATCAATATTTAGTCTATCTTTCTGGCACAGAGATACAGACTTAGTCTTATAAGTGGATTGTCATTATCATGGGTATCATGGGTAAGCAAAAAACAATATTGAATGTATCTATTATTTATTTCAGTCAGCCTATTACTGAGGGAAAGTAGGCTACAGTGTTGGGCTGAGTGTACAGCTGCTGTGTTGCACTCTTCTGGGTGTAACTAACCACAACAGTGTCATTGCCAGTGTAGCAAGAACTTCGACAGAAAGGATTAAATTTGTCTTATGTGACCATGAACTGAATTTAAAAATGGATGCAATGAAAGTTTCACTGGTTAAAAAAAAAAGCTGCTACTGTTGTATATTTAATGTTCAGCTGCTCATGTACAAGTGAAGCAGTGAGCTTTAACCCTCATTTAAATTGTAGGATAATGATGCAGAATGCATGCTGGAAATACATTATTAATACTTTCACATGTTTTTTTTTCTTGTCCAAGTGTTATTTCCATGATTCTGCAGGAAAACCATACAACATTTTGAATCCCGTCAAGGGAAAAAAAATCGTGTCAGTGTCAGGGTGTTTTACAGCAGGTGTTATTTATTACAAATTGGTATTTTTTTGTCTATAAGTGAACATGATTCCCAGGAATCATTGGTGGTGAACTAATATGTTTAATTTTCTGCCCTTTACATTTTATTAGAAGACGGTCCAAATGTCTACATCATGTTAAGATTACATTTTGCATTAAAGTGCATTGCATTGCAGCTATTAGGTTGCAATAACTCCCCTTTAAGTCCACCATATGCTTCCACATTCCCTATTATTATAATTCTGTACAAAACACAGTGTTTCACAGATTTCCCCAACCATTATATACTATTATTGTGTATGACATTTTTTGCTCAGTGCATCGAGGAAAACACAGTGTGTGGTGTCTGCAGTGGCTGATTGGAGTGGTAATTCTCATATTCACATACATATAAAATATTGATTGGATTAAGCAAAGAACTAACACATCTTTGAGTGTACATTGCTCCAGTGACTGCTATTATCAACAAGAAATAGTCTGCAGACAACTAAAAATTCCTCTAAATGTGTTGAATATTTATAGAGTGGGCAAAATATGACTTATTTATTTATGATAAATTATTAAATGTGTGGAATGCAGATCATTAATCATTAATATTGATATATTGAGAAACTGTAAGACATAAATATTTGTGCATAAATATTTATCTACTCCATGCCAGTGTGTATTAACTCTCGGTTTAGTTCCTTATTCAACAGAGATGTGTTTCTTTCAAAGCTATTTCCAAGTCACTTACTGTATTTGTGCTTGGCTCGCTGTGATCTGAGCTTATCATTGTACCTACCTAGATGCCAGAAAACACAAAGCAATTCCGAGGAGTGCGTTGTCTTTTTGTGCGAGATATAGGGATTGACACAAGCCCTCTGTTTTCAGAGCATGAAGTAATTCTTTTAATGGCCTGCCAACTGTGCACTCCAAAGTTTGATTTTGCTCCGCAAAATGAGAGCAAAAATCTCAAACAATTTATTATGCTGTTTGTGCCTCGCTTCACTAGTTATCGTCTGCAATTTATTTCCTACCTTGGGGTACTGCGAGCCATTTTTCTCCATTTTCAGTGGCTCACTTTTTTTTTCTTGATCCTGCATGCTGCTGACTAAACTCCTGCCTCCAGCCATGGTGTTGGAACATCACAGAAAACTACATCATTATACTGAAGCTAGTTAACAAAGAGAGGCAGGGAACCAGTTTAAATCACGGGGCACGAGACAGTATGAGGAATTACTGAGTTCACTAACTCCGATGCAGCTATTCATAGCCTGTTTCTCTGCAGTTGCTCAGGTGAAATGGCTCACTAATGAAGGCGCATTTTAGACCTCGGTTTGAATTCAAGGTCAGCACCTGACCACTCTGTGCTATTTGAAATTCATTTTTTTCCCTCTAATAAATTATGCTTTAGTTCAAACGTGAGGCCCATGTCTGCATCAGATGAACACCAGTCATGACCCTTTTTCATTTCCATTCATTGACATGTATTAATACATTATTTACACCTGAGCTTTCCCAACTGTGACATGTCATAATGTCCAGAAAAAGGCCAGATGTTTTTATGAAACATGATTTAAAGTATTTATTCTAAGCATATGAAGTCACCTGTGATCATAGACTTTAAAGACAGCAGAGGAGCTTTACCTAATGCTGCACTATAGCAAGCTGCGACTTTTGCAGATGACTAGTTGTGGAAAAAACATCAAAATGTACTCAAAGTACCGATAATAAAAATACACATTATGCAGAATGTCCCATTTTAGAGTAATATATGTATTATATTATTGATGCACTTATATGTTCATCATTTTCATTTTGTAGCTGGTAAACGTGGAGCTTATTGAAATTAATTTATATATTGCTTGGTAGCATGGAAATTTCCTCCCAGGAATAATAACATTTTTTTATCTAACCTATGATATCATTTTTTTTTTTTAAGTAATTGTATCATCAGCAAAATTTTATGAAAGTAGCAAAAGTACAAGTATTCATTATGCAGCAGAATGTTAAAAAACAACCACAAACAAAGTAATAACTACCAAAAGGTCAAACTATTTTAAAGAGACACAAAACGACCAATAGAGACACAAAACAACCACACGGAGACACAAAACAACCAGATAGAGACTCAAAACAACCACATGGAGACACAAAACAACTACAAAGAGACACAAAACAACCACAAAGAGACAAAAAACAACCACATAGAGACACAAAACAACTGTAAAGACACAAGCCCAACTACAAAGAGACATAAAAAGAGAACAACGGAGAAAAAATAACCACTGACACAAGATAACTAATCAAAAAAGACTAAAAAAAAAGCTACAAAGAGACATGAAAGGACCACAGAGACACAAAACAACAACAACAAAAAGAGGACAGCTACAAAGATAACTGGGTTGCAGTGCCCAGGAGCCCGTTGTCTCATAATCCACCCATGGCTCAGTTTTGTACTTCCAAAAAGTCAGACGTCTCAGAAAAGACAGATTTCAAGCAAAAGTCATGTTAAAATCAAAGCAGTAATCTCCTGACTTTTGGCTCTGTGTGTCTCTCTGCCTGGTAAATGTTTTTTAAACTCCACACAGCCCGCTTGTAACACAGTCTTTCTGCTATGAATCTGTAGTCTCCGAGCCTAAACTGAAATATCCATGATGAAATCATCAAGGGTCTTCATCTTAGATTTGACAAAGCTCCGCCAGAGCCACAGAAGACATTATAATGAGGAGTAACGCTCTCCTCATTTCGGCCTTCATGTGTCAAATCAGTGGCTTCCCTCTTTGACTTACATCTTAACCCAAACTATTGTGTGCTTCACATGGCTACATTATAAGAGAATGTAGCTATAACATAAAGTGCATCAACTATATGTTAATATAATGATAATATATCAACACCGATCCATGCATGCAGTAGTATAAATTGACCACAAGGTGGCAGAAGGAAGCCTGCTGGGTCCATTCCTAGTGTGCCTTTTGAAATGAGTCTTATTAACTACCATTAAATCACTGCTCACAAATTGTATTTTGATATGCAAAACGCTTTTTAAACGCATATTATATGCTGTTTTAATCCTTAATATCAGTAAATATGGCATATTAGGGCTTTTAATATTCTTAAGAGATTACCAGGCACTCATTGCCTGTGTGCTTATGCAGGGTTTCAGCATTATCAAATATTAATTCTTCTAAACTTGCTCTTTTAAGAGGACTTCTTTGATGTTGATGTAATTTTTCATCAGCTAAGCAGATCTCACACAGTGGTATCTTTTGGAAAGCAGTGGGCCATAATTCATTGATGAGGCACATGGAGCGCAGATATTCACATCCTAATGCTTATGCAAGATCTGAAGCACTTCTTAGTGGTAGAATGGATATAACAGAGTGGTGTGGTGCTGGGATGCTGGCCTCACTGGTGCCGATTTAAAGGGCTAAGTAGAGGGCGAGGGAAACTAATCTGTGTGAACTTTATGTTCATATAAAATGCTTCAGAATCAGCCGGAGAAGTCGTTTAAAAAACTGTGTAGACATTAGGATAGATTAGAAGACACCAGGGCCTCAAAGACAAAAGCTTTGCAAGCCTATTTTTCCAGCTGAGGTCAAAGTCATTAAAAAAAAAGAAGAAAATTGTCACTACTATGAAATAAACAAGCACTTTGATTCCAGTCACGTTTCTTTAGCAGTAAAAGAAAAAAAAAATCAGGAAGAATATTACAGAGGCAATTATGGCAAAACAGAAAGTTTAAGGTTATCATTATTAAATTATTCATTTTTGACAATGTTGGCCCTCGGAGTTTGGGAATTGATCTCTCTGTAAACACGCTAAAGCAAGCGAGATTGACATAAATTGCAAAGACGAAGCCATCTTTTGAGCACTCTGCCTTCTCTTTCATGTTGCCTCACTGTGGGGGCTGAACATTGCTAATAAAAAAGTGGGAAGACCTTGGGCGAGTAACACAGGCTGATTAGTTTTGTACACTGGAGACGAGAAGCGCTTTGGAGTCTGCAATGATATTTGTTTTCTTTTCACAACATATCTGAGGAAGAGAAATAAAGAGAATGCTTAAAGTTTCACCGATGCGTTTGTTCTCTTCAAAGCCCAGAGAAATCTTGTGAGTGTGTGTCAGATGTTGTATGTGCATGCTCATTATTTCAATAAGCCCATTTTGCCTCCCGTGATTGCTCTATAAAAGAGAATAGTGGATGACCCTGGCTCTGTTGTTAAGTTAATGCTTTTTGCACAAAAAAAAATAACAGATGCTGGTTTGGGTATTAGCGAGGTTATGGTGGGACCCCCCGTCCGCCTTGTTATCCCGCACTCAAATGGACTAGATGAGAATGTGGCCCTTTGGAACATGCTGCTTGAGTTAGTAATCACACCAGAAAACAAAGCCTGTTTGAGCCCCTTCTGTAAAGTTTTCCACTAATGGGATAATTGATTGACAGTCTGTGCGCTTTCATGCAGCTGATTTATTTACTGTTGCACTTGCATGCTGCAACACTTTCAATTTAATTGAGAAACAATTGGGGATAAGGGCAACGCTGCCGTAGGGGAAATCAAGTGATGGGACTGTTTTAATGATTCCCCCGCCACAGAAGTTAGATCCACCGAGTCTCTTTGCACTCTGATCTTACAGTGACAGTACGTTGCGAGTTGTTCATAGTCATCATCTTTTCTGTGAAATCTCATCCCAGTTGGATATATATGTTGGCATCCAGCTGCTCTGTGTCAATTTCAATATCAAAGATTAATTCTTTTGTTTTCCAGACAGCAGTGGGGTTTTTCGTAGGAGTGTGGCAGCATGTGATGTACTTTTTTTTTGCTCGGCGGCCTCGGCCAGTTACTCCCAACACTTTGGCACGACGAGCACGCGCAACGAGCCAAGCAGCTTCCTGTACATCCATCTGCTGTAATAAATGTGCTACAGTACTCCGGACTGAACTGTACTGCAGTGGAATGCAGACTTTGGCTCCGGGTCGCAGTCTGGACTCCTCCAACACACTCATCCCTCTCACTACTCACTGTGTGTCTGTGGCTGCTGCAGGGCTTCAATCAAGTTCAGATGCATTTCAAAAATACATCATGTTTTTTTGTGTATTTCAGTCAGAGGAGACATGTGTGCATGAGTTCAAAGAATGCAAAGACTTTGAAGGAAGAATTGCTTTGTTTAACATTTTGAAGTTAAAATGTTTCATCTGACCAGACGTTCATTTTGAAGTTTTAGGTTGGGGTTTTTAGGTTTTCGGATTGTAGTTATTTCCTTTCCAAGACTCTGTGATACACACAGCAGTGGTGGCAGAAGAGAAACAAGGTGGGTGTATGTGAACTATAGCTAGATATCTATATCTATATAGGGAAAAAATGTAAAACCAATTATAGTCAAATTATCAAATAAAATGTGAAATGAGGCCCCTGCTGCTTTTGTGTAAATTATTTTTCAAGCTGCCAAAACACATTTATAACTTACTATCACTTCCTCTCCCTCCTTTTATCAGGTATTACTAACATTATTATTTCAACTAGCCATATAATAGATGTATATGTGCACAATATACAATAATACTATACGCCCAGACCCTTTTTATTGGTGGATGTCTAGGGCGAGCCCCAGACAAACCAGCTTGTGTTTTATAAATATTAGTTTAAGCACTCAGAATGTACAAGCATGCAAAGACTAAAGTGAGACCGACAAGAAGCAACACCATCTTTAAATAGACTACAGCAAATATAATATTTGCACTATATAAGTATCTTACTCAAGGTCGTTTCCTTGATGTGTAAAATGAAAGTAGAAAGGAAAAGATATGATTCACAGTGCAATCATATGGTAAATATCCATTTAATAATAATACTATTAAGCCAAGCCTGTTTACAGTGATCAAATTAGAAGTTCTAGCTTCTAGCTAAAATCTGTGATTCAACGTATGTCGGGAAAGTTAGATTAGGTACATCAGTACTTTAAAAAGCTGTAAAATAAACCTGAAACCTCCACTACAGAGTGGAGTTGTTAGTACAGGCATCTTTCACAACCACTTATGCTGTGACAGCCACTGCCAATCACAAGCTAGCAACCAAGCTAACAACCGATCTAAAAGATGCTAACTACGCTTAGCAATCTGATATGTCTGCTGATTTTGGTGCACAACAGACTCCTCATCTGAGCCTGGAAGCTGTTCTTCTCTGTTCTTTCACTGGTCAACCCAGTACATGAGTAGTGGTGGTGGAGGGATCTAGAATTTGTGATTTGGGGAAGAAGATTAATGTGTGTCCAGTCCCTTCTCAAAGCTTTTGCTTTACTTTTTATGTGGGAAACCGATGTTAAATACAGTTCTAATCATAGCAGAGTGTTTTTGCAAATTTCAAAACATGTCTGGAGGGGGGAATAAATAAATAAATCAGCAGTTAGTTTAATAATAATAATAATAATAATAATAATAATAATAATACATTTATTTTATAGGCGCCTTTCATGTCGCCCAAGGTCACCTTACAAAGTCTAAAATCATAAACATCTTTAAAAACAAGACAACATGGTAAAAACATCACAACATGGTAAAAACAAGACAATGTGATAAAAGCAAGTGAAGTAGTGTCCAGTTAGAGTGTATGCCAGTTTGAACAGGTGAGTTTTGAGTTGTGACTTGAAGGTTGTGATGGTGTCAGACTGTCTTATGTGTGTGGGGAGGGAGTTCCAGAGCCTGGGTGCTGAGCAGCTGAAGGATCGGGCACCCATGGTTTGGAATGCTCATTTGGAAAACTATAGCCAAGTCTCTTTCTAATAATTTGTGGTGATATTGAAGTACCTTACTAAAACTAGTTTAAACATCCACCATGTAAGGACATGACATAAGAAAAGATAACATTCTTAAACTGACCTCCAAGTGTAATTTATTTAACTTAAATTATGGGCTACAAACTGTCGACGATTAGCTTGTAGAAACACTTTCTTGTTGTGTCGACTTTGGTTTTATCTGTTGTTGTTTATTATGATTTTATGCTTTTAATGTGATACATTTTTAGGTCAAAGAATCCTGGCAGTGTGTATTTTGTAGGGGGCAATAAATTACTTAGCCTTCCTAATGGTCCATTTTTTTGCATGTCTGTGAGTTTATGTTTTGTCACTATTTGTTGGCAAATATGGCACAAAATGTTGTCAGTTTTTGTTTAGAATTTAATTTTGATTTAATATTGTCTCTTGTTGACTTAAATAATCTTTTCAAGGGGTCCGAGAGGGTCAGGGACCTCTAAGGGATCACTTAATGTTTGTGTAATCCTCAGTGATATGTTGATATTGCTGATTATCCTCTTGTTTTTTTGTGTTATTTGATAAAAAAAAAAAAAAAATGTAAAATCAAAACACTATTATGTTATTCTGATAACTGTTTTACTATTGTGTATGATTCATACACAATAATAAAGAAGCATTTTCTATCACCCCCTATAAACTCTAATGACATTTTATTTCCACTAGAGGGTGCTGCAGATGAGCAAATTTCTCTTAGTGACTCCACTCTGCTGCCCTTCCATTTAACGGTTACCTGAGCAACAAGATAAACAGAGCTGAATAACTTACAGCAAATTGTGGCACCATGTTATTTTTGCTAATACTGATGGTGTACTAACTAGAGAAAATAAATGCAACATGTATTATATCCAGGTAGTGTATGATAAAAAGTTATAATTTTCGGAGTTATCTCTATGCCAACATGCAGCGCATATGAGTGCAAGTCTGTTGGCTCAACATATGCATGCATTCACCAATATATGCTTTATAGTGTACTGTATGTGCATCTGGCAGGCATGTGTGTATGTGTGTGCAACTACAAAGAACTGGGTCAGAGCCAGTGTGTGTGTGTGTGTGTGTGTGTGTGTGTTGTGTGCATACTTGACTATGATGGTGATAAGACAAAGTTTTATAGTGTACCTGCTCTGACCTCAGCACATCAACGTCAGAGAGAAATATGATGTTGTATTTGTGTGTGTGTGTTATCTCATCGCACAGTTTGTCCTGACAGAGCTGAAAGTGAGCTCATCGTTACAGTTTCACCTCTTCACAATCTCTCTTGTACACACTGACACATGTATACACACTTGGAGCCCGGGTTTCATCTTATTCTGACAAAGTCTCTGTGACAAAATCTGAGTTACACTCCACTCATCACCTTTTATTGGAAGAGGATTTGGACCCGTCGTCCCCTGGGACAGCTTGGCTACCCTTTCCGTCCATTCCTCTCCTAGCTTCACTCTGACGGTTAGTCTGGAGTTTTCTGTCCCTCCCCATCCCAGATATTACGCAGGGGGGAGGTCAGCCTAATGTTGCGCAACCCTCTCTGCTGGGTCTCATCCAACACAAACCTTTTCTGCCTCTACAGTGTGTTACCGCGGCCCTCTGCAGTGCCAATGAACACATCTCAGGCAGCAGCAGAAACTACACTTTATGCCATCTGTAATCCCAGGGAGGTTTCTCTGAGTAAGCAAGAACAAGTGATGACTTGACTGCCCCCTTATAATGAGCAGATTTAAATGATCAATAAACAGCACTCATATTTATTTGTGTTGGAACCTGAGCCACCCTCCTCCCTGGTCATTCATTATGCTGTTGTAAAGTGATCACCAGCTGCAGTCTTATTAAAAATTATCGGATCGCATGAGGTTTTTAATATTGCCACACCTCTATTTGGAGGTGTACCAAGCACAACTGACTGGATGGAAACTCTGGTTTGGAGCCAGGACACAGTGAAGGACTACATCTCCCAGCTGGCCTCAGGAGCAGCTGGAGGAAGCTGCAGGAGAAATACTATATATGTGTTCTTTTTCGCCTTCATAGACCTGTTATGGTCTGGTTTGGTTTAAGAAACCTGGATATGACCTCAGATCAGTTTTGAGAGGGAAAACTAGAAATGCTTTTATGCTTTTATTTTGAGTGATTTTTAGCCATTTTTGGCCTTTGTCTGCTTTATTTGGCGGTGGAGTGAAAGAAGGAGACAGCCGGATCCATGCCAGGTTTGAACCCTGGCCCACTGCTTGCAAGGACTAAGCCTTAAAGGTATTACCGGGCGCCCCAGCCATAGATTGTCATACTGTAAGTAGCAAAGACTGTATATGAAAAGTGTATAAAAACTGAAGCCAACACAGAAATCCCTTAGACCTGCATTATGTCTAATGGCCAACAGGGGGCGACTCCACTGGCTGCAAAAAGAAGTGTAGATCTATGAAAAAAATAGCTCACATCTCACTTGATTTATGATCTCAGTAAGACATTTTTAGATTAGTTTGTGGTCTCAATTGCTAGTTTAAAGTCTTCTTCAATACAGCATGAAGAAACTTTAAGGAGTTACCGTTCATTTATTCTGATAAGTGTAATTTGTTTTAAGACAGACAAGATCTCCAACCTAAATGGCAGAATAGGCAGTTTGTCAATACTGCCCACAACGACATGTGAGCGTTTGTCAGAAGCGGCTCACAGTACAAATACACAATAAAAATAGCACAGACGTCAATATACATACATGTATAATGACATGTGTTGACACGGTTGTAAAAAAGGCTGCAGTTTCTGTGAATTTAGGTACAAAACCACTGACCTAGGTTTAGGCCAAACAACGTCCTGGTTAGGTGTTATAAAAGACTGTTTAAAAAGGAAATAAATTAACGGAAATGCCGGAAGTAAAGTAGTTAGAAGGGTGATGCAACTAACGTGAGTTACACCCCCCAAAAAAAACCTGATCCACAAACCTTGAGCCATGGAAGTTACGTAAAAAAGGTAAATATGTTGTATTTTGCTGTATAAATGCCCAATATTGATGTTTTTGAGGGGAAATCAGACTGTTTAAGACTGTCTTTCTCTAACTAACAAATTCAGTTTACATTAGAACAGATGGGTAGAAACAATGTTTAATCCACTTCTTTCACTTTTGTTCCTGTGGTTTTGTGGTTTTCTTTGTGGTTTTGGAAAGGCAGTGAAGGATAAGGCAAGAGAGGCTTTGAGAGAGAAACCTGGACCTGCTCCCAAGCTTTTATTATTAAAATAACTTGTTACTGCACAAACTAAAGTAGTCAGGTAATTATGTGCTATTTGATCATGGAAGTTATTTGCTAATGTTGGCAGCATTGACTGTATAAAAGAAGTGCCTTGAACCTGCATTCTTTCTAATGGCAAGCAGGGGGCAACTCCTCTGGCTGCAAAAAGAAATGTGACTTTACTAAGGTCTATGAAAAATACCTCTACTTCTCACTTGATTTATGACCACTATTCCAAAACAGTGAGGATCTTGTCTAAAACTTAATTAAACAGAATGCGATAATTTTCTAATAATTTACAAAGATGATAAATTGTTGAAACGTACAACTTTTTATATTTGTAAATATGCATTCTCTTTTATTTACATTAAACAAAGTGCCCCAACTTCTTTGGAGTTGGGGTTGTATTCACCTCAGTTACCACTTTCCTAATAAGTTTATGGTCTCAATCGCTCGGTTTCAGCCTTCTCCAAAACAGCATAATGTTCATTTTCAAAATAATGCTCCAATTTCGAATAATAAAGATGATAAAGCAGTGTATGCTGTAGCACGTGGCAGAAGTGCAGACTTGAGTCCCGTGACAATTTGCATTAGGGCAGATAAATACACTGTTTACTGTTTAATCAATTCTTCAAACATTTGCTCTCCTGGTTTTGTTATTTTCCTTGCAAAAGTATCCCTTTTTCTTTAGTTTGTCCCCATCTTCCTTGATAAGATTGATGGAGGTGACGGCTAAGTTTGTCTGAGTCTGATCACCAGACATCCACAGCGACCCTTTGGCCCAAACACAACGCAAGCAGAGTCTGCAGCGTTCATGTGCAGATGAGTTATTCCTCTCTGTCCCGTCAAGAGGAGAGACACCACTCCTCAGGGAGCCGCTTCCTCCACACATCTGGATCACTGAGCATTTTTTTTTCCTCCTGTCCTTGCGCTAGGGTTATTAGCATTAATCTGCAATACAACATCTGTGAGCCCTTTTTTATTTCTCCATGTATTTTTTTCTCCCTCCCTTCTATGATTTGGTGTCTGCTCACTGGGCTTACACCAGGCAGCCAAGGAAGAGCAGGTGGCTGCCGTACGACAGGTAGACCGCAGCTTCCAGATCTCGGAAATGCCATGCACCGTTTCAAAGCCACGAAAGATCCTAACAGGTAACAGATGTCACATTCACAAAAAACGTAAAGTTATACTCAAGAAGGCTTTAGCTCTGATTTTCCTTGGAATTTTTTCTTTCACGGTTGGTTGTAGAATAATAAAAGAATAAACCTTTGTTTAGTGTTCTGCAGCTCATGGAGCTCATTCAAATGATTTGTTATCCTCTTAGACTATTTCCTGTTTACTGGGCTCTGAATGTGAGGGTACATGTGACAGTAGTCTGCCTGTGAAACTGAAGACAGCTGATGTAATTTCCTTTACTTAACACCCTTTAAGTCACGTGAGCGAACTAAACCTGGAAACATCTGGCTGAGATAAGATGGACTACACATGCACAAGAAGAAATCCAGTAACAACTGCACGATTTACTGTGTGACAGGATTAATTCCCTGCACAGAACCAACATCTTTACCAGCTATAAAAACTTAAAGACTTTGATAAGGCAGCCCCTTGCTTGCTCCGTGCAAAGATTGCGTTTAAAATTTGAACCAGGCTCAGGAAAATGTGTGTGGGGGAGCCAGCCAGCAGTTTAATTGTCAGTTGTGGCTTATCTAATGGTCTAAATATGCTTTATAAGAGCAGGGCCCAGCTTTTTGTGTGTACGCCGCAGTTTTGATCACAACAGAGACTGAATCTTAATGATTGCCCACGTGATTACGCTTCCCCCTGGGAACGGAGATTTGGTGCTACCACACGGCGTCATTAACCACACGCTTTATAGCAGAGAAGGTCCCTATCCGCTCTGAGCCCGCCATAAGCATGCGGTCTGCATTTTTACACAACACACTACATTTCCTTGGCACCACAGCGTATCAGATGCTGTAATCAGGCTCCGGTCTGTGATGCAGACCTGGACTAAACTGGCATAATGTGAGGGTTCTACGCCAAATCCTGTTAATAGTCATGATTAGTTTGATCAGAATCAACGTCCCGGTTAATTATATCAACAAAAAGCCTATTTATTTCTGAATCTGAACACTGATAGCATCTTTCTGCTATTTTCTTTTCTTAGTCCATTACCCTGCAAGCATGCACAGTATCAAAATAAACCAAAAAAGCTGATTTTTTTTTAGTCCTTGGGGTGATTATAAGTTGTGCACTGCAGTTTCAGTATGGTCCATATGCACATCAACACCTTTATTTCTGTACAGGGATTGTGTAAGGGAATTTAAAGGGGACACTTAAGAACTAACAACAAAGTGTCGTAAAAAAAAAAAAAAAAAGCTTGTATGGATTAGAGGGAATAGAGATGCTGAATGTTTGATTCTGTTCATGAAAGAGACTTTACATCTGGGAGTAAGTGACCACAGAAGTCTTTGGATCAACAGCAGAGCGAGAGATGAAGAGCAGGAGAGATACATTTAGCTCCTGCAGGGCACCGATGGAGCTCTTGAAAAGGACTACAGTGGACGCTCCATGTCTCCGGAGACATGGACAACAGAGCCCGCCGCGCTACGGTTCCACATTTGCAGCTCTGTGTGTTGCCTCAAAGGGCTGTTTTGAATTCTCAAGTACACGTCATACATACATCTGTAGGCCCACTCTGTCAGGAAAGGTCACAATGTGGCCTACCTGACCTTTTTGTACATATGCTGCTATATATAGGCTTTTTATTCCATTCATTATATTGGTTATTGTTTGATAATCTGACACATGTTGTATTTTTTAGAAATCAAAGAAGATGAAAGGATTGGTTTAGGAAAGTAAAACATATTCCAGTATCATATATAGTGTAGAGATACAAAGCCCCGGCCCACTGCACTACAAGGACTAAGCCTTGACGCTCTACAGGTGATGCCCCTTTATGACTTTTTTTGCGTACAATTAGCAGCAGTGGCATGTAGTCCATTAACCACTCCTCCTGCACCAATTGTGAAAGACAAATTTGATTACAAATCTTTCTTGTCATTGTGTTGTGTGTGAGTATTTCAGTGGTTACTCTCACATTAACTATGTATTATTACGAATATGCATGGGGGAAAAAAAACGCTTCCTGCTGTCTTTGTCCTTTTTTCTGATAACTAAAATAACTGGATCTGGAGTGGAGATTTGTTGTCATATTCTGCAATTTTCTGCTCAATTTTTGAGCCTTAAAACTATACTTTTTTGATTAAAAAAGAGCTTGGGTGGGTTAATAAACTTGTCTGGCTTGTCATTGTGTTGATGTTTTTCTTATTATGCTCAATATTCACATTCAATAATTCAATTATGCTAGAAGGCTACTTGACCAGACTCGCCGGCTTCTATATACTCAGAACAGATGATACTACATAGATATTACAAAATGAAGAAAGTGTTTACTACCTACCTATTCCTGGATTTTGGTACATTTAAGAAATCTGATCATCCAAAATTACTAAATTAAATTAGTGGGACACTGTAGATAAGACAGAGTTACAGAGAGCTGGGGATGAGAGCAGGCAGCTGGATGGACTGTATATGTCCATCCAGCTGCCTGTGCAGAGCACTGGAACATAAAATACTTTCCAAATAGTCAGGCTACTACTATTCAAAAATACAAAAACAGCCAAAATATACAGATTTACATGGAAGGGTCATGCCATGGTACAAATGCCTTTGCATTTTCTGTAGCGGGACACAAGCAATGACATCAGTTTTAGAGTGGACATTGATATACAGCTTGACTGTGAGAGGCTGTAAGAGCTGAAAATGGTACTTATAGAAATGAGACAGCACTTCCATGGACAAATATTTTACCTTGACGACACCAAAACATGTTCAGAATACCTTTTATTTGCCAAATGTAGAGGAGACAGGAATTAAACTTGATAATACAACGTAGTTAGACAAGACAGTCCAAATATTACGTTTAAAAGCTAAATAATTATACAGTATACTGTACAGTTGGGAATGGTAAAAATAATATGCAACATATACTTTTTGCCATTGTGTGCAAGTTAAAAAATGTATTTGTATGCCGTACAATACTACATTTGCACATATTTCATAGAATGGCAGCTATTGCATATAATTTTTTTAATTGTGGATTCTAAGCGTCATTTTGATGTACAAGTTGCAGGAGTCTGGAGGAAATCCAGCTGCCACACCAGTCTTTTGTCTTGATACTCAAGCAACATGATGCCTCAGAGCATGCTATCAATAACTTAGAGGAACATAGCATGCTGTAGTCCATCTTCTCTCCACACACGCAGAATAAAGCAAATGAAACAAGTCGATAGTGAATTAAAAACCCTGTGTTGCAGGGATGAAAATGTATTGTGTTGTCAAATTAATGAAGATGTTTTCACAATTTGTTTGTGTTTTGTGTATTTGCATGTGCTTTCTTAAGTTGCAGCGCTGTAGCTCTCAGGGCCACCATAGGAATGTATGTGGAGAAATGGAGAAAATGGAAATATTGAAATAAAATTTAGAAGATGTGATGAACTGCCATAAAAGCTGATATATGCAAGAAAACTTTCTGCACACTGGTGGTCCACCGCACACAGCTGGTGCCCTTTTTAATCTTGTTTTGCCCCTCAGACAGCCTGAGTCCACCAAACTTTCTCATTTGCACTTTGTGAATCCTTTTGGACCTCTACCTCCCATGTCTTCAGCATCAGCCTGCTCAAGGGTGCTTTTGCTGAGAGATGTTTTTGGCCTGGCTCTTTTCTCAGAAGAATGGTCTATCGCAGGATCCTGTGAGTTTCTACAGAATTATCAGTGTGGTCATCTTTTGGACGCCCTCTTCCCCTCTGAGGTTGCTTGTACTTTTGGAAAGGCCTGAAACCAGCTCCATTAGGTTTACGTCTGTAGGAGACAAAACTTCATCATCCACACGGAGACGTCTACACTCACTGGACTCGCTTATTGCTTGCAGCATCTGCTTGTACTGTTTCAGTCGTCTATATTTATTCTGTAATAGCTCGGACTGCTTCTATCAGCTCTGCACCTGTAACTCAACATCAAAAATCACGATTCATATTTAATTATTAATCAGATATTCTGCATGTTATAACTATTTGATTCTATTATTATTTTTATAATAATAATAATAATAATAATAATAATAACTAGGACTGCAAGCAGTACTGAACGGGCCCTCGCAGTACACGCGTGTCGGGGCATGCTGCCGTCGGGGTGTGTGCGTTACAGGGGCCAGTCTATACCACCCCTATGAATTTCATTGCCTTAAGTGTTATAGTGTGGCCACGGTACCAAATATGAAATTAGACTGCCACGACAGTGTCACCTAGGGGCCGATCAATAAAACCTTAAAGGGTTATCCTCAGGAGGGCATTGACAATAATTGTGCCAAGTTTTGTAATGCACAAACTATCCCTTTAATCCTCATACAGTTTCTGAAGGAGGACTCTTAACTGATATGTATAAGTTAGAAGAGGCAGGTAGCAATGGTGGAAAGTAACTATGAACATTTACTCAAGTACTGGACTTAAAGTACAATTTTGAGGTACTTTTATGTACATTTTATGTAACTTTATACTTCTACTCCACTACATTTTGAGGCAAATATTGTACTTTTTACTCCTCTACATTTAGCTGACAGCTTTAATTACTTTTCAGGTCAAGATTTAAAATTACAAACATGATACATTTAAAATGATTACCCATTTTTATTAATGAAACCACTTAAAAGTTTATTAGGTAGTTAAAATGAGGGGAGTGAAGTCATTTCACAGTGTGGTATTAGTACTTTTACTGAAGTAAAGGATCTGAATACTTCTTCCACCACTGTCCTTTTTACTTCTTTACTTTTTAATTTATAATTTTAATTTTTGTATTTTTAAATTTTATTTTATTTTTTAAAATTTTATTTATTCTTTTTTTTTTTCCCAATGCGCATGCGCGGCCCCACTGCGCAATGTGGTTATGGATATGAGCTTTGGCTAAAAATAATGCGCAATACTCTAAATACTTCTTCCACCACTGTCCTTTTTACTTCTTTCCTTTTTTATTTGTTTATTTTTTTTATTTTATTTTATTTTTTTATTGATTTATGTTTTTCATTATTTTTTTAAATTTCTAATTTAAATTTAAATTTTTTTTTTTATTTCTTTCTTTATTTTTCTTTCTTTCTTTTTTTCCTGCACAATGCGCATGCGCGGCCCTGTTGCGCTTCTACGCATGCGCGGTTTTCCTGCGCTTCTGCGCATGCGCGGCTCCGTCGCGCTTCTGCGCATGTGTGGTCCTGTTACGCTTATGCGCATGTGCGGCTTTTCTGCACATGCGCAGAAGCGCAACGGGGGCGCGCATGCGCAGAAGCGCAACGAGGCCGCACATGCGCAGAAGCAACATAAAAAAAATAAAAAAAATTAAAAAATTAAAAAAATTAAAAAATTAAAAAATTAAAAAATTAAAAAATTAAAAAATTAAAAAATTGAAAAATTAAAAAATTGAAAATAATAATTAAAAAAATAAATCAATAAAAAATAATAAATAGTAAAAAATAAAGCCACATGCTTATTTTAGCATAATATTAGGTAAGCAATTGATACATTTTTACATATTTTTGTTTTTATTATTTAATTGATGCATGGCAATGTGATTGCAGATTTACAGGAAATAGGAAATGTGCAAATTAAACACATTGTGGTTTTAATGTCATCAACATCAAAGTTTTACTGCTCCACAGCAGCATGTGGAGACAGACATCACAGGGAGCATGGCTTTTATTTTCTTCTACAATGGTAATGAAAGGAACCATTAAATAAATAGCCGTATTAAGTATAACCAGATCCAATTTAGTTTTATACAAAAAGCACTAAAGGATACATGTATCATGTACAAGAGACAATGTTACAAGAGGATTGTTTTCAGCAGCGGGGGTAAAGGATTATTTGTCCCCTTCATGGTGTATAAATATCAATCAGCAATTTAAAAAGTATAAAAAAATGACACTCGACTGCAAAACAAGCTATGATGGGGAGACCCGTACAAAGTAGGGGGGTTTTGCCCTCAAAGCCTAAATTTGGTGCTTCGGAGAATAAGGGTTCTTCTATGTTTTATTCAAGGCGTCATATTTTGACATTCTTCTTGTAAATGATATGGTGGACTCTGTTAACACATCCATATGGTCTTATATTGAAAGCTAAATGTGTTTCCTTTTATTTTGAAGGCGGGTTTAACATGTTCTTACAGTAATGCTTAGTAAATACATGCACCGGGAAAACACGAGGCTGACTGACCGCAGTGTGTGTTGTTCTCTTCCAGTAACGTTAGCTAGCCATTTGCTCTAACAGGCAGTCTAACCTCACTCAGGAACTGGAGTAATGCCAACAGAGTGCTAGCGCTGTTATGGTTGTTATGAAATCTCCATTCGCTCATCCCCGTGGCGAGAGAGTGCTGTGGTCACTGCTACAGAATTTAAAAAATAAAACAATCCCCTATTCTGAAGTAGCGGCAGGCATAATTGAAACCCTGAGAGAGATCCAAGGTTAAATTACATGATTAAATGAAGAATCCAGGCGACAGTAAAACAAAAAGACTCCTGAGATTACTGAGCATTGATAATAAAGGGAAAAAACATACATATAGCTAATTGGCCAACAGGAAGTTAAGGTTAAACTCCTTCAGGTCAATGCTTCAGGGAAACTATACAAAGGAACAGCTGGAGAAGATGCTGACAGAATGCAGAGAGCTAACCTTGATGAATGCAGTGCCGACAATAGCAGAGAGGCAAAAATAGAACTCAAGAGACCCAATCAGTCAGCTCTCACACAGTAGTGACGGTGGGGATACAACAAATGAAGGCAGGCTCACAGCCAGAAATATGGAAGCCGTCAAAAGTAAGGCTATACTGTCAAGGTTGGAAGGAAGGGCCAAGGTGTGTCCTTGAATCAAAATGTAAAGATAGAGGAACCTGGTTGGAGTGAGGCAAACTCATATGGATACAACCAGAGGTGGAAAAAGTATTCAGATCCTTTACTTCAATAAAAGTACTAAATCCACACTGTGAAATTACTCCACTCCAAGTAAAAGTCCTGTGTTTGAAACTTACTTAAGTAAAAGTACAAAACTATCACCATCAAAATACTTAAAGATGCTTAAAGTATCAAAAGTAAAAGTACTTGTTATGCAGAATAACCCCAGAGAGATTGTTTTATATGTTCTAAATATATTATTCAATTATTATTTTTGGTGCATTTATGTAAGCAGCATTTTACCTATTGTAACTATTTAATATTCAGTTTAATTTATAAACATGCGTAATCACTTTAGATTGATCATTTTTCTATGTTAAATCTCAACCTCGAAAGTCACTAAAACTGGCAGCTAAATGTGGTGGAGTAAAATTGCAATATTTGTCCCTAAAATGTAGTGGAGTAGAAGTATAAAGTTACAAATGTGAAAATACTCAAGTAAAGTAAAAGTACCTCAAAATTGTACGTAAGTATAGTACTTGAGTAAATGTACTTAGTTACATTCCACCACTGGATAAAACCAGTCAAGTGGCCTGAGAGAAATCATAGAGAATCATACCATTCAGTCTCTTATATGAGGCACATAAAAGCCTAATGTATTCTGAGCTGGCACTGAAGATGGAACATTTGACAAAGTGAAACTTTCTCCTGTGGAATTAGGATGTTGAGGGTTTGTAACACAGACAACTTTACTAGGAGAATTACACATTTCCTGGATAAAGTTTGAAGCAAGCAGTAAAGTCAATGTTTGAGGGGAAGTGAGAGGCTCTGGCTGGAGAAAAGGGCTTGGGCCTAAAATATGGAAATCTTTCTCCTGACCAGAGCAGTGGTTACATAGTAAAGTTTGGGTGGGCGTACATAAAGACGTCTGAATAATTATGCTCCATCCAGTTTTTGAACACTTTGCTGACCAACTCCAGCTGGAGGCTGCTTGGGATCACGGTTGGGGCGGAGGGGGGAATCACTGTTGTGTAGGGCTGGGTACTGAACTAAATAACTGAAATACAATTTAAAAACTAAATTTCAATGAATTAATCTCATCTGTGTCAGTGAGACAATAAGCATGCAGCATGCTTGTACCAAGATCTAATAATGCCGGTAAATCAGGCTGTCTAACATTACATGTTCTACAGGAATGCAGGAAAATCTCTATTTCATTTTTGTGCTACAGTGTGCATCACCTGGATGTAACTGTATGCAACTGTAACTTTCCATCAGTTGATCGTATTGTTCCATTTATATTACTACAAGTGATGTATGTTTAAATTAAGTTAGGAGGTTTGGTTAATTAGGATTCCCTGATCTCGCGACTGTATGCATGAGGTGGTTGGGGTTTGTTAAACGTGCAGTTAATCCTAAAATAAATGCATCAAAATTAATAATCTAATAATATATTTAGAATATATTTAACAATCTGTGTGGGGTCATTCTGCGTAACGGGTACTTTTACTTAAGTAAGTTTCGAATGCAGGACTTTTACTTGAAGTGGAGTAATTTCACAGTGTGGTACTAGTACTTTTACTTAAGTAAGGGATCTGAATACTTCTTCCACCACTGGACTGGATTTAAGGACATGTTGACCAACAGGTCTGCTGTAGTAACATGACACTACAACACATTGATTCTTAAATTTAGGTGATTATACATATGGATTTGTCTGGCTCTTTTCTTTTCATAGCGACCACTCAAAGCGATTCTTACACTACAGATCAGCATTCAAACACATATTCATACACTGCAAATTATTTGGCTCTTACCAAGATAAAAAAAAACATAGATTTAAAAGTATTAGATAATTTATCTTGTTTTAAGAGTTATTTTTTTATTTTAAGTGTTCAACATGCTTATTTCTAGATTTAACTATCTTAATTCATGAAATCTTATCAAGTGAAATTATCTGTCCACGCAGCAAAATCATTTCCCTCAGATTTAGTGTTTTTATCATGTTTTTAGACACACCTTTTTTGCAGTACACCTATAAGGCGATCATCAGTATGGGGTTCAGTATTTTGTTCTTGTCGACACATAGACTGCCATGGGATTGAACCACCTTTAGCGACCGCTCCACCATCTGAACCACAGCCGCCCCAAACACCCGTGAACACATGTCTCTGAATAACATATTCCATTTCAGTCAATAGATCCCCCTAAATCCTAAATACCGGTCCTTTAATATCTTTGAAAAACAAAGAATTTGAATGCAAAAGCATTCATGAATTTGGATCCTTACTTACCTTCCAGAACCACTTACACAAGACCTGTATAATAAGAGAGTGGGGGTGGGTCCAGCTGTGTTACACATTAGCAGATCAACCCAAACACTGTCTGTGTGTCTAGCTCTCACCACTGCCCGGCAAGGTCACAACGCTCTGCTGTGCATCATATCCTAGTATGACTTATATCAGCGCCGTGAAGGTGCTAGCCCGCCAGTAAACTCCCCTCATTATGGGAAAATGCAGAAAAAAAAGAAACATGTTGATTCCTAACAAACTGAACAGCTGATGTAACATCTGCAGGCCCGAAGAGGTCTCACAGGTGCTGGAGAACGCGTGGCGTTTTCATGGACGTCATCTTTAATCCTGTGCATGTGACATATTGATCATAAGGGATTAAGATGTGCATGCTCACTACAGGGGTTAATGTTTCACTTTTCTGTTTTCAGGGGGAAATTTTGTACAGCTGGGCTCCAGCAGAGGACCTTCACAAAAATGTAAAACCTCAAGACGGTGACACTTCCATAAACAGAGGTCCCTGTGAATAATTTGTTTTAGGTCCTAACCCTGAGTGTTTTTACTATGCTGACCATATAGGGTGTAGACTCTGTGCAGTGCAGCAGAGCGTGGCTGCATCTGCAGAGCGGGGACAGCACTGTTTACACCAGAGCAATCAGACTAGCAGGACTTTTATAAGAATCAGCGGACTTCTTTTAATAAATTAGCATGCCTCCTGCCCCTCTCCCTCTGACAGCTTCCAGAGCAAAAGAAGCTTGATGTTTAAGTTTCTCCAAAGCTTCTAGAGTTGTGATGCTGTGTACGGGGCCCTCATCATGAGAGCTGTTTATGTAATCCTTCCATTGCAGTCTGCAGGATATTATTGATCTTTAGTGGGACTCGAGAGTAAGTCAAGCCCAGCTGTCAGTCTGTATAAACCAGTAGATTCGTAATGAGGAGCTTTTAGGATTGCACGCTTTGCTTCAAAACACCCACAATCTTTGTACCAATCCAGGAAGACAAATTGCAGCATGCAGGCTGGGTGAAAAAATGAATAGTGTTTGGTAGTAAGAGAGAGGGAGAGTGTGCAATAACAGACGGAGGAGAGAAGAAGAGACAAACCACAGCCAGGTCTGACCTAACTGTGACTGGGGTGCATGGAAGAGTCTGTTATTAAGATCGAGAGAAGAGATGAAAACTCCTCAGGGAGTCTTTATGGTAACGTGTCTGTGGAATTTAACTCAGTTCAGCCAACATAGAGGGCCCCTTTAAGGGATACCTTTGACGGTTGTGCTCTGATATTTTTCTTTACCTGGCACGTGACCAATATTAGAAAAAAATGTTCCACATTTGTCCTTGAGCTACCCTGAAGACAGACGTCAGCTTTCCCCTCTGAGGCTGATTGTTACCACTTGCTGCAGGCTACTACCAACGGCTTTTAATGCCAAATATGAGCAATACAGGGGACTGATTCCTTTTTTTGTGTGTGAAATGATAAAACAGAGACATTTCCTTCAGAAGTTACCTTGCTCTTTCATCACAGATACCATCCTCCACAGTGGGACAAAGTGACTTGATTTCACATCTTATTCACGAGACCTATTCCTTCTAAAAAGAACATATCTGAAATTAGATAGTAATATCTCCTCAACCATAAGGCTTATATGCATATATCTGGTATCCTTTGATGTGTAAGAAGCTAAGGAATAGAAAAAAAACGTATTTCTATTACTATTCCCGAAAAAAAATTGAGATAAAGTTAAGGAAAAATTAAGATTGTTATCCTTGTCAAGTAGAAGATATACATTTCAGAGGTTTATATATATATATATATATATATATATATATATATGTATATATATATATATATATATATAATTTGTTTGACTTTATTGTTACATTTCTGTTGGACTTCAACAAAATACACGTGCACCGCTGTGGCTGCTCAATTCTTTTGACTTGACCCTTTAAAGGTGCAATCTTTAATTTCTGGCCACATGCTCCAAAAAATAGGGGGTAGAACTTTACTCTGTGTAATGCATGACTAAATGCAGCGTTGACACAAAGACAAGCAATAAACCATGTCTTCAAAAATATATTGCGAACTTTACAAACCAAAGATAAGACCTAACCCTTAACTGATTCTGCATTTAGGAGACTGTTGCAATGGATGTGTTCCCAGAGCCCAGAGAGTACAGAGAGTAACAGCCAGCAGAAAGAAGTCACAGGTGGATGCAATGTGGAGTCGGGTGTGAGAAAGATACAGCTAAGCCTAGCCCTATATGTTTTCATGCAGCCTAATCTTCAATATCACCAAAACGCAGATGTCCGTGCGGTGGTTGGTAATCCACAGTCTCATGTAGTCCAGCAGGAAGAAGCAAGGTACAGCAGGTTATGTGACTGCCTTGCTTCTACTTCCTCTGCATTGTTGTCTCTATTTAAACACAGAATCTTTGTCCGTATGTCTGTCATACAATAGTTTTAGGTGTAAACTAAAGCTGTTAACTGCTGTACAAATAACACTGTAGCTCCGTCTGGGAAACAAGTGGTTTAAGGAGCAAGTGGTATTGCAAGACAGGATTAGCTGGTTAGCATGCTAATTTCAGTAGATATCTCTTCAACACATTACATAGACAGGTAATTACTGAGAAATCAAGATGACTGAGATACTTTAGTTGTTGCAGTAATTCACATATTGTTCTTGCATTAAGTCATGCATAATATGTTATTATTTATTGTACATCCCTGATAGTTAATTCATGCTTCATCATGCATAACATGAATTCATGATATTTGCTGTACCCTTACCATAAATTTTCCCCTAATTGCTTAAATATTTCCAACTGTGGATGAAAGTTGAATTGTGGAATCTTGACCCACAAAGTATTTTGTTATTTAAAAAATTTGCTGGACTGATATAATCAATTTATGACTTTTCCAAGCAAACCTGTTTTCTCTTCTGCTCTTAGTCAGTATCAGCTGCAGATTCCTGCACAGCAGTCCACTGCAGCGTTCCTTTCCACTCTATATTTTACTATTTTCTTTAACTACACCTCTGCTCCATTCACCTTTCAGGGCTGCCTCGGGCTGTGAGCGTAATTTCTACGCACAGTCTGCACATCTGTTTTCTGGATGACAGCTTTCACTGATCAGCTGGGGCTTCCATTGGACCAATGGTAGGAAAGGTCTGTATTTTCTCTGATTATTAGCTGAGGGCAGACATCTGGTTGTATTTAGGAGCGGGTACTTGGACCTGGCTTATTTGGTTTGGTTGCAGCGCAGATTTGCACTCTGGAGGCTTGGCCAGGCGGTTCTCCATGCAGGATTTTGGATGGAAAAACAAATGTTAATGAAGTCTGGCCTCCTCCTGCATCTTGTGCTGTGTGTCGTTGTGACGGCAGAGAGAGTGTGATTCATCATTCGTGTGTTCATCAGGAAGGTCAAAGGAAAATTTAGCAGAAGTCAGATTGTGTGCGGTTCAGTGGTAAACACACTCAGAGAACGGTGGCCCCCCGTGTCAAAGGTTGTTTTTGTGATTTTAGAAAAATATATATTATGTTAAAATCATTTTATCTCAAAGGGGAACAAACTTTCCAAACTGTACATGTTAATAGCTATTCCCCAATTAGACCACTGAGGATTTGGCTTCACTTTAATAATCATGAAATCTGATCATAGCGTTCCTTTGTGACAAACTAAATGCTGTAATGTTACTTTGAACCCACCAATATTCAACTTCACTTCATAAGCAGCCTATTCACTCATTTGAGTCAAAACTTAGAAATACACAGTAGCCCATAAATATAAATATATAAATATTTTTTTTTACCTCTTTCCATGAAATTATTGTGACAATGTGATTTATTCTTGACAGATAAAGTGTATATCTTCTCAAATCCTTATTAATCAATCTCATCCAAACATATGACAATGAAATTGTTGAGGATTGTGTCTCTTAAAAACAAAATTATTCCAACTTTATGGGCAACCGTTTACATGTTCATGGAAAAACCCAAACATCCCAAAGTGTGTTATGGAGACAGCGTTTTAAAGCTTGACTCAGAAAGTAAAGGTAAATATAAAACAATAACAATGATTCAAAAATACAATCTTCCAAAGACCGAGTGGGCCTCATGCAGGAATCGTTATGAGAACAAATTTCTGCTGTTTCTTTTTTCACAATTTGTTCTTTAAACCCACCGATTTCTTGGATTCACCAATCTTTTCTTATTTTTGCTCTTCTCTTACCAATCACCAATCCTTTCTTATTTTTGCTCTTCTCTTAGGTAAGAGAAAATTGTATGAGTGGTCGTAACAAAGTAAAAAACTTTTTTTTTGATTGATCTTTTTATTTGAAAACGTTAAAACAAACAAAATATCTAGAATAAAAAAATTAATTAAATTGAATAAAAATAAAGAAACAAGAATAACAATACATAATCTTTTGCAGCAAATGAGCAAAATCACAACAAATAAAGAAAAGCCCAAATAGATATTTAATTCAATTTAATTAGATCATCTATTGTGTAAGGAGGAAGAAGTGGAGACCACTTTTCATGTCCCTTTGTTTTTTCTGTTTTCCTTTTTCTATAACCAAAGTTTTGTGTGGAACATAAAAAAATGCATGAAACTCATATAATCACATTTAGATGATCAATATAAGATTGAGATGATCGTTTGTGTATGTTTTATGTATATATGTTTTGGATTTTTCTGTGTTGAAAATCTGAAAAATGATGTTTACTCAGTTTAAGTTTATTTAACAGTATGTCAGTTTCACTAATTACTGTTTAACAACTCACTCTAAACCCTCTCCAACAACTTATTCTCTGTAAAGTCATGAAGCTGGTTGCGTAAAAAGAGTCATTTGAAAGCAGCAAACACACAAGCAGGCAGCATGTCATCTGCACCGCAGCTGATATGCTTGTGTTGGCTCTGATCCAAATGAGCTGCAAAAGTTCCTTCTATTAAAAACAAACAGCGGCCGTCCTTCTCTCTATGGCTTTTAGAGTAATAACAGTCACTCAAAAGGGTTAAAGCCCTCGCTGAAGTTTCTGTCTTTGGATCAATGCTTTCTGGAAAAATGAGCAAATCTATCAGCCACCTCTTGGATCTATGACTGAGATGAAAAGCCAAGGATAACTGCAGACACATATATAACCGCTCTGAGTTCTAATCTGTTTATCTGTTATATGTGTGTATTAAAAACCACCTCCCAAGGTGGTTTGAGACACTTTGGGGTCGAGGCCACAAGTTGGTCGAGTGTAAATGAATGATGTGTCTGCACAAGCCACGTGCGCCCTGTGCTCCTCCTAAAAAGTTACGACTTCGACCGCACCAGCGGAAACATAAACTCCACAACCACCTCAGATGAAAAACAGTTGTTTTCACAGGAAACTGTCGGGTCGATGCGAGCACACCTCTGCTGTGGCCAGGTGTAAATATCATGTGGATCTGGATGATGCTTACGACATAAGTGTAATATTTAGCTTCTGAATGAATTTAAATGTTATATTAGCAGATATATAAACAGATTACTCAGATAAGACCGTTTTTATCCCAGTTTTTAATTTTAGATTTGAGGCTTGGGCAGCAAATCAGTCCGTGCAGGAAGGAAGGATGATGTGTGTGTATGTGTGTGTACATCATGTGCATGCAAAGGTCCAGCTAGGAGATGAAGAAAAAAGGGGGTACAGAGAAAAAGAGACGTTAACATTAATTGAGTGGGAGATGTTTGTGGTGTAAAGCTGGTTATGATCGAGCTTTTTCATTATGAGCAATGTAATTTTAGGCTACAGAGGCTTTTTTTCTTTCGTTCTTTTCTTCCCACTGGAAACACTCTAGTGTTTTCCAGCAATAAGTACGAGGGCCTCAGATGTCTAAAAAAACACACACATGCTGTACCCATGTGCCACAAGGAAAATAGACTTTGCAATTCAGCAAAAAATGAGGCTGTTTTATGGATTTTGGCAGCGGTATCAATGTAGTATAAGTCATATTTTGGTGCAGCATAAGAACCAGCTGTGATGGGAGGCTAAAGTTAGCATGGCTCAGTCAGGGGCTGCAGTTTCAACATGGCTGAAAAACAATACCCCCAACAGGAAAAGAACGCATACTGGAGGATAAACATGTTCAGGGCTGCATATGTTTAACTTGTTGAAACTCATATTGAGTAAGAGCTGGATACTGGATCCATCGTATGTATGTGACTGTAAATGGTAGTGATCCTTTGACCGATGTGATCAGTGTGTTTTACATTAACAATGGTTCATCTGAGTCATTCGCTGTGACAAACACACACACAATGCATCACCCCACCCCTGAGTTTCCGTCATGGAGTTTTTGAGGCTCATTTAACTAGCTGGTGAGGCGTATATTATCACTATTGTTAGGCACAATAAAATTGATCAGTTAATCATCAAATGTTTAAACAACCAACAGTTATTTGGTTTAGAATAGGGCGCCACAGGAATGAGTTCATAAACCTGGAAGTAAGTTAGCATTTTAGCGCTAACCTCCCAAAATCAATGAGGGTTTTGAATGGATTGGTTGTTAGATGTCTGAAATAAGGTCTGTGGATAACACAAGCTGAAGAGATGTTTGCATTTTGTTGTACGAAATGAAAAATGCTGGTAAATACCCCCATTCTGAATTTTGGGGTTTACTCATGAGTCTCTGCTGTTGTTGCTGTGGACTTTCGGTAATAAAAACACTTGACTTAGGTTAGATTAAAAGAACATAACACTCCATGCTACCACATGGCATTAAGTTTGGAAGAGCCCCCAAATTGTGTTATGACCCCTACCAAAGGCTCCCAATAAAGGGGATCTAACATAATTGACACAAAGTCAGGAGCTGTGCAAAACAATGATTTAGTAAAAAAAGTTAAACATACAAAAAAACCCCCCCAAAAAACAAAAGGTCTGGTGGGCTGACAAAAATCAATAAAAGTAAGGGAGACTCTTGGACCAACCCTCAATGGGCCAGCAGATCCAAAAGAGGCCCTTCTGCCACAGAACCATAACCTAATTAAAACAAGAAATAGAAATAAATATCCAAAAAATTATTTCCATTACTCTAAGCGTCTAATATTGACAAACTTAGGTTTATGTAGGAGTTAATTGAAATTCTGGTATGTCTCATACAGACACTAAAGGGTGCTTTGTACATCAGAAGTGACGAGTTGGGAGTGAGTACAGGCTGATTAGAGCTGTAGCAAACTCAAAAATGTTTCTGTCTTGTAGTTGAGAGCAAAAGACAGCTGCAAATTCATTAAAAAGAAGTTCACTTTGTGTTATCAGTTTTCTCAACAGTGTAATCTTAAACGTAAGCCCACTGATATATGTAACAAAGTTGTGAAAACTGTTTTCCAAAACATTAAATAGACACACCTAATAAACTGTATTTGCTTCATCAGGTCTTTGTGGGTGTGCTTTGATCATATTTCATAGACATTGGACAGGCAACAAAAGCAAACAGCCCAAAAACTGCAATCACATTTTGATTCAAATGTTGCCAGATCCTGATTGGAGCATAGAGCAACGTGTCATCGCATTTTATCATCCCAAGCCTCCCACTTTATCCAGCGTGAAGGAACACAAATCCAGAACATTCTCAAGGGAAATCAGCCAAACTGCAATAACCACCTTAAGTCTACCAGAGCAAACAACTGGATGGAAAATGCAAGACAGGTGACAGAACTATACCATCACTGTTATTTATCACTTACTGCAGATACTGAATGATAGATGTGATGAAGCAGAGCTGGTAGAGCGATCGACAGATTATAAAACAATGGGCCCAACCACCTCTCCTACACAGAAGCAACACACACACACACACACACACACTTTATCGTAGTTTATCCTTTTTTGTTGTTGTTTTGTCTTTTTTGGTCATGTCTCTTTGTAGTTGTTTTGTGTTTCTTTATGGCTTTTTTTAGTCTCTTTGAGGTTATTTTATGTCCCTTTGTGGTTGTTTGGTGTGTCTTTATAGTTGTTATGCATCTTTCTGTGTCTATTTGTATATTTTCGTGGTCATGGTTGTGTCACTTTGTAGTTGTTTTGTGGTTATGCTTTTGTCAATTTGTAGTTTTGTGTCTCTTTATGGTTGTTTTGTGTCTCTTTGTGGTTGTTTGGTATGTCTTTATAGTTTTTATGCATCTCTCTGTGTCTATTTTGTATCTTTTTGTTGACATGTTTGTGTCTCTTTGTAGTTGTTGTGGTCTTTTTGTAGCCACTTGGAGTTTATTTTAAGTTGTTTCATGTCCATTTGTGGTTGTTTTGTGTCTTTTTATAGTTGTTTCGTGTCTCTTTATGGTTGTTTTCTTTTTGGTCTATTTCTAATCGTTTTATGTTTATTTGTGGTCATTTTGAGTCCCTTTGAGTGATCTCTGTAGATGAAGGCCACTGTGGCTACTGGACCTGTGATCCATCTATGGGATGGGTAGAGCCAAAGCAGTTGGGGGTACATTACTATATTTTCACATCAGAACTTTGTTAGAGGAAGGTGTCTGTGTCTCTGAGATACAAAATGCAGTATGCTCTGATTTCTAATTATTCTGTGAAAAGTTTATTTAATTACATTTTATGTGTGTATGTGAATCTGTGAAGCAACATCTCCAGCCTGCGTCTTTAGCCCCAGTTGATCACAGGACGGGCTGTTAATACTCCAAACTCATTACAGTGATGTGCCACGGGACAGGAAGAGGTGCTGTGAGGGTACGTACACATGGCCTGTTAATCTGGTCTCATCTCCCTCTGATGCTGTAAACCAGCCAGAAAGTTCCAGAACGTCTCACTTAACTTAATTCATGTAATCATGTTTAGAAGCAAAAGGTCTGGTCTAAATTAGTCCAAGCCTCCCCAGCGTCAGTGTCTGGAGTACTGTCAGCGAAAAACAAAAAGCCCTTTTTTAATTTGATCCTGTATTTGTCATGCTCTATTGTCTGGGGCACATGCAATCAGTGACTAAATGGATTAGCTGCAGAGTGTTAAAGCCAAACAACAAATTTGTGTTCCAGGTACCCAAAGGGGAACGCTGGAAATGAAAACAATGACATCATCATCTACATTATGGCTCACTTCGCAGGGTGAGCATTTGTTTAAGAATGTAATATTAGTCATCAGTTGGACAACCGGGTCGCAGCGTAGGGATTCCTCAGTGTGGGAAGAAAAGATAGAGACAGATGTGACATCACAGAGGCCTTACAGGGCTTCATGTGGACTAGGGAACCCAAACCTGAGCTGGCAAGGTGAGGCTGCTTTACCATTCACCCCTGGCCCCGCTCTCTAGTACTATAACCACACTGCCTACTCTGGGCACGCTGCTTGCAGGCGTCTCCAAGGAGCTCTAATCAAAAACAAAGATGTTGGTGGGGAGGGGAGGAGGGAGGTAAAGACTCATGCAATGCACTCATCTCTGTGCCCCCCCCCCCCCCCCCCCAAAAAAAAAAAAAAAATACAGCCAGAAGTCCACATGGTCTGTATCACGTTATGAGCTCACCACCAGAGACGAGTCATGACTTCACCGCAACAGGGCCAGGCCTAACACATCATTATTGCAGCTCATTGTTCTGAACCAAACCCACACAGGAGGCATCCACCTAGGTTGTTATAGTTAACAAAAACGAACGAAATAACGAAAACTACAATTGAAAAAGCATTTCTTGTTAATTGAAACAAAAATAAAAATGAGTTTCAAAAAAATAAAATTACTAACTGAAACTGTATTGTGTGATTACAGAACTAACTAAAACTATAATGAAAATGTCCTTCTTTTTTAGTCTTTTTCAACTTTTTCATACTTTATGTATGTTGAAAAATACTTTTTGGTTGATATGAAATCAATTTAATCTACAGTCATGGATAAATATAATAGACCATTGTTTTCTTCAATTTCTTATTAATTTTAATACCTGGTGCAACTTATTTGTTTGGACAAATATAATGATAACAACAAAAAGCTCAAGAGTTTAATTTAAGAGCTGATATCTAGACATTTTCCATGGTTTTCTTGATAATAACCCAAATCATTATAAAAGAAAACCATGGAAAATGACTAGATATCAGCTCTTAAATTAAACTCTTATGAGCTATTTTTGTTGTAATCATTTTATTTGTCCAAACAAATGTACCTTTAGTTGTACCAGGCAATACAAATGAACAAGAAATTGAAGAAAACAAGGCTGGTCTAATAATTTTTTCCATGACTGTATCTGGCTTTATGTGTTAATAACCTTATTGGGCCTGAGATGGATAAGGCAAAGGAAATGTAGGAAAAATGTATTGTGACCCTTCTGAATCTCGCATCCAACAAATACCCCATTACAAAAAAACTAAAACTAACACCAAAACTAATACAAACTAAACTAAAATTTAGCATTTTCAAAAACAAACAAACAAAAAACAACAAGCCACAAACTCACTCTAAAAACTAACTGAATTTGAAAACAAAAATTCACAATGAAATTAAAACTAAAACTAATTAAAAAAAATCCAAAACTATTATAACCTTGGTATCCTCACACATTCGGCCTGCAGAATGACAGAGAAATCAATAAACAACACTTGTACATTATGATAGAAATTTTATTGGACATAATGGGTATACAGATATCATGCGCATGTACAGCATATAAAAAGTTTAAAAAAACGGAAGGGAAATAATAAAGGCTTACCAAAAGTTTTACACATTTACAATGCCCAAAAAAGGCAATCCTGGCATCATGGGAAAGCTGAAAAACTCTTCATCGTTTGATTTAAGATTGAAAAATAAAATGTAATAACACCACGCAGGGGCCCCAAATCATACAACTGCAGTATGATCTATAAGCATTTTTTTCTGACACACACACACACACACACACACACACACACACACACACACACATCACACACATATAGTACACAAATTACACATTCATAGAAAAACATGAGGTAGTCAAATGGTAAAAAAATACAATCAATAACTAGATATATGGATTTGTGCTCCAATTACAGCTGTTCTCAGTTCAGCATTAACTATAAGTTCTATAGTGAAGATTTTACTACAATAATAATGCTCCTTTTATCTGATACAGCATCATTTTTTCAGACTTTCCTCCAACCAAAAAAATAACCACATAGGTCATTTATACCAGCAGAATATTAGGACCCATATTTGTCTTTATCGTTAGGTGGCAACCTAAAGAGGAAGTGAGGTGATGCAGTACAAAGAGCGACAAAGTACGCATGGGGGAGGAGGTCGGGCCGGATGGACATTGACCCAGGAGACAGCTGTTCGTGTCCCATGTGAAACTAAAAGTCAATGTGGATTTTAATTTAAGTAACTTAACTCACATTATGTAGGTTAATTTTATGTACCTGACCTAATATTTTTATTTTAACCCAAGCCACAATCTTTCACTAAACCTAACCAAGTAGTGCTAGTAAAAGTAGACAATTTCAGGTCGTGCTGGCTGCTAAAATTGATCATAACACAATATAGTAACCTTCACTACTGCTTATTTTTTAACGGTTCCCCATAAGCCAGGGACGTAGTCGAGATCAACGTCATCGAGTCCAAGTCAAGACCGAAACAAGATCCAGTTGAGTCCGAGTCAAGACCAAGTCCAGAGCAAATCCAGCCATGTTCTTTCCGATGCTAATGTAGTGATTTAGGACTGAGGATGATTAGAAATACTCTATCTATAAACAAGATTGATATATCTTCTAATCTAATCTGTTGTATCATGTTGGTAAAATGAGTTTTGTAAAACTGATCCCAAATCACTAGCCAAGAACAACTTGACCAACAGCCAAGACCATTGAGACCAAGACAAGCCAGACAAGTCCTGAGACCACGACAAGTGCAAGTCCGGACTCAAGTACTCCAGCTCCGCCATAAGTTAGTTAATGCTGGCAGCCAGAAACAAACATCTATGATCTATTGTCCTTTAGATAGTCTCCATGAAGGACTCCATGAAGTGGGTCTCAACTACAGCCCCGGTTCAAGTTGAAGATAAACAAGGAAAACAATTTCTGGCGGAAGCCTTACTAAAATGAGCAGTGGTGAAAGTTACAATAGGAGTTGATACGTTGTCTACTTCCACTTCAACCACGTTTAGAAACTGTGTATGAGGATGTGTTGACCTCCTGCCACCTGTGGGGGCGCTACTTTAGAAAACACTTCTCCGGGTTGTCTGAAAGGCTAGCAACAAACGACCTATGTGGTCACATGGGTTGGAGGACTTGTTATTTCATATTGACAGCATATTATCTTGACCTACTTGTGCACATTCATGGTCTTAAGGGGGAAGTGGTGGAGCTTTTTCCCAGCATACACTGGGTCAAAAAGCAGGGAGGAATGTTGATATTTGGACAGCGACTCTCCTGAATTGCATGGTTAGTTTAAGTGAAAGAATATCCCCAAATTATGTCAAATGAGAAGATTAGATCCAGAACATAAGTTGAGGCTCAGCCACTTAACAGCGTGACACAAGGGGGTGGAGGAGATAATTATACATGGGAGATGGATTAGCCGCAGGCGATAAGAGAAACCTCAAAACTACAGGAATGTCAGAAAGCCTTAATCCCACAATGACCGCTGATTATAGGCTGCGAGTCATGATGGATCTTTCACTGCTCTGTATACAGTGGGATACAGTATTCACAATAATGCTGCTTGATAACAGCAACAGTGAACTACATATCACTGCTGTATATTTACTGTATGACTGGGTTTTGGCGTGGACACACACTGGCAACAGGCCTGCTAAAACAAACAAGTTCTAATGTTGCTCTAAAACAAAGTGGTTCTAATACTCAATAACAATAATTCTCAAGTGTTTCTGAAAACAGTTGAGTTTCCAGAAACAAAAAACATTTTCTGCACCTTTCATTCTAACAGAATACATAAACACTTATTATACATTTCACTTTCATTTTGGTTTAACTGCTGCCATCTTTAGCCTTGATTTTATTTTTTTCTTTGTCATTATTTAAGGGGATTCACATCAATATTGTGACAACAAAATACGTTTTTGATATGGGTTTGTTATAGAGCAATACAGTTACTGAGGAGGAACATTACGTTTGTGTGGGACTGACTCCAATTTACTATAATATGTTTAAAATATAGAAAAAAATATAAAAATATTTATTGATACAACTTATCATCAATGATGTGACATAGTATTTAAGATATATTAATTTTTGCGACGTTTTAAACATCTGATTTCTTTACTTCATATGAAATATTTTAGTAAACACTTGATTTATACAAAAAAGTAACCAGATGATAATATAATGATGCTTAAAACAAACTATAAGGAATCGTATTCCATGAACAGAAGAAATGATGCAACACAATATGATATTCACTACAAAAGCATCGCATTTTTTATGACACATTCATTGAAAAAACAATTGAAATATTAAAGATTTTATAGTAAATAAACACGTGTCAGTGTAGTGGCGACTGGACTTCTAAAATTTTCTTTTAAGTTGAATAATTTTGTATTACAAATATGACTATCCATTTGCATGAGTTAAGGTGTCACAAAACATGCCATGAGGCTTCTATAATAAACGTAATAAATCCCCCACAAACGCGTATTATGTTATGTATGAGCACATCCACAATTCACAGTACTTACACACATAAAAGACAGATAGATTTCTCTTGGTTAATATATTCCAAAATATACTTTTATACACAAATATATATTTAGACTCTGTTCCCTCTGTAGAAAGCTTTACACATGTTTACAAAAGAAAAAAAAATCAAAAGCTTTGAGATAATATACATTCTATTTTTTTTTGTTGTCATGGTTACAGGGAAAGTTCCCTTCTGTGATATAAAAGGGCCCAGTTAGTCCCACACACACACAAACACATACAGGTTAAAGGAAGGCACTACAGCAAACATTCATATTATTCTGAGGTGGTGGGGTAGTTGTGGTGTTGCAGTTTAAAACAAAACATAAAAATATATGATCATAATAATGAGCTTCGGCTACAGCTTATTCAACTGTCAGTGCCAAGATTTATATCAAAAGATAAGAAGATCCATCCACTGTTTGGCTTCATAATCTGCTCTCCCTCAGGCTCTGCCCGAAAACAGGACGATCAGCTGAATGTGTACTAAAACATTTAGTTAAATAATCAATTGAGAGAAAATAACAATTGTTTAAGTTATTTATCGAGGGGAAATGCCAAATATCATTCAATTTGCTGCTTTTCTTAATTTAATTATTGAAAAATATTTAGTAGCAGCCCAGGTGTAAAGGACTGACATCAGCTGCACTAAGCCGTGATTTTAAATCCATGTTTTTAAATTATGCTCTAAGATGAACCATGGTTCTTATTTTATCACTTTTAAAAAGAGGAAGGGAATTAGCTTGCGCCTCACTGATAAATCTTCTCTCATCCAGAATAACAAGATTAGAATTGGCACACATTGCCTCATAACATTTTTGATTATTTACAATATTCACAAAAATATACATGTATTAGAAGAATAGTTTGACATTTTTTCCCTAATATTTAAGAATGAGATATAAAGATCAAGTCTGTACCTTGAGTATGGAGCTGGACATATAAGGTGAGCTTAGCTAAGTATAAAAACTTGAAGCAGGGGAAACAATGAGCTTTTTTCCAGGACTGTCCTCCCACAAAAAACACCCCACAGGTTGTTTTTACAAGCAGCTTTTTGTGACCCTTATTTACAGTACGTTTATATAGGGTTTTCCCAGTGTATTGCAAATCCAGTGGTCCTAACCATCAGGGATTTGTTAAAATGTGTTTTTAAGATGTTTTTTAAAAAAAACTAAAGCTACAGTGGGTGGCTACGTGGTGGGAAACACACACATGTGGTTGGAAAGCTCAGCAGAAAGATGTTGGTTAACATAGGAATATATTATATGAGTAGAGGAAACAGCAGGTCTGAGATCAGTTGTCTTTTCCCTAGTGTCCCATGTCAAAACAAAGGTCACTTTACTTACGTAAGTGAAACCAACAGTCGATGTAACTTATGTCAGGTAGGTAACTTACTTGATTTACTGTTGTATGTAACTTTAGTTTAGTCCATAACACAAGGCGTGTTTCCACTGAGTTTGGAAAGCGGTTGAGTGTTTTGGTTACGCCCACTAGTTAGTTCCCCTCGGCCTCTGTTCCCATACAGGTACTTTTGTTGCGGCTAACCAACGGAGTTTGAATGCGACAACAGACCGACGCAGCAAGCAGTGTTGCCAACTTAGCAACTTTGACGCTATATTTAGCGACTATTCAGACCCCTCTAGCGACTCTTTTTCAAGAAAGTGACAAATCAGGGACTTTTCCTGGTGTTATTGGAGACTTTTGGAGACTCGTTCCTTCTCTTCTTAATGAGTAGCAGGCGCCGTCCCAAAGAACTCACAAGCGGCCCAGTCCTCCCACAGCAACTTCAACCATATCCAATCAGTGTTCACTAGTTAGTAGTAGAAAAGTACCTACCCAAGGCAGGTACTTTCTGAGCCGCTACTGAGCAGCTACTAGCTAGTCAACGCTGATTGAGCCTCTAACTGGTGAAGTTGGGCGGATCCTCTATCCCAAGCCACACCCATAACGGCTCACTAGAGGAGAAGTACCTAATGGAAACGCGCCTATAGCCCAACTGTATCTTAAGGTTTGTAACAAACATACTTTTTTATAATCAAACTTTGATCTTTTCCTAAACCTAACCAAACTGTGTTTCACAATGTTATCCATATGTGTAAAACCAATATTACATTGAGGTATGAGGATGTGTTGACCTCCTGCCATCTGTAGGGGGCGCTAATTCAGGAAACACTCATGTGTAGTATGAGAAGTGTGGTGGTGTAGTTGTGAGGACATTTTACTGTAATAAAAGTTACAGTTATCCTGTTTCTTATAAAATGTTATTATTTTTCTCTGAGCCGTTTCCCCTCTGCTTTCAGTCTTCATGCCAACTATGCTATTCAACTCCTGCACCAAGCTCTCAACTCAAAGTACAGACACTCAACATATAACTTTTAGATAAAAGGCAAACAAAAGCATTTCCCAAAATGTTGAACTATTCCATTAACAACGACTGGTAGAAGGGAACCCATAATGCCCCTGTGAAGTTGTGTAACATCAATGAAACATAGACTCATAGACCCCCATCTGCTGAATATGCATTACTATAACTACTGTATAGAAAGCACTGGTAAAATATCTTTTAAGGGGGAAATGAGTACATTATAAAATGTGGTATTTTATCAGCATGTCTTTCACATTTTTTTTTCACATTTTTTGGCTTTTACTCTTCTGTATACATTCAATACCTACACTGTGTTGCAACTTTTATCGTCTTTCTCTTTGCGTAGATGACGACATCCGTTCATACTGCACTTGTCCGCGTGTTTCTAGTGGTTGCTTTGCTCCTTGGCCACCTTCAAGGTTGCGTGTTGTGAAGTAACATGTTACAGTCCAGCCATTAACAGCTTACTTAGAAATACTGACAACACTGCAGCCTGATAACTTTCACCTGCTTGTTACAAACAGCCTAAACCTCACCATTTAGGGCAGCATTTGGATTGGAAAGAAATTGCTATTTTATGTGTTTTTAAAAAAAATCATACTATTTTCCTTCCTATCACATCCCTTAACATAATTCCTTTCATGGAAGGAGATGAACAAACCGGTCCCAGTGAACCGTCGGGCCCTTCCTGGGCTTAGCGTCCGGGGCTACGCCGTGCTGCTGCTGGAGCAGGGCGTGCTCTGCGTGCTGCCGATACTGTGGGCCGCGCTGCTGTTCTCTGAGGCCGGCTGGGACTTCTGGACCTGCTGTGTGCCAGCTGTCTCACCTAGACAGAGGGAGAGAGCCGGAGAGGGAGGGAGGGAGGGGATTGGACCAAAGATAGACAGAAAAATTAATATATATTACAGTGAGGCAGAGGAACAAGACAAATCACTTTCCCTTTGCTACAAATTGCACTCCTTGGAGATTCTGCATATGGTGGACCTAAGCTACCAAAATAAAGGAAACGAAACAAAATAAGGACTCAATAAGTAAATTAATATGCCATTTAATGTACCAAAGTATGAAAAATCAATGTAGACATTAAACATTTGTTAAAAATTAAATTTTTATGTTTTAATGTGCTTCTTTATTTATTTACCTTTGTATTGATTTCCCTATTTATAAAACATTTTATTTATTTTGTGCATTCATTTATTGTTTTCCCATTGCATTTTCCCCTCTATACTTCCCCCAAAAGTTATTTATTCCTGTATTATTTTCTTCATACAATTTCTTTTTACTTTTTTGATGCATTTTTCTTCCTTATTATGTAAATGAGGGGGCTTTCTTATGTAGTCAAATCTCTTAAATTATTAAATAAAAATAATAAATTCTACTTTATATATATTATATAATGAATGAATATGAAATAAATGTGAAAAAACCCCAATTTCAAATGAACAAAAAATAAATGCTTTTAAAGTTAATAAAATAAATAAATCAAAGGAAAATAGGATAGTGGATAAATTACATTAATGTATTTATTGCGTCATTTATTTTTGATTTTGGCAGCTCCAATCCTCCATATGGGGAACATCCATTGTTTCTCTAACATTTTAACAGAAAAGAAAAGGTACTGTTTAATCTCCTACTGTTTACTATGACTGTCACCACTTGACATAAACCTTACACTTAAAATGAAACTCTTTATCCTGATGTTTTGTGCAGAGTGTTGTGCAGATTTACACATTTTTACTGGCAAGTAAAAAAGAATCTAGCTTTCAGTACAAAGCACTCGGAAAATCTGTAAAGTATTGGAAGAAGATCTCTGGACTTCATCTGCGCTAACTTTTACCATCTTTCATCATAATCTGCCACAGATTCACAAAGTGTTTTCAAACGCTACGACCCAAGAAACTTCACCTCGGAGGGCCCAGAAACAACCAGTCACATCCTATCTGACAGATGCTATTTTGAACAAAAAGAGAAGAGAGGAGGATTCACGTTCATGGAGTTCATTTCTTTAGTTATCTGGATTCAATTAGCCCGGCTTTAGTAGATAAAGCAGAACAAACATGAGACAGGACCTTCTGACTGGAGCTCAAACCACTGACTGGTTTATTGTTCAATGTCTAAATAAGCATTTCATTTCATACACTCTTGGGATTCAACACTTGAAATGAAGAGGCAAATAAAAGTTCTCGGATTTGTTTACGAAAAAAGCGTCTGTCTGAACAGCTTTTGAAATAAAGCCAAGTCTGTGTTTAATTTGAGTATTTGGCACAATTATTACTGCAGCCCATCCTCTGTTTGCTTCCTAACTTTCTCTTTTGAAAAACGGACAGCTCACAATAAAATGTCCTCTCTTGGACAAATGTTCTCCAATCGACTGTTTGGTTTATACTAAAAGTTGTGTGTGCTTGTCCGTGTGAGTGCGTGCATATATGACAGGCATATGTGTTTGCAGGCGATCTTGCATCCAGAATCCCTCTTTGGGGCCCCTCAGTTCTGCTAATGTTTACCAGAGCAGAGCTGCCAGCAGTCTTTCCCTCAGAGGACCAAGAGCTCTACAAAACAAAGGGACTGTGATTCACCTCATGTGTCTGAGGAAATATAAATTCCCAAGTCCAATATTATCTTTCTGAGAGAGGAGAGATAAAGGCGGCTTTAATGTCACAGAAACACACACTGTGTATGAAAACACTTGTAGCAAAAGATGTGTGACTCAGGGACAGTTTGCCTTTACCGCCATCACAAAAGCAGACTCACATTATCTCTTGGCACAGGCAACACTCGCAACTAAATCTCAAAAAAAGTGTCCAACGACATGATACAGAAAACTCCTTTAAAGGCCGTGACATTTCTGAAAACGGCTAATTTATATAGAGAAAAAATATGTGTGTGTTACTAAGTCAGTGGTGGAATGTAACTAAGTACATTTACTCAAGTACTGTACTTTTACTTGTAGTGGATTAATTTCACAGTTTGGTGTTATAATATAATAATATATATATATATATATAAATAATAACTTTATTAACCCTAGAGAGACAGGAAACATGTCATATCGTCTGTGTGAATTGTGGATGAGCAGCATCATATTGTTACACTCAAGTGAAAATTAATCTATTACCACTTGATAAATACTATAGTATGGACCCTAGAATCAAATATAGACTATTTTTATTATCTCTGACTTCAATCTCTGACTGAATTTCATGTGAAACCATTGTATTTTATATGTAGGTCTTTCCAAATTACATTAAAAAAGTTTCAACATGCATTCTGAGAGAACCAATTGAACCATGATCTATGAGAGGTGAAGAACACCATTGCACTAAATATTGATTGAAATGTAATTGAGTTATTAATAAAATGTAAATTGGGATTGGGATTTTTTAGTTTCGGACACTTTTGGATTTTGGATAATCAAACCTTCCCCCGGCTCAAATTGACCCACGAACATTATTGCTGTTCCTGAGAAGGATTAAACTGAGCCTAGTTCCACTGATAACAGTTTGTAATACATCCCATTGATCCTGATCAATCGGCCAAACCGATGACCAAAAACCTGCAAGACTCATGACTTTCCCATCATCCAAATCGGATAATCAGTCGAACTCTAAAAGAGAGATCACAGAACTTATTTGAGAGACCAAGATGAAGAGTCTAAAGCCATGCTAGCAGTTCTGTGATGCTGTACAAAGACACAATGGTGCTTTGAGCTAAATGTTGATGTCAAAGAAATAATGCTAACATGCTGGCATTTAGCAGCTAAACATGCTCATTACAATCACCATCTTAGTTTAGCCTTTTAGCAAGATAGCATTTGCCACTTAGCATTAACACAAAGTGCAGCTGAAGATGAGTGTACGCACCAATTATCATAGGGAGCTGTTCACATGTCACTCAAAACTACAATACTTCACCTCATGGTGGCGCGAGAGGAAAGATCAGAGGGTCACCAAAGTCTTTAGAAAACATCTTTTAGATGCGATGAATGTTGGACGACTAGCATGGCAAATAAGTGGCTAAATGAAGCTAATAGTGCAGTGTTCTCTGTCCTGATAGCCTATCCCACTATCATGGAGTGTGAGTTCACTATTATTTTATAATCTAGTAGCAAGTGTTTGGATTCAGAGCAAATAATGTGTGAAATTTTTTTCCTTGTGAGTTATTCGGCCTGTTTTCACAATCTGTGAGACTTTTTCATGTGTATGTTATTTTACCAATTGAGCAGAGGTGAAGAGCAGATCTCTTGGCAGACATGACTGCAGCCCTGGCAGAGTGCGGACCCACTGTATGTGCCAAGATAATGAGCAAAATGTCAAATAATATACTGCAGGGTTCTTTTTTAAAGAATTTATACTTTTAATTGCCTTATTTGGAATTAAACTGTAATGGACACAAAAGCCCAAATATAATGCCAATGATTAGATGTAACTTTAAAAAAAGTTGTTTTTCTCAAGAGGCCATGATTGTCCTCAGGCCCTGAGGGGATAGACCCAAATCTGTTTTCATGTTTCATCACTCTGTTTAAAATACACTCGGAACTGATATTTTTGGTTGGTTGTTTTTCGGGGATCTACATTCTTGGGGTTTACACGGAACTGCCAATATTACCATGTAAGGTCATTTCAGCTAAAACAGCCAAACACGCCCAGCTAAGGCCTATTTTAATAACGTCAACAGGAACATGTTGTGAAAACTTTCCAGAACTACTATCCTTACACCTGTTTCTCTGTACATGTTCACCTCTAATATCTTTGGAAAACCAGCCAATAAGGCACTCTAGGGAACCCATAAAGCCGAACAAGTGGCTTTCTAAAAAGGAGCCAGGACCAATATTGTGACAAAGATAAGGGCACTTAAATCTGACAGCTGATCTTTTTGGTAAACACTTGTCGACGTGACTTAGCATGACTGGAACGGTTTGTAAGAGATCTTTGCTACATTCACGACTATCAGGGGGGATGATTTACTGATCCAACCATTTAACACTGACTGTGAGCTTCTTCCAAACTTAAACACTCACATTGTTGTTTCTGAAAGCCCCCGACTTCTAAAACTCAAACATCCTGACCACGTTTATGAAAGACGTCCATGGTGAAGGCATCAGCCACGGGGTAACAGGTCAATGGCATGGCAGATCACCAGTCAAGCAGTCAGGTCAGCGAGAACAGGGCAGCTCTATGCAGCGGTGAACTCAGAGGGCTGCTGGGAGCGCACTTCCTCCCCGGGGTCGGCCGGGGTCAGCATGCTCGGGACGATGGGGAAGATCTTGGCATCTAATGGACAGATTGTGTGTCTTTTCCTGTGAGGGCCGCTAAACCCAACAAGGGGAATTTCCAACTCGTCTCCAGCCATTGTACTGAGAATATTCGCTGACCACCCCGCAGCTCCCAAAACATTCAAAGGCAGGAAAGAGAAGAGCCCTCGCTGCTGACCAACAGGATATATTTACAGTAGAGAAGTCAATCTGTTATTGTGAACTGGCCTCTGTCAGCAGCAGGATGTTTGGCATTCCCAGCGGCACATTTCTGGCACCGAGACGTACGGACATTCCTCTGCATCTAATCTTTTCATTAATGCAGAGAGGTGAGCCGGGGCCGTGGAGCAGCAGGTAAAGGACCTACCTGTGTGTGAGTAGATAAACCAGAGGGCTCCGGTCAACAGAGCACCGATCACGAAGGCTGCAAAGGCGATCCCCACCACCGTCGGAGTGTCCAGCACATACACCGGGCCTGAGAACAAAGCAGCACACAGTTCATATATGTGGACACATAACCATGGATTCCCATAGCATTCAAAATCAAATACATTATAAGATAAGATAAGATATGGCTTAATTTATTCCGCAGTGGGGAAATTTTGTTGCCACAGCAGCTCAAGATACAGACACATAGATATGAAGACAGAATACGAATATAGAAAATAAGACATATTCTATATACATTATATACACACATTTCTGCTGTTTGGCATTTACTATTAATATATATTTTTTGTGCTTGTTTTTGTTTTCCTGAAAGTACTTTGCATTTTACAGATATTGCATGTTAAATAGGTTAAATAAGCCTTTTTGCATGTAGTAGTATGAACATCAATGAATAAATATTTTTAAATATATACAGAGATATAGACAGTATAGTATAATTGGTATAGGACATATATAATAACATGAACAATCTGTGTGTAAATGAGCTAAAAATATGTTAAATAATAATAAAAATAATAATAATAATAATAATAATAATAATAATAAAGTAATATTTCACTATTTCTGGGTTCAACCGATTCTTTAACACATAGACATTCATAATGTCATATTCATCTATCCTGAACACTTTGGGCACAATTCATATACATAGACATATGTAAATAAAGAAGAGGAGTAACTGTGTGTTCGCACCAAACACAAAGCAAATTCCCACCTTGTGTTACCCGTGTAGCGTGAAAAGTGGGATCACATTTGTGTTTATTTGTGTCATTCGTGTGAGATGCTGCTATTTCTCTCCATCATCAGCCATGGAAGTCCAAAAAATAAAAAATTCAGACATTGTCATGTCTGAATTAATAATAATAATCATCCAGAGATTGCATACAGCTTGTTGATTTTCACCGCCTTCTCCAGGAACTGCATATGGATGACTGCGGCTACAGTGCTAATACATCATTACGTATCAAAAATAAACACATTTTGCTGTGATTTAATCTCTATTAAATAGATCAAATATACGCCGAAATAACAACATTATGATGCTACACTCTGGCACACTGTGAATTTTCTTGATAGAACTTATAGGTCCATTGTCTGTGTAAATGTTGTGCCCATTGTTGTTGTCTGCTTGCACTATTTGTTGTATATTATCTGTTGTGTGTTATATTTTTACTTGCACATTTGGAGTATGGGGAAATGCAATTTCAATCATCTGTGTTACTACCTGTTGCATTTTTGGTTGACAATAAAGTTGACTTTGACTTTGACTTGATGTGTAAAAAGTCTGAATTCATGCATTGTCAGGTCCGTCCGCAAGACAGATAAGCAAACAACTTTTAAAATGCTTGTTTTCTGGATGGAGTTCGGATTGCTCAAGGCAATGCAATTCAGGAGAGTCTAAACACTGACTTTCACAACACACTCACGCAAATATTAGTTTGACTGGAAAGATGCAGAATTAATTTGCGCCGAGTGACAAGAATGACACAAAATCTGCAGATTTTTTTTGCATTGACTTTGTATGTAATGCATCTGGTATGAACACACCATAGGACATTTAGAATAAATAACTTACCATCAGGGGGATCCACTCCCGGTGCCGTGTGCGAAGGAGTAACTGCAAAATAAAATAAAAACAAATAATGTCAGTTTGACCATCATAGTAATTGATGTACAAAATACATTATTAATTTTAATTAATCGTCCGAGTCAGGCCAGAGGATCAGCAGATGACTGATATTGTCCTGTGTTGATAAGCAATTCTCTGAGGTATGTGACACAGAAACCTGAACCAGAAAGAGAGCAGCTATTCAGTCAGCTGACAGCGTCCGAAAGGATGAACCTACTGACTCTGACCAGTTTATTTCAAGCCATCTGGAAGGCCTTGTAATGATGTTTTTTTTTTAAAAACAATACAAAGGCGCTTGTGTATGGGCAAACTCAAGAGGCGAGCCTGGTGCAAGTCCAAGACTCCGGCACAATGGGTGCTATTCTTGGACAGAACACCTTTGAGTTTTCATTACGCGTAATGGATGATGACAGGCCATCAGAGAGGACTTTAATTTTGGAGGGGACGATGGCCAGAGGACGTCCTCTCTGACACCCACTGCCCCCACCCCGCCAGTGTTATCTGTGGCTTGTTGTGCTAAGACTGCAGAGTGGTCAGTAATGCTTTCAGCCCTACACACAGAAGAGAGAGGAAGCAAAAAACAGACAGCGCTGTATAATCCTGTAAACTCCTGTAAGCAAACATGAATGTACCTTTTCAAAAACCGCCTTTATGTGTGTGGGGAACTATGCCCTGCTGGGCGTCTGTCAGGTCTTGACTTTTTGTTCGCTATTTTAACAGAACCAGACAGCAGCCCCGAAAGTTAAACTCATGACATGTTTGCAGCTTTAAGCCGTTGCCAGAGTTGGAACAGTTCTGATATCTCTGTGAACGTCATTTGTTTATGCAAGTTCTCTTGCTATGGAATGAGAGAGCATGTTTGTGTTAACCTCTCCCCACACAGCACACAAACTGCTGAAGTCGCCTCTGCAGGATGCATGACACTGGTTGTTCATACTTTTCAAGCACAACTGATAATATACAGTGGTTTCATATAGTTACACAGAGTTCACACATAATTCTCTTGAGTATAAATCAAAAGTGTGGATGATTTATAGTTTTTTAATGGCCACAATCTGGTGAGGCGTGAATCCAAACTCATGTACAAGTAGAAACATCATTTTTCTTTTGAGTTTAAAAACGATTAGTTCAAGTTTACCGATACATTTAATGATAAAGTACATTTCTTGACACTTGGCCAGTGAATACAGCAGTTCATAGGGAGCATCAATAATCCTCATTCAGCACGTTTTAAGATGATACATCATCACAGATATCTATCACTGAAATCAGCTTCTTAGAATAATGAACGACAAGTTTATCTTACACACTGCAGTTTCAACTTGTCCAATATGTTTTATACAATATCCTGGTATTAAAAGTTTTCTTTTAAAGCAGATTCAATTTCACTCATTTTAATTTATAAACCAAACTTATTATAGCTTTTCTTCTTATCCTCCCTTTGCAACTGAAGTAAAACTGCTTGTACTGGTGTAATAATATAATCCACACTGCCAACCTCTCAAATAAATGATAACTTTTCAGCTTTTTCCTGAATGTAACCAGATGCAATAAATTTTATTGTGAAGCAATAAATCTACCTCTGATGGCAGGCCTTTGAGGCTGCTATGTTTTTCCATGCACCAAGTTGGCCACAAGTGGCCCCCTTTGATTTGTAGATCAAGTTGAGCTCTTTGGGATACTGTCCAGTGCAGAACTGTGGCCCTTGAAAGGCTGCTTGTTTTGTTTGCCATCCCAGCATGAGAGATGCCTTTGTGTTATAAAACACGGCCTTTGAAATACAGTTTTTTTTTCACTGTGTTTATTGCATATTTGTGTTTACTTAATCTGTTCCATGGAAAATAAGCCTGCTGCACTGGCACAGTAGCGTGGGCAGTGCAGTTTGCTGCCTAGTCTGGACTTTAGCTCGTCCAGCTCGCTCATTAGTGCAAGTCTCTGTGCACCAATATCTTCAGCTGCTTCTCGAACATCCACACTGGAACTTCTGTGCTGAAAAGTGACTGCATCCACTGTACACATCTGCCCAGCCGTGAAACCCTATGTCCAATTAAAATGGAATAAGTCCACCCACTTCTTCTCTGCAGGTTTCTGTACCACTCTTGCTTGTCAACCTAGAGCCTGACTGATACTTGATTTTCTGAGCCCCTTGAAAAAAATAATATATTTTTAAATTAAACGAATAAACAAATTAAAATTTTGTTAAAGAGTTGTGGGCGAGGGATATATGTATTGCAATCTGTACTGACCTATCTTACATATTACAAATTAAAGATGTAAAATGCCTTTTGTAATGATGGATACATTTAAAAATGCACATTTTCCATTTTTAATATCTGTATTGAAAATGCTCTTGACAGAAGTTATGGCACATTCTAAATAATAGACAACTATAAACACAATTATAGAGCTAAAGAAGGCATTGGAAATTGATTTTTTTGTTCCAGTTTATATTATATATAAACATATGTTATAACTTTTTGTACTTTATATTAAAGGGGACATATGTTATAATATATAATGTTCACAAAATAAATTATTTCCCCCATAACTACTGTCTGAATATACCTGTATTCACTCTGTATGAAACACATACTTTAGCGCCTGTCTCTTTAAGACCTGCTCTGACTGGTCAGTGTTTCTGTGTTCTCTGCGTCTCTGCACCATCATTGCAGCCAGGGAATGACTGTAGCTGCACTTTTTTTTTACCATCACAGTCTTACAGAAGTCTTGACGGCTCGTTTAAAGACAGTTTCTGACAGGTTGTGTGAACTTCTCAGTGGATTGAGTGTTTTGATATTTTCACAGTATTCATATAGGACCTAGACCTGTTTTATGATCAGAAAATACATGGAAATCTCACTTTTTATCACATGGAACCTTAAAACCAATACTTAGTATTTCACATTATCATTACTATTCTCTCTAATGTTACTTCACTTGCAAACATGGTGTATTTGTGTGTACAGAAGTTTAATGTTTATGTGTATAAATGATAACTTCCGTACTCTCTGCACTATCAAATGTATAATTATAGGAGATTGTAGTGTTTTTAACATGGGGTGTTAAAAAATGTATACTTTTGACAACAATACGTTCTCAATAACCTGGAAAAGGCCAATATCAGCCATGCTGATGTATGAGTAGTGCTCTAGCTCACACTGATTAAAATGATGTGCTTTATATTAAACTCATGAGTCAGTGAAACAGATTCAAACTGACCACAGGTCTCTTGTTGATGTCATTGCTCAGAGGGGATGCTGATTTGAAGAGCTCTGGCAGTCCACCAGAGATTGGGCACTCATGATATCACCCCATCTCAGTTTAGGTCATAATTAGTAAAATGTGACCGTGGTTACCTCAGGCCCCCCCCCCGCCCACATCTGCAGGCTGATCCCTCCCTCTGATCACACTCACAACCCCTGAGACTCCACAAGACATCGAGTAAATGAATGACTGACTAAACAAGTGATGATCGAGGGGCCTTTAGGCTCTGGCTGGACTCCCGAAGCCAACGAGAGGACCTCCACTCCCCTCTTGCACACACACACACACACACACACACTCCTCCCTTCTCCCCCTCTCTAGTGGAAAGGGGGAGGCCACAGTGAAAGTCCTAAGTGAAAACAACTGGAGCTCGGTGCTGTATGACTTCTCTTTTTCCACCTCTCCCTCAGCCTGGACGGGTCCAAAGCAGCCGAACTGGGCCTCAGTGTTAGCACACTCCCCTTTAATGCTGTCAGCCTCATGCTAGTATGTGCACACACCCAAAAACACACTCTTGTGTACTGACATTAATGTAAACAGACATACGCCGAAAGTGCATTCACACGCGCGTGCATACACAATCACACAACACACACACTGCAGTTAATGACGACCAGATGTGGGGAAATGATGTGCAGTGTTCTGTGGTTTGGTCTAATCTCCAAGAATCGGACCAAGCTTTCTCTGGCTCCTTCAAACTCAGACCTGCTTCTCTCTTTACTCCAGTTCTCTTATCACACTTTATATTCAAAACAATGGAAATCTGAGCTTAATTCATAATGTGTAGCGCTGATAAAACCCTAACATGGATGAGTGACAAGAGCTTTAAAGACCCACATGTATGTTATGCAAGTTTAGCTCATGGCAAAAGGTCTAAACAGGCGTAAAATATGTTTTTATTTCATCCCCTCTTAACTAACCTGGGTCAGGTGGTGGACCAGATCCAGATCCATCCACCACAACCAGCGGCTTGGTAGATATCTTGGTGTTCATCATCATTGCCATGATACTGTCCAAAGACATAGAATCACAGGACTCTCTGGGATGTAAGCACTGAGTGGAGAAAAAAAAATCAGATTAATTTACAACAATTTCAGTGCAGAAATGAAAACAAAGAAAGAAAACATGCTGCTCTGTAAAAGGCTTTATGCTCTGGGATTTTTAACAGAAAAAAAGGTTTTACTCAACTTTGGGAAATTTTCTTCTGTCATACCTGTCCTAAAGTATTCACCCGATGTGGCCCTGCCCATGTTAACGTGATGTCACCCAGTGGTTTGTGGACTTCAGTTTCGAAGCCTCAAATATGGCATTTTGGCAGTCAAAATCTTGGCCTATCCCTGTTGTCAAACTGTTTTTGGCAACATCTGGATGTGCAGAGTGGATTGGGAGGCGGAATGACATTCATTTATCAGCTAACACTAGTGGCAGCTAGCTATCCTGGTAAATTTGGTTAATCTAATTGAAAAGCCGACTACTAAGAGTTTCCCTTAGTCCAACTGAACAAGACATTTTTACGCAACCAAAATGTTACAGTTAACTTTAATGAAGTGAAAACACAGTGCGAAAGAGTCAAAGTACAGTAAAAGACAGTAACCCCGCCCGAAATCACTCTGCTTTATTGTCTATTTTACTCTAAATGGGATCATACTTTATAAAATTAACATCATGCTGTATTGAAGAAGACTTAAAACTAACAATTGAGACAATGAAATCTTCATAAAATTTTTACTGAGGTAAGAAATCATGCAAGCAGAAGGCTCATTTTCTCATTGACGTACACACAAACTTCTGCAACCAATGGAGCCACCCCCGACTGGCCATTAGAAAAAATGCAGGTTTATGGTACTTCCACAGTGGCTTCACTTTTCAGGCCTGGTGGTTGCTGCTTGGTTTCAACTAAATTGAATTTGCTCTTCTGTTTTCAAGATTTTCGCCCCCTTCTGGCAGCGTGAGTAATTTCAAAAACACTGTTGACATGTGCTTTTGTATGCCTACCGCTGGTCTCACACAGCCAGCAGCTCCTCACGGCTCCAAAAATATCTGTGCATATTTCCAAATAGACCTTATTTGGATAAACTGATCACATAATATGAACCTAAATTATTACTTTCTTGCTTGAAAGAGCTTTTGTTAAACTTAAAAACAGCTTTTTGGCAAGTAATGGATGATAAAGTTGGATAAAGTAATTGCACTTCCTCTCTAAAACAGAGGTAAGATTACAAAATTGTGTAATATGGAAGCAGCCGAGTTCAGGCAATGAACAAAGTCAATAAACTTGGAATTCAAACAAATGACGAACTCATGAGTCTACACTCGACCCTGATCAGAATCACAATAGAACAATTCGCTTCAACACAAGTCAACCACAACTTAATAACTATTTTTTTTGTGGTGAAAAGAGGTGAAAAAGTGGAGAAAAGCGCTTGTGAGAGTTTGTATGATTTGGACAGATAACACAGTGAGCGAAAAATGAAAATGATGGCCAGACGGATGCTTATTTTGTTCTGCAGCTGGATACTTGGCAAACCTTACATTGATTCATGTTTCCTGCTTAGCTTCGGGTGCAGACCTGATACTGAACTACTACACCCACACCAACACTGATATGACTATATTCCAGTATCGAGATGGAAAAAAAAACTTCACTTAACATGCGAAAGAATAAAAGTCAGTTGGGGAAGATTATACTGCATACCAGCGGTAGTCTTTGGTTGCTCTGGGATCTCTTGGAGCACAGGGACATCTCACAGTGCAGGAAAAGCAGGGATATGTTGAACTTTGAGTTGAAGGTGAAGCTGAAACTTTTCTTCTCCGCCTGTGTGTGAGGGACAGGGAAGTCCCTCTGAGGATAGTACTTGATGGAGTCGTCTGTGGGGCAGACCGTCTCAATGAGAGTGTAGTCTGAGGCCACCCTCGGGTTGGAGTTGGGAGAAATGAAGCAGGATATGATGATGAACCCCAGCTCTGGATCTGTTGCGGTGGATGTGACCTGAAGGGCAAAAAAAAGCATTTATTCTTCCCATTCATGGATCATTTATCATTTGTAATGACAAGCTTCTCATTGTAAGATAGATAGAGGTCATGACTGAGCAGTAATATTGTTTGTTTTAAGAACTCAATGCTACTTTGGTAAGCTAAAAAAGGAAAAAAGAAAATCCCGTAAGTCATTTCAATGGCAACCTTTGTCGAGTTCATGAGTTAGTATCTTTTGAGAAAGTTTATCATTGTTCTGAGATACTTACTTATTACATCAAGACATTATTTTGAAGTTTCTTTACTCATAATTTTGAGAAAAAACATTACTTTCAGAAGACCTGTCATTATACTGAGATACTAACTTATTATTGTGAGATAAGTTAGTTATTTTGAGGAAAGTTTCTCAATATTCTTTGATACTAAGTCATTTCTTTAGTAGATTTCTCATTATAAGGACTTAGAGGGTATTTTTTTCATCTACATTTTATTTCTTTTGTTTTGCTTTTACTGTCATAGAAACCAGACAAGATCTAAAAGTGGTTATTGAACTTTTATACATCATGTGGACACAAAAATGACTCAACCCTAATGTTGCTCTGTCTGTTGGATGGGTAACAACTGTTTGCTAACATTTGAGCTATTCCAGCTGCAACGAAATTCATCAAGTTGTATTTCAGTCACAGATAGGATGCTTGTAATATCATCCCTAACCACAACCAGGAGTTATTATTCCTCCTCTTTCCTTCTTTTGGGTAGTCAGTGATAGTATCCTTCTTGAAAGGTTCAGAATTACACAGAAAACCCTTGTAAGGAGCTGGCTCCACGTCCATGCTGTTAGTGAAACATGTCCTGCTGATATGATCATAAATCATCCTGTCAAAGCCCTCAGAGTAGGAGTGTCTGCCATCTCTTACATGACCTCATAATTGTGTTATGAAACAAGGATTTTGAGCCAGCCAGACAGAATACAGAGACACGTAGAGAGGAGTTACAAAGAACATGAGGGGTGGAAGTGAGTATTAGCTTTTTAAGCCCCAAACTAGACAAAATACAAATTGACCTTGTGCATGCCACACCAAGAGATCAAAGCAGGAAGAGTGAAAGGCCCAGACAGAGAGTACACAGAGCACAGTTTTCTCACTAAAGTTTTAATTCAGGAACAAAAACACAAGTTGCATAAGGAGGCATTCACATCTGAGCTGTTTAGTTAGGGTTAGGGTGCGTTTGTCGGTAAGTCCGTTTGTTTTTTTGCTGGTGTGAATGCTCAGATGAACTCTGGTGTGGACCAAAAAATCGAACTTGGGTCCGCTTAAAGAATGGGGATTTCGCTTCACTTCGCAGTTCAGTTCACTGCAGGTGAGAACGCAGTCCGAATCAAAGGAAGGAAGTGAACCAAGTTTGAGAATCAAGATCAGGCACCGACAGTAGCAGGCTTGAAAAATGTCTCATGGACAGACGTGGTCTAATGATGAAGTAAAGGCCTATATCGAAATATGGTAATACCATCACAGAACACAGTAGCTTGGGGCTACACACAAAAACGACAAAGTCTTCAAATTATTTAGCAACAGAATGGTGGCTAATGGATTCAATTGAACAATGGAGCATGAAAATGAAAAAACTCCAACAATACATTAAAGTCTGTGACTTGCTTTGAAAAAGTGTCAGCTCTTATCAGCTAACACTAGTGCTAGCTAGCTAGCCTGGTAAGTAATGGTCATCGTTATTCAAATTGAAAAGCAGACCACTAAGAGTGTCTTTTAGTACAATTGAACAAGACATTTTTATGCAACCAAAAAGTTACAGTTAACTTTAATGAACTGAAGACACAGTGCGAACGAGTCAAAGTTCAACAGACAGTGCACTGTGGAAGCGATCCGTCAATCATACAGTAACTCCGCCCTAATGCACTCTGCTTTATAGTCTATTTTACTCTAAATTGGACCATTATTTATACAATTATTAGACTTAAAGAAGACTTGAAACTAACAATTGAGACCATAACATCATCATAAAAATGTTATTGAAGTAATAAATCATGTGAGCAGAAGGCTCATTTTCTCATTGATGTTCATACAAACTTTTGCTGATTTAAGAGCTGATATCTAGCCATTTTTAATGGTTTTCTTGATAAGGATTTTGGTAATTATCTAGAAAACCATGGAAAATGGCTAGATATCATCTCTTAAATTAAACTCTTATGAGCTATTGTTGTTATCATTATATTTGTCCAAACAAATGTACCTTTAGTTGTACCAGGCATTCAAATGAACAAGAAATTGAAGATAAAAAGGGTGGTGTAATATATTTTTCCATGACTCTATATTGATAATTTATTAGGAATGCAAAGCATACCTCCACAAAGACTTGCTGCTTTGGTGAAACAGTGTAGAAGGCCTGACGTGAGGGGTTGTTGAACGGCAGCGTGTTGTACAGCTCCATGTTAAACGTCATGTTGCTGACCGGTTGCCTCCCCGGTCCTGGTACAATCCTGGGAAGAGTTGCTGAGCTTTCCTGGTTCTTTCGGTACGTGCAATTGAACTAGGAGAAGGAGACAAAGCCAACACAAATATCAGCAGGGATCTGACATCTGATTCCACTGCTAAAACCCTCATCCTTCATGACTGTGTGCCATTGTTTGACCACTTTAAGATGGATCAGAGAAAGGGGAAGGGACATAAGAGATACTGTATAAACAAGAACAATAAGTGGGAGACAAGGAATGGATGAGACAAAGGAAAATAAGTTGAAGAAGATGGAGAAACTTCAAAATGGAAAATGTCAGGTCAAGTTCATAAAACAGACATCATGGAAAGACGGAGAGATTGCAGGAGCCAGATGCGTCTTTATGCACACCAAGGGACTCTGGGAAATGGAGTTTCTTCCAACTCGGCATGATTTACATAGAGATGTAGATGATCATTGGTCTTGACTTGTCATCTTTGAGCCTGCAATGAGATGCAGCTTTCACAGAGACGGAACCGCAATGATCCCGCTGTCTTACCACGATGACGGACTGGTGCTCTGCGGGCTCCGTGAACCTCCTCTCTAACTCCACTGGGTCCCTTGGGAACAGCACGTCTCCAGATTCCAGATCCTCATCATCCTGCGGCCCGCCACTCCCATCTTTAGTCTCAGCATGACTTATCAAAACCTGCAATCCAAAGAGGATTCCGTTACTCTTAAAACCTGAGCCACATCAGTTAGTAAGTGAAAGGAAAACCTTCACAAAAGTCCTTTCCAGACATTTTTTTTTTTTAAACAGATCCAGTTGTGTTGCTTAATTCAGGGTGCTCAGAAAGCCAAAGGCACAGAGATTCGAATCTTTAAGAAGGAGTTGCCAAAACATTCTGCAACCCATGAGTTGGATTTAAAAATGTGGGAATGTCCTGTGGTTTCAGCAGTGGGACTCATCCTGGACAAAAACATAAAAACATACTTTTAATTTCTCAGCGGAGCGGAAGAATGTCAGGGGTCTGACATGAGTACACGCTGCTTTTGAGAGAATTCTGATTGAATGAGGTGAGAGGACAACTCAATGACATTAGTGTTCCTCTCAAGTCTACACCAAATTAGTTTGTTGACCTGCCATCTGTGCCGCCGCGGAATTAAATCAACATGTCACAAGACGGGAGAAACAACAGCCAAAACAGATTATCTTTGATGTGTGAGACCCTAGACAATGAAATTTTATCTCTTTTGACAAGAGGTCAGAGGTTATCCCTGCATCCAAGTGCAAACACAAAAGACGACCTTGGACGTGAGCCCGGGTTTTCAATCTGCATTGGACAGAAAATGTGTTGTTCTAAATTTCCCCCACAAAAGACCTCAAAAGGTTTGGGAGGAAGTGATTCATCTTTGCTTGTTAGAACAAACACGCTGAGTGAATGCATTCCATTATAATGAAGACAACTGAATCCCATAAAAACACTCCCACTCTGTTCACCATTACATGAAAATGTATTTTAACTTCATCATGTTTTTTAAAAAAAGGGCTGAAAACAATTTGTGGGAAATATGTTTATGCTTTAAGACTCTGAGTGGGAGTTTCCTTTCACAAACTGACATCTCTGAGCTGATGTTGCTAGGAAACATGTCAACTTCTGTAATGGTCTACTTGGAGCACGTCAATGTTTCCCTCTTTTCAACAAACCCACAAAACCTTGGTTACATATCATCAGTGATTTAAAACATTTGAAATCCACTCAGAAAATAGAAGCTGTGCAAACTAATGTTTCCTCTCTGAAAAGACAGAGTAAATAGGGTAGGTGGTTAAATTAGCTACAAGGAGTTTTAAATGGTTTTGGAACCTTTTGCAATTTAGAAAAACAACATAAAAAATAAGATGCATCTTTCACTTGCTTCCAAAACAAATGCATGCAAGAGTCATGGTCGCTAAAAAAATAATAAAAAATAAAAAACCCCTCTTCTTCATTTGCTCTTCTTCTTTAGCACATTGCGCTACACTTATATAGCACTCCTGTAGCGGTTACAGTTGGCTCTTAAAAGTTAAACACTTACTTGATTCCTGTGTTCTAAGGCTTGTATCATCAAGGTTGAATGCACTTACAGTGACAATTAATGTAATGTAATGTAACAGCCAGATCAAGATCTTTCAGGGTCTCTGCAGGTTTCAGCAAGTCAAATTTAAGACTTTTAAAGACTTTTTTAACACTATAATGAATACAATTTAAGACCAATTTCACTTCCATACTGGCAAAAAATTGTTCGTTCTGGAGCCACAAATCGTTTAACTTTTACGTACCCATCTTACACAAGTAATTTGGCTTTGCTGTGGGCTTTCGTTAATTTTTTTCCACTGCTATGAACAGCACACTAACTGGTCGTGCTCGATAAATTGTGACCGGGCTGCACAGGTACTTAGATCCGTTTTGTAGTTATGTTAAAGCGTCCTCAAAAATCGAAACATTTCAAAGCGAGACTGAAGTTTATGCATATTTTGTTATAAATAAAAGCAACGTTAATACATTTTTGAGACCATTCAAAATCATATTTAAGACATTTTATGAGATTTTAAGAGAATTTTTGACATTTTAAGGCCTTAAATTCCAAGTATTGGATTCTAAGACGTTTTAAGACTTTTTAAGATACCGCGGATACCCTGTCTTTACAACACGAGGTAGGGAAGCTCATGGAAGTACTACCACTTTTGTATAAAGGGCGCGCCAAAATCAACACAAAATGAAAGTTTCTTGTAGCTGCTTTAAGCAGTGGTGAACAACCCCAGATGGTTAACTGCCTGTGTTGGAATTCGAGGAATTAGATTTTTAGTGCCCCATCACATATGATACTGTCAAATAACAACACTGATTCCTAAAAAGTTCAAACTGCTAAACTTTGTAAAATACACTCTGAATTTTGAATTTGGCACATTCTGTCTTTATATATGTTTTACTCAACTCTTTTGGAATCGGGGTTATACAGACACCAGTTAAAACTAAAATTGTACTCCCCTGGAAAACAGTAATGCTGATGTTGAGGGTGCTATCATTGCAGATAAATGAAAATAACTTGAATATATTCTTATTGGTAAGTACACAAGTCAAACATAACACCAAATATGCTAATTTCTTTGCCAAAAATAAAGAAAAGCAGTCAACATTAAAGGTATACTATGCAGGATTAAAACCAGCTGCCTAAAAAATACAAATATCATTGAGCCGGGAGACGGGGACAAGTTTTAATGTTATGTTTACTGTAAGCTACAATTCCTGTATAGTATGCCTTTAAAACTTCTTTCTTTGTTTCTACATTATAACCTAGGAGGCAATTTTTCAAGATTCAGGTAAACAAGCTATAATGGCATGACTTGTTTCCACTAAAATGTAATAATAGGTATAATACTCACAGAGTTGATGTGGAGGGCCATTGGGCTCCCCTGCATGGGGAACACAGTGGTCTGACAGCCAGTCAGAGAGGTTTCCAGCGTGTAGTGGGTGGCATTCACTGTTGCTTTGCAGGCTTTGTCTTGCAGGGTGAGGTTGGCATGAGTGAACCCATTCGCCTGAGGAAACATCAAAAAATGGCATAGCATTGGATGAAGATCAAAAAACTTTTCATTTTATTAACTCATTTTCAAAATTGAAAAAGAAAAGTGTAATGGTTGTGTGAGACTTTGAGTTCCCAGGAATAAACAAATCCCACAAGGTGGTCTAGCTCCAGCCCCAGCTTCTCCTAATTACAGTCTATGCCAGTTTCCATTCTGTGATGTGGGCTGTTCAGACGCCAAATGTTGGGAAACGTCCTGCTTGCTTCAATGTCAGCATGTGTGTAACAGGGACACTGACGTTTAAATCAAAAGTGTTAGAAAAACGAAAACATTTTCCATTGTATTCGCCAGTATTTCTGTTTATTTTACTCTTGTAGAACTGAAACTTAAATCAGGTTATCTTTGTCAGCAGGGAAAACTGACATCTGCAGCTCAAGGCCCACAAATTAATCTACAAGTAAACTTTAGACTTAGATAGTTTCTTCATTTGCTTTCATTATTATACCGACCACTGTGGTATAACACAGTGCACAGTTTGTGTTGGCTATTTTTAATCACAGTGCAGAAAACATTCATTCAGGCCCCTAATTGGTCCTGACACTGGTATTCTCTTTGGGGGTCCTCCATGTTTGTTGTTTTCTGCTCTTCTGGTCACAATTTGTCACATCAAGTCTGTGTCGCAAGAGCAGAGATGTTAAAACTAAATATCCAAAAAAGCTAAATGTGACTGATCGGACCATGAAACAATCTCAAGATGTGCAACTTGAATGACATTTCAAATAAGCGATGGCAATGGATTAATTGTGGCTAGGAAACAAAGCCTTTCATTTGTTTTGTTCTTTGCTGGAATAAATATTTATTAAGCATTGAATATGAGAAAAAGCTGTTCCTTTTGTCTTGTTAAAGTGCGACTTCAGACAAGGGTTAAAGTATGTAAAATAACTGATGAATGAATACAGATTAAGAGCCTGTTGTGCACCAAAATCTGCTGATAAGTGTAGAAAGTGTCTTTTATATTGTTGCCCAGCTTGTTGGTTTGTAACTGGCAGCGGCTCACACAGCGGCTGTGGTTGTGGAAGTTTCACTTTTATTTTATGGCTTTTAATTGGCTTTTTGAAATTGTAATCTAACATCAGTATAATCAAAGTCAGACACTTTAGGGAACATTGTTGCTTAATTGATTAGCTGAGTGACAGAAAATGTATTAAATATAAAAATAAATAAATAAAAACAAATTACTCTTTATAAAATACTGTTCCTGGTTAGAGCTTTAATCTGCTTACTCTTCCCAGTTTAATATAATTATAAAATCAATAACAAAATGTATAAATAAACAATTTTGGCAGTACATATTTTTTGAGTTAAAACAAATTAATTTGATTTTATTCAATTATTTTACTTCTAATCTCATACTACTTGTAACTGCCTCTTCATATATTTATTACAATTATTATCATTCTTTTTACTTCACTATTTATCTACATTTATTTCTGTTTTTTACTGCTGTGACAAATAAATACATTCAATATTCAAAATCATTATTTATAAAATACTGTTGCTGGTTAGAGTTTTGATCTGCTTGCTCTTCTCAGTTTAATATAATTAATACAAATGATTTATAATTTAACTATTTAACTTGAACTATTTAACTTCTAATCTCATACTACTTGTAAATACCTCTTAATATATTTATTATTATTATTATTATCATCATTCTTTTTACTTCTCTATTTATCAGCATTTATTTCTTAATCCTACATTTTCTCTCTGGAAATCAATAAAGGCTTATCTTGTGTCTTTTTTCTGTTGCATACATTTGGATGTGTGTGATATGTTTTGCATAACGATATGATAAAATTCAACTAAAGTATCTAAAATAATCAACAGTTGTAGGTCATTCTGTCCACTGACCTGCAGGCTGTCTTTCTCGATGCTGACCACCATCCTCGTGTCCTCACAATGCACGCTGAGGCCGACGCTCAGGACGCCCTGATGCTCCTCGGGCTCCCCGTTCTCCCAGGGACGCTCGTCAAGGGAGGGGGGCAGACGCAGGTAGGGCAGGGCGTCGGAAACGGACGGAGGGAAGGGAAAGGGCAGACCGGAGCGCCGAGAAGCGGTTCCCTCTCTCGGATGAGGACTGGAGTCACGCAGGATGGAGAGCTCTGGAGGCAACATGCTCTCCAGAGGATCCACCACATCTGGAAGTCACATATTGTGAGAACCTCATGAGGCTGATTTTACAGGCAGGGAAATTACACAGGACCGCGACTATAAAACCAATTCACAATTTCACGCTAGTTTCTCTGTAACGACTGTGAAAAGTGCAATATTAATCTTGAAAAATTTGCAGCAGCTGCTAAAATTTTACGTGTTGTGCATTTGAACTATAATTTCACTCTACACACTATTTCTATTTCGGCTTCAGTATTATTGAATTCAGAGCAGGTTTCTTCAGTTTACCTTGCTCTCTGAGTCGGATATTGAAGTGGTTAGCCACAGGAGTGCTGGTGTACGACGTGACGGGACTGTAGCCGTGCTCTCCTGCCCACTTGATTAAGGCTTGTGGCCCCAAAGGCAAATGCTGCTTGGGGGACTTTGAAACTTGCATCAGCCTATCCGTATTGGAACTAACACTCACAGTGTCAGAGGCCTGTGGAAAAGACAGCAAAGGTATAATTTATCATCTCTTATTTCATGTTTCCATCAAAAAAATAACACATTTATAAAAGAACATATGTTTAGGTAAGCTCCTTTACGAAACAAAAGACATGATTTATTGTTGCACAGAAATTCAACTTCAAGTACAGTCCTGCTCTCGCTCTGTGTCAAGTGTGAATCATATGTATGAGTGTGAGGTAATGGGCGTGTCGCCGCTCAATCAATGCTGAGAAACCAACATGCTAGTTTGCTCCTAAAAATGTGTGTCTTGCCCTGCAGCATACCCTTCCCGTGTGAGGGAGTTATGATTCCTTCTCACAGCCATTTCCCACACATTCGTGTCTCTTGAGCAACGCCGAGGAGAAGCCGCTCTCTGACAGAAGCAAGGCCTCGGTTTTTACGAGGCTATCATATCACATAAATAGTTGTCACTCTCCCAAACACTGGTTGCACAAGCACAGCATCCTGTGTGCCACATAAAAGTCAACACGTCAGCTATTTGGGGACAAAAATGTCTTTGTGTTTAATCTGAACATCCTTCTGTGGTTTTACATCCACAAACAAGTGGTAAAGGTAACCATTCAAACACACATTCACTGTGTATTTTGGTAACTTGTATACATGTACATGTATTTAGTGTTGAAAAACTTCTAAACAAAAAAATGTAGTAGATAAATTTAAAGATTTTTGGATAAAAAAAAGAGTATCCTGTACAATTATTGTATTTTTTTACCATTACCATGCAAGTAAAATGTGTGGATTGAATGAAGGAAAATCCTCACTGTCCAGCTGTGTTCTCTAAATAGTTTTGTTACTCTTGTGATTAATACTGCGTCTCATCTGTAAAATGTTAAATTGTAAATAATTAATGTAAGGGATTTGAGGCCAGGAAGGACATTTTAACTGTGTACAAATCACTCATTGAATCTGCACTCACCTTAAACGTCTCATCCTGGTTCAACCTCATATCTGTTAAGAATAAATCAAAGCTTTCCCGGATCATTAACCACGGAAGCAAAATAACTGGCCAGACTCAAGCTCCATTATCAGTACTTCACACCCAAGCAGTTGACAGGAGATCAAATCACATTACAAAAGGTCCCACTCACCCCCTGCACAAATCTATCCAATTACTTCCATTGGGCCGCCGTTATAAAGTTCCCCTAGCCAAGAAAACCACTAATAAAAATGGCTTCATTCCCACTGCCAAAACCATCTTAAATAAAAGGTGATGATCCACACATAGACACTTTGCTGCTCTGCACATATAGTATATTGTAATTTTTATCCTGCGTAAATTAACTTCATTTGGTATTTTATTCTGGTTTATAGGAAAACATGACGTCTATTGTCCGAGTTTGCTTTTTGAACTGTATGTGAGCCACGTCTAAGACAAATTTCTGTCATGACAGACAATAAAGTTTTCTGATTTTGATTCTAAAAACTTTTGATCAACCCATTTCAATTTAAGCCCTAAATATAAACTTTGTTTGTTCGTTTCCACTCATTTCCAGTTTAGACTCCAGTCGGAGTACAGATACAGATCAAACAGATGGCTAAACAGATACAGATACAGATACAGATACTGGTTTAATCGCTCATCCCTACTGTTCGTTGAAGATCTGGCCACTAAAGATCAAAAAGTTAAATGATTGGTTGATTAGTTGTTGGACAGATTTGACTTTTTGGTAAATGATAATCATTTCATAATCATTCCTCAAGTAAAAATGCCAGTTAATCTTTGCAAGTTCGTAATGTTATAATTGTTTTAATGTTTTTTTTGTTGTTGTTTTTTTACCATGGTCACCTTCTTGTTTTACATGGTAGCATGGTAGGATTAGCTATTAACACTCGACAAAGTGTTGCAGGTTTTCAGTCATAAACCAAAGTACTGGATGAATAAAAAATGAATGACGGTGCTAGAAGAAAGGTATAGGGATCAGTTATAAAAAAATGATCATAAGGGGGTCACGGAATGTGTGTAGCAAATTGAATGGCAATACACCTGATAGTTGTTTCAATATTTCAGTACAAATGTCTGTCTTGTATTGGTGATAAAAGTCAGGCACTCACCAAAGAGCCACATCCTCTGGGGACCATGAATGTCAGTAAAAAATGTTACGCCAATCCATCTGATATTGGATATTTCAGTCTAGGCCAAAGTGGTCAGACTGACCAACAGGCTGACATTGCCATCCATAGAGCCATTTATAGTGATACACATTCCTGAAATAAAGTGCTGTATTGCTGTACAGTGTTTAGAAGGAATAAGAAAACACAAATGTGTTGGCAACCCCCACCAGAGGCATTTCTGTAGAATGCATTTGTGCTGATGTAAGTACCATAGGCTCTGACCTGGCATCACACTCACACAACCTGACTAGCTTACTGTACAGCAGTGACCAGGCAGCTGTACAAACATACGGCGCCTGGCAATAGTGCAGCGTCATGGCTGCAGCAGCCCTGCAGGAGTATCGGCATTACAAAAGTGAGGAAACCCAGAATGCCTTGCACACCTCCAGTGAAATCAGTACGGGGTTAGCGGCAGCAAACTGATGAGCAAGTCCATAAATACCAAAAGTGACCACACAAATAAAATATATATTTTTTAGTGCACAACATAAGTGAGTCTGTTTTGGTTTAAATGCACTGATTTATTTACTCTGGAGAAAGATGAGGTTTAAAATTCCATCCCTGGAGCAAATACAGCAGCTGGAGAACTGCCAATTCCCCATCAGCATGATCTACAGTTAAACTATTCTTCCAAAGTGTACATAGGTGTCATATTCTTATAGTTCCTAAGGGTCCTGAGAGACTTGAGTAACACAAATGAAGATTTAATATCAAAACGTTGTACTCGTACTCAGCGTTGATATGTATAAAACCACATTTCTGAGTAAAGGGCATTCTGATATATGGCAGTAATTAGCCAGTGTTTGTCTTTGGTGTGTGGCGAGGAGGTCCTAACAGCTCGCAGCTTGCCTGAAGCCAGTGCTGCTCATTATTCACTTTGTGACTGATGGGGAGCAGCTCAGGCTCTATGTGCAGCTGAACTACTGCAGTAGCCTTAGCTAAAAAGAATAAAAAAATATGTGATGCCCCCACCACTGGCTGTCTGAATGTGATGACAATCCCTGGAGCTGCCACGATGAAATTTCACAGTTCCTCCTAACCTGTTATCCCCTCCCTCTCCTGCAGCGGGGACCAGGCGCCAATTCAACACACATTCTGAGGTGACAAATTCTTTGGTCAGTGGTGAAAAGTGATGACATTTCTGTCTGACTCATGAGCCACTGTGATGTGTGATAAGACGATATAACATCTCAGCGGTGAAGTCTGTAAAGGGAGAAAAAAAAGATGTTCCTGAATGAAAAGCTTTTGTCATGTTGCAAGCTTACCACTACATCCAGCTTGCCAATCACACTGTGGGCCTTGATGACCCAGTTGACAGACTTGGCGCACTTGAGCAGCAGGACGACGTCACGATTTAGCGGGGCATCGTCCTCCAGAGGCCGTAGATCCACTATGACATCCACCTGGAAAGCACTGCAGAGAGAAAAATAATTTTGGACAGTTAGGTCTACGTAGTGTTATCTGTGTCTGGCCAACTAATTAAAAAGCTGGACGCGTTCCCAGAAAAAAAGCATACATGTGCACTACAGACCAGATAGCACTGGAGTGAGATACAGTGCAACACGTTCCCAGATTTGCAGTCTTTTGGGCAAACAGAATAATCACTCCACTGGGGGAGTGAGGAGATTATCTGGCAACCTGGACTTTGAGACCCAGTTTTGAAATATCTTTCTCAAAAGAGCACGATTAAGTGAAAAGAACCCCCCACCCACCCGCCTTCATGCGAGTTTCCATCCAAAACAAACTCCAGAGAGATTAGTGAGAGCATCTTGACCTCAAAAATAAACTATGACAACATGTTTTCTTGGTTTTTGGCTGCTCACCTGCTGGAGTTGGGGGCTTGGAGCTCAATGATGTGGACTTCTTGGTCTCTGTCGGGTCCAGACAGGACACAACCCTTTGATGTTTGAGGCTCCACGTAGCCGCCCAGGTAGTTCAGAGACAGGAACTTGGTATCAATCTTGCAGGTGTCAGAAAACAGTGGATCTGAAAGTGGAGAGATGTTTGTGTTACTGGTTGGGGGTTTCCTGAGGATATTTTGATCCCCCAAAGGAGAAATAGGGATTTTTGTTACCCCTCCACCACAGGGAGGTCAGAGCATGAGGTCAGCTACGGAACAGCACCCCCTGCTTCTGGGAGGAATCCAATGTCCTGCTAAGGGAGACGTCAGTAGGGTGGATGTTTGCTTTGACCGAGCTGTTCCAGCTGAAGAACAGCCTCCCTGCTCACTACACAGCCCTGCAGCTGGTATTCCCATTGTCTCAGCACTAACTGTGACCAGAGCTACGTTGCATGAGGTCGGGCGTGCACTGGTTGGCATGACCTGTCATCTTATCTTCAGGGAGGTTTCTTTTTTTTACGTGGGAAAACTAAGCAATGTTTTTTACCAGAATTCCCCCACAATAGCAGGACAATAATATTCATAAACACATTTAATCAACCCTTCTTGTGTTTTTTCCTCCACCTTAATGATGGTTCAAAAATCCGTTAACTGTTAAGAAAGTTCTTTAAGAATGTGAAAAGTTACACCCCTTCTCAGCACTCAGAGAAAACACAAGACAGCTGCTTCCTTATTTGGCAAACAGAGCCTCGGATGAAGTGTAAACTGAAGGTTGGCACCTTCCTTTCCGGAACCCTTGTGGCACTTTAAAGAGCTGAGGGGGAGACCTTGAGTACGGGCCTGGTTAGGAAGCAGAGTGAGGATCTGTCCATCTTCATGAAACACTACCGATGATGCGAAGGAGTGGAAATCTACAGCTCTTTGCTTGAAGTAAACATCATGGCACTCTGGGCTTTTGCCAAAACCACAGCCTCCTAATGACACAAGCCAAACGCTTGCAGGCTGAGCAACCACTCTGCTCTCCACAACAACATAAAGACAGAACTTATCACCGGCAGTAGTGGAGCCATTATTTCTCTCCAGACATGAGCGTTGTTTTATTTCCATGTGGTGAAAGATGCTCATTAAAATTTAAGATGTCCTGTCTGAGAGCTGATACGCTGTGAAGTTGGATGGGCTGTAACGGACCGGCCAGTGGAGAATGAAGAATCGAAAGTCTGCAGCTTGAAACATGTGTGAAGATCAATCATAGCCTCCTGTGGCTCCCACAGTGCTTCCTCACATCAGACACACTCCCAACTTCACCTTATTTATTGGAAAAATATGAAAACGATGGTCTGCTTTTTTCCACTCGACATTAGATCAACCTATGTATGCCCTCCAGCATCTGTCTCAAACCAAATTAACACTCCAAAGGCTTAAATAAAGGGTTTTTCCTTCTCCGCTGTGAGGTCAAAGGACAGAGGGTGTAGTACTCTGTACAGTCTGTCATTAATCCCTTTGAGGCAAATGTGTGATTTGTGAGTCTGGGCTTTATAAATAAAATTGAACTGAATTGAAATACCAAGTTGCCTGTTTTATTTGCTGATACCAGATAGAACTGTCAACTTGTCACACTCTATTTCCATCTTTAGTCTGACATTGCCTCCACTCCAACTAGTTTCCGGAGCAGGAAGATAAGATTTTTCTCTAATCAACTTATCTGTGTTGTGCGTTGCCATGGAAACATACTGATTTTGCCAGGGTTTTACAAGTAGAGTGGGGTAAAAACAAAATAGGATGTTGGCCGATATTGAAAATACACGTCATCTTTGTACGTGCACAGGTGGACAATTGTGTTAGGCAATGATCGGCTAATTATAGAATCCTAGTGTAGCTCATTGGATTCATTGTTTTTTAACTGAGAAAACGCTGTCATGATACCAGGCAAATCAGTCAACTTGGTGGAGTGGAGAGATTTAGACCCAGCAAACTGTTTTATAGTTTTGGGTCAAATCACTATAATGGCTTCATATTTTAGTTTCTATAATGGAACTTACATCCTATAACACATACAATACATACAGCAACTAAGTCTAAATGGTCTCAAAGTATCCTCAAACAAAGACATTTGGTTATTCAAGTACACATTATGATGCTGATGATGTTGTTCATTATGTTGAAGGCCCCCTTTGGAGTTTTTTTAAGAAGTTGTGGTTTGTAAAACTAGATTAAGATTTAAACACTTTAGTCCTTAATCTGTCAACCCAGGGATTCGAACCAGCGAGTCTCCGTTATAGGCCCAATTCCTGACCTCTAGGCCCGAACTGCCCCTGATCAAGATGTACATGCATGTGTGAGAGCAGATGGGCAATGCAATACACAGTCCTCCACACTTTATGGTGATTGACAGTTAGTAGTGGTGACTTGTAAGTAAGCATACAAATGCCCCTGCGAAGGAAGTCAGAAAATCAGCGTAGCTAGTAACTTACACCAAAATAAATGCATCAATATGTTTGTTAGACCTCAAAGATGCACTCAATGTGTTGCAGGAAAATACTTATAAGCATAACTTGTTTGTTTACAAGAAAACCCCACAGGGCACCTTTAGGTTATAGGCATAAGTCAACATATTCATAAATAACTGTGCACATATTGCATTGTCCATCGGGCCAACATCGTGATGTGAAAGGCCCCTGTCTCAGTCTTCAGTCTGATAATTATGGTATTATTGTGCAAAAAGTTGGCAGCTATAGTTCGGTTCAGGTGGTTGATTGATGCATATTTTTGAAGGTTGCCTCTCATACTTCTACATGCAGTAGGCCTACACTTTTTTGCTGCTACACTTCAGTGCAATATATATTTTTCCATTTTTACAGTTTTATAGTTTTTATATTTATACCTATATTTATCTAGAGTTTGTTGCATTCCACAATACAATCACTGTTGACCAAGGCATCGAATTTTCATTTAAATGTACATTTGTTTATGTATAACTTGAATGACAATAAAGTCTGTCTAAGTCTTACGGGTCAGGTGGGTGTATATTAAAAACCCTGACCCATGCATCACAAATAGGGAGGAAAAGTAGCATAAGGAAAGACCAGGTTAGTCAAAAGTGAAAAAAAAAACAAAAACTGTAAATGATTTCCAACATAAGCTGTAAGCAGCTCCAGCTCAGAGTTACCACAGGTAGCCTGTTAAACAGTGAAGAAGTGAATGCCTGTTGCAGGAATGAAATTATTTTCCCAGAGTCTTGCATGTAAACCTCTAGCCAGGGTTCAAACACAAAAGCTAAGTAAAGTTATGGGAGCTGAAGGGAAGAGGGAGGCGTGTTTTGGGGCCTAGAGCGATGTTGGGAATTTTGGGAATCTAGCACACACCTTCTCCGACTTTGATGTAGATGTCTTGAGTCATCCTGAGCTCCGAGAAGGAGGTGACTGCCCTGTACTTCTTCTGGGCCCAGTTTAGGAGGTGCTCATTGCCATGGGGAAGGGTCTCCTTCTGGATCTGGCAGGAGAGGGAGAAGTTTCCCGGCTGAAAGTGGACCTCTGAGCCCTCAGACACCTTGAATAGGAGAAAACACAAGAATGTTAGAGGAAAAAAGAGCACCAGTGATAACAGGTTATTAAGTGCTGTGCTATTGTGATTGTAAATACTGAAATACAGGATTCATCTTCTAGCATCTATTTCAGTTGAGTTATTTAAATTAAATCTAATCTTCTGTATCTCAGTTTAACATTTTACATTGCAGCAAACGGTGACCTCCCTGTTGAGAAGGATATGCACATAAAAGTCAACAGAAGAAGAAGAACCTGCAGGCAGAGTGAAAAAAAGCTCAGCCGTTCCAAAATTAAACCTGCTCTCTAAACATTGGTGAAACCCATCCTTCACACACCATCCCAGCCGTTATTTCAAAGCTTCTACAAATATGCTCTGTGTATTTTTACACATGTTCCTCGACACAATAAGGTGTCTGCTATCCAGTGTTTATACAGTGTACTGTGTTGTAGTGCGTCATCACTAAATGTGTAGCTTTGCTTCAAAAATGGCCACAAGGGGATAACAGAGAAGACACAAATAGTTGAGAAAGGATGAGTGACAGCCAGTAGGTGGGCTCAACATTCATAACAGTTCAAACACACAAACATTTAAGCTGTACGACTACATTTTTTAAGCTAACGTTAAACTGTGAGCATATAAAAAAACAGTTTGTAAAATATTCAGACAAAAAAGTTTTTGCATGTCATAAACAAGCGGCCTGAAAAGTGAAGCCAATGCAGAAGTACAAAAACAAGTCCAATTCTTTGGAAAGAAAATGACCCTACCTCTCACTTGATTTATTACCTCAGTAGACATTTCCTCATGAGTAATTTATATTTATTAGGGGTTTGCAAATATGGCCAAAATCTTCTAACACGGTTTATATAATTTTATTTCACAGTACCAGAAAATATTACAAGTGATTGTACTATATATTCAATTAAAATGTTTTGAACTGTTTTTTAAAAATATTATTTTACTGCATTTTAACTGGATATTTTGCACATATTTTATAATATTTTACTGCACCATAACCTGATATTTTGCATATATTTTATAATATTTTACTGCAATATGCAAATTTCTGGCCTCATAAAAATGAGATGGCGATGGCAAGAATGTCAAACTAGAGACACAGTATTTGGTCATAGATCCTGAATACTACAGTGATAAAAGTGGTGGTTGCTATGCTGAATCCAGCTGTGAAATGTAAACAAAATAAGCCAAAAATGAGGGTTTTAAAATATGCAGGGCACAGAAGTGCTGATTTGCGTTTGACAGGGTCGTATTGAGGAGGGACCACCCCTTTAGCACTTAATGGAGCTCAGCCCATATGCTTCATTTCAGAGGGATAGACATTCACATGTGCTGAAAAACCTACCGAACGACCAAAATGAGTCCAAGCACAAGGTCTAGACAGACTACCTCGTTTTATTTCTACGCTTGTTTTTCTTTCTCCCTGGTTATCCTATCTGTATGCATGAGCTGAGACAGTGCTGGCAGGCCCAATTAAAACATTAAATCCATCTGAGTCCAGGAGGAATACGTAAGACCACTTCTCTGTGATGATGTTATGAAGTTGTCCCTAAATTGCAATCATGCCTAAATGATAATATGATAATATCCCTTTAGGGTGTTTAGGTTTTTCAGACATAACTGTTTAAATCCCCTCATGTGCAACATCTGTCTGACCTCTGGACGCTCTTCTCGATGTTCCTGGCATTGTCACCAGAGGCAGTAAATACTGGGGCCTGCGAGACAGGCTCTGTCGAAGAATTCAGGTTGGTTTTATTTTTAGTGTGTTTACTATGGCGAGAAGAAACAAAAAGAAAGATGGCGAAGAGGTGGTGCCCTGGGCCAGTGAGGAGGGGCTGGGGGTTCTCCAGTAACCTTGCCAAGCTCAGCAGAGTTTATCAGTTTAATTGCAGGAATACGACTGTAATTAGTCGCAAAGAATTAGAGGGGAAAGCCTGAAAGCCAAATTAGCTCCAGGCCTTCCAGTGCTCTGAAAACCTCAGGAATTTGAAACAGGGAAGTAAGGGACCCACTCTGGGCTTTAACAAACTCTCACTCTCTCTCTCTCTCTCTCTCTCTCTCTCTCTCTCTCTCTGTCTAACCCATGCATGCTCAGTTGACAGAACCAAAATACTTAGGGCACTGTTTTCCTGCAGAGGCAAAGCCAGTGCAAGAGTAAATGTGGTTTTTATGCAATTTTTCCTCTGCCTCAAGTTTTTTTTTTTTTGCATGTGTGCTCCTTTGGTAGTTTCCTGGCACCAAACAAACATGCCGAGGTGGGAGGAGAGGCTGTGTTATGCTAAACTGAATTTGAGTTAAAGCCTTTGCAGCCCACCTCTTATCACAGAAACAGGGGGTGGCTTTGGTAAGCAGAGGCATACGCACACTCCAGACTAGATAGATAAATAAAAATGATTGCAGATGAATAAGCGCCTCAGTGTTTTCAGTGGATCACATCACATGTGTTTCCTTTCTTCTGAAGATCACACTCATATCTCTCCAGAATCCTGCTTACTTTACACACAGCTGGCACAGCGTGGACACTTTCAATAATTGACGAAACACCAGGATTTAATGTTAACTAATCTTCTTTAAACAAATCTCCAAACCCTGCTTGCATTTGTTTGTTTTAAGATATGAGGAATTATCAGTGTTTAAATAAAGACTGGTATTTTTATGTTTATTGGACTTTGAAGATATAAACGAATCGCCAAGAAACCAGTTGAAGCTGCTGAGCTAATGTTTTATATGCTCCAGCAGGTGAGTCTGGTCACTCTCCCATTGAGACATATTTCACCTGTCACAATGGTTTATCTTACACGGGGCGTCCAGCTCAACTCATAAAAATCAGATCAAACTGTTGAAATAGGCAATGCTGATCAAATATGAATAAAGATTGTTACTGTCTTGCCTATTTCCCAACAAAAATGTTTTCAGAAACACATGCTAGTGTACCAGTCAGCTGTAATTTGTGAAAGTTTGTGACTCAGCCAACAGACCAAAGCATCGCCCAGCTCGCATGCGTCACTCACACACTTCATTGCTCTGATTGGTTGGAAGTTTATACAGGGACATTTTTGATCAGCGCCTGTTGATAACGCTCCTTGGAAATCAAAAAATAAACCGAAGTCAAAGACATACGCATTGAGGAAACTTGTCCGGCAATGCCAAGCTAATAAATGAGGGTTGACAGGAGAAAGAAGAGTTGAACTGTATTCATGAGCTTTTATTAAAGGGAAACTTCAGTATTTTTCAACCTGGATCCTATTTTCTCATGTTTTTGTGTCTAAGTGACTAATGTGGACCACAATTTGTAAAATTGCTGCAGCAAGCAGTCATGAAACTCAGCCACTCAGGGCAATCTTGCACCATTAATCTACACCAACTAAAAGTACTTACACTGACAGATTGTTTTTATAACTAACTAACATTGTTTTTATTATAATGTCTGGCAATATTAAAACATTTTTATTTGCCTTTTTCACTTGATCCAGTCTGCTTGTTATTGTGTATTTTATTGCATCTGGTTGCCCCTGGTTAACGCCAACACCTGTGATCACCAAAATTGCCACATTTTGTTAAAAAAAAAAGAGCTAGAAAAGGAAAGAAAAACTTTGTGGGTTTAAGTGGACTATATAAATAAGTAGAATATGTGAATTTAAAATACTATAGTGTGTACAAGGGATGGGAATAATTTATCAAAGATTGATTAATGGTTGTTAAGAATTTGGTCGATCACATGGAATTTTGAATCGATCTGTGTGTTTTTTAATTTTAATTTTTATCTATGACTGCGTATCAGTATCACTGAACTGAAACACGGCCGAGCGTTCAGTTCTGCGGCCATACGTCAATAAGCCAATGAGCTGAGAATTAAATTGGATAAAGCTACAGTTTGCAAACTGAAAGTTGCAATAACAATCACAAAACACACAGAAATACAACAGTATTAACTTGAGCAAAACTAGCTTACTGCATCAAACCCTGCTAGCATGAATCACTAGGTTTAATTGAATCCAAAACTTATTTAAACACAAAGCACTCTTAAATATGCAAGATTACTGTGAAAACTAACCTCATGCCTCTTCAGGGGTTAAAACATAAAACATTGAACTCCTTGTTGTTATTTTTACAGTATCACCTCAGGTGAGTTAGTTTTATGACCGACAGGAAGTCTCTTTTTGTCCTTTCAAAATAAAAGCATCCATTATCAAAACAGGCTTTTGCATAGTACTGTATATATATCTTTTATTTTGCCCATGTATGCATGTTTTAATACATACTGTAGTATGTATAAAAATATAGCGAATAATCAATTAATTGATCGTTAACATTATAGATAATCCAGTTGGCAACGCCCATCCTAGTGCATTCTAATAACATAAGCTGTTCATATTCTAAATACTTTAACTTTTGTTGCCAATGTACTCACATTAAGTGAAAAGGCCCAATCTTTTGTGCAAAGCTTTCTGTCTGGAGTGGAGTTCTTCTGAGCTGCTAGCAGCACATTAATGCCAACCAAAGCACAATTTTACTATATGAAAATAGAGCTCATCTCTTATTAAGCAATCTATTGCTATTACTGCCAAAAAGTGACTAGATTGTGTTAGCTGTGAAGGCCTTGTAATGTGTTCTGAAGTGAAAATACATGGATGTAACCGGGACTTTAGAGGAATTCCTCAGACTTGGCAGTTGAGTGCAAAGAAAGAATGTAGAGGAGAAGTTAGTTACATACCATGGGGACTGAGACTCATGCTTTCATGTTCATAATGGCAGAAACTCATGTACTTATGATTGTAATGGTATTTGCAGGCAGGCATGTTCCTGCAACAACTCAAACACTACTGTCTTCTCTAATATAATGTTAGCTCAGTACAATATCTGTTTAAAATGCTTTTCTTCTAAATTTTAAGATAACACTTCATAATCTATTATGATAGCAGCACATCTGCCAGTGAGCTACACGGCCAATTTAGCATGAACATATTACGACCATATGAGCAGTAAAAAAAAAAGGAAGGCATGCCAAATGTTTGAGATCAATTATCACTGAGCTGTAATCCTCCACTGAGCAACACCCTGAGCCTGGGAAATCGCAAAAGGCTGTTTAGAAATTAGGAGGTGTTACAAACAGACGAGGGGGATGGAAAGTGCAGAAAGGGGTTGATAGATTATTATGAGCATGCAATAACTCTCTGGTGATATTAATGTGATAAATGCTTTTGTGGCTGATTTGATCTCATCTCTCTTGAAGAGATACAGGGGAGCTAATCACGCTGCAAATGTGCGTGTGTTCCTGTGAACTGGCACGCTCTGCTGTGGAGAAAACAACACCATATGTCACAGCGCCACTCAGGAGCGTTCCTCTGCCATTCTTGTCTCCAAATAAAAACCAATAGTGGCTACCCATGGTTTCCATTAACAATTACGCTGTGGAGAGCGCTCGTGTGTGTGAGAGCAAAAGAGCTCATACAAGCCATAAACTAATGAAAGAAATACAGGAGTGAAAAGGCGAAGTTTGGCAAACAAACAATAGGCAACACAAGCCAAGAGCACAACTTTATAGTGTTGTTCCATCCACAGTCGCAAAACATTTGATCCAGATCAAGCCTCAAGCAGAGAACCCCCCCACAAACCATCAAAAAGAAATATATACACTTGGCCACAAAGTCAACACAGCACACTCTGCACATGTGTCTCACTCGGAATCCTAGTGTCCCTTGGTAAAATAAAATTTGGCCTGATCTCAATGTTTATATTTCACGTCGTTTTAGACCCATGATGTTTCTTGCCTGCTGCTGATTGACAAGGCGTACTGCGGAATACATGTTTTACAACAAAAGTCTGGATTCTGGCATTTTAAAAGGCGGCAGGGTCCAGTGGCCAACAGCAACAGTGTGCTCAGCAGCTCTGAAGCTTTTCCAGGCAGCCCATCTGTGGCCACGGAGCCCAGAGTGCTGGGACCAGGAAACAAGGACTGGCAGGCCCGAATCAGAGTCCAATTAGCCCTAGGAAACAGCCTCTCCAATGGAACGGCAGAGTGAGGGAGGTCTGGCAGTGGGTTTCTGTTCTGAAGTGTTAAGCTCAAAACCAGTCCCGCTTGACTCTGTTACTCTCGGACCTGACCGCCTTGACTTCTCCACCTGAGACGATCAGGAAGTGTGGGAACTGGCAGTGCCACCAACAAACTAAGATTTTTGCATCTGTGGTTATGCTGCATATGTACATTTGTGGCCCGATGGAAGATTTTAATTTAAATGAAAGTTCACTAAACCCCTCCCCTGAACCATTGTCCAATCATAGTTTAGCAGCATAACTAAGTGTGGCAGGCATGCCAAACTCCATATGCTCCATATGGTGAAATCCAAACATTTAAAGAGTTTAGACGGTAGTTAAGCTTTATAAAAAAGTTTGTGTGGTTACAGGTGACATAAAAAAACAACCATGACAAGCACATCTGATCCTGACTGCTATTAGAGTTTAGGCTAATGCTACCAGCTCTGTACTGCTCCTTATTAGATTTGGGTAGGTTTACCCTCCAGCATCCCCAGCCAACCCAAAAAATAGCTTTACATTTGCCAAACATTTGTCCTCATCTTAAAAGTCTTTTTTTCTCTTATAAAAAGAGAAAACATACCGTTTTAATATAAGAGATCATATGTTAGCTAAGCAGCCAACAGTGTGTGTTTCCTTATTCAGCATTGACCATCGACTGGTAAGGACTGACTTCGGCCTGGAGCTGCAGTCTTTGAGCATGATATCATGTATGCAGTCATCAAGCGCATGTTTAACACCCCTTTCAAATGTTACTAATTTTAAAAACAAGACCCCCACAACAACTTGCAGAGACTTCTTGTATTAGGCAAAATATGTGATGATGTCACTTTTGTCTCCAGCACACTCACAGCGGAGACTCTTAACCTAGATTTAGTGATGCCCTGGTGATAACCTGTTTATGTGTACACTATATTTCGAATATATGTATATATATATATATAGTCATGGAAAAAAATATTAGATTATTATTAAATGATGATACAAGTTTAGTCTGGTATGGAACAAAATTATTAGACCCTTGTTTTCTTCAATTTCTTGTTAATTTTAATGCCAAAAGGTACATTTGTTTGGACAAATATAATGATAACAACAAAAATAGCTCAGGCATAGAGAGTGTACACAGAGTGTAATTTAAGAGCTGATATGTAGCCATTTTCCATGGTTTTCTTGATAACGATTTTGGTTATTATCAAGAAAACCATGGAAAATGGCTAGATATCAGCTCTTAAATTAAACTTTTTTAAAATTTTTAAATTAAGCTATTTTTGTTGTTATCATTATATTTGTCCAAACAAATGTACCTTAAGTTGTACCAGGCATTAAAATGAACAAGAAATTGACGAAAAAGGTTGGTCTAATAATTTTTCCATGACTGTATTGTTATATTGTTGTATATTTGTTTGCTATACAGTCATTTCATTTGGCACTACTTTTGCACAAGTGAAGAACGTCCATGTTCCTACGCATAAGTGCACTTATATGCTTCGTGCACTGCTGCAGATCAGCTGTTTTGGTCAGAATGCGTAAGAACACGGTTGGGAAAAAGTAGAGCCAAATGGCTGTGGATAGCAACAAAATCGGTGGACATATTCTAAATATATAAAGTACACATAAACAGGTATAATATTTTTAGGGTGGTCCTTTGTTGAGGTGGTTACAATATGTTTTGTTGCAGCAATACATTCATTCGTTTCCTGCCTGGAGCACTTCTGGTCCTCCAAACTGAAAACACGCAGACCATCATCTATTGCAGTTAATACATCGACTGTGGGTAAATTCTGCATACAACCCAACTTCCAAAAATCCAAACTATCCCTTTAAATTGCAATTTCTTATGAATAAAAAGGTGAATCTTGGCAGTAAAGAGAAGTTTGTTGGTTGTTGTGTAGTCTTTGACTTGTGTGGCATGTTAAGGAGGTGTCACTGTGGACAGAACCTGAGAACCTGGGACTCCTCTGGGTTCCTGCCATGTGCAGTCAGGCTGGTGGATAAGATACCACTTCTGCACTGCCAGAAGGCTCAGTGCTGTCACTCAAACACAAAATACTTAACACCTAATTCAGCGGGGGGACCCTGTAGTCAGTCAAAGACATTAGCTCAGCTTTGTCTGACTGCAGGGAGCCCCTTCTTCACCATTAAGATCCCCTTTATCTCTCCTCGCCCCACTTGAAAATCATCATGTGTCAGACATGTATCATACTGAAGGGCTAGCAGAAAAAGCTAATTCCTCAGTTTTGTCTCAGGCAGATAAATAGCTAAGCATGTGTAGCTACTGTAAAATATTCTGAAAGGACTCGAATGCAGGATGTACCTTATCATTTTAAAAATATATTCAGAGCAGAGCATTTTTTTATTAGAGATTAACAAGTAAAAACTCCTTGTTCTGCAAAAATGCCGGCGTCCAACATCATTAGACGCTCAGCAACAGCTCTGCCTGGACTCCAGGCTTTAATGATGGTTGTCAGCTGTTTTCTGTCTGCCACCACTGACAAGGGGGAGACATTTACTGTGATGCTGACCTGCTGGTCTCTACAGAAACACCCATCTCACTGGCCACAAATTATCACAGCTTAGAAAAATACATGGCAATATGCACATCCATCTGCATGAACGGCAACAGTATCCTTAGACACAAGACCATTTATCTCTTTACAGGAAATAATAACTAACAGGAGTACTTGGCTCAGTCCTCATGCCTTCATGTTGTGTATTAATCTGTAAGCTAGGAACTCACTCAAGCACGAGAAAATGATAAGAGACCTGAAAAGGTTTTATGGTTAAGAAATCCTCTTGAAAGTAATATTCAATTGAATGCAAGATGAGTAAAATCCATAACCCTAACCTTTATAAAACCATTTTTAGCAATGACTCACTTTATATACTTTGTCAGAGAAGCCTAAAAAAGTTCCATATGGTCTTTAAGATGCATGCAACTCTGGGATAAAAAGAATATGTAAGCGGAGTATGAGGCTTTTTCTATAAAGTGTGTGCGTGTGTATAGATGAGCCTGTGCATAACGCAGGAATTTTGCAATTCCACCAATGTTTTTCTCCATGTCACATTGGCTTTCACGGCAGGATGTTTGGCGCATGAGAGGTAAGCAAGAAAACACAGGACCACATATGGCAATCATTTGTGTACCTGATACTGCATTCTTGGAGAATGCTGTGGTGTTAACATACAATTGAAAATGATTACATCTGGGAAGCCAAAAATACAGAAAAAGCCTGCAGAGCATAGAACGTTTTCATCGCAATATAGTATAGTTAAGCCAAGGCTGAGGCTTCTGGGTCTCATTTTAGTATGATTTTCTCATGTGATATACAGGGCTTTGAACGTGGGCACTGGAGCGGTCCATTTTTACATTTCTTATTAAGTTTCCCAGCAAGGCCCCCTGGTACCTTTACTAAAAAAAGGCCTGCTCTCCAGGGGATCTGGCTCCAAGTACACTGAGATAACCCTCACCAAAACTTTATTTTCTTCCTTCTCAATAAGTATTTAATTTCTAGTGAGCTAATTTGAAAGAGCTGAAAAGCTTTGAAGTGAGAAAATGTAACTTTTAAAAGAGGAAAAAACACCTTCTTAATCATTCACAATAAACACACTATTTCTCAAATCATTAATCTTGTAGTCTTGAAGTAGTTTGTGCTTAAAAAGTGCTTCCTAACTGAGTGAAATGATCCAGAAGTATCTCAGTGGCAGCCGTGAGAAGAGTTAATCAAACTCTCCAAATGCTAAGGAAAGGTGCTTCACTGCATGTGGTACACTGGGCAATCCTTTGCAGAACAAAAGCAGATCATACCGTCCCATAATTCCTTGCAGCAGCAACATTTAAAGCAATGCACCAACTGCTTAAGACGACATTACCTACAAAGAACGCACAGATTCTTCTTAAACATTTTCCATCTTATGCCATAACTTGCTTATATGTTAATATGTTTTGAACATGATAGTCCAGCGCTGTTGGGACATACTGTCACGTTACATTAAGATAATATCTGTTTAGACAGGCATTTAGTTGACTGTATGTACCTGCTCAACTAGACGAATAGATTTTAATTGTGTTTTCCTGTTGTATTGTGTTTTTCTGTATTTGCCTGTATGTTGTTTTATGCCCTTGTAAAGTACTTTGTGACTTTTTTCCTGTTTTATAGATAAAATGTACTTACTTAGCCAATATTCGCAAACTTGGCTGTCGAACTTAACATAACTTTTGCTGGCTTCATGACTATGCTCTACTTGCACTCCTGTTACACTTCATTTCAGCATGCCACAGAAAAGTAACATGAAATCATGAGAATACTTGGAGATTAATTGAAATTCAGGCTAATTCAACTATCATCATCATCAGTGGCTGCTGTTCTGCCAAGACTACATATTCTCACTTTAAGTCAGTGATGACCACTTTTTTGAGTCTTGCTGATGTTACACATCTGGATCAGTTTCAGCTCAATCATTAAGATTATGATTATTTCCAAACAAATTGGCAATATAATTCAGGATTTCAGCAAATTGTACAGGGTGATCAACTCCTTACTCAGCAGAGGTTTAGTGGTTTTGTGTTTGCTACCACACATTCCCCGTTGTTAGGGGTTTTTCGTGGTATACGGATACGCCCTGTCTGATTTGAACAGCTGCCAAGCTATCAACAGGACTGTTAACAGGAGAGAGGGAGGCGGGGGGATCCAGCCATGTGGTTATAGAGTGTGAATAAAGCTGACAGAGCACATCGCAGGGGAGTGAAACTGGTTTGAGTTTGGTAATGATGGTAATAATGTAATAAGTAATGATAAAAAAAAATTGGAACTCACAATGCATCCTGAATGATTTCATATGAAACAAAGAATATTCATATTGATTACATTTTTACTCATCTAAAACTAGTTTATCATACAATGCTGAGAAATTGTCTGCACACTTCTGAGAAGATTGCACAGCTGTAGCTTAATAAGTATGCAGTAATGAATCATGATGTAAGTGTTCTGCGATTATCCCTCTCAACCCCGGTTTAAAAAGCAGGTTTTAAAAAGTATGTTTTATTCAAAACAACTTAACAAAATTGCACTATTTATCAAAGACTGAAACTGTAAAAACAGGCCTTATCTTCAGAGACGAATCATGAGAGACATTTCTGAGAGTAACCAAATCAAAGCTTATAATCATGATATTTCATCAAAAATAATTGAATTGTACATGTTTTAAATTTCCCCGAAAATAAAGTGTTTAATAATAGATCCTGTGAAAAACATTTCTGTGTTCCTCAATGTAACAAAAACATAGTAATGCATGCTCTTTAAACAGAGCAGAGAGTTTGAAAGCAAAGTGTAATATGTATAGAATGTGGAGACCCCATTTTTTCCAATATTGGTAACAATTATAGGCAAAAATCTGCTATAATTTTTTGTAAAATGAATTATTAAAGAAATTTAACCTCAGTTTTTTCTTTTGTTCTTGTCATTTCTGTCTTTGTAACCATGTTAAACTGCACAAAAGACATTTTTGACATCTTCCCATTAGCCTAGTCATGATTGCACTGTTTCCATAGAGTACAGGAGTAAGGACTTTAATATATATAAGAGTGAAAAAAGAGACCACAGTCAGTCAAATGAGACAGGTGCACAATTAAAACGCCCTGAGACTGCTTGGGCTTCAGGAGTTAATCAATGACTCTGCATGCATGCAGCCTCATCATGAGAGACCTGTATGAGGAAAGGCCTCCTTCTCTGCTAATTTACATCACTTTAAATATTTGCCCCAGAGAACAAGGCTACTGAAACGGGAGTACGGTTTAGCCCGTGAGGAAATGAATACACAGTTTTAGGAAGTAGGATTTAAAGGCTTTTCGTGATGCTGGACTCACATGAAAGGTTCGTTTAATGCCCGGGGCTAGGTTCTCTGTCTTGATCTTCCAGATCAGTGGTTGGGGGGAGTGGAGCACAAAGACCAGAGGCTTCAGGTGGCGCAGCAAAGACTGGATGGGCTTCAGATGCAGCTCAACCTGGTAAGGCAAAGGCAAAATCAAGGGATTGAAGTCACATAAAGGAACACACAGTAAAAGAGAAGAGATAAGGGCATAAACAGAGAAAATTCACAGTAAATCACATGATCCCATTTCACGCAGCTGCACAGTACAAGTATCAAAGCTTTGATATCCTCATGTTCGCTGAAATATAACCAAAAATATCAGTTACTATCCCGGCGTAATTGCAGAGCTATAATGTTGTAGATTGTTCTTCTTTATCAGGCTTTTGTGGTTGTTTATGTACTCACTTTGCTGATAAACTCACAAAGCCAGCGTGCTGTGTTCTCCCTAAAAGGCACTTGCTTAGCTCTGATATGTAGCCTCAGCGGGATCTGAACTTTCACACAGTGGAGTCTTTGTTAACAGAGGAAAAAAAATAGAAAGTGGCGGGGTCTCTGTTGCCATCTCTACAGCACGCAACTATGCCTTTGGTTCTCAGACTGCCATTAAAATAGATTTTCACAGTCTGCTAGTGAGATGGGGAAAACAAACTTGATGTTTTGGGACCTTACGTGTTGTTTTCTTGTTTTCAGACTTGTCTGCACCATTTGGGCCAAATCTGGTCAGGTGGTTCATATCCTGAGCATGCACTGAGATCATCTCTGACGATGATCTGGCTTTCCATCGTCCTCTTTACACATTAATAGCACTACATAATTGGTAACATTGCCATCACGCCAGAGTTGTTAAAATTGTTCAATTGTTCTCTCCAGCTTTGATGAGAAGTGATTCTCTAGAGGGTCTGATGGTGTGTCTGACATTAATTCTTTGAACTTCCTCTCCTCTGTTTTCCCAGACTAATCACATTAACCCCATCCTGAGTGTCAGCAGTGTAAATCACTAATTCAAACCACAAGGATTTATGTTTTATATGATAAAAAACGACCCCTACAGTAACTTCATCAGTTACAGCTCACAAACATATTGGCCCTTCACTTTTCTCAACACTTACAGCCTTTGGTCTTTTGAAGCTAATAATGGAACAAACAATCTGGAGTTGAGTTGATGGTGATTGTAAAAATATGTTGACGGTTTAATAAAAGGAGTATATGAACCATGAGAAACTGTAGAGAACATTTAAACTGATAATTTGTTTGGATGAGATTGTATTTTATCAAGATGGAGATCATTGTTCATGTTAATGGAAACCATTCACATTTTCTGGTACAATGCATTTCTGTTCTTCTCCTTGTTTCAGTCGATTTGGGCTGTGATTGTTCAAAGTTTTGTGACCGCGGTGGTAAAAGTAATGCACCCCTGTGGTTTTGTGGTTCACAGCGGCTGTGAGGCAGTGTGCCGCGACCGGCTCTAGGTGGGCTTGAAAAGGCTGGGGACAGGCCCCCCCGGCTCCTGGTGTGACTGTTGACCAGGACGGACTATCCTCAGAGCACTCCAATCGAGTTGCGTCACCAGGGTGGGGTTTATGTAAAAGGCCTGTTTCCTTTTGGGAAAGTATTTGTTCAGTGTAATGCATATGTGTTTCAAATATTCCTTGTTTTTTATAATGAGAACTGTTCACACCTGCACTTCTGACTGTTCAAGTTAAAAGAAAAGAAACATGTCTAATGCATTTGGATTATTTCCTGCTGTACCAAACTCACACCAAACTGTGACTCCTAAACCAGGGAATGAACCGAAAGGTGACTTCTGTGAAGCCTTACAGCCCCAAAATCGCTATTACATACTGACTTTGTTATTGTTGTCAGACTAGTGAGTTATTCACTTTCATGTGTCTAAACTATTTACACCAAAGACAGTGAAAAAAAAAGAAACTTAACTATGTATCATCGTGATGTTTTGAAAGAGGAAAAAGTCGACTGTAATTATCCTGCTCAAAAAGGCCGACAGATTGGTTGTCTTTCCCTGGATAAACTAGATGATCACTGAGCTGGCTCGTTAAGTGGTTGAATGTGAAGTGATTTCCTAACGAGCTCGCTCATTAGTGTAAATTACTGACAGCTGGTAGATAGTCCACAGTATTCAGAATCTTCCTTTTAAGTACATCAAGCATGTTTTGAGCTTTTAACCTTAAAATCTCTTGCCTGCAGATTTGGTGCTGTGAAGCTCCAGTTGGCACTAACAGCTGAAGTGCAGAATCATTAGAGGTCATCAGATACAGAAGAAGGTTTTAATCTACCTATCTTGTGGTCACAGTGGTAGGCCACAAGCAGCAATCCCTGGCTCAGTCAAGAAAGAGCTGAAGTATGTATTTCCCTCAAAAAACACTAATAGTCAAGAGAAATGTTGAGGTATAATGTGAGCAGGCAGGCAGATTTTGTCACCATTGGACAGAGACAGTTAGCTGTTTCTCTTTATGCTATGCTTAGTGATTAGCTGCAGCTGAGTATAGATGATTCATATAAATAATTTAAGTCTCAGAAAGGAAGCAAATAACTGCACTTTCAGAATACAATATTGCTGCAATTTGAAACATTTTTGCAAGTTTTTTCCCCCCTGAGGACTGTGATAGCATGGATTTAGATTTATTACTTTTTTCCAACTATATAAGATGTCTCAAAAGGAAAATTCTGTCTTTTATCTAACAAGATTCAGTTTTCAATCTGTTCATTCTCTATTACTTTTATTGCAGTGGGATTAAATGGGATCATCAAGAATGACCAGCACTGTCATAAAACATGTCATGACATCATAAATACTTGTATTGGAGTCTAAATAGTCCAACTTAAGTGAATGCACACCTGTGGACAATGTAACTTGTACAAAAGTTATGCAGCTAGGCCTATCAAAAATAATAACAATATCAACTTAATGAACTCAAAAAGTTATCAAGGTGTGGAAGATTTGTCACCAACATTTTAGCCACCATGATGCCATAAAAACAGTTCTATAAGTTTTATAACCATAAAAAGACTTGCCAAATGCCAAAAGCCAAATTGAAATATTAAAATGCAGACAAAAAAATCATGCTTTAAAACCAAGCAGAGTGACCGAATCTCTTACGTTTTTTCCCCCAGTTGCCACACAAAATATCACAATACTAGGCTGTATCGGTTTTTCCCAAACACATAGTTATTTCCAAAACTAACTATTCCCTTTTAATTGCTCATTATTATTTACAAAAAATGTATATCTACAATTTTAGGACATCTGCTGATAAACATGATTTGATATGATTTAAAGCTCCACAACAGCAACTGAATTGTTTAGTCAACTGCTGTGAATGAAACCTGAACCTAAACAAGCCCACAGTATCTTGTGCTATACAGACCATAAAAATACAGGTCTGCAGTTTAATTCATAGACAATAATCGCTATACCAATTTCCTCATTGATCAGAAATAAATGTAATTATCTTGTCAGGAGGAAAGACATGAAAACTATTTCTCTGTATCTCTCAAACACACACACTGTATGCTCCTATCAGCTTCTATCTCTATTCAATCCAGTGAAGTGTGAGTTTTATCTTCTGCTCTACTCTGCGTTCAAAGACTTGTCACTGTGATGCTGCATGAAGCTATTTAACAAGGGACAACGACAGCCCAGACAGAGTTAACATGAAGCATCAAAGCCTAATTATCAGCCTTCCACAGATGTACGCCCTGGAGAAGAGCAACACAAACGAGTGTTTAGTGATGTGGTCCATGAAAGTGCTGCACAAATCATTAAAAAGTCCCTTGGAGAGAAGAAAATGGAAGAAATTACTGAATAGTTATCTATGAGGCAAACTGGATGGTGATCCAAACAAACAAATCAGCGACTCAGAAGCTCACTGCTCTACTTTTTTTTTTTTTTTGCATTTTTGCTTCCACCTTCGTCCAGACTGTGGAAAAAGCGTGCGTATCACTCCTCTGAGAATAACAAAAAACCAAGATATAATCATACCTGGCTTGGCTTTGAGGCCCTGGCTTTGAGAGATGGAAGAGAGAGGAAGAATGAGAGCAAGTGAGAGAGTTGTAAAAGAACCCAGACAGAAACATTTCCAGAAGACGTGAGTCACCTGAAAACACACGCATAAACAGAGCGCTGAGGTGAGGAAGTGCCAAGAGGCACTGATGGTAAAAAGAGAAAACTGTGGTATTTATCTGCTATTATCCAAGATTTAGCAGGTAAACAATGATAAAACCGAGCTCAGTTTTCACTAGAGCTGGGTTGCACAATATGAGCCATGATCAGGACTCGACAGCAGCTGGTGTTCATCTCTGCCCACTGAGTTGCCGTCATGAGGTTTGGTAAGACTGGTGCGCTTAGCAACAGACCTTGTCACACAGCCAGGGTGTGGAGAGAAGAGGTGCAGAAACACCAGGCATCAAAGTGCCTCTAATGGTGTTCGCAAGGATCAGGTGGCGCTGAGTTGTCCCTCTTGCAGTTACCTTCATGGGATCCTGTGGAGAGGGTCTGCCGGGAACGGGAGGCCACGCCTGATTGATTATCGGGAGGCTGGCACCGGGATTTGAAGGTCCAGTGTCCATTACAGTTACACATTTGCCAGCAACCATGGGCTTGTCTAGACCTATCACGTTACTGAAATTACACTCCACACAAGGGACGACAGCTGTAGCAGGATAAGCAAGGCCCGTCACAGAGCATACCATTAGTGGTGGTAGCATGTGTAAACAATGGAAATGTTAAAAAAGAAACAATACAGCTTGAACTTTAAGCTCTAAATCGGCTTCAACAACAAACACAGCACCAACTGGAACTCAAAAGATGAATCATACACAAGTCTTTATTGTATAACAAAGCCACATGGTTAGATTTAGAAAGCACTGATGCTCCTGACAGTGTAATTGTAATGCTTGATTTGTTTGTCCTGTCTTGAGCATGTGGTTGCAATTTTATGACCTTTCCAGGCAACTAAATCACACTAAGTTTCAAGTGTGCTCCATAAACACTGTGAATCAACATTGTAATGCAATACTTTATGGACAAATATCGTGCCCGACAGTGTAACCAGCAGACGCTCTGCAGTCAGAGCTCAGTATCAGTGCAGCTCAGTGTCCTTGCAGTTTCCTTTATTGACAGAGCTGATTAAGTGCCTGATGATCCCTGTTGGTTCAGAGAAAACCCCAAACATCCTTTAATTAGCCTAAAAGTAGGACTAATCTAGGCACACATTCGCCCTCCCAGGAAATAATAATCAAGGAAAGCACAATGTATTCCATGACATGAAACAGAGACACACTGAACGATGTCTGAATAACAACCATATTTTAACCTCTCAAGCTCCTTGAGGACGTCGGCATCCTTGGCCAACTCTTTGTCTTTCAGAGACTGGAGCAGGCTCAAGTTTAAAGCTGCAGTGAAGTGAAGTTATTGGTATAATTTGGAACAAGAAGGCCTAATGATCCATAGGTACCTACTATGTCATGTCTGAAAATGACATGGGCATTTTCACAGGGGTCCCTTGACCTCTGACCTCAAGTTATATGAATGAAAATAGGTTCTATAGGTAACCACAAGCTTTACAGACATGCCCACTTCATGCTAATTCCATGCAGTTTAGGACAAAAACCATGCTGTTTTACAAATGTCTTGTTTTCACCTATTGTATTTGAATGTTTTTGCCTACTGGAGTCCATAAACAGTCTTGGAATTGCATAAATTGGGAATGAGAGTTTTGTGGATCAAATTAGCCCAATATTGTTCATGTGTGATGATGTTACTCCCCATTGTAGCATTTCATTGTAGTCAAACCATATATTGAAACATTATGGGACTTCTAGGATAATGAAGTCTTGTGAAACTTTACAATCACAAACTAGAGACCTAGAGAATTCAGAGGATGTTCGGCTTTCCTAGTTATATTGACAATAAAAGGGTTTCTCAGCAGTTTCCATAACAAAAGGGCTCACCCTTCCATCACCAAAAAATGCACTTAATGCAAAGGTTTTTGCACAGTATGCATTTTTCTATGCTGTTTCTTTAGGTCTCGGTATCTTAATCTGATATTCTGAAGGGATATTTGATCTTTTTATCAATTCTTAAGTGGTCAACAATGTTTAAATTCAGCACCAAATCTGTGTAACAAATGGCATCAACCCCAAAAATGTGCCATCAATCTTATGATCATCCTATAAAACATAATGAAGTATTGGAAATGGCAATCATATACTCCTATAATTTTCCAAGCCTTTATAACTAAAATGTTTATCGCAGATTTATGACTTGACATGCAGTGCTGAATTGCATCTCAAATTTATCTTTGGGTTTCCAGCTTTCAGAAGACGTATACTACTTATTCTAAATAAACAACATAAAAATAGTTTAAAAAAAAACACACACAACTTGACAGATAAAATTCTGCATGCTAAACCGTGGAACACTGCAAAAGTTGAAAACAAAGAAGGCTGGCTCAGAGCTGAAAAGTCATGGCTCCAAGAGGAGAAAGGCACACTGCCTGGGACCAATCATACTGTGTTATCTGATGTGTGAGTATGTGCGTGTGTCTTGTCTGTCTGGATCTTGGTTCTTTCTGGATCACTGAGGGTGTACAGAGGGAAGGAGAGCCGGACCAAAGCCTGTTGACCGCTCTTATCAGTGCCACCCACATATTTGAGTGCGATGGGATGCTACCTGGAGCCTTTCCCCTGCACTGTGATGGTAATCAGTCTGCACTCAGCTCAACGCCAAGCTGCAAGAAAACAGCCTGGAAAGACGTCAAAGTGAGACGGGGGCTCTGGATAGTGATCTTTGAGTGATATGGCAGAATGGCAGGACATGCTGAAGAAAATAGCACAGCGTCGAGGCAGGGGAACTGGTTCAGCAGCATTTAATCACTCATGAGATTAAAGTCAAATAGGAATTAAAATCAATCTCTGCAAAGCAATATTTACTTTTTGGTTCTTGTTGGTGCTATAATTTCATTGGTAATGTCTGTGTAGGTAGGCACAAATAATACTTTGTAATATAACTTCAATTTCAATAGCCACAGAGGCTGTAAATTAACTGGAGTTTAATGTTACATTTGTGATTGGTGAAGTCCTTCCTTCATCCTTTTGCTTTTAGTGTTCTACCCAAGCAGCGACCTCTGGCCACGAAAATAAAGCCAATGTGGAAGTGCCTGAAACCTGTGTTCTTTCCAATGGCCAGCAGGGGGCGACCCTATTGGTTGCAAAAAGAAATCAGTTTAGATTTAAGTCAATAGGAAAATAACCATACTTCTCACTTGATTTATTTACCTCCTTTATTGATTGTCTCAATCGCTTGTTTCACAAGTCTTCTTTTTTACGGCATGATTTTGAAAAATATTGTCTTATTCAGTTTTCAGTTGGACTTAAAGACACTCTAAGGAGTTGGCTGTTCGTTTTGAATACTGATTGGCCCTTGCTAACCAAGCTAGCTAGCTGGCTAGCACAAGTGTTCAGTGATGATGTAGGATCATTCCGGCTCCCGATTCATTCTGTGTATGCATTGGTTGTAAAAAAAACAAAACTCTATGGTGACGGTTATAAACCAATTTGGCGACATCCAAAATTCAGAATTCAAGGTTTCAAAACTGGAGTCAACAAACCAGCAGGTGACATCCTGGTGACTATATTCACTATTTTTATACAGTCTATGCTTCTAGTTTTATTATCAAATGTATTCACATTAGGAAAACTCCCAGGAGAAAATGACTAGTGAGCCCCAAAGAAAGTTTAAATAAAAACTTTTCTGGCTTTGTGTGTGCAGCTTGTCTTGTGTATGAGTTCTGCTCTTATCTGACACTGTGCTCTCGCCAGCTGTTTGTGCGCGGTGAGCTCCTCCAGCTAGTCACTTATGCAGTCAAAGATATCTGCGAATTCCAGCTGATAAAACAATCATCTGCTCTGCCTCACCCTGATTCAGAGCCAGTGGCTATGTTTGATGTTTGCCTTTGGTAAACTGATTAGAGAAAGATGGCAGATTCCAGATATCACCGGCCCCTTATGTTTATTTTCTACCCTATCACCCGACTGCATCCCCAGACAGGCCTCTTGTTTTGAGTCGCTTATTCCTGCTCTGCAGTTTGCAGCAACTGGGGAAGTATACGTTTGCCAGAGTGCCAAGCTCTGCACTAATGCACATGTGGTGGTGGCTTGTTAGCAGGGTGCAAAAGGCCACTTTAGCATGTGACAGAAGGAACATATGGAAAAATGTTCAAAGCTGATACCTACACCGTTGAACCAAAGCTGGGGGAACAAAAAAGCACACTTCAGGATGAGGTCATTGTTTTGGTAGAGCTTAAGTGGCAAAACACCAACACCTGCAGGTCAATAGTCAACTGACAAAAATATATTTTTGCTTCACAGTCCCAAAGGGTTTAAAGCTTGGATGAAATTTCAGCAGCAAGTCTATTCTACAGCACAGATCTCTCTGACTGTAACTCATTTGTTCTCTTATTCTAGAAGATAAGATCTTTTTTTATACAATCTAATTGAATTTTGTGAAAATGTGAACATTATTCTGCCATTATTTGAGGAAACCAATACCCGCAGACATGCAAAGCCCCAACCTCGCAATACAAGCTTTACTATGAATTGCCAGCCCAGAACAGTCACTCTACTAGTCCTGTTCCAGGACACTGGATCTGAGCCCGGGTTGTCTTTCATTTAGAGGCCCACATGGGTATAAGAGACAAAAAGGGCTTCTGTTACTTTGATCAGAACCACTGGAGCTGAGGAAATCATCACTTTTTTCTTCAGACAAATGTGAATAACACTTTTGAAATAAAAAATATATATTATCCAGGCGAGCCATTGTCAGTGTTGGTCTTTTATGGAAAAGGAGAGTTAAGGATTTATGAAACAAACAGCCCACTGTCTCAAAGAAATGTTGAGTAAAAATCCAGAGTATGAGAAAAAATGTTTGTTTGAAATTGCAAACCTAGCCAAATAAAGCCACGATGGTTGATGTCTTGGGTCGGTGTAATTTCAGGATTTAAAAAAAATAACAAAGACTGAAAAGTTCTTCTTCAAGTGGGGCCATTGTCTAACTGGACCAAGGCATCGCTGACCTAGTTTGGAGAAAAACTCTTCTGGAAATACTAAAGTTTTTACAAACTCCCCACTGAAATCAGTTTCTAAGCCAAGCAAGGGGCTCTGTGAGGCTTTGACAGTGCCAACATGATGATATTAACCAAGTATAATGTTTACCATATTCACTGTCTTAGTTTAGCATGTTTAGCAACATTTGGTACAGCCAAGACTGATGGGAATGTCCATTTGCATTTTTACCCTCAAAATGGCACCAGATCAATAAATCAATACATCTCATGCGTCATTAAAACTCATCCTGAACGTTGACTGTGCGTCACATTTCATGGACATTGATCCACAAGTTTGTTGCTAGTACCACCACTCTGTGGTGGTACTAGCAACCACTCTGTGGTGGTGCTAGCGGAAAAGTCAGGGGGGATCACCAAAGTCATTTGGATCCAGGAACTATAAATGTCAGTACAACATTTCATTGCAATCCATTGAGTAGATTTTGAGACATTTCGATCTGGACCAAAATGTTGTTTTTTTCAGAGTTTTTCGACTAAACGTACCAGCTCCATAACTAAATGAAGACAAATAAAAAAGCAAACTTTAGTCAGAGTATGTGCAAGGTGAGACATTGGACAAATGTTTCTGAAAAAAGTGGCAAGTATACCATAGAGGCAGAAGTAAAATGAGACTGACCAATACAAATGATGATTGTGAGTGACTTTCTGACTTTATCAGAGACTTTGCATGAATGTGATTGTTCAAAACCTAAAAATTACTTATTTTTCCTACTGCCATGTTTCAATACTACAACAACAAAGTGATAATCACTCGCTCATCGGTGGACCCTAAGAACGGAAACTGAGCAGTTAAATACTGTATTTAAGTACAGCTGTTGGGAAGCCGGACTTGACTTTAGTCGTTTGATTTCTGAGGGAATACTTGTGAAAGTGGAAAGAAACCATTTCCAAATGTATTATTTTATGTTGATACAAGAGCTTAACAGCTGTAACATATTTTAAAATCAGCAGCAAGAACAATAAAAGAATGACTCCATTTAAACTTCCCTGTTTTTCAGCCTTGTATTCTTTCAACTCAGCAGATTTGAGCACATGGCTTGAGAATCACTAGAATACTATCCAAAATATTATTGTGGGTATTTCTAGCTTGAGGCTACTTGAATGAATGATTACAATATTTTTCTCCTTTTGGTGTGTTTATTCTACGGTGACGGCTAGCCCTGTAAATGTGAGCATATCCCAGTCGAAGCACTGTGCACAGTCACTACTGAGGTGTTCTGTTGCACTTAATAACTCAGCTTTGGTGTGTAGATTGGCACAGAGCCAAAGTGTGTATTCTGAGTCAGGTCCAGCTGTGCATTTCTTTCTGTGGATAACAGTTCATAGCCTTTAGTTAATACCCATACTGAATGGGTTCACTGGTGCAGGCAGGAAACAATTCATTTCTCTCACGTCTTCACTGAAAATATGGACAAACTGCAAACCACGACTTTCACACATGGTTGTGGAAGAGATTTGAAGCAGGCCTCACACATCGTGGCTGCAGGATATGTGTGTGCCTATGTGTGTATAAAACTGTCTCAAATAGACCATGTGATCCCCTTTGTCCGCATTAGAGCGTGCACACCATGTGCAATAGCAGATTTATTCCCCTACCTGGTCAAGACTTGGTTTTTGCAGACGTTATTAAGGAGTCACTGGGGCACACCATGTTCTCCAGCAGCCCCTCAACCCAGACAGCCAGTCCAGCACAGCCAGAGCTGAGCCACAGGCACCTCTTGTACTGCAGGCCATCATTCAAAACAACCAAATACAGTCTGTTCTGTGGCCCAGACACCACTTCCTCCCCCATCAGCAGAGGTGAGGAGGAGCGCTCCGAGAAAATCTACATAATCGCAGACTGACCAGGCACCTCTCTGCTGACATTGAAAATAAGCAAAGGATACACATGGAAAAGCAAATACGGAAAAGACCCATTACTGAGAGTGAAATCAATTTGGACGCTTCCAAATCTGACAACTATAAAAACACCAAAATTAAAGAAACTATTGCAGTGGCCATTTATAATGTGAGTGTTCAGGAACTCCTCGTTATTGCTGCTTGCAGCTTTCTCAAGAACCGCTCATCCAAACATATATCATGGCTGTGTCCCCAAGCAATGCTAGAGTATGTGTCATTTGCTACCTATTTGGAGTGCTGGGCAATTTTTGTAGTGGTCAAACCGTGGAATCACAATGGCCCAAAAAGTATTTTCCCATAGACTTATACTGGAAAACAAACATCTGTAAATTTTTTCTTATAACAACCCCCAAAAACGTAGTCATTTCAATATCAGAATTTGACTCATTTGGTCCGATAACATTTTGGAGTCTAGAAGATCAAGATGATAAAATCATTTTTTAGTTTGCTTGCTGGTACTGAAGGTGGTGTCACCTTTGGTTAGAGCAAGGATAGCTGTTTCACATCTTTATGCTAACAAAAAGGCTTAACTAAAGCTATCCCTATAAGAGGTTGCCATTTGAAGGTGAAAACTTGAAATTAACATTTAATTTTGAATTCATTATATTCATCAAAGAGGTTATGGTTTATGGTCTTGGGCCAAAAACGTCTTTAGCCTAAAATGACAAAACACACACTGACAACAAATCCAGCTGTATAGATAGCCATATTTTAGCAAAGATATGGGTGACTGGCACAAACTGAGTATACAGATGGACAGAGGAGAAATGGATTATGCTTCAAGAGTGGTTTGAAAAGTTTATGTGAGTGTTTTATTTCGCAGTGAAACTGGGATGCTGTTGGAATCCAACTATTCTGAATCCAAACTGACTATCAAACTATGCAAAGGAGCAACCTATAAACCAGGCCTAAAGGTGTTACTATTTGATATCCAAAACACATTTTCAGTATAATATTCCTTTAAGCAATAATGTTCAAGAAACCTTCCTTACTTTCAACGTTTCTTGCTGTCAATTTGCTTCAGAAATGAGGGATACGTTTCATGCTTTAGACTCAAATTGGTCAAGGATAAAAAGATTAGAGCTGTGATCCTTTTTACAGCCTCTTAGACGACAGCAATCATCAAATGTGGCCAAGGATGATTGTAAGATATCAGTCATTTTAAATGGTAATCCTTTTTTCCATTAGATATTGAATGATCCTGTCATGGAAGATCACAGATCGGGGTCAGATTGTGTCAATGACACCAAAGTGAGATGCACTGTGTGCCCTCTGACACGGTCTTGTTGAAGGCTAAGCACTTAGGAAGAGGATGCTTGTGTCCGAATTGGCCAATCCGTGCCCACGACCAGATGGAAATGCAATCAAGGACTAGAGTGGGAGTGGGGATCTTATCTTATCATAAGCAGAAACCTCCACTCACGGAAACCACTTTCTGCTGGGCCACCTAATCTCAGCTCGAGCTGGAGTGACCTTCTGCAGCCAAGGCTGTAGGCAGGGGAACAGACAGCTGGATTTCTGCCTCCTCCGCAAAAGTCCTCACTTGACCATGGAGGTGATGGGTTACCAACAGCTGGATAAATTGACGTGAAGAGATGGATTTCACAGATCCTCAAACTAGGTTTTACTGGACTATCTGTTACAGTTATGCTGTGAGCTAATTATTCTATACATCTGTTAAGAAAGAAAACTATGTAAAGTAAATGTATGTACATTTTTAGATGCAACCGAGAACTACTTACGGTGTCCAAATGTGTTTATTTCAATTATGCACTCATCACTCTACTTTAAGTCCCAATAAATACACTCTGTAGAAGACTAATAATAAACAAAAGCAAACGAAAATTCCTTTTACCACCAGACCTTGTCAGTTGACTGTACTCTTGAACCATTATTTGGTCCGTAACGACCAGAAGAAGTGTCTCTTGAGACCAAGTGAAAATAGGATGGAGACAGCCAGTCTCATGGATTGTGACAGCTTCAACAGCAGTAAAAATACAGTTAAGATTGTTTGACTTTCTGAAGTGTCCTTGTTGGAACAAGTTTAAAAACAGAAAAAAATCCTTGGCATTTATGTCAAGGATCCTTATTGTACAGACTCTGCCTTGCACTCAACTAGGGTTGGGCGATTTCAACCAAATTGGCACATGACAACGTCCACAGTGAAACATCTCAATGGATGATGATATTGTCAGCACAAGTCAACTATTCAACTCATATGGGCACATAACGGACCGCAGGGGCTATATCCACCTTTAGGAATAAAAGGGATGTCTGTTATTCTATGAATTCTTTCACCAAAAATGGGTGCATTACATTGGATGTAAAAAAAGAACTAATTTTTAAGTTGATGTGATAGCCCTAGTGTGTACCAAATTTTTATTTGATTTTGATAAATATATAAATAAATCAGAATGGTTACTTTTTAAGCTCTTAATAAATAACACCACAAATACACGCCCAGGTGACGGTGAAGGTGTGCATGGGGGGTGAGGCTTTTATCACGATGACGGGCTCAGTGGTCGATCTTGATGGACGACGACATCATCTGTTGGCCCACCCTACCCTCAACAATCTATCAAACCCATATAAGGTAGCTGTTACTCACTGTGCAGAGAGGGTATGCATGCTAAACCTGTATCCTTTGCAATAGATCTTTTGCACATGCATCCATTGTGATGTTAAGTCTGAAACAACCTCCTGCTCAACCTTAAACAATGTCAAAATCAACAAAATCTGTCATATCTTACATGTAAAAAACCCTGAGGCTGACTTCAACTTCTCAACATTACACTGTTTGGAGTAAACATGACAAATTACAACAAAAGACAAATCCTTCTTGTTGTTATGATCGCAGACTCAGCCACTGAAACCAGAGTCATTTCTGTATTTACCTGCTGATGCAGCATAAGCACCCCCCCTGTGTTTCTGTATGTTTGGCCTTGGCAACGCTTAAGCCTACATCAGCAGCAGAAATGCAATGGCAAGTCTATACATGCTGCTTTTCACACTGCTGTGACTGAGGGGGATGGGAACGTGGGACAGTTTAAAATCCAGACACAGCTTTTTCAAAGGCCGTGGGGCCATGATTCATCTACAAACTATTGCTAACTTTGAGGAATCCTGCCATGAGAATTGCTGTACACCACCTGAAGACAGGGAGTTGTTTCAAAACCGCCATTAACCTTTAGAGCATTATCAGGAGATGTGCTGACAGTTTGAATGAGTCCACTAAAGAGAGCTGCTCAAAACAAATAAGAAGTGGTTGGAAAATGCCTCAGCACAGACATTTAAATGACTGACTAATCACTGTCGTGTTTTTCCCACTTTAGAAAGTCATGGGTTAGGTAAGGTAAGCCCATCTGATCATCAGAATCAGGTTTATTGCCAAGTAGGTTTTCACATGCAAGGAATTTGCCTTGATGTTTGAGAAAATAAAAATACAAATCATGAAGTTTGGAAAAGGTTTACTTTACCTCCATTAACAATGAGATCCAAAAATGTATTCTTAAAAGTTATTTACTGTATGAGGTTTGTGTATGTAAAGCTTGCTCGGGCTCAACTTTGGGGAATTTTGATTTTGATTGCCGTTGATTATTAGCAAGCCTTCCTGACAGTGTTTACCTTTGACAGAACGGAAAAACTGGAGTCAAAAATGAAGACTGCTGGCTCCATTCACTTTCATTTAACCCTCATTTGACAAATCATTAAGAATCCATGGTGCAATTACGTCTAGTGAGTAAAAGATGCGAACATATTGTCCCCTTAGCAACTATGACATTAAGTTTGCAAATGAACAGTGAACAGCTTACCAGCCTTTTTTAAATCTTGTCAATAATAAGGACAGTTAGATACTGCAGATCTCTACAACGGCCATGTCCTATCCCAAAATGTGTAAAAAATAATACATTTATCTGCACCTCATTCAGATCCGCTCCAAAACCTAATGGGTTCTTCCTTGGCACTACACCCTCACACCAATTTTTCCTGAAAACCAGGCCGGTAGTTTTTTCATAATCCTGCTAACAAACTAAAAAAATGAACTGAAAATGCCAAAGAGAAGTAAACTGTGCAGAGCAGAAACTAGCCAACTAACTAACTAGCCCTGCAATATTTCTTTAAAAACAAGCCTCTAGTGCCGTCAATTTTGTGGATGAACTTTACTTTGCAACACTAGTGTGATGGTGTACTATCTTGCTTTGGCCAAGAAGCTTTCTCTTAGCAAAGGAAAAAGGACTGGCAGCCATTATCAGAGCTACTGGTTAAAAATAGAGCAAACGAGGGCAGTGCTGCACATCTTGCACTCTTTATCAAGTCTCCAGAAGATGAGACGACAGGAAAACCATGGTGGAAGGCAGATCACCTCCCACTAGACTATTGTTAATGATGAAAAAACAAGGCTCAACTCTCTGCTTCCACTGATAGCAGACATAGGTTGAAAGAACTGTTGAATGCTTTGCTATGCACTATTTTTGCTCACAGTCTAATCTTGGCTTTTTTTATTGGAGGGTTATGGTGGTAGACAATATAACTGTAGTTTAACTTCTTCCACTACGAATGACTCACTTCAGCCGGGGTGTTGTCTGGTCCCTCTGGAGCATGTCCTCTCAGGTTGATGATGTGGACCTCCTGAGGGAGACTGGTGGTGCCCCTGCTTGCGCAGCCTGACAGGGCGGTGAAGCTCTTCAACGCAGCCTGCACTGGGTGTCCGTTCCCCACCGGCAGCAGCTCACACGGGCTGCGAAACAATGGCCCTTCAGGGAAGAGAAGAATACCGTTTTAACCAAATGCTACACAATGTGCAGGGATGTTTCAAATGTTTTTTTAATGTTAATTATGTATGAGTGATTTCTTGTAGTGTACACAATATTGTCCCATGGTCACAATGACGTAGTACAGAAAAGTGTAGGTCAACTTTTTAACAGCAAGAACACATAAATACAAAGTTTTTTTACATACTTTTTAATTGTTTTAATTGCATTTTATATTTTAGTTTTTATTAATTTAATCTGGGCTTTGAACATTTACCATATAAACACCATGAATACATATGCACACATTGAATCACCATTTGTCTTACTGTACCAGAGCATGTAATAACAACGTGCTAAATGTATGAAAAAAGATTGACGATGTGAATTTCTATTTTCAATACAAAGTGAATCCATTTTTTTTTAAATACAAAGTTTAATTCTTTCTTAGAAAAAAATCCTAATTTCATCATGAAACACAACTAGAACTAAACAATTGTATAAAAAAAGAATAAGTCAGCCAATTAACTTTTTCTCAGTACTATAATGTAGGTTTTTCCTTCACAACGTGTGAAACATATAATCAACATTCTGATTGCAATTCCTTTAGAGACAATTTTAACTTTTATTTTCCTTGAAAGGTCAAATTTAAATCCAAGAGCACTCTGTCCTGCAAAGCCTGGAACTAACCATTAGTTTTGGTCTTTGCTAGTTGCCTTGGAGATATGACAATATCCTGGACAAACATGGTCTAAGGTAATGGTTCAGGTCACACTGCACTACTGAATATGAAAAAAGTTGTATAAAACCTTAAGTGTCTCCCAAATCTCTCGACCTAAAAAAATTAAGTTAATGCAGAAGTGCCAAAAACTGCAATTCCTGCTGGGCTGGGGTGCCGGTTTTGCTGTTTGCTGTGCCTATTTCTTATGTTAAAAAGTGGTTGCCGCTGATTGCCACTGAAGGCCACAAACCAGGGATATAAAGGACAAAGATTTCACTCTCATTTGACCCTAAAAGTAGATGTGAGTGACCCAGAAATGACAATTTTGTATGACAATTTCACTGGCAACTTACTGTTGAGAAATGAGAAAAAAAGTGGGTCAAACAAAAAAGTTTGCTCTCATTTTGAGTTATGTTATCACCTGTCAGATCTGATTTGGTCGTCACAAACTGTTTATTTTCCACTTCCTTTATCAGCCATGAATTTCGTACTTTACTCTAGTAGTTTGTGCTCTCATTCCAGTAACAAAGCTCAGTCAATCAAGCAAAGCAGCACTCAGTAGGGTGTAGGGACACTGAAGCTCCGTCTGCTGGGTCTCCATCAGTGTTTTGTCTACTGCACAGTCAGCTGTGATGAACAGTTCAGTGACCTGTGAACGTCTGGGCTACTTGACTTAAACAAAGATTCACTGACGTTTACAGGGTCGCACTTAACATCCACGTTTGCTCTTGCATGATATGGAACTTCCTCTTCAGCCACAAGCTTTCAGGTGGTTAACAAACCACGCCACAGTCTGAAATCTTCTTACATTGTAAACTTCCCCTCCATCTGTATGACCCATTTAAACACATTCGGGGTGTAACTTGCACATACACAAGAATTCAGCCACCTCACATGAAGTCAGGGTGGCACAATAAGCAGCGCTGAGGTTTTGAAGCAGGTACTGAACAGCTCTTTTCCATTAGACATGTATACTATGAGAACGTCCGCGGCCAGGTTTTTTTCTTTCACGGGGTCAGACCTTGTGTTTTACCCCACAGCCTTGTGCCAGCTAAGGCCCGCTCACATTTCAAACACATCACGCGAAACTCGCAGAGGTTGCCAACAGCAATCAGATGGAACATTTGGAAATCATTAAAGTCTAAGTGAAAGACAGTTAGATAACAATGTTAAATTCTCCCCGGACCTACTCCAAAAACATAGTGCCTCAGCATTGGGGTACAGCTAAGGGGAAAAGTTTTTTTTTCTCTCAGAACACATAGCTATTGTTTTCTCTTTCCGTGCTGTGCAATAAGCCAACATTGCATCAGCATAAAGCCAGAGATTATGTATGGCATAGCTCCCCTCTCCTTGTTATGAGAAAAAAACAGGGGCTTTATTGTTACCATATATGTCTCTGGAGACAAACCCCAAGCCCTTGACAGATGTCTCAACCTGGTCTTCGTGCTGTCTCTTGCTGCTTGTGAATCACTCCAAGCCCAGATAGATTGTCTAAGAAGGAAGCTCTTATTGGGAGCATACATATATTAAAACATGGTAAGGTCTTTCTATGGTGATAAAAGCACAAGGCTTAATAGCAAAAACCTGCGGTGCATCAATATTTCAACCGCCACTCACCCCCTTCCCTCAACCCCCCTTCCTCCCAAAGGACCACAGCCTAACCATGTCATCAAGACTCACTCCCACAAACACGTCTGAGGGCAATCCAACTCACTTTTTCCCCTCACACACGGAGAATAACAAACAACTGCCAGACAAACAAAGAAAAACGAAGTTCTTTCTGGGAGACTGCCAAAAGATTACAATACACACTGGGCAATGATCTGATTTAAAAAATGGCTTAGAAATACAAATGAAAAAGAGAGGCATGTGGTTGTTAAGGGTACCACATGGACAGAAAAGTAGGACAGTCAGAGTTTTGCGGTGTTGTTTTTGCTGAGCTGAAGAGAAGTTATATTAGTCAGTCTGTCTGTTTATTACTTTGCTCCTCAGCAAATAGATTTTAATTGTCCCTAGAAGATGATTCATGTTAATTTTAGGAGGTCTGGATGTCAGTGCTTTTAAGGCATCAACAAAAAGTATCAAGTAAACTTCTCTGTTGAAATGATAACTGAATTTTATCCTTTTTTGAACCAAAATCTTGGGCTGACCAATATATCGATATGATATAAGACTTAATTGTCTTCGAGTTTGGCTATCATAATATGGCATAAGTGTTGTCTTTCCCTGGTTTTAAAGTTGATGTCATTTCCAAAACAGTTACGTTGCAGTTGGTTAAACCAAAACAATGAGCTGACAGACAAAGAAAAGCTCCACAGAGCCAGGGGGAACACTACAGATGATAATTTTCGGTGGGTTTATCACTGGGAGCAACATCTTTCTCATTACGTATAGTTAATTAATGATGATAATTGATAAAAGTCTTTAGTTCGGCCCATCCAATACTTTTGAATGGATTTTGTTGTGTAGTGAACCCTGCAGCTTGCAGGAGCAACTAGTGGGGATTTAGATTTTTATTTTTATACATTGTGTGTTTTGTGAGAATCAATGAATGCATTCAAACAAACATCTTTATTTGATCAGTTTAATAGAAATCTCATGAGTCTTTTACTGCAAATGGCTCAATCAAGAGCTATAAAGATATACTGTTGTTTCACTATCATAATCTATAGTAAATCTAGGAACCATAACATGACCTATAAACCTTTAAGTAGGGGGTTCACATTAGGGACCTGGGACCAGATCTGAGTACACTTGACACCAAAACCCAGTTTGTTTGATTTATGTGATAACTGTTTACTGTACCCAGGCATGGTTCATCGCTCAGTGCTCAGGTCCACTTGAAAAGGTGATTCTGAGTATGGTTCATGTGTATTCTTGTACAGTTCACATTCAGTGTGAAAACCAACTGTATCAAAACACTGAAGTTGACTGCTATTAAACACAAGTGTTTTTAATAGCAGCCAATCTCGTTCTCCACAGGTGATAAAGTATGACAGTAGCGGACTCCATTATGGGATTCATCTCTAGTGATCTTTGCGTACACAAATGTCACATAAATGATGATACAAGTTTAGTCTGGTATGGGACAAAATTATTAGACCCTTGTTTTCTTCAATTTCTTATTCATTTTAATGCCTGGTACAGCTAAAGGTACATTTGTTTGGACAAATATAATGATAACACACAATAAGAGTTTAATTTAAGAGCTGATATCTAGACATTTTAACCAAAATCATCATCAAGAAAACCATGTAAAACGTCTAGATATCAGCTCTTAAATTAAACTATTATGAGCTATTTATGTTGATATCATTATATCTGTCGAAACAAATATACCTTTAGTTGTACCAGGGATTAAAATGAACAATAAATTGAAGAAAACAATGGGTGGTCTAATATTTTTTTCCATGACTGTATGTAAAAGCTGAGCCCTTAAAATAAATACATAGCAGACTTCGCCACTCGTTCATTTGTTCTATCATGTTAAAAGCGAATGAGTTCTAATCCCATCACATATGCTATAGCCATTAGCCCACAGCAACAATGGACAGACAAAAAAAGGAAGAAAAAAAGGCGAGCGACTGTTGGACCTGCTACTTCTTTGTGTCTTCTGTCACCTTGTCTGTCTGCCCCTCTTCCCCGATTCTGTCTCCCCTCGTCTCTATATGTTTGTTCGGTCATCGATGGAGTACAGAGTATGTCCTGTCCAGCTGCTACTAGTGCCTTTTAGCTGGCCAGGCCAAACGCCCACAGCAGAGGAATGAGAGACGCTGTTGTTCAATGTGCCTGAAAAACAAGTCCAGCCAGACACTCTGCAGACTATACCACAAATACTGCCTTAACCCGACAGAAACAGCCAAATCTGATGTTAAATCTGATACTCCAGCTGTAACAGTAATCTCTAAAATTTATTGAAAGTCTTCAGAGAGATGAGAGCACCAACTGTATAAAAGATGAATGGCCGATAATGTAACCCCTAACTATATCCTATGATGAAATATGCAAGAAAAAAAATCTGTTGTGTCCATCTAGACCCTTTTGTCAATGCAGCTTACCACTTATGGTACCTCAAATTATTGTGGAAACTTAATGTGCAACTGCATTGTGGTAAGCTACAAAGTAATATTTCATAACCTCACCTCATAACATGAAAATGATCCATTAGTAAAAAGAGCTGCTGGGTTATTAAAGTCCACTTTCTGAACTGAAATAAAGAGGAGAGAAAAATCGCATCTGTGATTTCCAAAATATTGTATGTAGCATGAAGATGATTGTACCTTTATTATACTGTACATCAATCTAAATCCAGTCATACTAGCATACTGCTGAGAGACACAAGCTCTGAATCAGCAACAAGGAAAGCTAAGATACCGTAAAAGTTCTTTTTGAAATCCAACATCCTTCTCTAACATTCAAATCTGCTCTTTCAGCTTTGCATGCTGGGATATGTGACCTGTTTAATCGCAGAAAGATCTGAAACACTGAAAGGGGAAAAACACTGTTTTGAACAATCTAAACGTTACTGGGTACCACCCAACAGCTTGCTGTGCTCTGTGGTTTAACACACACACACACACAAACGCACACACACACACACACACACACTATGTATTAGGAAATGTAACAGAACTCAGTGGGGCGTTCCTTACAGCTGGCAAACTAACAAACAAAGGATCAGAAATTCATCCGTTTTTATTTTGCCACTAGCCTGTATGATATGATGCTTGTTATCGACTGCTATCCAGGATCCTACAGATCAGCTCAGGGCATCTCTGCATGTCCACAAGCAAACTGAAAGATGCCTTAACCATCAGATCTGCTCTGTGTGAGGACTCCCACACGAAGTCAGACGACAGGCAGCATTTCAATAACTCAGTGACAAATGTCACAGGTGTAAAAAACCACATCAAAGAGTGTAAGAAGAGTTTGTGGTTTATGCTGTGAAAGTCAGAAGTCAGAGGGAGATTTCAGGGTGGAAAAAATTACTTTCCTCACTGTTTTCAGTTTCAGTTTATAACTATAAGGCATTTTATAGCAATTTGATGTTGGTATCCTTCCTGACCAGGAATCAATAAAGGAAAACTCAACTTTCTAAAGACAATAATGTGTCTGAAACACTTGAAACAGCTGAAAAATAAGTTGGAGAGGTGATAAACTACTGTTCCTAAAGTGAAGTGAAGTGAAGTGAAGTGAAGTGAAGTGAAGTGAAGTGCTGAAAGAAGCTGAAGTTTCAGTTTACGTGGCCACACTGAAAAATAATTTGCATTTAAAGGGAACATATTTTCTCATGGTACGGTTTTGACATATAACAAATATGTTTCTAATCGAAGTCTGCAAGTCTGCGTAGTGAGGAGGTCACAGAGGATGGAGGGCTCAAACAAGCATGGGACTCTAACCCAGGAGACCACTGTTTGGTCCCTGTGTTGACTCATTTGAATTACTCATGTTAAAGTACTCATGTTATGAAACTTATGTAACAATTGTACTTAATTTAACGAGTTTTGTACTTTCTTTTTTAGCCGAAACCATGATCCTTTTCTAAACCTAACCAAGTAGTTGTGGTGCGTAAACTTAACCTGAGTCATTAACAATGTGTTTAACTCTGCAACAGTAATACAGGAGAAACTGTGTTTAATTGAGGATGCAGTTTCATTGTCTTGAAACTTCTTGAGTTTTGCAATATGCACATACTTTTTCGTGCTGGTCCATCTGTGCACAGTTCATCACCAGGGTTCCCTGAAGTGTAACTCATTCTACACAAAAAGTAAGTAAGTAAAAGTAAAGACTTGTGACTGACACGCACTTTAATCTACCTCTTTTTACTTCTAACCACCAACAGTTCAATGTATATTTTTTCAATCATGTCTTTTGGGGGGATTAGCACTGAATTTACACAAACTGATTCAAAGAGCAACACTGGATATGCTATTTCTGTATAAGATATTCATTATAGTCTTTTATTGTTTTACATTGCTTAAAATGCATTTAGGCTTAACTGGGATGGTGTTAGAGGTAAGGCAGGAAGTGAACATGATGTCACTAGACACTTTTCACATTCTTTGGCAGGCTCCTTAGACTCTAACCTTTTTATGATTTATTATCTCTTTCATTTATGTTTTATTCTCGACTATTATAACATGGAAAAAAAGGTGATCGAAAGTTCTGCTTTCATTGTCACACTTTTGACTAGACAGGCTTTTCAAAGTGCAACTACATCACTTTCTAAGGGAAGAAAGCAATCACTATGTAAAATGACAATATGCAGATAACTGAACCAGTTGTTTTTAACAACTGCAAAAACATAAGTGAAACTGGATGGGACAGGAATTACAAGAGCTTTTTTGGAAAGTTGGGGGACCCAGAGCTGAAAAGAAATACTACTGTGTAAAATGTAATTTTCTATGTTTGAACTTCCACTGATTATATGCATAAGTGCATTATGAAGTAAATACTTGACGCTCATGTTATATGATCACACATTTTAAATTAGTCATGTAGATGGATGGAATGGAAATTATTCCAATGAGAAGATGGCCAAAAAATGTAAAACTGAAGAATGCATGTCCTGTTGTCAGTATCAGGGTTGCAACAGGACATAAGGGCTGCAACTGTTTCATTTGAGCTATAAAATGTCATAAAATACATAAAAATGCCTAGTACAAGTATTCAAATGTCTCATTTTCCCCTACCAATAGTCCAAAACAACTTAAATATTTAGTACACTATCCTATAGACAAAGATATTGCTTTAAAAGTAAAGTTCTGTCTGAGCACCAAGTTTAATTCAGGACATAAAACTGGAACATGGACCATGTACAAATTGAAATATTACCAAAGTACACAGGATTTTCCCTGCTAGGTGCATTTGTCAATAAAGTCCTCTCCTTTCTGACTTGTGATGAACGCCTGTTTCCAGAGAATGCACTCTGTTTCCTTCCACACTGCGGCACTCGGCCAAGATTTGGGTACAGGAAGTGATGTCAGTCTGTGTGCCAGTTAGGGACAAATCTGATATTCCCACAAAGCCATTTCCGAAGATAAACAAACAGAACCTCTCCCCTGTGTGTGTATACACATCCTCACGGCTAGTTCCCAGTATCCCATGTAGCCTGTAGGCCTGTAGCATGTAGGCTAACTGTGCATTTAAAAAAAATCATCCAATAATGTAAAGAAATAATAATAAGGCCAATTTAATTACAATAAATACAAAGTCGAACAATGGGGCCTCTTTGTTTCTTTATCTCTCATCCCTACCTAAGATATCCCAGTTCCCATATGAAATACAGGATTAAATGAATCCTCTGGTCTCCTTTCTTTTTGACTGCAGGGCATGATTCCCATGGACCACGAACTATGCAAACCAGTTTAGGGAACGTAATATTCTGCCCGCTCTTGTTTTCCTAAGGGGCTTTGGACTAAAGAATCACTAGCTCTGCAGTGTTGACATTAGCGCAGCCCACTCACCCCTGAACCTTGAGCCACTACTACAGGAAGTGAGTAAAGCCTTTCATAAGGGTAGTGTAGGTTCATTTCATTCGCCTGCCTATGAAAAGGATTTATCTCCGGACTGTTAAATTCAGGCATAAGAGGAGGAAGCTGGAAGGGGATGAAGGGAGGAGGGTATAAGTGAGCCCGTACTCCATTAGGGAAGTCGTAAAGTCAACCTTCAAAGTGTGAAATCTGAAGTAAGATATCCTGAAAACTTGTCTGGAACTCAATATCACCCAAACACTTTTTATTGCTCATTGACTATAATCTTGTCAGCTGGCATATCATTGAAAAAACAGCTAGAAGTTTCAATGGATTATATTTTATCTGTGTGAGAGATGTGGAACAAACACAAGTAAAGGTATGCAGGCAGAGCTTTTTCAGATTGTAAGTATGTTAACAGGTGTTCAGACAATAAACCGCATCCCTGTGGATATAAAAACGTCAGCAATAGTGAAGGCACTAAATACAAAGGAAACCAGTGCTGTTAACAATACATCTCTCTCATTTGCAATAACGTAGGTTTGGTAGGAGGCACAATAAAGGAAAAGCATGAATGTACTTTACTGCATCGATATACATGTATACCAATTTAGTAAATAATTCATTACTTATCATACTTTCCATAATGGAGGTAGGTACCAAATACAAGACTAGTCCAGTCCAGTCCAGATGGATTTTGAAAAGTCTGGACAGCAAAAACACACAAGAAATGAAAATTTTGCAAATCAGATCCAAACCAAATTTGGAGGTGGTTTGAAATACAATTCCATGTGCTCTAGCCGCTCACATCAAATTTCAAACTGTCTTTTGCGTCGCCCCCGAAACACAACACACAATGACAGCATCAGATCCAGAGTAACTGTAGTGCTGAAGAGAATCCATGCTGCTACTTGCAGAGCACCAATGAGGACAAAAGTCTGAGGATCGACAGTAAAATACATTTTATGCATTTCAACTTGGCACCGTGCGATTGTTTGGAGGGTGAAATGATGGACCTACATTACTCATTTCTAGAGCAACCCATGCAGGTAGGTTGGTGATGTCCGGACACACAAAACTGATTTAATTACTTGCAGTCTGTCTTAAAGATCTGATGTCATAAACAAATCGGATTTGCCTGCAGTCTGAACGAAACCTACGAGTCTTATAGAGTCATATTAGCAGCTCCAGAGAGCTGCTAATATGACTGCATAAGGAACAGACGACCAATCCCCACTTTCTCCCACTGTAGAAAAGTGAAGCCAAAATATTCTGGATACAGCGGCTGCCATCTTGAGCTTTTGACGTAATTTGGGGCCAGAGTCTGGGCAGTAATGATTGACTGGTGGAGCCATGGTAGAGAGTTTCTGCCCAACACTTGCCTGACCCATCGCAACTCAATTACATCTGTCATTCATGAAGTTACACTCATGTTTTCAACATGTTTTTAACATCGTGTGATAGGAAGTTCCAGAAATGACAGAAGCCATCTTTGGGAAAAATGTACCTGACTTATAGTTTGAGTTTTATGTTTAGCTCATGTCCCATCCAGTTACATGGAGGGGGTGGGATTATTGACCTGTTCTGCAGCCAGCCACCAGGGGGCAATTAAGATGTTTTGGCTTCACTTTTGGGGAGCTGTCAGGTCGTCATTCTTATATTAACAATATTATTTATATACAGTATATTACCACATCTTAATTTAGTGTGTTAGCATTACAGCACTTGCTTAGAAGCACTGAACACAAAGTAATACTGGTGGGTCTTCATGCAATTTGTTTTGCTGCAGTTTTGGCTAGTATTGGGAACATTTTGATAAAAACTAAAAAGTTAAAGGTTCACCAAAGTTATCCCATTTTATCCTGAGGTGGGCATTCCTTTCTCTATTAGATTTGCAAGATACTGCCCCAACAACCTTAGCCAAGAAGGTAGGACAGCTGCTTTGTTTCAATGAGCCCTGTTTTTCACATTCATGGCAGGAGTTACATTTGTAACTGATCGAAAACAATGTCAAAAAGCTCTGTTTAATAGAGATAGAGTCGTTGATATATTATGAGCAACGAAAGGTAGGCCGAACATTTTTCTGTTACTGACAGTGAGCCTGGTTATTATTCATCAGCCCTGACAGATGCAGTGGGCACCTGTTGGTAAACCATCACCATTAGTTGGAAAAAATACTTACATACCAATTACAAGGGGCATGTGTAGCCATGGGCAAGCAGAGGAGATGGAAGTGGGAACATTTCTCTCTACCTCTAAATGCAGACATAAATCAGAGGGCTTTGAAGAGATGGATGACAAGGCTGATTCCCAGAGGAACACAGGAGCCACTGTGTAAAGTGAGACAGCCGAGCATGTGTGCATATGACTAAAGACTTTACAGGCTGTTGTACCACTGTATGTCTTTACTGATGGGTGTTGACATGTGCTGTCTGAACCGATATTATCAAAGAACAAAAAAGTTGTCAGCACGGTCACGAAACAAGAACTGGCTGTTCGTGAAGCTCAAAATAAGTAAATGGTTAAGACTAACCATTTGGACAAACTAAGCCAGAACAGTTTAGAGTATAAACATAAAACTATAGATGTGGTCAACTAAATAACAATGGAAAATATCAAACATTTTTCTACATAATTCCTTTTGAGGGAATACTTAGATATAAAGTAGTTAATGTTTTACCCTGAGCAGATCCAAAACAAGTGAAGACTTGGTTGGTAATTACAGAAAGAGTGAAAAATGTAACAACAGTGTAGTGGCACAATTATTTGATAGCTTTACCAGAACATGACCTTAGCCACCATAAGTGGACTGCATCAGCCATCAGCTCACACTGCACATTGCAGTACTTAGCACTACTAAAAGTACCCAAGCAGAAGTGCCTTTCCTGGTTAAACAAGGCAATGGAGAGAAATGTGTATCCTGCTGTTCCAAGGGCATCTCACTCATCAATCACAGATGCCTGCAAAAGCCATGTTCCCTGACAGCAGCTTGGTGGGGGTTTGGGAGGAGCGACTTCATCTGCATTCACAGAGATTCAACCACAGTAGGGGATGCAGGGAGCTGTGCCCCAGAGGTCACTTATGTTGTCCAACTTGATATTAGCCTCATTTCATTTGTGTTGGATCATCTGCCTTGTCAGAAATCCTCACTGTACTGTATTTAATATCATCCACTAGCAGCGATAGAAAGTCAATATGTTAGACAGGCCGGGGGTAAAAGGTTAGTTGAAAGCCTGAAGGACGTTTGTTTAAGTCCGGAAATTCCAAAAGCCACAGAATGTAAAGATGTTTGAAAACATGTTGAAGGGCCTACACAATGCGGTAAATCATAATGTGCAATTACACTTGCACATTTCATACATGTCATGTCTGAACCGGACTATCTAGATCAGAAGGAAAAAGACTACATTAATATGTAGACTAATATTCCACTATTGTGAATATGACAATGTTTCATACAGGTCATGTAAACAGAATATTCCATTCGGATATTCCAAATTAGGCTTTACGCCGAATGTAGCATTTCTGATTGACATGTGGGAAATTCCGATATTCCAGTTTTAGAAGAATTTTTTGGACATGCACACAACCAACAAGTCCTCCAACATAAACACCAGAAGAGGTCAGTACCACAAATTACGACACGTAGGCACGTACCGCGGCTCGCGTTTCAGGGCCAATATTAAGGTTTCGCGGCTTGTGGTACAACTGCGCATTCTAAAATTAGCACACACGTACGGTCCACGGTTGTAAATAAAAAGACTGCAGTTTGTGTGGATTTATGTTGTGAAACTAGGTTCAGGCCAAAAAACTTCTGGTTTGGCATTATGAAAGACAGTTTAAACTAAATGTAGGTAAAGAGCAGACGGAGAAATACGACCTATAGTGATGTTTTGACAAGAGGACAGGCTAATACAACAGATTCAGGATAACTAGCCAACAGTTTGCAACGCTGGTGTAGCGATGCAAGCAACCCCAAAAAAGCAGGAAGGATAAAAACCTACTTTTGAACATTATGACATTATGCATATCAACAGGACTTTGCACAAATATCGCAATGCCGAACTTTTTAAGAGTTTGGCTAAAAGAATGAAAGACTGACACACTAAATCATCCCCACTGCGGGATAAATAAAGTCATATCTTATCTTATTTAGGGCTGCCCCCTCTCAGTCGAATTTCTTTAGTCCTTAAGTCATTTTTTATGCCTATACATGCTCAATTACTTATTTCAAAGAAATGTAGAAGCACTTCTCTGGTAAATTTGAGATATAAAGTGGTGCTTTTATGTAATTATTTGTGGAGAAACTCAGTTTGATGTTAATGAAATATAAATTAAATGAATAAAATCATAGAATGTTAGTATACTATGAATTTGTTCAGTCAAGAACAGCCCTACTTCCCATATAGAAACCAAATTGACACACCCTGCACAGGAAAAAAACAACAGATAAGCCTGGGCTCACTTATTTTTTAGGGGCATGTGGAAAAACTTTTACTAAATCAATAACACCGAGCACATTGATGCATTGATGTGGTGTTTTTTTTTTTTTTTAACATCAATCAAATAGCAGACCAAAAAAGATGTCCTTCCTGTGGTCCTGTGATATTTTACATAAACATCATCACTCAGATGTGATAATAGAGGCCTTTGAGTAGCAGCAGGTTGCCATCAACAGAAAGCAAAGAATGAAACAATGCTGGGCCTTTGTACCAGTGTGTGAGCCCTGTGTGAAGGAGGCCAGGGAGGTGAGAAAGGGCAAGGCGGACAGCGTTTTCACACAAGCTGGAGGGGAATACATTCCTCCGGGGTTCTTCATCTTCAGGAAAGGGAGGGCAAAAAAGAAGAAGAATGACTTGTCAAATGCCATGCTGCCTCGTGTTTTAACACGTACAAAGGACGCTGGGAAGGCCTCTTTACTGGACAGTTAACAAACGGAAAGTGTGATGAATAATAGGTTTGTTTGAATAGTCGCAAGACAATAAATATGCCATGAAAAGAAGTACAGTAAAAAAATACAAAGATAGCAGATGATGTAACACAGAGATATGCTACTAAAATGTCACTTTTATAAGTGTTTTTGTTTGGTTCTGTTTTTAATTTGCCTATTGCAGTGCTTTGTAAAAGGCATACCACTGTAGCTAATGGTTACTTTATTCCTACAACAAACTAGACCACAACTCCTGTCTCTATTAGATATTTGAAATCAAATTTTGAAAAACAAGTGGAAAAAGAAAGCATTTCCAAGTGCGTGTGTGTTCGTGACCTAACCCAAATATCTGTTATTTAGGGCAAAGTAAAGGCCCTGCTGTCATTTTTTGGACAGACACTCCTGTTTTCCAAAGGGCCATTCCAAAATTGGGACATGGTCTTTCAGCAGGACTCATCTGGTGGAAAAGGAGTGGGGAAGGTGAGGCCCCAGGAGGGGGCTGGTCTGATGAAAGACACCACCTGGAAGCCTTCAGCTAAAATCCCATATTTGGACTTTTTTGCAGATAAAGAGTAATGCACAAAGAAATTGGCACATTTGCAACATGATTAGGCAACTAAAGTTCCGATAAACTCACTTAGGTGAAAAATAATCTGAACCTAGACTGATATGACGCGATTACCCTTTTTTTTTTTCCCTCGGAATAGAGGGAGTCGAGTTTTGCACAATAACTGTCTCTTTCTTCAATGAAGTCACGCATAACTCACTTACTCTAGCTCTCCCCAGCTCCAGTGGCCTTTTTTTTTTTTTATCGGGACGTGAAACACAATGGAAAACGCACGATCACCCCAGCTGTCTCCCATTACTGGCTTTGACCGAAATTATTTACACGCCTGCTTACTGGAACTATGGAGAGAGAGAGAGAGAGAGAGAGAGAGAGAGACAGACAGAGAGAGAGACAGATAGAGGGGAAAGGGGGTGGGACTCAGTTTACTCCTGTAGATTTGCGTAAGCCACCTCTTTATGGGAAGCTGACCAGATATGATGGAGCTGGAAGGAGATATGAGTCTATTTGTAAAGCGCTGTCTGCTGATGCTCATGCAGGCACTCTTTCTTGCGAGTGTGTCTACTTGAGAGAGTCGCAGACGGAGTGAGTTAATCAAAGTAAATATCCCACAATCTAATTTATACACTGCTGTTCATTAAAGCGGGTAATATTAGGGTGTGCTTTATTCAATAAGCAAAATATATAAACAGTGCCAGCATGGCTGTCTCCTCCTTGACAGCCCTGTTAAGATAAAGGCCCTCCATGGGGGAGAGCAGACCTGTAATTAGACACAAACGGGACTCCCGTTGCTATGTAAACATCCCAACCACTCTGCCTAGCAGCACACTGCCTCTGTGCTCCTAGCATGAATCACAGGGCAACATCTGGTTTAGCATGCTGGAAGGGACTTTGTCGGTTTGGCACGCTGTACGTGTGTGGAGTGTGTCGATTTGGACCAGACGGCCCACGCCTGCGCCCGCCTCTCTCCTCCCCCTGGCTACCCCACCTCTCAGATTACAGCGGTTGCACAATGCATTTTGGCAGTCCCCCTCTTTCTGGCCCTATAAAAGCGTTGTGGATATAAAGACGAAACCTTTTGCTCAACTGTAGGGGGAAAAAACATTAAAACCACTTCTGGCACCACAGTGGCTGTTGTCTGCCAAGAGTATACAAAAATGCAGACAGAGAGAAAGTTGTTTACGTTACTGTAAAAAACATATGCGCTCTGAATTTGAGCACAATTCTATTCCCTTTCCAGTTATTGTTTTGTTTAACAATCCCGTTGTAAGACTATGTGGTTCCATAATGAATAGCTGAAGACAGATCAGCACTAATAGCACCATCATTCATCAATCCGCCCCATAAGTAAAATCAGGAAAGGCTATATAGGAGGAGGAGAAAGTACTTCTGCAATCAGTGAGGCTGCTGTGTTTGTCAGTGAGTCACCAGCCCGGCGTTGTGCCTCCAGTATAACCAGCATCCTGCCGGCGCTGTTTCTGGCAAGTGCCTCAAATTAATACCTGGCACAGCTCCTGCAAGACTCTATTTCACTGCGAAACCCAAACTCAGCCCAAATGTCCACAATATATCCTTCAAAAAATAACCGTTCTGGCAAGCTGAAGAGAGGCAACCGCAAACTGGTAGTAAGGATATGGAAGAAAAAGTTATAAACAGCAAAAAAAAAAATAGATTGAAGCAGCAGAACAGAGCCTTGAAATATGGACGTCAAGGTGCTTTCAGTCTGACTTTTAAGAGTTATGGGAGGCCCAGATCCTGGATAGCATTACGCTGAGAGAAGACTCATTGCAGACTAATCTAAACATTACGTAAGAACTCTCCTGACAAGTTTAGAGGGCAGATGTGACTGTTTACACAGATGCTGCGAGATGATAGAATTAGACAAAAAGAGAGAGAGAGAGAGAGCGAGAGAGGTAAAAGATAGGCTGATGTGTAGGTGTTAAAAAAGATGACAAAATTGATAAGCTAACTACTGAAAGATAAGACAAGATAAGTTGATTTGGCCAAATAGAGGTGGAAGAATGTCTTTTAATACCTGTTACTGTTACTCCAAGAGGATCTGAAGATTTGTGTGTAAATCACTAAGTACACTGGCTGGCAGGGCACTTTGGGGGAAAGGGCATTTGGTTGTCTAACTGTAAATATCTGTCCCTTGTGACACAGTAAAACAATGTGTTGTGCCGCATGAGGAAGAATTTAGAGGAAAACTTCATACGTGACTTCATTGTGTTGGAGATCCTGGCATTGTGGGAGAAATGATGTTTGCTCTACCCACAGCACATACTGACTACACTGCTATTGTTTTGAGTAAAAGTCAGCTCTCTAGTGTGCGGTTCAATCCTCCAGAGAATAGAGAACAACTTCTGAAATAATAACCTATGGCGGCAGACAGAAAGCATGAAAAATGCACAAAAACGTTTTTGGAGAGCTGGTTATGTAGCGTGCCTCCTACTGGGTAATTATTTCTGTGCAACCACGGAAAAACAATACGGGATGTTGAAGATTAAAACTGGAGTGAGTTCAAGTCCAAAGCCATATACTGTGAAACCAGTCCGTAAACAGGACATTTCACAACCTGAAAAAAATGAAAAAGAGGAATGTACACAAGATTCTCACCGTGGTTCCTGCCAGATTGTTGCCATCTTCGCAGATTCTTCATCAGAGTGTTGGGCTGAGTGTTGGGCTTTGGTCAGTGAATTGAATATTTTGGTCAAAATTAAATGAACCGCTGCTGAGTTTTGAAGCCTATGTGGGTGACAGTAAAAACTCCTCTAATTCTTTTGGGCAACAATAATGATAATTGAAATTGTACATTCTTAATAAGTCTTTCCCATGTCATACTTTTGTTGATAAACAAGGGTGGAGTTACTGCAAAAACTGTCTGAAATCTGATCAGCAAGATGTCGGCCTATATCATTGGCAGTTTGACTGATACAATGAATTTCCCTGGAATGTTGCATTATTAAACATACCAAACAGGTTATTGTACTGAAGCCATAATCTACATATTTATATATTTGTGTTGACTTTAACCAGTTCGTGTTCAAGGTCCTTTTTTTTGAGAATTGGTGGTTGTGGGCAGTGGATGTTTAGGGAGAGATAGCAGGTCAACAATAAATGCCACAAATTGGGCTCATTGAATCCACAAGAGTCTCAGCTTTCCAGTGATAGCCAGTTTATGTAATTCAAAGCCTGTTTAGGAACCTCAGTGTGCACAAATATTCAAATACAGTAGGTGGAAATGGCAAATTTGAACTAAATTTGAACTGATTTTTGCCTTAAACTGCCTGTTATCAGCATAATGAGGAGACTTGTGTTACCCAATGAGCCTATTTTCATTCAGATAGCATAACGTCAGAGGTCACATAAACGCTTTGAAAATCGCCAAAATAGCCTAACTTTGCAGGGTTATTTCGACAACTTCCTGACACGATATCCTGACATGCTAGGGTCTATAGATTACTTAGATCTTGTAGTTTTATATAATATCAGCATCTCCACTATATTCGATGTCCCGGCGGGCCATCTGAACACTAAGTAAGCCACGCTAGCAGCAGGACTTTATTGCAATGTTTGTTGGTTAGTCAGCCAACTATTGACAGAATCATCATGAGAGTTAATACAGAAATTAATGGTCCTCAGAGGATGCATTGCCTTGATATTTCAGCTAGTGCCACCAGGAGGTTGGCATTTTTGGTTCAGGATGAAATATCTTAAAGTTTAGTAAATTCATGGTCCCCAAATGACATTACAAGGCTTAGTATGAACTGCTGTGTGGAATTAGGACACAAATTTTGCATGCCAACATTACGTCAGTATGGTGATATTTGCCTTTAGCTCAAAGCACCTAAGAAAAAACATTCAGACCAACTGATTCAGTGACTATAAAAGGGAGCTGAATCATTATTTTTTTTACAATACTAATCAACAAAGGAATAACACAATTTCAAAAAGATTTTTTTATCAGGATTATTATTAGATTAGATTATTTTATATATCATTATTCTGAGGGAGTCAGTCATTGCCTCCTGCAGCCAGAAACAAGTACAAAAACAAGAAGAGCTATCTAACGAATATAGAGGTGGGTGTAAGAAAGTAGTAGGGCATCACAGATATAAATCTTAAAAGGTCATAAACATTTCTAAAACTGAGAATATCAGTATTTCTCATCAATTAGATAGAGTTTATGGGGTGTGTTGTGGCAGTAAGTGGCATCATCCTGAGCCTTACACTGACTGATATGACACACTGATAACGCACACATTTCCTGTATTCATCTTTGTAGCAGTTTGCTTGCTTATTTCCTCTCTCTCTGTCTTTTGTTTGCCAGCTTAACGGCTATAAATTACAAGGTATTTGGCAGTATCTGAGCTTCATTCCAATCAATCTGACAGGTACACAGTAGATCTGCTGAGTGTTTGTGTTTTCAGATTGAACTTGTCAGCACTTTCTTAAATGTAAATCCCCCTTACTCACGACTCTGACAAGCACTGTCTAGAAAAGGCATGCTGGGAGAAACGGTGGAAAATCCCAGAGTATGGGCGAAGCTGTGGTTGACTGACAACATACACAGCACTGCAAGGCTTTGTGCAGAGTCAGTATCGATACCAGAGTCACATGGGTTGGCTCCTACCAGTGACAATTAATTTATTTGTATGGATGTAAACAAACAGTATTATACCGTGATTTGGGTGAATACTCAATTGTGATTGGCTCCAGGTTGTCCATTATTTCTTAATGATTAGATCTCTATTTCTCTGATTAGATCTACTACACAGATCTAATCAGTTCCACCTATGGCAATTCAAGAGCCCTCTTTTCACTCGTCCGCAACACCACTCAACCTCCGGACTCACTACCACCACAGATGTACTCTACCGCCTCCTGCAACACTATTCTATCCTCTTTCACTACTAAAATCCACAACATCCACCAACAACTTGCTCCCAGTGCCTCTCATAGTTCATCTCCGTTATTTCCATCTGTGCCCCCCTCCCACACTCTCTCAGCATTTACCCTCCCCCCACTCTCTGTAATTACTGATACCATCAAGAAATCAAAATCATCAACCTGCCGCTTAGACCCCCTTCCAACTACTCTTGTCAAAGCCACCATTCCCTCTCTGGCCCCCCTCATCACACACATAATCCACTCCTCTCTCACTACTGGAATTGTCCCATCACCCCTCAAAACAGCTGCTGTCACCCCAATACTAAAAAAACCTGGTGCAAATCCCAACGACCCCAACAACCTCCGTCCCATCTCCAATCTGCCATTTCTGTCAAAGATTCTGGAAAAAACTGTTGCCACTCAACTCCATTCCCACCTTTCCCGCAATGACATTTTTGAACAATTCCAGTCCGGCTTCCGACCTCTCCATAGCACTGAAACTGCACTACTCAAAATCACCAACGACCTCCTCCTCGCAGCTGATTCCGGTCTCCTCTCCATCCTCATCCTACTTGATCTGAGTGCGGCCTTCGACACCATCTCACACACCATCCTCCTTGACAGACTCCTCTCCATAGGCATCACGCACACCCCCCTCAACTGGTTCAAATCCTACCTCTCTGGCCGCACACACTTCATCCAACTCAAATCATTCACATCACAACCACTCCCAGTCACCACTGGGGTGCCCCAAGGCTCTGTCCTGGGACCCCTCTTATTCATCATCTACCTACTCCCCCTTGGTTACATTTTCCGGAAACATCACATCAACTTCCACTGCTATGCGGATGACACCCAGCTCCACATTTCCACTGAACCTGAGTCCACCTTCCCTCCCCCCCTCCTCACTGACTGCCTCCTCGAAATACAGTCCTGGTTTTCATCCAATTTCCTGAAACTGAATAGCAACAAAACAGAAATTCTACTCATTGGCACAAAAACCACCCTATCCAAATCTCCCAGTTTCACAATATCCATAGACAATTCCAACATCTCTCCATCCCCCAAGGTAAAGAGTCTGGGTGTCATCCTTGACAGCACACTCTCATACACCTCACACATCAGTCACATAACCCGCTCGGCCTACCTCCATCTCCGTAACATCAACCGCCTCCACCCCTCTCTTACACCCCACACAGCTGCCATCCTGGTTCACAGTCTCGTCACCTCCCGTCTTGACTACTGCAACTCTCTCCTGTTTGGACTTCCGCAAAAAACTCTTCACAAACTACAACTGGTACAGAACTCAGCAGCCCGCATCATCACAAGGACCCCATCCAGTCACCACATCACACCAGTCCTCCAGCAGCTCCACTGGCTCCCCATCACACACCGCATCCAGTACAAAACTCTACTGCTCACCTTCAAGGCCATTCACAACCTCGCCCCTCCATACCTCTCTGACCTCCTCCACATTGCCACACCCGCCCGCCCACTCAGATCTTCTTCCTCCACCCACCTCTCTGTCCCCCCTGCCCGTCTGGTTACCATGGGGAGCAGAGCTTTCAGTCGCTCTGCTCCCTTGCTCTGGAATTCCCTTCCCCCTTCCCTTCGCAACATCACATCTCTCAATCAATTCAAATCACAACTCAAGACCTACCTGTTCAGACTCGCTCACTCCATTTGATCCTCCACACAAACTCCCCTCCTTAATTGTAAATGTATTTGTAAATATTCTGATTTGTTTAGATTGTATGATATGTATGATGTTCTGATTGTTTTTTTGTTTTTTTCCATGTTGTAAGGCGACCTTGAGTGCCTTGAAAGGCGCCCTATTAAATAAAATGAATTATTATTATTATTATTATTAACAATGCACAGCTATAAATGCCAATATGATGCCTCTCTGAACTTATTGGTAAAAATACTTTGAAAAGTGTACTTTACATAAGTGATTGTCTCAAATCCCTATGCAACACTGACATTACATTGTTTGCAGTGGTTGAATGTAACTAAGTACATTTACTTAAGTACGGTACTTCAGTAAAATTTTAAGGTATTTGTACTTCACTTTGGTATTATGTAACTTTATACTTCTACTTCACCACATTTAAAGTAAATATTGTACTACATACACTACATTTAGTTGACAGCTTTTAGTTACTTTTGACCTGCAAATCAAGATAAATTTAAAGTGATAAGATGTTTTTTTTTAATTTAACCTCATAAGGTAATTGGTAGTTAAATGAGCCCTATCTTGAGAAAATTACAAGATACATAAATGCATCCATACAAATAATCTAATGATATATTTGGTGATATTTGGGTCCATTCTGCATCATGAGTACTTTTACTTTTGATACTTTAAATACATTTTGATGGTGATACTTTTGTACTTTTACTTCAGTAAGTTTTGAATGCAGGACTTTTACTTGTATTGGAGTAATTTCACAGTGTGGTATTAGTACTTTTATCTAAGTAAAAGATCTGAATACTTTTCCCACCACTGATTTTTTTGTTCATGAAAATCTCTGTATTGACTTCGGGACAATAACATGGCTGGATAGCTGGCTAGTTTGTTGTTTAACACACTGTTAAATTATAATTACTGTTTGTCAACCAATGCTACTGACTTTCAATCTTGCTCGTATAACCTTAGCATTTTAGCTAACAGCTGAGCTAAAGGGTTCTATGAGCTCAGTGGACTAGAAATATCTACGATTCTTCCTAATTACTGGACTTGTGAACAATCTTTTAATTGGGAATGATTATTACAGGCATTAGTTGAACCCTCTTGTTAAGTTACCAGGTAAACAGAGTTTAGACTTAAGATTCTGAAAATATAAATGAATGTACTTTGTGATTATTTTTTGGCAAGTGAACAAAGTATAAACAGGTTCACGCCCTTCGAGGTGGGCGTCGCCCAGGCAACGGAGAAGCCAGAACTTTCCGACACATCCATTCATTCCTGATAACGGACACAAGTGACCCATACTTGTGTGATGGATAACTCTTTTAGTTTCACATGTAGAAACTTACCTGCAGATGCCAGGCAGCATAGAGCCAGAAGTAACAAGGGAATGGGGAATCTTCTCGCCATCCTGTAGCTTCCAGTATGAGAAAAGTGGATGATCGGGCCTTTCTCAAAGGTGTCACTCTCTATGAAGCAGTCTGTAGGAAGTCAGCTTCAAGCCCCAGCTGCAAAGTGAACAAAAGTAGAGAAAGTCAAGCAGAAGAAGAGGGTCGTATTGAACGTGGACAAACAGCAGGGAACTGGGCTCTGCTTAATATACCCCGTGGGTGTGATGAGATGAGACAAGAGGAGCAGCAGTTAGGAGCCCAGGGGATTAATCCTGGCGGGTTAATTGGGGGTCATGCATGCTTCAAAGGACCATGCTGCACACACCTTCCCGCTGGCCACAGCCAGTCAGAGTGTGTGAGGAGTGCGTGGGACGGCTGACTGGCTTGTTGGGTGTAAAACACTTTGGAACATGCCACAGGTTATTAACACACTTTAATTGAGAGCGCCAGGAAACACTGAATGCTCCATTGGGGTCTTAAATAAGCAGTTTAGTACCATACGCTAATTAGCATGACCTCGCCTCAGGCTCTAACTTCAGTAAGATAACTTCAAACTACAATGATGCAGCAATAAGGCAATGTACTAATATACACTAATGATGCTAAACATTTTTTTAGTTCATCATGACATTGGACTTTATGAATCAAGTCAAACTGACAGTAAAATACAATTTCACTGTGAAAAAACAAATTGTAAATAACTGAAAGGGAATTTTTTTTTAAATAGAGCTTGATCAATATGGGATTTTTGAGATTGATACCAATACCGATTTTTTTAGGGGATTTATTTTATTTATTTACTTACTTTTTTTACATATTACAATCTGGCAGTCTGGAATTAAAATAGAGTCTTTCTATGTGGATTGTAATCCAATTTTGCACTGATATGACTATGAAGTCTGCCCAGAAGTCTGTGTTCTAAGTATTTTATTTAAGAATATTCAACATTATTCTAAAATATTGTGCATTATACATATAATTTATAACACTGAAAACCAAGTCTAGAAATGACCACTGAAAAGAAAAGTAACAAAATAAACATCAGTACTATATGTTCAGTATCAGTCACCTGCTAACCTTTTAAATAAAGAACAAATAAAAATAATATTATTAGCTATATCACACCAATTTTAAATCACGTCAAGCATCATTTTCTGCATTTTTGTTCTGTATAAAACATTTTCATATTGGCCCATATCGAAAACATAGATACTGATATGTAGATACCATATCAGGTTATCAACCAGCTGATTTTCAGAAGAGGAACTAGTGCTGCAGAATATATTGTTTTGGAACTAACACTGCAATGTGCGCATTTGCAATAGTGACATCATAGAATGTGGCATGTCAAGTAAGGCAAATTCACATTGACACAACTTTTTTCTCTGCTTGATACAAAAGGAAAACCTGTACGGTTCTCATCTTCCATGACTAATTCAGTGTTTCCCTTCCCACACTATTAGGAACATATACATTCTGACACATTTGTAAAGTTAAGGTCTATTACATCCCAAAAAAAGAGAGAGCTCTACAAAAAATCTAGCCCCATGTTTTTAGAGGTTGAATAAAGGTTCAAAGGGGAATATAGAAAGATTCAATTTGTACAAAATATACTCTCAACAATAATTTCAAACAGTATGTTTTGGCCTCTGACTAATTATATATTGGTACAAGGCATTTGCAGCCACAACCCAAACATTCTCTTTTAGAATGATGTGGTCCACTGAAAACGCTATGCAAACTATTTTTCTGATATCTGATTCTTATGACAACAAAACTACTGTAACTGTTACTGTAACTTGAGTCGAATGTCAAGCCCATGTGGTAAAGGTGCTGTGACAGGAATTGCACTCAGTTTAAAGAGAGCGCTGTATCTGTGAGAAGCGCAATACCACGTGGAAGAGACAGATGTGCGCCTATCTGACTCGTGGTGAACCATAGAGGGTGTAGAGGAAGTGAGGCATACAGTACTAGGTGCATCGCTCTGCAGTGCAAGCAGCCTGCACAGGACAAAAGGGGCTTTCACTGCTCTGCAGCTGCGGGAGCTGGGAAGTCATTTTGGAAGATCATGACAAATATTACACTTTCAGCTAGTCAAGGAGAGCCAGTGCCCTCTGTTTGATTTATGCCTCTCCTTGACCTTCATCTCCTCACTGACTAAACGAAGGTAAACTGTGTTGCAATACCTTCTGTGAGGCAAAAACCAAATCAAAGGAGAGCGGCTTGGAGAGTGAAAGAGAGCAGTATCTCACTCTGTTAGTCAAGGCTGTGTTTGAAGATTAAAAAATGTGAAAAGTGTTTAAACTTTAAAGTTAAATTCAGTGCAACAGAGCTTAGCTTTTTCTAACTTGTTTTGGGTTGAGTGTACGGGTTTTACTCCATGCCACGGTGCTGGATTTGTTGCAGCAACAACTTAAATCACCTCATGTGACTTCTGTTCAACCCTGACCGTCTAAGCCGAGGAACTATTTCACCCAAAGAAGATCTGGAAAGTACATCACAACACGCAGACCCCAGACTGAACGCACCGCACGTTACTGAAACCAAGCTACATACTTGTGGTCGTTTCAATGCTAAAGGGCTGGCTTATATCGGTGTCATCACGTATGCATACACCCCAGTAAAGTGTTGTTCAGGTCCAGAGGGCAGAAACTATGTTCCCGTAATCACAAAGCCCTTAGTGAAGAGAGCAGGCTCCAACACAATAGGCTGAGGTGCTATATGTGTTATTGCATCTGGTGTTACAGGAGTAGCATGTTAACACTTACTCATCTGACACCAGCTTGCATGGTAAGTCATCTAGACATTAGTGTGGTCATATGACCTGATGAATGTGTCTTAAAAGAGCCGTTCTCTCAGCCTCCCACTCATTCCATCACAAATGTGCCCACACACCACAGCCCTTATTCTAAAGACAGAGCTTGACACCGAGACCTAACACACTTCTGTGTATAGAAACACCAAGCGGTGTGTGACATCCTGGTCTGAGTTTAGACCGGGACCACTGCGCATGATGTGCACCATGGAAACCGATTCTTGACCAAAATATCTATGATCTGCTATAAAATAAGTACCAAGTCTGGTTTGCAGTACTCATAAAACTTCATGAATGTGACTTTTAGACATTAGTAATGATATACAATTACTTAAATTAGAGCTAAATTGATTAGTCAACTGACAGAAAAAGATTATGCAACTTTTTTTTTTTTTCGCAGAAATGCTGCTTGTTCTGGCTTCTCCACTGTGAGGATTTTCTGTTTTTGCATCATTACAAATTGAATGCATCTGTATAATGGTAGGGCTTATCTTTAACGTATCGACAGTATATGTATTTAACGGTGCTGGCAGTTCAGCTTGTAATGTGTTCATGTAAAAAATATTTGGAAGAGAGGAGAGGTAGTGGTATATTTACTCAATTGAATGCTTCCATCCACATGAATCAAATTAAGTAGACAAATAAAAGGTATCAAATGAAGTACACGTATAGTATCTTGGCATTAGTATCACTTTAATGGTACTATGAGTTCTTAGACAAAGCCCAGCCCTTACCCCTTGCGGTCTGCTGATGGGGCAAAATAAGCTATTTGAAAGCATCACGTTGGGCTTTATTCGTTGAGTTTTTCAATATTTCAGACAAAACAATCAACCAGTGCATTGAAAATCACCAGATCAATCAATAAATACTTAAAATATTAATTCTTATATATACTGATTACTTGCACTTATATATTAAACACAATTGATAGTGTTTCTACCCAAATATCCCTGAACTGGCTACTGAGATTTTATTTTTTTATCATTAAATATGCATCCTTAGTGCATCACATCACGTTGTTAACAAGTGTTGATTAGTAACATTCATCTACACGCTGCTGTTTCTCCAGGGTCCTAAACACTTAATCAACTTGGCTGAAATGCCATCTTTGTATGTCCGCAGGCAGTCTCATTGGTTAGTTTTTATCTAGCCTATAAATGTATTCTTGGGCTGCTTCCCTGCTTACCTGTGTGCATACATGTGTCAAAAAACTAAACATGGTCCTAGCTCGCAAATCATTGTCCAGATGCTGGTGCCAAGAGTGAGAACTGAGTTAGGTAAGATAGCTCCTTCGCCCTTTATCATGGGACAATCTGCAAAATGAATTGAAATTGTCTGAGTTGATCACAATCGGTGAATTTAAATCGATTCTAAAGGATAAAGAAATAATTTATCTTGGTCAGTGTGACTGCTTAATTTAAGTCTCTACTGAGGCTCCTTCAGTGTTGTTGTGAATGCTGTATTTGTATTTAACTGTTTATGTTAACTGTGTTTAAATGTTGTAACTTGTCACTTTAGTGCTGCTTTCTTGGCCAGGTCTCTCTTGAAAAAGAGATTTTTTTTTTTTATCTTAACGAGACTTTTACCTGGTTGAATAAAGGATAGGGACGTTCTATATAGAACTTGCTCCTCTGTCACTGACATTATAAGCACACAGTCATTCACCTCCACCTCAGCTGCAGTCACTTTTCACTGTCATGTTAATTTGTCCCGCTTCTTTCATGTAAAATATAAATGCACGACACGGTTCCCCTGTCAGTCACGTTTCATCCCAGAGGAGCGAGCGGACTGAGCGCATGCTGTTCTCTATCTGAGGGGGAAACCTCTGTAAGCGCTGGATAAACACTCTGTTTATCTCTGTGTTTTCCGCTTTCTAATAAAACATGATCAAAAAGAGTGGAAAAGTGGATATGAACATGTGAGCTAACAGCTTGTAGCTTCAAGACGGAAAGCAAGACGCTGCATGTCAACGCATTCAACAGACAGATGTTCAGCTGGATTTATGGGCGGTTAAGTAAACACAGATAGCTAGAAAATATATGTTTTTACAGTATTAACGTAGACTGTATACAATGACAGTCCTTTGATAAACCACACTGTTCTAAAAAAACAAGGTAACAATTCAAAGCGTGAGCTCCTCGGGACGTACCATGCAGAGTCTCCAGAAAATGCCCAAGTAAACTTGATAGAAGTTAAAGTCGCTCCGGTGGATGCGGATATTAAAGTCGTTATTTTCTCCGTTGGACAGTCACACCATTCCGTTGTTTTGGGGAGAAACGGCTTCCGACGAAACTGACGTGCTATTATGTGACCAAAGTGTAGCTAAACAGCCCCTCTCGCTCAAAGTTTTAAACACTTTACTACTATCTATCTGCCTTTTACTGAGGGGACTCATCTGGAGGCGGGGCGAAGAGGGAGGAGGCTGAGCTGAGCTGCTGCTGTAGAGCTGCCCAAAGCGGGGCGCACGGTCTGCTCCGGAGCCCCAAACAACACTGTCAGGAGGTCCTTCACTTATTCACTTCTTCTTCTTACTTAACTCTATGGAGTCTGGGGCTATTTTGTCCATTTTTGAATAAATTTCATCCTGCCTGTATACACCACTTAAAACATATTTAAATGCGATGTTGTTTTTTTTCTATATGACCTAATAATAATTTATTTTTTTATTCTGACTTACTGGATCAACATTTTGAACCAAAAAGAAACAAAGAAAAACCAACATAAATGTGATCTTGTGATTGTGTGTGATCCTGTCATCTAACTCTGGTTTTTATTCTAGTGTGACTGTATTTTATTTGTGTCTTGTGTGGTTAGACTAACAATTTTGTTCATTTTGTGTCTTTTTTGTTCATTTTGTGTCTTTTTGTGGGGGGTTCTTTGGTCATTTTGTGCCTTTTTTGATCATTTTGTGTCTTTTTGTGTCATTTTATGTTGGACTAAAGGATTAAAAAAGACACAAAATTACCGAAAAAAGACACAAAATTACGAAAAAAAAAGTCATTTTAAATCTTTTTTTTAAACTTTCAAAACACTATCATGCTCAATGAAGAATTTTAAATGTTGCAAATGTGAACAAAGGTGGCAAATATAACATATAAGATGGTTACATCCAGTTCGATCATTTTATACTAAATATATTTGACCTTGTCTCCAGTTTTACTTGGTATATCATCATCAAACTGAAACTGGCCTCATGGAGTTTACAGCCAGAACTTTAGAGGTAAATTTACAGTAGGGCTCCATGCTGCTTTTCTAGTCTGGATGTGATGAAGAAGTCATGATTTTGAGCTTTTGGTGACTCCAGAGGGTTAATGTTGACATTTTAGTCCAAAATTATGCATGACTGTGTGCTGATATGTATTTGCACCCATTCCCTCATTACAGTGCAACTCAATACAAAATGTTTAAAATATTTTTGTATAGGGTTGCTAGAGGTCACTCTTAACACAGGAAGGACCATGGAGTGATCTGTATCTACATGGGGGTCCTTGATGCCAGATTATATGACGGTCTGGCAGAGCAAGAGTCTAACCCAGAGTCTACTAATCACTGCACACTTTCATGCCTCAGCTGAACACTTCAGCATGTATTACTGCACACAGAGGGCTTAAATATCTCATTGTTGAAAAAAAGATAGAAGGAATAAAGGGTGCAAATCTGCATGGAAAAAATATATTTCATTTTAATTAGCAAATAGCCCTTAGGAACTGCACATACGAGCAAATATATGGCTATATATATATATATATATATATATATATATATATATATATATATATATATATATATATATAATATATATATATTATTTTTTATTTTTATAATTATATGCTATTATTCTGTTTTTACTCTGTACTTGTGCTGCTGCAACACCTGAATTTTACCCATGAGGGATCAATAAAGGAATATCTTATCTTATCTTATCTTATCTTATCTTATCTTATCTTATCTTATCTTATCTTATCTTATCTTATCTTATCTTTTATTTGACTTGAGTATAAATGCTACTTTATAGATCTAGTCCAACTCCACACATTTGAGAGGAAACTATTTAACTATTTACTTTACTACATTAGTACATTCAGGAGAGGTTGATTGCACAGGCCCCGGGATCCAAAGTGTCAAGGCCCCCCTGGCCTTTACCTAAAAATGTCTTTCAAAGAGACAAATATCTACCTCAAAGAAATGCAAAAAAGCCCAACTACAGCCACAAAGATACAAAAAAGACTATGAACAGACACATAACAACTCAAAAAGACAGAAAAATCATGCACTTAATGATCACAAAGACACAAAGAGACACAAAACAATCAAAAAGACAAACATTACCATACATTACCATAAAGAGATGCTAACTATGAAATGTTGCATAATTACTACAAAGAGATGCAAAACAACAAAAGAGCAAAAGCCACCACACAGTCTGTGTCTTGCTCCGATGTGAGAGAGTTAGTGTGGTCATGTCAGGGGCTCATTGTCTCATAATGGGTCCATGACTACATTTACTTGACAGCAAGTTATTGATCACTTTAGAGAATAGAATGCATTGCTGGTTTTCCAAAACAGTTTCATTGCATCATAAAAGGACTTTTCAGAACTACTTTTTATATTACATTTTCAAACACACAGGAAAGGAAAAAACACAATGCAAATATTGTACTTTTTACTCCATTACATTTAGCTGACAGCTTTAGTTACTTACTAGGTCAAGATTTAACATGAAAACATGATCAATTTAAAGTGATTGGACATTTCTATAAACTAAACCCCATAACAGTATATTAAGTGGTTAAAATGAGAACGGGCTTGAGAAAATAAACCGCTGCTTGCATAATTGCATCAATAATGATATTAATATATTTGAAATATATTTGACAAGTACTTTTACTTGTAGTACTTTTATTTCAATTTGATGCTGATACTTTTGTACTTTTACTTCAGTAAGTTTTGAATGCAGGACTTGTAGTGGAGTAATCTCACATTGTAGTATTAGTACTTTTACTTAAGTAAGGGATCTGAATGCAGTGGTCATATTCACTGAGAATACATACTATACTGTATACTGTTAGCCCATTTCTAGTATTAAACAATATAGTCAAATGTAATATACATTTTTATGTATGTATAGAAACAATTCATCAATATTGTTAAGTAATTTTGTGCACTTGTTTTATGTTATAGCATAAATGAAAAAAATGCAAATGACCTTTTTGAGGATTAGACCATGAAAAAAAACACTTGCAGAGAGCAACACTTAGGAAACAGTATCAGCACAGTGTGTGTAGAATTTGACACAAAACAGTCACTGTCACAGCTTACTGGGACACTTGCACACAACAGAGCCACTGTTAATGTTATCAGTAAGGCCTGTGGTTTTTCTAATATGACAAGTAAAAATGACTTTATACACACAGTTACACACTAAGACTGTGTCATACCATTTACCATCACTGTGGGAAGAGTACACACAGTGCCATGTTCAGGATTTGGGTATTTTAGCAACATTTGTACGTGTACCATCAGAGATACTTAGGTTATTGGAAAATGATATTTCTAATAACCCTAATATTGAACATATGTTAATCTAGAAAGTTTAATGACATTACATTTATTGTTCACACACACACACACACACACACACACACACACACACACACACATAAATACAGTGTAGATTCCATCAAAAGCTAATGAAAATATGGAATATTTTCCTTTCACTAAACAATCATCCATCTTATTGACTGTGCATTTGAAAATCAGAAAATCTTTGCTTTATCATTCTCCTACAAAGGTCAAAGGTTGGATGATATTCAAAATCATGCAACAGAAATAACAAGTTTAAAGCTTCTTTTTTGTGATCAAATTTGTATTATTAATTGCACGTAATTTATGTAGACGTACAAGTAACCTTAAAGAAATAAACATTAGTAACAAGGCAAAACAAAAAAGATACAGAGTGGTCAGAAAGGTGAACACTAATATGACAGTCCATAGGGGAGAGAAAAAAACGAAACAAAAACACACACATACAGTATGTATGTTACTGAAATAACATCAGTAAGTCAGTGGAAAAGACTGCAAATGCCGGACCTAAATTGGCCAAACATACATAAATACATACCATGAAACAGAACATAAATACTGAAAATTATAGAATAATAATACAAACATGCAGACAAATCTGCATTAAACATAAGCAATTAAAATAAGTTATATAATGGGTGCTGAGTTTGAAGCTTCTTATGTATGTAATGTCAATGCATTTGGAATGTGAGGGAAAGCTTATGTGCTGCTGATTGTTGTGATCTCTTATTATATAGATCTATACTGTACAATCTATTACTGCCAGGTTCCAAGAAATAAAATGCTCAAATTAAGATAAGATAAGATAAGATAAGATAAGATAAGATAGGACCATTCTGATATTCCTATATGGTATTGTTATAGATCATGTAATTTAGTTATTTAAATGTTTATGACACATACACTCATTTGGCAGATTTTTTTGTTGTTGCTCAAAGCAGCTTAAAATAAATGACTTCACCCCTCTATAGTACGTGCACTCAAGCTCCTATGTGATATACAAACACTTTGCATTTCTTTTTGTACCTTACTGCTTTTTGATTTTGTGCAAAAAGTAATTGAGAGTCACTTGCTTTTTATTGTGATCAGATTAGCACAAGAACAGAAATTATTAATCACAATAAGCATCACTGCATGTTTGGCTTCTCTCATATTTAAATTCCGAGTGCCTTCTAATATCAGGATGTGAAATACTTTTTCTCAGCTCTCACAAGACATTTTTGTCACACACTTTGAATCCACCAACCCAGCGACCTCAATCACAAGCACTAAACTGTATGCAGAATGACTTCTGTGTGAAATCTGTCGTACCCTCCTGAACAAACACTGCGTTGCTTTGCTGTGATATCAGACTTCCAGTGAAGAGAAGATGCTGTGTGACTGGGTACAACATAAATGTCAGCTTAGTGATTTACCACTAATGAGATGGCATCTGTGACAAGAAGGAAGCAAACTTTTGTTGTGGAAAACACACACACACACACACACACACACACACACACACACACTAGGAAAAAACACAGATATCCTGCTTTTGAGAGCTGACAAGGAAACGCTCAAAGGGATCAAATTATTTTACATCTCATACATATGCATGTCTCTGTTAAAGTGTTCCACTTTGTTTATTTACACAGTGTTAGGGTTGTGAATACAGCTGAGAGGAAGGGGGATAGAAAGCGTTACCATGCATCAAAGATACGAACAATCTGAAGCATCTTCACATTCCATTAATGTAACCACACTTCTTGAGTTCGTATTGACCCAGTTGATTGCACTAGCTGTCAAGTCCAACAATTTTCATGCGTGCAGCATGAACATTGCACACCAAAAATAACTGCATAGAATAATGATCTCACTGTTTGGTTAAAGTGTGTTACACGGAAGAAATATTCAGGCCCTTTAGTTTATGTAACGTATACCCAGTAGTGGAAAGTACTGTACTTAAGTATAATGTTGAGATACTTGTACTTTACTTGAGTATTTTCATTTTATGTAACTTTATACTTCTACTCCACTACATTTTGAGGTTAATATTGTACTTCTTACTCCACTACATTTAGCTGCCAGCGTTAGTTACTTTTCAGGTCGTGATAAATTCAAAGTCATGATACATTTTAAACTCAACAGTATATTAAATAGTCAAAATGAACCCTATCTTTACAAAATTAAACCACTGCTTACATAAATGAATTAATACAAATGACCTGATAATATATAAAACAATCTGAGTGGAGCCATTCTGCATAATGAGTGCTTTTACTTTTGATACTTTAAGTACATTTTGATGCTGATACATTTTTAAGTTTTGAATGCAGGACTTTTACTTGTAGTGGAGTAATTTCACAGTGTGGTATCAGTACTTTTACTTTAGTAAAAGATCTGAATACTTTTTCCACCACTGCGTATACCACACTGTGAAATTACTCCACTACAAGTAAAAGTTCTGCATTCCAATTGTTGTTATATATATATTCCAAATATATTACAGGATGATTGTTATTGCACATTTCACTGTTGTCAAGGTAGAGTAAATTTTACCTACTCAATATTCAATTCAATTCAATTTTACTTATATAGCCCGAAATCACAAATCACAGATTGGCCTCAAAGGAGTTTACAGACTGTACAGGGTACGACATGCTCTGACCTTTGACCCTCACAGCGGACAAGGTGAAACTCCAAAAAAAGAGAGAGAAAAGAGAGAAGAACAAGATGAACACTCAATGATGGCACTGACCCTATAATGAAGTCTGTGACTAATAAAGGTAGATGTGGTGCTGGTAGATACAGTCAAATGACACTGGTAGTGATAGTAATAATAGAAGTAATAGGACTAATGGTAATAGTCATAGTTGCAGTAAAAATAGAATGACAGCAGAAGTGTCTGTACCAGGACCGTAGCAACAGTTGCGACCCAATCACAGTCCGTGCTGAGGGTCATAACAGAGAAAGGTTTCAGCAGAACAACCACAGCAATCGTCAATATACTGTTATGTGGTTTGATTTATAAAAATGCATCATTTTAAATTGATCATAAGCTTTTCATGTTAAATCTTCATTCCATCTCAGAGGTAAATATTGTAATTTTTACTCCACTGCCTGTCACTGACAGCTCTACTTACTTATAATATTACAGTCATGAAAATAATGTGTCTCCAGATTGTGTTGATTTGGAATGTTTCTGATTCTTGCTTTTTCTGTTTCTTTCTTCATGTGTTAAGAAAAATCTCCTCCTTCTTTAAGTTAAAAAAACTATTTAAAAACCCTCTTGGCTGTTAAATGCATCATGACAAAGCTGAAAGTAGGGCATTTTTTTCCTGACTTTTTGGAGATATGTGCTTCCCATCACTACAAACATGATTATTTAATGCAATGTGATGCATTGCTGCAGATAAAACTACACAACAGTCAGCACAACCCCAATTATTCATAGCAGTAAAATGCAACATACACATTAATAATATTTATCCAACAGCATCAGATACAGTAGTAAAACACTGATGGGGCACATTTTGCTGCACAATGAGTACATTCTTTGATGATAATACTTACATATTTTTATTTGTAGTGGAGTAATTAGAGAGTGTGACAAAAATGGTATTACTTTTGTACTTTTACTTCAGTAAATTTCGAATGCAGGACTTTTACTTGTAGTGGAGTAATTTCGCAGTGTAGCATTAGTACTTTTACTTAAGTAAAGGATATGAATATTTTTTCCACCACTGACTGAACATAACAGCATGTATTTTCTTGTACAATAATATTCAACATATTAACCATGATGCATTAAAGTATTTGTGGTAAAAATAAATAAATAAATAAATAAATAAAAAAAAAAAAAAAAAAATAATAATAATAATAATAATAATAATAATAATAATGATAATGATAATGATAATAATAATAATAATAATAATAATAATAATAATAATAATAATAATAATAATAATAATAATCAAACTGAATGTGACCAAGAGATGAATAAATTAAAAATAAAATATTTTAATTAATAATAAAGTTTTGAGTCTCACATACAAAAGCCATTCAAAATGAGATCACACAGTGGAAAGAAAATAACATAGATACAGGCAGTGGTGGAAGAAGTATTCAGATCCCTCATTTAAGTAAAAGTACTAATACTACTACTACTAATGTGAAATTACTCCACTACAAGTAAAAGTCCTGCATTCAAGCAGTATTTGAATTTTGTAAAAAAAATAGGACTACTTTTGTCTACTTAATATACTAGTAAGAGGTTTCATTTAAAAAAAAATATATTTAATAATTTTAAACTTTTAATGTTTTATGTTAATGTTGACCTGAAAAGTAACTAAAGCTGTCAGATAAATGCGGTGGAGTACAAAGTACAATATTTGCCTCTAAAGTGGAGTAGAAGTATAAAGTCACATAAATGGAAATACTTAAGTAAAATACACAAACCTCCAAATTGGACTTACTAGTACAGTACTTGATTAAATGTACTTAGTTACATTCCACCACTGGATAAAGGCCCAATAAAGTAACAATAGTTTGATGAATGTAATAAGTCGTCATCACTGTCATAATCCCCTTTTCTCTGTCACTGTTCCAGCTTGGTCTTTTGGACATTGTCAATATTTGATTTGGGCAGGGATTGTTGTTGGACTCCTGCTGACTGGAGCTGCGGGTAGTTATCAGACGGCCAGAGCAGAGAGGGATCTGCTGCCTCATACTTTCTCAATCGCATAATGGCCACAAAAAAGGCCCATCCAGTGTTAAAACTGTACTCCAGCTGGCTCTGTGACTGTGTCTGTGAATGGAGCAGGACAGTTTTCGCATGTTCTCACTTTGATTTAAAATACCTATCAGTAGCAGGAAAGATGAGCTGATCTTTGTTGCATAGCGCTGTTTTTTTGTCCTGTAATACTGGGTTTTATGTCTTAAATCAAAGCAGAACACATCTGAGTTCTATTCAGATGCGGACTCTCCTTTTAATTCATTTAAAAACCAAACCACATGCTACCAGACCACTCCAAACATCTTTAGTTGTTTGAACAGACTCTCCATATTTTACCAACAACATATGGGGCACATTAGGAATAAAGCTTCAACAGAAAGCTAGCGAGCAGATTCCTGTCAAGCATGCTGCTTTTCAATTTAAATAAAAATAAAATGTATTATTTACACTCTCTCTAAGCATATCACCTACCTCTACATGACTTATTTACTTAATAAAGTGGATGGAATGTCCTCATATGTTTAGGCTTTCACATGCATGACATACATACATACATGAACTTAGAATAAACTGAATAATACATTTTTCATCCTGGACAACCAGCACACCATAATCACTCAGTAAACACAAATATGTGGTTTCTGTTGCCCTCTCATGGATGATCTTCAGACAGGGAGACTCACTCTTCAGATTTCTTATCAGGGAAAGTTTACTGAAAGACCCAGATAACTAAAAATGTCCAAATGTATACATTGGTACTAGTAATAGTATTAGTAATAACAACAACAATAAGTGTGGTCCTTTACTTACTAAAAGCAGCATACCATATTACAAAAAAAGGACAGATCAGGAGCTAAATATGTGGTAAAGTAATAAAAGTACTCATTATGCAGGAAATGGCTCCAGTCAGTTTAGATAAGTCGAAACCTCACTTAAGTAAAAAAAAAATAAAAAAAAGCGTATGAAAAGTAAAAGTATTCACTGTGCTGTAAAAATGTTTCCTTTCTTACTGAGTCTTACTGTGATGGTTTTGGAGTATAATTACTGCTATATTAATGTTGTGCTCATTTTATCTACTTTGTATACTGGGTAGTTTAATCTACAGCAATGCATCATATTCTATTAGAGTAGTGTTAATATCTCAAAATTGTACTTAAGTACAATACTGAAGTAAATGTAGTTATTCCACCACTGCCAGTTGGTTAACTGTTTGTCGGTCAAACAGTTACACACACACACACACACACACACATATATATATATATATATATATATGTGTGTGTGTGTGTGTGTGTGTGTGTGTGTGTAAAGTAGAAGATTGAATTAAAGTACAGTATTTTAAAATATACTATTTGACTAAATGTACCTGGTCAGATTCTGATTAGCAGTAATAGAAAACGCCGCTTGTTCCCTCACTTGGTTTGAGAAGTTTATATTTATTCATTGAAAAACAAATAAGTGTTGTTCCTGCTCACATTGGAAACATCAGGGGGCAGAGCCTTTTCCTATATGACCTCCTCCCTTCTGAACAAGCTTCCTGTCATTGTCAGGGGAACAGACACTGTGTCAGTATTTATGGTCACATTCAAAACACATTTAGGAAATCTGATGATCTGATTTACATTCCATTCCTTTCACTTTCTAAATCTACCCGCTCCCTATCGTCTTTTACTTTCTGCGCCTCATGTCATCAGATTTATTTATTTATTGCTCTCCTTCTCCAGTACTGCATAAAAAGATAACCTGCTATGCCACAATACAACGATAAATAAGTTATGTTGGTTAGTTATTGGGACTATCACAGAAAAGTGTTATATACAGTTTGAAAATCAGGCTGTGATATAATGAAGGACATCCTTTCTCTTGAACATGCAAACATGTACGGTTGGTCTTTGGAAATAAGAGAGTAAACCCTTCATAACTGTCTGCACCACTTCCTGTGTTTGTTTTCGGGAGTGAAATAACATCATGTCAAAGAAAAATGGAAATTCTGTTGTCTAAGCAAAACCATAAAATTTCACTTTTGGGAATCATAAACACAAACCACAACAACATTCCACAGGCTTCTGCCATTAAACCTCTTTCACAGGAAAGTTTAAACCCCACGTTTTGCCCATGGCTCCATCTAGTGGACAAAGGGTGTAACCGATCAATGAAAGTCCTTTTATTACTGAATTAAAAGATAAGATAAGATAAGATAAGATAAGATAAGATAAGATAAGATAAGATAAGATATTACGTTATTATTATTATTATTATGTACATACCTTTCTATTTGGCATTTTTTAATAAATATGTTTTTTGTCTGTGTTTGTTATCTTGAAAGTACTTTGCATTTTACAGATACTGCACATTGGAGAAAATATATTTTAGCATGTTAAATAGGTTGTTGCATGTAGAAGAACGAATATCAATTAATAAATATATTTAAATATATAAATAGTATATGACTTGTATAATATAGAAAAAATACAGAAGGCCTAATATAGGCCTAATGTGGTCGGATGTAAACAGAGATTATATTCGGGGTTTCAGAAGTGAAATGTCTTCCAAGGTATTTTTTAAAAAAAATGTGGTTAGAGGAAATTCCATAAAGCAGGCTTATCCTACTACTAGAACTAATGTTCCCAACCTTGATCTTTAGAGTTAAAGCTATTAATTTGCTGCTGAACAATGAAGGAATATTGTCAAACATTTAAAACCACTGATACGACTACATATTTTAGCCTGAATGTGTTTTAGCCTATATTCTCACCTTTAATTCATGGCAAGACTACAAAGTCCAAAGAACAAAAACAAACATAGGGCTTCATAACATTATGATTAAAATTATTCTTATTCACAGTTAGTAAATTCAGTTCACTGCCCACACCATTATAGGTAAACATGTTTTCTTCCAGTTGTAGCCCATACCATCAATAATTGATTAAAAGTGGGCTACTTAATTGGTAAAGACAAAACCTGGCGAGTTCAGCTCACAGGAAGTAAATTCGTGCCTAGTTCAAGTTACCCTGTAAAAGTCAGAGACGGTTCATCTTTGGTAAAGTCCACATACTACCCACTCATTTTAATACTTTGAATACTATACTATAAAAAAACTATATTGCAGACTTATTCATGCTGATCATAGTCATTATATCGTTTACTAGGAGTCCCGGAAAAAATCTACAATGAATCAATGTAATGAAATTTGAAGCCACGGTAGTATTACAAAAGTTGTTATTGCTTATGACGTGTAGTTTTCTATAACCCGCAAAAGGTAAACGCAGTTAGAATACATCACAACATTAGTATAGTAATTTTCCTGGTAGAGAGGGGCTGGTAGCTTTTTTGCGTTCATTGAAGCTAAGTTTTCTGCTTCTGGGTCAGCTCGCGAAAGCACCGCTCCGCCCAGATCCCAGTTTTCCGTTCCTGTCCATGCACAGACACATTAGAGACCAGTCAGGGAAACACTGCCTGCCTGTACGGAGGGACACTTAGAAGAGTGATATTATTTACAGGAGAGTTGGTGATTTTGCACAGATCAGCCAGTGGTCTAATAACCGATCATCAGGATGTTTCCATTACACCGAATTTCCATTTTCTTTGGAACAATTTAAAGTGTTTGCCAAATGCTTTAAAACCCCATGGAGCTACATATTTGCAGGAAACACAATGGGTTGTATTTATGCATGAAGGAAAATGTTCCAGGCGCCTTTTCTCTTAGTAACAAAGTGTAACACTTTGGTCTTTTGACCAATCAGTTTAGAGCCTTGAGCAGACGGTATAAATTAGAGGCGGTTGCCGTGGAGACGCCTGACACTGAAGAGTTGAACGCAAGAACCCGTGATATTTCGTAAGGTAATGCTGGTACGATAATGCTGACTAAAATGTCGTTTTTTCCAAACGTAAACGTGTACAATGGTAGTTGATGTAATTCTTCTCATGAGTAAAACATTTGGAGTAGCTGTCATAAGCTGGCAAGGAGCCCTTAAGGTTAACGGGACCGCATCTTGCCAGCTAACGCTAGCTAGCCGTTAGCTCGTTGGCTATGGTAGATGCTTGTGATTCTTGAGTGAATATGCACATGGGAAGTTTGTTGCGACATTAAACAAATGGTAGAAAGGTGGAAATACCCAGGTACCGCTTCATGTTGCTAACGTTATGTTAACTGTAAGTTGGCTAGCAAGCAGGCACCAGTGGCCTCAAAGTCGCCTGGCAACGTTAGCATTTTTCATTTCTAACGTTAGCCAGCGAAGCTAATCTGACTGCGTAGGTCACCGTTTCGTTGTTTAAACATTCCCTCGGTCGACACTGAAGCTAACGCTACCTAAGCTAAGCGCTGAAATCTAGCATCATTGCCTTCTCATTTTTCATTTCAACGTGCTCGGCAGCTAATGTAAGTTGCTAAACTAAGCGGTGGGCGTGGTGGTGGCTTCACGTGTTGGCCTGAGCACTGTCAACAGCGCAGCGTGCAGCTGAGAGCTACAACAACGCTCAAATATTTTTGTGCATTCAAATTAAAACTATCATATCTTTGGTTTAACATGACCTAGGAATGTCAAACGAAAACTGGAAAAAAGTTTCAAGTCTGTACTTTGGAGTGAAGTTGATAGCAGCACTCCATGTGACCTACTCTTTTTGTTAAACGTCACATGATCTGATCAGGACGACACCATCATAGACCCCAGAGGGTTAAGATACTGGTATCATATCTGAACTTTTTTGATGCAGGTAAACTTATGGTTGACTAGTGATTGGTAACATTACAAGGACACTAATCGATTGACTTAAATTTATTCAGGACAGACCTAAATGACACTAGTCACACAATGTGTTTGCAATAGTGGATGTTATTATGAGGGTTTGATGGAAAGCTGGATACGTTTTTAAAGACAGAATCATGGTACTATAGATGGTTTTCTTCTAACTTTTGTGTTTGTAATGTAAATGTTCTAGATTTTGTTTTGCTCGACACAAGGGGACATGTTTTGTCAGCCTTCATTGTGTTTTAGTATCAGAAAGCAACACTTAATACTTCAGTTATTTCAAATGGCCCAACAATAGATCTAGGGTTTTTGTATGTAAATAATTAAATTATTACTGTGAAATAGTTGACTGTTGGTTGGGGTCAAGACAGAAGCAACAGAAGTTTTCATAATGTTGTCATGGCAGACATGCTGACAATTCCATTTTTCTTGCTTTGTTGTATTAAACAGTAATCCTGTTCTTGCTTTCTACTTTTTTTGTTTGCTAATGGCTATTTAACATTTTACAACTTTGGCTGAAGTTTAACTCTAGATGACAATAGGTATTTTGTGGCAGCTATCATTTTGTGTACCAAAAGAGATTGGCTCTCCCAATTTTTTTTTTTTTTTGGCTGACCGAATTGTGAGAGCATATTTGTGTAATATATATCATTATCTTTGTATTGTTGAAAGGGTTGGGTATGCAGATTCAAACACCATTTCCATTTATAAGTTGCATTATTAAATATTGGACAGTCAGGATAGTGTCACATCTTGAAATTGTTTTTTGTTTTGTTTTTTTATACATTTTAAGCTCAACAACAATGCTTTGCGTTAGCCATTATACATTGTTTTTCATTAACTGATTTATCATATAGTTGGTGTCCTTCACATTTATTGTTGGCACCCCAAATTATGACAAATTGCTTGCCTCAACAATAGTCAGGAAAGTCTGTTTTCTTCACACAGATATGAAATGCATATCAGAACATATTTTCATGTTAGAAGCTTGTCTGCCAAATTACTTATCTGATTAATTAAAGTTCTTGTATGAATACTTTTCTGTCAGTCAAATTAATCATCGAATTGTTTCAGCCTGTAGTGTGTCCAAAACATGACAATGCTTTACTTTCTGTATGAAATAATTGTAACTGTCAAATAGCATTTGACCCCCAATCTTGCATGACAAACTCATCACCAGGACATTGTGACTGCAAGACGTAGGAGACTGTGGAGCTCATCATTTAGTGGCTGAAGTGGGAGTCATGTTACTTGAAATGTATTTAGCACCTCCATACACCCAACAAAAGGACAATAATCTAATGCACTCAACTTTCCTGGATATATTCATGTATGCTATTTTCTTCATTTGTGCTCTTTTAAAGAAATACAATAAAATGGAAATAAGCTTAACAGAACTTGCAATGTAATTTTATTTGGCTTTGGTTTCTGGTGTGTTTGACAAAAATAATCAACGTGCAAACATTCATGCTGCTTTAACCGTATTTCAATAAAATGTAGGTGCTTTTTGAAAGGATTTTCAAGAACAAACTTTTTTTTATCAATTTCCAGAAGGGTGCCTGGAACACATTTTTTTATTAGAAGTTTATTCCAAAATGTTACAAGTTTCCTCTTGCAACAAATTTTACTTCACCCTTCATAAATTTGAGACACCAGCTTACATGAATACACCATACCATAAACCTTTATCTCAGTCTACTTGAACATTTTTTTATGTAATTAAACTGTATATAGTGTCTGCTCCTAGGACCTTGTATATCCTTTGTTACTGTTTCCGTTGTACTGATTTGCTGAGTTAAATTTTTGTGTGGAACAATTTCAAGAGATCCTGTAGATGGCAGTATTTGCCCTGTTTATCTGGAACTTGCTCCTGAGCATCAGCTGTGCTCTACTGTGACTGTTGCTGTGTGTTAGACTGGCATTTTGAATTTGCATGCTGTTAGTGTTCTGTCATTTCTTTAGCTTTTTGTGTGTGTTTGGGACCAAGAAAATATTGTACCGCTTCATCTTGTGATACATTATAAATAAACTGCTGCCATATGTCCATTTTATCCATCATTATTTATTTTAATTAATATTAGAATATATATAACATTCTGAAACCAGAATGCAGTGATTAAATGCCCAATTACTGCTTTCGGCCTAATTTAAGGTAACTTATTTTTCTGTTCCAGATATGATATATTGTAAATCATTGTCTTGCAGTGTATCCTAGAATTGCTATATTGTGATGCCATTGTAAATGTGGGCAACAGTTTGTGAAAATAACATAATCCTGAGTTACTTTTGGATTCCTAAACCTAGTTGCTAGTACAATCTTTGATATTCTCTTTGTACTTGTAATTTTCCACAACATCTCCAGTGTTGTAGTGCCGCTCTGCCTTTATGCTAGAAGATCAAATATTGGCTTGACTGAATAACAGTGACTTTTTAATTTCATAGCTTGTAAGCAATATTGAGCATACTGTAATCAATAAGCTATTTCCCCACCGTGCCATGTCGGAGAGGCAGAGATGAGTGCTGATGCTTTTGTACTTCTTGGTCTTCTTTTTTTCCACTTGATTTGTTCCAAGTCGACATAAAACATACCAGTAGGCGTTTTGGATACAAAAAGAGGTAATCAAATACAATTTCCTGGCTCAATGATTCTAATCTTGTTTCATGTTTGACTGGATTATGATCAGACTATGTTTTAGGAGAGATGGCTCTTAAAGCTGTACCAAAATGAGCTGCTAAATAATACAGTAAGCACTGTTCTACATGAAGTTATTTTAGCAGAGTAGCTTGACTTTTTTTATTTCAAATTTGAAAACAACATTGAAGCAGTGGCTATGTCTCACAAAATAACAACTTTTGAGCCCTTTGGATAACTGTGTTAAAGCATGCACTATTCTATAGTTTTCTTCTTGTCCTCAAACTCTATGAAAGGACTAAAACCAACAGCTTTCTGACTTCCCTACTCTGTCTGTGCAAAAGAAATGTGTTACAAGTGAACATTTGTTTTCAAATTTTTTTGTCATTTCCTTAAACATCTGGGCAAAGATGTTTACATCTGAGTAAAGTTTGCTTAAAAAACACAAGCAGCCGTAAAGAATGTTTGGGGACTATTTTTCTGCTGTGGATTGATACACATTTGATGCCACACACCATAATTATTAATGTCAAATAATTATTTATGTTGGGCTCTTCAAGGAATTAATTGGCGATAAAAAAAATATTCAGAAACAAGCTGCTACTTGTGTTACTGTCAGCAGTCATGTTGCATTGTGGGCATTTAGGAAATGGGTTGAAGGTTGTCGATGTAAGGCAGAATGGGATTCAACTCTGTTTTGAATTACTTTTTCCTGTTTGTTTAGAAATGTTACATTTTTGACTGACGTGTGAGAAACAACTCTTCACTCTTTTTTTTTTTTCTTTTTAGGAAAAACGTGTGATGAAAACTACATTGAAGCAAAGCATACCACAAACTCTCTCCCCCTCCATGGCCTTTGGACAGCGCGATGTCTGATGTGAAAGTCTGTCCCACTGTGAGCGGAAATCCCCCTCCGCCAGAGGTCATAAATCCCAAGAGCCCTGGACGTGTAACCAATCAGCTACAGTACCTGGAGAAGGTGGTGATCAAAGCTTTATGGAGGCATAACTTTTCATGGCCCTTTCACCAGCCAGTTGATGCAGTGGCACTGTGTCTCCCAGTAAGCAATAACATTGTATTTGTAGCACCACAACCCATCTCTAAAATGTGTTTTTATTATCACTCCCAAAATAAGGTGCATGCAATCTGAAACCGAAAGCTTTTGGTGTATTAATGCCAGTGTATTTGTCTTCCAGGATTATTATACAATTATTACAAAGCCTATGGATCTGAGTACTATTAAGAAGCGTCTTCAGAACAACTACTACTGGCAAGCGCTTGATTGTATACAAGACTTCAACACCATGTTCACCAACTGCTATGTGTACAATCGGGTAAGAGAATACTATCCATGGTGCTGTAATAGACTTTACATGTATGTACAACTGCAAAGGCCATTTCAAACTGCCCACACAAAATAATAGACAGAGAAAATAAGCTGCAAGAAAGTTAATGCAAACGTGGGTGTATGAACTAATGTAACTTTCATTATTCCCCATTGCTGTTCTATGCTAATGAGAAAGTTTACACTCACTGACCCAGAATTACTTTTTTTTCAGGCTATTACAGTGCTAAAGATTATTTCTACAGTTCAAACAGGATTAGCATAAGATGTTAAATGCTACAAAGAGAGCTTTTTTTATTATAATATGTACATTTTCTTTCCACAGCCTTCAGATGACATTGTTTTTATGGCACAGACCCTGGAGAAGCTTTTTTTGCAGAAATTATCACAAATGCCTAAGGAAGAGTATGAAGTTACAGCAATCGCAACAAAAGAACCAGTGAAAGGGAGAAACACCAATACAGGTATCTTACACCACAACAGTCCCATATATGGTCCTATATGACCTTTGTATTTTTTGGGATAAGCATGTCAAACTGTTGGTTTAAACCAGGCATGTCCAAACTATTCCAGAAAGGGCCATGTGGCTGCAAGTTTTCCTTCCAACCAAGCAGAAGCATAACAGACATGAGTCATTTAATCAACTGATCTCAGTGTTCAACAGCTGATCAGTCGAATCAGGTGTGTTCTTAATTGGTTGGAACGAAAATCTGCAGCAGCACGGCCCTTTATGGAATAGTTTGGATATGCCTGGTTGTAGATGGATTTTAACATTGATTTTCATACTTGTTGCAGATGTATTTGACAATTAAATACTGCAAACACCAGCGAATACTGCCATGTTAGGATTTTGTGTCCTCAGGACAGTTATTGTCCAAAGGAAGTGTGCTGCCTAATTTGTACTCTCTTTGTATTCTCTTTACCTCTGGCCCTGCAGGTGCAATAAAGCAGAGATCCCTTGTGTCAGAAGTTGTTCTCCAGCAAACTGTGACGGTCATTCCACCTGATGTGCCTCAATTCATGCCACCCATTGTGCTCTCTGCACAAATTGATGAAACAGTAAGTATTTTATTCCTTTGCAAGCGACTTGTGCAACATACATACCAACTTTAAAGTACTAGTGTGTATGTTTGAGAGGGATTCATTAGCAGCTATGGAATATAGTATTCATAACTATGTTTTTAATTGGAGTCGAATTACCTGAAACTAGCAGCTGTCTGCGGACGCATTGCGCTATATCCAAGCCTTTACTTGTATATCACATCTATATCTGTAAAAGCAAGAAGCGCGTGCGTGCGTGCATGCATGCGTGTGTGTGTGTCTAGGGCATATCTCGCTGACCGGTTAGTCAGACTGACCTCAGATTTCGTATGTGGCTTGCGCATGGCACGAAGGTGTGCATCCTCGATTTTGAAGATTTTTGAATTCATTTTTAAAAATATCATTATTTACTATTAGGATGTGTTTCAGCATTGCACTGTTTCCGATCGGACACCTTTTAGGGGAGCTACGCCCCATTGTGTGATAGGCTTACACCTGGTCAGTAACCCAATTCGCTCTGGATTTCTCTAGTTATTCGTGATTCAACTTAATCTCCCACTATACAATACATACTTCCTACGGGCACTGCACTAGTTTTAAGTCAAGTCAAGTCAAGTCAAAGTTTATTTATAGAGCACATTTAAAAACAACCTCAGTTGACCAAAGTGCTGTACAGTTATTAAAATATAATAAATCATACACAACTGGGTATAAATAAAAACAATAAAAAGAATAAAATACTAAAAACAGTAAAACAATAAAATAAAATAGAATAAAATTAATTAAAAACTTAAAATAATTCCCAGATGCTTTGGCCTGGCAGGGAGTCAACTTAGATCCAGTGGGCTACTGGGCTGGCAGTGCACTTGCTGAAACCCTGAGAGGCTTGAGAGAAGGTCCTTATGTTTCCTGAAGGCCACCATAGGTTCTGCTACATGTTTAAGAGATATTCAGTTGCAGTCTGCAACCTCACCACGAGATGCCACTAAATCCTACACACTGGATCTTTTAAATCAGGAAATTGACTACAAGAGTGTAAAAGAGGTTGTTGTCTTTTTTATAGCTAAATTATTACTATGACTAAGCCTCCTGGAGTTTACAACTCTTTTCTGATGCTTGGCTTGTTATTCAGTAAGAAAAGAAACCAAATTTCATTTATTTTTTTGATTAACGGTTAAATAAATGTTTTGCATTGTAATCAGATGCACCAGTAGTAGCTTGACATGAGGAAATGAGAGATTGCATTCAAACCGCACTACAATAAAAATTTTTTTGTGTTTGTGTCTTTCTCCATTGCATGAAATTAATGAAAGTGGCCAAGTTTCACAAACTTGAATTATTCATATGACTAAATACTAATGTTGAATCACATTTATGATTCCATAGCCTGTATTTGTGCCTTTAAACTAAACTTTTAAATGTCAGAATGCAAAACAAATGGTAAAATAGACTTTTTATTTGCAACCCTTATTTTTGTATATTCAGCTTAAAAAAGGTTTCAAGAGGAAAGCAGAGCCCACAACATCCACCATCTCCATCAGCAGCAGTGAGGTGTCACATGCTGAGGATCGCTCAGCACCCTGCACCTTATTCTCCAGGAAAAGGCCCATCAAACCTCCAAAGAAAGACCTGCCTGCCTTTGAGTGCAAGAAGGTCAGACTGTCTGAGCAGCTCCGGTGCTGTAATGACATCCTAAAGGAGATGCTGTCGAGGAGACACTACGCATACGCATGGCCCTTTCATACCCCCGTTGACTCGGTTGCTTTGTGCCTGCACGACTACCATGACATCATCAAGCAGCCTATGGACCTGGGCACCATCAAGGTAAGAACATTACGATGATGAGGAATATATGACATTACTTTACTTTCAATATAAGTCAGATCAAACTTCCCTAAACTGCTATTTCCTCAGAACAAAATGGATCATCGAGAGTATGCAAACGCAAAGGATTTTGCCGCTGATGTCCGACTGATGTTCTCCAACTGTTACAAATATAATCCGCCTTCGCATGAGGTCGTCTACATGGCAAGAAAACTGCAGGTACAGATTTACATTTTTTCTTCTGTGTACCTTGTGAATTTTTTCTGTTAAAAAGTTCTGTTTATATTTCCTTTTTCCTCAGAAGAAAATGCATTCTGCGTATCTTTCGGGCCTAATAAATGTGTAGAATGTATTTTCCTCTTCTACATTAAAGGCCTACATTCAATCTAATTTGGATATATTTCATCTCCAGATCTTGGAAAATGTACACTAAAGCTTTTGTCTTTTTATATATAATGCTTTTAATTGTGTTATGTGTTCAGCATAATAATTATTGAAATGGTAATATCTATGTCTCAACGGTTTTGGCAAGAATGTTCTCTCCAGTATGAGGCGAATGCAACTAATAATAATGGTAAACACAAAGATGCTTGAAAAAAGACGTGTTGCGGCATTACAATGTTTCCGGACGCCTTTTAGGGGAGCTCCGCCCCCTTTTAGGGGAGCTCCGCCCCATTGTGTGATAGGCCTACACCTGGTCAGTAACCCAATTCGCTCTGGATTTCCATGCCTGACTCATCTCATCTGTAAGTCTATTGAGCCTACCTATCTTTCGGAGTTTTAAAGTGCGCTACAAGGTTCGATTTTCCAATAATATTCAAGTAGTTTCCAGCGAATATCAATGTTCAGTGTATGTGCTGGATGGTGTGCGTACATTATGAAAAGTAACTGTTTTATGGAGTTGCAGACGTTGTAGTGGTCTGCATGTAATGTGCAAATTCTGTTATTCGCGATTAGCATGCTAAGTGGAGATTTAGCTTTATTCACTTCTTGTGTTGCATCTCCCACTATATGAATACATACTTCCTACTGGCACTGCACTAGTAAGAGTTTAATTTAAGAGCTGATATCTAGCCATTTTCCATGGTTTTCTTGATAATGATTTTGGTTATTATCAAGAAAACCATGGAAAATACCTTTGTACCAGGCATTAAAAATGAACAAGAATTGAAGAAAACAATGGTCTAATATTTTTTTCCATGCCTGTAGGTGTGGTGCAGCTGTGAAATGTTGCAAAATCGTCACATATTTTAGAAGGAAAATGTCTCTGTTTATTGTGCTTTTTGTCAAACAAGTAAACAGTGACAAATGGTCAGAAATGGAGTGGGCTTTATATAATTAATACTGGTAAATGTACTATACCAACTGTGTAAATTGATTGATTGAGGTAATTTCTAAGTTGAAGCATTAGTATCAGTGTTAATTATATTCCAATTATTAAAAAACATTAGTGTTTGTATCCGCAGGAGATTTTTGAGGCCCGATATTTGAAGGTTCCTCAAGATGCAGAGAGCTGTTCCATACCTCATCAGCGAACTGAAAAGGGACAGGGAGACGGAGTCACAAGTGCGTCAACATCACCAAGTTCTGAAAGCGAAAGCTCCTCAGAGACAGCGAGTCCATCAGAAGAGGTGGCCACGCAGCTGGCCAATCTACAGGAGCGGGTTGGTATATACATGCCAGTAGGCGTGCAAATAGCTCTTTCACTTCAGTGCATTTGACCTAATTGGCTCATTAATGGCTGGCTTTTCAGTTGAAAGCTGTCAGTGATCAGCTGAAGAGACTTACCCAAGAGCCCCTGATGAAACCGAAGAAGAAAGCCAAATTGAAAAAGGAAAAAAGAGCCAAAGAAAAGGACATTGCCAGACTAAAGCACAAATCCTCCAAATACAAATCTATTGTAGAAAAAATGACCAACCGCAAGAGCTCTACTGTGTAAGTGACCTTTCAGTGTGGTTTATATTTAGGGCAAGTAATGTTGAACTGGATATTGCACATGTGCTAAGACTAACATTAGATGTTTTGTATGCATGTCTAGGCATGGCAGCAGACACAATATTCATGGAGTACCTTTAAAATGTGAGGATGAGGTCCCATCAAAACCAGTGACTTACCAGGAGAAGAAGCAGTTGAAATCTGACATCGACAAGCTTCCCGGCGACAAACTGGGCAAGCTGGTGAACATCATTCATGCCAGGGAGTCCTGTCTGCGGGATTCTACTCTAGAGGAGATTGAGGTGGACTTTGATTTGCTCAAGCCTTCCACACTCCGAGCTCTGCAGAGGTTCGTTGCTGTATGCCTGAGGAAATGCAACAAGAATATTAACAGTGAGTAGAGCTCAACGCTGCTTTCCCGAAGCATTACTCTGTCAGCAAATATAGCTTTTTCATTAGATTCAATGAATATAAATTGCATTTAGAATAGAGGGTTATTATCTCTTCCATCCTGCAGAAAAAAAGCTGCTGAAGCCCACAGGAGGAGTACAGACTGGGAAAGTAAAGAATGCTGGGATAGCTCAAGTTGCCAGTAAAGAGCAGCACTTGATAAAGAAAAAAAAGCCACCAGGTAGGATCTGAATTTGATTTGCCATGTTGTCATCACAGGTGTACTTCCACATATGAGGCATTGAGTGTAAAAAAAAATACACTTTACCTTTTGTCTGTTTACAGCTAAAGTCATGGCAGCTCCTGACCTCAACTTCCTTCCACGGCTTAGTGCAAGCAGCAGCAGCTCGTCCAGCTCTGACAGCAGCAGCAGTACTACTCATTCTAGCTCTTCTGATAGCAGTGACTCTGAATCAGGTTAGCAGCACTCTGCCCTCACCCACATTTGGTTTACCTTTTCCCTTTCTCCTTTATAAAAATAAAAGATAAGCCAAGGGCATAATTCACCTGGGTGCCTTCCTACTGCATTTCCAAGCCTACTCTTGGTTGCTCACCACCCACATATTAAATCGTTTTATGTTTTTGCACATTCATAAGGTGTTTGCTCTTTGTTTTTTTCCCACACACTTTTAATAATCTGTCTACATGGAAGAGGTTCGTATGTCTGTTACATCTGTGACTATTGTGGTAAAATATTTGATAGTTATTTTATTAATTTGTCTGATACGCTGAATCAGTGGCAAATTTCAAGCCTGGAAACCATGAATCTGCTGAGCTCATTTTTATTTTGCTCTGGCAGATGAGTCTGATCACTCATTAGACGTTTGACCATTCAGACTGATTTCCAGCTGCTGTGGCCCCTGTTGGGCCAATCAGCATGTTTGATAGGACGACTGACATCCAGCTCAACTCACTCAACTCAATGATCAAACTAGGCAACACTTATCAAATGTGAATTATTAACTATTTCTCGTCTCAAATGCTTTTAAAACAAATTTTTTTGTGTTCTGTTTAACTGCAATTTAAGCAGGTTTGTGATCCGACCGCCATGTTTGTCCTGCTTGAAAACACCCAGCACCACTTCAACTTGTATGTGTCACTCAGCGCTACGTCATGCGCTTCACCAGTTAGATCAGGGGTCATGTTGCATTGGTCTGATTGGTTTATTCAGAGGCTTTTTTGTCTCCACCAGTTGATAACACCCCTTGGAAATCAAAAATGTGCAGAGAGGTTCCACACATTTGGGAATTAGTCTGGCATGCCAGGATACTAGATATCTGCTGGCTACACAAGGAATCCAGAAATAATGGCCCTTGCCCCAGAGATGGATCCCTGGAGAAAAAAAGTCTTGTTCTCTAAAAGAAATGCAGCACATTCCAAATTTTAGCTGAAGTATATATGAGGTATCAGCAGTCTGAGTTAGTCACATCAAGGTGGTATGTTTTCAAGGTTACAGGCTTTTTAGTATGAAATTCCTTTGTAGCTTATCAAGGAAACTGTAAACACAAATCTAGGCTCTCTTCAGGGCCAATATGAATGAAAGGGATGATTGCAGTAATCAAGAACTGTTTCATGTACTCAAAGGCATATGAGGACCATGACCGGTCACTTGCTTTTCAGTATTTGCAATAGATTAGCATTCTGTCATTTGAATAAACAACACCATATCTCTTAGTGCCATTTCCTGCAGTTTACAAAAGCCAATCTTATGCAACCATGAATATTGTTCTGCTCTGACGTCAATAGAGGCCTTCTGTGTATATATAATATGTCATCCTTTCTCCAAACACCTTGTAAGTTAGTCCCTACTTTCTGTGCAGCAGGCATAAAGTGAAAAAGCATTTTACTATGGTGCTGTGACTCATCAACAAAATCCAATATCTGACTCCCTAACCACTTTATTACTTTTTTATTGTATATTTTTTCATATTCAAACACATCTCTGTGGCCCAACAGGAAACACTTTTTAATCACAGAGCAGAGGTAAAATGCATTTTAACCATTTTGTGTAATGCCTTTTATTATATGACATACAAACAGGACCATCAGATTTTTATTGTGGTAGGGATATGGGCGTTATGGGCGGTGATACATTATCATGATGGATTGAAAGGTTCACATAAAAAAAAGTCTTAAATATAGAGAATTTAGGGAATTTGTATAAAAAAATATATATATATATAATGTAATTATATATTAAGCAGCACTCTGTTTACCCATTTATGTTCTTTAGTGTTTAACAAAGCTAATGATTACAAATTATTTGGAGTTAATTTTGCCAATGGATGCTGCATTATACAATATTTAATTGCCCTGTTATATTTATGTATCTGTCTACATTACTAAAAAAAACATTGCATTTTTTAAAATAAATGTATGTTTTACATTAACAGCTGTGGGAGGAACTGATGCCTGACTCTGTCAACAGTAATTAATAATTAATGTGCATGTCTTTCAGTGCCAAAAGCAAAGAAGCCAAAAAATAAAGACTCTTGCCAAAAGGTTAAGACGAAGGTAAATACTTTCAGTATTTTCTTACTGTAATCAAGTGATTTGTGGTAAGATGGCCTTGTTGGTTACAAGAATGTGATTTCTTTAAGTCTAAGGTGAACCGTGCTGCCTGTGCCAAGCGGATATCGGAGACAAAGGATTTGACAAAAGCCTCAGTTAAGACCTGTCAGCCTCCTCCTGCTGTGCAGTCCGCTGTAGCAGAAACCAAAGGCCAGCCAGCACCCTGTAACACAGACCAGACCTGTGATGAGCTGACTCTATCACCTCCAGGTACTGCTCACATTTGTCCTTTATGACCCTTAACTATGAACTATATGACCCTATGAACTATGAGGGGATTAAGATTTGTCCAAAATTGGACAATAGTTTTACCTTTACTTAACACTCCTGTTATGTTTGGGTTTTTTTCATGATCAGCAATATAGGAACAAGTTTTATTATCCAAAAGTGTCAAACAAAAAAAATCTCAATACAAATTGTTTATATTTAATTAATAACTCTATTACTAACCATTTCAATCAATATTTAGTGCAATGCAGTGTTCTTTACCTCTCACAGATCATGGTTCAATGAGGATAATTCACTTGTTTTTCATCAAAAATGCATGTTAAACCTTTTTTTAAATACATGGGAGAGACCTACATATAAAATACAATGGTTTTACATGACACTGATTTTTATTTTTTTATTTTACATTTTTATTTTTTTTTACTTTGATGGGAAAATACTTTTAACTATTTTTCTTTAATTTTTTAGGTTTTTAAACTTTGAAATGGGTCAATTTGAACAGCAACTTAAGAGGAGGGTTAAAACCGTAATTTTCCTTGACAAAATGGAAGCCATTTAGCCCTGGGCATTGACAAACTGGGTCAACTTGCACATTATAATATCCATTCAAATAAATATACATGTTTCTATTTATGTTTGTGAAGTGAAAACATTTGAGACTGTTTAAATTGGCGTTATTTTACCATTTATTTATTTACTTTTTACATTTAACCTCATCTGTTTTTTTGCTTTTTTAGTTCTGCACTATCCCTGTTTCCCCAGCCTTTAGAAGCCGTCCCTTTCAGTGACCTATGAGACCTAGTGCCAGAACAGCATCAATACCTCCCAAAAACCCTGTACTCACAGATTAGCTTTGTCAGCTCTTGCTTTTCTTTTTTTTTTCTTTAAAAGGATAGTTTGGATTTTTTTGAGTGCTGTTGTATGAAAAAAAAAATCAACTCTATATTTACTATAGTTTTACCACTTTGCCTTGCTGTTAGACAGCCCATTTTAAACAACCAAAGCTGTTCTATGCGTCTTTCAAAGCCACCAGACTTCTTTGACAGAAACTGTAATTTTATCTCACAGAACACTTGAGTTGCTAGTTGTTTGTGTTGTTGTGTGACTTTAATGATTTAAAGGATTAGTTCAGATTAAAAAAAAAGGTTGCACAATAACACAAACAAACTGCAAAACAGCAGTAGACCAGCAACTAAAATAACTGTTTTGTCAAAGGAGTCTGGTGGCTTTGAAGAGAGCATAGATGGATATAATGGCGGGGGCGTCCTGAGTGGTGAAAAATATTCTAAATATAGTGTGCACTTAAACTGATATTGATTCTTTTAGGTGGGCCTTTTTCTAGTGTTCAGAGTAAAATATATTTAGCTGCTGCCCCCATCCACAGCAGTACATTTCTTAGCTTCCATGACTGTACTCCTGCCTGCTTCTCTAAACTGGGGACGTGCAGACCACCACATACTGTCGATATTACACCATGGAGAAATACCTCATATAACCCAACCCACCCCCCCAAAAAAATCCAAACTATTTCTCCCTCACTGATGTGGCTCTGTATCTAATGAACCTTCTCTTCCAATGTTCCCCTTTAATTGTCCCATATGCTCAGTGTCCTTCAGAAACAGAACTTTGGGGCGTTCCACTCGGCTCACTGACACTCACTTCTAATTGGACTGAACAGAAGAAGGAAAGAAATGTACCAGTCAATTACCACCCCTATTGCATTTCAATGCTGCTTATTCCTGCCTCCAGTTGACTTTACTGTGCACCAACTTCATGCTATAAGTTTGTGTTAATGCACTGTAGCCTCTGACATGGTTGTACTGATATCTGTCCTTTGCTGTTTGACAGATTTGTCTGCCCTTTTATCCCCCATGGCATCTCCAGGAGAGCTAATGGACTGGGCTGCCCCCAGATTCGAGGTAATTCTGATGAAACTTCACAAACACTGTTGGCTTTAAATTTTAAAAAGACAACTTTTTTTAATCTTCTTATGGACTCACTCAGGTCTGGACGTTACATTTTGTATTATCTCCATATCAATGAGATCACACCGGTCAGTAGAGGTGTGTGTGTGTGTGTGTGTGTGTGTGTGTGTGTGTGTGTGTGTGTGTGTGTGTGTGTGTGTGTGTGTGTGTGTGTGTGTGTGTGGGTGTGGGTGTGGGGGGGGGGTAGTTACGATAGCGATCGAAAACATTTATTTGCGTGGCAATATTGGATTGATTCATGGCCATAAAGTATCGATATTTATCGTTTTTACGACGTTTTTGGAGAACATAGCAGGTTCACTTTTAGGAATATACTAGAGATACTGGTATCATATGAAACTATAAGATCACCATGTGCCTCACCATATAGTGCTGGGAAGCTGGGAAGAACGCTGCAAAGTAAGGGTTTCTTATGTTTCATTAAAAAAAAAAAAAACCTGAGCAGTGGAGCTTAAAGTTGAGGAAACTTTGATGAAATGCTGCAGTTGTTGTCGTCCATACACGTTTGATATCTGTTCGGTTCAGTTTGACTGAATACTTTGTTGGTCAGTTTGTGGGTTTGACTCTCATTGTGGATACACTGAGAATTTTCTCTTATATGACAAAACAATTCTTGATTGAATTACATTTTTTGGACAGAAAATTCTCCTAAAAAGTTAAATCGCAATATATAGTATCGCAATACTCACCATATTGGCTTAAAATCGCAATAATATTGTATTGTGACTCAAGTATCGGGATAAACTGATTCACACCTCTACAGTTCAGTTTGTTTAGCTGTAAACATGTAATATTTCTGCCTTACTGCTCACAAGTTGTGTTGATTTTAGGTAACTATCACCACATGGTAGTTGTGAAATGTATGTTCATCATGCAAGGGGCCAAGTTGCAGTTACAGAGGACACTGATTACATTTTCAGTGCTCCCTTGATGTTCTTTTTTTCTCTTTTTTTCCAGACCATTTATTTTAAGAAAAGTATACAAGGTCTGTCATAACTGCAAAGCAATATGGTATATAATAATCCTTAATGTTTCTCTGTGTTTGGACTTGAATATTTAGAAATGTTGGCTGTGTTGCTGTTAAGCATTTACAACCTAATGATTTATACAAAAAAAAAAGTAAAACTAAATCTCACCTTTCAGCCAGGTCCAGTGCTGTCCCCTCTGAGAGACAGCCCACTGCCACCCAAAGAAGAGACCAGGTCCAGTAAGTCCACTAGAAGACTCTTACTTAAAAATCATCATTTTTTTTTAAATGACTTCGTTTTAAAGTTATTATGCCAGATTTCAGATACCCTGAGGGTTTTCCTGAAGGTCAAGTGATTAATGTGCCTTACACACTAAACACAGCAAGTAGACCTGCTGAGGAGGACAAAGTCCAAATCCCTAAAAAGGTAAGCTTTGTTTAACTGATTTCACTATAACAAAAAAGTGTTAATATCTTATATCCTGAAATGTTAAAGAATTATTCTGTAGTTCAGAATGCAGAGTGGGTTGCACCAATGAATATTAATTTTGTCTGCACAGTTAAGATATTATATTTATATTTTTCTACCCTTTAGTGGCCAAAAATGAATTATGGTAGACCTGCCAACCCTTAACAAACCTCCTGAGTACCACTTTGTCGACCTCGATGCATCAGATGTGAATCACAGCTGTTTGTGTATTGAATTAACCCTAACCCATAATTTGCATACATATGCATTTCAGTACAAAATTTGCATTCATCCAGCAGTCATACAGACAAAAAAGTGAAGAATGCACTGATTTCCAAAAATATCTGCAGATGTCACTAATGTTAGTTGGTCATTTCTGTCTCTCTGTCCATCCTCATCACTTGCCTTAACACGGCGACCAATGATCACTATTTAATTACTGCTGCTTTTATATTGTTTATATCTCCGAAAAAAGTTTAAATGTTTGAGCAAGTTAGGTTTTTTTAAAATGGGGTTTTCAGCCAATTTGAAAGATGACAGTACAGATATAAATCCCTAACCAACTGTTTTCATCATTGCGTAGGCTATCACTTATAGTCAGGTGGCTTAGCTAAATAAAGGGGACATGCCGGAAAAAAGCACCACATTTTTTTTGCATGCTCTCGATTCAATTTTTGGTGGGAGCCACTTCATCAAAATTCGGATCAGAGATGGCAGCCATATAAAATCTATTAGAACCAATATATCTTCCAAGCCACATAGAAGGTCCATCTTGCTGTCAAAATAAACATTTTCTGGGTCAAGAAATCCATTAAAGCTATTGCTAATATTATTTGATCAAATAGATATGTTTATTTTTGCCAAGTATTTACATAATTTCCAACTCTGTTCCTAAGCGGTCAGACATATATTATTATTATAGGTCATATAGAGTGCATGTATTCAGAAAAAAATGATAACATGCATACATTTAATTAAACTGTATTAGCTTCACTTTTATTATTTATTACATTTACAACTACAAAGACCTGTAATTAATGGTGTAATTACCTACAGCTACACCTACACCTATAGCAGCAGACTTTGACTTCCGAATGCATACAGGTTGGCAGGTCTGTAAAAAGATGGGTCACATTTATTGAAGTGTGGTTGTATCAGGTGCTAATCTATAATCAGTGTATTACCACAACAGAAATACAGGCAGTTGGCCCCACAGACAGGAGTACCAGCACAGGAGCTTAGCAGTGTACTGCTGTGGACAGAGGCAGCTCTCCCATATGGGGACCTGAAGCTGCTATCAGTGCTCTCTTCAAAGATCCCAGACTTCATTAACAAAAACATTATACATCATTATACCTCGCAGAACACAGGAGCTGCCGTGTTGTGTCTTGTTTGTGCTGTTTGAAAGTGTTAGTTTGTATTCCCCAAAGTCACAAAATAAAACAAACTGACTAAATGATTGTGTCAGCTGCAAAGTGATCTGCGAGTTATAATCGCTGTTTTTCTGGTGGCTTTCAAGAGAGTAAGCGCTTCAGCTCCCTCCCTCATAATAAACAGGGCAGTCTGATGGCAAGGTAAAGCTGTGAACATTTTCCAAATGGAGCTAACACACAAGCTGATTTTATTTATTTATTTGTTTGTGTATGTTTGTTTAAATACATTTAGCTGCTTCCCCCATCCACAGCAGTACATTGCCTAGCTTCTATGTTTGTCCTCCTACATGCGGCAGGCTGACTGCCATTTACTGTAGGTAATACACTGGCCATGAATAAGTACCTCCCTCAACCCGACTTAAATAATCAGAGCTATACCTTTTCAATGTCGCTTCAAACCCGATCCTAGCTCGTTCCAACAATGCCTGCCACATTTTAAAGTAGATAAATAAACATGGTGATCTTTCTTTCTTTTTTTTCAGGACATTGTTCTGAAAAATGCTGAGTCCTGGGCAAAACTGGTGAGGCAATCAGTCACTGCAGCTACAATCAAATCCTCAAAGGAGAGTTTCCAGCAGTTCCGTAAGGCTGCCATAGAAAAGGAACGGGAAAAGGCTCAGAAGAAGAAACCGATCGATGAGCCCAAGGAGACGGAGGCCCCTGAAAAGAGCAGGTATGAAGCAAATGCATCACATTTGCTTCTCAATTTACAGGTGCATCTCAATAAATTAGAATATCATAGAAAAGTTTATTTATGTCAGTAATTCAATTCAAAAGGTGGAAATAACACATTATATAGATCCATTACACACAGAATGAAACATTTCATGTCTTTAATTTTTTTTTTTTTTTTTATGGCTTACATTTAATGAACACCCAAAATTCAGTGTCTCGGAAAATTTGAATATTACAAAAGACCAATTTTAAAAAGTATGTTTAATATGGAAATGTTGGCCTCTGAAAAATATGTCCATCTATATACACTCAATACTTGGTTGGGGCTATTTGACTTGAACTACTGGAAATTTACTTTTCCATCATATTCTAATGTATTGAGATGCACCTGTAATTTCCTGTCCTTAGACTAAGTTTAAAAGAAGCCAAAACTATACTTTCAGCATCATTTTAGTGTCCAAATCCCAGTTTTTGAAAGGGTGCTGATAAACCAAAAGGGGTATTTCCTTGTTCAAGCGCCAAGAAAGATTAAAAGTGGGCTTCATCATTCTCTTTCTAGCTTACCAGACTTGTGTAAAGCAGAAACAAACCCACAACCTATCAATGAGGATCCTGAGTCACCAGAGACCATTTGCACAGAAGCAGGCTCTCCTCAAGATATTGAGCCACAACAGCCAAACTCTCCCACAGCAGCACCACCTCTAACCACACAGTCCTCGCTGGATAGGGAAAGAGAGATGGCCCGCAAAAAGGAGCAGGAACGACGCAGGCGAGAGGCTGTGAGTGACCTCATCCACGTTTAGTATCATTTTGTTCCTTTAACGTTGTTAAAATCAAATATTAACAGTTGCTTTGTGCTTTATTGTTCTCTTCATAGATGTCTGGTATTGACATGAGTATGCAGCGGGACATCATGACTACATTTGAGCTGAACCTGGACTAAAAGGAAACTGGGATTAACTTGGAAAAAAAGACACATATTCATTGAATAACTTGAGCTGTTGATTGTTTCCCTGGCACAAAAGACAACTTCACATCAACCATACGTGTTCTTGAGATGAGAAAATAAAAATGTTAAATGTGAAACAAACAGTAAAATATGAATGGGTCTTGCCATTACTTTGTATTTGAAATTGTAAATGTCTGCACTGATGCACTGTTGACTTTGAGATGATTGGGGTGACACTGTCAAATGTCGAACCTGAATCAAATTTTTCTTGTGTGTTTTTTCTGTTCTTTTCACGTTTGGATGAGTCCTCCTTCCAGCAACATTAAGCTCATTAATGCATCAATACACTGTAGTTAAATGTTTATTAAACTGTGCAGTGATGTTAAGTTCTTCTGTTGAGTTATCCCATTTGATGAACCCTTACCACCATATTTCAGTTCATCCTGACTTAAATGTAGACACTGGTTTATATGTTTTGTTTTTTTTGAGAAGGCATTCTTGCACAAAACATACTTTAAAATTTTGACCAAAGGTTGGTAGGTCCTTGTTAAGGTTTCCAATGTGGAATAGACGTAGATAGTCTCCATTCCTCGTTGGTTGTCTACTTGAAATGCCATGAATGTGTTAACTGTACACGCACTGCACTTTGTTGTTCATACAGTTCTGCCTGTTCCAAAGTTGCTTGAGGAGATTATCAACATGTTCTGTATGTTACAGTTTGAATATGCTAAATAAATAAGAATTTCTTTTGTTTTTCTTTTTTTTTTTACTCAAAAAATAAAGCTATTTTCACTAAACAATCTCCATCACTTGATCACTACATCATCCTGTAGTATGACTGTTGTGCAGATCAAAATGAAGGAGTTGGTTGTGGTCTGACCAGTGAAGCAAACGCGGAAGTGCAGTGAGTCTGCATTCTTTCAAAAATCTCAACCACTAGTCTCAAGTCTTCTTCAAGACAATAGGTTAATTGTGTAAATTATGTCGTCTTTGTGCCTTCCCAGTCCAAATATAGTCTCTCACGGTTTCAAAAAACAAAGATTTCGACAGACGTAAAACAAGATAGCGATAGCCGGAACACTGAATTTGATGCTTTAAACGGCCAGTCCTAAAACCAAGCACCTCAAAATCAAGGAAGCATCCTCAAACAGCTGAATTTGAAAGATACTACTTCATCAATATCTGCCAATGGACCGTTCTGATGTCAAGAATCCTTAGATTCTTCTTTTGGTGAATTTCCAAGGATCCATGTGTGTATCCTCATCATACTTTGTGCACCCACAATGCTTTGCTCACAACTGTCTCCCGGGGTTTTAAAAATAGTGGCCGATGGAGCGGCAATGTTGGCTGCACAGTATGCTATTTTTAGAAATAAATGATGAAAGTATTTTTTTCTCCATTTCTACAAAAGTGTTGAAAAGTACTGATGCCAAACCACATCCATGTGGTGCACTGTTTTTGAATTGGACGTAGCACCTGTCCACCGTTCCATTTGTGTGTTATACCAGTGACTGGAAGGAGTCTTGCCTCGCCTCTGCAGGACCAGACTCAGAGGGATCTGTCCTATTAAGCAAGCATCCTTGACTTTGAGAAGCACCAAATCTCTACTTTTTTTTTTTTTTACCTGAAGGCCAGCCCTGGTTCTATTCATGCTTGGAAAGGGAGGGGTATTCATTTGATGTCACTAAATCCTACACACTGTTCCTTTAAAACAGTTTTTCTAAATACACACTGCAACTTTGCCCCCAAATACTATTACAGGTGTTATATATATTTAAACAATGATTAAATGTTGCCTGTTATTTATTGAAACACTATGGATTAAATTAACCGGATTAGTGGCACAAAAGAAGGTGTAAAGCTTTGTTTTTGGACTCAATTGACTGAACGGGCCCTCGCAGTACACGTGTGTCGGGGCATGCTGCCTTCGGGGTGTGTGCGTTACAGGGGCCAGTCTGTACCACCCCTATGAATTTCATTGCCTTAAGTGTTATAGTGTGGCCACGGTACCAAATATGAAATTAGACTGCCACCTAGGGGCCGATCAATAGTCAAAGGTCTTAGTCAAACCCTTAAAGGGTTATCCTCAGGAGGGCATTGACAATATATGTACCAAGTTTTGTATAATAATGCACAAACTATCCCTCTGAAGGAGGACTCTTAACTGATATGTATAAGTTAGAAGAGGCAGGTAGCAATGGTGGAAAGTAACTATGTACATTTACTCAAGTACTGGACTTAAAGTAAAATTTTGAGGTACTTTTATGTACATTTTATGTAACTTTATACTTCTACTCCACTACATTTTGAGGCAAATATTGTACTTTTTACTCCTCTACATTTAGTTGACAGCTTAAGTTACTTTTCAGGTCAAGATTTAAAATAAAAAACATGATACATTTAAAATGATTACCCATTTTTATAAATGAAACCACTTAAAAGTTTATTAGGTAGTTAAAATGAGCAGAGTGGAGTCATTTCACAGTGTGGTATTAGTACTTTTACTGAAGTAAAGGATCTGAACACTTCTTCCACCACCGTCTTTTTTACTTCTTTACTTTTTTTTTTTTTTTTACTTTTTTTTACATTTATTTTTTTTCTTTATTATTTTTTGGTTTGTTTAATTTATTTATTTATTTTTATTTTATTATTAATTTTTTAGAAGCTATTTTCGCTTCTGCGCATGCGCGGCCTTTTTCGCTTCTGCGCATGCACGGCCGTTTTCGCTTCTGTGCATGGGGCTGCGCAGGAGCCGGAAAGACCGTGCATGCGCAGAAACGCTGAAAAAATAATAATTATAAAAATTTTAAAAATTTAAAAATTTAAAAATTGAATATTTAAAATTTAAAAATTACTAACTTAAATAAAATAATTTTTACATTTTACTTTAAGTCCAGTACTTCAGTAAATGTACAAAGTTACTTTCCACCATTGCTACCTGCCTCTTCTAATTTATACATATCAGTTAAGAGTCCTCCTTCAGACACTGTATGAGGATTAAAGGGATAGTTTGTGCATTATTATACAAAACTTGGTACAACTATTGTCAATGCCCTCCTGAGGATAACCCTTTAAGTTTTTATTGATCAGCCCCTAGGTGGCACTGTGGTGGCAGTCTAATTTCATATTTGGTACCGTGGCCACACTATAACACTTAAGGCAATGAAATTCATAGGGGTGGTATAGACTGGCCCCTGTAACGCACACACCCCAACGGCAACCTCTCATTGAAAAATAAAAACTCAGTCAACCAAATAGTAAAGTGGTCTAGCAGACTGATTGGTGAGCCACAGCTCAACGTGGAGACCTTGTACACAAAACAATTACAGCGCATTACTGGTTCAATCTTAAATGACAGTTCCCATCCATTGCACACAGAGTTTCAGCTCCTCCCCTCTGGGCGTAGGTTTACAATCCCTAGGTGTAGAAAAAAAAGACACAAAAACAGTTTTGTCCCTGCTATGCTTTGCACAGGTGTTTATTTATTGTTGCTTTTATGTATGTTTTTATTATTTCTATATATACATTTTAACCTTTATCTACATTTTTTACAGCCGAAACAAGTTTTATTTTATTTTGCTGTTTTATTTTGTTTATTTTTCTGTCTTCTTTTTTTTTTTTTGCTATTCGTATTTTAGTTCACATCAATATCTAAGTATAGTCTGGACCTCTAAGAACTTTTAATAATTTTTTATTTAATTTTTTATTTAACTTGCCATTTCTTAACTCCCACTGTCTTAAGTTGAATGAGGTATGATATGTGCCTCTTTTGTGTGTGTGTGTATGAGGACTACATTTGTACCCAGAGGTAGATTTTGTTTGCAGTATGAAGTAAATAATATAGATAAAAAGATGAAAAAAACAAGGGTTATCCTCAGGAGTATACCAAGTTTGGTGTTAATCCGACCAACCGATTTGGAGATATAAAATACTTCAATTTAAAGAGCGCCACCTAGTAGTCATCGGCCAAAATTTTGCACAGAGCCTCAGGGGCTCATGGGGAAGTAGGATCTTGAGTTTCATGTCATTCAGACACACCAATGTGGAGATATGCAACACTTCGTGTTTTGTGTTTAAAATAGCGGCACCTGCAGGAAGTTGTTATTTAATATCTTGAGTATTCTTTGGGTTATCAAAATTATTTTAATATATGTTGTTATGAGGGTCCATAGATGCTGTGTGCAAAGTTTGGTGCAAAACGATGAAATTTCCTAGGAGGAATTCGAAAAAGTATGTTTACGACATTTTGCAAATTTGCGAAAAAAAACTCTATGCGAGAAAGGGCGAGGCCTATATCACGAGATTCAGCACAACTCAGTGAACGCGTGGATATAAGGTTTTTGAATGTGCGATAAAGTATGTGGGAGTTATTAGCCAAAACGCACTTTCCTTTATTATAGCGCCACCTATTGGTGGAAATTCAGGATGACAATAGAGTATAAAATTTTTCGCCAGGTGTGACTTTTATTTAAAGTTTCATGAGTTTTGGGGTATGTTCAGGCAGTGAAAAATGCGATCATTTGGGAAGAAGAAAAAAAAATCATTCGAAATACAATAGGGACCTCGCAGGTTGTTGCCTGCTCGGGCCCTAATTATTTAAGCAGCAGCATTACTTATTCATGAATTCATGAATTATCTTTATGCTTCATTGGTCAGCCATATTTGGGCGCTGAAGAGCACAAAGGTCCTAATCTGTTACACACCCTGTCACGTGATGGATTAGGCTAATATGGAATGAGTTAAATGGTTTATTGTGTGTGTTATCTTGCCTCGAGTTGTGATTTTAACCAAAGCATTGACCTTGTTGACTGTGTCTAGTTTACAGCGGATGATAAAAGCGCACCTGTGACCGCATTACAGCTGATTAAAGTATTAATGCGCTGCCTGGAAGAAGAAAACACCGGTCATGACTGTTAATTAAACCGCGTAGCAGACACTTATTGTGACTAACTGGTTGGGTTATTGCTAAGAAATATTTCATTGGTTAACAGTGGGATAAAAAGCACGTGCATGCTGTTTTTTTTAGTGTTGTTGCCATAACAGCGGCGTGAAGTGAAGCCCCGGTGCTTTGCAGTGATTTTGAGGCTTCAGCAGCAGCCTCTTAGCTGAGCTCAAATCTGCGTAAAGCTCTGCACCGAGTGGCTTCTTGCGTGATTTTTCTGACTTGCCTTGTATAGTCAACAACACCGTCTCCTGCTAAACAAGCACTGCTGTCACACGCAAGCGTGAAATCTGACGTGATGCTCTTGCCACCGTCCCATTCAGCCGTTTGTTGGGATCCTCCCTTCAGACAGTCGTGCGTATGCGCTGGTAACGACACAGCGGCATTGTCAGAGCAGTATTTAAACACAAGCGAGCGATTAACAGAGGTAAATCAATAGGTAACTTGATCCGGATTGATTTCTTGCGGCAATGTAAAGATGGCGAGAGTGCTCCATAACTTGCTGTTATTTCTGATCAGACTTGCGCTGAAAATCAGAGTTTTGGGGTATTGGTCATTGATATACGGTTATTGTGCTCTTTGCACCATCGTAGCGCTGCTCAAACTTTGGTGGAACATCATCTTGAGGCCGACAACAACCTTTCAATGGGTGATTCGTGAAACTCCCCCGGCTTGTCTGAATGACACGTCCTTGGGAACCCACTGTTATGTTCGGATCAAGGTAAGTCACACACACACATACACACACATGCACTTGGTCATGAAAGGTGGGAGCCCATTGTGTGTTTCTCGTGCATGCTAGGGTGTTCACATGTAAAACGCTACAACACCTTGGCTGCCGTGTCGCGTCGTGCACACACAAACAGGCCTGATGTTTGAGCAGATCATGAGGCGTCTGTTTATTTCTGAGACGTTTTTTCGCTATAGGATCATACGGTTGTGCTGGCGCTGCGCTCAGGTGGTGCTGAAAGAACAGCTCCCTCTCCTCCGCCTCACGTCTCAACACGCACAGCCTCCTGCAGCCTCCGTTCTCAACATATTCATAAACCAGAGCCTTGTGGTGTCAGTGAAGGATTAATAATTCATATAATTTATTTAAGGTAAAGTAGCGAATCTGCGATATAAATGTTTAAAGCAAAAGTCAATCAGAAATATCTGTTTAAAGTAGCCCAATTACTTTATATTCAGCAGGATGCTCCCTGTCATTGTTCTGTTAACAGTTTGTACATTATATTTTGGTACTAGTGATTATTGCATTAACTGTAAGAAGCATTATGTTGCAGCTGGTCCAGGATCAGCTATATTTTATTCTCTCTTAGGCAGTTTAACCTTTTTACAATGCATAATATTTATTAAGATGAATATATGCAAAATCTGAGCTTAAATGTATAATATGTAACTTTTCTGCAAAAGCAACTAGACCTATGTTATACACGGTCACCCATAAAGTTGAAATAATATACATTTTTACCCGTTTCCATGAAATGATCGTGACAATGTGATTTATTCTTGACAGATAAAGTGTGTATCTTCTCAAAACGTTGTTAGTCAACCTCAAAGTGATTACTCATGCAATAAACAGAGGAATGTGTCAGAAAACAAAGTTATTCCAACTTTATGGGCGACCGTGTATTTAGTTGAGTTACATTATCCCAAATGTATCAAACAATGTTAATCTTGATGAAGGTAATGGTCTGTTTCTATTGGTCACTCGTCAATGGCATCATATCCCTTTAGAGATGAGTCAGTGTTTTGGTTGTCTTCAGAAAACATCATAAACTGAAGTATATTACATTTTTGTGCCATATTTTTACGATACACTTTTAGATCTTTGTTGTTTTTAACTATATCTTTGACATACATAATTTGTTTGTTGAACAGCTTTAAGGAAACACTGATATTTAACGTGAAACTGCTTTATTGAGGGTTATTTCTGTTTTTTTTGTTTTTTTATCACCGGGACTGGGAAAAAACTAGCAACTCCCATGAACCCACATTACTTCACAGCATCACTAAACTTTGTCTTTTGTTATTGTTTTGATTGAGAGGACTCTGGTGGCAGGAAATGACATATTGTGCCGTTAACCATAGCTTTTTACTAAATGTAGTACAATATACCTCTAAAATGTCATGAAGTAGAAAAACAAAGAAATAAGTAATGCAGTAGTACCATAAAACTGTATATAAGTGAAGTACTTGAGTAAATGTACTCAGTTACGTTCCACCACTGACTAGTGTTTCATGTTTTCATATTTTCCACATTCAACCATCTTATTAGTCCTGAAGTAGCTGAATTTAAGTCAGAGATGGCTGATAGAAAGTTGGCTCATTTCTTTTTGAAGATACATTCAGGAACAGTAACATAGAAATAAGCACAGCGCGAGAAAGAAAAGAGAAGACAACATGGTGAAAGAGTAATAAATATTTTTGGATATGCTTCAGTGTCCATCGCTGCCTCAGTGGACATGTCCATGCAAGCTGAAAGTGTCACATTAACAGTATGAGTCAGGCATCCTGGATCACTGAGCCACTGTTTGATTTGTCTATTGATCTACAAACACATCCATCCATCACTAGCTCAAGTGAAATTGCATTGATAATCTGCCATCTTAAAGTACAGCCCCAGATAAAAAAAAGCTTATATCACTTCACTGTGCAGATGAATGATGTCTGTGCACAGGTTGTTTTTTACACTTTCTTTGCTCACTATAAATCTCACTGTAACATCTGGGCATACAAGCATCACAAGCCTGACAAATATATCTGTTCGCTGATACTGTATTATTGATTGATATTGGTCATTCACAGACATATTGATATCTATCAATAAGTGTTGTCTTATAATGTTAAATATCTTCTAATAAAGTTATTCGTTTTTAAAAGAAATAGCAACTTTGCATATTTTCTGACCACTATTTTGGTGCATAATTGGTGCACAATCCACAAAGAAAAGACACATTTTTTAATTCTCACTCAACAATTCAGTATTTGGGTTGCCAAATCAGTAATCGGTGCATTTTTCCAAGCTGAAACTGATATTGGCATCTGTCTCAAAAATCCCAGATCAATCAGACTCCAGTTATGTTCCAAAATGCAACCAATGTGCACATACACTGAGAAAGTACTTACTACATTCGGGTAGAAGACATCTTGCTTGTTTCCAGCAGGTATAGTTTCAAATTAAACATTCAACAAACATTTCCTAGATTCTGGATCTTCAATTAGCAATTTTAAGAAGTCATGAGTTGACGTTTGTGTGTATTTTGCTATATCTGCAAACATTTATATTGTCAAGCATGAACTTGCACTGTAATGTGTTCATTTAGTGAATAATCAGTTCCATTATAGTCTTCCTCATAATTATATTATTGTCCACTTATTTCTCTGCAGCTACTCTCAGTCATTTAGAAACGCTGACTTGTTGTTGTGTCGACTAAGTGGCCTTGGACAACACTGTCAGCTTAATGTTCATGTGTGTTTTCTCTCCCCCAGGAGTCCGGCCTTAGGTTTCACTATGTTGCTGCAGGAGAGAGAGGAAAGCCACTCATGCTGTTTTTACACGGCTTCCCTGAGTTCTGGTAGGTCAAAGGCAAATCAGGGTTGGGGAATAGTAACTTCAACAGCAGCAGACAACCTGCACTGTGAAATTGTTTGCTCAGTGGCTTGGTGTTTGTTACATCGGTCACCTCTCTAAAATTTCCCCTGACTGTGAGAATTCCTCAGCTCTAGTGTTTCAGCTGCGCTGTTAAAAATCTCTGCGGTCTTTCTCCCCGAGCTGCAGAGACAAATCCACGCCAACGAGGAGTCCTCATTCACAAATGTGATTTGCCATCGGGGGGAAAAGGGTCCAAAGCAGTCAAGATCTCTCCTCCTGATATGAAATGAAAAATAGTGTTGAGCATTGCTCCTGGATTTGGGCCAAAGAGGTTGTCAAGAGCTATAAGCCTGTCCATATCTCTAACATACTATCTAAGCTGCTGACAGGACAGGGATTAATTAACGGGAGAGGGGAGCTCTTTCTGCCTCACTTCCCGTATTCTTCACGAGAATGATGAACTGTGCTAAGAGTGACACGGCTGCAAAGAACTCTTAACACTTTCTGAAAAACGTGCTAATTCCCCGCTCAGAAATGAGAAAGGAGACAGTGTCAGGGGGAGGGTGGAGGGGTCCGAGGGGCTTACTTTGCTTTAAAACCTCATCTATATTCTAAGATGTGAGGGTTCAGTGTAGGGATCTTATACTGACTCATCAGAATCACAGTCAGGGCTCTGCGTCTTCCTTGAGGAGGAGGAGGAGGAGGAGGAGGAGGAGGAGGAGGAGGAGGAGGATTTCAGTCCTGATGAGGAGCCTCTATTGCAGACAAGATCTGCAATTAGGAAGTCATCCCAGTCCACATGATCAGTGGGCGGATTGGAATCTAAAACAACTTCTATTATACTGAGGTGACCTTCACTCAGCTGGAAAGAAAGCTGAGTGCAGGCTTTAAAAAAGTTTGTGTGGTTAGTTTGTAACTATCTCAAATGTGTTCAGTGTTAAAGGGGCACTCCAATTTTGCAAATCAAGTTCAGTTTAATCATCACAGAAAGAACTACTCAGCATGTGAAAACTGTTTTATAATGTATTGTGTGAAAATTGAAATTTCTAAAGTCTTAAAAAAAAAAGACCTACGACCCTTTTTGAAATAAAATAAAAACCTATAATGTTATCAGCGTTATCTAGGTTTGGGCTTCGTGACTCTGAGGGCACAAAGCAGTGCACGGTGAAGCACCAGTGGTGGAAGAAGTATTCAGATCCCTTACTGAAGTAAAAGTACTAATACCACACTTTGAAATTACTCCACTACAAGTTTAACTCCTGTATTAAAAACTTACTGAAGTAAAAGTACAAAAATACCAGCATCAAAATGTACTTAAATTATCAAAAGTAAAACTACTCGTCATGCAGAATGCACTCACACAGATTGTTATATATATTTTAAATATATTATTATATTACTTGTATCGATGCATTTATGTAAGCAGCGTTTTAATTTGGTAAAGATCTGGCTTGTTTTAACTACTTAATATGTGATTTAATTTTCAAAGAAAAAGTCTGATCAGTTTAAATTGATCATGTTTTAATGAAAAATCTTGACCTTATAATTAACTAAAGCTGTCGGCTAAATGTAGTGGCGTAAAAAGTACAATATTTCTCTCAAAATGAAGTGGAGTAGAAGTAAAAAGTCACATAAAATGGAAATACTCAAATTAATTACATGTACCTCAAAATTATAATTTGTTACATTACACCACTGCGTAGGACAACTTCATTTTCTGTCATTTTCAGACCGACACAGTTGCCATTTACATGTGCACGTTTGTGTAAGTAACATTGCGCCACATTGTGTACCCATGGGTTTGTCTTAAAATGAGGTATGGTTATGTGCAAAAACCCGGTCTAAAGTCAAAGGTGTAGTATTTTACTGCCATTTAAAGGACCCATTAACCAGTCATTAGTAAGAGTAAGATGCACCTATGAGGTTACAAATTACTTTATTGTTTTCTTAAAATTACCGATGTATTTTTGTCAGGGGTGACCCGGGTCAAAGGCATCCAATTCCACCAAATGCAGTTTTAATAGATGGAACAGACTTACTTCACATTTACTTGAAACTGATTACACCAGTATAGTACTAATGTAGATTGTACTTGGAATAAAAGCTGCGATTTGTATAAAACAAAATAATATGTTTCCGTTTTACATAATATGCAAATTAACTGTAATTTGTAAAGTAATAACAATAATCTGTATGGCTTCTTCTTTTTTCCAGCTAAATATTAATAACATAGCTAATAAAGTTTTGAGAAGAAATAAGTAAACATTTTACAATGACTGTTGTGTGTTTCAGTATTTTATTCTTAGGAACTCCAGACAGCAGTCCTTGTATGTTAAATATGTTGGTAGGATGAGAGTGAACTAATGCAGAAAAACAACAAATGCACTTGCACCATGTACTTTAGACCACGCACTATATATAATTTAAATAGGGCTCCAAATGTTTAACAGAAAGGCCATGCTACAAACTGGGGGATTGGAATTGAAAAGACATGTGGATATACCCAGCAGGGTGGAATAAATTAAATGGTGCTAAATTGCATTATGGGGGATGTAGTTATGTGTGTGTTATTGGGGCTTGAGCTCATATTAAGGACTAAAAATGAGCATATCTAGACAACTGCTGCACCAATTTTGACAATTATTTTTTAATCGATCTGTTGCAGGTTTCCTAACTTTGGTAGGGCAATACTAAATCACTGGATTAGCCCTTTAAAAAGATAAGCTGCTGTAGAAAAACATCATTTGAGCATTGTTACTTTAAGTATGAAAGGAAATAATTGATCCTTGCATGTGTTTGTGTGCCTCAGGTTCTCCTGGCGCTACCAGCTCCGTGAGTTTAAGAGTGAGTTCCGCGTGGTGGCCATCGACATGCGGGGCTACGGGGAGTCTGACCTGCCGCTCTCCACTGAAAGTTATCGATTCGACCAACTGGTTACTGACGTGAAGGACATTGTGGAGTACTTGGGTGAGGGAACACAAGACAACTGTGTGTCTGTAATCTTGAAAGAACTCCAAGCAGTGGACACTGTTTTGACAGTGTTTTGAGTCAAAAATAAACTTGTTTATCAGTGGTAAGCTGTGGACAGCCCTAGGGCCTGCGGCATGGTATGACAAACGTCCTGTGATTCATTATTACTGGACATGGGACAGTGTGCAGATACAGAGCTGAAACACAGCCTGCTGACTGCATGCTAACACTAGCAGGAAGCTAGCCCGAGGCTGTCTGCACACACCAGCATGCACTGATGATTATCTGGCCAGAGTGACAGTTTTTGCTCTTTTAATGGCCAGAATATCACAGTTTTAGCACTGCGTACACACTTTATAAGACAACCTGTCTCGGCACTGAAATGCTAGTAAAGATTCCCTGATTAGTGCAAGTGCTGTGCAGTGTTTTCTCCTTCACACCTGTCACCTCATATTCAAGTGTGGTACAGCCAGGCTACTGTTTTAGTGCTAATTATAAGAAAAGTCAATTAATTCAGATGGTCTTCACATTGCTACAAAGTCACACTGTCGTCACCCAAGTTATAATGACACAGTCAGAAATAGAACACTTTATACTTTTCTTTGCTGCATTATATAAAGGAATATCTTCCGTATACTTTCTATATTATGAATCTGTTTTAATACCCTTTTGTACAATACTGTGTATACCCTTATCACCAGAGGCCACAAGATACAATTTTATCGTGATACTTTTATTGTGATTTTAACATTTTGCGGTATGGTGAGCATTGCAATACAATATACTGCGATTTAACTGTTTAACTGCATTTTATGTCCACAAAATTATATCAGATCAATAATTGCTTTGTGAAATAACAGAAAATTCTCAGTCTATTCAACTCAATTCATTCTTTTTATTTCTCCAAAATGAGAGTCAAGCCCACAGGCTGACCAACAAAGTATCCAGTCAAACTGAACTGAACTGATATGAAACTTGTATGGACGACAACAACTGCAGCATTTTCTAAAACTTCCATCAACTTTAAGCTTCACTGCTCTGAATATTTTTGAATGAAACATGAAAATAGTTTTTATATGATGATCCAGTATCTCCAGTATATTCCTAAAAGTGACCAGCCAACAGAACGCTAAATATCGATACTTGGTGGCCATGAATGATATAATTTTGCCACACAAAATATTGCGATACTATTCTGTATCGATTTCCTCCCCCAACTCTACTATACAGTATATATCTTTGTTACTCCCCATCTGTATCTTAAGCAGTGAGGAAGTCTTATCTGTTTTTAAGCAGGTGAAAGTGGAGCCCTTAGGAACCATAATGTAATTTAAATATTCTCACGCAGTTTTTGAACACATACCCATTAAAAATTTACATTCTCTGAGAAAGTGCTTTTGAGCTTTTGAGAGGAGTCTATGCTTAGTGTTTTGTAGCTCTTTATGTTCTAGCTGTCAGGATTAATTTCTTAGGCTTTCAGGAGCTAAGCACTCAATAATGCATATCGCTGTGCAGGTGATTCACTCGTTGGGTGGTTATTTCGATCATATGATAACTGCTATACTGGGATCTGTGATTGGACTGCAGAGCTCTTTTTACACCCGTGGTTAGAGCCCACATGGTCTTCATTACAGCCACAGTCAGTGAATAATGCTCCACCACTCAGAGGTTTGGTCTTTAACCATGCATGTCAAATAACACTGGCCTTTCCTTTGCCTGTCAAACATACAGAAGAAGCTCCCAGATATATGACAATCCCTTTTGGAGTGCATGTGATATAAATGTTGAGATGAGGCTTGCTGGTATGATTCATACTGGTGGTTGTGAATGGTGCCACTAAAGGTAAAGGGATTATTTTGTGGGAGCAGTAATGTGATCAGAATCCCTCAGACGGATGCTCTGACCTTGATCTGCATTTGGCTGTATGTCATGAAATACATCCATTTGATGGGTGTAAATGTCCTCTGAGGGAAGCAGCCAGCGATAAAAAAGTGAGAACAATATTGATTTCCAGGCCCTGACATGCCTTAATAAACAGCACAACATCAGCAGGAACATCCAGCCTCTATTCCTGCTGTCTCCTGCTGCAGCAACTGAGTCATGTCTTGTGTTTGTTTTCTTTTTCTTCCAAGGATACAACAGATGTTGCCTTGTTGGCCACGACTGGGGTGGGACCATAGCGTGGCTGTTTGCCATTCACTACCCAGAGATGGTGACGAAACTCATCGTCCTCAACAGCCCCCATCCTTCTGTGTTCACAGGTAGGCAAACCAATGGATCCCCAGTAGGGATGGGCATTTGGAAGAAACCTGCCAACTCCAGCATTTATAACGTTAATGATGAATTCTACATGGGCAAAATAAAAATGATTACTGTGGATAACTATGTATGTATGTATGTATATATATATATATATATATATATATATAAAGTCATGGAAAAAAATTATTAAACCACCCTTTTTCTTCACTTTCTTGTTCATTTTAATGGCTGGCACAACTAAAGGTACATTTGTTTGGACAAATATAAAGACAAATACAAAAATAGCTCATACGAGTTTAATTTAAGACCTGATATCTAACCATTTTCCATGGTTTTCTTGATAATAACCAAAATCATTATCAAGAATTATCTTTAGTTGTACCAGGCATTAAAATGAACAAAAAATTGAAGAAAACAATGGTCTAATAATTTTTTCCACGGCCGTATATACAGTACTATGCAAAAACCTGTTTTAATAATGAACGCTTTTATTTTGAAAGACCGAAAAGGGACTTCCTGTCAATCATAAAACTAAATCAAGTGAGATTAAACTGTAAAGATAACATCAAGGAGTTCAATTTTTTTTATGTTTTAGCCCCTGAAGAGGCATGAGGTTAGTTTTTAAACATTAATCTTGAATATTTAAATGTGTTTTGTGTTTAAACAAGTTTTGGATAAAATTAAACTCAGTAATTCATGCTAGCAAGGTTTGATACAGTAAGCTAGTTTTGCTCAAATTTATACTCTTGTATTTCTTTGTTTTTTAATTGTTATCGCAACTTTCAGTTTGCAAACTGTAGCTTTATCCAACTTAAATATCAGCTCATTGGCTTATTGACATACGACCGCAGAACTGAACGCTCAGCAGTGTTTTAGTTCAGTGAGTACTGATACGCAGTCAGAGATAAAATTAAAATGAAAAAATACACAGATCGATTAAAAATTCCACGTGATCGACCAAATTCCTAATAACCATTAATTGATCATCGATTAACTATTCCCATCCCTAATCCCCAGATATTATTCTTTATGTTGTGGAAGTAAACTCATTTTCTACGTTCTAATTAGAGGGACTCTGGTTGGGCTCTTGCATTATTACCTAATTATTATCATTAATTAGGACGTATTAGTACTTCAATTCCATGTTTGCATCCATCTGGCTAATCCTCTTCTGCCTTAAGGGGAAGATGATGAGAAGCTCATTACAGGAGGCTAATGTGCAGCTGGAACAGCTGGTTTAACTGGTGCAAACAGAGAAGCAAAGTCATTGAGAGTTATCACGTCCACGACCCCGCAGCCTTGGCCTTCAATTACAATCGAACAACTGAACCCCTCTCTCCCCTCTCTCTACTCTCTCCCCTCTCTCCTTTCTCTCCTCTCCTCCAGATTACGCTCTGCGTCACCCGAGCCAGCTGCTGAAATCCAGTCATTTCTTCTTCTTCCAGCTGCCCCGCTTCCCGGAGCTCATGCTCTCCATCAATGATTTCAAGGTGGTTTGTTATTGTCGGGCCTAAGCGCTTTCAAGGTCAAGGTTGTGTGTGTGTGTGTGCATGCCTGTGTGTGTGTTTATTGTACACTGGTGTGTTGCATGTTGTTACAGTGTCAGGCTATTTTTAGGGTTTGCATCATTGCAACTAAAAATATCCTGCTGGGAAAGAGGTGAGTTGTAGTTAACGAAAGGATCAACTAATCCTGGAGGAAATGTGAAATTATAGATTATTTCCAATTCATATGTTTAACCAAAATAAGGTTGTAATGTTGAATTTTGTTTGTCTAAACTTTATTGTTCATAGGAGAATGTGCCTTTGAAATTGTATTACACAACTTTATTGAATAGTTCATTCTGATTGGTCAATTATGGCATTTTACAGTCTGTTATTTCTGAATAGCAGACTGCTTTGAATAACTGATCTAACCAGTGTTAGTGCAGTCGAGTCCAATTCTCAAGTCAGAGTCAGTCTCAAGTCCCTAGTGTTTGAGTCTGAGTCACCAAAGAAGAGCCAGAGTCGAGTCCAAGTCGAATCATCAATACCTGAGGCCAAGTCCAAGTCCTGAGTGTTCAAGTTGAGTCAGAGTAAAAAAAAAGAGTCTCTGTCGAGTCATCATGACATAAGTTTGAGTCCAAGTCATGAGTCCAAGTCATCAAAGTTGAGTCTGAGTCAAGTTCAAAGATTGCATCAAGCTCTCAACAGTCACGTTTCCATCAACAAATTTCTTTGCAAATTTTGAAGATGCACATGAGAAAAGCTTGATGGAAATACCAAAATTTGATAAAACTTTTGAAAATGCCCATAAAAAATCTTACACTCCCTTGAGGTGGTTTTTGTATTTTTCGAAAAATAGTTAATGCACTTAACAGAAGGTGGAAATGCTTTTAAGCTAGTAAATTCTGACATAGTGAACATTTAACTCATGACTGATCAGCTGTTTCCGCTCTGACATGAAAGAACAATTACAAGTTGCCCAATTGAATAAGCAGCCATGTCATAAGCAGGATAATGTACAGTGAGGCTGAAGGTGATTCATGATTCTGTCGCTTCAAGTCAGGGTCCCTTTTCCTACTTTCAGGCTTTACTTTGCAATATTGACCAGCTTTCTCTACAGTGTACCTTATTTAATCAACAGTCTTTCACAGTGCAAAGTTTAGGTTTTAGTTGTTTTTTTCTGTACAATAAAATAGGTGAATTTTATGTTTTTCAACATTTTGGGCATTATGCTTATTTGCTTCTGTGACAAAAGTTAGAAGTTCTTTTAAGCTAAGAATAAAGCAAATTCTTTATTTTTCTAAAATCCTTATAATTAACATGTTTACTAATATTCAGAGTTGAGGAATTTGTTTACTAAAATACAGCTGTATAATGTTCCTGCCAGCCTGTGTTGGAGTTTCAGAAGCAAAAGCACAGCATGTAATGTTGTCGAGGCAGCAGTAATCCAGAGCCTGAGCTGAGGCTGAAGGTCATGACGACTGATTTCACCACTGAAATACCTTTACTGACTCAGAGTTCACCGACATGGATGTCCTTCTGTAAATGTTTTTCTCGATCAAACTGTACCGTATATAAAATTTAACCCCGGTGTTTGCTTTTCTCTCCGCTGTAGGCTCTGAAAGCTTTGTTCACCAGCCGCAGCACAGGGATCGGAAGGAAAGGCCGCTGGCTCACTGCAGAGGACCTGGAGGCCTATCTGTACGCACTCTCACAGCCCGGAGCTCTGACCGGAGCCCTCAACTATTACAGGAATGTGTTCAGGTAGGGAACAGTTCACTCTCCAGAAGATAGATTATTTTTCAGAAAGTGTTCCATTCCATTTATCTTGTTCAGCAACACTGCAATATAAGATAAGATAAGATAAGATAAGATAAGATAAGGTAAGGTAAGAGATAAGGTAAGGTAAGGTAAGGTAAGATAAGATAAGATAAGATAAGATAAGATAAGATAAGATAAGATAAGATAAGATAAGATAAGATAAGATATCCCTTTATTGATCCCCCACTCTTATGAGCTATTTTTGTTGTTATCATTATATTTGTCCAAACAAATGTACTTTCAGTTGTACCAGGCATTAAATGAACAAGAAAGCAAGGAGAAAAAAATGGTTTCCATGACTGTATGTAAATTGGGTGGCCAAAATATTAGAAACGCCTCTTAATAGAATGCATTCCAGTTCAATACTACTTCAAACTAAAACCTTTATTATGAAGATATAGTTAAATAATAACTCTCTGACAGTGCCAGTCAAACCGAACATTATTATTATTATTATTATTATTATTATTATTATTATAAAGTCAGAATTCATAGATGGAGATGTTGTATTGGATCACATTAGGTTATACAAGTGGACCTAATAGAGTGCTCTATAGAGACCATGTATCTTAATGCTCTTATTAAATGTTTTTATTAGCACCATCTACTGTTAGAGCTCTGTAGGGTCAGAAAAGTTAACCTCTCCTTCTGCCACAGCCACGCTGCTGTCAAATATTTACCTTTACATGCCTCTTTTTTTCTTACATGTGAGCCTGACTAAGAGGGATCGCTATAAATCAGATCAAAGAAAATATCAGTGCATTTATTTTTGACATGTGAGCTGAACATGCATGGCTGAGTGCGCCATCTGCTCCCTTCTCAAGCAATGAGTTATCTCAGAATAGCTTTTATATGCTTACGTAAAAGAAACTTCACTGACCCATGCCCAATTAGTCTCTCCACAAGCGCATACTGTACCTAGGCACAGGGGACACTGTACATAAACACACAGCAACAACCATCCATCCATCCATCCATCCATTCTTTTTACATATCCTGTCCAGAGAGGTGGGGGGCTAGAGTGGGAATTCTGAAGACAATATTTCAGAAAGCTCTTTTTCACAACAGACATGTCAAATAAAATGTTATATATTGCAGATATTGGCTTAACTGTCCATAGTTGCTGAAATATTAGTGGATTACATTGCAAAAAATGGGTGTCTAACAAAATAAAAACACTAAATGTGAGGCAAATTATCTTGCTGCATGGACAGATAATTTCACTTGATAAAATTTCTTAAATTAAGATTATTAAATCTAGAAATAAGTATGTTGTACGCTTAAAACAAGAAATTAACTCTTAAAACAAGATAAATTAAAGCTGCAAGCAGAGATAAACTGGCCCGAGCAGAGTGACCTGACAATTATGTTTCTTACCAAGATAAAAAAAACCTTTAGATTTAGAAGTGTTAGATAATTTGTCTTGTTTTAAGAGTTAAATTCTTATTTTAAGTGTTAAACGCTTTTTTCTAGATATAACAATCTTAATTTAAGAAATCTTGTCAAGTGAAATTATCCGTCTAAGATAATTTCCCTCAGATTTAGTGTTTTTATCTTGTTTTCAGACACCCCTTTTTTTGCAGTGTATTTTGTTTTTTTACGATGCCTCTTGCTACAAAAGCCCTACGAGGCAAGTGAGGAAAAAGAAATCGGGTAATCTATTCTGTTTCAACGGTTAAAAAAGAGGTTTTGTCAGGATAATCTTTCTAAGTTCCTTATATTTCTGTAAAATGGGTGTAAGAAAATGTTTTTTATATTTTTTCTAATGGTGTGTTCACACCAAACACAAGGCACATTTTTTGTCAGCAGAGTACGATTACATGCAAAATCAATGAAAAGAAACAGTTTTTCATGGGGATGTGTTGCAAAAGCTTACTAAGTGCTGTGATTCACCTGCATAGCAAAGACCTGATTGATCCAAACTCCATTCAGAAACATTTTAATGGTTGCTTTCTTAACCTGCCAAGCATGAATTCAGACTTCCTAAACATCAACACCATGTTGATGATGTAGTTATTTTCAGCTTACTCCTGATTAGTGGTGGAATGTAACTAAGTATATTTAAGTACTGTACTTAAGTACAATTTTGAGGTGCTTGTACTTTACTTGAGTATTTCCACTATATGTAACTTTATACTTCTGTGTCACTACATTTAGAGGAATATATTTTACTTTTTACTCCACTTTATTTTGAGATTTAACATAAAAACATTAATTATATTATTATGAATTATAATTTTTAATTAAACCTCATAGCAGTCTATTAAGTAGATAAAATTAGTCCTATATTTCCAAAATTTAAACACTGCTTATAATAATAGTTTAACCCTTAATAGGGCACTCATTGAAATACTTGCAAATTCCAAATTTCAACCCTAGGGAATACTGGAGGATATTACATACTGCCAGAATCTGTAAAAAACATACCGACACGGAGGAGGGGGGTAATATTTTGAGAAAAAAAGTTTACGAGATAAAAGTAGCAAATCTACGAGAAAAAAATGTGCAGATTTATGAGATTTAAAGTGGTAAATTAATTTTTTTTTCTTCACTTTTTTCTTGTAAATCTGCAACTTTTTTCACGCAGATTTGCCACTTTAAATCTCTTAAATATGCAACTTTATTTCTTGTAGATTTGCCACTTTAATCTAGTAAATTTGCAACTTTAATCTAGTAAACTTGCAACTCGAAATATTACATGGGGACCCCATTTTGATATCCACTGAAGTTATCAAATTTCTTCGCCCGATAAAGGGTTAATAAACTTATAATACATTTGGAATATATAAAACAATCTGAATGGGGCCATTCTGCATAAGAAGTACTTTTACTTTTGATACTTTAAGTACTTTTTTATGCTGATACTAAGTTTTGAATGCAGGACTTTTACTTGTTGTGGAGTAATTTCACAGTGTGGTATTAGTACTTTTACTTAAGTAAGAGATCTGAATACTTCTTTCACCACTGCAAAAGATATAAAAAAATCTAGATCAGACTTGTATGGATCACCAAAATATTCTTTCCACACTCTCCCCCAGGGCTTTCATATTTTCCCTTTGACATCTCCCATACAATAACATTCTGGTTGCACTCAGTTTTTTTCCCTTTGTCTCCTTAGTTCCCTCCCCTTGAGCCATAACCACGTCAGGTCTCCAGTGCTGCTGCTGTGGGGCGAGCGGGACGCCTTCTTGGAGCAGGAAATGGCGGAGGCATGCCGCCTCTACATCCGGAACCATTTCCGTCTCAACATCATCTCCGGGGCCAGTCACTGGCTGCAGCAGGACCAGCCTGATATTGTGAACACCCTCATATGGACCTTCCTCAAGGAGGGTGAGGGACGTAAAAGCTACAGGAACTAAATCCACAGCGAGGCCTCCTCTGGCTCTAACCCTTTCCCCTCGTCTCGCTTGCCACACCTGGAAGCCTGGAATATGCCTGTGATTACCAAGCGACATAGTGATAATGCAATCATTCTTTAAATCTTTTTACATTTCAGATATTTTTGAAAAGAAGTCGGCAGTAATGGAAAGAATCAAAGCACACTTCACTGGAGAGGACACTGAGCAGTATGTGTGACACATTTTCAAGATGTTTTTTGCACATGACATCCGCCTTAAAGTTTGTCAGTTACAGCATTACAAATGTGTGGCAAAATCTCCTCGTGACTTGTATTGTGTGGTGCCTTTTAACTTCCTGCCTGAGAGACTGGGATGTGGCGTCGTCTGCTATACTTGTGTGTTTCACCGGGTCGCTCAACTCTTCTTTGGGCACAGTCCTTTGGGAGCCATAACTCTCTCCCACTCCCTTTATCAGGTAGTGTTGTCTAAAGGAGGTTTCTTTTTTGTATTTTTTCCTCAGAGATACTCAAACGTAGAGAATGTTGTTATCTTGATCTTCCTGTATAGAAATGTCAGTGATGGTTGACTATTGTACTATTTTGTATCTATTCCTACACACTGCATTTTGAAAATTCACTGAGCCAAGTCTACACCATTTGATTTTATAAATAAACTGAGTGTCAATCTGTTGGACTGCACTGCTCTTTGCAATTTCCAGGCCTGTTTCAAGATAATAATAACGGTGGTGTGTTTGAAGCTGTGCCCCCATGTGTTTGCTGCTGTCTCTGAACCATCACTCCAAGCTTTTACACAGAGGAGGTAAAAAAACACACACCAGAAATAGTCACAGATGCACTGTTAAATATAGCACAGATCTGAGTGACACAGCAGTAGATGTTGGTTATTTTGGGTTTCCTTTGTAGAACAAATATTTTGATTCTATTCCTTTTCCATGTTGTTGTATGCCAACAGAAATGTTGATGTGGAATTAAACTGAGGTGTGTATTCATCAGTCTTACATAAACAGATTTTAGTGCTGTGCCAGCACACAACCGCACACACACATTCACTGCTGAGCTATTTAGAGACAAAATCACTGAGGCAATTCATGATAATGTCTGTTTCTAACCAGCAAAAACAATATCAACCATAATGCAATGTTGTCCTTATTAGTTGCTTATTCTTTATAATTTACAAAGCTTTATTATTTTTTTAAACAAATAACATAACCCATTATTTAAAACTTAACTTGACTCTAATTATACCTTTAGAAAGTTGTTGCAGTATTGCAGCAGATTGCTCTGCAGTAGAATTCACTGTTTTTTTTCTCTCCACATTTTGTTTGTTTCTCAAATGCTGATTCAAACATTCACAGTTAATTTGGACTGACATCATAGGTAAGGAGCTATGATACAGGAGAGGCCAATGACATCAACGCCAGCCAACTTTTTGCTGCCTTCAGGGGCAGTCGGAAATATTAATACTAGCACATATTTTTCAGGTCAGTATTTTTACGACCTTTTTTTTTTTAAATTAATTTTTTAATAGACATCCCACACACACATTGGAGAGTAAAGATGATCCTTTTTAAAATTATTTTATTATCTTTTTTTAATAGAAAGTTTGTTCTTTCCAATAAAGAAGAAACGTATTAAACTGAGATGTAAGTTTGTGTTACACTGTTTATATTAAAATATTATTATGGCCTACTTTTTATTCTAGTTTCAGTGTAGTACACAACAACAACAACAACATATAATACATAAATAAATAAAAATAAAAAACAACCAAGCTTTACCTAAATTTCACTTCAAAACTTAGGCCGACTGTTATTTTTATTATGTACAAAACACAAGTTAATACAGATCATATCTACTGTAACTTTGAATAACTGTGGAAAAATGTTTTGTTTGGATTCACTGAATATGACAAAAGATCTCTGTTGATTTTATTTCTTTTCATTTATTCGATTCATTTGATTCTGATTTTAAAGGAAGTTTCTATGCATAAATCAAAAAATTCTGTGCAAAAAACCTTAACATTTATGGAGTTAGTTGTACATTTCAACCAATACAATTCCTCTCTAACTGAATGTACAAATAATAAAAAGCTGTAAAGGTGTATAAGCTTTTCAAGATTTTTGTTTTTTAACATGCTATTATTATTATTTTTTTCTTTCTTACCTTTTATGACATCCTTTTGCTCTCCTGCCGTCTTTGTAGACATATTTTATATACACATGGTAACTTGTTGTATATCTGTTGGTAATAAAACTCTTTAAAAAAAAAGGAAATGAAAAAGGGAAGCCTGTATACAGTCATGGAAAAAATTATTAGACCCCGTTTGTTTTATTCGTTTTCTTGTTCATTTTAATGCCTGGTACAACTAAAGGTGCATTTGTTTGGACAGATATAATAACAACGAAAATAGCCATTTTCATGGTTTTCTTGATAATAACTAAAATCATTATTTTGGTTATTATTGGTTATCTCCACAAACAAAATGTGGAGAGAAAAAAATACAGTGAAATCTACTGCAGAGCAATCTGCTGCAATGCTACAACAACTTTCTAAAGGTATAATTAGAGTTCAGATGAAAATAATGGGTTATGTTATTTGTTTAAAAATGAATAAAGCTTTGTAAATTATAAAGAATATGCCACTAATAAGGACAATGTTGCATTATGGTTGGTATTGTTTTTGCTGGTTAGAAACAGACATTATCATGCATTGCCTCAGTGATTTTGTCTCTAAATAGCTCAGCTCTTAAATTAAACTCTTATCAGCTATTTTGTTGTTATCATTATATTTGTCCAAAAAAATGTACCTTTTGTTGTACCAGGCATAAAAATGAACAAGAAATTGAAGAAAACAAGGGTGGTCTAATAATTTTTTTCATGACTTTAGAATTTCGAGGTTAGGCGCAGAACATGAAGGCATCATTTGAGGACACGGCCAGAATCGTTTACACTGCGCGTGTGCTGAAGCTTCCGGGCTGTGACGGCATGGCCACTCCTCTGCTTAACGACCGTGTCCTAGTGGGTGGCGAGCAGCGTGCAGCGGTGATGTCAACAACATCGGTCAGTGGGTCAGCCCGTTAATGAAGATACTATAAAGCTCATTACCGAACCTCATACTAACGGATTAATATAACGTGCAGTTTGTATCTACCAGCTGTCTTTGTCAGCGGGCGTTTAGTGTGTAAGGTTCAAGAGGATAAATAAGTAGTAACGGTAGCTCAGGTTGGCTAGCGCTAGCATGCTATCCACGAGAGGAAAATGAGACTAATGTTATTTAGCTCACAGCACACATCACCGTGCCGGGCAGAGGAGAAAATACATGTGTACGCATAGGTACAGGTGTGTGTGTGAGTGTACCCGAATATGTTTTTGACTGTGATATAAATTAAACTTACTTTAAATAGAGAGAAACCGGTTATTGTTAGTGATGCTGGGAGTGGTGTTTGCTCCTCAGGAAAGCCGGGTTTGTAGGTTTATTTATGACATTACAGTTAAAGATCTTGACTCTTAACCTGATAATAGTAACTGGGTTTGTGTCGGGTTGTCGCGGTCATGTATTGTCCCATTTTGATTCATTTTACTAAAATTGGTAAGCAGCGCCACTCTGCTTTTGTATGCAGGTAAACGTAAGTCAGTTTGTGTGGTGAAAGGTGGTGCTGCGCTGATGACATCACATCAGAGGCAATCATGTTAGGTCACTTTGTGAAGTCAGGTGAAGTTGGCATCATATGATTTAAAACATTATAAAATCATATTTGGCTATTGCAGCACAATGTAAACGTATCTAACAGCACCACCACATGATACATCACTGTTTGTTCCACCAGGTCACTTTACATTCGACCACATTAGGCATTCTGTATTTTGTCTATATTATATCATTTATATTTTTTTTGCCTAAATCATCTCCTCATGACGCCGGCCACCTATGGTAAAATCGCCTACATCCTCAGTTGATCAGATCATGTGATTTTACCCCTTTAAGATAATGACCTATGTCAAGTGTGTGACTTAAGCGGATTTATTATGCCTAAGTCAAAATAAAATGTGACTTAGGCAATATTTTGAACATGCCTTTGTGATTTAAGCAAGATATGCAAACACTTTATTTTGAAGGTGTCTACATAAGAGTGACATGAGTGTGTCATAAACATGACATGGGATGTGTCATGAACATTAATGACAATTTGAAGTAACATTAATGCTCATGATACTTGCCATGTCATGTTTCTGACAGGCTTGTGTGACTCTTATGTAGACACCTTTAAAATAAAGTGTTAGCATACCTTGCTTAAGTCACAAAGGCATGTTCAAAAAATTGCAAAGTCATTTATTTCTCTTAAGTTACATAATTTACACACAGTGTTATTACTATGCCAGTAGCCATCCTTTGTTACATCCTTTTTGAGTGAAATGATCAATAATGTCATATGTTACACTTTTGGTGAAGTTTTTGTGTTTCCTGTAAAACTTGAAAAAAATGAGTTAGCCGATTATTTTAACAGGGTGAGGATATGTCATATGCCAATTATACTATACTGTATATATATTTGCATATATTTAAATGTATTTATTCAATGATGTTCATACTACTACATACAAAAACGTATTTAACCTCTTCAACAGGCTAAAATATATGTTCTCCAATGTGCAATATCTGCAAAATGCAAAGTACTTTCAGGAAAACAAACAATAAATGCCAATTAGCAGAAATGTATGTATATAATATGTATAGAATGTATGTATATGTCTTATTTTTTATATTCTTCTCTTTTATATCTATGTGCCTGTAACTTGAGCTGCTGGAACAACTACATTTCCCCACTGCGGGATAAATAAATTAATATCTTATCTTATCTTATCTTATCATATTATCACTTGGCTTGCTCAGACTGTTCCCACAGCATGTCACTGTGTTTTCCTCTTCCTCTGGAGCTGCTTAACAAACAACCAGGCTGATGTCTCTATCTTGTCTCTGTCTTAGAGAAGCTGATGAACCATGATCACCACGGAAGCTGCAAGAGAGTTCCAGGCCAAAGAGCGCAAGTACAAAGAACAGCTGAAGAGATGCTTATCATCTGCTTTATCTGCAGACCTGAACAGGTAAGGCATGTGACAGGGTGCACTGAACTGCAAAGGCCAAACTTTAGTGTTGATCAGTAACAAAGACCTGGAACCTAATTTTTTTTCCTCTGCAGTCAAAGCAATGCAGGGCTGTCAAATGGGGGAAAAAATGTTTTGTCTGCAAATTCTTAGAAAGGCAATTAAATTTTCTGCCATCGTGCAGTATGTAAGAGTGGGCTGGTATCAAGAGCTTGCAGCTAAATTCAGTTTAATCAGGATTAGTAAAGTAGGGCTGCACAATTAATGGAAATTCATTGAAATCACAACATGGACTAATGCAACATCCAAATTAAAGAAAGGTGAAATATTTGTTAAAGGAAAAATATGTGTAAAAATACCAATCAAATTAAGTACTTTGCAGCCTTAAGAAAAAAATCTTTGTTTGGGAAAGGTTCTCGCACACCCTGGTCATTTTAATATATATTTTTCAATGAAAATGAGAATAATGATGCAAAAATTATAATTCATATTGCATACAGTAATTATAAGTCCAAATAATTGCGATTAGATATATTTTTCAAACCGTGCATGCCTAGTTTAGAAGCATACTATGCAGGAATTGTCACTTACTTTTTGTAAACACAACATTCACACTTAGCCACTCCTCCCCAGCTCAATCAAAATGAGATTCACTCATGTGTTGGAAAGAGCACTTTTTTTTATATTTATGAGGCTTTTTAGCAGTGTTGGCTATTTCCGTAGCTTTGTGTCCAAACACTAACCCGCAGAAATGTTCCAAACACAGAAAAATGATGCGAAAAGAGAGAATGGATACAGAGTGCTTCTGCAGAATCTCAACCTTGAACCTTGCAACATAAAATTCTTTCAAGAAAACCTGCATGAGCAACTGAAGATGAGAGCCATGGAAACATAGGCATGGAGGAGGCAGGAAGAGTCAAATGATTTAGTTTCTTCTGGTAGCTTTAGTGTCCAACATTTAAAGAGCATTAGCGATAGTAGGGGCTAAAAGTCAGCATGTTGGCCTCTACTGTTGCTGTAATTTGAACTAGTCTTTTTTTTTTTTTATCTGTCTCTCATGAGTCGTCCACATTTATCGAAAGTATACTAAATTACCCCTCTAACTGCACCTCGAACCCTTCCTCAGAGAACATTTCCTCTGTGGTCATGAAAATGAAATGCACTTTTTAAATAACCTTCTTTTTTTTATTACTTTTAATACTGTTTATATAATGTAAACCTCTGCAGAGAAAGATTGCAAGATGTAGTTGAAACCTTCAAATCTAAGCTAGTAAATAGACCATGAGATACGTTTTTTTTTCTTGTTAAACTATTTTCAAGGTTAGGAATCTTGTAGAAAACTGTAGAAGAATAAAAAACACATAACTGAGGAAAATGGAGGAAAGCAGTTTAGGAAACAATGTGCAATAAAAATGTTAATACAGCTCTTGGTCACAAAAAACATCCTGGGATTCACAAAAATGACACACTTTTGTTACATGTAATAGAATTAGAACGGTCAAGGGTGGAGTTTTCCTTCAGATAATAGGATCAGTGGATCTGTAACAGAAAACTTGACAAAGTTACAGTAAACTTCACCGATGACTGGAAGCTCACATGTATCTGTGCAGTTCATTGGGTTTAAGATGATAGGGATGTCGGTCTCCTGGTTGCACGAGTGGTTCATCAATTTGTACGCTTTTAATCAGTATCGGAGCACCAGCATTTGAACTCATAGCGCCCTATTGGTCTTTAGCTGACGGCTTTCTGGGTCACCCAGATCAGTCATTGAGGCGAGGCTAGAGATAATGATGGTGAAGAAGAAAATGGACTGCCTCAGGACTGTGCTTGTGTACGTCTGGAGCAGAAAAACAGGACATCGGATTCATCGTTCAACCTCATAGATTTAATCGGTTGGATACGGGCTTTGTTTATTGTCTGTGTCCTATGTTAAAGCCATGTTTAGTATGAATATTTTGCCAATTTGGCTCCAGTGGTGGAACAAGTATTCAAGTATTCAGATCCCTTTCTTAAATAAAAGTACTAATACCACACTGCAGAATTAGTCCACGACAAGTAAAAGTCCTGCATTCAAAATTTACTTAAGTAAATGTACAAAAGTATCAGCATCAAAATGTACTTAAAGTATCAACTTAGTATTAATTATCAAAAGTAAAAGTACTTTTTATGCAGAACGAACTCACTCAGCTTGTTTTATATATTCTATATATATTGTTTGATTACTATTATCAATGCATTTACAGGTACATCTCAATAAATTAGAATATCATGGAAAAGTTCCAGTAGTTCAAGTCAAATAGCCCCAACCAAGTATTGAGTCATGTAGATGGACAGACTTTTCAGAGGCCAACATTTCCATATTAAACATACTTTTGGAATATTCAAATTTTTTGAGACACTGAATTTTAGGTCTTCATTAAATGTAAGCCATAATCATTATAATTACGTTTCATTCTGTGTGTAATGGATCTATATAATTTGTTATTTCCACTTTTTGAATTGAATTACTGACATTTTTTTCCCCATAACTTTTCTATGATATTCAAATATATTGAGATGCACCTATATGTAAACAGCATTTTAATTTTCTCAAGGTATCGCTCATTTTAACTACTCAATATACTGTTATGAGGTTTTAAAAAAAAAAAAAAAAGTCTGATCACTTTAAATTGATCATGTTTTTCAGGTTAAATCTCAACCTGAAAAGTAACTAAAGCTGTCAGCTTTATGTAGTGGAGTAAAAAGTACAATATTTGCCGCAAAATGTAGTGGAGTAGAAGTAGAAAGTTACATAAAATGGAAATACTCAAGTAAAGTACAAGAACCTCAAAATTGTACTTAAGTAAATGTACTTAGTTACATTCCACCTCTGCTTGGCTCCAACATTAATTGTTTTATTTTATTTTATAGTCAATGGTAATGAATTCACACTGATGCCGTGTATAAAAAATGTTTCTTTAATCGCTCTAAACTTTGAGTTGATTGCTGCTGACTAAGTGTTTTAATGCATTTCCCCAGGTTGCTGCAGGAGGAGCTGGAAGCTGATGTTTCTCTGTGTGCTGGGTCAGGCTTGCTCCAAGCTCACAAAGCAGTTCTGCTGGCCAGAGCTCCTCATGTCCTTCAGGGACAGACGTGCAAAGATCCCACCGTCATTCATCTGTCTGGCTATGAGCTGCCCGGGTTGAAAGATTTCCTCAGGTAGGCAGTGGGTTCAAGTGATTTCTAATTTGCTGATTACAGCAAAATACAGTGCCAAGAGAGAGAAACTGAACCCATTTGGAGCTACCTACGTTAATGCATAATTCATCCATAAAATGTGGTCTGAGCTTCATCAAAGTCACTATGATAGAAAACATGCTCTATATTCATTAAAAATCTTAAAAGGGAAATATTAAGTGAACCTGTTCAAAAATGACCTTTAAACAGTACAACTATAATTTAATTTTTCCCCATCAATGAGTTGAAACTGTAGTTAGTGATTAGTTGAACGTGATTGTATAAAAACACATGAAAAACAGTGATTACTGACACTCATCTCTTCACAAGTTGATGTGAACCATCTTAAGATAAGATAAGATAAGATAAGATATGACTTTAACAGAATATAAAAAAATAACACATACATGCACATTTACATTCTATACACATTATTTACATACATTCCTGCTATTTGGCATTTATTTTTTAATGTTTTTTGTGTTTGTTTGTTATCCTGAAAGTACTGGCCCTAAACACAATGAAACATGAACGAGAAAATGTCTCAGTCCTCAAATTAATGGAGATTATATGACATAAAGTGAAGACAGATGAAAAGAGATGTGGTTTTTGTCATTGCTGTTAAATCAAAACCAAGGGTTCATTTTCTTTTTCCAACCTTGCTTTGAATGTTTAACCATATATATAAATAAATAAACCTAAACATACAATATTCTTCATGTTACTATTTCAGGCAGATGTAGCCTGTCCATCATATTGACTTTGAACAATATCAGACTTACATTTATGACTTAGTTATGCAAAAATATAGGGCAATCTAAGCCGTTTACATACTATTACTTGGCACTGTATATGCTGAACCTGAAGTTTTTCTGGAAATTCAACAGAAGTGTCAGCGCTTCTACTAAATAATAGAGTTTTCAGCCTCTGTAGCAGATAGAAATGAAATTCAAAAAGTATTTGAGAGCTTAAACAAATACTACAAAACGATGTATCCGGTTTCCAGGCTTCAATGGGTTAATAGCTTTTGTGAGTTCCCCTCAATAGTTTAACCTGAAGCTGTATCTCTACATCTGCTTTGTAGTCGGGACGTCATTCATCCTCCTCTTGGAGTTTCAGTTTCACAGACTGTCAGACAGAGGGCGCCAAGCACACCATCTTTAATCTGCAGGGTTTGCTGGTGTTTGTATGCCTGCTTCGAGGAACATTGCAGATGCTGCAGCTGTTCAATAATAAATTAAATGTCAGTGTTGAAACGCATAAAACACAAAGTGTGCGAGTGTCCATCATCATCTAAGTTTCTTGTGTAGAAGTTTTCATCAAGGCTGCGCAGTGCGAGCTGCACAAGTCTTTGATCCACCGATTTGTGTCTGTGTCTAATTAGCAGTTTATAATTAGGACAAGAAGAAAGCGTCGACTTGTTTGGTTGCATTACCATAGAGTCTAAAAGTTTGTTTTAACTCCCTTTACACATGGGAATGCAATATTGCTGAGTTCAGGTATCGCTTTAAGACAGATTTTTTGGCATGCACAGGTATCCTATTAAAAGTTCTTTCAGTTAGAAACCTCTGAAAGACTTTGCGGCATGTTATTAACAAAATGATTGATCAACAGATTTATTGAAAATGGCAATGATCTTTTTTTACAAACTCAATGAGGTGCTCAGTGATTCTAGAGGACCCTGGTTTAGATTATGTCAATTAATCAAATGTGTCTTCAGTGACACAGAAGGGAAGCCATAAACCTTAACTGTGCAGGATTTTCTGTTTTTTTCTCAGTGAAGCATTTAATAAAGTGACTGGCAACCTTATAAAGTTATTTACAACCGGTATGTACTTATAGACTTAAACCTTACTTTTGACCCACACATTTTTTCCATCTACGCTCCATCTCCAAAATCAAACCCATGCTGTTACCCTCTGACCTGATAAAATCATTCACACGCTCATATTCTCCCGTTTAGATTACTGTAACTCCCTCCTCTCCGGCATCTCCCAGAAATCCCTTTCTCGCCTCCAACTGGTTCAGCAGCTCTGCTTCTTACCGGTTTTAACAGACAACGTCACATCACCCTGATTTTAGCTTCTTTGCACTGGCTCCCTGTTCGTTTTTAGGATTGATTTTAAGATTCTATTGATCACTTTTAAAGCTCTTTTAGGTCTGGCTCCTACATTACATTACATTGCATGTCATTTAGCTGACGCTTTTGTCCAAAGCGACTTACAATAAGTGCATTCAACCTGAAGGTACTAGCCTTAGACCATGACTTAACCGAGGTATTGTTGGTAGAGGTAGGTCTTCAGCCTGCGGCGGAGGATGTACAGGCTGTCTGAGGTCCTGATGTTGGTGGGGTGCTCGTTCCACCATTTGGGTGCCAGGACAGAGAAAAGTCTGGAAGAGGTTTTGAGGCGAGTTGACCCACGCAGGGTGGGTGTCACCAACTGTTTGGCTGATGCAGAGCGGAGAGGGCTCCTAGCTTTTTAACAGAATTATTAACTTCATATGAGCCGACCCGCGTCCTTAGATACTCTAAACTAAAAACCAAAGGTGACCGGGCTTTCTTCACCAGAGCGCCCCGACTCTGGAACGAGCTGCCTGTGGAGATAAGGCTCGCAGAGTCAGTAACTTCTATTAAATCACGTCTTAAAAACCACTTCTATAGACTTGCTTTTATGTAATGCTTTCTATTTTCTACACCTTTTTACTTCTTCACTTTTTACTTTTTTACTCCTTTTTCCCTTTTATTTTCTGTGTATCTTGTGATTGTTCCTGCTCTGTCTTTTCATGTAAGAATTGTTTTTAGCCTTATGGCATCATTCTCTTTTTAATTTACTGCTCTCTCTCAAAGCACTTTGTAAGCTGCTGTTTTAAAAGGTGTTTTAAAAGGTGCTATATAAATACAATTATTATTATTATCGAAATATGAACTATTAACCAATGGCACCTTTTATTATGTATTATATAGTACATACACACATGGATACATCCTCACCCCGATTAAAACGTCTGGCAGTGACACTAATGCCCCTGCACATACAAATATATATTTATGTATCATTGTTGTACCTGTAGGATCACTACTGTTTTGTTTTTGCACCAATACAAAAAAGAGGCAAAGATCTCTGGCCTGACATGAACCCAGAATGTTGTGGTTTCTTGAACACCACTTACCGAACACACTTGGCAGAAGCCAGGATGATGCAGCATATTACATAAGTACTCAGGGAAAACGTACCATAACAGGTTGTAAGTAACTTTATAAGCTTGCCAGTCACTTTATTAAATGCTTCAGTGAGGAAAAACAGAAAATCCTGCGCAGTAAAGGTTTATGGCTTCCCTTCTGTGTCACTGAAGTCACATTGCGTTAAATGAGACCGTAATTTAAATAAGTGTGAAAGGCCTGGTTTTAATTAACCTTTCCAGTTTCCCCCCTCCAGGCGAGTGTACACAGCAGACCAGAGCATGCGCTCAGCTGAAATAATCCCAGACGTGGAAGGCTCAGCGCCAGAAAGTACTCCGTCTGTTCCCGACCCGGCAGACCTACATAGTTCCACTGACTCAGGTAAACAGATGAACACACTTTTCCATGGAGGGTTTATTTCAGGTTATGTGGCCGTGCAGCTGCCCTTCTTCACATCATGTTATCTCAGTCATAATCCATTTAGGAGCTAATCTCATTTGGATCCCTGTTGTTGTTACTGCTAATCACAGCGTGGCAGTGCTATGGATACTTTTTTTCACTATTTGCATTATTTAGATGGTTTAATGTTAGTTCCCTCTGCTTTTTTACACACAAATATGTATCTCACACTCACAGCTTTTCTCTTCATAACTCTCTCCGCCCTGCCTTTACTCATTATCCGTCACAACTTCACCCCAGATGCTGCTCTGGAGCCAGCCTCGGGCCTCGGTGCTGACTTGCTGGATCTGTACCAGAGGGGAGAGCAGTGTGACATCACCATCCAAGTAGCAGAGCAGGTCTTCTCCTGCCACAGGTAGAGCTATTTGCCCCCTTGTTTATACATCTGGAATCTAAAAGCAGCTGTTTTTTTGTTTTCTAAAGATCATAGGTGGCATGTATGGTGACAGCATGTTCACTTGAGAACATCAAACATCTACCAGAACACTACAGAGGTCGCACTGCTGTTGACTTGTACCAGTGTGGTGGGTGGTCATTCACTGATGCAGAGGTAGTAGTAGCAGCAGCTGGTAACCATGGAGACAGGTTTCTTCCAGATCATGCTCAAGGGAGCAGCCAGCCAGCAAAGAGCTTGTCAGAGACAGGAAGCTGGGATGTTTTTGGTTGTTTTGTAGTAGTGATCTCTGTAGCAGCACAGTGTTAACTGCTGCAGGTCCCACCCACAGTCACGTGGCCCGACCCACCCATATTTCTTCTTTACTATTAATAAGTCTCTTGAGATGCATTATCCCTTTTAACAAGAGAGGAATGGCCAAAATGGCAGCAAAGTACTGATCACACATACAAAAAAACATTTATATTAGAGGCGGGGGGAAAGATCGATACAGCATAGTATTGCGACATTTAGTGTGGCAATATTATATCGATTCATGGCCGCCAAGTATCGATATTCAGCGTTCTGGCGGCCGTCAGTATTTTCGCCGTTTTTTCCTGAGGCTGTATCAGTCTCACTTTTAGGAATGTACTAGAGATACTGGTATCATATGAAACTAGAAGATCTAAGGAATCTATAGGCACAATGCCTCAAGATCTTGTGTCGGCAAGTTGTTGAAATAACACTGTAAAAGTAGTTAGCTAGTTTGCTACATGCTAAAGACAGGTACTCAGGTATGTGACTCCGTCGCGACGTTATTTCACGGACACAGCCGTATCAAAGCTATCCAGAGCAATGAAGCTCAAAGCTTTTACGTCAAATTGATCTTATCTAGCGGTCTTATCTACCTCGATAATAACCCCCCACCGGCGAAGCAGTGCTCCCAACTTTGTTGCTAAATTTAGCAACCTTTAAGACCCCCTTAGCAACTATTTTTCAAGAAAGTGACTAGAGACCAATCCAGTGACTCCTTCTTACTCTTCTTAACGAGACGCTAACGAGCCAGAGGCCGGCTTATTAGCGGCATTTTGCTACAGTTAGCTCTGTAGCAGTACAGTGTGTATGTGCTGCTGCTGCAGGAGGTGTTCACTTAGCGATGTTTACAACAAGCACCGCACACTGTGCACAGTTAGCAATGCTGGTTAATTCACAATCACTATGTTTATGGTAAGCGGAGACGCTGTGCATAATTAGTCATGCTGCTTTCAGTACGTACTTCCGCTCGGGCAGGGGGCGGCAGTTGAGTAGGCGGTCTCTAATGTGGACAAGAGTCACATACCAGTTCTCAGTACTATCTGAATGTGGACACATGGGCCTGAACCACCTCAGAATGTGGTTTTTGTGTTCGGATCACTCAGACCACATGTTACTGCTAAATGGAAACAGGGTCATAGTTCAATAGCTAGGACCTAAGGGACATAAAGTAGAGAGCTTGTCTATTTCTAACAGTCCTGTCATCCATGGAACATGTTTTGAATGGAGGTTTGAATGCTTGGGCATTTTTGTGAATGGTACCTTCCCACAAACGGAGCATAACAACCAACCTTATGTTGAGTGAAGTGATAATTTAGCAAGTGATTAAATCTCAGAACATGGATCAACACCTGCAAAGGGGACATTCATCAGACTGTAATGAGCATCATATAATAAATGTGAATATGTGCATGTGTGTGAGTAAAATAAAAAGGGAGATTTAGAATAATAATACGAGGATGATCTTGCACGAGGCTCAGTTCCTCTTTTTTTAATCCCCAATCCAGGTTGCACAAAAACATAGTCTCGCCAAGTTCTAGACAGGCTCCGAAGATTATCCATCATGATAATCTGACCTGCAGGCTGGGAGTTTACCCAGAGTGCTTTTTAAGATGGAAAGATGGACTTCAGTGAGAGCAAAAATGTCCTCTGGGTATTGCAAATTATTTTGAATGTTTCTCATAAGACATAAGATAGTGATCCCAAAATTATATTTTTCAATACTGATATCAAGTTATTCATCTTTAGATAAGATCACACTAAGTGAGTTTGTAATTTTATTGCCTACAACTCATTTACAACATGGTAATTCATCTTTGATTGTTTATTTCCTGAAATTTATCACACAGTACCACAATATATGAGTCGATTGTGATGTAAAAGGAATTATAATGCAATGAAGAATTTTATCCATATTACAAACCCCTAATAGTGTGAAGGCACACAGCGTCAGGGTGAAAAGGAGAGGGTCCAACCCATGGTGTGAGTAGAGGCAGAGGGAAATGACATCACAAAGTTGCAGCTAGAGAACTACTGACTGATTTCCATCCCGCTGAAAGGCTCTTCTGTGTGGAGTTTGCATGTTGCTCTCCGTGTCAGCGTGACTTCTCTCCGGGTCTTGCCTGTAGGAGAACGTGGGAGTGAATGAATGGTATTTAAAGATGAGGCTGGCATTATTCAGTATTTTTTATTAATGTCAATAAATCTCACGGAAACAAAACAAGACCATAAATTAATTTGCAGTCATCTCACCAAGCCCATTTGTTTCCACTGAAGAATTTAATCTTTAACTCTGCTCTATGACGTAAGCCTAAAGGGCTGAATCTTGTGTCATTCATAATAAATAATAATTGCACACTTATTTATTTTTTATTCTTATTTATTTCACCTGGTCTGCATCATCTACAAGTCTGACTTCTTTTCAAATGTTCATGCATGACTGACATGCACCTGTGATATGCAGGTTCCGCTTTACAGATATTGCAGCCAATCCGCCTTCATTGCTGGGTTTAGAGTGAAATACTCCCCTACTTTTGGGATGTGATGCATCCCAGCAAAGATGGTAATGATGTAATATTAGTAAGATTCAACACTTTTTTTTTTGTTCGGGAGGGGAGAGGTATACACACCATTTTACTGAGTAGTTAGTCTAGTTAAAAAATGTATGATTTATTACTTTATTTTATTCAATGAGCCATTTCCTAAAACAGATGGGCATTGCAATTTTGGCAGACTTTACTGAAACAGGAGGAAATAGTGCATGTGTTTATGACAACTGTGTGGCTCATTGATGTTTGTTCAGTAGTTTTGGGACAACAATGGAGGTCTATGGCACAGAGGGAAAAGATACAAGATATCAGGCTTTGGATATTCACAGATATTTTGTTTGTTTTGTTCTTTTTGGGGGATTTCGGATAAAATCAGCCTTATCCTTTTTTGGAGCAAATTAAGTACAATCTTCAGAGGCTGGGGAGAATAAAAACACAGTCTCCAGGGACTACAGAACACACACTATATTTTTTGTCCTCCTGCCTGTCACTTCAAAGCCACTTAAGCACACACAGGCCCACTAGACGACATGTGAAATATTAAAACGGTGGGTGGATCTGACATGCAACTGCCTGCTTTAATGGGTTTCTAGGGCAATCCTGTGCGCGCGGTCCCAGTACTTCCGAGCCATGCTGAGCGGGAGCTGGATGGAGAGCTCCAGACAGTGCATCACTCTGCAAGGGTAAGACTTATCGGCGCATCAGCATCATCTTGCAGCAGGTCACAGGGATCAATAATACACCTCCACTCCTGCTCTGACAATTCTACATTTCATTCCTGAACATTACAGCTGGATTACTGCATATGCTGCATTAATTATTCAGGCCTTGTAACAGAGTTGGCTGTGTACAGTATGGGGTTTCGCACACAATGCCATGTTTGAACTCCACACACCCAAACACACACACACATACATAGCCACCCACAGCTAGTGGAATCTCAAATGGCTCGCTCACATTTCTGCCAAGCAAGGTTGCAACGTTTCCACTGTGATGCACATAAATCTTCTCATCCATTCCCGACTGAAGGGCCCCCACCTCCCCCAGCCCACCGACACCACCCGCAGTGTCTTTCCAGAGCGGGGAAGGCAAATGAAGCCCGTTTTTTCCCTCCAGGGAGAGACGTGTCACTCGCCTCAGCATTACTGATCTGAGGGTAACGGGGGAAGACATGGCTGTCAGAATGGGGAGCTGCTGCGTTGATGTGCGGGGGAAAACCTGTGAAGTGGCCCTCCGGCTGCAGTCACGTGGATTTAGTGCTGCATGATATATGGATTGTGTTTACAGCGTTCTTGTGTTGTGTTTGCAGCGTAGACAGAAAAAATACATCCACACTGCATGTCTGCATTCACAAAGATAACATTAGACGGTGATCAAGGGCAATTCTGTGTGTTAATTCGAGGAATATGGCTTGTAAACAGATTCTTCATTTCCAGCTTAGGGCCAGATGAGATGGAGATCCTGCTCCAGTTCATGTATGGGGCCATTGTGGATCTGCCACCTGGAGCCAGTGCCAGGTACTGTATGTGAACACACTGTCCAAAATTAGAAAAGCAGGCCCAGAAAACAGCCTGACCTGTATTTGTTGTTTCCTGTCCCACAGTCAGGTGGTGTTGGCAGCAGACATGTTGGGTTTAGAGGGGCTGAAAGATGTGGTGGAGATGGTCCTGACCCGAGACTACTGCCGCTTCTTCCCCAAGGTCGGCAGTACTGTGAATATGTGCATCTTTGAGTGAAGAAACACACACAGAGATATAACTGATGCTGTTGCAGCACCTACAGTCGCCTCCCAATGTCACCACACACACTTAAACCAGGCCTGTAGCTGTCAGTAGCTCCTCACACACACTGGTTGTTCAAGAAGGGTCTATCTGCAATCTGCATTGGTCACTTTTAGGGGTGGGAATAATTAATCGATGATTGATTAATGGTCTTGAAGAATTTGGTCGATCACGTGGAATTTTATCGATCTGTGTATTTTTTCATTTTAATTTAATTTTTATCTATGACTGAAACACATTCGAACGTTCAGCTTGTGACAATTATAAAACACAGAAATGCAAGAGTATTAATTTGAGCAAATCTAGCTAACTTTTATCCAGAACGTATTAAAACACAAAAACACACTTATATAAGCAAGATTACTGTGAAAACTAACCTCATGCCTCTTAGTGGGCTTAAACATAAAACATTGAACTCCTTGACGTTATCTTTACAGAATGACCTCACGTGAGTTAGTTTTACGATTGACAGGAAGTCTCTTTTTGTCCTTTCAAAATAAAAGTGTCCACTATCAAAACATTCACTATCAAACATATATACATATCTTTTATTTTGCCCATGTATGCATGTTTTTATACATATTGGAGTATGTATAAAAACATAGCGATTAATCAATTAACTGATTGTTAACTTTATAGATAAGCAGTTGTCAGGTTTCTTCCAAACGCCCATCCCTAGTCACTTTACTACAAGACACTGAGATATAAGATATCTTGTGTAATATACTTATTGTAACCCAAACAGTGATCATCAATGACACCTTACCCAGTAGTTTTTGTACTTAAAGCTAACCAAACTGCAACCGTTTTGAGGGCTTGTCGTGTATTAGGTGTGTCCTGTAGTACTGTGTACCTGCAAATAGACAAACTCATTACTTGAATTGTGACAAGATAGATTTTTCGTGTGATTTCACAATCCCACAATTCTCGCATCACCTTTTGATAATTCCATGGCAAGCATTAACATCAGTATCAAGAAAAAAAAAATTGGAACAATGCGTCACTACTTGAAAGGCTGAATGCAAACTGTCATTATTGCACCCAATCAAATTTTATTGATTCAAAATAATGGTTATACATTTTCTGCACAAACGTTTGAATTGGTAGTTCATCGTATATTGGTAAATAAGTGTTGTAGTTAGTGGTGGAAGTAGTCAGATGCCTTACTTCAGTAAAAGTACAAAAGTATCAGCAATAAAATGTATTTGAAGTAAGTTTTTCAAAAGTAAACGTATTGTTATGCAGAATGGACCCACTCAGATTGTTATTTATATGTTCCAAATATATTATTAGATTATTATTAATGATGCATTTATATAAGCAGTGTTTTACTGTTTTCAGGGTAAATATATACTTGATGTACTGTTATGTGTTTTAATTTATAAACATGCTTAATAGTTTCAAATTGATTATATTTCCACTTTAATTCTAGACGTGAAAAAGTAACTAAAGCTGTCTGCTAAATGTAGTTGAGTATAGAATACAATATTTGCCTCAAAATGAAGTGGAGTAGAAGTCTAAAGTTACATAAAATGGAAATACTCAAGTGAAGTACAATTACCTCAAAATTGTATTGAAGTACTATTGTACTTGAGTAAATGTAATTAGTTACTTAAATGTACTTAGTTACATTCAACCAGTGCTTTTAGTACAAAACAGCTGATACAGCAGTATCACAGCTGAAAGCTTCAAGAAAATGTTATTTCTTTGGTTGACTTGTTGATTTTGTGTATTGTCTTCATGTTTATTGTCAATAATTATGCTGATTCACTCTTAACACCTTTTTCATTCCAATTTTACCACGTACTAGTTACTTGGTATATCATTTTCCCTCCATAGCCCTCAGAGCATAAAAAAATGACTGTATGAGTATAAATGCCCATGTGTCTTTTCCTCCCATGTCAGCAGACAGTAGACGGGGTTCAAAGAACAGTTCTCGAGTGTCTGTCCCTCACACACGCCTTAGGCCTTCAAAACCTCCACATGCTGTGTAAGAGGTGAGTGTCGCTTTTCAGTCGCTATATTTGAATCCTAAAATGACAACTTTCGTCAAACTTGACCTTAAAAGTTGCTCATGTAATTTGAAAGAGAGTGCCTTCAAACCTGTCACTATTATTGCCACTGCAAGTTACATCAGCATCTTGTTGCTAGGTAACCAACAAGTGGAGTCATAATTCTGTGTTATTAAGTAGCCTGGGGTCGGGGTTAGTTGTATAATGCGTTTGCATTAATGAGATTATATATTGGCAATAATTTTAATTAATAACTCAGGAGACACTAGTTTTTTACATTTCTTGATTGATGGTGTAACTTTAATAAAGTTTAATTTTAAAATATGAGTCATTCTTCAGTGTTGAGGCATTTCTAAAGACTGCTGTTGAAACCTGCATGCTGTCATGTCTTTATATTTCAGTATGCTGCACAGCTTTGATCCCTTTCGTTTCTATTAATCTGTGTGCACACAAACTCTGACTCTAAAGACTCTGCAGCTGATTCTTCTGCACGCTAACTATGGTCTTGCACTGCTGCAGTGAGCGGGCAAGAAGTGTGTGAATGTAGGTCAGGGGGATAGGATGTGTTGAGGGAGACTGTGAGCTGGTTCTGATTTAAAGTGGTGAGAGTGTGTGTGTGCGTGTGTGTGGGGGGGTGCTTGCCATGTTGTCTCTGCTGAGTCTGATGAGTCACGCGAGTATGACGGTGAATCTTGCTGCGCCGCTGTGTGCAGCAGTGCGTTACTGACCTTCACATCCTCGCTCACTCTGAAGCGAAGCCCTGCCGACCGCTGCTTCGAGCCTCAGAGCCTGAGACTCCTCACGGTTACACTGCAGTAAAAGCATAAAAGGCATCCGTGAGTTTGTCTGGCCTGTTATAGTAACCCAAAAGCACTCTACACATACTGTACGATGTGTATTTTCCAGGTGGGTTGCTGATCATTTTGTGAAGACCTGGTGTGAGAGAAACTTTTCCCTCTTGTCCCCTGAGCTCCACGCAGCCTGTCTAGCAGCTGTAACCGAAACCATGGTGAGTTCCCTCCTCCCTGACTCATCAGCAGCACTGTATTCACGTAATTGCAAAAATATCATCAACCCGTTCTCCAGTGTTTTTTCCACAGGAAGGAAATCCGAACGTAATATAATTAAATATGACCCTTATTAAATTCTCAGTTATTAAACACAGACTCATTTAGGAATATGATGTGGATGTAGACAGATCCAGCCTTGTAATTGATAATTGAATCATGCAGTCTGTCTTTCATCACTTATCAAAGAGGCGGAGTGTATTATGTGAGTAAAGGAAGACAAATGCACTATTGTTTGCTCTTGGCAAGTATTAAGATTCAGAGGCAGCCAAGAAGCATTACACATTTGTGGGACTCCCTCCACTGATCAATAGGTCAGGCATAAAAGAGAGCTTTTTATAGAGGACCGTGTTCATTGCACTTTATTTTGTGTTTTCAACTAGAGAGAGTTCTTTAGCTGATAGATGTTTCCATTCAGAATGTGCAGAACGCAGTAACCATGCTATGTGGCACTGAGCAGTTGCTTGGCAGTCTCCCAGAAGTCAAGTGGGCCCAACAGGTGAGGAGTCTGGCCACAGAGCTGCAGGAGGAGAGCCTGCAGGTCATTGTCCAGCATCTCCCCAGAGTCATCCGCACTCAGGGCTTTCAGGATCTCTGCAGGGTGAGGCATGCGGCGATGTAGCCATGCTAATGCACTCTCCTTTACTGTTATGGCCTTGGAACACATTCAGCTCTATGATTAATATGTTTTTTTCTGTTACCTGCCATTACAGAGGGAAGAGTTTACCCGTGAGCCCACGTTGTTGAAGAAGCTGTGTTCAGCCATCAGAGAAGGGGTGACAGTGGACAACTGCTGTGATCTTTTTGCTGCTGTGTACTTTCTGTGTGGAGATGACCTGGAGGAGGACTCTCTCCTGGCGCAGGCAGGACAGAAACAAGAGGAGGTGAAATGAAGCAGTTTCTTTGTATCAAACACAAAAAAGAGCATTAGGCTGCATGCATACCTAGGGGTGGAACTTTTTTGGTAAATTTCCAGAAAGTTTCAATGGGAAGATAAACTGGGGAATTTTGAAAATTTTGAAAATCACAAAAATATGACATTTCAACAGATTTATTTGTAAGTAGAACTTGCACACATTTATCGCACAATCAATTTTTTCATTGAACAACAAGAATTATTACTCATATTACTCATCCCCTCCGACCCGACTCATTCAAAAATTAATAAAATGACCCTCACCCCCCTCCATTCAAAATCTGAAATGAAAAGAGCCCCTCTTCCTCCAAAAAAAATATAAATGCTAAATTGAACATGTGATGGAGGAATGCACAGTCCATGTAGGGGGCGTGGCCTCAGTAGTCCTGCAGGAAGAAGTGTGCTATATGCATGTGTTTGAGGAACAGCAGAGATATAAGTGTACTTGCATGAAATCTGGATGTTTTTGTCAAGATTATGCTAAAATATTTTCCCTAACTATACTTAAATTACCTGGTAAGGGCCAACCCTCAATTTTGCAAATTCCCGCTTTATTCCTGTTTATTTCCATAAATTCCTGTTAATTCCCATAAATTCCCGTCATTATGTATTTTAGGTTGGTCTGAATGGCTCAGCGTTACTTGTTCAATGTGGCTTTGCAACCGTCACCAGGATGTGATGTGGGTCTGATGCTGCTCGGCTTTATAACCCTCTAATAGTTAGTGGTGGTCACCTCTTGGGCTTCCAGACATATATTTATATGCTTTTTATTGCAAATATACTTCAACATTAATATTACTCTATGTGATATATATTATATGCGAGTTGTTGAATTTATGTTAAGGTGAGGACATTAGGAAAATAAATCCTCCAGTATTTCAGCCTGAGTGTCTGCAGCTGGTCACAGTAGAGGGACCACAAAATAGTTGTCTCTTCTTTCAGTGCTTAATGATGATGAGCTCAGCAAATGTAATGTGTCTTTTAAATGAACTTTCTAATTTAATCTGAGTCTCAAACTTGTGTTTCCTGAGTGTTAGTTATCAATTCATATAGATAAAAAATTGAAATCAGTGTTGGCTGGAGGTGGTGGAAAATACATTAGTATTGCGATATTTTGCATGGCAATATTATATCAATTCATGGCCAGCGGGCTGTTAGTATTTTCGCTGTTTTTTCCAGAGGCTGTAGCGGGCTCACTTTCAGGAATATACAGGAGATGTTGGTATCATATGAAACTAAAAGATCTAAGGAATCTATAGGCACCATGAAATCGTTTCGGGAAGTTGACGGAATAACTCTGCAAAGTTAGGCTTTTCTTATGTTTCATTCAAAAAAATTCAGAGCAGTGAAGCTTAAAGTTGAAGAAAGTTTGAGAAAAGGCTGCAGTTGTTGTTGTTGTCCATACAAGTTTGATATCAGTTCAGTTCAGTCTGACTTAATACTTTGTTGGTCAGTCTGTGTGTTTGACTCTCATTGTGGAGAAATAAGACTGAAGTGAGATGAATAGACTGAGAATTTTCTCTTATTTGACAAAAAAATTCTTGATTGAATTGAATTTTGTGGACACAAAATTAAGTTTATCAGTTAAATCCCGATATATTGTATCGCAATACTCGGAAAATGCTTAAAATCGCAATAATATCATATTGTGACTCAAGTATCGGGATAAAATCGTGTCGTTGGGCCTCTGGTGTTTCCCACATCTACTGTTGGCTTTAGAAAATTAATGTGCATCTCATTATATACACAGAAAATGTAACTTTTCAAGTTATACATTAGATAACTCCCTGCTCCTGTCTGAATATGATTGATGACAAAGGTGGCTGTAAAGTAAACTGCAAACCACATCCTGTTGCTCACATGCATGCTCACGATTGCGATTTGATATGACAATGTATTTTTGCTTACTTTTTCATCACTAGACCTTGGAAAAAGTTGCATCATGTAGTTTTAGAAATTATATGAGGCATATTTGGGTTTAAATCTGTATAATTTTGTTTCACTGTACTGATTGATTAGCTTAATCCTCTCTGCCCCTTTATCAGAGCACGCATGACACAAGAATTTGTCCTTCCATCACTCTCCCTTTGCTGTGACCACTCCGCGAGGAGGAGAGCGAGCAGAAGCTCCAGAGTTGGCGGCGACTTACAACTTGAATCCAGTCAGTGGGCTGGTGGCCAGCATCAGCGCTGGGTTGAATGCATTTCCATCCATAAAAACATTTGTAAAGTATTTTAAATCCAGCCTGGCTGGCTTAAAATCCATGTTCTCGCTTGCAATCTTCTCTCTCCGCCTCTGTTGGCACGTTGCAGCACATTTTGGCATGTTACCGCCACTTGTAGATCAGTGGAAAAGTGTGAAACCATTGACAGGGCTGTGTATCGTTTCACCCACACATCTGGCTGCCCGCTCACAAGATAAACAAACAAAATGGGGACACAGTCATAGAAACATTACATTGTAGTGCTTGTAGAGGTCAAAAACTTGGAACTTTCTTGGCTGTGACAGAAATGATTCAGCCACCCTTTTAGTCGGGGAGTCACAAGAACATCAAGTTTGTATATTTAAATGCCAGAATGCATCATTTCTCAAAACTTGTTGGACAATTTTTTCATAAAACGATACAGTTAAAGTCTCACATAAACAGCTTCGTTCAATATTCCTGCAGATAATTAAATTGTATAAGCGATTACAGACGAACAAAGTGTATTGTGTGAGCTGGCAGGTTAAGCCTGTGAGATGACTCCCAGGGGGAAAGTGACCTGGCTGCACAAGTTAAAGCGCATAACCCTTGTAAATACCGTACAGTATGGCAGAATGGATTAGGCTGAGGGAGACTGTGACGTGTGCCAGCGGCCTTCACTAATCTGGCTGTGTATCTCTCTGCTGCCGAGGGGTGTGTGGTCAGTGCAGCGGAGGAGGTAGAGATAGCTCCTCCCTACCTTCCAGCCCTGTTTTTATAATCAGGCGTGGAAACAGGAGAATGGGCATCAGCCGCTGACATCACTGATTTCGCTCAAGGGAGCTCAAGTGGACTCCGCAACAGAGACGGAGGGGGAGGGAGGGGCAGAGAAAGGGAGGGAGGGAGGGGTATTTGTTGCCATGGTGAAAAGGTTCTTCAAGCAGCTGCTGATTCGCTTGTGCTGTAGCGCACCCCTTTCCATTCTTCTCTCTCTCTCCCCTCTGTGTTGCTGCCAGCCGTTCAGGCAAGAGATTTGTACGCTGCGTGGTCGGCTGTGGACCTTCCTGCTTCAGACCTTTTACGCCGTCCGCCACACGCAGGGATGGGAGACCCTGTCTTCCCAACACAGAGAGAGGATACTTGCAGGTAAGGAGGGGAAATCCCTGCTCTCTTTTTCTAGCCGCACACAGGATATTCATGCTGCAGTGTGTGTGGACGCATGTGTTTTTTTCCCTCCCTAACCCAGCCTAGCACTGAAGCAGTGGCTCTGCATCATTAGAGATGAACCGAAGCCCTTGGAGCATATGCTGTCGGCTGACTTAACACTTAACGTCTTTTCTCTCCAGCTGCCTAGACTCTGCTAACCCATTTATTATCGGCTCTCGCTGTTTGTATGTTTTTTTGCTTTATGTGAGCTACCTTTATCAACTGTCTCGGCCAGATGAGTGTGCGCTTGCATGTTAACTGCACCAGACACGCCATGCTTGTTTTAATGGGTGGGAGTGAAAGGCTGGATTCCTGCCTTTGTGGGTCTGCACATGATAAGGAGCTCCCACAGATACAAATAACATACTGTTTTCTCACTGTTGAGCTTGTGATGTGGTGAAATGAACTGCATGAATAATTTATTCGCCTGGTATCAGACTGTGCCTATTACTGCTACATTTCTTGCCAGTGAAATCAGATTCCAGGTCTTGGATGCAAACACAACATATGTATTTAAGTTACATATTTGCTTAATAAGATAACTCATCAAGCTGTGGAATTGTTGTTTTATTAAGTATAGAAATGGTAGTGCTTTGTTTGCTTAGTCGTTCCCAGACATGCCTGGCTGATCGATCGATTGATTTAATGTTTGTTTCCTAATGGTCAGAGGGTAAACAAAGGGTGGGGAAATGAGAATTTATGAATGAAAAGAAGGACTAATCTTGCTCACATAAAAAAAGGAACTAGGAGGTGTCTGAAAAAACTGGTGCAGCCCTTTTCATCTATGTTTTTCTTGGGTTTGAATAGTCTGCTTTGCAGGAAAAACACTAACTTGCTAATTGTTGATCTTTGGTCTTCCTTTCATCCTGTTTTGACAGGTGCTATTGATAAAGGGGACAATCGAAGACTTGGTAAAAAGCCTGTATTCACTAGTTCACAGGTAATATTATCACCCAAGCATGCATTAACATTTGTTCATTAACAAGTTTTCTTTTTGTGTGTCAGAAACAAAAAACACATTGAAGTTTTATTTGTAAATCAGATACTCTGGCTTTGACTTTTCTGATGTGATGTGAATTTATGAAGCCGTTTTAGCTCAGAGAAATCCATGGAAGTTTGTATAATCCCTGACAGTGATTACAGTCTGTGGCCAGATGTCATGTGTCATAAACGCCCCACCCTCACAGCAAAGAGAAACGGCATAAAAATGAGCAGCAGGGCCTCTCTAAGCAGATGCATAGCTAAGATAAGCCACGTCGAGGTGATCCAGAGAGGGATTGCCAAGATGTTGTTAGGCATGAGTTGTTAAGAGCAGTGGAGCTCCTGCAGATCTCCCGGGGAAGCAGTTTTTGCATTCAGAACAGGAACTTTTGTGGTGAAAATCTGAACAGCAAGAACAAAATTCACTGTTGTAATTGTTTCATTGACACTAAAACGCAATTATGAGTTCCCAGTTTTTTTTTAAAAAAGTTCACAAAATGTAGTAGAGCAAGAAAGATGCAGCATTCCTTCCCAACCTGAAAGTTAGAAATTATTAGACAAGTTTAGAAAAAACCCAACAGGATACACAGTAGTGGGACTAAAGATGTTCAGGTGGTGTTCGTCAGCACTTGTTCTGGTAGTGTGCTCCACTGGCTGGTGCTAATTATTCTTCACTGTTATTCAGTTTCATATGACTGCCCTCTGGTTATTTGCTGATTAATTCAGTCATATAGTTACGTGACTAAGGTGGTTATTTTTGTGCCTACAGTCTAGGGCTGTAAAATGCCCTTCGTCTGCACCTGAGAGTCCTCCTGTGCACAGGACCCAGAGGGTGTCAGAAACCACAACCTCTTCCTCCCGTTGCGCCGCATCAGCCATGAAGTCTGATGGACTTGGGACGGCTAATAAACCAGGAGACGGTCACACGTCCAAGGCAAAGAATGTGAAGAAGCCAGGAGATCGGAGTGTTGCGGCAAAAGCAAAGACGGCCTCAGCTGCCACACCAGTTGTCAATGGCACCGGAGCAGCAGGGGCCAGGCGGGATGCAGCCAGTGCCAACGGCCCCAGAAGCTCTCATGGTGCGAGAGAGCAAGAAAAGAAGCCAAACCCAGGTGCACGGCCTAAAACCTCTCCCCCGAGCTGCACGTCTATGAGCCAGACAGGGGTAATGAAGGCTCAGAAGAGCTCAACGGGAAAGACTGACGGCACTGTTGGCACCGCCCAAGCTCAGCCCAGCGCTTCATCGGGCAGCAACTCGCCAGAGAACGGTGCCAGCAGCCCTCGCAACGACACCCACTCCGTCCCAGGTTTACTCTCTTTATTGACTTCTTTACATTTCATCATTGTGACCGACACCGATTACAATGTAGAACATCACTGTAGATGAGCTAAAGTGTCAGCAAGTCAGCTCCCGGCACAATACCGAAATATGAAAGGACCTCCAGATTAATTAGTATGATGAATGTTGTGTTGTGGCCAAGAGGGATTTTTGGAAGACAAGGGCAGTGTCATGTATGAATGTTGATTTATCAGGAAACAAAGCACATGCGGCCGTCCTTGGCAGCCTGCTGGTGTCAGTGTACAAACTCTCAGCAGAGCAGTAGAGGTCAAAGCCTTTTGCAGCTGTCACACAGGGGGGTGTGACTGATCACTTTGAGCTTTTGTGGGGCGGATGGTTTTAGGGAGGTGGGGTGATCTCCACTCGTATTAGTGTTCACGGCTAAAGTGGGGCTCAGCTGCCTGCCCTGCAAGCGCAGCATGTGTCCCGGTACCCCACCCTGAAAGTGGCTGGCAACATGTTTGTGATGTGAGCTCACACACTAGCAGCACATTACCCTGTTTATCCCCGCTACCCTGAATATTATTTGGTTTATTCTTGAGTAAATCATAGTTCATATGTGTCATACTTGTCGTCTTGTTTGATTCATCTCAAAACTAACTGCCCTGGCAAACTTCTGTTTACAGTTGTGTTTGTGGTTCATTTTATGTGTTTTAGGTGCAAAGCCCAAACACCAGGCTAAGACGGTGAACAAATCCCCACTGACAAAACCTCCACAGAAATCAGACACGGCAAAGATCAGCAGGTGAGCTTTATTCCGAGCATCATGGCCTTCAGTCCGCCACAGCCAGACACATGAAGAGAATATTTTCCTTGCAGTACTTGTGCAAGACAGAGGAGGGGCTTACAGGCATGCAGATAACTTGGGTTAATGGCATTGCACTGTGATTATTTTCAGAACTTCAGACCCCCTTCTTTGCTTACTTTTTTGTCCGTTCACCGTAAAAATATGAGGTTCTATCATAGAGCTCTAAGTTCCCACATAAGGCTAGGCTACAATATTTTTCCCTCTATTTCTGTTTTAACATCAGAGGGTTAGTGACGTGAGGAGAATCCCAATACTGATAGGCTTTCGTGACACAGCTTCATATTTCAGCAAATGTAAATACATGTAATGAACATAATTTGCATTGCGAATCACATCTATTTGCATTTTTACCTTGGCTTTGTATGTAATTGTAATGCAAGAAAAGTTTGCTTTGTGTTAGCTGTGACACACCCTAAGAATTGATAGGACGGATAAGGGGGCTGGGACTTTCAAAATACAAAATTAGGACAAAAGACGTGTACACAGGTGCATCTCAATATATTAGAATATCATAGAAAAGTTAATTTATGTCAGTAATTCAATTCAAGTGGAAATAATGCATTATATAGATCCATTACACACAGAATGAAATATTTCATGTTTTAATTTATTTAATTTCTCTCTCTCTCTCTCTCTCTCTCTCTCTCCCCGGAGACCTTTGTGTTATCCAGACATGTCCAACAGTTTACTTAACACAGCCACCTACACAAATTAGCTACAGTCCAAACATTCAAACAAGACAAAATTTATTGACTATTTTTCTCTCCCAGTGCCATACATCCTCACTGCAGTTTCTTACATGACCAGACAAGTTGCAATATGAGATCAATCCCAATCTACCCAAGTCAATTAGCTTACATTCAGGGCCTAGTAATTAAATCATAAATGTTCAGTGGTGTAAATGTAGGGCAAATAAGATGAGTGTTGCAGCACCTGGATGTTTCTTCAGGCCACATGTGGCTGACAGGAAGTTAAAAGCAGCTGTGTAGCTTTTACTGACAAGCCTCTTATCTGTCCTTCAAAGATGTTAAAAATATCTGTTCTGCAGTCTGCATCATCCAAACTCAATCTGTTCTGGGAACACATCAATATTGAACAGTCTCCCTCGAAAGCAACTACGTAAGTTAGCCAATAAATAGCTGATAGCCTTAGAAAACACATCTCGGTTGCATCTTTCGATTGCTGTCTTTTGTAAAGAGAGAGATGGTACAAGTAACCTAGTTTTATTTTTCTGGATCTGTGTGCTGTATACACACAAAATGAAGATACTTTGGGAAAGCAGTTAACATTCAACTCCCATCTAACCTAAATTTGGATAGCGACACTAATCTTTTATCAGCTATCATGACTATCTAAGGTTGATGCTATGGAAATGTACTGGATAAGCTCAGAAAGATGAAAGGCTGATAATGAGAATAATCAACCTTGGGCACACAGCAGATCTCCAACTGTAAAAATGTTCTCTCTTTTCTCTTGATCTTGCAGTTTTACTTAAAAAACCAAGGTAGAACATCCTTCACAAGGACACAAGTAACAACTTGAAATTCTTCGCATTGATAATCTGCTCATGCCTGAGAGGCTTGTCCTTGACAAAATCAGAGAAAACACTTTGCTGCCCCCCACTGGTGCTCAATATTTATTAATCTACTTCTCAATTCTTCTCATGAATGTTTTTAAGGATGGATGCGAGCCAAATGTAGTGATTATTAGGGTAAAAACATTTGTGGTCACTGTTGTCTTATGCCTCCACCTGTCCTTTTCACCAATCACAGTCCAACCAATAAGTCAAGTGGCAGAGTCAAGACTGGTGCGGCTGAGAAAGTGTCTACTGGAGCGACAGCAGCAAGAGCAGACACCAAGGGAAGAGGCACACCAGACCACCATGGTGAGACGCTATTAATTGACTTGAATCAAATGTCTGTTAATCCACTGTACCAATGTATTAATGTTCTGTTCTGTCTCTGGTTTAGTCTCTAAGCATGGATCCACAAAAAAGCCAGCTTCCCCCAGGAAAGAAGACAGCAAAGATGGGTCGAAATCCTCAGCATCAGACAAAGCAAGCAGTGAAACTTCTAAAAAGAAGATCACAAAACCCGCTTCAGCGACTGGAGCCTCAGCTAAATCCAGTGCTAAACCACCAAAAACCTCTTCGGCCCCCTCCAAGCAGTCTCCGGTAGTAGCTGCCAAGTCTGGACCAAAGCCGAAGAGTACTACTGAATTATCTACGGAGAAAGCGTCTCCGAAATCTGGAGGGACTTCCAAAACCTCAGCTGCCTCCAAGAAATCAGGAACCAAAGGAAAAGAGGCAGCGAGTGGTAAAAATTCAGACTGTAAGACTGAACTAGCGCCAACTGAAAACACCAGTGAAGCACATGGAGATAGTACAGAAGTAGCGCTCTCTGACCAGCCTGCAGCAAGCGAGGGCGGAGGGGATTCACTCAGCCTTCAACTAGAAACGAGCCCTGAGCAGAGTCAGAAGACTGAAATACAGTCAGAAAACACCAATAGTGCACCAGTAGCTAACAGCATCCCGCATGTCAAATCTGCTAATGCAGACACTTGCAAACAGACTGAAGGGAGTAAAGTGAAAAAGTCACCAAGCAGTGTCATCCCAGCTCACATCATCGGAGGGCAAGTTCATGAGGTCAGCTCCCCGAATTCTCCGAGAGACGCAGAGCGCCCCGTAGACACCCCCTGCAGCATGGGAAGCACCGACACTCCATTAGAAGACTCCTGGAGCGGGATCCACCATCAGGTCAGCCCAGAGTCCGAGACCGGCAGCACACACACCACTTCCTCCGACGACATCAAGCCCCGCTCGGAGGACTATGACGCCGGAGGCTCGCAGGACGATGACTGCTCCAACGACAGAGGCGTGTCAAAGTGCGGCACCATGCGCTGTCACGACTTCTTGGGTCGCAGCAGCAGCGACACCAGCACCCCGGAGGAGTTAAAGATGTACGAAGGCGGGGCGGGGTTGAGGGTGGAGGTGCGGCTGCGCGGGCGGGAAGCGGAGACCACCAGCGAGGAGGAGGGCGTACGGCAGCGTCCTCGCTCGTGGTTGCACAGAGATGAGGTCGCTGTAGAGGAGGAGCACTCAGAGGTCGAGGCCACTGTGACTGTAAAAAGTGTTCCCGACCACCAGCTTTTCTCCTCTGAGGAGGAAGAGGAAGACGATGATGAAGAGGCGACGGAGGATGAGAGGTCTGAAGTTGAGGTGATTCCAGGTGAGACTGCGCTGCCGCCAACTGAACCCTCACCACTCTTTCAGGGGATCGTCAACCTAGCTTTTGACGACGACGGTGTGGAGCAGGACAACGACCAGCCCGACTACCAGTCCACTTCCAACTTCCGCCGCTCAGTGCTGCTTTCTGTTGACGAGTGTGAGGAGCTGGGCTCGGAAGAGGGCGGCGTGCAGACTCCACCTCAACAACCCAATGACGCTGTGACTCCCTGCGATGTTTTTGAGTCCGACTCAGCTCCTCGGCCCAATTGTGCCCCTCCCAGCGACCAACAGAACCACCTGCCGTGCCAACTTGAAAGTGCAGGCACGGAGCACGAAAAACACGATGAGGAAGAGGAAGAAAAGTCTTCTGTGTTTCTTACAGAGATCGAGGATCCAGTGCAGGAGGAGAGCAATGAAGTAAAGGATGCTGAGACTAAAGACCTCCCTCCCCAGGAGCGCCCATGCCACCTGGATCTGCGGCACACCGAACAATACAATGGAGGGCTGCGCAAAAATCACACCAATCCCTCAGAAAACAAGAAAGCTGATTTACATCTAGACTTAAATGAGCCTCAGCTGACAGGGGACTCTCCTGTACATGCTGCACAATCTCCAGCAGGTAATGTATGATCTACGGACCCTTCCTAGAACCAGAATCCAAAGCCATCTCTTATCCCCAAACTCCATCAGTAAAGGTATAGTTTGTCCCTGCAAGATCCATTCTCCTCTGCTCTGATTCCTAGACCTTACCCACATCCTACATGTACCTATCCCTCTTTCAGAAAAAGGATATAGTGTAGTGAGTAGTGATAAAAACAAGTTCAAATTCAAGTGAAATCAGCGGCCATCATATTTTCATAGCTAAAACTTCCTCTCATTCCAACCCATTGAATGTGTAGCTGTTGTGAATTTGAATTTGCAACAACAAATATCCTTTTAAAGATGGAGATTGGTCTCATCATTACAAATAATCTAAACTGTAAATTTAAACAACTGAACTACCTTTTATTAGTCAGAGGCATTTAGGCCTTGGTAACTCAGTTTACACAAAAAGGGGAAAGCAGTGTACATTTCACTAAGACTGATCATAGAATTGTATTTGTCAAAAAGAATCTGCCTTGTGACAAGGCCTGTGACAAAGTTATACCAATGCACTTTTATGTACATAAAAAAAAGATTTTTTTGATTATTTTTGTCATTTCTTTTACGCAGTGGAGTCTTTGGCCTTTTCAAGCCACAGATAATTTGACATAGCTGAAGGTGTTTAAAATATAATTTTAACATCAATATATCATTACCAAATTAATTGTGGTTTGTTGGTAGAATTACTATTAGTGACCCTCATTGGGATAATTGTAAGTCACACCACTGAAGCTTGTGTTTCTTAAAATCAAGACTACATTTCCCATCAACCTCATCGCTCAGAAGATGTTGCTACAGCTTTTTATTTTTATTTTGCTTTATTGTAAAGGATAAATATGTTCTGCTTTTTTTATGCATTAAACCATTGCCATCTTTAAGAAACACAAACTTCAATATACAGAAGCCCTTCTTCTTTTGTGCCATAAAGCACAAATAACTCTTTGTTTACATGCACAAAAAATTTAGGAAAATTCTTATTCCAAAAAAGACAATATAGTAGTGGAATAACGTTGTGCATATAAATGTAGTCAATGTCAAGCGTTACTCGATGCTGCTTGGCTTCTCACTGATGGTCTTTTTGTTGACAGTAATTTTACTAACATCTCAAAATAAATTTAAAAATATTTGTTGATGTTAAACTGCTATATGTAGCACCTTTAAAACTGATTTCAGGTAAATTACAAGCAAGTAATGATTTTTTTTAATTATGTTGAGGTAAACAACAAAATGATGGTTTCAAATAGACACGAAACACTAAACTGCCACTGCTTCTCAGTAAAGTGTGTTATACTGGGGAACTTTTCCCTTGCATCTCCTTGCTGTTTTTCTTTATTTCTATTTGAGAATGTACCTGTTCCTAAGTTGTTTTTTTGTTTGTTTTTATTTTATATTTTTGCATTGCACACATGCATGCTACTATTAAAATTTATTTGTCATTCCCTTTTACCATCAATTATTTTTTGTGTATTTTTTCCAATTATCCATCACCTTTTGTCATGCCCGGTAGATTTATGTCTAGATACGCAGCCATCCACCTTTAAAGAAAACTGTTTGTCTATAAGCTTTTGTTCAGTAGGTTTGTGTAGTGCCAGTAGCCTCCTATGTAAAGTATGTGATGTGTCTCTAGTGCAGCTGTCATGGTCCTGCCATGTCTCTCTTTTTTCACTATCATATTCAGAAAAAGAAATCCTGCTGCACCATTACACTAACATGTAAATTATTTTGTTTTCAATATCAAACAGTGACCAATTACTTCATCTCCTGCCTTTTTTTGAAATTGTTTAAAATAGAAAACACAAAGAATGTCAAAAGAAACTTGGTGGTGTGCCATCTTTTGTGCTACTAAGTAAAGCACCGTTGCTTGCATTTTAGGTGTTTGTGACAGTATTTAAGTCTGTTCATTAGGTCTGCCCGTTCAAAGACCTGCACGTTCAATTGCAAAACATATCACTGTTACTTACTGACAAATGCAAAGTTCACTGGTGCTGGCAATGCATGGCTTACTTTGTTTGAACAGGTGGATAAAGAGATGCATTCAGATTAGTGTCCCTCTGTGCATTACCATTAATGCAACTGTATACCCTTGCATCCAAATGTGAAGCGATAGGAGAATTTCAAAGTAATACATTTAAAATTGGTAGTGGTATTACCACTTAAATTATCATATGGTGACCATGAATGTCACTGCTTACATATTGTGTTCACCTAACTTCACTATAGAAAGTCTTTTGAAGGACACAGTTGCATTAAGGGTAAACATTCAACAGTAATCAATGTTTTGTGGTAGTAGGCAGTGACTAGTCTCTGAAATGAAAAAAGAAAAGAACTGTGGAGGAGTGAATCAGTTTGTCATTTTGCAGTATTGTCAATTGTTTTTAGGGGACAATGGTTGTGACAGATTGGATCAAACCTGCAAACATGACCGCCGGCCATCCAAAGCCCTATCTCCCATTTACGAGATGGATGTGGGAGAAGCCTTTGAGCACTGCTCGGACAAGGACAGGAATGTTAAACTGAAGAAAGAGGAAGAAAAGCAAAGAGGGGACGATGACAAAAGCAATGAGTTTGCAGAACGGGACTGGAGCCTGCTCAGGCAACTCCTCTCCGACCAAGAGTCCAATCTGGGCGTCATAAACCCTGTGCCTGAGGAGCTCAACCTGGCCCAGTACCTTATTAAACAGACACTGTCCCTGTCACGTGACTGCCTGGACTCGCAGGCCTTCCTGTCCCCAGAGAAGGAGACCTTCAAGCGCTGGGCAGAGCTCATCTCGCCCATGGAGGACTCCTCCACCAGCATCACTGTAACCAGCTTCTCCCCAGAAGATGCTGCATCTCCACAGGGGGAGTGGACCATCGTGGAACTGGAAACACATCACTGACTGCACAGAGGAGAGCCTGCCGGACAGTTGCCACCCTCTAATTGAACTTTGAACGTCTTTACATCAACTATGTCTTAATTTATTATAATTTATAATCACATTCTTTTTTTTCTGGACTCTGCAGAACTCTGGACTTTGCAGCATTCCCCATCATGCCCTCAGTGGACTGTTTCTTGACACAAATGGGCTGTTATGCATGCTGATATTTTTGTATGTCTGACTGTTTAATTGATGTTGCTTCAAAGCTCTAGAAAAGAATAGAGTAAGAAAAAAATAATTTAGTTCTCATTCATGAAGGTCCTCTAAAGATTGTGGACTGAAGTTTCTTAAAGAAAAAAATAATATTGGCCTACTGGCTTGCATTTAATGTCATATTGAAAATAAAGGTTTGTGTTTCTTGAAAAAAAAAAAAAAAAAGTCCTTTATGTCTGTCTAGTCATAAAGGAATGTATTTTGGGGGTTGGGAGGAGATACTGTGCACTGATTGATAGTATGTGACACTCCAATAGTATGGGTCTGCAGAGCTCGGAGCAGCGGGCTGTACATGAACACACCATGAGAACCGTGGAGACTCAACACAGGCCGTGGCTCTTCTCTTCTAAAATAATTAGGGCCCGAGCAGGCAACGACCTGCGAGGTCCCTATTGTATTGCGAATAATTTTTTTTTTTCTTCCCATATGATCGCATTTGTCACTGCCTGAACATACCCAAAAACTCATGAAACTTTAAATATAAGTCACACCTGGCGAAATATTTTATAATCTATTGTCATCCTGAATTTCCACCACTAGGTGACGCTATAATAAAGGAAAGTGCGTTTTGGCTAATAACTCCCACATACTTTATCGCACATTCAAAAACCTTATATCCACGCGTTCACTGAGTTGTGCTGAATCTCGCCCTTTCTCGCATAGAGTTTTTTTTCACAAATTTGCGAAATGTCGTAATCATACTTTTTCGAACTCCTCCGAGGCAATTTCATCGTTTTGCACCAAACTTTGCACACAGCATCTATGGACCCTCATAACAAAAAGTTATTAAAAGAATTTTGATAACACCAAGAATAATCAAGTTATTAAATAACAACTTCCTGCAGGTGGCGCTATTATCAACACAAAACACAAAGTGTTGGATATCTCCACATTGGTGTGTCTGAATGACATGAAACTCAGGTTACTACTTCCTTATGAGCCCCTGAGGCTCTGTGCAAAATTTTGGCCGATGACCACTAGGTAGCGCTCTTTAAATTGAAGTATTTTAAATCGGTTGGTCGGATTAACACCAAATTTGGTATACTTATTGTCAATGCCCTCCTGAGGATAACCCTTGAAGGTTTTTATTGATCGGCCCCTAGGTGGCGCTCTGGTGGCAGTCTAATTTAATATTTGGCACTCTGCCCAGACCATAAGATTTAAGGCAATGAAATTAATTATCATTATCATGTTTTTTATCTCTTTATCTATGTTATTTACTTTATTTGTACCCAGAGGTAGATTTTGTTTGCAGTATAGAGTCCTCATACACACACACAAAAGAGGCACATATCACACATCATTCAACTTAAGACAGTGGGAGTTAAGAAATGGCAAGTTAAATAAAAAAATTAAAAAAAATTAAAAATTCTTAAAAGTTCTTACAGGTCCAGACTATACTTAGATATTGATGTGAAAAATACGAATAGCAGAAAAATAAACAAAATAAAACAGCAAAATAAAACTTGTTTAGGCTGTAAAAATGTAGATAAAGGTTAAAATGTATATATAGAAATAGTAAATACATACATAAAATACATACATACATAAAACAATAAATAAACACCTGTGCAAAGCATAGCAGGAACAAAACTGTTTTTGTGTCTTTTTTTTCTACACCTAGGGATTGTAAACCTACGCCCAGAGGGGAGGAGCGGAAACTCTGTGTGCAATGGATGGGAACTGTCATTTAAAATTGAACCAGTAATGCGCTGTAATTGTTTTGTGTACAAGGTCTCCACGTTGAGCTGTGGCTCACCAATCAGTCTGCTAGACCACTTTACTATTTGGTTGACTGAGTTTTTATTTTTCAATGAGAGGTTGGGGTGTGTGCGTTACAGGGGCCAGTCTATACCACTCCTATGAATTTCACTTTCATTTCAAGTGTTATAGTGTGGCCACGGTACCAAATATGAAATTAGACTGCCACCACAGTGCCACCTAGGGGCCGATCAATAAAACCTTAAAGGGTTATCCTTATCTCTTAACTGATATGTATAAGTTAGAAGAGGCAGGTAGCAATGGTGGAAAGTAACTATGTACATTTACTCAAGTACTGGACTTAAAGTACAATTTTGAGGTACTTTTATGTACATTTTATGTAACTTTATACTTCTACTCCTCTACATTTTGAGGCATATATTGTACTTTTTACTCCTCTACATTTAGTTGACAGCTTTAGTTACTTTTCAGGTCAAGATTTAAAATGAAAAACATGATACATTTAAAATTATTACCCATTTTTATAAATGAAACCACTTAAAAGTTTATTAGGTAGTTTAAATGAGTGGAGTGGAGTCATGTCACAGTTTTATTTTTTATTTTTTATCTTTTATTTTTTATTTTTTTCTGCGCTTCTGCGCATGCGCGGCCCTGCGCAGAAGCACAGGAAAAAAAATATAAAAATAAAAATAAAATTTAAAAAAATATATTTTTTATAAAATAAAAAAAAATAGAATTAAAATAATAATAATAATTAAAATAATAGTAATAAAAAAATAATTTAAAAAAAACAGAAGTAAAAAGGACAGTGGTGGAAGAAGTATTCAGATCCTTTACTTCAGTAAAAGTAAAAAAATCTTGAACCTGAAAAGTAACTTAAGCTGTCAACTAAATGTAGAGGAGTAAAAAGTACAATAAATGCCTCAAGATGTAGTGGAGTAGAAGTATAAAGTTACATAAAATGTACATAAAAGTACCTCAAAATTGTACTTTAAGTCCAGTACTTAAGTAAATGTACATAGTTACTTTCCACCAGTGCTACCTGCCTCTTCTAATTTATACATTTCAGTTAAGAGTCCTCCTTCAGACACTGTATGAAGATTAAAGGGATAGTTTGTGCATTATTATACAAAACTTGGTACAATTAATGTCAATGCCCTCCTGAGGATAACCCTTTAAGGTTTTATTGATCGGCCCCTAGGTGACACTGTGGTGGCAGTTTAATTTCATATTTGGTACCGTGGCCACACTATAACACTTAAGGCAATGAAATTCATAGGGGTGGTATAGACTGGCCCCTGTAACGCACACACCCCGACGGCAGCATGCCCCGACACGCGTGTACTGCGAGGGCCCATTCAGTACTGCTTGTTTTAAATGTTTCACAGCTCTGATAATGAACATTTTCACGCTGCTCCACATGTTTGTCCAGAGACTGAGTGTAAAAACAAACATCTCCCCCTAATGAATTCATAATAAAATGAAGTTATTCTGGTCGCAGCAAACACACTGATGAGGCTGATGGAGTTCATCTAGACTTCCTATCAGAGCTGCTGGCTGTGCTTCTGTTAAAGACCACTTTTAATATAAATATTTAATAATTCTATTATTAATGATCAAATGCATGACATCTGTGCAATAAGGGTTACTGTGCAGTAAATGTTATAGTTACTCTTTTTCACTGATGCCTGAATAACAGTAGCCTACTCTTCTTCAAGTGTCACACAAAAGATACGACTTTGTTTATGCTGCAGTGGGAAAATTTAGTTGTCACAGCAGCACAAGATACAGATATATAGATATGGAAACAGACAAAATAATAAAAAGTGAGACTAATACATACATAATATATACCTTGTATACATAAAATACTTACATGGCTATTTGGCATTGATCATATATAATTTCTCTTTTTTGTAAGATATTTTTTCCTGAGAGTATTTTGTATTTCACAAATATTGCATGTGAGAGAAAAATATATTTTATTTTTAAGGTTGCCATATGTAGTAATATGAACATCAATGGGTGAATATATACATATATACATATATATATTAGCCTATTAAACTTATCATAATACAAAATAGCAATTTTCTTACGTTTACATAAGTATGATAATACAGTATATAAATTACACACTGCCGATTTTTTTTTCTTTTCCTGAGGCCGTAGCTGGCTTTTAGGAATTTACCGGACATACATATGAAACTAAAAAAAACAAAAAAAATAAAACAACTAAAAGTTGCGTCAGGATATCATGTCGGGAAAGTCGTCGAAATAACGCTGCAAAAATTTTTGTTATTTCATGATGATTTTCATGCAATTTAAGGCTAAAACCACATAGTTTATCTCATGTGCGAATTTGCTATTTCCGCATACTGTATTTGAATATTTGTGCATACTGAGGTCCCTTTAGGCTTTGAATGACATAAACTGGGTATCAGTGGAAAGCTGAGACTCTTGTGGACTCAATGAGCCCGGTTTTCTTCATGTTGGATGATGTTAGTCATCAGTAGTAGCCAGTTCATTGCAGTGAGGGCATTTCTTGAGTCTTGACCTCACTGTATAAAATGAGCTGCTGTGACCTCGAGGTTAATCACAGCCTCACAAAACTTTACAACCAAAAACTAGAGACCTAGAGCATTCAGAGGATGTGTAGTTTTCCTAGGTTTATTGACAATGTGACGGCCCCGTGCATCTGCCTGCTTCCCCTCAGTCCCTACCAGGAAGCAGTGGGCCGTCCTCAGCAGACCACGCCTCAGGGTGTGGTCTCATCTATAAAAGGCTGCCTGAGTCAGTCTTCTCTCTCTCTCCTGGCTGAGCAGCTGGCTGCTGTTCTGGCTGACGACCTGATTATCTCATCTACTCTCACACATATACACACACATCCATCTACACTTACTCATACACACACGTTATGCTTCTTTTTGATCAATAAATATTGTAACTATCCTCAGAGCTCTGTGTCCCCTCTCTCCTTTGTTGCAACCTCTGAGCCAGGGTTGTAACAACAAAAAGGGGGTTTCTCTGCAGAAGAGTTGTCAACCGTTGCCAACCGCTGAAAATACATACAGCAGTGTTCAATATAATAGCAGTCCAATGTGACTAACCAGATTAATCCAGGTTTTTAGTATATTTTTTATTTCTACATGGCAAACAAGGTACCAGTAGGTGCAGTAGATTCTCAGAAAACCAACAAAACCCAGCATTCGTTATATGCACGCTCTTAAGGCTGTGCAATTGGGCAATTAGTTGCAAGGGGTGTGTTCAAAAAATAGCAGTGTCTGCCATTGACTTTACAAACTCAAACTTTTGTTTCTAGGATTTAGCAATCCTGTGATTCACTAAACTAATATTTAGTTGTATAAACACCGTTTTTTTTATAACTGCTTCACATCTGTGTGGCATGGAGTCAACCAACTTGTGGCACCTTTCAGCTGTTATTCCACTCCAAGATGCTTTAACAACATTCCACAATTCATTTACATTTCAGCATTTTTTATGTCACCCCACAAGTTCTCAATTGGATTAAGGTCCGGGGATTGGGCTGGCCATAACATCAATGTTGTTGGTTTGGAACCAAGATTTTGCTCGTTTACTAGTGTGTTTCTTGTTGAAACACCCATTTCAAGGGCATGTCCTCTTCAGCATAAGGCAAAATGACCTCTTCAAGTATTTTGACATATGCAAACTGATCCATGATCCCTGGTATGTGATAAATAGGCCTGTAACTGTCTCTGAAACAGTTTATGTGTTTGTAGTGTTTATAGACATTCATGGTCATTCAGGTTCCTGGTTATAAAAAGGTGATTTAAACTACAATAATTAATGTCATAAAATGTTTGGTTAAATGTATTTCTTTTTGAGGGCTTTTAATGTGAAATGTAAGGGTCTGATTTAGGGCATTGTGGGAAATGTGAGGTCGAAATGTGAGGCCGGGTCAGTTTGTTGTGGTTCAGTTGCATTATGGGTCAGAGCAGCAGAAAAGGCTGTAGAGGAGAGCAAGCAACGGCAGAACAATAATTCTACATGTGGTCCAAGTGGCGGACACGGTAACTTTCTGTTTATATGTTACAATGATAATTAACAGTGATTGGGAGTTGCATGTGTTTTCAAGTGTGTATGTCTTTATTCATTGTAGTTTTCACGGTGTCAGCTGAAGTACAGAGAGAGAGAGAAAATAAAGCTTCGAGACATCTGTAAGAATCGTGGCCATTCATTTCGTGGGACCGGTGTAGTTACAAGGCCCAACACCATAGTAGGTGAAACATGCCCATATCATGATGCTGCACCACCAGGCTTCACTGTCTTCACTGTGTACTGGGGCTCGAATTCAGAGTTTGGGGGTCGTCTCACTAACTGTCTGCGGCCCTTGGACCCAAAAAGAACAATTTTACTCTCATCAGTCCACAAAATGTTCCTCCATTTCTCTTTAGGCCAGTTGATGTGTTCTTTGGCAAATTGTAACCTCTTCTGCACATGCCTTTTTTTTAACAGAGGGACTTTGCGGGTGATTCTTGTAAATAGATTAGCTTCACACAGACGTCTTCTAACTGTCACAGCACTTACAGGTAACTCCAGACTGTCTTTGATCATCCTGGAGCTGATCATTGGCTGAGCCTTTGCCATTCTGGCACACAGTCAATACATTAACACCTCTGAACTTGGGCTTTCCTACACTTCCATCCATTTTGATGGTTGTCTTCCGTTTTCTGCCACATGTCTCTGGTTTTGCTCTCCATTTTAAAGCATTGGAAATAATTTTAGCTGAACAGCCTATAATTGTTTCACCTCTTTATTTTAAGTTTTCCCCTCTCCAATTAACTTTTTAATCAAAGAACGCTGTTCTTCTGAACATTGTCTTAAACGACCCATTTTCCTCAGGCTTTCAAAGAGAAATGCATGTTCATCCAGTGCTGGCTTCATCCTTAAATAGAAGCCACCTGATTCACACCTGTTTTTTTTTTTTTTGCAAAAAATTGATGACCTCACTGATTGAATGCCACACTGCTATATTTTTGAACACACCCCTTTCAACTAATTGCCCAATGTCACAGCCTTAAGTGTTTGTAAAGTTTTGGCACATTGGTGTAATATTCTGTTTTTTTTTTTTTTTTTTTTAACCATTTTTTAACCATTCTCAATATGAACAAAATTGGATCATTCAGCACCAAATGTGTGTAACAAATGGGGTCAACCCAAAAAATTATGAGACATATAGGTGAACATGGAAACGGACTTCAAAGGGGCATATATTTATGTTAAGAACCCGTATACACCTTAATAGTAAGTTAGTCATTTCTTTAGAGATTTTGACAAGAACAACTTGACAGACAAATTCAAATTGATCTTCAGATTCACAGCTTTTAGATGATGTCACCACTTCTATGTGACAATTACTGTTGACCTGCTATCTCCCCCTAAACATCCACTGCCCACAACCACCAATTCTAAAATAAATAAATAAATAAATAAATAAATAAAGGACCTTGAATGGTAATTGGATAGTATATATAAAATATAATATACTTTATGTTGGCCAATGTAAAACAGAGATAGTGCAAAGAATCTAGTGAAGTGACCTGGTGATATGAATCATTTTCTGTTTTCGGCTGAGGATGAAAGTTAGATTTGGACTTCCTTCAAAAATCTTTTTAATGTCAGTTCAGGCTCTACAGATCTAATATAAAATATTTGTATTGTTGAAAAAGATAAATAAAACCAGTCTGCCAACTCTCACACTCTGAAAGGGAGACAGACATGCCACTCATCAATTTTCTCATGTAGATAAAATAAATATTGAATCTGATGACTCTGGTTGCCCTGGTCATCTACAGTGTAAAATAAACTCACTGTATTATTTTACAGGATGTTTGCTGTTTTTTTTCTACATGATGTGCAAATGCCATTTAACTTTTTAAATTTTTTTTTTAAGATTATAACCATTAAACATGTTTTAAAAAGTTGAATCTGTTAATTGATAATGAGACTGACAGATTGATAATGGGACTGTTGAATCAGAAGGGTGATATGTGCTTGACCTACTAGCTAGTTACTGGTTCGTTATAATAATCACTTTGGAGCATCAATAAAAAAAGCACTTGAGATAGATGGATGGACTTCAGTGTACTTTATTTCCACTTTACGCACTGTGCAACATTAATACTTGGACAGGAAGTATTCCCTATTTCTCAGGGTGTGTGGTTTTATCTCTGGACACACACACACACTCTCACTGTACTATTATGTTATAACTTGAAACTAAATAGCTCGCTATTCAGCTGTACTTTCTAGGTGGTTCCATCTTATTTCAAATTGCAATTAAAAGGAAACTATCCATAATCACAGACTCATTCCACTTCAGTTGGACAGTGGGCACCCTCAGGGTGTATATTTTTAAAATGTCACATAAAACTATATATTTCCTCTAATTTCAGATTCCAATCAAAAGGAAACATTCCACAATCAAAGACTCATTCCATTTCAGGTGGACAACCTCAGGGTTTCTGCTGTGAAACTATAATTGTATAATCTTTTATTTTTCCTTGCAGTTCAGTATACAGAGCAAACATATAATCTTTTGTTTGTGCACTCCATCTTTCTCCCTCTGCAGGTTTAATTGCTGCTCTGAGGTGCGTTCAGGTGCACGCTGCCAAGTGTGCAGAGAGCCAAAACACCTGAGGGCCCAGCCTGCAAAGATTTCTATCTGTCAGTGATCACAAGCACCTTGGACAGCTCATGTGTACTGTACTGTACTCCTTCAAAGCAGAAACACACCACTCTGCTCTAATTTCTGTCGTCCTGTTCCTGTTCTGAAGTTGTTAAATAAAGTGTTGGTGCAATAGCGCCACCTACTGAGTAACAGCAGTGGTTACAGAAAGCATGCACCTTGCTCATTGACAGTGTATTCAGATCCTTTACTTCAGTGAAATTACTCCACTGCGAGTAGCTAAAAGTATCAAAAAGAAAAAGCACTCATATGCAAAATGGCTCCAGCCAGATTGTTATATATACATTACAAATGTATTATTTGTGCATTTAAGTAAGTAACATTATACATTCCTCAAGGTAGGACTCATTTGACTGCTTCATTTAATGGAGGTTATAGTAAATGTATGCGATAACTAAATGTGTTTTGTCCATACAGCAATATGCATGTTATAGATTTATTTCAAGGAGTGAAGATGGTGTGTTTTAGTTTTCTCAAGCTAGGAATAGCGAATTTAACGTCAAAGGCTTTTGCTTATTTTCAAACAGATTATTCATAATATGATTGAACGTGTTTGATGGCAACAGAGGAATGAGCTCTTGAGTTGAGAGTGAGGTGGCTCTTAAAAGAGCCGTTTTGTTGTGGTGGTGTGGTAGCGGGTGACTTTAAGCTCTCTCTCCACGGATGCGGCGGGCCAGCTGGATGTCTTTGGGCATGATGGTGACCCTCTTGGCGTGGATGGCGCACAGGTTGGTGTCCTCGAAGAGTCCGACCAGGTAAGCCTCGCTGGACTCCTGCAGAGCCATGACAGCGGAGCTCTGGAAGCGCAGGTCGGTCTTGAAGTCCTGAGCGATTTCTCGGACCAGGCGCTGGAAGGGCAGCTTGCGGATCAGCAGCTCGGTGGATTTCTGGTAGCGACGGATCTCTCTCAGAGCCACGGTACCGGGCCTGTAACGGTGAGGCTTCTTCACGCCGCCGGTGGCCGGGGCGCTCTTACGGGCAGCCTTGGTGGCCAGCTGCTTCCTGGGAGCTTTGCCTCCGGTGGATTTACGAGCGGTCTGCTTGGTTCTTGCCATGACTCCTTTTTCTTTCTCTGAACAGAAAAAAATGTGTGATTCAACGGAGAGACTCGCTGCTCTTAAACTGTGGGACCAGCGGTGAAATGTGACGCTGCTTCAGACCTCCGGATCCTGATTGGTGAGCGGCTCCTCCTGCAGCTCAGCTCCGCCTAGAGGAGGAACCCACCGCCCGGATCTCCGCTGCTTATTGGGGGAAAATTATTTAAAAATGCCCGCCAACAGTGAGAGCGGGCCGCATACACAACATTATCAAAAAGAACATCAGATCATTTAAGCACATGTGCAGTGGGGTCATGTGCAATACTAATGGCTGCACAGAGGGTGGAGGTCATGGGGGAAAGAAAGGTGTAGTGATTCAGTTTCATCAATATTAAACATTAAAAACAGGACAGCCAAAACACATCAGGAAATAAAATACTGTTAAAAACATCCGGATTGGCACAACATGGGAGGGAAATAGTGTTCATGTGGGTTCCAGCTCATCAAGGTTTAATAGGAAATAAAAAAGCAGACAAAATGGCTAAGGAAGTAGTTGGAAAAAAAGAGGTGGAAATGAAAGTAAAGTTATCAAAAGCAGAGGGGAAAAGTCTTTTCTGGAAAGAAATAATCAATCAGTGCAACCATAATTGGAAGAGGCAGATAAAAGGGAGACATTTATACAAACTGAAAAGTGTAGTAGTGGAGGCAGGGTGTTATGGTGATAACAGAACAGAAAAAGTAACATTACAATAATTAACACACTTAATATAATAGGAAAACTGGTGAGTGTAACTGCGGGGAGAGGGAGACAGTAGAACATGTGGTAACAGTGTGTCCTGAGAATAAAGGGAAAGGATGAAGGTAGAGATGCAGAAGGCAGCTATAAGAGGAGAAAACTTCCAAAATATAATAGAAGGTGGGAAATCTAGAGAAGGGAAGAAAATCCTTCTGAGATTTCTTACCACAACTGGACTAATTTAAAGAATATAACAAAACGAAACTATGACAGAAGTTAAGTCCAGCAGATGGCGGTAAATGCAACGAAAAGGAGGCCAACTGCCAATAAACACCAAAGAAGAAGAAGAAGAAGAAGAAGAAGAAGAAGAAGAAGAAGAAGAAGAAGAAGAAGAAGAAGAAGAAGAAGAAGAAGAAGAAGAACCCCGCCCCCGCCGGGGTGGGACCGGCGGTGAAATGTGACGCTGCTTCAGACCTCCGGATCCTGATTGGTGAGCGGTTCCTCCTGCAGCTCAGCTCCTCCTAGAGGAGGAACCCACCGCCCGGATCTCCGCTGCTTATTGGGGGAAAAATTATTTTAACGTGCCCGCCAACAGTGAGAGCGGGCCGCCCCCTGCTGCTCTACTGGAGCCTCCTGTTTGCTTGGTTGTCCGCGGACATATAAAGGAGGCTCCGGCTGCTGGAGCTCCAGTTTCTCTGAGTTCTTAGTCCAGAAAACACATCTAACCATGAGTGGAAGAGGCAAAACCGGTGGCAAAGCCAGAGCAAAGGCCAAGACCCGCTCCTCTCGCGCCGGGCTCCAGTTCCCGGTCGGTCGTGTCCACAGGCTGCTGAGAAAGGGAAACTACGCTCAGCGTGTCGGTGCCGGAGCTCCGGTCTACCTGGCGGCCGTGCTGGAGTACCTGACCGCTGAGATCCTGGAGCTGGCTGGAAACGCTGCCCGCGACAACAAGAAGACCCGTATCATCCCCCGTCACCTGCAGCTGGCTGTCCGCAACGACGAGGAGCTCAACAAGCTGCTGGGCGGAGTGACCATCGCTCAGGGCGGCGTGCTGCCCAACATCCAGGCGGTCCTGCTGCCCAAGAAGACCGAGAAGGCCGCCAAGAAGTAAACATGGACCCTCTCTGACTGCTGGAGACAACACAAAGGCTCTTTTAAGAGCCAACCACTTCTGATTTCAAAAAGCTGTTTCTAAACATTATCTGGAAATACACTGCCATACATTAATTTTAAAGAACAGTAACACTTTAAGGCAGGGCTGTCAAACTCTGTCCCGCGCGAGGCAATACCAAATTATTATAATATTGTACTAAAAAAGCTGATCCGCCGGTATTATACGGCGCATTTACCGCTAATACTACAAATCACACAATGCCCTGCTGTTTTGGCGCGTCAATCAGGACAGGACCCAGAAACGCGCTCCTATGTGACAGTCGTCATAGACATATATAGCCTACGTATGTCTATGGTCATAGCAACCTCAAGCTAGAGTTGTCTCCGAGCTAGCCCTTCCCAAAAATGGTGAAAAAGGCAGAATTTATTAACCTGTTGAAAAAGTTTATTTTGATATTTAAATAGGAAGGATGCAAATAGAAAAGGGGCATGCGATTTTTATTTAACAAATTAATGACACTGATGTTTTTATTTGAAATTTGCTGTTGCATGTCTGCATGCATTATATATTGTATGTTTATAAGCGTTGCTGGTTCCATATTTAATGTTAAAGCAAAACATGTTTGGTATATATAAAAAGGTTTATTTGTTCAATGTTGGCCCGCGATTTTATTCAAGTTTTAAATTTTGGCCCATTGTGTATTTGAGTTTGACACCCCTGCTTTAAGGTGTACATTAACTGCCAACTAGAAGGTCATAACGAAGCAGATGGAGAAAGATGTTCCCAAATAACTTGACTGGCTGTCTCTACTATTGGGTTGTTCAACATTTTATTCCTATCTTCTGGTGTGTGTATATTCAAGATTTTATTCCTATCTTCTGGTGTGTGTATATGTATCAAGCACAGATTTAAAGAAAAAAAGTATGAATAGCCAATATTTCTACATTTGAAAAAGAAATGTTACATATATTGTAAATAGTTGATGATGGTAATTGACAATTGTATTGTAAAGTTTAGTTTAGCTTGGTTGTTACTTTAATGTTGTTTATTGAAGTACAGATACTGTTATGTGAAAAGAATCTATTTTACATTAAAGCAGCAAGACACAATTGAAAACAGTAAAAACAGTCAATTAAAACAGGGAAATAGAAATAAATATATAAATAAGATAAAATAAGATACAGCAGGATAAAAAAAGAGATATAATAATAAAAAGCACAAGTCAAAAATTGCGTAGTTAAAAAGTAAGGGCAGTAGAGTACAGCAGATAAGTGTTAAAGTTAAGAGTATGCTGCAGTAAACAATAGTTTTTTTAGTCCTGATTTAAAGGAGCTGAGCGTTTGGGCAGATCTCAGATCTACAGGTAGTTTGTTCCACAGGTGAGGAGCATAATAACTAAAAGCTGCCTCACCCCGCTTAGTTCTTGTTCTTGGGACACGCAACAAGCCAGTTCCAGATGACCTAAGGGGTCTGGATGCTTCGTAGAGAGGTAGCAGATCAAGCAAGTAATTTGGTCCGAGACCATTCAGTGCTTTGTAGACCAGCAGTAAGAAACACAAGAAAAACAATCTGCATTTAAAAAAAAGATGCTAAATGATCTTCACATAAGTAAGGAAGCATTTATTATTTATTGCCTAATTATTTACAACCTAAGGAAGGATGTGGAACTTGGACTCTTCCTACTGCGCATGCTCAGTCCCGCTCAGCAGACGACCAATCCCGTGAGCGCAACAGCACAGTTGCGTTTACATGAAGTGGATATAAATTACCTCTCTGAGGGCTGAGAGGACATTCGACTCTGATAGACTCGATAATCAATCATGCCTGAACCAGCACCGAAAGCAGCCAAGAAGGGCTCCAAGAAAGCCGTTTCTAAGGCCGTCACCAAGAGCGGCAAGAAGAGGAGGACCAAGAGGAAGGAGAGCTACGCCATCTACGTGTACAAGGTGCTGAAGCAGGTCCACCCCGACACCGGCATCTCCTCCAAGGCCATGGGCATCATGAACTCGTTTGTCAGCGACATCTTTGAGCGCATCGCCGGCGAGGCCTCCCGTCTGGCTCACTACAACAAACGCTCCACCATCACTTCCAGGGAGATCCAGACCGCCGTCCGCCTGCTGCTGCCCGGGGAGCTGGCCAAGCACGCCGTGTCTGAGGGCACCAAGGCCGTCACCAAGTACACCAGCTCCAAGTAAACTCTTACTACTGCTGCTGCTCCAACAACACAACGGCTCTTTTAAGAGCCACCCACTTCATCCAAGAGCTTTTCCTGTTGTCCCTCAAACTTAAACAATATTAGTAATTCAACCTCATGAGGTTAATATAATATTAACCAAAAACCCAGAGTGTGTCTTATTGACTAAAAGTATAAATTGTAAAAGGTAGTACTAACGTTTAATTTACAACAATAAACCCTGGTCAGTTTATCCAATCTGTATTTTCTTTCAACCTGTGCTTGACAAATATGTTTCTAAATTAAATAAATAAATTAGACTGTTGAATAACCTAATGGTAAATAAGTCTGATTCATTTGGTACTAGGATAAATAGCTTTTAGATGTCAATTTTTCCCCCTTGAATTCAATGATTAGTATTTCCCCTACAGCAAACACATTGCTACAGCAAAGCTATTAATTAACGTGGTAAATAAATATATCCCCATATGGGGAAATGTCTGATCACTTGACGCTTATTTTTCCCACAATATCTCATCTTTTGCAGGCTCATAACTCTAATAAAAAGTCATGTTGGTTTAGTTAGAAAAAAAATATTATTTTCAGCCTGAAAAGTAATGAAATGTCAGCTAAATGTGGTGTAGTAAAAATTATTTAATGACATAAAATGGAAATACTCAAGTACTCAAAATTGTACTGTATACATTACTTGAGTGTATGTATTTATTTATTCATTCATTCATCATAAACTTAAACTCAATATTGTTAGAAAAATTGCATGAGGAAACCTTGAAAATTGATAATCTGTCACCAACAGAAAAAAAACCTCACCATTTTTCTGCGCAGTTCGTTGATGGGGAAATGAAGAGCTGGAGACGTCCAAGTTCTCAGTTTAACAAAAGTTTATTACAATACGTCAAAAAATATGCACTTTACAGAGATTCTCCGGGTTCAAAAACTCATGTCCCTGAATACAAACAGACGGGTTTCAGTTCGTGAAGTCTGAACCACGACTCTCTCCCTGAACCCATTAAAATACTGACATTTGTTTACAAAACATGCTGGTCAATTTCCTCCAGGAAGTCCCGCCCTCTTGATCGCTGATGATCGCTCACATGGATTTTAAAAGTCTAAAAAATATGAAACAGACAATGAAATATATGTAGTCAAAGTTTCTAAACCAAAATTAACACACAGACATAATCATTGTATCAAAATCATATTTGTCTGACTTAATATAAATGCATAGAGATATTTATTACACTCAAGGTTTGACCTTTGATAGTGACCTGCGTTACACACAGAGACAGACAACAGAGGAGCAGAAATCAAGCATAAAATCATTTACCAATATAGAAAATAATCAATTATTTTAACAATATTTCGGTTTTCTACTCAAAGTCTACGTTTCAGTGGAAAACGTTTTATTTCGGCACACCTTTCAAAATGTTTTATTTTCTTGGAGGCTTATTATTATTAGTAGTATTATTGCTAGTGATATATCACTTGTGCAGCCGAAGAAAGTTTTTTTTTAAAAATGCAAAAAGTCGAATGCAATTTATAATAGGGAAACAATAAAAGTGTCTAGTAATAGTACAGTATACTGTACAATGAGGACTTATATTGCAAAATTATATTCTTCAGCCCTTATTTTAAATCATAGCCCCCACCATTCATCATGCTCTGGGTCATATTCTTTGACTTTTTCTAATGTTTGGGTCATTCTTTAGTAAAAGCTAATTGAATAAAAAGCAACAGTTATTCAATAGGCTACTACATCGTTAAATATCTACAATCTGTAAGTATATATTTATCATCTTTGTTTGTTTTCTGCTATAAAACCTTTACATCTTATGTCCAGATTCACCTTCTAAACTCGAGGAAGCGCTGAGTTTGTCTCCGCCCACCGGAACACATGAGTCATCTGTTCTCTCTCACGTCCGCAGTTCAGATGTAAATACCGGCGATCAGAGCGCTTCCACTCATTCGTTTCTGACGATCCAAACTCAACAAAATAGAAAATGTCTGGCCGCGGTAAGGGAGGTAAAGGACTCGGTAAAGGAGGCGCTAAGCGTCACCGTAAAGTGCTCCGTGATAACATCCAGGGCATCACCAAGCCCGCTATCCGCCGTCTGGCTCGCCGCGGTGGAGTCAAGCGTATCTCCGGTCTGATCTACGAGGAGACCCGCGGTGTGTTGAAGGTCTTCCTGGAGAACGTCATCCGTGATGCCGTCACCTACACCGAGCACGCCAAGAGGAAGACTGTGACCGCCATGGATGTGGTGTACGCTCTCAAGAGGCAGGGCCGAACCCTGTACGGCTTCGGAGGTTAAACTACAAACTGCTGATACAAACAAAGGCTCTTTTAAGAGCCACACACTTCATCTACAGAGAAACCTCCCGTCATTGTGTGTATATTATCAAACTCTTCATCAGATTATTTCACTTGATACTTAGTTAATGAAAAATTGCTAAAAGTTTGCCTTTAAAAGAATGCTTATGAGCTACTTTTGTCCAACAAGGGGTATATTCATTTATACCAGGCGTGAAATTGAAGACAAAAGTGTATTTTCCTTTTCTATGACTGTAAGCTACACTTGGGCAGCATTGCAGACATTATACCATTTTCGAATGTTTCATTCACAATTGCTGTAATAAATGAAAACTGATACATTTGTCATGCACGCAACAATAAACTCTGGTGCATCCTGCTTTACTGCATACATGTTCATATATGGATTAAGGAGAAAAATATAAACTGATAAGAATGAAAAATAATAAAATGTTGGCCATTGTTTATTGAATATCTCTTAAAGAGGAGTGACAAATTTTAACATCTACAAACCAAAAAAAAAACTTGCTCACCTTGCAATTCTGCAATTCCTCATCTTTGTCTGGGTTTCCCTCTGCCCCCACTTCTTAAGTCTGGATGAGGTCATTTCTCCAAACAGCAGCTGAAACTCCTGCACCACCTAAAAACATTAGAAAATGCACAATAATTGGGAAAGTGTAACAGTTTTGAATTATTAAATATTTTAATATTAATTATATTATTGAATTATAATCTTCTTGTTTGATTCCTGTTTGACAGGGAGAGGATGCAGCACAGCTGGCATGTCCAGAAAAAGTACATCAAGTGCATCCAGGACCTGCCAGGCCCACCAAAACAGGGGAGCTCACAAAGGCAGGTTTGTGGCTGTCCACCCTCACGTTGGTAAGCATTTGTGAACACAGTGGTATTTAACTCGGTTTTAAAATCCTTTATTAACACTGTAAATGATCCACTTTACTTCAATTATTTTAGGAGAGCTCATAGGGCTACAGTATCTGTTCCGGCAGACTGGTCAGGCACTGCAGGATATGCACCCTGACTCAGAGGAGACCGCTGAGTTAATTAAACAGCATGAGGATGATGTGGAAACAAATGAGGGCTTTGCTGACATCCCAGGCGAGCCCACAGTGGCTGACCTGGAGGTCCCTCAGGTTGCAGCATCTCTCACTCTGGGTCCCTCATCTGGTGTCCACCATCTCCACCCTGAGTGTGGGCACATCCCCAGTGGTTTTCAGTAGATCCACCAAAGCTACTGGTATGGTTGAGTTATTCAAAATACCAGTGAAATTGCAATATGACCAAGTGCAATGACAAAACAGCATTAAAATGATGTAGCTCAGTGCTGCAGAGATGCCTGGCCTACAAATTTTGATCCCCAGATGTAAGAGAACATGTTCATTTGGTACAGACCCCAACAAATGTCGCTTCATCATTATTATAAAAGTTTTTGCAGTGAAAACTAAAACTGTTATGCTTTAATATCCATACAAAATAATCTTGTTGCCATTTTTCTTACCTTTACCTTTTCTTTCCTGCAGTCCTACCTCCTGGAACATCAGTCCTGGCTCATGAAACATCAGCCCTACCCATGGCACATCTTCCATGGCCTCAGAGATTCAGCTGGTAGAGGTGAACCAGAACACCCTCATCCAGTGGCACAACAGCAGGCAGAAGAGGCAGAAGCTCTCTGTGCTGCTTCAGAGTACTGCGTTGCCTTCAGCCCTCCCTGAGTCCGAGGAGCCTCTTCAGGAGGCAGGAGCACTCCCTGCTGAGCCCAGGTCAGCTCGACAGGAGCACCAGTACCAGCTGCCGGAGAGCACAGCAGGTCAGGCACAACAGAGGCCGACAGCCTCTAGTCGCCCCATCATGCCAAAGGCACCAGTGAGACTTGTGCTTGTCACGCCCCCAGCACCTCAGATTGCCACCGCAACAGGACAAACTCTTCCTCATTTCGTCCCAGTAATCCTTCCTGTGCCAGTTCAGGGCACCAACCCACAAGTATCTAACACATGCAAAAGGTGTGGCCAGTTCCGCACTGCTGACACAGGACAAAGCCAGTACCATGGCAGAGTGTATTGCCCTCGATACACTCACCAAACAGCAGTGGTTGGAGAAAATGAGGAAGACATCTTCTAAATAACGTGTAATATATTGTAAACTAGAATATTTCTTCTTCTTATACAGCAACCTATGCCCTTTCAACCTCAAAATGTATGTGTGTGTGTGTGTGATGTGTACCCGGAGGAGTGTGCGCGCTTATGCATGCATGTTGTTTGTTTAACGAAAATCACATAAAGTTACCTCTGTCTGTCTGTGTGTCTGTGTGTCTGTGTGTCTGTGTGTGTGTGTGTGTGTGTGTGTGTGTGTGTGTGTGTGTGTGCGCGCGCGTGCGTGCGTGTGTGTCCGGTTCTCTCTTTCTGGAAGAGATTGATGAAAGGATGAAAGGCTTTGGGGTCGACCAATCAGAGCAGAGCAATCAACAGAAATTAACAGCTGTTGAATATTCGGGCACACAGAGCAGCCAGACAGACTGGAATTTCTGGATTCGAACAGAAAGCATTTTTGGAAAAACCACAATACCAACCATTAATCCGACTTCACTTTGAGTGTCCTGAGTTCTTCCTGAACAGCTACATATGTTTTTTGTGAAGAAAAATTAAGAAATAGCTTTGTAAGAGCAATCTGAAAAACTGTTAAATATGTTTTTCTACAGAAATCTTCCTGCGTTTTTAATATGGGAGTCAATGGGGCTGTTGGTGCGTGTTGGTGGCACATCTGTGCGTCCTACGCCCAAACTATAACTCTGACAGCTTTACCAGAGGATTGTGAGTGAGAAGACACATTTTCCTACATTTCTATTCATAAATTATTTCTGTAGAGTGGAATTTGCGGCCTGGAGCGCAGTTTTAAATTTATTTTTTGACAATTTTGTGTCTCCCTCTACACTCAGAGCAATGATGTCACACACACTCTGACACGAACATTCCATGCAATACATACCCATTATAATCTCAGAATTTCTCCAAAAATGATCATGGTCATTGAACAGGGATTGATAAAAAACTATATGACCTGTCGAAATGTGGATTAATTCACCAATACACAAGACTTGTGTCTACTGTTTAAAGTTTAAATGGAGTCTCTAGGTGAAATTATGCCGCAGAAGTACACATTTGAAAATCTCCAATTATTGTTCTTTTTCGCTCATTTTTTTCCAGCCGTCCCATTCACTTCAATGGAAAATTTTGCGCAGTTTTCCATAGAGAAAAGTAATAGCACACAATCCCAATCAAACCGCACGTTTTGATATATAACTCTTTGAGTTGCAGGACGAGTAGCGGGATTAAATTGTGTATTGAATGCATCAAAAGTTTCCAACTTGTGTTCAGGCAGCTAGAAATGCCTAATAAATATGAAAGAAGGCAATTTTTTTCCTTTCTTTCCTCTTTTTCGCCCCTATTTTCTTCTTCCCCTTCTTTCTTCTTACCTCTTCTTACCCCTTCCTCCCCCTTCTTCTCCTTTCTTCTTCCCCCTTCCTAGTGCGCATGCCCAGTCCCGCTCAGCAGACAACCAATCCTGTGAGAGCAACAGCACAGTTGCGTTTACATGAAGTGGATATAAAAAACCACTCTGTGGTCTGAGACGGTATTCGACTTCTGAAAGACTCGATACTTCAACATGCCTGATCCAGCACCGAAAGCAGCCAAGAAGGGCTCCAAGAAAGCCGTTTCTAAGGCCGTCACCAAGAGCGGCAAGAAGAGGAGGACCAAGAGGAAGGAGAGCTACGCCATCTACGTGTACAAGGTGCTGAAGCAGGTCCACCCCGACACCGGCATCTCCTCCAAGGCCATGGGCATCATGAACTCGTTTGTCAGCGACATCTTTGAGCGCATCGCCGGCGAGGCCTCCCGTCTGGCTCACTACAACAAACGCTCCACCATCACTTCCAGGGAGATCCAGACCGCCGTCCGCCTGCTGCTGCCCGGGGAGCTGGCCAAGCACGCCGTGTCTGAGGGCACCAAGGCCGTCACCAAGTACACCAGCTCCAAGTAAACTCTTACTGCTGCTGCTGCTCCAACAACATAACGGCTCTTTTAAGAGCCACCCACTTACTCTCAAGAGCTTTTCCTCTTATACTTGAAACTTAAGGGAAAAAGTAAGCAAACCTTATGAAATGTGTATACGAAGATTGATCAAAAACCCCAGAGGGTGTCTTATTAACTTCAAACATTAATTAAAGTAACTATAGCAGAATGTAGTAAACGTTTTTAATTTATTACAATGAATCCTGGTCAGTTTGTCCAATCTGTATTGACAAACTCCATTGACGTCAAATCTCAATTTGAAAAACTTTTATTAAATATAGCAAAAATGTATTCGGCCTACTGACCTTTTTTAATTCATGGGTTAGATTGAATCCTGGTCAGTTCATGTAATTATCCGCATCTTCTCCGTCTTTGTGCTTGACATATTACTCAAAATTAAGTAATGCTCCATGAAGACTGTTAAGCCGAAGAGTAATGCTGGTTCAGTTAGTTCTAGAATACATTTTAGATGTCAGTTTTACTCTTTGAATTTATTTAGTAGACAACAAAGCTATTAATTAATGTGGTAAATATATATTTTTATTCATATGGAGTTAATGTCTACATCACCTGTTTCCTAATATTTTGCTTTGAAAATGGAGCTCTTTTCCCTGATAAAATGCTATGAGGGTTTCAGGAAACTCCGTTATCAATGTACGTGTGTTTATATCTGAAATACTCCCTGGTGGGAAATTGCTTGTGACAGTTGCAGCTGTATAAGACTACAAAGTAATTATGTAAAAACCAAAACGTGCTAAACTTACTATATAACTATAAAACGGTACTCTTCAGTACACTGTAGAGATGTAACAATGATTCTTGAGGTCCATATTGCATAGATAATGTACTGTACTTTATGTACTGCATACTCAACTAGTCAATGTAAAATGTATACATGAGTATTTACAAATCAAACCGCACAACGATATATTAAGTAGAACACATTGACAACCCTTTAGACATATCCTATGTAATGTATGCAAACCCATATACATTTATAAATCACATTTTGACCTTAAATTGAAACACAGGTCTGCAGTAAACTTTTGGCGGGTATAAAAATAATTCAGTCATTTGGAGATTAATCTTAGTTAGTTGGCATTACAACAAATAATAATGCGTAACTTACCCATCGTGTGTATCATAAAGAGATATAAAAGGGAAAGCACTCTTTAAAGCTGGTGTGGTTGGCTCTTAAAAGAGCCTTTGGTGATGAGAGTGATGTGGCGCTCACTTCTTCTTGGGTGCTGCTTTCTTGGCTTTGGGCTTGGCAGCAGCTTTCTTTGCGGGGGCTTTCTTGGCTGCAGCAGCCTTTTTGGGTGGAGCCTTCTTGGCGGGCTTGGCGGCCTTCTTGGGGCTCTTGGTGGCTTTCTTGGCCGCTGCGGGTTTCTTGGCCTTCTTGGGAGACTTCTTTGCGGCTGCTGGCTTCTTTGCTGCCGATGTCTTGGACTTCTTGGCCGCTGCAGGTTTCTTGGCTGCGGGCTTCTTAGGTTTAGCTGCAGGTTTCTTAGCTGCGGACTTCTTGGCCTTGGGCTCGGCGGCCTTCTTGGCGAGCTTGAAGGAGCCGGAGGCCCCGGTCCCTTTAGTCTGGGTCAGAGTCCCGTTAGCGACCAGGCCCTTGATGGCGGTCTTGACGCGGACCTTGTTCTTGTCCACATCGTATCCGCCGGCAGCCAGAGCCTTCTTGATGGCGGCCAGAGACGTGCCGCCCCGCTCCTTGGATGCGGACACAGCAGCAATGATGAGGTCTTTGGCGCTGGGACCAGCCGGTTTGGGTTTGGAAACCTTCTTCTTCGGTGCTTTGGCCGGGGCCGGGGCGGCGGGAGCGACTTCTTTATCTGCCATGACTTCCTCTGAGCTTTGTTCCTCACGGAGTGACCAGAGAGTCTGAGGGACTGTTGCAGAGCTCGGAGCAGCGGGCTGTACTTGAACACACCATGAGAACCGTGGAGACTCAAGCCAGGCCGCGGCTCCTCTGTGCAGTGTGAAAGCCGGGACACTTGTGTTTTCTCTGCACTGATAAAAGGCTAAAAACTAAATGTAGGAGAAGTGCTGAAGGCTGAGAGTGACGGAGCTGATAGCGGACTTGTTTCTCTTCACATTGAAGTCACGTAGAGTTCTGATGCTCTCTGCATTTTGTTTGTGGAGCCTCCAAACCTCACCTCTTCACCGCCAAGAACAGCACTTCTCAGCGGCTTTTCACACTTATTTCTCTCCTAAAATGAGTTAAAGTGCATCAGAGCTCCGATAAAAAACAATTTCCAGCTGCTCCACATGTTTGTCCAGAGACTGAGTTTAAAAACAAACATCTGCTACTCATGAATTTATATTTAAATGAAGTTATTCTGGTTACAGCAAACACACTGATGATGGCTGATGGAGTTCATCCAGACTTCCTGTCAGAGCTGCTGGCTATGAACATGTCCTCTACTAAAGACAACTTTTAATATAAATACTTAATAATTCTAGGATAAATTATCAAATACACGACATATGTTTGGTGAAGCGCAGTAAGTAGCCTCAGATGTTACATTTCTCTGTTTCACTGATACTCTAATATAAGTAAACTTCAACAAATGTTATTTTCTGTTTTCTGCTGTTTTCTACAGATCTAGTATAAAATATTCAGATTGTTCTTACAGCTCAATAAAACCAGTCTGCCAACTCTCACACTCTGAAAGGGAGACTCATATATGCCACTCATCAATTTTCTCATGTAGACCAAACAAATATTGAAACAGATGACTCTGGTTGCCCTGGATAACTACAGTGTAAAAGAAAAGACATATTCCAGAAACTTACTGTTTTATTAGTTTCTACATGTGCAAATGTCGAAGTAAAAAAAAAAGGTAAAGGTAAATGACTCTATATTATAACCATTAACCATTAATTAAAGTGGAAATCTCTTAATTAATATAAGGACATGATAGATTAATTTATAGTAATATTCAATTGCTTAATGGTAACACTTAAACATTACATTTCAGTGCTTCTGATGTCTTTGTAAACAGTCACAATAGATGCTGCTGCAGTCAAGGTGAACAAATAACCTGCACACAATCCAGATGATCAAACCAGAAGAGCTGCGGACATTTATGCTCGGAAATTATAATTATATGTTCCATTTTTACCCACTTCTGGAAATAAAGCACTCTGCAGCAGTAAATTGATGTACATTAATTGACCATGCTGTGTATTTTGCAACAATGTCTGTCCACAGAGCTGATGCATGATCATCTTAAAATGATATGTATCCATGTATCCAAAGGAAACAAACGTTATTTTACATTATTTAAAAAAATAATACTTTGAAGCTGATGTATGCAGGTGAGACCAACCCAGAAGGATGATCTGCACTCCATCTTTCTCCCTCTGCAGGTTTAATTGCTGCTCTGAGGGGCGTTCAGGTGCACGCTGCCAAGTGTGCAGAGAGCCAAAACACCTGAGGGCCCAGCCTGCAAAGATTTTTATCTGTCAGTGATCACAAGCACCTTGGGCAGCTCATGTGTTACTGTACTCCTTCAAAGCAGAAACACACCACTCTGCTACTGAGCAACACCAGTGATCGTATAAGGCATGTACCCTATTGCTGTTGCTTATATACAGTGTTGAAGAATTATTCAGACCCTTTACTTCCGTGAAGTACTAATATCACACCGTGAAATTATTCCACTACAAGTACTCATCACGGAAAATGGACTACATGTCGACCTTAATTTTTTAATTGTAGATGTATCTTGCATCTGTGCAAATCTAGCATTAGATTTCCATGTTAGTCCCACAACGGGGACATTTTCAGTGTTGAAGTCTAGGAATATACACTTATGAAAGTGTTCGGATTTTACAGATTATTCAATACATGAAAATATATTATTGATGTGTGATTGCAACAGAGGAATGAGCTCTTGAGTTGAGAGTGAGGTGGCTCTTAAAAGAGCCGTTTTGTTGTGGTGGTGTGGTAGCGGGTGAGTCTAAGCTCTCTCTCCACGGATGCGGCGGGCCAGCTGGATGTCTTTGGGCATGATGGTGACCCTCTTGGCGTGGATGGCGCACAGGTTGGTGTCCTCGAAGAGTCCGACCAGGTAAGCCTCGCTGGACTCCTGCAGAGCCATGACAGCGGAGCTCTGGAAGCGCAGGTCGGTCTTGAAGTCCTGAGCGATTTCTCGGACCAGGCGCTGGAAGGGCAGCTTGCGGATCAGCAGCTCGGTGGATTTCTGGTAGCGACGGATCTCTCTCAGAGCCACGGTACCGGGCCTGTAACGGTGAGGCTTCTTCACGCCGCCGGTGGCCGGGGCGCTCTTACGGGCAGCCTTGGTGGCCAGCTGCTTCCTGGGAGCTTTGCCTCCGGTGGATTTACGAGCGGTCTGCTTGGTTCTTGCCATGACTTCTTTTTCTTTCCCTGAACAGGAGAAAATGTGTGATTCAACGGAGAGACTCGCTGTTCTTAAACTGTGGGACCGGCGGTGAAATGTGACGCTGCTTCAGACCTCCGGATCCTGATTGGTGAGCGGCTCCTCCTGCAGCTCAGCTCCGCCTAGAGGAGGAACCCACCGCCCGGATCTCCGCTGCTTATTGGGGGTGGGGTGGGGTGGGGGGTGGGGGGGGGGGGGGGGGGGGGTTATTTGAAAATGTCCGCCAAAATTGAGAGCTGCCCCCCTGTGCTGCTCCGCTGGAAGCCTCTTCTCTGGTTGGTCCATCAGCAGCCGGCCGCCCCCGCGGACATATAAAGGAGGCTCCGGCTGCTGGAGCTCCAGTTTCTCTGAGTTCTTAGTCCAGAAAACACATCTAACCATGAGTGGAAGAGGCAAAACCGGTGGCAAAGCCAGAGCAAAGGCCAAGACCCGCTCCTCTCGTGCCGGGCTCCAGTTCCCGGTCGGTCGTGTCCACAGGCTGCTGAGAAAGGGAAACTACGCTCAGCGTGTCGGTGCCGGAGCTCCGGTCTACCTGGCGGCCGTGCTGGAGTACCTGACCGCTGAGATCCTGGAGCTGGCTGGAAACGCTGCCCGCGACAACAAGAAGACCCGGATCATCCCCCGTCACCTGCAGCTGGCTGTCCGCAACGACGAGGAGCTCAACAAGCTGCTGGGCGGAGTGACCATCGCTCAGGGCGGCGTGCTGCCCAACATCCAGGCGGTCCTGCTGCCCAAGAAGACCGAGAAGGCCGCCAAGAAGTAAACATGGACCCTCTCTGACTGCTGGAGACAACACAAAGGCTCTTTTAAGAGCCAACCACTTCTAATTTAAAAAGCGGTTTCTAAGCATTAATTGATATATTCTGTCATACATAAATATCCAAGACTGTTTTAAAGAACAATTTTTAAATGTGTTGATCACCAATTAGATCATAGTGATAGTGATGGAAAAACATGATCGCAAATAACTACTATTAGTGGGGCGGATTAGCTGAACAATCGTTCACTTTGTGATAAAAGCATGAAATTTGGTAGATGTGTTGGTGAATATGTTTCAAACAAATCTGGATATTGGGCCACCTCAAAAGCGCCCCCTAGTGGCCGTGGCAGGCATTTGTTATACAAATAAATCAATGATGAATAAAAACTGCCCTTTTAATAATACCAACTGGTGATGAATTGTATATTGCTGGAAAGCCTGATTAGTCACCTTTACAACGAGGTACAGCTTGTAAGGATCGTGCATTCATGGAATGAGCAACGGGGCTAAACGTGTGGGTAGCACCCCCAAAAATGTGCATCCCCTGTGGGGCGGATTAGCTCAATAAATCACAAGAATTGTTTATTTTGTGATAGAAGCACACAATTTGGTGGATGTGTTGGTGGATTTGTTTCAAACAAATCTGTATATTAGGCCATCGCAAATTCGCCCCCTAGTGGCCATAGCAGTCATTTTCTTCGTTAAAATTACAAAAAATATTTAAATTATTTCTTAAAATATTAAAAAAATTTAAACTAAATATACGAACGTAAATTAAAAAATGTAAATACACATATTAAATTAACAAAAATCCAGTTAGACACTCTTTCAGTTATTTTTCCTGCCCCACCACAATCGGGCTAGCCATCGAGCTAGCTAGCAAATGAGCTAGCTAGCATTTGCTTCCTGGGACAAGCAGTGCAGTGCACTGTCCATCAAGGTATGTCTAAATATTTTATTTCACCTGTTATAATTATGAATAAAATATGCTATGAACATCATAAAGGCTAAAGAGAAAAACAATCATCATGGGCCTTGGCGGAAAAGTAAATTAGCAAGATAGCAAAAATAGGTACTTAAGCTAGCTAGTTAGCTTGGAACATGTATCAGTGGCTGTTGGGTGTGAAAGCTTAATAAGACACTGTTAAATTATGTCCTGTGGAATGTGGACATCCCTCTCTGCACACACACACACACACACACACACACACACACACACACACACTATATGTAATGTCTCCTTTGCCCATGTGGTTCTTTTTTTCTTTTTTTTAAAATGTATTTTATAACTCCATCACAGTTAGTCAGGCGGCTTAGGACCAGATTTGAGAAGAAAGGGGACACGCCGGACAAAAGCACCAACATTTTTCCACATGCTCTCTATCACCAAAGGTTTCAACTCCTACCAGTTTCAACTGGTAGGAGCCACTTCATCAAGATTGCAGATTGGAGATGGCAGCAGTATAAGCCATAAGCCGTAAGTCTATGAGAACCAATATATCTTCCAAGCCACTTAGAAGGTCAATCTTGGTGTCAAAATATACATTTTCTGGGTCAAAGAATCATTTAAAGCTATTGTGAATATCACTGGATGACTCACTGTAAATAATTTGTTGATCAAGATCTGACATGAGATGAAAGCGTACCCTTGATTTTTTTGAGCAGTGTACATGGCAGCTAATCCTCGTTCTCCCGTGAACATTGATTCCAAACAGTTTCAACTCAGGATACCCTGCTGCAACTTGAAGCGAGTTGCCCAGTCTGAGTGAAAATGAACATATCTATTTGATCAAATAATCTTCTAGTGATATTCTCAATAGCTTTAAATGATTCCTGGACCCAGAAAATGTATATTTTGACACCAAGATTGACCTTCTAAGTGGCTTGGAAGATATAGCATTTCTCATAGACTTTATATGGCTGCCATCACCGCAATCTTGATGAAGGGGCTCCTACTAAAAATTTAAACCTATAATGATAGAGAGTATGTGGAAAAAATGTGGTGCTCTTGTCCGGCGTGTCCCCTTTATTTGGCTAAGCCGCCTGACTAAGTCACACACCTCAGTACAAGGATTTTGCCAGAAAGAGTAACCTGCTACAAGTAACCCTAGTAGAATTTTTAAAATGTATGATTTTTTTCTCTGTCTAAATGTGTTTTGTTTTTATTGTTGCAGGTCATACAATATTGAAAATTAATTTTTCTTTTTAAGGAGCAACAGAAGAATACAAGCCAAAGAGGAGGCCGTAGCCTGTGAATGGGAATATCAAGACCTAATAAAATGTTATACAAAGTTAATGTTCTTTTCTATTAGACTGTAATAAAGCTTTTGTCACTTTAACATGTCTCTAAATTATATTTGTGGTGCTGAAAACATGAAACAGCAGCTGAAGGGTAGGCAAAGCATTCCACGGCAGTAACCACCGGCGGCCATTTTTAAAAATGTCCGCTCTTAAATGGCCATTTTAAAAAATGGCCGCCACAGCCATCAGAATTTTTTTTGCGATGGCCCAATATCCAGATTCATTAAACATGGATTCAGCAATGAGTGTACCAAATTTGATGCTTTTATCACAAAATGAACGATTGTTCAACTAATCTGCCCCACTACACAGGGGATGCACATTTTTGGGGGGTGCTACCCACACGTTTAGCCCCGTTGCTCATTCCATGAATGCACGATCCTTACAAGCTGTACCTCGTTGTAAAGGTGACTAATCAGGCTTTCCAACAATATACAATTCATCACCAGTTGGTATTATTAAAAGGGCAGTTTTTACTCATCATTGATTTATTCGTATAACAAATGCCTGCCACGGCCACTAGGGGGCGCTTTTGAGGTGGCCCAATATCCAGATTTGTTCGAAACATATTCACCAACACATCTACCAAATTTCATGCTTTTATCACAAAGTGAACGATTGTTGTAAAATATTGAGCTAATCCGCCCCACTATATCGGGTTCCTCAATATTTGACTCCTATCTTCTGATGTCGACATTTATTGTACAGATTAATCAATGTCGCTTTTGTAAAATATAACAGTGCTTCACACAGTAGACCACCTCCACTCAAAGCACCCAATTACATTAGAAGACATAGATTTATACTATGATTAATTATTTCTCCTCCAGCTCTTCAATTACAGTCTCAGATTTCGTCTTCATGTCACTTTCCCTTTTAATCATGTCATCTGTCTATCATCAATCATGTATGCACTTCTCTCAAACACACCATCTTTATCCTCTCATGGAAAGAGTATTTTCTTTGTAATATTTGTACATGTTACAAGTGTTCACTTAATATAACAATACATCTCTCTTGCAGTTCGGCAATTTCACATTAACTATAACAATTCCAACGGAAAGAATACACATGGCTGACTCATAACTTGCCGTTATAATCCATGAGTTCGAACCATAACACAGTTTAGCAGTTAACGGTTAATGCGCGTGCCCTTAACCAGACTGCCATTGTAACTGATTGTACCTGTACATTAGCATTAGCTTGAACATGTTATCAAATCAACAATGGATTTTCACACATACAGCCCATATATTGTGAAAATCTCTTGTGGGTGTCTGGGACTTTGTGGGTTATGGCGTTTATACACATACAGCCATAACCCACAAATGCCCACATACTTCTATTTAGTTCATGTTACTCCATATTTTTTTACTTCTTAATCTTATACTGTGTATTTTGTTATTGTGTACTGCTGTGTATACTGCTGTAACATAAACATTTCCCTCTGTAATCTCGAAATGTCTTGTTGACTTTGGAAAAGTACTAATTTTCCTTCTTTGAATATGTGGATAAACTTTCTTTTTGTCTAGCGATTGAAAGACTCACATATATATTCAAACAAAAAAGCCATATTTTTCATGCTATATGGGATTAATTTATCATATTTTTGGAATCAAGACTCCTTCAATCTAACTAAGTGAGACTGTAACCTTTTATTCAAATGTAATTTAATTTATTTTATGCTGGTTATATATTAATATTTGTTTCTGTTTTTTTTTTTTTTCATTTTGACATATAGGCTACATACTGTATGTATATTCTGAGTATTGGTATGTTTCTCTCTCTTATTTATTTTCTTTTTTCTTTCCTCTCTCACTCTCTATTTCAGTTGATTATGTGTCCACTTTAATCAGTTGATATACATATATAGTGTACATATTGCTTTTTTATTTTTTTTATTTTCCAAAGGATCAAAGTATCATTGTCCTCATAAACTGGGAGGGAGGGAAGTTATTTAAAGACTTGAAAGATGTAACAGAATATTTTTGTACGAATTTAGAGGTAAAAAAAAACAAAAAAACAATAAAGATATGTGTTTTAAAACAAATAATTTCCTTGAGGGTATTACTGAACTGTCTGTCTGTCTGTCTGTCTGTCTGTAAGATAAACCTTTATTCATCCCACAATGGGGAAACTGCACTGTTACAGCAGCAAGTGGAGAGCAGGAAGAAATAGTCAAATGTTGTGTAAAAAATAGTACATAACTACACCGGTACAACAAAATGAATGGCCACGATTCATACAGATGTCTTGAACACATGTTTACATAAACATGAAACTTAAAATGACTGTGTGCGCCACTTGGACCACATGTAGAATTATCACTCTGGAGTTGCTCTTCTCTACAGCCTCCTCCACTGCTCTGACCCATAATGCAACTCAACCAAAGTAAAACTATGTATAGTATACTGACCCAGCCTTACATTTCCACATCACATTTCCCACAATGCCCTCAAATCAAACTGTGACCCTATTATTCACTACTATACTTCACAATAAAAGTCCCACAAAAGGCGATACATTTCAATCAAACAGTTTATCCTTTAGACATATTTATAAATCTTTTAAACATGTTATTTATTGCATAATTAATCACCATTTAATGACTTTATGAACTTGAATGATTATGAACTTGTCTGAAAAAAGGCCAAGCATAAAATAAACTGTATCTGAGAAAGTTACAGAGAATGTTAAAAGTACAGAATAATATCATTTTTTTTTTTTTTTTTTAAATGACATAGGCATAGGCAGATGTTCAAAACATATTGGAATAAACAAGGTCTCTATTAGCTTCACTAATTATCTCCCTGTAAGTAACCTGCAAATGTTTGTACATAATACATTTTTAACCTGCTGTTACATGGTTTTTTCCTTTACCTTGTGTATATTTATATGTTCTTTTCCTCTAAATGCATGTAGAAAAGTCATCAATAATCACATTGTCCTTGAGTATAATGAAAGTGTGCTGAGTTTGTCTCCGCCCACCAGAACACATGAGTCATGTTTTCTCAGAAAAACAACACTCTATGTAGTGTTAAAAGCCAAAGAGAAGAGGTGGGTTTTAAGATTAAGAGATTTAACATGTCATATGTCATTTTGAAATCAAGGTCCCAGAGTCTGGAGGAGGTGGCACAGAATCCATTTTGCTTGAAGTCCTGTGTGACATTTCCACAGTCAGTGGTGATTTGGGGCCATGTCCTCTGCTGGTGTTGGTCCACTATATTTTCTGAAGTCCACAGTCAACATCAGCTATGGACATTTTAGAGCTCTTCATGCTTCCACAAGCTCTTTGGAGATGCTGATTTCATTTTCCAGCAGGACTTGGTACCAGTCATGATATAACTTATCTTTCAAAAAACTACAGCTTACTTTGTATTTATAACTTGTAGTTTTTTTAATGATAAGCCGAAAAAAATCGAATAAATTAATAGAGAAACAGACTAAAAGGAAAGAAACAAGAAAGAAAATGTTTTGTACAATTGTATAAATAAGCTTTTTAAGTTTCACCAATTGTCTCCCTGTAAATAACCTGTAAATGTATGTACTTAACTATATCCAATCCAATCCATTTTATTTATATAGCAACATTAATAGCAAACACAGGGTTTTCAAAGTGCTGCACAAAAAGATAAAAACAATAAATAGATGAGACAATAAAAAAGTAGACAGTGAAACAATAAAATACAATTCAATAAAAATAAATGAAATGCACTGCCCGCACAATATAAAATATGCATGTATACACATAAAATAAAAAAATAAATAAAAAAAAAACACAGAATCAACACTCTACGTAGTGTTAAAAAGCCAAAGAGAAGAGGTGGGTTTTAAGAAGAGATTTAAGATATTTTAAGGCTGCTGTTATGGTGTTTTTTGCCTCTAGTTCTTTACATTTATATAATCTGTTTCTCTAAATGCATGTGGAAAAGTCATAGATAATTACATAGTCCTTTTTAATGAAGGTCTGCTGAGTTTGTCTCCACCCACCGAGAGACGGCTCATCCGTTCTCTTTCACGTCCGCAGTTCAGATTCAAATACCGGCGATCAGAGAGCTTCCACTCATTGTGGACCAGTTTTTGCAGTTGGACTTGTGGCTTGTGTTTTTGTATTTCTTTGCTGATGGATAGGTTGGTTGTAGAAGAGCTGTCTGGAGTTTTGTAGTTTTCTATGACAACCGGTGTAATTTGTTGGTTTTCTGCAGACTCTCTTCTTGCTCTTTTTCTGGTGCCTGTGTTGAATGTTTGATATTTGTGTATATTAGCATTGACAACGTCTGAGAAGCTGGCAGAGAGTGGTGGGAGGGGGGTGAGTGGGTCCTGTCCTTCCAGTAGGATCTGTTCCATTGTGGCTAGAGTGGATTTCATCTGTGTGATGGCACTGTTGAGGGAGGTGGACTGAGTGTACTGACTGAGTTCATGGTATAAGTGGTTGATTTGGGCAAAAATGTTCTTAATGATGAGATGGTCGATTTTCTCTGTAGTTGGAGGAACTGGTGTCTCAGCAGAGGTGGATGGGCATGGGCTGGTTACCATGGTTACTTGTTTATCAGCTCTGGGTGGTTTGGATAGTTTTAATGGTTTTTCTCTAGTGGCTGGTCTGGATTCTGGAGATGAAGTATGGTCCATATTTTGCTTCCAGTAGGTGAGGTGTTAAGTGGGTGATTGGTGATAAACGGTGCAGTTGGATATAGTGCTTAGTGCAAACCAGCAAGCTTTTACATGAAAAACAACAAAATAAGTGCCTTGGTCTCCAAATTTGCTTGTACCTAACCGGTGATCGCTGTGCTCGTGGAGGAGAAGAGGCGGAGCTCCACGGGCTCGTAGGCTCCGGTGGATCCAATGCACACCGCTGCTTGGGATGAGGTCCGGTTCAGCCGCCGACCGTCCGCCACTCGTGGCGAACGCTGTGGTCTCCCTCGAGAACCGGAATCGGGTAGTGTGGCTGATGATATCAAACGAGTCGCTCTCTCTCAATGCTCGTCGACTGCAATGTAAAAAAATTAAGAGGGGAATTAAGTGAAACGGCAACCTCCTCATCTTCCCTAAGGACATTCCCTCCCTCAATAATCTTCTGTCACCATGGCCCGAAGGAGCATTCAACGGAGCACACTTCACCTGCAGACTAGCACGCAAACAAGGCACTAAAACCCCATCTGACACCCCTGTAAAACTACTTGTCATCAAAGGCATCAACATCAACATCACAGAAGCACAAGTGAAAGACGAACTGGAAAACCAAGGTATCCAAATCACCAGACTACACAGAATCATCAGCAGAAATACTCAGCAGCCAACCACATTCATCAAAATCCACCTAACCAACCCAGAGCAAGCTGCCGGCCATCTTCATGAAGGATTCTACATGGACCTATTTCAGTACCGTGTGGAGAAGGCACGGCCCCCGCCTAACACCAAACAATGCTTCAAATGTCAACAGTTCAATCATACATCCATCAACTGCAATAACCCGGTTGTCTGCCTGAGATGTGGAGAAAATCACCATCACAAAACCTGCACCAAAGAAAAACATGAAGCCAAGTGTGCCAACTGCTCAGGTGAACATTCTGACGCTTCCAAGACCTGCCCAGTTTACCTCTCAAACATGACTCCACTTGCCAATAACCCACCAACCCCTCCAGCTTGCACTCCAGAGACAGCACCCATCTTGTTCACCTCCGAGACAACCTCAAAAAACGACAAAAAAAATAGAAGAAGTCATCAAAAGCATCAGAAAACACACAAACTACAGTTCATGAACAAAACCCTTCCACCAAGAACACCACACCTGTCTTTTTTCCCCATAATTCTCACCATGGCAGTCTGCACCTTTCTACATCTAAACATCAGAGGAATAAGAGGAAATAAAGAAGAACTAATCCAACTGCTAAATGACAAGAACATCTCTGTAGCTTCCATAAACGAAACACTCTTATCAACCAAATCACGGATCAATATTCCCAACTACTATATCATCAGAAAAGAACGACAGACAGGAAAAGGAGGAGGAGTAGCCATCTTAATCAGAAACCACATTGAATACAGTGAAATGGATTTTGATCTCACATCAGAAGAACTCAATGGAAACGAATATGCAGCAATAAAAATGAAAACCCACTTAAATCACTCCATCACAGTCATCAGCATCTATTGTCCCCCTGGAATAAAACCATCTGCAAATCTGTTCCAAGCTGCATCCACCTTCAGCCACACCCTCATCATGGGAGACTTCAATGCCAAACATGTCGACTTCTACTGCAACAAAACAAACACAAGTGGCAGAGTACTCAAACAGATCCTCAATGACACCAACTTAACAATCATCAACACAAACGAACGCACTTACATATCTCCACTAACTGGCAACACAGACATCCTGGATCTCATCATCTGCTCCCCTGACCTGGCTTCTAAACTTCATGAGTTCTCCACCGCCGACCACCTCTCCAGCGACCACCTGCCTGTTCTCACCACATTCTCCTCTCAGCTACAAGTCAACAAGAAGAAGAAATACAACTACAAAACAGCAAACTGGGAAAAATACAGATCAAACATTGAAGGTAAACTGGAGAACATCACTCTCACCACAACCCCTCAACACTTGGACCAACAAGCATCACTCTTAAGCCAAATTCTCACCCAAGCCAGAGAGGAAACCATATCCCTATATTCTGCAAAACCACCGAAACAGACCTTACCTGCCCACCTCCTCCAACTCATCAGACACAAAAGGAAGCTGCGTGGTGAGTTCATCAGGTTCAGATCACCCCATACCAAAACAGAACTAAACAGACTACAAAGCAGTATTAAAAAACAACTCACCCTCCACCGACAGAAAACATGGAACACATTCTCCAGAAAACTGGACCAAGACACAAACCCCCGGACATTCTGGCAAAAAATAAAGAACCTAAACGGAGACTCAGAGACCCATAACACACCACCACTCAAATTCTCAGGCACAATAATTAACAACAACACTGAAAAGGCCACACTTTTCCGCAATCACCTTGAAATCATTCACTCTTGTCCGACAGACCCCCATTTTGACGATGAATGGAAAGATCTAGTTGACAGAGAAATAGCCAAACATAATACAAAACAGACAAATACGGCCAACTTCGCTACAGAGCACCAAGCCCTTACAAAACCAGTCACCATCCAGGAAATACAACTACATCTAAAGAAAATGAAAAACAAAGCCCCAGGAGAAGATAATGTCGACACCACTCTGATAAAAAAAAGCACCAGCCTCCTACTTTCAGCACCTCAGACAGCTCTTCTCCAACTGCCTCTCCACTGGACACTTCCCCTCACCCTGGAAAATTGCCTTAATCATCATGATACACAAACCCGGAAAAGATCCACATAACACCACAAGCTACCGCCCCATAAGCCTTCTCAGCCAAATTGGAAAACTCTTTGAAAGAGTCTTCACTTCACGCCTCACCAGTCACATTGAAACAATAGGCCTCCTTGGTATACATCAAGCCGGATTCAGGAAGGGAGAGCCACCACAGACAACATTCTCAGACTCTCAGAAGACATCCACAGAAACTACAACAAAAAAGAAATAACCCTTGCAATATTCTTCGACATCGAAAAAGCCTTTGACAAAGTATGGTACAACGGACTGAAATACAGGACACAAACCTAAAACTGCCAAAACCCACCCAATCCATCATTTCAAGCTTTCTGGATAACCGTCAAATCAAAATCAAAGTTGTTCCCACCATCTCAACACCTTTCATACCCCAAGCAGGAGTCCCACAGGGTGCAGTTCTAAGCCCACTTTTATTCCTCATATACATCTCTGATATCTACTACCCCCCAGCCACCATAGCCAAAGTATCACAGTTCGCCGATGACCTCTGCTACTGGACAAGTTCAAAACACCCAAACCTTGCAGCCAAGAAACTCAACACATGCATAACGGAAATAGAAACCTGGACCAACATGTGGCGAATCAAACTCAACCCTGTCAAAACACAATGCATCCTTTTCACTAAGAACCCACACCTGCAGCCCAATATCAACCTGTCACTCAACAATCACAAAATCAATATCAGCAAAGAAGCAACATTCCTTTTCAAAATAACATGACCTGGACCAAACGCATCAATAACCTGGAACAAAAAGCTAACAATAGACTCAACCACCTCAAAGCCCTCTGTGGAAAACATGACGCCTCACCCTCAACAATCATCAGAGTTTACCTGGTATACATCAGACCACTCTTTGAATACTCCATCCCCGCTTGGATCACCATCTCTGACAACCAGCTACAAAGACTACAAATCATCCAAAACAAGGCACTTAAACTGGCTCACAGACTCCCGTCCTACATCAGCAACCATTACATCCACACCATAACCGGCATCCAGACCATCAGACAGAGACATAGAGTCATTAAACAGAAATACATGAAAACAGCAATAAACAACCCTTCTCTCCAGAAAACCATGCATGAAGCACACAACACAGTCAATACACCCATGTCATTTATGCTGCTCCTGGCCAAAGTCCCCCATCCACAGAACCCCTCAAAGCCCCCATGACCCATTAAAGAACTGACATCACACCACATGCGCACACACACACACACACACACACACACACACACACACACACACAGTTATGTAAATAACATGCACACACAGGGTGTTTCCTTGTTCTTTTCTTTTCATTTGTTTATTTGTGCCTTGGTCCTCCTCCCACCTCTCCGGTCCACTCCTGACATCACAACTATGGATAGAAAAGCCCTGAGCTATCCCTCCAGGCTCATGACTCTTTAGCCTTAGCCTTAGCCTTCCACTCATTCGTTTCTGACGACCCAAACTCAGTATAATAGAAAATGTCTGGAGAGGGAGGTAAAGGACTTGGTAAAGGAGGCGCTAAGCGTCACCGTAAAGTGCTCCGTGATAACATCCAGGGCATCACCAAGCCCGCTATCCGCCGTCTGGCTCGCCGCGGTGGAGTCAAGCGTATCTCCGGTCTGATCTACAAGGAGACCCGCGGTGTGTTGAAGGTCTTCCTGGAGAACGTCATCTGTGATGCCTTCACCTACACCGAGCACGCCAAGAGGAAGACGGTGACCGCCATGGATGTGGTGTACGCTCTCAAGAGGCATGGCCGCACCCTGTACGGCTTCGGAGGTTAAACAACATACTGCTGCTACAAACACAAAGGCTCTTTAAAGAGCCACACACTTTATCAACAGAGAAATTTCCTTTCATTGAGTATATATTTTGTATTACTACATCGAATAGTGGTCAGCAATGCTGCAAACTAAGGTATTAATCCCATACTAATTAAATTCTGTGCCAGTTGTGAAAACTTACTATCCATCCTGAATACTAACTGAACACACATTTTATTCAGCCATATTTCAAGTTTGCGGTATATATCAATACATTGGAATATATTAATTATATCAGGTCCTGTAAAATATTACTCTAGGTTTATTTCAACTGGCTATATATTCACTGAATAGTTTATATTTAATCTGTCTGCTAAAATTACAACTATTTTGACCAATTTCACTTTTGAAAAACACCATATACTAATGCTGGAGATAACTAAATCTTACTTTCACATCTTTAAAATTTGGTATCGATCTGGTATCAAGTGAAAACATTGTCGATACTGATACTTTTTACTTAAAGGTATAGTTCCAGTAAAATCATTCATTTTGATTTATTTCAACCCGCTGAATAAATTATATGCTTGTCTGAATAGAATATCAGTCTGCTAAAATTAGAACTATGATGACCAATTTCACTTTGAAAAATAACTCATGCTGGAGATAACTAAATCTTACTTTGACTTTATAAATCAGCTCCCTGGATATTCTTGACCATGCTGAAAGTCTCTGCCAGTGAACCTGACCTGGGGATCCCTCTCTTCCTCCCTCTGTGTACTTAGCAGCTAGGAGTTCTCTTTTGAGCGTGTTTTTATGTTTATAAATGTGTGGTGTTGCTACAGTAGTGGATATGTGTCCTGTAATTGTTGCAGCTTGCAGTGTAAAATAATTCCAAACATCGCTCCTCTTCCTCTTGTTAAAATAATTGATTATTTTCTATATTGGTAAATGATTTTATGCTTTATTTCTCTGTTCTCTGTCTCTGTTCTCTGTTCTGACGCAGGTCACTATCAAAGGTCAAACCTTGACTGTAGTAAATATCTCTATGCATTTATATTAAGTCAGACAATATGATTTGATACATTGATTGTGTTTGTGTGTTAATATTGATGTAGAAAACTATGATTACTTTAATTACATATATTCCATTTTCTTAAACTGACTAAGATTCTATAAATCACAAAGAATGACATCCAGATATATTGAGACACAGTTTTTGCTGTGTGTGTATGTGCGTTTGTGAGTGTGTGTGTTTGTGTGTGTGTGTATGTACAGAAGGCCAAATGGAAAATCCCGTGTGAAAATGTCTGTAAGTCATAACAAGGAAAAATGTTTGTGCTAACAAGTTTGTTAGTAGATCAGGGCAAGGCCTGGTTTCGGCAGCAAGCAACCAGGTGGCATGACGTGCCGTTGTATGCATTAAAACTGGCGAATCAGCGATCAAGAAGGCGGGACTTCCTGGAAGAAATCAACCAGCATGTTTTGTAAACAAATGTTAGTATTTTAATGGGTTCCAGGGAGGGAGTCGTGGTTCAGACTTCACGAACTGAAAACACGTCTGTTTGTATTCAGGGACATGAGTTAAGGTTGAACCCAGAGGTCTCTGTAAAGTGCACATTTTTTGACGTATTGTAATAAAAATTTTGTTAAACTGAGAAACTTGGACGTCTCCAGCTCTTCATTTCCCCATCAAAGAATGCGCAGAAAAATGGTGAGGTTTTTTCTGTTGGTGACAGATTTTTTCTGTCGGTGACAGATTATCAATTTTCAAGGTTTCCTCATGCAATTTTTCTAACACTCTGTACTGGCACCATTGAGCTGCTGGGTCTGACACTGAGTCATGTGACTGCACACTTGACTGGAATATGCATGTATACATAGACATATATACATGTGTATATGTCTATATACATGCATATATGTATGGTTCGCTATTTGGTTCAACTTGCGAAACAGTCTCTGAAACAGTTTGCTTTTCCACAGGCTCTATAGCCACGTCATTACGTAACTGTTAAAGTCTGTATAAGTCTCCGCAAGTATAATAACAAGGACATACAACATGTCTCTACCACATATCTGTGCTGCTTATTGATCACTATGGACGCCGAATACATTGTTATTAACACTGAATGTAAGATGTTAATGTTGGACTTTGTTGTAAGGTAACGCTAGCCCGCTAGCGATCGCCTGCTAACTCAAGCAAGCTATTGATCCCCAGCTAACGTTAGCACGCCAGCTCGCCTGTATCAATACCATTGCAGTTAAACAAATCAAATAAATTAATGATGCACGTTTTAGTTGGTCTCTCTCAACAGCACCAATTTGGTTTTGATGTTCAGATAACCCAGGCCCTGATGTAGATGTTCGTGGTTAAGACCAGCAAAGGGGTTTACCGGTTCAGAGCCAGTGCCTAATCTTTTAATCTAAGTTTGGTACTTTTCAACTGCCCAAAAACTGGCTCTGGGTCAGGAAAACGGGTTCCAGAGCGGCACCAACTCTCAAAGCACTAAGCACTTACAAAGGGGCTGACTAGCTTTGCTTTAGTCGTGAAAGGGGCATGGCTGAGGATGCATGTGTAGCGGGTCCCGACCAGGTCTCCGCTCATCTGATTAATGAGCCCAGCTTCCGCGAGGCATTGAAGGAGCCCCAGTGACGCTGCTGGTCAGTGCTGCCACCCAGAGTCCAATTTACACAACAGCATGTCATTGTGTGCTTCGCTGTAATTTCTTGTTCTTAATTAGACAGAATAAAGTCAAATAATACAATTGCAAGACACTATGATGCGATTCTTCAGAGATTTCAAACAATTAATACTAGTAATGTTATACTATATTATATACAAGGAGCACACCTACAACATCCTATGTCCTTTCAACCTCAAAATGTGTGTTTGTGTGTGTGTGTGTGTGTGTGTGTGTGTGTGTGTGTGTGTGTGTGACATGTGTATCTGGAGGTGTGCACGTTTACGTGCGTGTGTGTGTGTGTGTAACTAAAATCACACAAGTTAACTCTCTCTGACAAAACCATAATACATGTGTTTAAATATGCACTGCATCACATTGTGAACGCCAACACAAACAGTGTAGTTTCTTCAGGTCCGGGGTTTCTTGCTTCACAGATCCATCTCTCCCTTCTTTTCTTGATATGGATAGAGAGAGATTAGCTGCTGTTGAGAAATGCATTGAGGAAACCTTTAAAATTAAATGATCTGACTCCAACACAAAATCCTCACCTATTTCTCTGCGCCGACCGTTGATGGGGAAAGGATGAGCAGGAGACGTCCGAGTTCTCAGTTTAACTTCATTTTATTACAATACGTCAAGAAATTTGTAGTTACAGAGTCTCTGGGTTCAATCTACACGTCCCTGACATCACCGGCTGGTCAGTTCATGGAGGTTGGACACAGTCTACTTTCCCTGAACCCAGTTTTATAGCCTAACATTGTTTTACTAAGAATGTAGGTTGATCTCTTCCAGAAGGGGCGTCCCTCTCGAACCGTCGACTTGTGTTAGAAAAATTGCATGAGGAAACCTTGAAAATTGATAATCTGTCACCAACAGAAAAAAACTCACCATTTTTCTGCGCAGTTCGTTGATGGGGAAATGAAGAGCTGGAGACGTCTGAGTTCTCAGTTTAACATAGTTTTATTACAATACGTCAAAAAATGTGCACTTTACAGAGATCTCCGGGTTCAAAAACTCATGTCCCTGAATACAAACAGACGTGTTTCAGTTCGTGAAGTCTGAACCATGACTCTCTCCCTGAACCCATTAAAATACTAACATTTGTTTACAAAACATGCTGGTCGATTTCCTCCAGGAAGTCCCGCCCTCTTGATCGCTGATTCGCCAGTTTTTAATTAATACAACGGCACGTCAATGCCACCTGGTTGCTTGCTGCCCCGGACAAGGCCATCCTAACCTGGCCTCTTCTCCAGAACATTCAACAAAAACATTCTGTCTTGTTATGTATGACAAAGATATTATGTCTTACAGAGCCAAAGGATTTTCACTGTCTCACATAGATTCTAAAAGTCTAAAAAATATGAAACAGACAATGAAATATATGTAGTCAAAGTTTCTAAACCAAAATTAACGCACAAACATAATCATTGTATCAAAATCATATTGTCTGACTTAATATAAATGCATAAAGATATTTATTACACTCAAGGTTTGACCTTTGATAGTGACCTGCGTCACTCACAGAGACAGACAACAGGGACAGACACCAGGGAGTCAAACAGAGAAGCAGAAATCAAGCATAAAGTCATTTACCAATATAGAAAATAATCAATTATTTTAACACTTGTCAGATTTAATCAATATCTGGACACGTCATGTCACCAAGCAGAGAAGACCGTTATCTTTCTGCTCAGCACACCATGTCCGTGACTTGACATGACAGAACTTTCAAATCATCACCTTCTGCCTTGATAGGACTTGCAGAGATATTATTGGAGACACAGAATTTGCAACAAAACAAGAAAACATAAAATATATCTTTTTGTGATTATAGAATCGTACTCTAAATAGGGCAGAGGCCGTTTTAGCAGATGCAGTAAATCAATTTAGTTTAATTATAGTTTTAAAACAATATTAGCACATGATCATTGTATCAAAGCATCTTGCATGCATAGAGAGGACACACACACACACACACACACAATGAATTACCCATGCATAGATAGTGATGTTCGTCACACAGAGACAGACAACAGAGACAGAAAAACAGATTATTTCTAACACTGCACAAGTATGAGTTATTGATATATGTGGGAGTTATGATAGAAACTAACAAAAAAGCTGGTGCAGAATAAATAAAAATTGTATGAATGGGTGAGAAAATACGAATAAAACATCAAATAAAAATCAATAGAGATGGGTGAAAGGGAAATAAACTTCAATAAATAATAATGTAACAACGACAGTGTTCTTCAGATGAAGTTCTTTGCAGCCATAATGTGTGTGTGTTTCTTTTACTCTGCTAGTTTCCTGTCATTCTGTAACTTATTCCATGCAAAAGGTGCAGAGTGAACAAAAGCCCAATTCAAGTGAACCCAATTCAGTACAGGCATATGGAACAGAAAGCAACAAAAGATCTTGAGAACGGAAAGAATAAGGACCAGCACTTCTCTGCGCAATAAGGCTACAAATAAAGTTAGGCAGTAGTCCTAGCATTGTCTTATATATAAAAGTATACCAATGCTGATCTAAAGCAGGCCATCCCATCCAGGAGTGTAACTCACAATAATGTGTCAAAGCTTCACAATTAGTAATAAACCGAAGAGAAGCATGGTGAGCAGTCTCAATCATTCAAAGACATTTAGCAGAAGCATTCATGTACAAAAGATCTCCATAATCCAGCACAGATTAAAAAAGAATAAAAAGTTGCAGTAACACGTTGCTTTTTTACATTTAAAAAACCCCAACTTGCTAAAAAAAAAAACAACATTTATAGCTTCAGCTTCTTCACAAGTTTCTCCACATGTCATCAAACCTATTCATCACAGGCATCTTTAGAAAGCTCCCACTCTCCTGTACAGTATTACATGTTTTACATGTTCTATATTGCTGTAGCAATTATTAGATTCAATATTTTGCATTCCAATAGTTATTTCCATTAAGAATGTATGAGTGGCAGACAGACAATGCAATCACATCGCATTGTAATTGTGTTCCAACTGAAATGGACCTCAAGTTTCTGATAAGATGCAGCATTAACCTGGTTGAAGAAAACAGGCTTGTCAGAAGTGGGATTCGAAGCCACACCTCCAAGTGAGACTGCGACCTGAACGCTCGGCCATCCTGATTTTGCAGTGACGGCAGAGAACTTGGACTCTTTGTACTGCGCATGCTCAGTCCCGCTCAGAAGCCAACCAATCATGTGAGCGCAACAGCACAGCTTTATTTACATGAAACGGACATAAAGTAGCGCTCTGAGGGCTGAGAGGACATTCGACTCTGATAGACTCGATAACCAAACATGCCTGATCCAGCACCGAAAGCAGCCAAGAAGGGCTCCAAGAAAGCCGTTTCTAAGGCCGTCACCAAGAGCGGCAAGAAGAGGAGGACCAAGAGGAAGGAGAGCTACGCCATCTACGTGTACAAGGTGCTGAAGCAGGTCCACCCCGACACCGGCATCTCCTCCAAGGCCATGGGCATCATGAACTCGTTTGTCAGCGACATCTTTGAGCGCATCGCCGGCGAGGCCTCCCGTCTGGCTCACTACAACAAACGCTCCACCATCACTTCCAGGGAGATCCAGACCGCCGTCCGCCTGCTGCTGCCCGGGGAGCTGGCCAAGCACGCCGTGTCTGAGGGCACCAAGGCCGTCACCAAGTACACCAGCTCCAAGTAAACTCTTACTGCTGCTGCTCCAACAACTCAACGGCTCTTTTAAGAGCCACCCACTTACTCTCAAGAGCTTTTCCTCTTGTTCTTCAAACTTTAAAAAGATTAGTAATTAATTGAACCTCATGAAGTGAATATAAGATTGACCAAAAAAAAAAAAAAAAACATAGGTTCCTGTTGACTTCAAAACTTAAATTAAAAGTACAGTAAAACGTAGCATTAATGCTTTTTAATATATCACAATTAATCCTGGATAGTTCATCCAATAATCAGCATCTTCTCTATACCTGTGTTTGACAAATATGACTAAATTAAATAACTCTTGAAGACTGTTGAATGTCCTAATGGAAAATAAAAGGCTGATTTAATTTGTTCTAGGATGAATAGCTTATAGATGTCTATTTTATTCCTTGAATATGATTAGTATTTTCCTTACAGCAAACACATTGCAATAACAAATGTTAATAATTAATGTGGTAAACATATATTCCTTTATTCATATGGGGAAATGTCTGGATCACTTGACACCACAATATGTGATCTTTTGCTTTGAAAGTCGAGCTCATAACAATTTAAAAAAGTTATGTGGGTTTAGTCAGAAAAAAAATATTATTTTCAGCCTAAAGAGTAATGAAAAATGTCAGCTAAATGTAGTGTAGTAAAAAGTATTTAATTACATAAAATGGAAAAATACCCAAGTAAAGTACACAAAATTGTACTTAAAAATTCATCATAAACTTTGCCAATATCTAGCTTTTCCCTCTTTCCAGTACAAGGGGAACAATAACAGTGTCTAGCAATAATATATTAAACTGTATGACGAGGACTTTAACTTCTTCAGCCCTTATTTTTAATCATAGCCCCCATTCATCATGCTCTGGGTCATATTATTTGACTTTTTCTAATGTTTGGGTCATTCTTTAGTAAAAGCTATGAACAAGTTGAAAACTGATCCTTATGGGGGGCAAACTAGTAAACATAGTGACGGGTCGTTATTTGGCCCTAAGACAACACAAGGGTTAACATTACACAATACAAGCAACAGTTAATACTACATTGTTAAATCTCTACAATCTGTAAGTATATATTTATCATCTTTGTTTTAATTTTTTAATTAAAATAAAATGTTTTATTTGTTTTATTTTTGTTTTATTTTTTTTTTATAAGTCAATAAATCTTCTTGACGTATTGTATTTCTAACTATGACATCCGGACAAGGCCATCGTGGCCTCTCCAGAACATTCAACAAAAAACCTACTGCCTTGTTTTGTCTCACAAAGATATTATGTCTACAGAGTCAAAGAATTTTCACTGTCTCACAGAGATTCTAAAAGTCTAAAAAATATGAAACAGACAATGAAATATATGTAGTCAAAGTTTCTAAACCAAAATTAACACACAAACATAATCATTGTATCAAAATCATATTGTCTGACTTAATATAAATGCATAGAGATATTTATTACAGTCAAGGTTTGACCTTTGATAGTGACCTGCGTCACTCACAGGTACAGACACAGAGTCAAACAACAGAGAAGCAGAAATCAAGCATAAAATCATTTACAAATATAGAAAATAATCAGTTTTTTTAACATTTGTTTTCTGCTATAAAACCTTTACATCTTATGTCCAGATTCACCTTCTAAACTCGAGGAAGCGCTGAGTTTGTCTCCGCCCACCGGAACACATGAGTCATCTGTTCTCTCTCACGTCCGCAGTTCAGATGTAAATACCGGCGATCAGAGAGCTTCCACTCATTCGTTTCTGACGATCCAAACTCAACATAATAGAAAATGTCTGGCCGCGGTAAGGGAGGTAAAGGACTCGGTAAAGGAGGCGCCAAGCGTCACCGTAAAGTGCTCCGTGATAACATCCAGGGCATCACCAAGCCCGCTATCCGCCGTCTGGCTCGCCGCGGTGGAGTGAAGCGTATCTCCGGTCTGATCTACGAGGAGACCCGCGGTGTGTTGAAGGTCTTCCTGGAGAACGTCATCCGTGATGCCGTCACCTACACCGAGCACGCCAAGAGGAAGACTGTGACCGCCATGGATGTGGTGTACGCTCTCAAGAGGCAGGGCCGCACCCTGTACGGCTTCGGAGGTTAAACACATCCCGTCTGCTCCTGAACATCAAAGGCCCTTTTCAGGGCCGCCCAAATACTCTAGAAAGGGGCGACTTCCACATTTATCCTTGAAAGTGTTGGTCTACCTTAGTCGAGTAACAAGAAATTAATCTAGTGAGGGATTTAAACAGGATTGTTTTCCAGGTGGACCTATCCATGAAAACATGTTAGGCTTTTAATGCGCTGATTTCTGTTGTACTGCTGACTACCACACATGACAGAGAGCTTCGACTGGTGTTACTTCAATTCAATCCTCTTCCCACCTTCTGTACGGCTTCAGAGGTTAAACACACTGCTGCTACAACCACGAAGGCTCTTTTAAGATCCACACGCTTTATATATGGAGAAATTTCCCGTCATTGTGTATTTATTATTGGACTCTAAATTGGATAGTGGTGGGCAATACTACTAAATATGGAATCAATCCCATGCTCAATAGAGGGCCAGTTTGGTTGATACTTATACTTTTCATCTTACAAACGGGAATGGGAATACTGATCCTTATAAAGTTGATGAATCGACTTCACCCAGACCAGTAAACTATTTAGGTTATATTTGTCCAAACAAAGCTATCTATCTTTTTATCAGGCATTAAAATGAGAAAGGAATTGAAGAAAATAATGGTCTAATTTTTTTTTCATGCCTGTTTACTATATAATACATATATACACCTAATATATATTATCGGATTACTTTTTTATATGTATACATAAGCAGAAGTTTACTATTAATTAGTAATTAATAAATAAAATAATATAATGCTATTATACTTTTATGGGGGTATATTCATAGACATACTTAATCGTTAATTTAATTTAGTGTATTGGTTATGTGAAATCTGTTTTGTTTCTAAAGATCACTAAACTTTTCCCATATATAGCCATAAAAATACTTGCTAACGTGTGTTAGAGATGAAGCATTTCTTAAAGCTTATACACATCCAAGCATATTCCTTATGACCTTGTATGGTTGAGTGTCTCTTACGGACGTAATTGAAAACCTGCAGCTCAACTAAGCCGCTGCATTTCCGGGTACGATATCTTTCAAAATAAAAGCAAATTTTAACAATATTCGATAGTATGTTGACATCAGATCATTAACATGCTAAAGCAAGTTATTGTGTTTATGTAATTATCTTTTAGGAAGTACCCACAGTGTACAAACATATTCAATTATACTTTGGCCTATAAACTTAAAACACGGTAGAAAGTACAGTTCAGTACAATTGTTATGTTATTTATTTTTCTTTTCATATAACTTTATATTTTAACTTTATATATTTTTTTAAGGTAAATATTGCCAGCTAAGTTACTTTTCAGATCTACATAATAGTATTTTAAGTAGTTAAAGTTAGACCCACCATTAAGAATAACAATACAATAATATATTTGCACTGCAATAAAAAAATCTGAGTTGGGACATTTTGCCTTACAAGTACTTTTACTTTTGATACTTTTTTAAATTTTACTTAAGTGAAGAAGTTTGAATGAGGTTTAGACGAGTAATTTCAAAGTGTGGTATTAGTACTTTTACTTAAATAAGGAATCTGAATACTCCTTCCACCACTGGTTTAGGGCCAGATAATGGAAAGAAATACATGATTCTACAGCTGAAAGCAACTATAAAAAATGGACAATCTGTCAAACTTGATTTCTGTATTTTAAATGGAAGTTGAGTGTTAATGTTACTTTTTTTTTTTACTTTTACTTTTTTTATTATTAAAAAGATGTCTTCCCTGACACAAATTGTCTTTTATGCTCCATTTAAAATGGTTTTATATCCTTTTTCAAAAAAGGATCGCTTATGCACATATGACAAGTCTTTTTATGCACTATTTACAATTGTTTTTATAACGCAAATAAACTAAACTATATTAAAACCAAACACAACTGGCAGCGTTGTTTCCAGTTTATAGTTTCCTACCACTGAAGTAAATTGAAGTTTTAATTGATGCGAATTTCCACAAATAACCTACAATAACAAGTTTTTGTTGACTCGTGTTTCTCAAAGTAATAGTTTGTTTAGGCTGGAAACACTTTCAGCATCATTTACAGCATCATTTTATTTTTTTTATTATTATTGATATCATTTTATCTTTTTGTTGTCTGTCAGTGTGTATTGAACACCTCTCTTTTGTAATCCACAAATAAGGAGTAAGACCTGTTGAAAATAAAGCAATTCTTCAAGCTTATTAATCAAATCAAACAGCCCCAACCAAGTATTGAGTCATATAGATGGACATACTTTTCAGAGGCCAACATTTCCATATTAAACCTACTTTTTAAAATTGGTCTTTTGATATTCAAATGTTTTGAGACACTGAATTTTAGTTGTTCTTTAAATGAGACACGACATGTTTCATTCTGTGTGTAATGGATCTATATAATGTGTTTTCCACTGTTTGATTTGAATTACTGACATAAATGAACTTTTCTATGACATTCTAATTTATTGAGATGTACCTGTAGAAGCAACCATTCGCTTTAAAATAATATAGTTAAGTTCATTTTATTAAAAAACGTGTAGCATTTTATTCTGGAAAAACACCTGCGGCTGTCCAGCAGGAAGCTTGAACTGAGCTCGTTTCTGATTGGACAACCACCGTTACGCTCAATTCGACCAATCAGAGCGCAGCAGCGTTGCTACATATTGTCGGCGTGGACGCCATGTGGCACTTTCTTTCGTTTAATCTCGAATAATACTAGTAAGTGAAGATGTCTGGACGTGGTAAGGGCGCCGGTAAAGCCAGAGCGAAGGCCAAGACCCGCTCCTCTCGTGCCGGGCTCCAGTTCCCGGTCGGTCGTGTCCACAGGCTGCTGAGAAAGGGAAACTACGCTCAGCGTGTCGGTGCCGGAGCTCCGGTCTACCTGGCGGCCGTGCTGGAGTACCTGACCGCTGAGATCCTGGAGCTGGCTGGAAACGCTGCCCGCGACAACAAGAAGACCCGTATCATCCCCCGTCACCTGCAGCTGGCTGTCCGCAACGACGAGGAGCTCAACAAGCTGCTGGGCGGAGTGACCATCGCTCAGGGCGGCGTGCTGCCCAACATCCAGGCGGTCCTGCTGCCCAAGAAGACCGAGAAGGCCGCCAAGAAGTAAACATGGACCCTCTCTGACTGCTGGAGACAACACAAAGGCTCTTTTAAGAGCCACACACTATTTCTAAGAGCAAATTTCTTTAGAAAGAAAAATGTACAACAACAATTTTGACATGCAGGGTGTTTTGCCTCCATAACAATCTTCCTCCAGACTTGTGGAAAGAGGATATCTAAGATGCACAATGAGGCTTTTATTTCACTATTCTCTGCATCTGCAGATTATTTGGGACATATACTAATATACATGGCCCATTTCAGAATTGCGGGTACATTTGAAGTTTAGAATAATTAAGAATTTTATTTCATTTTTTTCCATAAAACCTTTTAATTCCCATAGAGAATACTTTAAATTTAACACTTCCAGCATTTGCCAAGCTTAAACATGTAAGATTTAAAATATTTAATCTGAAAATCATCGTAGTAACGGGTAGGGTAAATATGTATAGTACTCAAATGTGATACATTTTAATCCTAAGAGAACTTTTGTCTTTACATCAGCTAATTCAACTTTGAATTTTCTAAGATAAAGATTATTTTTTCAGGAGTAAAAACATTGACGCATTTAATTGGAAAGTTGCCAAGACAGTTTGGATTTTCTCTAAATATTGCTCCAAAAATGAATGAAATGCTTTGAAATTTCATGTATAGTGAGAATGTTAGTTATGACACAGCGTCTGGTTAGTTTGTCAACAATAAAACATATTTAATTAGAATTTTTTTAAATAAAACTGTGAGAAACAGAGTTGACGCCTATGTGAACAGAGTTGACATTAATAACAGAGTTGACAAACTGTGTAAAAGGCCAAAAACAGTAACTCTGTTATCATTGAAATTTTGAAACGTAACAGAGTTGACATTTTCCACCATTTTGTGCTGTAACTCCACATGCTAGCTTAAAACCAGATACCACATGTCATGAATAAAACCATAATTTAATGAATTTTCATCATATAATTGTTTTTGAAAAAATGACTGACAGATTCACTAGAATATCCTAGTAACAGATTTGACATTTAATTAATCTACTGTTGGTGTATTCTCAACATTTTGTACAAGTTAATGAGAGAGAAAGTTTAACATTCCATAGTTCCCTCCAAATGTTTTCTGCAAGAGGAAGTGACATCACTGGGTCACAGGTCACATATTTTTTATTTTAATGCTGTAGGGTTTTTATGTGGTTTTATAACAGAGATAACAGAGTTGACCGGATAATAGGGACGGATAAAAAAAATATATTTTTAATGTTGAAATCCCATGTATTACAGAAAATAAATACTCTGTCCAAGTGTAAGTATAAGTATTTATAGAATTAGCACAAAAAAACTGCTAATTTTAATGAATTATTTTATGTTAATTCAATATGAACATGTGAATCACAAGCTGAAGACAGCCAATAATCGGTGGGTAGGAATCATTTAATGAATATATTACATATAAATTGTGCCTAAAATACACACCAAACATTATTATTGGTGAACATTCAATATAATTAGCAATATTATTTAAAACAGATCCAGTAAATACTTTTTTAGGGGGAAATAATCAAAGGTTTTTCTGGGAGACGCGAAATGTACCCACAATTCTGAAATCACCCACATATTACAGAATTTCAAGATAAATTCAGATAAAGACCAGAGAGTTGGTTATTTTTTCCTGATTTTTAACGGAAATAACAAACTAGACTGGAAAAAACATTTTTGTTAAATTAAATTAAAAAAAAAAAATTAAAAAAAACCTTAATGAACTTTTGAGGGCTAGGATGAATAAGACAAAGGAAATGAAGGCAACATTTGTGACTTTTTTGAATCTGGCACCCAATACCCCATTACAATACCAAACCAAGCATTTTTCAAAAACTAAAAACAAATTAAAACTGGCAAACTCTAAAAACTCAATAATTGAATTTGAAAATAAAAATTCACAACGAAATGAAGACTAAAACTAATGAAAAATTCAAAACTATTATAACCTTGTTCCTGACATGTATATTAATTCATAGTAAGTGTCGTGTTTGTAAAAACTAATTCAATGACTCCCATCAACTGCATTTTATTATATAAATTTATAACTTTATTGTTATAACCATAAAATGTGTGAATGTAAACATTTTACTTATCTTAAATAATCCTGAATACATAATTCATAAAATGTAAATCACTTATTGTAAATTGATGGATGTTATTGCAATTTATAAACTGTATCTGTAACTTAAATATTTTTGTTACTGTTTAGGTTTGCCTCAAGATTTTTTTTATACTATAATATCTCAGATAGTAATTTTGACTATGTGACTACAATGCTGAAAGAAATGTCCCAGAATGAAAATGTTTATATCAGTCATCTTAAGGAGCAATTAATAGTATAGTATAGCAAGTATTGTGCTTAATAATCACTTAGTACTAGTAATCATACACCAACATAAGAGGATATTTTTTTTCTTTAGATGAAGTGGTTGGCTCTTAAAAGAGCCTTTGGTGATGAGAGTGATGTGGCGCTCACTTCTTCTTGGGTGCTGCTTTCTTGGCTTTGGGCTTGGCAGCAGCTTTCTTTGCGGGGGCTTTCTTGGCTGCAGCAGCCTTTTTGGGTGGAGCCTTCTTGGCGGGCTTGGCGGCCTTCTTGGGGCTCTTGGTGGCTTTCTTGGCCGCTGCGGGTTTCTTGGCCTTCTTGGGAGACTTCTTTGCGGCTGCTGGCTTCTTTGCTGCCGATGTCTTGGACTTCTTGGCCGCTGCAGGTTTCTTGGCTGCGGGCTTCTTAGGTTTAGCTGCAGGTTTCTTAGCTGCGGACTTCTTGGCCTTGGGCTCGGCGGCCTTCTTGGCGAGCTTGAAGGATCCGGAGGCCCCGGTCCCTTTAGTCTGGGTCAGAGTCCCGTTAGCGACCAGGCCTTTGATGGCGGTCTTGACGCGGACCTTGTTCTTGTCCACATCGTATCCGCCGGCAGCCAGAGCCTTCTTGATGGCGGCCAGAGACGTGCCGCCCCGCTCCTTGGATGCGGACACAGCAGCAATGATGAGGTCTTTGGCGCTGGGACCAGCCGGTTTGGGTTTGGAAACCTTCTTCTTCGGTGCTTTGGCCGGGGCCGGGGCGGCGGGAGCGACTTCTTTATCTGCCATGACTTCCTCTAAGCTTTGTTCCTCACGGAGTGACCAGAGAGTCTGAGGGACTGTTGCAGAGCTCGGAGCAGCGGGCTGTACTTGAACACACCATGAGAACCGTGGAGACTCAAGCCAGGCCGCGGCTCCTCTGTGCAGTGTGAAAGCCGGGACACTTGTGTTTTCTCTGCACTGATAAAAGGCTAAAAACTAAATGTAGAAGAAGTGCTGAAGGCTGAGAGTGACGGAGCTGATAGCGGACTTGTTTCTCTTCACATTGAAGTCACGTAGAGTTCTGATGCTCTCTGCATTTTGTTTGTGGAGCCTCCAAACCTCACCTCTTCACCGCTAAGAACAGCACTTCTTAGCCGCTTTTCACACTTATTTCTCTCCTAAAATGCTTTAAAGTGCACCAGAGCTCCAATAATAAACATTTCCCAGCTGCTCCACATGTTTGTCCAGAGACTGAGTGTAAAAACAAAACTTTGCTGCTAATGAATTCATAATAAAATGAAGTTATTCTGGTCGCAGCAAACACACTGATGAGGCTGACGCTTATGATGCAGTTGAGCTGCTCTGTTTCAGAACTTGTCCTCTGCTGAAGGCTATTCTTAAATTGTTCAAATATAAACAATGATATATATATGAATACAGATACTATAAAAAAAACTATGATGTATATTATACAGAGAGAGTATAGCATTGAGAGTGTACACTAGTACAGCACAAACATATAAAGGGATATTGTTTTAAATTTTAGATCTGTTCCAATACACTCTACTTCTATCCTGGATAACATGGTGGTAAATAAATTAAAAAGTAAAAAACATTCTATGTTAAAGAATAAACCTGTTCTCCAACGTTTCTGTCAGCTTGTCCTCCTTAAGTCTGACTATTAGTACATGTCACAGTATTGGCCCCTTTTCTTTCTTTTTTTTTATATCGGTTTTTCTATATGTGCAAATGTCTTTGTAAAAAAAAAAAAAAAAGTACATTAATTAAAGTGGAAATCTGTTAGTTAATATAACATGACATCATAGATTAGTTTATCGTAATATTCAAGTGCTTAATGGTAACAAACATTACATTTCAGTGCTTCTTGATGTCTTTGTAAACAGTCACAATAGATGCTGCTGCAGTCAAGGTGGACAAATAACCTGCACACAATCCAGATGATCAAACCGGAAGAGCTGTGGACTTTTATGCTCTGAAATTATAATTATATGTTCCATTTTTACCCACTTCTGGAAATAAAGCACTCTGCAGCAGTAAATTGATGTATAGTAATTGACCATGCTGTGTATTTTGCAATAATGTCTGTCCACAGAGCTGATGCATGATCATCTTAAAATGATATGTATCTATGTGTCCAAAGGACACAAACGTTCTTACACTTACAAAAACAAAATACTTTGAAGCTGATGTATGCAGGTGAGACCAACCCAGAAGGATGATCTGCACTCCATCTTTCTCCCTCTGCAGGTTTAATTGCTGCTCTGAGGTGCGGTCAGGTGCACGCTGCCAAGTGTGCAGAGAGCCAAAACACCTGAGGGCCCAGCCTGCAAAGATTTCTATCTGTCAGTGATCACAAGCACCTTGGACAGCTCCCTCATGTCTTACTGTTCTCCATCAGAGCAGAAACACACCACTCTGCTCTCATTTCTCTAGTCCTGTTCCTCAGACAGGCTGTCTCGGCTGTTTGTTAAATAAAGTGTTGGTGCAATAGCGCCACCTACTGAGCAACAGTGATTATAGACAACATGGAGCTTGTACGTCTTGTTCACTGACAGTGTATTCAGACCCTTTACTTCAGTTAAAGTACTAATGTCAGTTTTAGTATCAAAAGAAAAAGTACTCATGCAAAATGGCCACAGATTATATATTCCAAATACATTATTTGTGCATTTAAGTAGGCCTAAGTAGCATTATACATTACTCAAGGTAGGACTCATTTGACTTTATTTAATGAAGGTTATTGTAAACCTATGCGCGAGGCAAATGTTTTTGTCCATACAGCAAGAGGTATTGTTTATGCATGTTATAGTCTTACTTGGAGTTAAGAGGTTAAAGTGTGTTTTCTCAAGGTAGGTATAGTGATTTAACGTTAAAGGTTTTGTTAAAAAAAAAAACAACAGATTATTCAGTAATAATATGATTGAACATGTGAAGCAAGTAGAGGAATGAGCTCTTGAGTTGAGAGTGAGGTGGCTCTTAAAAGAGCCGTTTTGTTGTGTTGGTGTGGTAGCGGGTGAGTCTAAGCTCTCTCTCCACGGATGCGGCGGGCCAGCTGGATGTCTTTGGGCATGATGGTGACCCTCTTGGCGTGGATGGCGCACAGGTTGGTGTCCTCGAAGAGTCCGACCAGGTAAGCCTCGCTGGACTCCTGCAGAGCCATGACAGCGGAGCTCTGGAAGCGCAGGTCGGTCTTGAAGTCCTGAGCGATTTCTCGGACCAGGCGCTGGAAGGGCAGCTTGCGGATCAGCAGCTCGGTGGATTTCTGGTAGCGACGGATCTCTCTCAGAGCCACGGTACCGGGCCTGTAACGGTGAGGCTTCTTCACGCCGCCGGTGGCCGGGGCGCTCTTACGGGCAGCCTTGGTGGCCAGCTGCTTCCTGGGAGCTTTGCCTCCGGTGGATTTACGAGCGGTCTGCTTGGTTCTTGCCATCTTTACCTCCTTCTTGCTAGAAAAAGAGTGATACCGTCGTGCGGTCACTGGTTACTTTATATAGCCAGAGCCGGCGGGCCGACGACGCTGATTGGTGGATTTAACGCATGTGACAGCAGCTCAGTTTGGAGCGGGGGAAAAAAAATCTAACTTCAGGTTTAACTTTATTTGTATAGTAAATTAAATTATACTTTTATAGATAATTGTTATAATAATTATGAAGCAATAATGTTAAACAAATATATTAATAGTTCAAATAAAAGTAATTGAAAAACAAAACATAGTGACATAAACATTACACTAAATTAAATTAAACGATTAATCATGTTTAAAAAATATACAACATAAAAGTATATTAGTGACTACAGTAAAGTTCTGCTTACATAAACTCATAAAAAATATATACTATGTTAGGAATTTATATACATACATATAAAACAATACTAGTATACACATGAATCTGAAAATATTAGAATATCATGGAGAAGTGTATTTCTAGTAGTTCAAGTCAAATAGCCCCAACTAAGTATTGAGTCATATAGATGGACATACTTTTCAAAGGCAAAAATTTCCATATTAAACATACTTATTAAAATTGGTCTTTTGTAATATTAAACATTTTTTGAGACACTGAATTTAAGGTCTTCATTAAATGTAAGCCATAATCATTATCATTAGAAGAAACTTACTTGTAGTCTTTTTTAAGTCTTTATTAAAATTGTAACCTGAGTAAATATACAGATAAAAAGGCATTACCATATCCTATCGACTTTTCGTTGTGTCCATTAATGAAGCACAACAGGAAGGTGCTGGAATACACTTAGAATTCAACAACTTTGTCCATAATATGGCACATACACTAAATTAAGGGAGTTACCTTATGCACCGCTTGGACCACGTGTTGAGTGTTACTGTGCAGTTCTTTGTCTGCCGCCATGTTGTTCCGACATTACCTTACAGTTCCCACTATGCCCGCAACTGAACGGTGAACCCGTTTCGTTATGCTGTGAAAAACCTCAGTAAATATAGTGCAATATTGTATAACTTTTTAAGTAGCACTTCGACAGAATATTTTTGCTATTATGCGTCATATTAAGCAGTACAAAACAAGAACAGAAAGCACTCTTTGAAGAGGTGTGTGGCTCTTAAAAGAGCCTTTGTGTTTGTATCAGAAGTTTGTAGTTTAACCTCCGAAGCCGTACAGGGTGCGGCCCTGCCTCTTGAGAGCGTACACCACATCCATGGCGGTCACAGTCTTCCTCTTGGCGTGCTCGGTGTAGGTGACGGCATCACGGATGACGTTCTCCAGGAAGACCTTCAACACACCGCGGGTCTCCTCGTAGATCAGACCGGAGATACGCTTGACTCCACCGCGGCGAGCCAGACGGCGGATAGCGGGCTTGGTGATGCCCTGGATGTTATCACGGAGCACTTTACGGTGACGCTTAGCGCCTCCTTTACCGAGTCCTTTACCTCCCTTACCGCGGCCAGACATTTTCTGTTATGTTGAGTTTGGGTCGTCAGAAACGAATGAGTGGAAGCTCTCTGATCGCCGGTATTTACATCTGAACTGCGGACGTGAGAGAGAACAGATGACTCATGTGTTCCGGTGGGCGGAGACAAACTCAGCGCTTCCTCTAGTTTAGAAGGTGAATCTGGACATAAGCTGTAAAGGTTTTATAGCAGGAAAAACAAACAAAGATGATAAATATATACTTACGGATTGTAGATATTTAACGATGTAGTATTAACTGTTGCTTGTTATTCAATTAGCTTTTACTAAAGAATGACCCAAACATTAGAAAAAGTCAAAGAATATGACCCAAAGCATGATGAATGGTGGGGGCTATGATTTAAAATAAGGGCTGAAGAATATAATTTTGCAGTTAAAGTCCTCATTGTACAGTATAATATACTATTACTAAACACTGTTATTGTTTCCCTGTTATAAATTGCATTCGACTTTTGTGACAAGTGATATATCACTAGCAATAATACTAATAATAATAATAATAATAATAATAATAAGCCTCTAAGAAAATAAAACATTTTGAAAGGTGTGCCGAAATAAAGTTTTCCACCAAAAGCAAACTTGTGCACTGTAAAGAGGGAAAACTTAGAAATTGAGTTTATATTGATTTTAAGTTTATGATGAATTTATAAATACATACACTCAAGTAATGTCCTTAAGTACAATTTTGTGTACTTTACCTGAGTATTTCCATTTTATGTAAGTTAATAAATTCTTAATAGTTAATAGATTCTAAATAGATAGTAAATTATTTTTACTACACTACATTTAGCTGACATCTTTGATTACTTTTCAGGCTGAAAATATTTTTTTTCTAACTAACCCAACATGACTTTCTATTAAAGAGTTATGAGCCTGATTTTCAAAGCAAAAGATGAGAAGTGATCCCCATATGAATAACAAATATATTTACCACGTTAATTATTAATAGCTTTGTTGTAGCAATGTTTGCTGTAGGGAAAATATTAATCATTAATTCAAGGAATTAATAATTAAATTCAAGGAAAAAAATGGACATCTAAAAGCTATTCATCCTAGAAGCAACTGAATCAGACTTTTGTTTACCATTAGGTTATTCAACAGTCTGCATAATTGCATAATGCATAATTTAGAGTCATGTTTGTCATGCACAGGTACAAAGAAAATACAGATTGGATAAACTGACTAGGGTTCATTGTAGTACATTAAAAACGTTAGTGCTACATTTTGCATACTTTTTTTGAATTGATATTTGATAGTCAACAGACCACCCTCTGGGGTTTTTGATCAATCTTCTTATATAGACTTAATCATTTAAATTAGTTACTAGTATTTTTTCACTGAAGTTTGAGGGACAAGAGGAAAAGCTCTTGGATGAAGTGGGTGGCTCTTAAAAGAGCCGTTGTGTTGTTGGAGCAGCAGCAGTAGTAAGAGTTTACTTGGAGCTGGTGTACTTGGTGACGGCCTTGGTGCCCTCAGACACGGCGTGCTTGGCCAGCTCCCCGGGCAGCAGCAGGCGGACGGCGGTCTGGATCTCCCTGGAAGTGATGGTGGAGCGTTTGTTGTAGTGAGCCAGACGGGAGGCCTCGCCGGCGATGCGCTCAAAGATGTCGCTGACAAACGAGTTCATGATGCCCATGGCCTTGGAGGAGATGCCGGTGTCGGGGTGGACCTGCTTCAGCACCTTGTACACGTAGATGGCGTAGCTCTCCTTCCTCTTGGTCCTTCTCTTCTTGCCGCTCTTGGTGACGGCCTTAGAAACGGCTTTCTTGGAGCCCTTCTTGGCTGCTTTCGGTGCTGGATCAGGCATGTTTGGTTATCGAGTCTATCAGAGTCGAATGTCCTCTCAGCCCTCAGAGCGCTACTTTATGTCCGTTTCATGTAAATAAAGCTGTGCTGTTGCGCTCACATGATTGGTTGGCTTCCGAGCGGGACTGAGCATGCGCGTTACTGAGTGTCCAAGTTCTCTCTGCTTTAGTCAAGTCAGGATGGCCGAGCGGTATAATGCTGCATCTTATCAGAAATTTGAGGTCCATTTCAATTGGAACACAATTACCATACAATGTGATTGCATTGTCTGTCTGCCACTCATACATTCTTAATGGAAATAACTATTGGAATGCAACATATTGAATCTAATTAATTGCTACAGCAATATAGAACATGTAAAACATGTAATACTGTGCAGGAGAGTGGGAGCTTTCTAAAGATGCCTGTGATGAATAGGTTTGATGACATGTGGAGAAACTTGTGAAGAATATAAATGGGTTTTTTTTTAAGCAAGTTGGGTTTTTTAAATGTAAAAAAGCAACTTGTCACTGCAACTTTTTTCTTTGAGAGTATTTGAGGACGACTCTATAACATGTACGCGTTTTTAAAAATCTGTTTTTAAATGCAATCATTTTTGCTTTTTCACTGTGTTGTTTTGTAACTGTCAACTCAATGGGCTTTCCAAGTTAAGTAAAGTTTATAATAATATATTTATTAAATCAACAGTTGCAAATTGATCATATATAGTGAAATAAACACCTAAATGTTTGATTTTGATGTTTTATTCTCACTATTCTGTTATGGGAGAAAAATGGCCAGAAACCTCAAAACTGACCACTGAGTGATGTTTTGGATTGGTTTTGGGTTTAGGACACCAACCTGTGCGCCATCCACGCCAAGAGGGTCACCATCATGCCCAAAGACATCCAGCTGGCCCGCCGCATCCGTGGAGAGAGAGCTTAGACTCACCCGCTACCACACCACAACAACAAAACGGCTCTTTTAAGAGCAACCTCACTCAACTCAAGAGCTCATTCCCCTGCTGGCTTCATATGTTCAATCATATGACTGAATAATGTTTTTTTTTGTTTGTTTTTTTAAGTAAAACCTGTAACGTTAAATTCATTGTTCCTAGCTTGAGAAAACTGAAACCCTCTTTAGGCTACTCCTTCAACCTTCAAGTTATATAATGCATATTCAATATATATGTTGCTGTAATGCAATTAAGTAGTCAAATTAGTCCTACCTTGAGTAATGGATAATGCTACTTAATTAAATGCACAAATAATGTATTTGGAATATATATAACAATCTGGGTAGAGCCATTTTGCATAGGATTACTATTTCTTTTGATACTTTTTGTTACTTGTAGTGGTGTAATTCCATGATGTAATATTCGTACTTTAACTGAAGTAAAGGGTCTGGATATACTGTCAGTGAACAAGGCGTACAAGCTACATGTGGTCTATAATCACTGCTATTGCTCAGTAGGTGGCGCTATTGCACCAACACTTTATTTAACAAGTTGAGAGCAGAGACAGTCTGTCTGAGGAACAGGACTAGAGAAATGAGAGCAGAGTGGTGTGTTTCCCTGATCACAGAAGACTTGTCTCACCCCCTCCACCACTGCTTCCAGCTGCTGCCATCAGGCAAACGCTATAAGGTTCCACTGGCCAGGAAAAACATCTACAAAAAATCCTTCGTCCCCTCTGCAATAACCACCCTGAACAACAAAAAATGAACACTCTGTTGCTTTTAACAGCCCCCCTCCTCCTTTTTAGCATGATTGTACACATTTGTGTTTTTAATGTTTGTTTGTTTCTTAGTGTTGTTTTATATGAGCCTGTCAAAAACGAATTTCTGTCACTCGTGACAGACAATAAAGTTCTATCTATCTATCTATCTATCTATCTATCTAAGACATGAGGGAGCTGTCCAAGGTGCTTGTGATCACTGACAGATAGAAATCTTTGCAGGCTGGGCCCTCAGGTGTTTTGGCTCTCAGCACACTTGGCAGCGTGCACCGCACCTCAGAGCAGCAATTAAACCTGCAGAGGGAGAAAGATGGAGTGCACAAACAAAAGATTACATGTCTGCTCTGTATACTGAACTGCAAAAAAGGAAAAATAAAAGATTATGCAATTATAGTTTTCATAAATATGGTGCAACTTTTTGTAATATTACGGTAAAATTATATTAGCACTGTTGATTTCCCGTTTGATTGCCATTTTCTTCCAAATTGTACCGTAAATAATAAAAAGTTTTACATTAAAAGAAACATTCCTCCATATAATTGACAAGAAAATGCTTTATAAATGCCGCATGAATTAAATATTTTACCATTACGTGTTACAGTATATTTCAATTAGAGATATGGTGTTTAGTACATTTTACAGTGAGAAAAAGTATTTTTACAAAAACTAGATGCAAAAATAATTGTTTGATTATATACAGTGGGTACGGAAAGTATTCAGACCTCCTTAAATTTTCACTGTTTCGTTGCAGTCATTGCTAAAATAATTTAAGTTATTTTTTTTTTCTCATTAATGTACACTCAGTACCCCATCTTGACAGAAAAAAAAGGTAGACATTTTTGCAAATTTATTAAAAAAGAAAAACTGAAATATCACATGGTCATAAGTATTCAGACCCTTTGCTCAGTATTGAGTAGAAGCACCTTTTTGAACTAGTACAGCCATGAGTCTTCTTGGGAATGATGCAACAAGTTTTTCACACCTGGATTTGGGGATTCACCGCCATTCTTCCTTGCAGATCCTCTCCAGTTCTGTCAGGTTGGATGGTGAACGTTGGTGGACAGCCATTTTCAATTGGGTTTAGGTCAGGGCTCTGGCTGGGCCATTCAAGAATGGTCAGAGTTGTTCCAAAGCCACTCCTTTGTTATTTTAGCTGTGTGCTTAGGGTCGTTGTCTTGTTGGAAGGTGAACCTTCAGCCCAGTGTGAGCACTCTGGAACAGGTTTTCTTCCAGGAGATCTCTGTATTTGGCCGCGTTCATCTTCCCTTTAATTGCAACCAGTCGTCCTGTCCCTGCAGCTGAAAAACACCCCCATAGCATGATGCTGCCGCCACCATGCTTCACTGTTGGGATTGTATCGGGCAGGTGATGAGCAGTCCCTGGTTTTCTCCACATATACCGCTTAGAATTAAGGCCAAAAAGTTCAATCTTGGTCTCATCAGACCAGAGACTCTTATTTCTCATAGTCTGGGAGTCCTTCATGTGTTTTTTGGCAAACTCTATACGGGCTTTCATACGTCTTGCACTAAGGAGAGGCTTCCGTCGGGCCACTCTGCCATAAAGCCCCGATGGTGGAGGGCTGCATGATAGTTGACTTTCTGGAACTTTCTCCCATCTCCCCACTGCATCTCTGGAGCTCAACTAGAGTGATCTTTGGGTTCTTCTTTACCTCACTAAGGCTCTTCTCCCACGATTGCTCAGTTTGGCTGGACGGCCAGGTCTAAGAAGAGTTCTGGTTGTCCCAAACTTCTTCCATTTAAGGATTATGGAGGCCACTGTGCTCTTAGGAACCTTGAGTGCTGCAGAAATTCTTTTGTAACCTTGGCCAGATCTGTGCCTTGTCACAATTCTGTCTCTGAGCTCTTTGGGCAGTTCCTTCGATCTCATGATTCTCATTTGCTCTGACATGCACTGTGAGCTGTAAGGTCTTATATAGACAGGTGTGTGCCTCTCCTAATCAAGTCCAATCAGTTTAATTAAACACAGCTGGACTCCAATGAAGGAGTAGAACCATCTCAAGGAGCATCAGAAGAAGTTGACAGCACATGAGTTAAATATGTGAGTGTCACAGCAAAGGGTCTGAATACATATGACCATGTGATATTTCAGTTTTTCTTTTGTAATACGTTTGCAAAAATTTCTACATTTCTGTTTTTTTCTGTCAAGATGGGGTGCTGAATGTACATTAATGAGAAAAAAAATGAACTTAAGTGATTTTAGCAAATGGCTTCAATGAAACAAAGAGTGAAACATTTAAGGGGGTCTGAATACTTTCCGTACCCACTGTATATATATATATATATATATATATATATATATATATATATACGTATATGTATGTGTATATATATATGTGTGTGTGTGTGTATATATATATATATATATATATATATATATATATATATTTATACACACATATATATATATATATATATATATATATATATATATATATATATATTTACACACACACACATATATATATATATATATATATACACATAAAGTTAGGACACCCTACCCCCTAATAGCTAGTATTACCCCCTTTGGCTGAAATAACTTCAGTGAGACGCTTCTTGCAGCCATCTACCAGTCTCTGACATCAGTCTGAGGAAAGTTTGCCCCACTCTTCAACAAATTATTTCAGCTGTGAGATGTTTGAGGGGTTTCTTGCATGTACAGCCCGTGTCAAGTCACCCCACAGCATCTCAATGGGATTAAGATCGGGGCTTTGGCTCGGCCATTCCAGGACTCTCCATTTCTTTTTTCAGCCAGTCCCTGTTGGATTTATTGGTATGTTTTGGATCATTGTCATGTTGCAGGATCCAGTTCCTCTTCAGCGTTTATTTTTTTGCAGATGGTCTCACATGTTCCTCAAGCACTCTCTGATACACGGTAGAATTCATGGTGGATTCTATGACGGTGAGCTGGCCAGGTCCTGCTGCAGCAAAGCATCCCCAAACCATGACACTTCCACCTCCATGCTTCACAGTTGGTATGAGGTTCTTTTCCTGGAATGCTGTATTTGGTTTACGCCGAACATGTCTTCTGTTCTGGTGTCCAAATAATTCAATTTTGGACTCATCTGTCCAAAGAATATTATTCCAGAAGTCATGGTCTTTGTCTATGTTCTCGCTGGCAAACTTTATTCTGGCCTTTATGTTTTTCTGAGAGAGCAATGGTTTCCTCGTTGCACACCTCCGATGAAAGCTAAACTTGTGTAGTCACTTTCTGATTGTAGAGGCATGCACTTTCACATCAATTGTAGCAAGAGCCTGCTGTAGGTCCCATAATGACATTTTAGGGTCTTTGGTGACTAATTTCATCATCTTGCGGTCTGCTCTCCGGGTGAACTTGCTTGGACAGCCAGACCTGGGCATGTTGGCAGTTGTTTTGAATGTCCTCCACCTATAGATTATTTTCCGGACAGTGGAATGGCTGATGTCAAATTCTTTTGAGGTCATTTTAAATCCCTTACCAGACTCACTAGCTGCTACAATCTTCTTTCTGAAGCCCACAGACAGCTCTTTTGATCTCACCATGGTCTTCACTCTCATTTCAACAGTCAGGAGCACACCAAACTAAATGTCTGAGGTTATTAGATTATTTACAGTGTTTGCAAAATGATGGCTTTACGGTGTTTCATTGTTAATGAAACTGAATTAACCCATTTATCATTTTACGATCATTTACTGTCATGGTTTAGCAGTTTTTCACCCTAAAATCTACATACATTTTTTACAGTGTAATGTCCGACCTGAATGTTTACGTGTTAAAGTATTAAACACATTAAAGCCTTGAATTAAAAATTGCAGAATATGTGAGATTTCAAAAGATTTTAATTTTGAAATTTTTCATCAGAATGTATTGAGATCAACTGGCCACCTGAAGTGGAATGAGTCTGTGATTGTGGACGGTTTCCTTTTGACTGTAATCTGAAATTAGAGGAAATATATCGTATTATGTGAGATTTCAAAAGGCCTTGATTAAAAAATTATACATTAGAATGTACTGAAATCAACTGGTATAACATATTAGGACAGTGAGGGTGTGTGTGCATCCAGAGATAAAACCACACACACTGAGAAATGGGAAATACTTCCTGTCCAAGTATTAATGCTGCACAGTGCGTAAAGTGGAAATAAAGTACACTGAAGTCCATCCATCTATCTCAAGTGCATTTTTATTGATGCTCCAAGGTGATTATTATAACTAACCAGTAACTAGTTAGTAGGTCAGCCTTCTGATTCAACAGTCCCATTATATAAATTAACAGATTCAACTGTTTTTGATGTTGAATAGAAATAATCTTAATTAAAAAATGTTTAATGACATTTGCACATCATGTAGAAAAAGAAAATAATATAGTAAGTTTATTTTACAGTGTAGTTATTCAGGTTAACCAGAGTCATCAGTTTCAACATTTATTTTGTCTACATGTGAAAATTGATGAGTGGCATGTCTCTCTCCCTTTCAGAGTGTGAGAGTTAGTAAACTGGTTTCATTTATCTGTTTCAATGATACAAATATCTTATATTAGATATGTAGAGCCTGAACTGCTATTAAAAATACTTTTGAAGGAAGTCCAAATCTAACTTTCATCCTCAGCAGAAAACAGAAAATAACATAATGCAGCACTGATTCATATCACCAGGTCACTTCACTGGTTTTATTTACACTATCTCTGTTTTTTTTTTTTTTTTTTTTTACATATACTATCCAGTTACCAATTAAGATCATTTTTTTATTATTTTATATTCTTTTAGAATTGTGTTTAGTGGTTGTGGGCAGTGGATGTTTAGGGGGAGATAGCAGGTCAACAGTAAAAGCCACATAGAAGTGGTGACATCATCTCAAAGCTGTGAATCTGAAAATCAATTTGAATTAGTATGTCTTTCTGGTCAAAATATCTAATAAAATGGCTAACTTACTATTGAGGTGTATAAGGGTTCTTAACATAAAAATGTGCCCCTTTGAAGTTTGTTTCCATGTTCAACTATGTCCCATACATTTTTGGGTTGATACAATTTGTTACACACATTTGGTGCTGAATTATGCAATTTTATTCATATCGAGAATGGATAGAAATGGTCAAAAAATCAGTCAAAATATTACATCAATGTGCCAATACTTTATGAGCAATAGGGGGAAAATACATGCAGTGATTTGGGTTCGAAAACTTTGGTCATTTTGGAGATTTATGTATTTCAGCAATTAGATAACAAGCACTTCTGTTTTTCAAACTGCAGAGAAACTCCCTTATTGTCAATATACCTAGGACAACTTCACATCCTCTAAATGATTTAGGTCTCTAGTTTTTGGTTGTAAAGTTCCATGAGGCTGTGATAATCCTAGAGGTCACAGCAACTCATTTTATACAGTGAGGTCCAGACTCAACTGATGACTAACATCATCCCACATGAAGAAAGCTGGACTCATTGAATCCACAAGAGTCTCAGCTTTCCACTGATACCCAGATTATGTCATTCAAAGCCTCAGGGACCTCAGTATGCACAAATATTCAAATACAGTATGTGGAAATAGAAAATTTAGAAAAACATGTGGTTTTTTCCTTAACTTGCATGTAATCAGCAGGTATATTTCAATATAATTATCAATTGATGTTCATATTACTATATATGACAACCTATTTATTACGCTAGAATATATTTTTCTTCAACAAAATACTCAGGAAAAACAAATTATATACATATGATCAATGCCAAATAGCAGCCATGTAAGTATTTTATGTATACAAGGTGTATATTATGTATGTATTAGTCTCACTTTTTATTCTTTTTTCTTTTATCATATCTATCTATCTATCTCTATCTATCTCTTGAGCTTCTGTGACGACAAAAGTTCCCCACTGCAGGAAAAAACAAAGTCGTATCTTTTGTGTGACACTTGATGAAGAGTACTAATATTCAGGCGTCAGTGGAACAGAGTAACTGTAACATTTGAACATTTCTGCACAGATGTCATGCATTTGATCATTAATAGTATAATTATGAAGTATTTATTAAAAGTGGTCTTTAACAGAAGAAATGTTCACAGCCAGCAGCTCTGATAGGAAGTCTGGATGAACTCCATCAGCCTCATCAGTGTGTTTGCTGCGACCAGAATAACTTCACTTTATTATAATTTCATAAGGAGGAGATGTTTGTTTTTACACTCAGTCTCTGGACAAACATGTGGAGCAGCTGGGAAATGTTTATTATCGGAGCTCTGATGCATTTTAAAGCATTTTAGGAGAGAAATAAGTGTTAAAAGCCGCTGAGAAGTGCTGTTCTTGGCGGTGAAGAGGTGAGGTTTGGAGGCTCCACAAACAAAATGCAGAGAGCATCAGAACTCTACGTGACTTCAATATGAAGAGAAACAAGTCCGCTATCAGCTCCGTCACTCTCAGCCTTCAGCACTTCTCCTACATTTAGTTTTTAGCCTTTTATCAGTGCAGAGAAAACACAAGTGTCCCGGCTTTCACAGTGCACAGAGGAGCCGCGGCCTGGCTTGAGTCTCCACGGTTCTCATGGTGTGTTCAAGTACAGCCCGCTGCTCCGAGCCCTGCAACAGTCCCTCAGACTCTCTGGTCACTCCGTGAGGAACAAAGCTTAGAGGAAGTCATGGCAGATAAAGAAGTCGCTCCCGCCGCCCCGGCCCCGGCCAAAGCACCGAAGAAGAAGGTTTCCAAACCCAAACCGGCTGGTCCCAGCGCCAAAGACCTCATCATTGCTGCTGTGTCCGCATCCAAGGAGCGGGGCGGCACGTCTCTGGCCGCCATCAAGAAGGCTCTGGCTGCCGGCGGATACGATGTGGACAAGAACAAGGTCCGCGTCAAGACCGCCATCAAGGGCCTGGTCGCTAACGGGACTCTGACCCAGACTAAAGGGACCGGGGCCTCCGGATCCTTCAAGCTCGCCAAGAAGGCCGCCGAGCCCAAGGCCAAGAAGCCCGCAGCTAAGAAACCTGCAGCTAAACCTAAGAAGCCCGCAGCCAAGAAACCTGCAGCGGCCAAGAAGCCCAAGACATCGGCAGCAAAGAAGCCAGCAGCCGCAAAGAAGTCTCCCAAGAAGGCCAAGAAACCCGCAGCGGCCAAGAAAGCCACCAAGAGCCCCAAGAAGGCCACCAAGCCCGCCAAGAAGGCTACACCCAAAAAGGCTGCTGCAGCCAAGAAAGCCCCCGCAAAGAAAGCTGCTGCCAAGCCCAAAGCCAAGAAAGCAGCACCCAAGAAGAAGTGAGCGCCACATCACTCTCATCACCAAAGGCTCTTTTAAGAGCCAACCACACCAGCTTTAAAGAGTGTTTTCCCTTTTATATCTCTTTATGAAACACACGATGTGTGGGTTATGCCTTATTTATTGTATTGCCTTACAACTAACATAAGATACATTCTAGATGGCTGAATCATTTTTATACCAGCTAACTGCAGACCTGTGTTTCAATTTAAGGTCAAAATGTGATTTTAAATACAATACATATGGTGTTACTTACATTACATAGGAAATATGTCTAAAGGGTTGTTAAAATGTTCCACTTAATATATCGTTGTGTGGTTTGATTTGCAAAATCTCATGCATATACATTTTACATTGTTCATATATTTTTCTATCTTAACAATATGAAAAGTAACTAAATTGACTGTAGTGGAGTAAAAAGTAACATCTGACCCTAGAATGTAGTGAAGTATAGTACATAGTAGTACAAATACCTGGAAATGATTCCACCACTGATATTTATTTACTTGAATTTAACATTTAGTTCCAAAACGGGGAAACATCCAGTGTTTTAACAAAATACAATTAAATAGAAATAACGTTCAGAGGACAAGTAGGGAAATAAAACATTCATAGATAATTTTGGATTATCTGTGCAATATGAACCTCAAGAAATCATTGTTACATCTCTATACAGTGTACTGAAGAGTACTGTTTTATATTGTTATATAGCAAGTTCAGCACATTTTTGTTTTGGTTTTTAAATTATTACTTTGTAGTCTTATACAGCTGCAACTGTCACAAGCAATTTCCCACCAGGGACCAAACAATTATTTCATGTACATAGATATAACGAAGTTTCCTAAAACCCTCGAAGCATTTTATCAGGGATAAGAGCTCTATTTTCAAAGCAAAAGATGACATTGTGGGAAAAAAGGCATCAAGTGATCCAGACATTTCCCCATATGAATAAAATATATATTTACCACGTTAATTATTAATTGCTGTAGCAATATGTTTGCTGTAGGGAAAATACTCATCATTAAATTCAAGATGTAAATAGACATCTAAAAGCTATTCGTCCTGGAACCAGGAGTACTTATTTAATTTTGAATCATATTTGTCAAGCACAGAGGAAATGCTGATTATTGAATAAACTGACCAGGATTCATTATAATACATGTTAGTACTACATTTTGCTAGACTTTTAATTTAAGTTTTGAATTGAGATTTGAAGTCAACAGGAAATTTTAGGGTCTTTGGTGACTAATTTCATCATCTTGCGGTCTGCTCTCCGGGTGAACTTGCTTGGACAGCCAGACCTGGGCATGTTGGCAGTTGTTTTGAATGTCCTCCACCTATAGATTATTTTCCGGACAGTGGAATGGCTGATGTCAAATTCTTTTGAGGTCATTTTAAATCCCTTACCAGACTCACTAGCTGCTACAATCTTCTTTCTGAAGCCCACAGACAGCTCTTTTGATCTCACCATGGTCTTCACTCTCATTTCAACAGTCAGGAGCACACCAAACTAAATGTCTGAGGTTTAAATAGGGCAAGCCTCCTTCAAAATGCTGAGTAACGATGTTCTAATCATGTGCACCTAATGTGATACACATGTGTGATTTTAGCCATTTTAAGTGGGAATAAATGTGGGGGTGTCCTAATTTATTCCCCACCAGAATTTTTTTTTTTTTTTAAATTATATTTTACTTTTAATTTAAGTTTTGAATTGAGATTTGAAGTCAACAGGAAATACAATGAGTTTTTCGTCAATCTCCTTATACTCTTCATAAAGCTTTGCTGTAGGGAAAATGGTCATTAAATTAAAGAGAAAAAATGGACATCTAAAAGCTATTCATCCTAGAACCAAATGAATCAGACTTTTATTTACCAGTAGGTCATTCAACAGTCTAAAATTCTTTAATTTAAAGTCATATTTGTCATGCACAGGTCCATAGAAAATACAGATTGGATTAACTGACTAGGATTCATTGATATAAATTAAAAACGTTAGTACTACATTTTGCTAAACTTTTTTGAATTGATATGTGAAGTTAGTAAGACACCCTCTGAGGTTTTTGATCAGTCTTCTTCAGGCTTAATTCATTACTAGTCTTTTGTTTGTAGAACAAGAGGAAACGCTCTAGGATGAAGTGGGTGGCTCTTAGAAGAGCCGTTGTGTTGTTGGAGCAGCAGCAGTAAGAGTTTACTTGGAGCTGGTGTACTTGGTGACGGCCTTGGTGCCCTCAGACACGGCGTGCTTGGCCAGCTCCCCGGGCAGCAGCAGGCGGACGGCGGTCTGGATCTCCCTGGAAGTGATGGTGGAGCGTTTGTTGTAGTGAGCCAGACGGGAGGCCTCGCCGGCGATGCGCTCAAAGATGTCGCTGACAAACGAGTTCATGATGCCCATGGCCTTGGAGGAGATGCCGGTGTCGGGGTGGACCTGCTTCAGCACCTTGTACACGTAGATGGCGTAGCTCTCCTTCCTGGACTTTCTCCTCTTCTTGCCGCCCTTGGTTGCTTTAGTGACGGCTTTCTTTGAGCCCTTCTTGGGCGCTTTCACTGGATCAGGCATGATTCAAGCAGAGGTTGCTCCGGAGTAATGACGTATGTGCTGCGGTCCAGTCTTTTTATAACCACCTCATGCAAATGTTAACTGTGCTGTTGCTCTTAGAGGATTGGCTGTTTTCTGAGCCGGACTGAGCATGTGCTGAACAAAAACACTGACCTCTATAATCTCACACAATCAATTTTAAGTGGGAACAAAAGAAGGAGTTACTAAAAGGAATTTATTGTACAAAAGTAAAATAGACAGAGACCTTGGTGTTTATTATAATAGGTTTCTTGATAATAGACCCTCGATTTTTAGCTGTTCACTGTTCACTCATGCAGTTTACTTTTTCAAACTGCACTTCATAACTCAAATGATTTTATATTCAAAAATGACCCCCACGATATAAACCACATTTGTCCACAGCTTTGATGGATTTATTAACAAGGCAATACATGTTTTTAAAATTATAAAATGAAATTTTCCTCATGTTGGAGTGATTCTAGTTGAGTTCATCTAAATTGAGAAAAGGTAGATTACATGGGGTATTATGGGTAGTGGTTTTATGAAGTAGTAGAGTAGTCTTTTATGAAGAGTGTAATTGAGGCTTGTTGATGACGTTTGAAGCCTCGCTGATTCAGGGAATGGTTTGAGTGTAGGCGTGATTTACGAACGTATATAAAGAATAATATATTAATAGCAATGGATCCCTACGAGATTGAGTCCAATCACAGTGGCAAAAATATTATTTCTTAATAAAAATGAATAAAGTCGTCATCATCATCATCATCATCATCATCATCATCATCATGTTAGAAAAATTGCATGAGGAAACCTTGAAAATTGATAATCTGTCACCGACAGAAAAAATCTCACCATTTTTCTGCGCATTCGTTGATGGGAAATGAAGAGCTGGAGACGTCCAAGTTTCTCAGTTTAACAAAAGTTTTATTACAATACGTCAAAAAATGTGCACTTTACAGAGATCTCCTGGTTCAAAATTAATTCATGTCCCTGAATACAAACAGACGTGTTTCAGTTCATGAAGTCTGAACCACGACTCTCTCCTTGGAACCCATTAAAATAACCTTACAATTGTTTACAAAACATGCTGGTCGATTTCCTCCAGGAAGTCCCGCCTTCCCCCTCCGCTGATTCGCCAGTCTTCTTTCATACCGTCACACATCAGGCCACCTGGGCATAACAATCACTGCTACCCAGGACAAGGCCTTGTGGCCTGCTAACAAACTTGTTATGACGAACATACTGCCTTATTATGACCTACAGAAATATAACAAGAGCCAACTATTCTTCAATATCTACATGTTCTTTTAAAGGTTAAAAAATATAAGACAGACAATACTATTTTTTTGTGATTATAGAATCTTAATTAGTTTAAGCAAATGGAATATATGTAATTAAAGTAATCATAGTTTTCTACATCAATATTAACACAAAAACACAATCAATGTATCAAATCATATTGTCTGACTTAATATAAATGCATAGAGACATTTATTACAGTCAAGGTTTGACCTTTGATAGTGACCTGCGTCACTCACAGAGAACAGAGACAGAGAAGCAGAAATAAAGCATAACATAATTTACCAATATAGAAAATAATCAATTATTTTAAGAATCATCTTAATCACCACAGTATTCATAAGCACAATCACTGTCTAATCTTTGGAAAACACTGCAACAGCTTTAACATAAACATCTCATGTCCTCTTGGATTTTTTCAAACATTGATTGAAATCATACTGACACGTTTTTTGTTCATTAGACTTTTACCTTTACCCATGAATAAATAAAAAAGATTAAATGAATGAACCACACAAAATCAAATTAAATGGTTCTTGGCAGTGATTATCCCCATGCTAGCAGACTGATTAAGTATAGACTATTCAGATAGTCATAATATATTCAGCCAGTTGAAATACACCTAGAGTAATGATTTTACTGGAACTGATATAATTAATATATACCAGAGTTAAGATAAATCTCGTGAAATATAAATATGGCTGAATATAACAACCCATTTGTGTTAAGTTAGTATTCCCATCTTCCTTTCATAAGATGTATCGGTACCAACAATACTGGTCCTGAATTTATTCAGTATGGGATTAACACAATGTTTTGCAGATCTCGTGGCACTCCTTTTGGTCTTCCTTTTTTACTGCGCCACTTCTAGAGTCAGTCGACAAAAATGCGTTTGACAAGAATGACAATTTCAATTCAATTCAATTCAATTCAAACAACTTTATTTATCCCAAATAGGGCAATTCAGTTTGCAGTCTCCAGTCAGACAGCGCACGAGACAAAGCAAAAACAAAACAACAAACAAAACAAAAGCAGGACAGCACATAAACCAAACAATTCCCTCTGTCAGTGGCAACAAATCAGTGTGAGGGTAGCAGCAATATCCAGTCCCCAATGGACCACAGTGCAAACAATCTCAGGACAAAATGAGGGGAAGAGTAATAAATAAATAAATACATTTCCACCTTATGGCTGGAATAAATAAATACATGACTAATTACTGCTATCGGTAGCATTTAGCAGTTTGATAGCTGAGGGAATAAAAGAACTGGCGTATCTATTTGTTCTCCTTGGAGGGGCAAGATACCGCCGTCCGGAAGGCATTAAGCGAAACTCCTGGCTAAGAATATGGTCAGGATTGCCCATGACCTGTCTGGCTTTCTGGACGACACGTTTTTGCCAGAGGGAGTTCAGGTCTGACAGTCGAACTCCAATAATCTTAGAGCAGACATTAACAATGCTGCTGAGACTATTCTTCTCCTTTACTGACAGTCCATGGAACCAACTAATAAAAGAAAAGGTCAAAAGACTTTCAATAAATGAATGATAAAAGTTACACAAAATGTTCTTAGAAACATTAAAAGAATTCAGTTTACGCAACAGATATATCCTCTGTTGACCCCTTTTAGCAATCGACTCTGTGTTTACATCAAACTTAAGTTTGGAGTCAAACATGGCTCCCAAGTACTTATATGTCTCAACAATTTCAACATCATCTCCATGGATGGTGCTGGCTACAGGCTTAGGGTAACTCCTCCTGAAATCAATTACTATCTCCTTAGTTTTAGTTACATTTAAATCCAGAAAGTGATCGTCACACCAGTTGACAAAAGAAGACACAGGCACAGAAGGCACAGTCGTGGTCTGATTGGGCCCCCTGAAGAAGTGATACTAGCAGTGTCGTCCGAGAACTTTACAAAGTAGCTGTCCTCTTGCACAGACCTACAGCTGTCTGTGTACATAATAAATAACAAAGGAGAAAGGACACAGCCCTGTGGAGAACCTGTATTTGAGGTGATGACGGAGGACATGCTGCCATTCACAAATACTCTCTGAATTCTGTCAGTTAAGAAGTTTAAGAGCAACAAAAGAATCTGATCTGGTAGATTAAAATAAGATAAAAGCTGCTCAATTAAAATGAGGCTGCATCTTATTAAAAGCTGAGGAAAAGTCAGCAAATAAAAGCCTCGCATGTGCACTGGGTTTTTCAAGGTGCTTGTAAAGATAAAAATATTATCATCTACACTTTTCCCAGATTGATAAGCAAATTGGAGAGGATCAAGTTTGCCATTAATCAAAGAAGCAATTTCTTCTTTCAGTATTTTTTCAAAGACCTTTATCACAAGGGACGTTAAAGCAACTGGCCTAAATTCATTGAGCTCCTTTGGATTATTATTTTTTGGGACAGGGATTATGGTAGATATTTCCATATAGTTGGTATCTGGCCACTCTCAACACACATTAAGAAAAGTGATGTAAACACTTTGCTGAGCTGGTCTACACAGTGGGTCCACAAATAGAGTCTGGACCGGCAGCCTTACATTTATTAACCCTCTTAAGATTTGTGACATTTTGGTGAGTGATCATCACAATATAATTCTGAGGTGACAGATTCCTTCAACATAGAAATATCCCAAAATTCAGATCTTTCAAACAGAGAAAAAAATGAATTACAACAGTTAGCCAAGTTGTCAGCAAATGTTTTGCCTTTTAAAATATGTACTTAAAAACTAGTAAATTACTATCTGATGGACAGTCAAAAGACTTGCTTTTACCATGTTCTGATATTTTTTTTACAGTCTATGGTTCTGACTAAAAAAAAAGTTTTTTTTGTTTTAAAGTTACCGCAATTACCACTATAAAGTATCACAATGTAAAATCTAAGGCATGTAAACCTTTTTAACCCTTTAAACATTTCGAATTGTATTTTTTAAACTTACTCCAAGCATTGCATGAATCACATTTAACATTTTTAACGGTTTAAAACTTAAATCGTTGCTGAACTGGCCCTTACAGCAGTATTGCAGAACACTGTCCGATGTATACACACAATGACGGGAAGTTTCTCTGTAGATGAAGTGTGTGGCTCTTAAAAGAGCCTTTGTGTTTGTATCAGCAGTGTGTAGTTTAACCTCCGAAGCCGTACAGGGTGCGGCCCTGCCTCTTGAGAGCGTACACCACATCCATGGCGGTCACAGTCTTCCTCTTGGCGTGCTCGGTGTAGGTGACGGCATCACGGATGACGTTCTCCAGGAAGACCTTCAACACACCGCGGGTCTCCTCGTAGATCAGACCGGAGATACGCTTGACTCCACCGCGGCGAGCCAGACGGCGGATAGCGGGCTTGGTGATGCCCTGGATGTTATCACGGAGCACTTTACGGTGACGCTTAGCGCCTCCTTTACCGAGTCCTTTACCTCCCTTACCGCGGCCAGACATTTTCAATTATGTTGAGTTTGGGTCGTCAAAAACGAATGACCGGTAACTGGCTGATTGCCGGTATTTATATCTGAACTGCGGACGTGAGAGAGAACATATGACGCGTTTCACGGTGGGCGGAGACAAACTCATCAGACCTTCGTAAATCATGTGATATTTTTTCTTCTCTTTTTCTGCATTTATTCATTTGAAGGTTCAGAACGTCATGTACATTTTTTAAATTAATCATAATATGTCATTTGTGGAACAACAGCACCAGAACGGACTGACGGGGATATATATTAATGTAACCAATGTCCAATTTTCTTGTGCAATATTGTCAAAAGTCAATGTCAACTTTATCGTCTTATCGTATTTCCCATATGTACAAGACACACAGATAATTAAATTACGTTTCTTGACGTACCATGGTTAGAAGAACAGAAATGTGCAAAATATACAAAAAAAAAACAAGTTTGTAGGAGTTTAAAGTGTGTAAACTTCTGTCTCTTATTCAAACATTCTATAAAATAAAACATTTAAATGACACATAGAAAATAAATAGGAAAGCACTCTTTAAAGCTGGTGTGGTTGGCTCTTAAAAGAGCCTTTGGTGATGAGAGTGATGTGGCGCTCACTTCTTCTTGGGTGCTGCTTTCTTGGCTTTGGGCTTGGCAGCAGCTTTCTTTGCGGGGGCTTTCTTGGCTGCAGCAGCCTTTTTGGGTGTAGCCTTCTTGGCGGGCTTGGTGGCCTTCTTGGGGCTCTTGGTGGCTTTCTTGGCCGCTGCGGGTTTCTTGGCCTTCTTGGGAGACTTCTTTGCGGCTGCTGGCTTCTTTGCTGCCGATGTCTTGGACTTCTTGGCCGCTGCAGGTTTCTTGGCTGCGGGCTTCTTAGGTTTAGCTGCAGGTTTCTTAGCTGCGGGCTTCTTGGCCTTGGGCTCGGCGGCCTTCTTGGCGAGCTTGAAGGATCCGGAGGCCCCGGTCCCTTTAGTCTGGGTCAGAGTCCCGTTAGCGACCAGGCCCTTGACGGCGGTCTTGACGCGGACCTTGTTCTTGTCCACATCGTATCCGCCGGCAGCCAGAGCCTTCTTGATGGCGGCCAGAGACGTGCCGCCCCGCTCCTTGGATGCGGACACAGCAGCAATGATGAGGTCTTTGGCGCTGGGACCAGCCGGTTTGGGTTTGGAAACCTTCTTCTTCGGTGCTTTGGCCGGGGCCGGGGCGGCGGGAGCGACTTCTTTATCTGCCATGACTTCCTCTAAGCTTTGTTCCTCACGGAGTGACCAGAGAGTCTGAGGGACTGTTGCAGAGCTCGGAGCAGCGGGCTGTACTTGAACACACCATGAGAACCGTGGAGACTCAAGCCAGGCCGCGGCTCCTCTGTGCAGTGTGAAAGCCGGGACACTTGTGTTTTCTCTGCACTGATAAAAGGCTAAAAACTAAATGTAGGAGAAGTGCTGAAGGCTGACAGTGACGGAGCTGATAGCGGACTTGTTTCTCTTCACATTGAAGTCACGTAGAGTTCTGATGCTCTCTGCATTTTGTTTGTGGAGCCTCCAAACCTCACCTCTTCACCGCCAAGAACAGCACTTCTCAGCGGCTTTTAACACTTATTTCTCTCCTAAAATGATTTAAAGTGCATCAGAGCTCCGATAATAAACATTTCCCAGCTGCTCCACGTGTTTGTCCAGAGACTGAGTGTAAAAACAAACATCTCCCCCTAATGAATTTATAATAAAATTAAGTTATTCTGGTCGCTGCAAACACACTGATGAGGCTGATGGAGTTCATCCAGACTTCCTATCAGAGCTGCTGGCTGTGAACATTTCTTCTGTTAAAGACCACTTTTAATATAAATACTTCATAATTCTAATATTAATGATCAAATGCATGACATCTGTGCAGAAATGTTCAAATGTTACAGTTACTCTGTTCCACTGACACCTGAATATTAGTACTCTTCATCAAGTGTCACACAAAAGATATGACTTTTTTTCCTGCAGTGGGGAACTTTAGTCGTCACAGAAGCTCAAGATATAGACATATAGATATGAAAACAGAAAAGAATAAAAAGTGAGACTAATACATACATAATATACACCTTGTATACATAAAATACTTACATGGCTGCTATTTGGCATTGATCATATGTATAAAATTTGTTTTTCCTGTTTTCTTTATTTTCATGGCTATTTACATTGTAGATTCTCACTATAGGCATCAAAGCTATGAATGAACACATATGGAATTATGTTCTTTACAAAAAAGTGTGAAATAACTGAAAACATTTCTTGTATTTTAGATTCCTCAAAGTAACCACCCTTTGCTTTTTTGATAGCGCTGCGAATCCTGGGTGTTTTCTCAATGAGCTTCATGAGAAAGTCACCTGAAATGGTTTTTCACTTCACAGGTGTGCCTTGTCAGGGTTAATTACTGGAATTCTTTCCCTTATTAATGGGGTTGGGACCATCAGTTGTGTTGTGCAGAAGTCAGGTTGATACATAGCTGACAGCCCTATTGGACAACTGTTAGAATTCATATTATGGCAAGAACCAATCAGCTAATTAAAGAGAAACGAGTGGCCATCATTACTTTAAGAAATGAAGGTCAGTCAGTCCGGAAAATTGCGAAAACTTTGAATGTGTCCCCAAGTGCTGTCACAAAAAACATCAAGCGCTACAACAGAACTGGCTCACATGAGGCCCGTCCCAGGAAAGTAAGACCAAGAGTCACCTCTGCTGCTGAAGATAAGTTCTTCTGAGTCACCAGCCTCAGTAATCACAAGTTAACAGCAGCTCAGATTAGAGACCAGATGAATGGCACACAGAGTTCTAGCAGCAGACACATCTCTAGAACAACTGTTAAGAGGAGACTACGTGAACCAGGCCTTCATGGTCAAGTTGCTAGGAAACCACGGCTAAGGAGAGGCAACAAGCAGACAAGATTTGTTTGGGCCAAGAAACACAAGGAATGGACATTAGACCAGTGGAAATCTGTGCTTTGGTCTGATGAGTCAAAATTGAAGTCAAAACCATTTCAGGTGACTACCTCTTGAAGCTCATCAAGAGAATGCCAATAGTGTGCAAAGTAGTTATCAGAGCAAAGGGTGGCTACTTTGAATAAACTAGAATATAAAACATGTTTTCAGTTATTTCACACTTTTTTGTTAAGTACATAATTCCACGTGTTCATTAATAGTTTTGATGAATCTACAATTTAAATAGTCATGAAAATAAAGGAAATGCTTCGAATGAGAAGATATATCAGATATATGATATATATATATAAAAAACCATATAACCATATATTTAATATAGATACGATAATCACAGCCTCATGAAAATTTACAACCAAAAAAGAGAAGTGCTTGGTATCCAATCGCTGAAAATATATAAATCTCCAAAATTTTCGAAAGCCAAATCACTGTTAAATGTACTAAACACTATATCTCTAACAGAAATATACTGTAATATTTAATGGTCAAATTTTTAATTCATGTGGCATTTATAAAGTATTTTCTTGTCAATTATATGGCGGAACAACGTTTCTTTTGATGGAAAACCTTTTTATTTTTTACGGTTAAAAAAAAATGGAATAAAATGGCAATCTTAAACAGGAATTCAACAGTGCTAATATAATTTTACTGTAATATTTCCAAAAAAGCTGCACGATATTTATGAAAACTATAATTGTATAATCTTTATTTTTCCCTTTTTGCAGTTCAGTATACAGAGCAAACATATAATCTTTTGTTTGTGCACTCCATCTTTCTCCCTCTGCAGGTTTAATTGCTGCTCTGAGGTGCGTTCAGGTGCACGCTGCCAAGTGTGCAGAGAGCCAAAACACCTGAGGGCCCAGCCTGCAAAGATTTCTATCTGTCAGTGATCACAAGCACCTTGGACAGCTCCCTCATGTCTTACTGTTCTCCATCAGAGCAGAAACACACCACTCTGCTCCCATTTCTCTAGTCTTGTTCCTCAGATAGACTGTATCTGCTCTCAACTTGTTAAATAAGGTGTTGGTGCAATAGCGACACCTACTGAGCATCAGCATTCATTATAGACAGCATGGAGCTTGCTCGTTGAGTGTATTTCAGACCCTTTACTTCAGTGAAAGTACGAATATTACACCGTGAAATTACTCTGAGTAGCTGAAAGTATCAAAAGAAAAAGCACTCATATGAAAGATGGCTCCAGCCAGATTGTCATGTATACATTACAAATATATTATTTGTGCATTAAAGTAAGTATCTTCATACATTTACCAAGGTGGGACTCATTTGACTGCTTTATTTAATGAAGGTTAAAGTAAATCAATGCGAGTACCAAACAGTTTTTATTCATACAGCAATATATTGTATGTTATGGCTTTAGTTGGAGTGGAGGTTAAGTGTTTTTATTTTATCAAGCTAGGTATAGTGAATTTAACGTTAAAGGCTTTGTTTTCTTTTCTTTTCAAATACAAATTATTCAGTAATATGATTTAACATTTGAAGCCAGCAGAGGAATGAGCTCTGGAGTTGAGTGAGGTGGCTCTTAAAAGAGCCGTTTTGTTGTGTTGGTGTGGTAGCGGGTGAGTCTAAGCTCTCTCTCCACGGATGCGGCGGGCCAGCTGGATGTCTTTGGGCATGATGGTGACCCTCTTGGCGTGGATGGCGCACAGGTTGGTGTCCTCGAAGAGTCCGACCAGGTAAGCCTCGCTGGACTCCTGCAGAGCCATGACAGCGGAGCTCTGGAAGCGCAGGTCGGTCTTGAAGTCCTGAGCGATTTCTCGGACCAGGCGCTGGAAGGGCAGCTTGCGGATCAGCAGCTCGGTGGATTTCTGGTAGCGACGGATCTCTCTCAGAGCCACGGTACCGGGCCTGTAACGGTGAGGCTTCTTCACGCCGCCGGTGGCCGGGGCGCTCTTACGGGCAGCCTTGGTGGCCAGCTGCTTCCTGGGAGCTTTGCCTCCGGTGGATTTACGAGCGGTCTGCTTGGTTCTAGCCATGACTTCTTTTTCTTTCTCTGAACAGGAGAAAATGTGTGATTCAACGGAGAGACTCGCTGCTCTTAAACTGTGGGACCGGCGGTGAAATGTGACGCTGCTTCAGACCTCCGGATCCTGATTGGTGAGCGGCTCCTCCTGCAGCTCAGCTCCTCCTAGAGGAGGAACCCACCGCCCGGATCTCCGCTGCTTATTGGGGGAAAATTATTTTAACATGCCCGCCAACAGTGAGAGCGGGCCGCCCCCTGCTGCTCTACTGGAGCCTCCTGTTTGCTTGGTTGTCCGCGGACATATAAAGGAGGCTCCGGCTGCTGGAGCTCCAGTTTCTCTGAGTTCTTAGTCCAGAAAACACATCTAACCATGAGTGGAAGAGGCAAAACCGGTGGCAAAGCCAGAGCAAAGGCCAAGACCCGCTCCTCTCGTGCCGGGCTCCAGTTCCCGGTCGGTCGTGTCCACAGGCTGCTGAGAAAGGGAAACTACGCTCAGCGTGTCGGTGCCGGAGCTCCGGTCTACCTGGCGGCCGTGCTGGAGTACCTGACCGCTGAGATCCTGGAGCTGGCTGGAAACGCTGCCCGCGACAACAAGAAGACCCGTATCATCCCCCGTCACCTGCAGCTGGCTGTCCGCAACGACGAGGAGCTCAACAAGCTGCTGGGCGGAGTGACCATCGCTCAGGGCGGCGTGCTGCCCAACATCCAGGCGGTCCTGCTGCCCAAGAAGACCGAGAAGGCCGCCAAGAAGTAAACATGGACCCTCTCTGACTGCTGGAGACAACACAAAGGCTCTTTTAAGAGCCAACCACTTCTGATAAACGGCAGCGTTTCTCTATTACGTGCTCAGTGGGCTAACTGTAGGGACAGCAGCTAATCACCTACAATATAAAGTATAGTAACTAGTAACAAACCAGGTGCTTAAAAGTTGATCACCATGAACCTCTCACTAGTATATTGTCTTTAGATGAATATTTTTCTTTATTAAAGTAATAAAGTATAGGCGTTTACTGCTGGCCTTTAAAATAATAAAGGTAATATTAATAGTCTCGGTTTATATATTAAGTCCTATTCAAATATTTATTTTTAATGGAATACTAGAAGTATTGCCGCGGTATAACTAAGTATTTAATGCGTATTAATGAAAATCAACATGCTGTTGTCGAAAAATGTATTTGGGTGATTCTTCAATTAAGGGAGTTTTTCTTTCCCCAGGGTAGATTTTCAAGAAAATGTTTTTTAGGAAAAACAATTATTGTATTTGTTAAGGTTAGGTTGTAGTAGCTATGAAAAAAATAACTGTCTCAATGATGACATTTTAATACTTTTTGAAATGTTGAAGATTGAAATGGGCAAGAATTTCACTGTTTTGGGCTTGTCCCCAACCCAGACTTTTTGACATTCCCTCTTCAATAAAGCAATAAAAAGTGCTAAATTAATTAAAACTTTACTTTGCATTTCCTCATAACAACTTAAAAAGACATTTTTTTAATTCATATAATTTAAATTTATTCAATTTACAATTTATTTATAGTTAAATATCACTGTCCCTCATACATCTGTCATTACCATCACACTCAACATTTTAGAGAGCAATAAAGTTTTTACAAAAAGTTACTTACATTGTTGCATGCACATTAGATGCTCCAGAGGACCAATCCCAGACATGAATTAAGTAATTTGATGTTTTATACATCCTCATTTGAGAGTATGTTTATTAGGCGTCATTACCAAACAAGTTACTATTTGAGTATTTTAATTCATTAATAGGAAATTTCACTTTATTTAAGTATATTTAGTGTAAATTGTATGCTAGCTAACCAGTCAGCTTAGCTTAGCGAAAACCTAGCCAACATATTGTGCGGCAAGTGAAAATTGTCATTACCATCGCACAAGTGACTGTGATGGTAATGACAATCACTGATGGTAATGACAATTTATCTGTTTATTACCTTATAACTAGAATATATTAGCTTAATTTACTATTTACTACTTTACTATGATACAAAATTAAACAGTGACCAAAATGTATTTCAATTGTACTTGCAAATATTTAGAATATGATTCTTAAAGAGCATGTTTTGTACTTACTGGAATGATTGTGAAAACTTTGCTTTTCAAATCATTTTCTATTAAAATCAGTGTTTTGTTTTTGTGATGGTAATGACATTTTGCTCTGACAACTTTGAAAAAAATATCAAAATCATCATGAAATACAATCAAAGCTATGCTAAGATCTTTGTTTCAGACCAATTGATAAACTTTTTGAAATAGAAAAAACAGAGATAAAAGAACATTATTTTTTCAAAATTTGGGGACAGAAAAACTCCCTTAATTGAAGAATCACCCATTTATAAATTATGTTTAAAGAAAGTAAAGGGTATAATAAACATAAAGCCACTTATTAATGCCTGTAAGCCCTTTATAACGTGGTAATAAAAAAACGAAGAAAACGTCACTATAAAAGATATGTCACACGGTGTTAATCATTAAAATGGCAGATACACTCGACGCAGAGTAGTTATTAACCAAAAAATCCAGAAAATTAGATTTTAAACCTTATGTTTCAGGAGTTATTGTCTAAAATATGTAAGCTGTTTTATAAATATTTTAAAATTACTTGTTCCTTTGTGATGAACTAGAACTCTGTCAGAATCGTTTTACGAGCTAGTACACATGTTTGTTCAGGGACTTGAAGTAAAACCAACCATTTGCTGATACTCAGTTTGTAATAAACTCGTTATTCAGGTAACACACTAATGATAGCTGAGGCTTACAGTGCAGTTAGTCAGACTTCCTATCAGAGCTGCTGTTATTAAGAGAAAAAAACACTTTAATATAATTTCTAATATATATATATATATATATATATATATATATATATATATATATATATATATATATATAAACAAGATGCAACATTGATCTCTACAGCCGATATAACTAACCTGCATTATTTATTTCCTTTTTTTATTTCAGTAACTGTTATCACAAACCCATTGATAGGAATCAGGCCTGTGGTTTCAGGTAGACAACTCATGTTGTGTGTTAATGGGGATAGAAGTGCAAAATAACAAAGGACAAGTACTCGTTTTAAACTTAAACTTTATTTGAAATACATATTGAGTGGATTTGCTGATAAAGCTTGTGACATGTGGAGCCAGTGTCTGATCACCAAAAAAAACAATGGATATAATGACAACATTGCACAAAGGAATTGTTAATACACACAGGATGTGGACCTGTGGTCATGACCTTTGGATAGTGACTAACAGAATTAGATTGTGGATTCAAAGTGTAAAAAAACAGAAAATAATTAAGATAAGAAGCAGCTCTATATTGGCTACTGGACTCGCTTCACTCTATAATATCGGTCATTGAAAAACCCATATCGGTGGACTGCTTACTTATTAGAAAGTAATATTAATGTAAGTGTTTATCCTAATATGCGTCTTGAAGAAGGCAGGGTGATGTGCAAAAAAAGTATATAGATAATTGGGTACAGGCTGTGTGCATATCGATCACACTGATAATTACTGTCTGATTAAAGACAAAATATGATTTGTCTTAACTCACTAGTGTACCGTGAAGTGAGACCTTTGTGTCCCAGTGTCCCACTGGTTGCTGCTCTGCTCTCATTATCACTATTGGCAGTTAATGCATGTTACTTTTTTATGAACATTTAATATGCTAAACTCAAACTGTATATCATATTTCATTTTCTGATAAGACTCAGATCTTATAAAATGGATAGATAGCTTTCTTTACATCTGATGCCCAAAGGTATATTCTGTTTTCACCAAAGTAAATGGCACACCTTCTACACAACCTTTTTTATATTCTCTCTACACTATGTGTTTTATACCATTTTATACTAACAAAGGATATGCATAATTGAACCTCAACATACTTTTTTTTTTTTTTAAATATATAAATCCACCTACATTGCAGTCACACGTTTGAGCAAAAGTACACTGCTATTGAATATATTTGCTAAATATTATATGAATGTAAGAGATATAAACAGATTAACTCTTCAGAGAACGTGTGTGGCTCATAAAAGAGCCTTTGGCTTGTTGCTGGTTTACAGCAACAGGTAGAGAACATGCTGATTATTGGATAAACTGACAAGCTTTCATTGTAATTAATTAAAACCATTTTACTACATTTCATGTTTTAAATTGATATTTGAAGTCAATAACACACCCTGAGGTTTTTGGTCAATCTTATATAAACTTCATGAGGTTTAATTAGTTACTAATCTTTTTAAAGTTTGAAGGACAAGAGGAAAAGCTCTTGGGATGAAGTGGGTGGCTCTTAAAAGAGCCGTTGTGTTGTTGTTGTTGTTGTTGGAGCAGCAGCAGTAAGAGTTTACTTGGAGCTGGTGTACTTGGTGACGGCCTTGGTGCCCTCAGACACGGCGTGCTTGGCCAGCTCCCCGGGCAGCAGTAGGCGGACGGCGGTCTGGATCTCCCTGGAAGTGATGGTGGAGCGTTTGTTGTAGTGAGCCAGACGGGAGGCCTCGCCGGCGATGCGCTCAAAGATGTCGCTGACAAACGAGTTCATGATGCCCATGGCCTTGGAGGAGATGCCGGTGTCGGGGTGGACCTGCTTCAGCACCTTGTACACGTAGATGGCGTAGCTCTCCTTCCTCTTGGTCCTCCTCTTCTTGCCGCTCTTGGTGACGGCCTTAGAAACGGCTTTCTTGGAGCCCTTCTTGGGCGCTTTCACGGTGGTCTCAGGCATGATTCAATGCAGTTTCTCTTTCAGTCTGAATGAGCTCAAGCGAATGCAGTCCGGTGATTTTGTATCCTTTCGATGCAAATGTGACTGTGTGGTTGCTCATACATGATTGGATTGGATCAGACCTGAGCATGCGCCGAAGCAGTGATACTGTAAAGTGGGGGTTGCCAGGCGGTCCCTGAAAAGTTTCTTCCTTGGTCCTATTCCTCTTCTTGCCGCTCTTGGTGACGGCCTTAGAAACGGCTTCCTTGGAGCCCTTCTGCTCCAGAAGGCTGCTTTCAGTGCTGGTTCAGGCATGTTGAAGTATCGAGTCTTTCAGAAGTCGAATACCCACTCAGTCCACAGAGCGGTATTTTTTATAGCGGCGGTCCGTGGGTTAGGAATCGGGCTTGTAACTGGAGAGTCGCCGGTTCGAATCCCAGGACTGACGGGCCAAGGACTGAAGTGCCCTTGAGCAAGGCACCTAACCCCGCTGCTCCTTGCATGGTGTGTTCACTTGTGTGTAAAAAAGGATGGGTTAAATGCAGAGGTTGAATTTCCCTATTAATAAATTAATCTGGGCGAATTCACTCTGCACCTTTTGCATGGAATAAGCTACAGAATGACAGGAAACTAACAGAGTTAATATCATTGAGTGCTTTTAAATCTCAACTGAGAGTATTTGAGGACAACTCTATAACATGTACGTGTTTTTAATAATCTGTTTGTTCTTAATTTGTGTTTTCACTGTGTTACTTTGTAACTCAATGGGATTTTCCTATTTGAGTAAAGGTTATAATAATATAATATTTATTAAATCAACAGTTGCAAATGGATCATATATAGTGAAATATACACCTAAATGTTTGATTTGGATTTGCTGTTTTTACTGTTCTGTTATGGGAGAAAAATAGCCAGAAACATCAAAACTGACCACTGCGTGATGTTTTTGCCTGTAGTGTCTCACCTGAAAGTTAAAGTATTGTATAGTTGAATAGAACATTATTTTTGCTTTGTGTAATTCACTGATTTACCTGATTTCATATCAATTATGTGTTGCTTTGTGGCTCCACTGTGAGTTGATATAATCCGTGCTGGATGTTTCAGGTCTGTCTCAAAGTCTTTAGCTAAACTAGACCCGCCTCAATCTGTTAACATTAGCTCCGGCTTCATGAAACAGAATGATCCTGGTTCGGTGAATTCAAGACTGTTTCCTGACAATAAGACCTGAGTCAACTCTACACAGCAATTTCCAAAGTGTTATTTTTCCAGAGTTCAGGTTGATAGAGTAAATTTTTTTCACTGGGGAGTTCATTGTGGCATATTAACACTTGTGATACTGATAAAGTGTTGCTGATTGGTGCAGTGGTTCAGTGTTGGTGTAGAATTAATGTGTACTGCACTGACTCCCTTTTCAGCTCTTTTCTCAACATGAAAGCCCCAAAGCTAATCCTGTGGTGACTAGTCTTGAACTCCAGTGTGTTAAAACCATAAAACTAACATTTTTTTTTTAATGTATGTGATCTGATTTCTACAGAAAAAGATGCTGTTTGCTATGCTATGTCAAACTGAATTGAGCCTCTTAATCGGCATTTGTCAAATAGGGTAATGCATTAAAACACAGTTAAAACAGAGGGGCACCATTGAAGCCAATAATTGTATAAATATTTAAGCTACATTTTGTGCAAGCTCTCCAAATATTCTATTTTATGTGAAAGATGTGACATACAGTATATTACAGTGATGCACATATTATATATATAATATTAATGCTAGCAATGATTATTGAAACATTATTAAAACACTAGTTAAAATTTAGAATATTTCAAAAAGCAACTAAATGTTGATGAAATGTTTTCTAAATCAATACAAGGTCACCTGCATCACGAATGCTTGTGTATATACAGCCAAAGAGGAGTTCAGCATCTCCAGTGCAGTGAGACTGTGTATATCTAGTGTATCTAGTGTATATCTAGTGATATAATGAAACATGGACACAGATTGATGAAGAGGTCTTCGGTGATGCCCGAGAGAAGTCCGAGATCATCTGGACCATTGTTGATGCCTCTGCAGTGATTGGTAGGGCATGCTCTGCACTCAATTTTTTAAGTCATTCCAGCTATACAAAATGAAGTCTAATAAATAAACAATAATAAACAATAAATCCGTTTTCATTTGTTCACAAACATTTTTTAACTATTTGGTTTCTTTTAGAGTCTCCTCTTGAGTCCTTACGTACAGACACACTTTCTCTTTCTTCATCGTCATCAGACAGTGAGGCTTCATTTATGTCCCGAAAGAGACAGTGGTTCAATGACACCGACATGATGTTCCAGAGAAGGAACGAAAGCGACGATGACTACTCACAGGCCAAAGAAGTGAAGTGTTGAGTTCAGTAATTGAAGTATCTTCAGTGGCGGTTCTAGATCAATTTTACTGTGGGGGCCAAGGAGGGGCCAGTGTTAATCAGAGGGGCACATTAAAAAACAGCAAAGATGATATTTAAGCATTCACAACCTTTATTTTAGCTTATTGAAAAATCTCATTTAGTATATTTGGAAGATACAAATACATTGATTGAAACAATGAGACAGACTCACCAACAATAACAATTATTTTTGTACGACAATGACATTTTTCATTTTTGTGCTTTTATTTTGAAAGTGCAGGACAGTGAGAATTATCTTTTATATCTGTATATATACACACACACAAGCTTTTATTGCACAATTAAACTATCATACAATGTGCACATTCTGGGTTCCTTTTGTGTACAATGAGATATTGTTTAAACAAAGAAAGGTACGAATTGTTCCGACGTTCATCGTTATAAATTGATAATTTTATTATTAATTTGACACAGGGGCCACAGTACGGGCCAAGGGCTTTTTCACAGGGGCAGTTGCCCCTGTGGCCCCTGTGTAGAACCGCCACTGAGTATCTTATATTTCTGTTACTTATTCTAGACTATCAGAGACACTATGAATTCTGACGAATCTTGTCGGCTGTTGTTGTACTTATACAATATCAGGGACATGATGTGAGTTTCTGGTAAGCTGTTTTGTGACTTTAAACCTGAAGAGATTTTGGTTCAAATTTGTCAACTTCCTATGCATTCCTTTCTGTCTCTGTTTAGCATCTTTCAGTCTGTCCTTACATCACATGCATGGCTCCTTTTTCTCCACACAAACTTGGCTATCAGTCAGATTTTTCATTTTATTTCAATTAAAGTATAAAGCTGCCAGGAACCCAAAATACAAACAAAAGACACAGGTGTCTATGGAAATGTACCTTTTTGTGTGTGTGTGTGTGTGTGTGTGTGTGTGTGTGTGTGTGTGTGTGTGTGTGTGTGTGTGTGCGTGCGTGCTTGCGTGTGTGTGTGCGTGCGTGCGTGCTTGCGTGTGTGTGTGTGTGTGTGTGTGTGTGTGTGTGTGTGTGTGTGTGTGTAAAGCTCCTATGATTCACTTCCAACTGGCTTTCTCAGCTTGTCTACATGTCATAAATAAATAAAGTCATTACTGTAAATTATAAATGTGTATTTTCAATAAATAGATATACTCCAGAGGGTTAATATGTAGTTGTGTTTTTTTTTTTTTTTAAATTCATGACTGATGGTAGTAACCCAGCTGCAGTACATTTAATCTTCTTCATTTAAGTGCAACAAGATGCAACCTTAAACTTTTGTGTCCTTTTTGTCCTCTCTAAGCTTGTTCAACAGCTTCTGAAAACAAAGCCAGGCGGTCAATTGACCAGGCAAACTGGTCAACATAGTGGTAGCAACAATGATTGAGAAGCATGGTAAGGCAAAAAAAAATCAATGCCAGATATTAAATAAGAGTAACAACTTCAAGCAATATGTACGACAATGTATTGAATATTGTCTTAAAATGGATAATATTACTACATATTTGTTCTCTTAGGAGTGCTCCCTAAAAGGATATGAAATTATTTCTGTGTTATGAAAAGGGATTTTGATACATTTTAACAAGATTTTTATTAGCACGATATCTTTTTTAAAAATATTTTATTGAACATTTTGTTTTGTTTTTCTTATGCTAACTATACATCAGAGGACTTTGACAAGATTTGGAAAAGACTCCCAGAAAACTACTAGCTCACATCTGCTCACATATAAAGACAAGTGTTTAGAGTTTTTAGTCTCACACTGAGATTTTAGACAGATTGTGAATCTTGCAGGGTAACTATTTACAAGACTACAACTATTTTTTTTTTAGCATTTCTTTCCTACCATGCAAATTCTCTCTTGGTAAAAACTTAACAACAAAAAGAAGAGAAGACGTCACAAAATGCCCCCTCGCAAAGCTGAAAGAGGGTTTCTGTTTTTCTGACATGAAAAGTTGACTGATTTTCAGTAAAAATAGATATAAGGAAGAATAAAGAAAAGGAAAATTTAGAAATTAATTCTTGATATACATTTAAGTCCTATTTAATTATAATTTGTTTAATTAAATCATTATATTTATCAGCTCTATCAACTCTCATTTCGTTAATCATACATTAATCATTGATTATTTATAACTTATTTATGTATACATTTATTTATACATTTTAACTGGGTCTCCTTACTGTTCTCTTTACTAAGAAACAACGCCCCCAAAATCCTGCTTGTGGCCGTAAAAATATATGACATCACTATATTTCTATTTAGGACTGAGCTTACTAACATGGAGGGCAGGGAGGCCATATCCCTACTGACGCACATGTGAGGGGCAGATCTTTACGAAAAGGAAACATGTACATAGAAATTGATTCATGATCCAGAGACATCCTGTAACATGCTACAACTGTTCCCCACATTCCTTGACACAAAGGGCCTTGTGAGTTCAGGAAAAAACTGTGTATTACATTTTTTTGATATTCACATTCCCAATTACGGTTTTTACTGATGTCTTTAGGTGCTGCAGGATTTTCAGCTGCTGCTTGGAGAAGCAACCTCATCCAGACTTAAGGAGAAGTGTGGTCATGAGTTTACACTAAGTTTTTTGTAATTTTATTTTGTTTGTAGATATGTTAAAATGCATCACTCCTCTCTAAGAGATAATCAATAAACAATGGCCAACATTTTATCATGTTTCATTCTTATCAGTTTATATTTTGTCTCCTTAATCCACATATATCAGACCTTATGTAAATTTAATGTTTTATGTCTCCCATGTCCAATTAATTCAATGAGACACAGGTAGACTGCAGTCAAGTTGTATTAGCATCTCTGGGAGCATTGTTGAAAAACCTGTAGCTGGTTGGTTTTCATTTTTTTTTTTTTACAACAGTCTATTCGTAATATTTGCCTATTTTTTTCCTCAATTTAAACATTCTAAAAAAAAAAAAAATATATATATATATATATATATATATATATATATATATATAAATGTATATTTCTGTATAAAGTATGCAATGCTGCCCAAGTGTATAGCCATAGGGAAAAAATTAGACCTGTCTAGAGTTTACTTTCAAGAGTTGATTTAGCATTTTTCCATAAGTAAACTCAAGAAAATTAACCGATGTAGAATTGAATGTACACTGACGGGAAGTTTCTCTGTAGATGAAGTGTGTGGCTCTTAAAAGAGCCTTTGTGTTTGTATCAGTAGTGTGTAGTTTAACCTCCGAAGCCGTACAGGGTGCGGCCCTGCCTCTTGAGAGCGTACACCACATCCATGGCGGTCACAGTCTTCCTCTTGGCGTGCTCGGTGTAGGTGACGGCATCACGGATGACGTTCTCCAGGAAGACCTTCAACACACCGCGGGTCTCCTCGTAGATCAGACCGGAGATACGCTTGACTCCACCGCGGCGAGCCAGACGGCGGATAGCGGGCTTGGTGATGCCCTGGATGTTATCACGGAGCACTTTACGGTGACGCTTAGCGCCTCCTTTACCGAGTCCTTTACCTCCCTTACCGCGGCCAGACATTTTCTATTTTGTTGAGTTTGGATCGTCAGAAACGAATGAGTGGAAGCTCTCTGATCGCCGGTATTTACATCTGAACTGCGGACGTGAAGGAGAACAGATGAGCCGTCTCTCGGTGGGCGGAGACAAACTGCTGAGTTTGTCTCCGCCTTCTTACATTGTTTTGTCCATCATGTGATCTTTTTTCTTCTCCTTTTCTGCATTTATTCATTTGAAGGTTCCGAACGTCATGTACATGTTTTACATTTATCATAATATGTCATTTGTGGAACAACAACACCAGAACGGACTGACGGGGATATATATTAATGTAACCAATGTCAAATTTTCTTGTGCAATATTTTCAAAAGTCAATGTCAACTTTATCGTCAATTTCCCATATGTACAAGACACGCAGATAATTAAATTACGTTTCTCGACGTACCATGGTTAGAAGAAAAGAAATGTGCAAAATATACAAAAAAAAACAACAGGAAAATATGTAAGTAATAAGTAATGTGCACATATGCGTATGGAATTTAACTAAGTACATTTACTCAAGTACTGTACATACTTTACTATATTATAGTATTTACACATTTGTAACTTTATACTTCAACTTCACTACATTTTAAGGGCAAGTATTGTACTTTTTACTCTACTACATTGAGCTGACAGCTGTAGTTACTTTTCAGGTCAAAATTTCCTTCATTATATTCAAGGACAATGTGATTATTGATGACTTTTCTACATGCATTTAGACCAGGGGTCTAAAACTCAAATTACCTGGGGGCTGCTGGAGGCAGTATCAAAATGACCAAAAAAGACACAAAATTACAAAAAAAGACACTAAATGACACAAAATGAACAAAAAAATACACAGAATTACCAAAAAAGAAAAAACTAATTAAAAAAACAGACACAAAATGACCCAAAAAGACAGAAAAAGAAAAATTACGTAAGACATAAAAAGTGACCAAAAAAGACAGAATTATTTTTTTTTAAAAAGACACAAAATTACCCAAAAAAGTAATTAAATGGACCTTCCACACACAACACGGTAAAGTGCCATTCATATAAAACTCACATTAAACTTACATATCAAGGTGGGGGCCGAGAGTTTGAGACCCATGGTAATGAGTCGACTGGTAAAGCCATTGCCTAGACCGAGGATGTTAGATGTAGACAGCTGTTGCTACACCTCAGAGTGAAATGATAAAGAAAGCTGACACTTTAATTGAGGAGTTGGAGGAAAATTAGGACAATCTTAGTATAAATCTACAGGTGTTCTCAAGTCATTTATTGCTTTGTGTGGAGGTGGTCTATTGTGTGAAGCATTGTTATATTTTACAAAAGTCCTACTGATTTATCTGTAAATATATCTGGATCATCAGAAGATCGGAATCAAATGTTGAGCAGCCCAATAGTAGAGAAAACCAGTTAAGTTATTTGGGAACACCTTTCCATCTGCATCGTTATGACCTTCTAGGTGGCAGTTAATGTACATCTAAAAGTGTTACTGTTCTTGATGTATGATGATTGATGATGGCGGCGGCGATGGCGGCTGCAGCGCGTCGTGGGTCTGCTGGCATCCCATTACGCACAAACCCGGAAATCTACCGAACCACGGATAATAAGATCATCGTGGTGGACGAACTTCTTAACTTCCTTGTGATAAAAATGAGACGTTTAAATCACGATGATATCGTCCTACTGGCCACGGGTAACTTCAGCTCCGAGTGGATTGAGGCGTCGAAAAACATTCTCTTTGACGTCTGCCCTCAAACGACTCAGCGCAATGTTGCCCACAAAGGGACACAGAAGGACGTAAATAACATCAAAACGTGCTTGAAGGTGTTGAATGAATGTGATGAAAACATCCCTAGATTTGTCTCGCACCACTTGGACAACTTGCCACCAATTACGTTTGATAACATTGATGTCTCTGCGCTATTGGGGCGTTTGGACCAGCTAAGCAACGACATCACTTGTGTGAGGAAAACGCTAGAAACCCAAAATGTCACCTGTGAGAGCTTACAAGCAATCACCACGTCTATTCACGACCGGGTGTCCGCTTTGGAGCACCCCTATGGATCTACCGACGAGGGCGCTCGCGCTGTGGATGGCAGCGGGAGCCAGGGTGAGCCTCTGGCGGATGGCGTGCGCGGCGAATTGCAGCGCATGGAGACGAACGACGCCAAGGAAGCGACACCGGTGGTTTCCAGCGTATGCGGTGGCCCGTCTTCACCATCAAAACCCCGCACTGCTCCGCTGTGGATTGACGTCGTGAGGAATGGGCGCCGCCGGCCGGCTCCTGTGCGTGAGCCGAGCGCACAGCAACAGCCCCAGCAAGTGTCAAACAAACGCCCGAGAAAGAATACCGGCATAGTTGGAACTGGCAGCACGAGCTCCATTCAAGTTATCAACACGAAGAGGGTGAGTGTTTTTGCCACACGCTTTTCCCCGGACATGGAAGAAAACACACTAACCGAATATTTACGTGACAAACTTTGCCGAGAGGTCACATGTCGCAAGATTCAGAGCGCGCACAATAGATTCAGCTCATTCCAAATAACTGCTGAATGTAATGAAGTGACCGAAATGTACCTACCCGAACTGTGGCCGGCCGGGATACATGTTCGGCGATACTATGAGCCCAGGCAGCCCAAACATCCTCATGCATCATGAACATCAACATGTTGACAAACTATTGGAAGAATGTGACATTTTGTGCCTACAAGAGACTTGGTTACCTAAGCAGGAGTTGATGCATCTGAACTCAATTCATACCAACTTCTTGGGTGCTGGTGAATCTACGACTGACTACTGCGATAAATTACATCGTGGTAGAATACCGGGAGGTGTCGCTATCTTATGGAACAATAAATATGATAATTGTATTTCAGTGGTACGTCTAGATGTTGACTGGGCAATTGGCATAAAGATCAAGTGTGACAACAGGTCCTTTATCATACTGAATATTTATACTCCCTATGAATCTTATCAGAATGAAGAAGTCTACTGCAATAGATTATCTTTTATTAATGCCTTCATTAGGGACAATGCCACAACAAGTGTATTTGTAGTGGGTGATTTTAATGCAGATATTTCTGATGAAAGATCACTGTTTGCCAAATGTCTTACTACTTTTTGTGACGACAATAATTTTGTGTTATCCACCAAATGCCTGCTACCTGAGAACAGCTATACTTATATCAGTGAAGCATGGCATACCACCTCATGGCTGGACCACTGTATATGCACTGCAGACGCACATGGGTCTGTGAGCAACATAAGAATACGTTATGAAATGGCCACTTCTGACCATATTCCATTTCAACTGGTTTTAAATCTAGAGAATATTCCAGCACAATCTGACAATGTTTCCAATTCATTCACTGCCAAACTGGACTGGACAAAGCTCACTGAAGAAAATGTACAGCAATATTCATCACATACAGATGAATTACTTCAGATTATCAAATTACCAATGGACTCTCTGCTATGCAGGGATCCAGTGATGCCGGTAACGCGTTAATTAGTAACGCGTTACTCTAATATGACCACTTTTTTCAGTAACGAGTAATCTAACGCGTTACTATTTCCAAACCAGTAATCAGATTAAAGTTACTTATCCAAGTCACTGTGTGCGTTACTATTTTTTTTGTCATTTTCCTTAGTAAAACGATATATTTGCTTTCTTCTTGCGACTCGGGGAGCGACGTCGATCGGCGGTTTTGCAATCTATTTTGCGGGTAAAAATGGGTTTTGGTGGGTGGATAAACTTGGGCTGTTTTCGGATCAGTTCTGCGGGTTTTTGAAGCCGAAACACGGGCACTTCCGATCCTTTTTCTGCGACCCTCTGTTCAGCAGGCAGCAGTCTCACTCACTCATTCACTCACACACACACTACAGCTCTGGCTGACGTGCCCCCTAAACTCACAACAGACACTCCCACTACCTTCAGGCTACGTTAAGTCAATCAGTAAGGATGACTATATGGCGCTTTATATCCAACACAATCATGATCTAGTCTGTCCTTAGCCTACAAAATAAAGTTTGAGAAATGTCTGCATGGAGCACAGCTGCTTACAGGTGTGCAGCTGACAGGTGTGCAGCTTACAGTGACAGTTTCCTCATCGCTACCTGAGCCACCATCCGATCCTCCTCCTTCAGTTTTTGCCCGTACGCGCCCGGTATCTCATCTCTTTCTCTCTTGCGATTCACACAGCACAGCTGGACAAAGTGGTCTATAACTGCCGTTTATATGCAGCAGTCAATATGATCGCTATTGGCAGTCCGGGGTATAAATGCTCAGAGTTTGTTTCATTTTAATATATTATTATATATAAGTTGTAAGCTTCAGAAACCATCAAACACATATATTTAGGAAAAGTCGCCGACTGAGAGACATGTAGCTTTAATGTAAACGAAGTTATTTATAAAAGAACATGTTAAAAAGATTTTGATTGTTACATTTATAAACAATGTAGATCATAAAACAGTAGGTTTTGTCATTACAGTATTAGTTAAATATGTCAGGTCAGAAAAGACTGTCTTTATGTTATATACAGTCTTATACAAAAAGAGTATTTTTAAGTGAAGTCAAGAAAGACTGTCTTTATTTTATTTTTTATTTAAAAAAGAGTATTTGTTTTTAAGTGAAGTCAAGAAAGACTGTCTTTATTTTATTTTTTATAAAAACATGTATTTTTTTCAGGAAATTGTTTTTAAGTTTGTACGTTATTGTTAAAAATACACTTCCAATAAAATGAGTATTGGCAATTTAAAACTGGTTGTCATTTTTATGTTGAGGCGGCGAGGGGTTGTTGTCGGCAGCCGCTGAATGTAACTAATAAAGTAACTTGTAATCTGACTTAGTTACTTTTAAAATCAAGTAATCAGTAAAGTAACTAAGTTACTTTTTAAAGGAGTAATCAGTAATCGGATTACTTTTTCAAGGTAACTGTGGCAACACTGCAGGGATCCTAACTGTAGAAATGAGCAGCAAAGGTCAGCTCTATGCGGCATGTATAATTTTATTATTGAAGCACTAAATGAATCTAGTAAGTGTTTTTACTCAAACAAAAATAAGGTGCATAATCTTAAACCGGGCTGGAACGAGCATGTGTCAGAGCTTCACATGGCTGCTAGAGACGCCTTTAAAATGTGGTCACAAGCTGGAAGGCCGAAACATGGGCCACTTTCTGCACAGAAAATGGCTTCCAATGCGAAATTTAAATATGCTGTCCGTTTTATTAAAAAGAACGAAGACACAATGAGGGCTGATGCACTTGCTAGGAAGCTGTATAAATACAGTAGTACTGACTTCTGGCAGGAGATCAAAGTAATGAACAACAGTAAAGCCCCATTACCGTCTTCAATTGACGGAGTGTGTGGCTCGGACGACATTGCTGAACTTTGGTGGCAACATTACCATGATCTATTTAACTGTTTAAAAAGTGACACTTTTCAAGTAGATGGAGTTGAATTCTCGGAGGATAATTTCATCACTCCTGCGGAGATTCACAGTACAGTCAGAGGTCTGGAGAACAACAAAACATGTGGTCTGGATCACATTACAGCTGAACATTTAAAATATGCCAGCCCTAGGATTGCTCCTCTTCTTTCAGTATGCCTTACTGGGTGTTTTTCCCACGGAATATTGCCTGCGTCCATGCTGTCTATCCTTTTAGTACCTGTTATTAAAGATAAAGCAGGAAAAATTAGCAGCAAGGATAACTATAGACCCATAGCACTGGTGAGTACGATGTCTAAGCTGCTAGAGAGGATCCTCTTAAACAGACTGGAAACATATATACAGTCTGCTGATAACCAGTTTGGCTTTAAGCAAAAGCATGGCACAGATATGTGTATATTTGCTTTAAAGGAAATGGTGTCAAGCTATAGAAGTAGAGGGTCCACTGTGTTTTTGTGTTTTATTGATGCCTCTAAAGCCTTCGACCGTATAAATCACTATAAATTATTTGATAAATTAAACCAAAGGGGTGTGCTTAGGTACATTCTCAGGATTTTATTATTTTGGTACACTGAACAGACAATGAAGGTAAAGTGGGGAAACAGTATTTCTGCTAATTTTCACGCCAGTAATGGAGTGAAACAAGGTGGAATTTTATCCCCATTTTTATTTAATGTTTATGTGGATGATCTGAGCAGACAATTGAACCAATGTAAGACTGGTTGTGTACTCGGTGACACTCTTGTCAATAACCTCATGTATGCAGATGACTTAGTCATCCTGTCTCCTTACAGTGCTGGCCTGCAAGAGCTATTAATGATTTGCTCCCAGTATGGTGTTGATTTTGATATTCAGTATAATGCCAAGAAGCGTGCCATCATGATTGTGCGTAGCAAAGATGACAGGAAGTCAGTTTTTCCCAAGTTTACACTGTGTGACAACACATTGAACGTGAGCAGTGAGATTAATCAGTATATTAACTCAGTATATTGGAGACACTGGCGTAACAGTTTATTTTGGTCGGTCTGAAGATCATCTTTTTGTATTTTTTGGTCTCTGTCATATTTTTGTCTGCTGTGTTATTTATTTATTTATTTGTATTGTTCCTGTTTTTAATATCTGTCTCCTATGGACCCTGAGTCTTGAATAAAATTTGATTGATTGAAAAGTCTTTAATATTTATGTATGGCAGTGTATTTCCAGATAATGTTTAGAAACAGCTTTTTGAAATCAGAAGTGGTTGGCTCTTAAAAGAGCCTTTGTGTTGTCTCCAGCAGTCAGAGAGGGTCCATGTTTACTTCTTGGCGGCCTTCTCGGTCTTCTTGGGCAGCAGGACCGCCTGGATGTTGGGCAGCACGCCGCCCTGAGCGATGGTCACTCCGCCCAGCAGCTTGTTGAGCTCCTCGTCGTTGCGGACAGCCAGCTGCAGGTGACGGGGGATGATACGGGTCTTCTTGTTGTCGCGGGCAGCGTTTCCAGCCAGCTCCAGGATCTCAGCGGTCAGGTACTCCAGCACGGCCGCCAGGTAGACCGGAGCTCCGGCACCGACACGCTGAGCGTAGTTTCCCTTTCTCAGCAGCCTGTGGACACGACCGACCGGGAACTGGAGCCCGGCACGAGAGGAGCGGGTCTTGGCCTTTGCTCTGGCTTTGCCACCGGTTTTGCCTCTTCCACTCATGGTTAGATGTGTTTTCTGGACTAAGAACTCAGAGAAACTGGGTCTCCAGCAGCCGGAGCCTCCTTTAGCAGCACAGGGGGGCAGCTCTCAATTTTGGCGGACATTTTCAAATAATCTCTCTTCTCCCCCCCCCCCCAATAAGCAGCGGAGATCCGGGCGGTGGGTTCCTCCTCTAGGCGGAGCTGAGCTGCAGGAGGAGCCGCTCACCAATCAGGATCCGGAGGTCTGAAGCAGCGTCACATTTCACCGCCGGTCCCACAGTTTAAGAGCAGCGAGTCTCTCCGTTGAATCACACATTTTCTCCTGTTCAGGGAAAGAAACGAAGTCATGGCAAGAACCAAGCAGACCGCTCGTAAATCCACCGGAGGCAAAGCTCCCAGGAAGCAGCTGGCCACCAAGGCTGCCCGTAAGAGCGCCCCGGCCACCGGCGGCGTGAAGAAGCCTCACCGTTACAGGCCCGGTACCGTGGCTCTGAGAGAGATCCGTCGCTACCAGAAATCCACCGAGCTGCTGATCCGCAAACTACCCTTCCAGCGCCTGGTCCGAGAAATCGCTCAGGACTTCAAGACCGACCTGCGCTTCCAGAGCTCCGCTGTCATGGCTCTGCAGGAGTCCAGCGAGGCTTACCTGGTCGGACTCTTCGAGGACACCAACCTGTGCGCCATCCACGCCAAGAGGGTCACCATCATGCCCAAAGACATCCAGCTGGCCCGCCGCATCCGTGGAGAGAGAGCTTAGACTCACCCGCTACCACACCAACACAACAAAACGGCTCTTTCAAGAGCCACCTCACTCTCAACTCAAGAGCTCATTCCTCTACTTGCTTCACATGTTCAATCATATTATTACTGAATAATGTTTTTTTTTTTTTTTTTTTTTTAAACAAAACCTTTAACGTTAAATCACTATACCTACCTTGAGAAAACACACTTTACTCTCCAAGTAAGACTATAACATGCATAAACAATACCTCTTGCTATATGGACAAAAACATTTGCCTCGCGCATAGGTTTACAATAACCTTCATTAAATAAAGTCGAATGAGTCCTACCTTGAGTAATGTATAATGCTACTTAGGCCTACTTAAATGCACAAATAATGTATTTGGAATATATAATCTGTGGCCATTTTGCATGAGTACTTTTTCTTTTCATACTAAAACTGACATTAGTACTTTAACTGAAGTAAAGGGTCTGAATACACTGTCAGTGAACAAGACGTACAAGCTCCATGTTGTCTATAATCACTGTTGCTCAGTAGGTGGCGCTATTGCACCAACACTTTATTTAACAAACAGAGCCGAGACAGTCTGTCTGAGGAACAGGACTAGAGAAACGAGAGCAGAGTGGTGTGTTTCTGCTCTGATGGAGAACAGTAAGACATGAGGGAGCTGTCCAAGGTGCTTGTGATCACTGACAGATAGAAATCTTTGCAGGCTGGGCCCTCAGGTGTTTTGGCTCTCTGCACACTTGGCAGCATGCACCTGACCGCACCTCAGAGCAGCAATTAAACCTGCAGAGGGAGAAAGATGGAGTGCAGATAACCCTTCTGGGTTGGTCTCACCTGCATACATCAGCTTCAAAGTATTTATTTTTTGTAAATGTAAAATAACGTTTGTGTCCTTTGGACACATGGATACATATCATTTTAAGATGATCATGCATCAGCTCTGTGGACAGACATTATTGCAAAATACACAGCATGGTCAATTAGTGTACGTCAATTTACTGCTGCAGAGTGCTTTATTTCCAGAAGTGGGTAAAAATGGAACATATAATTATAATTTCCGAGCATAAATGTCCGCAGCTCTTCTGGTTTGATCATCTGTATTGTGTGCAGGTTATTTGTTCACCTTGACTGCAGCAGCATCTATTGTGACTGTTTACAAAGACATCAAGAAGCACTGAAATGTAATGTTTAAGTGTTACCATTAAGCACTTGAATATTACGATAAACTAATCTGTAATGTCCTTATATTAATTAAGATATTTCCCACTTTAATTGTTAGTTTATAATATAGTCATTTACCTTTTTTTACTAAGACATTTGCACATATAGAAAAAAAACTAAAAAAAAAAGGGCAAGTTTATGGAAAACGTCTTTTCTTTTACATTGTAGTTATCCAGGGCAACCAGAGTCATCTGTTTAAATATTTGTTTTGTCTACATGAGAAAATTGATGAGTGGCATATATGAGTCTCCCTGTCAAAGTTTGAGAGTTGGCAGACTGGTGAGCTGTAAGAACTAATGAATATTTTAAAAAGATTTTTGAAATAAGTCCAAATCTAACTTTTCTCCTCAGCAGAAAATAACATTTGTTTTACACTTGAAGTTTACTTATATTAGGGCATCAGTGACAACATAATGTAACATTTGAAGCCACTTACCGCGCTCCAAACATGTTGTGTATTTTATAATAGAATTACGCATTTATATTAAAAGTAATCTTTAACAGAAGGCATGTTCACAGCCAGCAGCTCTGATGTGCAAGACTGGTGAGCTCAATTCATGTAAACTGAAAGGATCAGTATTCCCATCTTCTTTTCATGAGGGAAAGGATCGGCACGATACTGGCCCAGAATTCATTTAGTATGGGATTAATACCATATTCTGCAGGATTGCCGACCAGTTCAATAATGATAAACAATGAAAGAAAGTTCCTCTGTAGATGTAGTGTGTGGCTCTTAAAAGAGCCTTTGTGTTTGTATCAGTAGTGTGCAGTTTAACCTCCGAAGCCGTACAGGGTGCGGCCCTGCCTCTTGAGAGCGTACACCACATCCATGGCGGTCACAGTCTTCCTCTTGGCGTGCTCGGTGTAGGTGACGGCATCACGGATGACGTTCTCCAGGAAGACCTTCAACACACCGCGGGTCTCCTCGTAGATCAGACCGGAGATACGCTTGACTCCACCGCGGCGAGCCAGACGGCGGATAGCGGGCTTGGTGATGCCCTGGATGTTATCACGGAGCACTTTACGGTGACGCTTAGCGCCTCCTTTACCGAGTCCTTTACCTCCCTTACCGCGGCCAGACATTTTCTATTATGTTGATTGTGGGTCGTCAGAAACGAATGAGTGGAAGCTCTCTGATCGCCGGTATTTACATCTGAACTGCGGACGTGAAGGAGAACAGAGGAGACGTCTCTCGGTGGGCGGAGACAAACTCAGCAGAACTTCATTAAAAGGACTATGTAATTATCTACGACTTTTCTACATGCATTTAGAGAAACAGAATGTATAAATATAAAGAACTAGAGGCAAAAAACAAAACAAAACATCAGCAGCCTTTAAATATATTAAATCTCTTCTTAAAACCCAACTCTTCTCTTTGGCTTTTAACACTATTATTTTATGTGTATACATGCATATTTCATATTGCGTGGGCAGTGCATTTTATTTAATTCTATTTTTATCTTATTGTATTTTATCATTTTATTGTCTACTTTTTTATTGTGTGATCTATTTATTGTTTTTATCTATTTGTGCAGCACTTTGAAAACCCTTTGTTTGCCATTAACGTTGCTATATAAATTAAGTGGATTGGATATAGGTATTTACATATATTTGCAGGTTATTTACAGTGAGGATATTGAAAAAGCTAATTTATACAATTGTACAAAACAGTTTCTTTCCTTTTATTCTGTTTCTCTGTATTAATTTATACGAAGGCTCATAAGCTCATATACCTTATATGGGCTTATCATTCAAAAAACTACAAGTTACTTTTTAGCCCATATTATATTCCTCCCAAATTAAATGCAAAAATTATTTTCATCTGAAAAGAGGACATTTGCACCACTGAGCAAAAGTCCAGTTCTTTTTCTCCTCAGCCCAAGACACTTCTGATGTTTTCTCCAGTTCAGGAGTGGCTTGACTTGAGGAACGCCCAGATTCGTCTGTGCATAGTGGCTCTTGATGCGCAGACTCCACACTCAGTCCACTCTTTGTGAAGCGCCCCCAAATTCTTTAAAGGATTTGCTTGACAATCCTCTGAGGCTGCGGTTATCCCTGTTACTGGTGCACCTTTTCCTATCACTTACCTTTCTACATGCTTGGATACATCACTTTGTGAACAACCAGCTTCTTTATCAATGACCTCTTGTGGCTTTATCTCCTTATGGATGGTATCAATGACTGTCTTCTGGATATCTGTCAAGTCAGCAGTCATCCCCATGATTGTGTAGTCTACTGACCCCAACTGAGACACCATTTAAAGGCCCAGGAAACCTTTGCAGGTGTTTGAGTTTAATAGCTGATTCGGGTGTGAGACCGTGAGTTTCCAATATTGAACTTTTTCTACAATATTCTCATTTTCGGAGACACTGATTTTTAGGTTTTCGTTATCTCTAAGCCAAAATCATCAAAATTAAAAGAAAAACAGGCTTGAAATATTTCACTCAATGTGTAATGAATCTATATCATGTATGAGTTTCACTTTCTGAAATGACTGACAAAAAATATTGAACTTTTTCAAGATGTTCCAATTTTTGAGATGTACCTGTATGCAATTCTTTGTTACATATGTGTGTCCGTTGTCTCCACTGTGAGCTGGTGTGATCAGTGCTGGATGTTTCTGGTCAGTCTCAACGTCTTTAAATAAACCAGACTTGACTCAGTCTGCAACATTAGCCACAGTCCGGTTGATTCTGGTATGCTTTTCTCTGCTGTCATTGTGTCTGACAATAATATCATCATTCAGGAGAAGAATAGTATAACCCTCAATTTATTAAAAAAAAAAAGAAAGAAAAGGGGCCAATACTGTGACATGTAGTAAGAATCAGACTTAAGGAGGACAAGCTGACAGAAACGTTGGAGAACAGGTTTATTCTTTAACATAGCATGTTTTTAACTTTTTAATTTATTTACCACCATGTGATCCAGGTTAGAAGTAGAGTGCATTAGAACAGGTCTAAAATTAAAAACAAAATCCCTTCATATGTTTGTGGTGTACTAGTGTACACTCTCAATGCTATACTCTCTCTGTGTAATATACATCTCACACACACACACACACACACACACACACACACACACACACACACACATATATATATATATATATATATATATATATATATTAGGGATTTTTGCTTTTTAGGTACTTATTTTGTTGTTTTATTGTAATCATCCACCCACTAAGAGCCAATGCAACAAAAATCTGTCCAAAGTCTAAAGTTAGTGTTTGTATAATATCAATGATGTTTACCATTTTAGATCAGACTGCTTTCATGAAACAGTACGAACAATGATTAATAGTTTATTAGCGATGCACAAACTGTGTCAGTCAGTCCTTCTTTCGGTCTCACCAGTGGAGCTCTAGCTGATACCTGTCAATGGAAAAACTACAAATATCAACTAAAACAACTTACTGTGCTGTCCAAAACAGGTGACATGTGATTTTCAAGGTGTTTGCATTGTTTATAGTGGAAGAATTTAAAAATAGCCTTCAGCAGAGGACACGTTGGGAAACAGAGCAGCTCAACTGCACTTTAAGCGTCAGGCATCATCAGTGTGTTTGCTGCGACCAGAATAACTTCATTTTATTATAAATTCATTCGCAGCAAATTTTTGTTTTTACACTCAGTCTCTGGACAAACATGTGCAGCAGCTGGGAAATGTTTATTATCGGAGCTCTGGTGCACTTTAAATCATTTTAGGAGAGAAATAAGTGTGAAAAGCCGCTAAGAAGTGCTGTTCTTGGCGGTGAAGAGGTGAGGTTTGGAGGCTCCACAAACAAAATGCAGAGAGCATCAGAACTCTACGTGACTTCAATATGAAGAGAAACAAGTCCGCTATCAGCTCCGTCACTCTCAGCCTTCAGCACTTCTCCTACATTTAGTTTTTAGCCTTTTATCAGAGCAGAGAAAACACAAGTGTCCCGGCTTTCACAGTGCACAGAGGAGCCGCGGCCTGGCTTGAGTCTCCACGGTTCTCATGGTGTGTTCAAGTACAGCCCGCTGCTCCGAGCTCTGCAACAGTCCCTCAGACTCTCTGGTCACTCCGTGAGGAACAGAGCTTAGAGGAAGTCATGGCAGATAAAGAAGTCGCTCCCGCCGCCCCGGCCCCGGCCAAAGCACCGAAGAAGAAGGTTTCCAAACCCAAACCGGCTGGTCCCAGCGCCAAAGACCTCATCATTGCTGCTGTGTCCGCATCCAAGGAGCGGGGCGGCACGTCTCTGGCCGCCATCAAGAAGGCTCTGGCTGCCGGCGGATACGATGTGGACAAGAACAAGGTCCGCGTCAAGACCGCCGTCAAGGGCCTGGTCGCTAACGGGACTCTGACCCAGACTAAAGGGACCGGGGCCTCCGGATCCTTCAAGCTCGCCAAGAAGGCCGCCGAGCCCAAGGCCAAGAAGCCCGCAGCTAAGAAACCTGCAGCTAAACCTAAGAAGCCCGCAGCCAAGAAACCTGCAGCGGCCAAGAAGCCCAAGGCATCGGCAACAAAGAAGCCAGCAGCCGCAAAGAAGTCTCCCAAGAAGGCCAAGAAACCCGCAGCGGCCAAGAAAGCCACCAAGAGCCCCAAGAAGGCCACCAAGCCCGCCAAGAAGGCTACACCCAAAAAGGCTGCTGCAGCCAAGAAAGCCCCCGCAAAGAAAGCTGCTGCCAAGCCCAAAGCCAAGAAAGCAGCACCCAAGAAGAAGTGAGCGCCACATCACTCTCATCACCAAAGGCTCTTTTAAGAGCCAACCACTTCATCTAAAGAAAAAAAAAAAAAAAAAAATCCTCTTATGTTGGTGTATGATTACTAGTACTAAGTGATTATTAAGCACAATACTTACTATTAATTGCTCCTTAAAATGACTGATTTAAACATTTTTATTCTGGGACATTTCTTTCAGCATATTAGTCACATAGTCAAGATTACTACCTGAGATATTATAGTATAAAAGATATTTAAGTGTTTACAAAAGGTACAGACTGGGTTTGTAAATTGCAATAACATCCATCAATTTACAATAAGTGATTTACATTTTATGAATTATGTATTCAGGATTATTTAAGATAAGTAAAATGCTTACTTTTATACTTTTTGCAGAAATGTCCGACATTTCTATTCTTTCAACCAAAATGGGGTTATACATTTATACATTTTATTTATGACACATTTTCCATCAAGGTACAGAGTAAAATTTACAAAAAATAAGTACTAAATGATCCACTTAGTGAACACCATGGGGTTGTAATACCTGATCTTCAGGAGATGCCAATTTAAAACTTTGAAATAGTCAAAGTTATCCATATATTAAAAAAATGCAGTTGATAGGAGTCATTGAATTAGTTGTCAGTTTTTACAAACACGACACTTACTATGAATTCATATACATGTATGGAACAAGGTTATAATAGTTTGGGATTTTTTATTAGTTTTTGTGTTAATTTCGTTGTGCATTTTTATTTTCAAGTTGTTAGTTTTTAAAGTTTGTTTACCAGTTTTAATTTGTTTTTAGTTATTGGAAAATGCTTAATTTTAGTTTAATGGGTTATTGGGTGCCGCATTCAATAAAGTCACAAATGTTGCCTTTATTTCCTTCGTCTTATCCATCTCATCCCTAAAAGGTTTATTAAGTCACAAAACCAGGTAGATGAATTACGTATGAAAAACTTTGGCAAAATAAAATACTTTCTCATTTTAGTTAGTTTTAGTCGGCAAAATGAAAACGGACATTTTCACTTTCTCATTTTAGTTAAACTAAACAATTCGTTACAATTAGTTAGTTTTCGTTAAGAAAAAAAAAAAAAAAAACTTTATTTCATTTAACAAAAATGTTTTGTTATTGTGGGTTTGTCATTTCCGTTGACTAAAATCAGGGGGAAAAAATAACCAACTCTCTGGTTTTTATCTGAATGTTTGTCAATTTACAGTCATATTTGAATCAATGATTTTTAGTTGTAGCTGGTATCCTATATTAAGTTAGTTATACTGACCCGATATGACACTTTTTTTAAATTAAATTTTTTGAAATTATGCAATCTGCAAACATTGAAGTAAATGTCCAAAAAAATAATTCTACAGATGCAAAGAGAGTAGTGAAATAAGTGCCCATATGAATCTTAGATATTCTCTTTCCACAAGTCTGGACGAAGATTGTTATGGAGGCAAACCATCCTGCAAGTCAAAATTATTGTTACACTTTTCCTTCTAAAGAAATCTGCTCTTTGAAATAGTGTGTGGCTCTTAAAAGAGCCTTTGTGTTGTCTCCAGCAGGCAGAGAGGGTCCATGTTTACTTCTTGGCGGCCTTCTCGGTCTTCTTGGGCAGCAGGACCGCCTGGATGTTGGGCAGCACGCCGCCCTGAGCGATGGTCACTCCGCCCAGCAGCTTGTTGAGCTCCTCGTCGTTGCGGACAGCCAGCTGCAGGTGACGGGGGATGATACGGGTCTTCTTGTTGTCGCGGGCAGCGTTTCCAGCCAGCTCCAGGATCTCAGCGGTCAGGTACTCCAGCACGGCCGCCAGGTAGACCGGAGCTCCGGCACCGACACGCTGAGCGTAGTTTCCCTTTCTCAGCAGCCTGTGGACACGACCGACCGGGAACTGGAGCCCGGCACGAGAGGAGCGGGTCTTGGCCTTCGCTCTGGCTTTACCGGCGCCCTTACCACGTCCAGACATCTTCACTTACTAGTATTATTCGAGATTAAACGAAAGAAAGTGCCACATGGCGTCCACGCCGACAATTTGTAGCAACGCTGCTGCGCTCTGATTGGTCGAATTGAGCGTAACGGTGGTTGTCCAATCAGAAACGAGCTCAGTTCAAGCTTCCTGCTGGACAGCCGCAGGTGTTTTTCAGAATAAAATGCTACACATTTTTAATTAAAATTAACTTATTTTGAAGCGAATGGTTGCTTCTACAGGTGCATCTCAATAAATTAGAATATCATTATAAAAGTTTATGTCAGTAATTCAATTCAAACAGTGGAAACAACACATATAGATCCGTTACACACAGAATGAAACATGTCATGTCTTAATTTATTTAATTTCTTCTAAATATAACTATTATGGCTTACATTTAATGAAGACCTAAAATTCAGTTTCTCAAAACATTTGAATATTACAAAAGACCAATTTCAAAAAGTATGTTTAATATGGAAATGTTGGCCTCTGAAAAGTATGCCCATCTATATGACTCAATACTTGGTTGGGGCTGTTTGATTTGAACTACTGGAAATGGACTTTTCCATCATATTCTAATTTATTGAGATGCTCCTGTAGATAGTAGGGTCCAGCCCCAAGCGAGTGACTGAACAACTAAGATAGACAAATGGACAAGTCCTTCATAACAGTCATCTAGTTCAACCAAATAAGACAACAAATTAAAATACGAATAAGGATATAAGGAATGAATTGTCATTGTAATTCAGCAAACGAAATTCAGTAACTTTAAAGCTCTATAAAAACTCAAATATATTATATCTGTTTTATTTCTGCATTGTGATGTCAGTTACACTTTATTGTTTAAAGATACATTAAGAAAAAAAAAGTTATGCTTAATGTTATAACCATTACGTCTTCAAGATTAGGAATATGCTTGAATGTGAATATAAGCTTGAAGAATTGCTTTATTTTCAACAGGTCTTAGTACTTATTTGTGGATTACAAAAGAGAGGTCTTTTAATACACACTGACAGACAACAAATAGATAAAATGATATCAACAATAAATACAACTAGAAAATGTCCTCTGGGGAAATTCTGAAAGGGCCACGGGGGCTACTGCCGGTGTGTGTACACTATGATGAGATTCTTCAGAGATTTCATCTTCGAGCTGGACAGTCGTATGTCCCCTCTTTCTTCTATTTTTATTTTAATTTTTTAATTAAAATAAAACATTTTTATTTGTTTTATTTATTTTTCTTATTATTTTTATTTCTCCTTTCAGTGGAGCTTATTGGCTTTCTGCACAAAAGAGCAGCTGTTAAAAATAGCACAACATTTTGGCCTTGACGTTGGTGACAAAATTATAAAAGACAGAGTGAAACTTGTCTTGAAGGCCAGTTAAAAAAAATATATATATATAAAAAAAATAAAAAAATAAAAGAGGGGGGATTTATCAGAAGTCCCGTCAGCATGTTTAAATGTTGTCCATTCATTATATTGCAAATATATATTTATATAGCAAATTGCAGCCGTTTTAAATGCAGTCTGTTTTTACCCCATTGGTCAAAGTTATGTTTTGGAACTGAAATAGATTGTTAACGCAAGTTGCTCAACGTCCTGTGTAAGTTGATGTGATATCTTGCTAAAGGATAGATGACAGGTGGTTGAAATCAAGTGAGTGTAACAGATGGAAAAGAGTACGTAGGGGAAGAGAGACAAAAAAGAAGGTATTAGTATGTGTTGACAAGAGAAGAAAAGAGAAGAAAAGAAAAGGGCAACTTGCTTGCTACGAACTGTATGTAATTAAAAAATTTTTGGGATGTTTGAACTCACAATCTGTCTGAATTTATATTCTTGCCCCAACATTTCATGCAATTTATTCTCCGATACTGATTCAGTTATCAGTGTACTGAGATATTTTGTTACATTTTGGTTTCATTTCCACTGAGTGTGCGTCACTATTCTACAGTAAATGTTTTAAAGGACCAGCCACTGTGGGTGAAAGGGGGGTGCCCCTGGATTTACCACAGTTGGACCATGTGTCCTTTTGCTGTACATTAACTGCACTGGAAGCCTCCTGTCCACACAGGTCCAGGAGACATGACAGCTCCAGACAGAGAAAAACTCTGGCAGGGTGCAAGACCCTCCGAGAGTGTGTGTGTGGCTGAAGGTCATCAACAGGAAGTGGACAGAACCACGTTGGGCAAGTCCATATCAGGTTAAAAAAGAGCTGTGAGAATCATATATTCATGAAACAATCATATTCATATAATCAATTGTTTTTGACATTATATACTGCAAAAAAATTTTGATAAATGGGTACAGAAAGATTGTTTTGGAACGGCTGTGTTGTGTTGTTCTGTTTGGCTCTGCTATCTCTCTTTATAGTGCTCTCTGTTCTGTGTCACCTGGAGCCGAGGGGGAGAGTGGACGGTGGTAATATTACTATATTATGTACAGAAATTGACATATTGATGACACAAGCATAGTGGTGTTGTATGTTATGTGTATTTCTCATATCTGTTCTGTCTGTGTCTGCCTCATCTCCATGGTCATCGAAGGTAAATCCCTTTCCCCATATCAAATGACATTATCCACTCTGAAATGCATGCTTTGCTGCTCACTGATATTGCTACTATTCATTATTTTGTTTGAGTTGGCCTAATGAATGTTAGGCAAAAAGAGGGAATTGTTAAAATAATTGATTATTTTCTATATTGGTAAATTATTTTATGCTTTATTTCTGCTTCTCTGTCTCTGTTCTCTGTGAGTGACGCAGGTCACTATCAAAGGTCAAACCTTGACTAAATATCTCTATGCATTTCTATTAAGTCAGACAATATGATTTGATACATTGATTGTGTTTGTGTGTTAATATTGATGTAGAAAACTATGATTACTTTAATTACATATATTCCATTTGCTTAAACTGATTAAGATTCTATAAATCACAAAGAAGGACATCCAGATATATTGATGCACAGTTTTTGCTGTGTGTGTATGTGCATTTGTGAGTGTGTGTGTGTGTGTGTGTGTGTGTGTGTGTGTGTGTGTGTGTGTGTGTATGTGTGTCTGGAGAGGGGAGACCACAGAAGGCCGAATGAAAATCCCGTGTGAGAATCTCTGTAAGTCATAACAAGGAAAAATGTTTGTGCTAACAAGTTTGTTAGTAGGTCAGGGCAAGGCCTGGTTTCGGCAGCAAGCAACCAGGTGGCATGACGTGCCGTTGTATGCATTAAAACTGGCGAATGAGCGGATCAAGAAGGCGGAACTTCCTGGAAGAAATCGACCAGCATGTTTTGTAAACAAATGTTAGTATTTTAATGGGTTCAGGGAGGGAGTCGTGGTTCAGACTTCACGAACTGAAACACGTCTGTTTGTATTCAGGGACATGAGTTAATTTTGAACCCGGAGATCTCTGTAAAGTGCACATTTTTTGACGTATTGTAATAAAACTTTTGTTAAACTGAGAAACTTGGACGTCTCCAGCTCTTCATTTCCCCATCAATGAATGCGCAGAAAAATGGTGAGGTTTTTTCTGTTGGTGACAGATTTTTTCTGTCTGTGACAGATTATCAATTTTCAAGGTTTCCTCATGCAATTTTTCTAACAATACTCGTAATGTTATAATACTATTTAATATACAAGGAGCACACCTACAACAAGCATTCCTTTTCAAGTAGTTATTTATACAGCAACGTATGCCCTTTAACCTCAAAATCACATTACGTTACCTGTGTGTGTGTGTGTGTGTGTGTGTGTGTGTGTGTGTGTGTGCGCGTGTGTGTGTGTGTGTGTGTGTGTGTGTGTGTGTGTGTGTGTGTGTGTGTGTGTGTGTTTGAAACATGTGTATTTTGAGTGTGCTTGCTTACGCCCATGTGTGTGTGTGTTTATCTGTAACTGTAATCAGAGCAAAGATCAAAGGCCATCAGAGCAGAGCAATCAACAGAATTAACTGCCACCAACTGCCAATGTTCCATAACAGAGGTGGACAGACTGGAATTTCTGGCCTCAGCAGAAAGCATTTTTGGCAAAACCATAATACCTATCATTGATCCGACTTCACTTTGAGCGTCCCGAGTTCTTCCAGAACGTCTACATATGTCTTTTTTAAGAAAAATGAAAAAATAGCTTTGTTAGAGCGATCTAAAAAAACTGTTACATCTCCCTTTTTCAGAAATCTTCTTGCGTTTTTAATATGGGAGGCTGTTGGTGCGTGTTGGTGGCGCATCTGTGCGTCCTACGCCCAAACTATAACTCTGACAGCTTTACCAGAGGATTGTGAGTGAGAAGACAAATTTTCCTACGTTTCTATGTATAAATTACCTCTGTAGAGTGGAATTTGGGGCCTGGAGCACAGTTTTCAAATTTATGTTTTGACAATTTTTTGTCTCCCTCTACACTCTGGCGATGATGTCACACACTGTGACACGAACATTCCATGCAGTACACACCCATTATAATCTCAGAATTTCTCCAAAAATGATCATGGTCATTGAACAGGGATTGATAAAAAACTATATGACCTATTGATACGTGGATTAATACACCGATACACAAGACTTGTGTCTACTGTTTAAAGTTTAAATGGAGTCTCTAGGTGAAAATATGCCGGAGAAGCAGACATTTAAAAATCTCCAATTATTGTTCTTTTTTGCTCTTTTTTTTTTTTGGCCGTCCCATTCACTTCAATGCAAAATTTTGGGCAGTTTTTTGCGACTTACGTTGCGAAAAATTCGTATTCCGTAGAGAAAAGTAATAGCACACAGATCCCGATCAACCTGCACGTTTTGATATATAACTTGTCCTGCAACTCTTCAAGTTGTAGGACTAGTAGCGGGACGAAATTGCGTCAGGAAGAGAAAGAAGAAAAAATCCACAGTGTAACAGTAGTGCTCGGTGCGATTGCCCCGTGGCCCTAATAATAATAAAAAATAAAATGATGCTGTAAATGATGCTGAACGTGTTTCCAGCCTAAACAAACTATTACTTTGAGAAACATGAGTCAACAAAAACTTGTTAATGTGGGTAATTTGTGCAAATTCGTATCAATTAAAACTTCAATTTACTTCAGTGGTAGGAAACTATAAACTGGAAACTACGCTGCCAGTTGTGTTCAGTTTTAATATAGTTTAGTTTATTTGCGATTTAAAAACAATTGTAAATAGTGCATAAAAAGACTTGTCATATGTGCATAAGCGATCTTTTTTTTGAAAAAGTATATAAAAACAATTTCAAAAGGAGCATAAAAGACAGTGTTAGAAAAATTGCATGAGGAAACCTTGAAAATTGATAATCTGTCACCGACAGAAAAAATCTGTCACCAACAGAAAAAACCTCACCATTTTTCTGCGCATTCTTTGATGGGGAAATGAAGAGCTGGAGAACGTCCAAGTTTCTCAGTTTAACAAAAGTTTTATTACAATACGTCAAAAAATGTGCACTTTACAGAGATCTCCGGGTTCAAAATTAACTCATGTCCCTGAATACAAACAGACGTGTTTCAGTTCGTGAAGTCTGAACCCCGACTCCCTCCCTGGAACCCATTAAAATACTAACATTTGTTTACAAAACATGCTGGTCGATTTCTTCCAGGAACTCCCGCCTTCTTGATCGTTCATTCGCCAGTTTTAATGCATACAACGGCACGTCATGCCACCTGGTTGCTTGCTGCCGAAACCAGGCCTTGCCTTGACCTACTAACAAACTTGTTAGCACAAACATTTTTCCTTGTTATGACTTACAGAGATTCTCACACTGGATTTTCATTCGGCCTTCTGTGGTCTCCCCTCTCCAGACACACATACACACACACACACACACACACACACACACACACACACACACACACACACACACACACACACACACTCACAAATGCACATACACACACACACACAGCAAAAACTGTGCACCAATATATCTGGATGTCATTCTTTGTGATTTATAGAATCTTAATCAGTTTAAGCAAATGGAATATATGTAATTAAAGTAATCATAGTTTTCTACATCAATATTAACACACAAACACAATCAATGTATCAAATCATATTGTCTGACTTAATATAAATGCATAGAGATATTTATTACAGTCAAGGTTTGACCTTTGATAGTGACCTGCGTCACTCACAGAGAACAGAGACAGACCACAGAGAAGCAGAAATAAAGCATAAAACCATTTACCAATATAGAAAATAATAAATTATTTTAACAACAGTTTGTGTCAGGGAAGACATCTTTTTAATAATAAAAAAGTAACATTAACACTCAACTTCCATTTAAAATACAGAAATCAAGTTTGACAGATTGTACATTTTTTATAGTTGCTTTTAGCTGTAGAATCATGTATTTCTTTCCATTATCTGGCCCTAAACCAGTGGTGGATACTAATACAACACTGTGAAATAACTCGTCTAAACCTCATTCAAACTTTATTTCATTTAAACTTAAACTTCATTTAAGTAAAATTTAAAAAAAGTATCAAAAGTGAAAGTACTTGTGAGGCAAAATGTCCCAACTCAGATTGTTTTATTATAGTGCAAATATATTATTGTATTATTCTTCTTAATGTTGGGGATAACTTTAACTACTTAAAATACTATTATGTAGATCTGAAAGGTAACTTGAACTGTACTTTCTACCGTGTTTTAAGTTTATAGGCCAAAGTATAATTGAATATGTTTATACACTGTGGGTACTTCCTAAAAGATAATTACATAAACACAATAACTTGCTTTAGCATGTTAATGATCTGATGTCAACGTACAGTCGAATATTGTTAAAATTTGCTTTTATTTTGAAAGATATCGTACCCGGAAATGCAGCGGCTTAGTTGAGCTGCAGGTTTTCAATTACGTCCGTAAGAGACACTCAACCATACAGTCACTCAACACGTCCTTTATTTCTAAAATCCATCACATTTAACCAAGGAAAAGCGGAACCAACCACCATGTGATAACTTCATTTTTAATATTTTACTTCCAGGCGACTTATGATTACCACCATTCTCCAAATTTATTATGCATTGCGCATTATTTAGTGTCAATTTGAAGCCATTCACATTATTTTCTTGTGACTTATGTAATGATTATGAATGTGACCCCTATCTTATTTATTGGATTTGTACAAAGAGCAGAACATTCTTAATTGTGTAACTTATGTCTTCAAGGTTATATAAGGAATATGCTTGGATGTGTATAAGCTGTAAGAAATGCTTCACCTCTAACACGTTAGCATGGATTATATGACTTTAAAATGGGGAAAGTATAGTGATGTTTACCAGGCCAATCATTAACATTAGTTGTACATTTACACTTCAATATAGATCTCTACTTAAGATTTGCTGTGCAGTGTTTCTTATTGATGCAATTTCTATTCCATTTGGGCAACAAGAAGAAAACAATGAATGCATTTGTAGTTGTAGGATACCAGCTCTCTGAAAGAGATGCGTGGCTCTTAAAAGAGCCGTTTTGTTGTGTTGGTGTGGTAGCGGGTGAGTCTAAGCTCTCTCTCCACGGATGCGGCGGGCCAGCTGGATGTCTTTGGGCATGATGGTGACCCTCTTGGCGTGGATGGCGCACAGGTTGGTGTCCTCGAAGAGTCCGACCAGGTAAGCCTCGCTGGACTCCTGCAGAGCCATGACAGCGGAGCTCTGGAAGCGCAGGTCGGTCTTGAAGTCCTGAGCGATTTCTCGGACCAGGCGCTGGAAGGGCAGCTTGCGGATCAGCAGCTCGGTGGATTTCTGGTAGCGACGGATCTCTCTCAGAGCCACGGTACCGGGCCTGTAACGGTGAGGCTTCTTCACGCCGCCGGTGGCCGGGGCGCTCTTACGGGCAGCCTTGGTGGCCAGCTGCTTCCTGGGAGCTTTGCCTCCGGTGGATTTACGAGCGGTCTGCTTGGTTCTTGCCATGACTTCTTTTTCTTTCCCTGAACAGGAGAAAATGTGTGATTCAACGGAGAGACTCGCTGCTCTTAAACTGTGGGACCGGCGGTGAAATGTGACGCTGCTTCAGACCTCCGGATCCTGATTGGTGAGCGGCTCCTCCTGCAGCTCAGCTCCGCCTAGAGGAGGAACCCACCGCCCGGATCTCCGCTGCTTATTGGGGGGAAATTATTTTAACATGCCCGCCAACAGTGAGAGCGGGCCGCCCCCTGCTGCTCTACTGGAGCCTCCTGTTTGCTTGGTTGTCCGCGGACATATAAAGGAGGCTCCGGCTGCTGGAGCTCCAGTTTCTCTGAGTTCTTAGTCCAGAAAACACATCTAACCATGAGTGGAAGAGGCAAAACCGGTGGCAAAGCCAGAGCAAAGGCCAAGACCCGCTCCTCTCGCGCCGGGCTCCAGTTCCCGGTCGGTCGTGTCCACAGGCTGCTGAGAAAGGGAAACTACGCTCAGCGTGTCGGTGCCGGAGCTCCGGTCTACCTGGCGGCCGTGCTGGAGTACCTGACCGCTGAGATCCTGGAGCTGGCTGGAAACGCTGCCCGCGACAACAAGAAGACCCGTATCATCCCCCGTCACCTGCAGCTGGCTGTCCGCAACGACGAGGAGCTCAACAAGCTGCTGGGCGGAGTGACCATCGCTCAGGGCGGCGTGCTGCCCAACATCCAGGCGGTCCTGCTGCCCAAGAAGACCGAGAAGGCCGCCAAGAAGTAAACATGGACCCTCTCTGACTGCTGGAGACAACACAAAGGCTCTTTTAAGAGCCACACACTATTTCCAAGAGAGCAGATTTCTTTAAAAGAAAAAAATGTAACAATTATTTTGACATGCAGGATTTTTTGCCACTATAACAATCTCCGTTTTGTGGAAAGAGGATATCTAAGATTCTAAGGCGTTTATTTCACTACACTATGCATCTGTAGATTTTTTTGGACATGTGTATAGGCTACTTCTAAACTAATATCAGGTCACTAAAACTAACTTAATATAGGCTACTAGTTAAAACTAAATATCACTGATTCAAATATCATTGTAAATTGACCAATTGACAATTCAGATAAAGACCAGACAGTTGGTTATTTTTTCCCCCTGATTTTAGTTAACGGAAATCACAAACAAGACTTGAAAAACATTTTTGTTAAGTGAAATAAAGTTATTTATTATAGTTACGATTTGTACAGTTTAGTTAAACTAACTAAAATGAGGAAAAAAGTGAAAATGTCCGTTTTCATTTTGCTAACTTTTTTCATACGTAAACCTTTTTGGTTGATATAAAACCTATTTCATCTAGTGGTGACAAAAGAAGAAAGACAAAGGAAATGAAGGCAACATTTGTGACTTTTTTTTTAATCTGGCACCCAATAAAACTAACACTAAAACTAATAAAAACCAAACTAAAACTAAGCATTTTCCAAAAACTAAAATTAAAACTGGTAAACAAACTCTAAAAACTCAACAACTGAATTTGAAAATAAAAATTCACAACGAAATTAAGACTAATGAAAAATCCAAAACTATTATAACCTTGTTCCTGACACGTATATGAATTAGTAGTAATTGTCGTGTTTGTAAAAACTGACAACTAATTCAATTACTTATCAACTGCATTTTATTATATAATTGGATAATTTTGACTATTTCAAACCCATCTGTTTTAAATTGGCATCTCCTGAAGATCACGTATTACAAGCCCATTGTGTTAACTAAGTGGACCATTTAGTACTTATTTATTTTTTGTGAATTTGACTGACACTGTAAGTTGAGTGAAAAATGTGTGATAGTAAAATGTATACCCCCATTTTGGTTGAAAGAATAGAAATATCAGACATTTCTGCAAAAAGTAAACATTTACTTATCTTAAATTTCTGAATTCATAAAATGTAAATCACTAACTGTAAATTGATGGATGTTATTGCAATTTATAAACCCACAGTCTGTACCTTAAACGTCTTTGTTGCCGTCTAGGTTTGCCTTAAGATTTTTTTTTATACTATAATATCTCAGGTAGTAATCTTGACTATGTGACTAATATGCTGAAAGAAATGTCCCAGAATGAAAATGTTTATATCAGTCATCTTAAGGAGCAATTAATAGTAAGTATTGTGCTTAATAATCACTTAGTACTAGTAATCAGACAACATCATAAGAGGATTTTTTTTTCTTTAGATGAAGTGGTTGGCTCTTAAAAGAGCCTTTGGTGATGAGAGTGATGTGGCGCTCACTTCTTCTTGGGTGCTGCTTTCTTGGCTTTGGGCTTGGCAGCAGCTTTCTTTGCGGGGGCTTTCTTGGCTGCAGCAGCCTTTTTGGGTGTAGCCTTCTTGGCGGGCTTGGTGGCCTTCTTGGGGCTCTTGGTGGTTTTCTTGGCCGCTGCGGGTTTCTTGGCCTTCTTGGGAGACTTCTTTGCGGCTGCTGGCTTCTTTGCTGCCGATGTCTTGGTCTTCTTGGCCGCTGCAGGTTTCTTGGCTGCTGGCTTCTTAGTTTTAGCTGCAGGTTTCTTCGCTGCGGGCTTCTTGGCCTTGGGCTCGGCGGCCTTCTTGGCGAGCTTGAAAGATCCGGAGGCCCCGGTCCCTTTAGTCTGGGTCAGAGTCCCGTTAGCGACCAGGCCCTTGACGGCGGTCTTGACGCGGACCTTGTTCTTGTCCACATCGTATCCGCCGGCAGCCAGAGCCTTCTTGATGGCGGCCAGAGACGTGCCGCCCCGCTCCTTGGATGCGGACACAGCAGCAATGATGAGGTCTTTGGCGCTGGGACCAGCCGGTTTGGGTTTGGAAACCTTCTTCTTCTTCTTCGCTGCTTTGGCCGGGGCCGGGGCGGCGGGAGCGACTTCTTTATCTGCCATGACTTCCTCTAAGCTTTGTTCCTCACGGAGTGACCAGAGAGTCTGAGGGACTGTTGCAGAGCTCGGAGCAGCGGGCTGTACTTGAACACACCATGAGAACCGTGGAGACTCAAGCCAGGCCGCGGCTCCTCTGTGCACTGTGAAAGCCGGGACACTTGTGTTTTCTCTGCACTGATAAAAGGCTAAAAACTAAATGTAGGAGAAGTGCTGAAGGCTGAGAGTGACGGAGCTGATAGCGGACTTGTTTCTCTTCACATTGAAGTCACGTAGAGTTCTGATGCTCTCTGCATTTTGTTTGTGGAGCCTCCAAACCTCACCTCTTCACCGCCAAGAACAGCACTTCTCAGCGGCTTTTAACACTTATTTCTCTCCTAAAATGCTTTAAAGTGCATCAGAGCTCCGATAATAAACATTTCCCAGCTGCTGCACATGTTTGTCCAGAGACTGAGTGTAAAAACAAACATCTCCCCCTAATGAAATTATAATAAAATGAAGTTATTCTGGTCGCAGCAAACACACTGATGAGGCTGATGGAGTTCATCCAGACTTCCTATCAGAGCTGCTGGCTGTGAACATTTCTTCTGTTAAAGACCACTTTTAATGTAAATACTTAATAATTATACTATTAATGATCAAATGCATGGCATCTGTGCAGAAATGTTCAAATGTTACAGTTACTCTGTTCCACTTACGCCTGAATATTAGTACTCTTCATCAAGTGTCACACAAAAGATACGACTTTGTTTTTTTCCTGCAGTGGGAAAATTTAGTCGTCACAGCAGCTCAAGATATAGATATAGACATATAGATATGAAAACAGAAAAAAAGAATAAAAAGTGAGACTAATACATACATACTATTCACCTTGTATACATACAATACTTAAATGGCTGCTATTTGGCATTGATCATATTTATATAATTTATTATTTTGTAAGATTGTTTTTCCTGAGTATTTTGTGTTTTGTTGAAGAAAAATATATTCTAACATAATAAATAGGTTGTCATATGTAGTAATATGAACATCAATTGATAATTATATTTAAATATATAGGCTATATACAGAGGATACAAAATGTAAAGTATAAGGAATATAAAACCAGATATTTAATATAGAAAAATAACAGAATATATTTTTATAAGGTATGCTATACAGCAAATACATTATTAAACTTATCATCATACAAAATAGCAAACTTCATACATTTACATAAGTATGATTATATCATTGTGATCAGGGCCGGTTCTAGGCAACATGTATGAGGGGACAGTCAGAAATGTGAAGGGGGCATCGTGTACACTTCATGCTCCAGCACTTTTTTCTGTGCTTATAGTAACGATGCCTTTTTCATTGAAAGGGGTCTATGTGTCCAACCCCAACCTGGAGAAGTGGATTACACTTTGTCTCTACCTTCACACCTGTCCAGGTGTCCCACCTGAAGACTAAGCTCCTGCTGGTTTAGCTCTTAAGGTCACTGAGGCACGCAACCCCCCTGACCACAATAAGATGGCAATCCTTCAGGGGGGAACTGAAAAATGAAAATAAAATAAATAAAACATCCTTCATCCAGACTTCAACCAACAATTGTGTATCATGTGTCCCTTTTTTGGCTGATTTTTCTGCTACTGCAGATAATTTTGTCAGTGAGTGTACTAAAATGTGCTTTCTCAACTTCTAAAATTTTGATTTGAGGGGGCAAGACATTTATTTAAGGGGGTTCGGCCCCCTCTTGCCCCAGCGTAGAGCCAGCCACGATAATGATGATCAAAGAGTTCATGTGACCTCTTGACGTCATGCTTCCCTTTTATGCTGATTACCTGCAATTTAAGTAAAAAACCACATGTTTTTCCTCATTTACTAGGAATTTTCTATTTCCACGTACTGTATTTGAATAGTTGTGCATACTGAGGTCCCTTTAGGCTTTGAATGACATAAACTGGGTATCAGTGGAACGCTGAGACTCTTGTGGACTCAATGAGTTTTCTTCATGTGGGATGATGTTAGTCATCAGTTGAGTCTGGACCTCACTGTATAAAATGAGTTGCTGTGACCTCTAGGATTATCACAGCCTCATGGAACCGAAAACTAGAGACCTAAATCATTTAGAGGATGTGAAGTTGTCCTAGGTATATTGACAATAAGGGAGTTTCTCTGCAGTTTGAAAAACAGAAGTGCTTGTTATCCAATCACTGAAATACATAAATTTCCAAAATGACCAAAGTTTTCGAACCCAAATCACTGCATGTATTTTTCCCCTATTGCTCATAAAGTATTGGCACATTGATGTAACATTTTGACTGATTTTTTGACCATTTCTATCCATTCTCGATATGAATAAAATTGCATAATTCAGCACCAAATGTGTGTAACAAATTGTATCAACCCAAAAATATATGGGACATAGTTGAACATGGAAACAAATTTCAAAGGGGCACATATTTATGTTAAGAACCCTTATACACCTCAATAGTAAGTAAGTCATTTTATTAGATATTTTGACCAGAACAAATGAACATACTAATTCAAATTGATCTTCAGATTCACAGCTTTGAGATGATGTCACCACTTCTATGTGGCATTTACTGTTGACCTGCTATCTACCCCTAAAGACTCACTGCCCACAGTTTTTGTGCACTCCATCTTTCTCCCTCTGCAGGTTTCTCTCCCGTATCGTCCTGTACATGGCAGGTGCCAAACAAAACAGACCTAAAATGACAGTTATTTTGTGTGGTTGTATGTTGGCCGGTGTTGTCATGTGCGTAATGGGAAGAGCGCCTTTGCGCACACACTTTGCGTGTGTAGGCACTAGGCAGGGGCCCGTGGCGAGTTTGTGTCCAGAGGTTGTGGGCTGAGGGGTTGCAACCTTGGCTTGATTTTATTTATTTTTTATCACAGATGAAGTCCCACAGTGCCAACTTGCAACAGAACCAGTATGGACAGAGCCCTCCTGCAGCAGTAATATATATGCCATTGTTTTGTAGGTCGTGGAGAAATGCCACCTATAAATAGGGTGGTATCACTAATGGACAGCATGATTTCCAATTTACTTGATTCATGTTAAAGCTTTGACACATTTAATTTAATTAAAATGTAAAATGAAAAAAAATTAAATGAATGAATAAATACATAAATATGAGGGAAATGTCACTGTAATGTATTTTATTAAACTTAACAAAAGAAGACAACACAACCATGCCAACATGTCAGCACTGAAATGTGCTTAAGAGTACTCCTGAGTGTTTGTAGGATTTGTTCTTACCTAAGAAAAATCCTGGTTAAGAAAAAAATTCATGAATGCCACAATCTTCGTAAGTAGGACTTGAGAACAAATTTGTTCTTAAGAACGGTTCGTGAATGAGGCCCAATGAATTTAACGTTAAAGGTTTTACTTGGGAAAAAAACAAAAACAAAACATTATTCAGTCATAATATGATTGAACATGTGAAGCCAGCAGGGGAATGAGCTCTTGAGTTGAGAGTGAGGTGGCTCTTAAAAGAGCCGTTTTGTTGTTGTGGTGTGGTAGCGGGTGAGTCTAAGCTCTCTCTCCATGGATGCGGCGGGCCAGCTGGATGTCTTTGGGTATGATGGTGACCCTCTTGGCGTGGATGGCGCACAGGTTGGTGTCCTAAACCCAAAACCAATCCAAAACATCACTCAATGGCCAGTTTTGAGGTTTCTGGCTATTTTTCTCCAATAACAGAATAGTGAGAATAAAACATCCAAATCAAACATTTAGGTGTTTATTTCACTATATATGATCCATTTGCAACTGTTGATTTAATAAATATTATATTATTATAACCTTTACTTAACTTGAAAAGCCCATTGAGTTGACAGTTACAAAATAATACAGTAAAAAAACAAAAATGATTACATTTACAAACAGATTATTAAAAATACGTACGTTATAGAGTCGTCCTCAAATACTCTCAGTTTAGATTTACAAGCACTCAATGATATTTAGTCTGTTAGTTTCCTGTCATTCTGTAACTTATTCCATGCAAAAGGTGCAGAGTGAACAAAAGTCTTTTTACCCAATTCAGTACAGGCATATTGAACAGAAAGCAAAAAAAGATCTTGAGAACGGAAAGAATAAGGACCAGCACTTCTCTGCGCAATAAGGCTACAAATATAGGTAGGCAGTAGTCCTAGCATTGTCTTATTTATAAAAGTATACCAATGCTGATCTAAAGCAGGCCTTCCCATCCGGGAGTGTAACTCACAATAATGTGTCAAAGCTTCACAATTAGTAATAAACCGAAGAGAAGCATGGTGAGCAGTCTCAATCATTCAAAGACATTTAGCAGAAGCATTCATGTACAAAAGATCTCCATTTTCCAGCACAGATTAAAAAAGAAAAAAAAGATGCAGTGACAAGTTGCTTTTTTACATTTAAAAAAAACAAACTTGCTAAAAAAACAAAACATTTATAGCTTCAGCTTCTTCACAAGTTTCTCCACAACATCAAACCTATTCATCACAGGCATCTTTAGAAAGCTCCCTCTCTCCTGCACAGTATTACATGTTTTACATGTTCTATATTGCTGTAGCAATTAATTAGATTCAATATTTTGCATTCCAATAGTTATTTCCATTAAGAATGTATGAAATCTTGAGTGGCAGACAGACAATGCAATCACATTGTATGGTAACTGTGTTCCAACTGAAATGGACCTCAAGTCTCTGATAAGATGCAGCATTAATCTGGTTGAAGAAAACAGGCTTGTCAGAAGTAGGATTCGACACCTCCAGGGGAGGTGAACGCTCGGCCATCCTGATTTTGCAGTGACGGCAGAGAACTTGGACTCTTTGTACTGCGCATGCTCAGTCCCGCTCAGAAGCCAACCAATCATGTGAGCGCAACAGCACAGCTTTATTTACATGAAACGGACATAAAGTAGCGCTCTGAGGGCTGAGAGGACATTCGACTCTGATAGACTCGATAACCAAACATGCCTGATCCAGCACCGAAAGCAGCCAAGAAGGGCTCCAAGAAAGCCGTTTCTAAGGCCGTCACCAAGAGCGGCAAGAAGAAGAGGACTAAGAGGAAGGAGAGCTACGCCATCTACGTGTACAAGGTGCTGAAGCAGGTCCACCCCGACACCGGCATCTCCTCCAAGGCCATGGGCATCATGAACTCGTTTGTCAGCGACATCTTTGAGCGCATCGCCGGCGAGGCCTCCCGTCTGGCTCACTACAACAAACGCTCCACCATCACTTCCAGGGAGATCCAGACCGCCGTCCGCCTGCTGCTGCCCGGGGAGCTGGCCAAGCACGCCGTGTCTGAGGGCACCAAGGCCGTCACCAAGTACACCAGCTCCAAGTAAACTCTTACTGCTGCTGCTCAAACAACACAACGGCTCTTTTAAGAGCCACCCACTTCATCCCAAGAGCTTTTCCTCTGATCATTGAAACTTCAGTCAAAAAAACCTTCTAGTAATTTATTGAAATAAGTGTGTGTATAGCAAGGTTGATTTAAAAAAAAAAAAAAAAAAAAACCCAGTTGGCAGTCTATTGACTTCAAATATCCTTTCTAAAAAATATGAAAAATGTAGTACTAATGTTCTTAATGTATTACAATGAACCCTGGTCAGTTTATCCAATCTGTATATTCTTTGTACCTGTGCATGACAAATATGACTGAAAATGAAAATCCTTTTAGATTGTTGGATACCCAAATGGTAAAAGAGATGTGTCTGATTCAGTTGGTTTGAGGATGAATATCTTTTAGATGTCCAATTTTTTCCCTTGAATTTAATGATATTTTCCCTACAGCAAACGCATTGCTACAACAAAGCTATTAATAATTAGTGTGGTAAATATATTTTTTTATTCATATGGGGAAATGTCTGGATGACTCGTCTCATCTTTTGCTTTGAAAATAAGGCTCATAACTCTTTAATAGAAAGTCATGTTGGTTTAGTTAGAAAAAAATATATTTTCAGCCTGAAAAGTAATGAAAGATGTCAGCTAAATGTAGTCTAGTAAAAATAATTGAATTACATAAAATGGAAATACTCAAGTAAAGTACACAAAATTGTACTTAAGTACATTACTTGAGTGTATGTATTTATTCATTTATCATAAACTCAATATCTAGGTTTTCCCTCTTTACACAAGTCTACATTTCAGTGGAAAACTTTATTTCGGCACACCTGTCAATATGTTGTATTTTTTTGGAGGCTTATTATTAGTAGTTGTAGGAGCTGAATGTGTTTGGTTTTGTTTTTATGTGTGGTGTAATTCACTCAATGTATGTGTGGGGTCGCTGTGCTGTTACCTGGGGAGCTCAGGTGCATATAGGTGTGATTGTTCACTCTTTGTGCAGGGTTTGACCCAGAAGGGCAAATGGTTTTTTGACCGCTGTAGCGCTGTAACTCATCATGCCGGTATTTTGTTTGTATGTTTTTCTTTGTTTACATTGCACGGCAATAAACACACTGTGTTGTGGAACAGCGTGAACACTTATTCAATGTGGTATGAGAGCATCAGTCAATGCGAGGCGTGTCAACCAGGTTATTCCGGGACTCAAATACCTCAGTATTAGACTGAGCTCCTTTAATAGTAGTAGTATTATTGCTAATGATCTATCACTTGTGCAGCCGAAGCAAGTTACAAAAAAAAAATGCAAAAAGTCGAATGCAATTTATAATAGGGAAACAATAACAGTGTCTAGTAATAGTAGGCCTCTATTATACTGTAAAATGACGACTTTAACTGCAAAACTATATTCTTCAGCCCTTATTTTAAATCATAGCCCCCACCATTCATCATGCTTTGGGTCATATTCTTTGACTTTTTCTAATGTTTGGGTCATTCTTTAGTAAAAGCTAGTTGAATAACAAGCAACAGTTAATACTACATCGTTAAATCTCTACAATCTGTAAGTATATACCTATCATCTTTGTTTTCTGCTATAAAAGATCTTATGTCCAGATTCAACTTCTAAACTCGAGGAAGCGCTGAGTTTGTCTCCGCCCACCGGAACACATGAGTCATCTGTTCTCTCTCACGTCCGCAGTTCAGATTCAAATACCGGCGATCAGAGAGCTTCCAGTCATTCGTTTCTGACGATCCAAACTCAGCATAATAGAAAATGTCTGGCCGCGGTAAGGGAGGTAAAGGACTCGGTAAAGGAGGCGCTAAGCGTCACCGGAAAGTGCTCCGTGATAACATCCAGGGCATCACCAAGCCCGCTATCCGCCGTCTGGCTCGCCGCGGTGGAGTCAAGCGTATCTCCGGTCTGATCTACGAGGAGACCCGCGGTGTGTTGAAGGTCTTCCTGGAGAACGTCATCCGTGATGCCGTCACCTACACCGAGCACGCCAAGAGGAAGACTGTGACCGCCATGGATGTGGTGTACGCTCTCAAGAGGCAGGGCCGCACCCTGTACGGCTTCGGAGGTTAAACTACACACTGCTGATACAAACACAAAGGCTCTTTTAAGAGCCACACATCTCTTCAAAGAGTGCTTTCTCTTTTTGTTTTTTTTGTACTACTTAATATGACGTATTATGAAAAAATATTGTGTCGAAATGCCACTCAAAGTTTGGTTGTACAATATTGCACTATATATTTACTGAGGTTTTTCACAGCATAACAAAACTGGTTCACCGTTCAGTTGCGGGCATAGTGGGAACTGTAAGGTAATGTCGGATACATTGAGTCAGGACAACATGGCGGCAGACGAAGAACTGCAGAATAATAAGTAATAATTTTATATATATATATATATATATATATTATTTATGTATGTATTTAGACTTTTTTTGACTTACTTGACTACACGCATACATACATACAGGTGCATCTCCAATTAGAATATCCTAGAAAGTTTATGTCAGTAATTAATTTCGAAAAGTTGAAATAACACATATAGATCCATTACACACAGAACAAAACTTTTCATGTCTTAATTTCTTCTAATCATAATGATTATGGCTTACATTTAATGAAGACCTTAAATTCAGTGTCTCAAAAATGTTTAATATTACAAAAGACCAATTTTAATAAGTATGTTTAATATGGAAATGTTTGCCTTTGAAAAGTATGTCCATCTATATGACTCAATACTTGGTTGGGGCTATTTGACTTGAACTACTAGAAATAGACTTTTCCATGATATTCTAATATTTTCAGATGCATGTGTATACTAGTATTTTTTTAACTGTATGTATATAAATTCCTAACATAGTATTATTATTCTGACGAGTTGATGTAAGCAGAACTTTACTGTAGTCACTAATATACTTTTATGTGGTATATTTATAAACATTCTTAATTGTTTAATTTAATTTAGTGGAATGTTTATGTTAAATCTATGTTTTGTTTTTCAGTTACGTTTATTTGCACTATTAATATATTTGTTTAACATTATTGGCTCTATAATTATTATAACAATGATTTATAAAAGTATAATTTAATTACTAACTTGCTATACAAATAAAGTTAAACCTGAAGTTAGATTTTTTTTTTTCCGTACCAAACAGAGCTGCTGTCACGTGCGTTAAATCCACCAATCAGCGTCGTCGGCCCGCCGGCTCTGGCTATATAAAGCAACCAGTGACCGTACGACGGTATCACTCTTTTTCTAGCAAGAAGGAAAGAAAGATGGCCAGAACCAAGCAGACCGCTCGTAAATCCACCGGAGGCAAAGCTCCCAGGAAGCAGCTGGCCACCAAGGCTGCCCGTAAGAGCGCCCCGGCCACCGGCGGCGTGAAGAAGCCTCACCGTTACAGGCCCGGTACCGTGGCTCTGAGAGAGATCCGTCGCTACCAGAAATCCACCGAGCTGCTGATCCGCAAGCTGCCCTTCCAGCGCCTGGTCCGAGAAATCGCTCAGGACTTCAAGACCGACCTGCGCTTCCAGAGCTCCGCTGTCATGGCTCTGCAGGAGTCCAGCGAGGCTTACCTGGTCGGACTCTTCGAGGACACCAACCTGTGCGCCATCCACGCCAAGAGGGTCACCATCATGCCCAAAGACATCCAGCTGGCCCGCCGCATCCGTGGAGAGAGAGCTTAGACTCACCCGCTACCACCCCAACACAACAAAACGGCTCTTTTAAGAGCCACGCATCTCTTTCAGAGAGCTGGTATCCCAAATGCATTCATTGTTTTCATCTTGTTGCTCAAAATGGAATAGAAATGACATCAATAAAAATTGCACCACAACTCTTAAGTAGAGATCTATATTGAAATGCATTTAATGTAGGTACATGGTGGTTTTTTTTTTTTTTTCCCCCATCTGTGCGGAGCTGACTTGTAAAATAAAATTGAGAGGGAAAAGTGTTGCAGAAGTAGTAAAAATGTATGTTTAAAAAGGCCCACATAGGTTACCATAAATAGTCTCTTATATGATGACCAATATTTTAAGGATTGGCCTGGTAAATATCACTACGTTTATCCCATATATAGCCATACAATACATGCTAACGTGTTAGAGATGAAGCATTGTTTGAAACTTTTTCACATCCAAGCATATTTCTTATATAACCTTGAAGACATAAGTTACACAATTAAGAATGTTCTGCTCTTTGTACAAATCCAACAAATAAGATAGAGGTCACATTCATAATCATTACATAAGTCAAAAGAAAATACTGTGAATGGCTTCAAATTGACACTAAATAATGCGCAATGCGTAATACATTTGGAGAATGGTGGTAATCAAAGTCGCCTGGAAGTAAATTATTAAAAATAAAGTTATCACATGGTGGTTGGGTCCGCTTTTCCTTGGTTAAACGTGATGGATTTTAGAAATAAAGGACATTTGGCTAAGGAGTCATGAGCCTGGAGGGATAGCTCAGGGCTTGTGTGTAGAGAAGGGTTGTTTATTGCTGTTTTCATGTATTTCTGTTTAATGACTCTATGTCTCTGTCTGATGGTCTGGATGCCGGTTATGGTGTGGATGTAATGGTTGCTGATGTAGGACGGGAGTCTGTGAGCCAGTTTAAGTGCCTTGTTTTGGATGATTTGTAGTCTTTGTAGCTGGTTGTCAGAGATGGTGATCCAAGCGGGGACGGAGTATTCAAAGAGTGGTCTGATGTATGCCAGGTAAACTTTGATGATTGTTGAGGGTGAGGCGCCATGTTTTCCACAGAGGGCTTTGAGGTGGTTGAGTCTATTGTTTGCTTTTTGTTCCAGGTTATTGATGTGTTTGGTCCAGGTCATGTTATTTTGAAAAGTAATGCAGAGGAAAGTTGCTTCTTTGCTGATATTGATTTTGCGATTGTTGAGTGACAGGTTGATATTGGGCTGCAGGTGTGGGTTCTTAGTGAAAAGGATGAGTTGCATTAAATCCACCGGAGCCTCCGAGCTCGCGGAGCTTCTCCTCTACGGACACAGAGAACCACGGAGAGGTACAAGCACTTTAGGAGACCAATAAAGGACGTGTTGAGTGACTGTATGGTTGAGTGTCTCTTACGGACGTAATTGAAAACCTGCAGCTCGACTAAGCCGCTGCATTTCCGGGTACGATATCTTTCAAAATAAAAGCAATTTTAAAAAAAATTAAAAGCAAGTAGTAGTTTGTTTAGGCTGGATACACTTTCAGGATCATTTACAGCATCATTTTATTATTATTGTATTTATTGTTGATTTCATTTTATCTATTTGTTATCTGTCAGTGTGTATTAAAACACCTCTCTTTTGTAATCCAAAATTAAGGAGTAAGACCTGTTGAAAATAAAGCAATTATTCAAGCTTATATTCACATTCAAGCATATTCCTAATCTTGAAGACGTAATGGTTATAACATTAAGCATGATTTTTTTTTTTTTTTAAATGTATCTTTGAACAATAAAGTGTTACTGACATCACAATGGAGAAATAAAACAGATATAATATATTTGAGTTTTTATAGAGCTTTAAAGTTACTGAATTTCGTTGGCTGAATTACAATGACAATTAATTCCTTATATCCTTATTCTTATTTTCATTTGTTGTCTTATTTGGTTGAACTAGATGACTGTTATGAAGGACTTGTCCATTTGTCTATCTCAGTTGTTCAGTCACTCGCTTGGGGCTGGACCCTACTATCTACAGGAGCATCTCAATAAATTAGAATATGATGGAAAAGTCAATTTCCAGTAGTTCAAATCAAACAGCCTCAACCAAGTATTGAGTGCATTTAGTTGGACATACTTTTCAGAGGCCAACATTTCCATATTAAACCTACTATTTAAAATGGTCTTTTGTAATATTCAAATGTTTTGAGACACTGAATTTTAGGTCTTCATTAAATGTAAGCCATAATAGTTATATTTAGAAGAAATTAAATAAATTAAGACATGACATGTTTCATTCTGTGTGTAACGGATCTATATGTGTTGTTTCCACTGTTTGAATTGAATTACTGACATAAATAAACTTTTTTAATGATATTCTAATTTATTGAGATGCGCCTGTAGAAGCAACCATTCTCTTCAAAATTAGGTAATTTTAATTAAAAACGTGTAGCATTTTATTCCGAAAAACACCTGCGGCTGTCCAGCAGGAAGCTTGAACTGAGCTCGTTCCTGATTGGACAACCACCGTTACGCTCAATTCGACCAATCAGAGCGCAGCAGCGTTGCTACATATTGTCGGCGTGGACGCCATATGGCACTTTCTTTCGTTTAATCTCGAATAATACTAGTAAGTGAAGATGTCTGGACGTGGTAAGGGCGCCGGCAAAGCCAGAGCGAAGGCCAAGACCCGCTCCTCTCGTGCCGGGCTCCAGTTCCCGGTCGGTCGTGTCCACAGGCTGCTGAGAAAGGGAAACTACGCTCAGCGTGTCGGTGCCGGAGCTCCGGTCTACCTGGCGGCCGTGCTGGAGTACCTGACTGCTGAGATCCTGGAGCTGGCTGGAAACGCTGCCCGCGACAACAAGAAGACCCGTATCATCCCCCGTCACCTGCAGCTGGCTGTCCGCAACGACGAGGAGCTCAACAAGCTGCTGGGCGGAGTGACCATCGCTCAGGGCGGCGTGCTGCCCAACATCCAGGCGGTCCTGCTGCCCAAGAAGACCGAGAAGGCCGCCAAGAAGTAAACATGGACCCTCTCTGACTGCTGGACACAACACAAAGGCTCTTTTAAGAGCCACACACTATTTCTAAGAGCAAATTTCTTTAGAAAGAAAAATGTACAACAATTTTGACATGCAGGGTGTTTTGCCTCCATAACAATCTTCGTCCAGACTTGTGGAAAGAGAATATCTAAGATGCACAATGAGGCTTTTATTTCACTACACTCTATGCATCTGTAGGTTTTTTTTTTTTTTTTTTGAGACATCTACTTCATTGTTTGCATATTGCAGAATTTCAAAAAATGTAAAACTTATTTCTACTCCCTTCATATCAGGTTTATAACTACGAGCTATAACTAAATATCACTGATTCAAATACCACTGTAAATTGACAAACATTCAGATAAAGACCAGAGTATTTTTTTTTTTTTTTTTTTTTTCCTGATTTTAGTTAACGGAAATAAACTAGACTTGAAAAACATTTGTGTGGAATGAAATAAAGTTTTTAAAAAAATAAAAAACGAATGTACTGTTTAGTGACAAGACTAACAGATGAGAGAAGTCAAAATGTCCGTTTTCATTTTGCAAACTTTTTTCATACGTAAACCTTTTTGGTTGATATGAAATGTCAATATGTTTCATCTATCTGGTTTTATGACTTAATAAACCTTTTAGGGATGAGATGGATAAGACAAAGGAAATAAAGGCAACATTTGTGACTTTTTTTGCATCTGGCACCCAATACCCCATTACAATAAAACACTGAAACTAATAAAAAACCAAACTAAAACTAAGCATTTTCCAAAAACTAAAAACAAATAAAGAAAACTAATAAAATCCAAAACTATTATAACCTTGTTCCTGACATGTATATAAATTCATAGTAATTGTTGTGTTTGTAAAAACTGTCAACTAATTCAATGACTTTTTTATATATATAAATGGATAACTTTGACTATTTCAAACCCATATGTTTTATATTGGCATCTCCTGAAGATCATGTATTACAACCCCATTATGTTCACTAAGTGGATTATTTAGTACTTGTTTGTCTTTTGTAAATTTGACTCTGACACTATACCTTGAGTGAGAAAAATGTGTCATAGATAAAATGTATAACCCCATTTTGGTTCAAAGAATAGAAATGTCAGACATTTATGCAAAAAGTATAAAAGTAACACACATTTGACGTATCTTAAATATTCCTGAATACACAATTCATAAAATGTAAATCACTTATTGTAAATTGATGGATGTTATTGCAATTTATAAACTGTATCTGTAACTTAAATATCTTTGTTTGCCTCAAGATTTTTTTTATACTTTAATATCTCAGATAGTTATTTTGACTATGTGACTACTGTGCTGAAAGAAATGTCCCAGAATGAAAATGTTTAAATCAGTCATCTTAAGGAGCAATTAATAGTAAGTATTGTGCTTAATGAACACTTAGTACTAGTAATCATACACCAACATAAGAGGATTTTTTTTTTTCTTTAGATGAAGTGGTTGGCTCTTAAAAGAGCCTTTGGTGATGAGAGTGATGTGGCGCTCACTTCTTCTTGGGTGCTGCTTTCTTGGCTTTGGGCTTGGCAGCAGCTTTCTTTGCGGGGGCTTTCTTGGCTGCAGCAGCCTTTTTGGGTGTAGCCTTCTTGACGGGCTTGGTGGCCTTCTTGGGGCTCTTGGTGGTTTTCTTGGCCGCTGCGGGTTTCTTGGCCTTCTTGGGAGACTTCTTTGCGGCTGCTGGCTTCTTTGCTGCCGATGTCTTGGACTTCTTGGCCGCTGCAGGTTTCTTGGCTGCGGGCTTCTTAGGTTTAGCTGCAGGTTTCTTAGCTGCGGGCTTCTTGGCCTTGGGCTCGGCGGCCTTCTTGGCGAGCTTGAAAGATCCGGAGGCCCCGGTCCCTTTAGTCTGGGTCAGAGTCCCGTTAGCGACCAGGCCCTTGATGGCGGTCTTGACGCGGACCTTGTTCTTGTCCACATCGTATCCGCCGGCAGCCAGAGCCTTCTTGATGGCGGCCAGAGACGTGCCGCCCCGCTCCTTGGATGCGGACACAGCAGCAATGATGAGGTCTTTGGCGCTGGGACCAGCCGGTTTGGGTTTAGAAACCTTCTTCTTCGCTGCTTTGGCCGGGGCCGGGGCGGCGGGAGCGACTTCTTTATCTGCCATGACTTCCTCTAAGCTTTGTTCCTCACGGAGTGGCCAGAGAGTCTGAGGGACTGTTGCAGAGCTCGGAGCAGCGGGCTGTACTTGAACACACCATGAGAACCGTGGAGACTCAAGCCAGGCCGCGGCTCCTCTGTGCACTGTGAAAGCCGGGACACTTGTGTTTTCTCTGCACTGATAAAAGGCTAAAAACTAAATGTAGGAGAAGTGCTGAAGGCTGAGAGTGACGGAGCTGATAGCGGACTTGTTTCTCTTCACATTGAAGTCACGTAGAGTTCTGATGCTCTCTGCATTTTGTTTGTGGAGCCTCCAAACCTCACCTCTTCACCGCCAAGAACAGCACTTCTTAGCGGCTTTTAACACTTATTTCTCTCCTAAAATGCTTTAAAGTGCATCAGAGCTCCGATAATAAACATTTCCCAGCTGCTCCACATGTTTGTCCAGAGACTGAGTGTAAAAACAAACATCTCCCCCTAATGAATTTATAATAAAATGAAGTTATTCTGGTCGCAGCAAACACACTGATGAGGCTGATGGAGTTCATCCAGACTTCCTATGAGAGTTGCTGGCTGTGAACATTTCTTCTGTTAAAGACCACTTTTAATATAAATACTTCATAATTCTACTATTAATGATCAAATGCATGACATCTGTGCAGAAATGTTCAAATGTTACAGTTACTCTGTTCCACTTACGCCTGAATATTAGTACTCTTCATCAAGTGTCACACAAAAGATATGACTTTGTTTTTTCCTGCAGTGGGGAACTTTAGTCGTCACAGCAGCTAAAGATATAGACATATAGATATGATAAAAGAACAAAAAGTGAGACTAATACATAATATACACCTTGTATACATGAAATACTTAAATGGCTACTATTTGGCATTGATCATAAAAAAATGTAAGATTGTTTTTCCTTAGGGAAAATATATTTTAACATGTTAAATAGGTTGTCATATTTAATAATATGAACATATATATATAGTACGGTCCAAAAGTTTGGACACACCTTCTCATTCAATGTGTTTTCTTTATTTTCATGGCTATTTACATTGTAGATTCTCACTGAAGGCATCAAAGCTATGAATGAACACATATGGAATTATGTTCTTTACAAAAAGTGTGAAATAACTGAAAACATTTCTTGTATTTTAGATTCCTCAAAGTAACCACCCTTTGCTTTTTTTATAGCGCTGCGAATCCTGGGTGTTTTCTCAATGAGCTTCATGAGAAAGTCACCTGAAATGGTTTTTCACTTCACAGGTGTGCCTTGTCAGGGTTAATTACTGGACTTTTTTCCCTTATTAATGGGGTTGGGACCATCAGTTGTGTTGTGCAGAAGTCAGGTTGATACATAGCTGACAGCCCTATTGGACAACTGTTAGAATTCATATTATGGCAAGAACCAATCAGCTAATTAAAGAGAAACGAGTGGCCATCATTACTTTAAGAAATGAAGGTCAGTCAGTCCGGAAAATTGCGAAAACTTTGAATGTGTCCCCAAGTGCTGTCACAAAAAACATCAAGCGCTACAACAGAACTGGCTCACATGAGGCCCGTCCCAGGAAAGTAAGACCAAGAGTCACCTCTGCTGCTGAAGATAAGTTCATCTGAGTCACCAGCCTCAGTAATCACAAGTTAACAGCAGCTCAGATTAGAGACCAGATGAATGCACACAGAGTTCTAGCAGCAGACACATCTCTAGAACAACTGTTAAGAGGAGACTACGTGAACCAGGCCTTCATGGTCAAGTTGCTAGGAAACCACGGCTAAGGAGAGGCAACAAGCAGACAAGATTTGTTTGGGCCAAGAAACACAAGGAATGGACATTAGACCAGTGGAAATCTGTGCTTTGGTCTGATGAGTCAAAATTGAAGTCAAAACCATTTCAGGTGACTACCTCTTGAAGCTCATCAAGAGAATGCCAATAGTGTGCAAAGTAGTTATCAGAGCAAAGGGTGGCTACTTTGAATAAACTAGAATATAAGACATGTTTTCAGTTATTTCACACTTTTTTGTTAAGTACATAATTCCACATGTGTTCATTAATAGTTCTGATGAATCTACAATTTAAATAGTCATGAAAATAAAGGAAATGCTTCGAATGAGAAGGTGTGTCCAAACTTTTGGCCTGGACTGTGTGTATATATATATATCATGCAGAGGATACAAAATGTATAGTTTAAGGGATATAAAACCATATATTTAATATAGGATAATCCTCTACGATAATCACAGCCTCATGAAAATTTACAACCAAAAAAGAGAAGTGCTTGTTATCAAATCGCTGAAAATATATAAATCTCCAAAATTTTCGAAAGCCAAATCACTGTTAAATGTACTAAACACTATATCTCTAACAGAAATATACTGTAATATTTAATGGTCAAATATTTAATTCATGTGGCATTTATAAAGTATTTTCTTGTCAATTATATGGCGGAACAACGTTTCTTTTGATGGAAAACCTTTTTATTTTTTACGGTAAAAAAAAATGGAATAAAATGGCAATCTTAAACAGGAATTCAACAGTGCTAATATAATTTTACCGTAATATTTCCAAAAAAGCTGCACGATATTTATGAAAACTATAATTGTATAATCTTTATTTTTCCCTTTTTGCAGTTCAGTATACAGAGCAAACATATAATATTTTGTTTGTGCACTCCATCTTTCTCCCTCTGCAGGTTTAATTGCTGCTCTGAGGTGCGGTCAGGTGCACGCTGCCAAGTGTGCAGAGAGCCAAAACACCTGAGGGCCCAGCCTGCCAAGATTTCTATCTGTCAGTGATCACAAGCACCTTGGACAGCTCCCTCATGTCTTACTGTTCTCCATCAGAGCAGAAACACACCACTCTGCTCCCATTTCTCTAGTCTTGTTCCTCAGATAGACTGTATCTGCTCTCAACTTGTTAAATAAAGTGTTGGTGCAATAGCGCCACCTACTGAGCATCAGCATTCATTATAGACAGCATGGAGCTTGCTCGTTGAGTGTATTTCAGACCCTTTACTTCAGTGAAAGTACGAATATTACACCGTGAAATTACTCTGAGTAGCTGAAAGTATCAAAAGAAAAAGCACTCATATGAAAGATGGCTCCAGCCAGATTGTCATGTATACATTACAAATATATTATTTGTGCATTAAAGTAAGTATCTTCATACATTACCCAAGGTGGGACTCATTTGACTGCTTTATTTAATGAAGGTTAAAGTAAATCATGAGAGTACCAAACAGTTTTTATCCATACAGCAATATATTGTATGTTATGGCTTTAGTTGGAGTGGAGGTTAAGTGTTTTTATTTTATCAAGCTAGGTATAGTGAATTTAACGTTAAAGGCTTTGTTTTCTTTTCTTTTTAAATACAAATTATTCAGTAATATGATTTAACATTTGAAGCCAGCAGAGGAAATGAGCTCTTGAGTTGAGAGTGAGGTGGCTCTTAAAAGAGCCGTTTTGTTGTGGTGGTGTGGTAGCGGGTGAGTCTAAGCTCTCTCTCCACGGATGCGGCGGGCCAGCTGGATGTCTTTGGGCATGATGGTGACCCTCTTGGCGTGGATGGCGCACAGGTTGGTGTCCTCGAAGAGTCCTACCAGGTAAGCCTCGCTGGACTCCTGCAGAGCCATGACAGCGGAGCTCTGGAAGCGCAGGTCGGTCTTGAAGTCCTGAGCGATTTCTCGGACCAGGCGCTGGAAGGGCAGCTTGCGGATCAGCAGCTCGGTGGATTTCTGGTAGCGACGGATCTCTCTCAGAGCCACGGTACCGGGCCTGTAACGGTGAGGCTTCTTCACGCCGCCGGTGGCCGGGGCGCTCTTACGGGCAGCCTTGGTGGCCAGCTGCTTCCTGGGAGCTTTGCCTCCGGTGGATTTACGAGCGGTCTGCTTGGTTCTTGCCATGACTTCTTTTTCTTTCTCTGAACAGGAGAAAATGTGTGATTCAACGGAGAGACTCGCTGCTCTTAAACTGTGGGACCGGCGGTGAAATGTGACGCTGCTTCAGACCTCCGGATCCTGATTGGTGAGCGGCTCCTCCTGCAGCTCAGCTCCGCCTAGAGGAGGAACCCACCGCCCGGATCTCCGCTGCTTATTGGGGGGGAAATTATTTTAACATGCCCGCCAACAGTGAGAGCGGGCCGCCCCCTGCTGCTCTACTGGAGCCTCCTGTTTGCTTGGTTGTCCGCCGACATATAAAGGAGGCTCCGGCTGCTGGAGCTCCAGTTTCTCTGAGTTCTTAGTCCAGAAAACACATCTAACCATGAGTGGAAGAGGCAAAACCGGTGGCAAAGCCAGAGCAAAGGCCAAGACCCGCTCCTCTCGCGCCGGGCTCCAGTTCCCGGTCGGTCGTGTCCACAGGCTGCTGAGAAAGGGAAACTACGCTCAGCGTGTCGGTGCCGGAGCTCCGGTCTACCTGGCGGCCGTGCTGGAGTACCTGACCGCTGAGATCCTGGAGCTGGCTGGAAACGCTGCCCGCGACAACAAGAAGACCCGTATCATCCCCCGTCACCTGCAGCTGGCTGTCCGCAACGACGAGGAGCTCAACAAGCTGCTGGGCGGAGTGACCATCGCTCAGGGCGGCGTGCTGCCCAACATCCAGGCGGTCCTGCTGCCCAAGAAGACCGAGAAGGCCGCCAAGAAGTAAACATGGACCCTCTCTGACTGCTGGAGACAACACAAAGGCTCTTTTAAGAGCCACACACTTCTCATTTAAAAAGCTGTTTCTAAACATGAATTGAAATATTGTGCCATATATAAATATTCAAGGCATTTATTAAGAACAATAAAATTTCAAATGTGTTAACCACCAACTAGAAGATCATAATGATGCAGATAGAAAAAGATGTTTGCAGATAACTTGACTGGTTGTCTCTACTATCAGGTTCCTCAATATTTGACTCTTGAAATCTTCTGATGTCGAGATTTATTTTACAGATTAATCAATGTTGCTTTTGTAAAATATAACAGTGCTTTACACAATAGACTAGCTCCACTCAAAGCACTCAATTACACTAGAAGACCTATATAGATTTATATTATGATTTTATTTATTTCTCCTCCAGCTCTTCAATTAAAGTCTCAGATTTCGTCTTCATGTCACTTTCCCTTTTAATCATGTCATCTGTCTATCATCAATCATGTATATATTTCTCTCAAATGCACATCATCTTTATCTTCTCATGGAAAGAGTATTTTCTTTGTAATATATGTTAAGTGTTAAGTGTTCACTTAATATAACAGAATAAATCTCTCTTGCAGTTGGGCAATTTCACATTAACTATAACAACACCGACGGAAAGAATACAAGGCTGACTCATAACTTGCCGTTATAATCCATGAGTTCGAACCATAACACAGTTCAGCAGTTATCGGTTAATGCGCGTGCCCTTAACCAGACTGCAATTGTATCTGATTTTAACTGATTTTTAACTGATTTTAACAGTACATTAGCATTAGCCTAAACATTTTGAACATTGTACCAAATCAACAATGGATTTTCACACATACAGCCCATAGATTGTGAAAATCTGTTGTGGGTGTCTGGGACTTTGTGGGTTATGGTGTTTATACACATACAGCCATAACCCACAAATGCCCAGGAGCCGAAAGAAACAAGGAAGTTGTGTTAGCAATATTTTCTCAACTACTATGTGCCTTGACACTTTAATATTTACATAGTTAACACTCATTTAGCTTACAAAATACATATCACGGGGGATTCATATTAGTTTTTCAACATTTGAAATCATATAAAAAAAGTGAATAACCAATCTGGAATTCTAAAACAGAAATCAGCGAAGCAGGACAGATGTTGCTCATTCTCCATTCATCTGGATTATGAGCTCTACCTCGCGATTCGTTGCCTAGAGTCCCAGTAATCTTATGATACTATACAAGGAGCACACCTACAACAAGCATTCCTGTGCCCTTTAAACCTCAAAATGTGTGTGTGTGTGTGTGTGTGTGTGTGTGTGTGTGTGTTTGTTTGTTTGTTTAACTAAAATCACATGAAGTTACCTGTCTGTCTGTCTGTCTGTGCGTGTGTCCGGTTCTCTCTTTCTGTGAGAGATGAATGAAAGGATCAAAGGCTTTGGGGTCGACAAATCAGAGCAGAGGAATCAACGGAAATTAACAGCTGTGGAATGTTCCGCCACAGTGAGCAGCCAGAGGTGGACAGACTGGAATTTCTGGCATCAAACAGAAAGCATTTTTGGCAAAACCATAATACATGTGTTTAAATATGCACTGCATCACATTGTGAACGGCAACACAAAGTGTAGTTTCTTCAGGTCCGGGGTTTCTCGCTTCACAGATCCATCTCTCCCTTCTTTCCTGGATCAGAGACAGACAGAAAGATAGATACAGTTTAACAACATACAGAATATGGATAGAGAGAGATTAGCTGCTGTTGAGAAATGCATTGAGGAAACCTTTAAAATTAAATGATCAGGCTCCAACGCAAAATCCTCACCTATTTCTCTGCGCCGACCATTGATGAGCAGGAGAAGTCCGAGTTCTCAGTTTAACTTCATTTTTTTACAATACTTAAAGAAATTTGTAGTTACAGAGTCTCTGGGTTCAATCTACACGTCCCTGACATAGGATTAGGCTGGTCAGTCCATGGAGGTTGGACACAGTCTACTTTCCCTGAACCCAGTTTTATAGCCTAACATTGTTTTACTAAGAATGTAGGTTGATCTCTTCCAGAAGGGGCGTCCCTCTCGAACCGTTGATTTGTCAGTTTCAATCAATATCTGGACACGTCATGTCACCAAGCAGAGAAGACCATGATCATTGTATCAAAGCATCTTGCATGCACAGAGAGGGAACACACACACACACACACACACACACACACACACACACACACACACACACACACATATAATGACTTACCCATGCATAGATAGTGATGTTCATCACACAGAGACAGACAACAGAGACAGAAAAACAGATTATTTCTAACACTGCACAAGTATGAGTTATTGATATCTGTGGGAGTTATGATAGAAACTAACAAAAAAGCTGGTGCAGAATAAATAAAAAATTGATGAATGGGCGAGAAAATATAAATAAAACAAAATAAAAATCAATAGAGATGGGTGAAAGGGGAATAAACTTCAATAAATAATAATGTAACAACAACAGTGTTCTTCAGATGAAGTTCTTTGCAGCCATAATGTGTCTGTGTTTCTTTAACTCTGTTAGTTTCCTGTCATTCTGTAACTTATTCCATGCAAAAGGTGCAGAGTGAACAAAAACCCTTTTACCCAATTCAGTACAGGCATATGGAACAGAAAGCAACAAAAGATCTTGAGAACGGAAAGAATAAGGACCAGCACTTCTCTGCGCAATAAGGCAATTGAAATGGACCTCAAATTTCTGATAAGATGCAGCATTATACCGCTCGGCCATCCTGACTTGACTAAAGCAGAGAGAACTCGGACACTCAGTAACACGCATGCTCAGTCCCGCTCAGAAGACAACCAATCCCGTGAGCGCAACAGCACAGCTTTATTTACATGAAACGGACATAAAATACCTCTCTGAGGGCTGAGAGGACATTCGACTCTGATAGACTCGATAACCAAACATGCCTGATCCAGCACCGAAAGCAGCCAAGAAGGGCTCCAAGAAAGCCGTTTCTAAGGCCGTCACCAAGAGCGGCAAGAAGAGGAGGACCAAGAGGAAGGAGAGCTACGCCATCTACGTGTACAAGGTGCTGAAGCAGGTCCACCCCGACACCGGCATCTCCTCCAAGGCCATGGGCATCATGAACTCGTTTGTCAGCGACATCTTTGAGCGCATCGCCGGCGAGGCCTCCCGTCTGGCTCACTACAACAAACGCTCCACCATCACTTCCAGGGAGATCCAGACCGCCGTCCGCCTGCTGCTGCCCGGGGAGCTGGCCAAGCACGCCGTGTCTGAGGGCACCAAGGCCGTCACCAAGTACACCAGCTCCAAGTAAACTCCTACTACTGCTGCTGCTCCAACAACATAACGGCTCTTTTAAGAGCCACCCACTTCATCCCCAAGAGCTTTTCCTCTTGTCCTTCAAACTTTTAAAAGACTAGTAATTAATTAAACCTTATGAAGATAAGATTGACCAAAAACCCCAAGGTGTTTTATTGACTTCAAATATCAATTTAACAAATTATTTTAAAATGTAGTAAAAATTTTTTTAATTAATTACAATGAAAGCTTGTTAGTTTATCCAATAATCAGCATCTTCTCTGTTCCTGTGCATGACAAAAAATTAAATAATCCTTTAAGATGTTGAATAACCTAACGGTAAATAAAAGGCTGATTCAGTTGGTTCTAGGATGAATAACTTTTACACTTCTATTTTACTGCTTGTCACACCGCTGCTCGTTGAGCTCCACTGGCTATCTGTTGCAGCCCGCATCAAATTCAAATCTCTAATGTTCGCCTACAAAGTTGTCTCCGGTACTGCTCCCACCTACCTGAACGCCCTGATTCAGACATACGCTACCCCACGACTGTTGCGCTCTTCCAATGAACGGCGCGTGACTCTGCCCCCCGTTGGTCCAAGGCAATCCAGACTCTTTGCACTTCTTGTTCCCTGCTGGTGGAACACACTACCAGTTCCTACCAGAGCAGAGGCGTCCCTATCTACCTTTTTTTAAAAAAAAAAAAAAAACTCCTGAAGACCCAGCTCTTCAGAGAGCATCTTCTCTCCTAGACCACACGATAATTCTACTCCTTAAAAAATTGTCACTAGCACTTATTGATGCACTAATATCTCTTATTGCACTATACCTTGATTGTTCGCCTTTACTCTTCCTGTAAGTCGCTTTGGATAAAAGCGTCTGCTAAATGACTAAATGTAAATGTAATGCTTGAATTTAATAAGTATTTTGCCAAGAGCAAACACAATGCTACAACAAAGCTTATAATACTTAGTTTTTCTCAGTCGCTTGGTGCATTTCCCACATCGCTCTTTACATTTGCACAACAGTTAATGCATATCTCAAAACAGATAGTACAAACGGCAAAACCTAGTTGATAACCTGCAGGAGCGTGTCACTTACTCAAAATGGATAGCTCACTCCTCAAAAGCAAGGATTCATGTCAATGAAAGTGTCAGTGACATCAAGATGAAAAGTCCTGACACCATGTTTATGAACAAGAAAGTCAAATGTCTCTGTCATGTTTTCATTATAACAGTTTACTCTGGAAATGTTTTCCAATGCTAAACAGTCAGATCTTGGTGACGCTACCTGAAAATGCTCCAGACAGCACTATATACTATTTACACAGCTATTTGAAAACTACAGTAAAGTTACACATTACTGTATTTAGTGAGGTAACTGAGTACAACACACTGAATATGTATGTTTCACATTTATATTGCATTTGCTCTTTGCAATTCTAATTTGTTTACAGCATTGTGCAAAAGAAAAAAAATAGTTTTTATTTTGCACAAACATAAACACCCTTTGGGTAGAGCTGTGCACAACTGTTGGAACTGGACATACAACATAAATATTACTGTAAATCATTCATGCACATCCAGACATTCCACTCTGTCTGGACACATAGTTTCATCTACATCACAGCCAATATCATCTCTGGCAATGCAGCGAGCCAAGTATCTCCTCGAGTGGCGAATCCACCCTCTGCAGGACTCTGCTGTGATGTCATTACATGTCACCCACTTCCTCCCCGAACCCTCACCCCTCTTCCATGAGGATGACCTACCATTTCTGTGTCACAGTGTTGTAGAAATGGTCCACACTATGTCTTGCTTGGTTCATATATGTTGTAAAGTGTTTATGGTTTATGGATTCAGCTCTGAGTGATTGTAGAGAAGTGTCTTATGTTAAAATAAATTGATTATTCTCTATTTTGTTTTTGATTGCTTGATTTCTGCTTCTCTGTTGTGTGACTCCCTGGTGTCTGTCTCTGTGTGTGACGCAGGTCACTATCAAAGGTCAGTCTTGGTAATATCTATCTCTATGCATTTATATTAATCAGGCAATATGATTTTGATACAATGATTATATTTGTGTGTTAATGTTGATTTAGAAACTGTGATTACTTTGATTACATATATTCCATTTGAAAAAAATGATTAAGATTCTATAATCACAAAGAATATATTTTATGTTTCATATTTTTTAGACTTTAGAATGCATTTAGACATTGAAAAAATAAGTGGCTCCAAATTATATCTGGAAGACATAACAAGGCAGGAGGTTTTGTTGAATGTTCTGGAGAAGAGGCCAGGTCAGGACTTGATGTGCCGGGCATCAGAAGATTGTGGCCCGGTGACATGATGTTTCCCTGTATTGATTAAAACTGACGAATCAACGGATGAAGAAGGCGGAACTTCCTGGAAGAAATCTACCTTCATGTTTAGTAAACAACTGTTAGGATAAATATTGGGTCTGAAGGAAATAGATGGGGTTCAGACTTCACAAACTGAAACCCGTCTGTGTGTATCGGGGACATGTAGTTTTGGACCCAGAGATCTCTGTATTGCACATTTTTTGACGTATTGTAATAATTGTAACAGCTGCTCGATTGGTCTTCAATCTTCCCAAATTTTCACACACAACACCCCTCCTCCGCTCCCTCCACTGGCTACCGGTGGCTGCGCGGATACGCTTCAAGACTTTAGCTCTGGCGTACTCTGCTGCTAACGGTTCAGGTCCTACTTACATCCAGGACCTTGTCAAACTCTACACCCCTGCCCGTCCTCTACGCTCTGCATCAGCCAAACAGCTGGCGACTCCCACCCTGCGTGGGTCAACTCGCCTCAAAACCTCCTCCAGACTTTTCTCTGTCTTGGCTTCCAAATGGTGGAACGAGCTCCCCACCGACATCAGGACCTCAGACAGCCTGTACATCTTCCGCAGCAGGCTGAAGACCTATCTCTTCCAACAATACCTCGGTTAAGTCATGGTCACCTAACAGATATATTTAAAAAAAAAAAAAAAAAAAAAAAAAAAAAAGCTCTTACTCTTTTCTTTTCTCTTCTTTTCTTCCTTAACATATAGCACTCCTTTAGCAATGACAGTTAGCTCTTGAAGTTATGTACTTACATGATTCCTATGGTCTATGTCTAGTACCATCAGGTTGAATGCACTTATTGTAAGTCGCTTTGGACAAAAGCGTCTGCTAAATGACATGTAATGTAATGTAATGTAATGTAATGTAAAATTATGTTAAACTGAGAACTTGGACGTCCTCCTGCTCATCATTTCCCCATCAACGATCTGCGCAGAGAAATGGTGAGGATTCTCTGTTGGTGTCAGATTATTCAATTTTCAAGGTTTCCTCATGCAATTTTTCTAACAGTTATTACTGGTTCAACTAATGCTTCACACAGCCCTTCTCATCAGTGAAAGCTGAGGTTCACCTGAGAAAAAATATTCAATTTAGGAGACATATTCAGGAAAAAAAAGATTTAGGAAAAAAATATATAAAATTTGCTTGACAGATTTTGACAACTAGTTCAACAGTTTTGTATGTAATGACTCAAGCAATGAAATGAGGACTATTAGTTTTGTATGGAATGACTTCAGCATTCACAAGTATAGTACATTTTGACTGACATGACATGATATGATAATGTTATAAAACAGCAGAGAGTTGTATGAAAGCACTTGATGCATGTCCAAAAGCCTTTGTAATTTGTTGAAAGGAATGAGAAACTGATGCTATGATGAGCACAATTGACTAAATGTTGTGGAGGTTGAACTTACTGTTTTGGAAATGTAAAGAGCTATGTGAGAAATGCACCAAAGTGACTGAGAAAACCTGTAACGTCATAAATATTTTATTCATATGGGGAAATGTTTGGATCACTTGACTCTTTTTCCCACAATATGTCATCTGAAAATGGGGCTCATAACTCTAATAAAATGTTATGAGGGTTTAGTAAAAAAAAAAAAAAATAACTTTGAATTGATAATATTTGTTTATTTTCAGCCTAAAAAGTAATGAAAGCTGTCAGCTAAATGTAGCGTGGTAAAAAGTACAGTATTTGTATAGTATCAAATGGAAATGTTCAAGTAAAGTACAAGAAATTGTGCTTAAGTACATTATTTGAGTAAATGTATTTCATCATTCATCGTAAACTTTGTCATTTATATGTTCTTTTTCTTTTTCTCTAAATGCATGTAGAAAAGTCATCAATCATCACATTGTTTGAGTATAATGAAGGTCTGCTGCATCTGTCTCCGCCCACCGAGAGACGTCTCCTCTGTTCTCTTTCACGTCCGCAATTCAGATGTAAATAACGGCGATCAGAGAGCTTCCACTCATTCATTGACCCCATTCATCGACCCCATATATTTTCGTTTATACATATTTTCGTTGATATTATCAGCCACAGTACAGCCACACTACCCGATTCCGGTTCTTGCGGTGCGAGACCACAGGGTTCGCCACGAACCAGACCTCACTCCAAGCAGCGGTGTATTTTGGATCCACCGGAGCCTCCGAGCCCGCGGAGCTTCGCCTCTTCTCCTCCACGACCACAGCGATCACAGTGAGGTACAAGCAGATTTGGAGACCAAGGCACTTATTTTGTTGTTTTTCATGTAAAAGCTCACTGGTTTGCACTAAGCACTATATTTAACTGCACCGTTTAACACTAATCACACACTTAACACCTCACCTACTGGAACAGATCCTACTGGAAGGACAGGACCCACTCACCCCACTCTCTGCCAGCTTCTCAGACATTGTCAATGCTAATATACACAAGTATCAAACATTCAACACAGGCACCAGAAAAAGAGCAAGAAGAGAGTCTGCAGAAAACCATGAAATTACACCGGTTGTCATAGAAAATTACAAAACCCCAGACAGCTCTTCTACAACCAACCTATCCATCAGCAAAGAAATACAAAAACACAAGCCACAAGTCCAACTGCAAAAACTGGTCCACATGCGAAACGGCAACCTCCTCATCTTCCCTAAGGACATTCCCTCCCTCAACAGTCTTCTGTCACCATGGCCCGAAGGAGCATTCAACGGAGCACACTTCACCTGCAGACTAGCACGCAAACAAGGCACTAAAACCCCATCTGACACCCCTGTAAAACTGCTCGTCATCAAAGGCATCAACACCAACATCACAGAAGCACAAGTGAAAGACGAACTGGAAAACCAAGGCATCCGAATCACCAGACTACACAGAATCATCAGCAGAAATACTCAGCAGCCAACCACATTCATCAAAATCCACCTAACCAACCCAGAGCAAGCTGCCGGCCTTCTCCACGAAGGATTCTACATGGACCTATTTCAGTACCGTGTGGAGAAGGCACGGCCCCCGCCTAACACCAAACAATGCTTCAAATGTCAACAGTTCAATCATATATCCATCAACTGCAATAACCCGGTGGTCTGCCTGAGATGTGGAGAAAATCACCATCACAAAACCTGCACCAAAGAAAAACACGAAGCCAAGTGTGCCAACTGCTCAGGTGAACATTCTGACGCTTCCAAGACCTGCCCAGTTTATCTCTCAAACATGACTCCACTTGCCAATAACCCACCAACCCCTCCAGCTTGCACTCCAGAGACAGCACCCATCTTGTTCACCTCCGAGACAACCTCAAAAAACGACAAAAAAAATAGAAGAAGTCATCAAAAGCATCAGAAAACACACAAACTACAGTTCATGAACAAAACCCTTCCACCAAGAACACCACACCGGTCTTTTTTCCCCATAATTCTCACCATGGCAGTCTGCACCTTTCTACATCTAAACATCAGAGGAATAAGATGAAATAAAGAAGAACTAATCCAACTGCTCAATGACAAGAACATCTCTGTAGCTTCCATAAACGAAACACTCTTATCAACCAAATCACGGATCAATATTCCCAACTACTATATCATCAGAAAAGAACGACAGACAGGAAAAGGAGGAGGAGTAGCCATATTAATCAGAAACCACATTGAATACAGTGAAATGGATTTTGGTCTCACATCAGAAGAACTCAACGGAAACGAATATGTAGCAATAAAAATGAAAACCCACTTAAATCACTCCATCACAGTCATCAGCATCTATTGTCCCCCTGGAATAAAACCATCTGCAAATCTGTTCCAAGCTGCATCCACCTTCAGCCACACCCTCATCATGGGAGACTTCAATGCCAAACATGTCGACTTCTACTGCAATAAAACAAACACAAGTGGCAGAGTACTCAAACAGATCCTCACTGACACCAACTTAACAATCATCAACACAAACAAACCCACTTACATATCTCCACTAACTGGCAACACAGACATCCTGGATCTCATCATCTGCTCCCCTGACCTGGCTTCTAAACTTCATGAGTTCTCCACCACCGACCACCTCTCCAGCGACCACCAGCCTGTTCTCACCACATTCTCCTCTCAGCTACAAGTCAACAAGAAGAAGAAATACAACTACAAAACAGCAAACTGGGAAAAATACAGATCAAACATCGAAGGTAAACTGGAGAACATCACTCTCACCACAACCCCTCAACACTTGGACCAACAAGCATCACTCTTAAGCCAAATTCTCACCCAAGCCAGAGAGGAAACCATATCCCTATATTCTGCTAAACCACCAAAACAGACCTTACCTGCCCACCTCCTCCAACTCATCAGACACAAAAGGAAGCTGCGTCGCGAGTTTATCAGGTTCAGATCATCCCATATCAAAACAGTACTAAACAGACTACAAAGCAGTATTAAAAAACAACTCACCCTCCACCGACAGAAAACATGGAACACATTCTACAGAAAACTGGACCAAGATACAAACCCCCGGACATTCTGGCAAAAAATAAAGAACCTGAACGGAGACTCAGAGACCCACAACATACCACCACTCAAATCCTCAGGCACAATAATTAATAACAACACTGAAAAGGCCACACTTTTCCGCAATCACCTCGAAATCATTCACTCTTGTCCGACAGACCCCCATTTTGACAATGAATGGAAAGACCTGGTTAACAGAGAAATAGCAAAACACAATAGAAAACAAACAAATACGGCCAACTTCACCACAGAGCACCAAGCCCTCACAAAACCAGTCACCATCCAGGAAATACAACTACATCTAAAGAAAATGAAAAACAAAGCCCCAGGAGAAGATAATGTCGACACCACTCTGATAAAACAAGCACCAGCACCTACTTTCAGCACCTCGGACAGCTCTTCTCCACCTGCCTCTCCACTGGACACTTCCCCTCACCCTGGAAAATTGCCTTAGTCATCATGATACACAAACCCGGAAAAGATCCACATAACACCACAAGCTACCGCCCCATAAGCCTTCTCAGCCAAATTGGAAAACTCTTTGAAAGAGTCTTCACTTCACGCCTCACCAGTCACATTGAAACAACAGGCCTCCTTGGTATACATCAAGCCGGATTCAGGAAGGGGAGAGCCACTACAGACAACATTCTCAGACTCTCAGAAGACATCCACAGAAACTACAACAAAAAAGAAATAACCCTTGCAATATTCTTCAACATCGAAAAAGCTTTTGACAAAGTATGGCACAACGGATTGAAATACAGACTACTGGACAGCAACCTCAAACTACCACAACCCACCCAATCCATCATTTCAAGCTTTCTAGATAACCGTCAAATCAAAATCAAAGTTGCTTCAACCATCTCAACACCTTTCATACCCCAAGCAGGAGTCCCACAGGGTTCAGTTTTAAGCCCACTTCTATTCCTCATATACATCTCTGATATCTACTAACCCCCAGCCACCATAGCCAAAGTATCACAGTTCGCCGATGACCTCTGCTACTGGACAAGTTCAAAACACCCAAACCTTGCAGCCAGGAAACTCCACACATGCATCACGGAAATAGAAACCTGGACCAACATGTGGCGAATCAAACTCAACCCTGTCAAAACACAACTCATCCTTTTCACTAAGAACCCACACTTGCAGTCCAATATCAACCTGTCACTCAACAATCACAAAATCAATATCAGCAAAGAAGCAACATTCCTCTGCATTACTTTTCAAAATAACATGACCTGGACCAAACGCATCAATAACCTGGAACAAAAAGCTAACAATAGACTCAACCACCTCAAAGCCCTCTGTGGAAAACATGGCGCCTCACCCTCAACAATCATCAAAGTTTACCTGGCATACATCAGACCACTCTTTGAATACTCCGTCCCCGCTTGGATCACCATCTCTGACAACCAGCTACAAAGACTACAAATCATCCAAAACAAGGCACTTAAACTGGCTCACAGACTCCCGTCCTACATCAGCAACCATTACATCCACACCATAACCGGCATCCAGACCATCAGACAGAGACACAGAGTCATCTCACAGAAATACATGAAAACAGCAATAAACAACCCTTCTCTCCAGAAAACCATACATGAAGCACACAACACAGTCAATACACCCATGTCATTTATGCTGCTCCTGGCCAAAGACCCCCATTCACAGAACCCCTCAAAGCCCCCATGACCCATTAAAGAACTGACATCACACCACATGCGCACACACACACACACACACACACACACACACACACACACACACACACACAGTTATGTAAATAACATGCACACACAGGGTGTTTCCTTGTTCTTTTCTTTTCATTTGTTTATTTGTGCCTTGGTCCTCCTCTGCTGAAACCTCACGAGTCCTTTGCCTCCTCCCACCTCTCCGGTCCACTCCTGACTCCTGACATCACAACTATGGATAGAAAAGGGCACAAGCCCTGAGCTATCCCTCCAGGCTCATGACTCTTTAGCCTTAGCCTTAGCTTCCACTCATTCGTTTCTGACAATCCACACTCAGTGTAATAGAAAATGTCTGGCCGCGGTAAGGGAGGTAAAGGACTCGGTAAAGGAGGCGCTAAGCGTCACCGTAAAGTGCTCCGTGATAACATCCAGGGCATCACCAAGCCCGCTATCCACCGTCTGGCTCGCCGCGGTGGAGTCAAGCGTATCTCCGGTCTGATCTACGAGGAGACCCGCGGTGTGTTGAAGGTCTTCCTGGAGAACGTCATCCGTGATGCCGTCACCTACACCGAGCACGCCAAGAGGAAGACTGTGACCGCCATGGATGTGGTGTACGCTCTCAAGAGGCAGGGCCGCACCCTGTACGGCTTTGGAGGTTAAACTACACACTGCTGATACAAACACAAAGGCTCTTTTAAGAGCCACACACTTCATCTACAGAGAAACTTCCCGTCGTTGCGTGTATATTATTGAACTTTACATCGGGTAATTTTCTGGATAAAGATTTTGCTCATGGGGAATTGCTAAATATCATTTATCCCAGGCTTTAAAATAAACTAGAAATTGAAGACCATCATCTAAAATTTTCTTTTCTATGACTATACACTTGGGACGCATTGCATACTTTATACCATTTTGTAATGTTTCATTTTAAACTAAATGCGCTGAATAGCACATCTATTGTCTTGTAAAAAAAAAAAAAAAAAAAAAAAACTGATCAGCTACATTTACTTTTGTTACAAATGCGACTAAGCTCTAGTGCATTGTACTTTCAACAACGCTCCCACACACACTTTATCTACAGATAAACTTCTAGTATTGATATATGATTTATAGAGAAAGGATAGTGTAAAAGTGATGTTAATTTGGTCTCTTTGGTGAGATGGTTAATTTGGCTCAGCTCATCAAGAGGAGCTGTCTCTTTCGGCTCCCAAATGGCTCTTCAATTTACCACTTATACCTTTTTATAATTCAGCCAAATTTAGTGCTGTTTTGACTTCTGATTTGTATTTCAACACTTATCACTTACTTTTCAATACATTGGTGTAGCTAATTGCATTTACAGTTGTAAAGTCCCTTGTAACTCTCCAACTTGCTTAAAGAACCACTCTGCTACACAAAGATAGAAAAACCTAAGCATAGGAGTTTTAAAAAAGGACAATATTGACATTTTACTTATTTGTTTAAACACACCTAACAAAACAAGTAAAGTACTGAAAAAAAATATATATACAATGTGCAAAACAGCATGCATCTAACAGTTAACAGTTTTTTTCAGGGCAAATAGGCATTGAGGAAGACCAATTATATATATTTTATATTTCTGTCATTGTCACCTTCTCAGTGGAGAAAGAAAGCCTCGCTGACGGACGTGAGCTGGCTCCCATCATTCACTTAATTGAGTGACACATCACTAGTAAATAAATGGTGTTTTCTTAATGTGTAATTAAATCCTTGTGTTCAAAATGATCAACCACTACCCATAATAGCATAGGTAACCCCTGTAGTACCTTTTCTCAATTTAGATTAACTCAACTAGTATCACTCCAACATTAGGAAAAGTAAAACATTTATTGCCTTGTTAATGAATCCATTAAAGCTGTAGACCAATGTGGTTTATATCTTGGGGGTCATTTTTTAATAAAAAATAATTTGAGTTATGAAGTGATGTATATCTTGTGTTATAATTGAAAAGTAATATATACATGAAATAAGGTTTATGATATGTCCTGTATTATTTTGTTGAGTTTAGACGGCTTGAAAAAATAAACTGCATGAGTGAGAAGAAAGATAGTGATGAGTGAGAGGGGAAGAAACCTCATTAAATTGTAATGCAACAGTAAAAATTATCAGATGAAGTTCCACACAGTCATAATGTGAGTGCTTCATTAAGATCTGAAAGAAAGTAGAAAGTGTTTAAAATATATGACAAAATATTTAGAAATTTGTGCAAACAGTGCAAGCTAAAAAATACTATAAACTACAAGTAAAAAAAACTATTAAAATAAACACCAAGGTCTCTGTCTATTTTACTTATGTACAATGCATTCCTTTTACTAACTTCCTATTTTGTTCCCACATAAAAAAAATTGATTGTGTGAGATTATAGAGGTCAGTGTTTTTGTTCAGCACATGCTCAGTCCGGCTCAGAAAACAGCCAATCCTCTAAGAGCAACAGCACAGTTAACATTTGCATGAGGTGGTTATAAAAAGACTGGACCGCAGTACATACGTCATTACTCCGGAGCAACCTCTGCTTGAATCATGCCTGATCCAGTGAAAGCGCCCAAGAAGGGCTCAAAGAAAGCCGTCACTAAAGCAACCAAGGGCGGCAAGAAGAGGAGAAAGTCCAGGAAGGAGAGCTACGCCATCTACGTGTACAAGGTGCTGAAGCAGGTCCACCCCGACACCGGCATCTCCTCCAAGGCCATGGGCATCATGAACTCGTTTGTCAGCGACATCTTTGAGCGCATCGCCGGTGAGGCCTCCCGTCTGGCTCACTACAACAAACGCTCCACCATCACTTCCAGGGAGATCCAGACCGCCGTCCGCCTGCTGCTGCCCGGAGAGCTGGCCAAGCACGCCGTGTCTGAGGGCACCAAGGCCGTCACCAAGTACACCAGCTCCAAGTAAACTCTTACTGCTGCTGCTCCAACAACACAACGGCTCTTCTAAGAGCCACCCACTTCATCCCCAAGAGCTTTTCCTCTTGTCCTTCAAACTTTAAAAAAGATTAGTAATTAAACCTCATGAGGTTAATATAAGATTGACCAAAAACCCCATAGGCTTCTGTTGACTTCGAAACTTAAAATATGAGTATAGTACAAGGTTTTTATTGGATTATAATGAATGGGTAGGTTTATCAAATCAGCGTTCTCTCTGTACCTGTACATGACAAATATGACTCAATATTAAGTGACGGTTGATGGTAAATAAAAGGGTGATTTGGTTGGTTCTAGGATGACTTCTTGAATTTAATTAGTATTTTCCCTACAGCAAACACGGTGCTACAACAAAGCTATTAATTAACGTGGTAAATATATATTTTATTCACATGGGGAAATGTCTGATCACTTGAGTCTTTATTCAGTGAATCCTGGTCAGTTTATCCATCAGCATTGGAAGACTGTTGAATATCCTAATGTAAACAAAAGGATGATTCAGTTCTAGGATGAATAGCTATATAGCCTATTTTACTTCTACTACAGCAAACACATTACGACAAGAAAGCTATTAATAATTAACGTGGTAAATATATATTTAGTCATATGGGGAAATGTCGAACAATTGATGCCTATTTTCCCCACAATGTCATCTTTAGCTTTGAAAAAGGGCCTCATAACTCCCTGATAAAATGTTATGAGGGTTTAGATTTAAAAAAAAATGAAAATAAAAAGTAATGACCTGCTGGTGTTTTAGGAAACTTTGTTTTATCTATGTACATGTTGTGTTTGTATCTGAAATATTTTATTGGTCCCTGGTGGGAAATTGCTTGTGACTGCAGCTGTATAAGACTAGAAAGTAATCATGTAAAATTAAAAACGTGCTAAACTTACTATATAACAATATAAAACGGTACTGTTCAGTACACTGTACAAATGGAGATGTAGCAATGATTTCTTGATGTACATTGCACAGATAATCAAATTATCTATAAATACTTAATTTCCCTACTTGTTCTGTGAATGTTACTTCTATTTAATTGTATTTTGCTAAAACACTGGATATTTCCCCGTTTTGAGACTAAAAATGTTAAATTTTAATTTCGTGATTATTCCATTTGTAACAACAGTGTAAAAAGAATAACTCAGTGGTGGAATTATTTTCAGGTGCTTGTAAAACTATGTACAATACTTCACGACATTCTAAGGTCAGGTAAGGTTACTCCACTCGTCAATTTAGTTACTTTTCATATCGTTAAGATAGACAAAAATATGAACAGTGTAAAAAGAATATGCATGAGTATTTACAAATCAAACCACACAACGATATATTAAGTAGAGCAACAACCCTCTGGACGCATTATCTATGAAATTTGTGAACACCATGTGTATTGTATTTTTAATCACATTTTGACCTTAAATTGAAACCCAGGTCTGCAGTTAGCTGTTGGAGGGAGAAAATAGATAATTCAGTCATCTGGAACCTGTAAAAGTATCTTATTTTAATTGTAAGGCATTACAATAAATAAGAAATCTACCCATCGTGTGTATCATAAAGAGATATAAAAGGGAAAGCACTCTTTAAAGCTGGTGTGGTTGGCTCTTAAAAGAGCCTTTGGTGATGAGTGATGTGGCGCTCACTTCTTCTTGGGTGCTGCTTTCTTGGCTTTGGGCTTGGCAGCAGCTTTCTTTGCGGGGGCTTTCTTGGCTGCAGCAGCCTTTTTGGGTGCAGCCTTCTTGGCGGGCTTGGTGGCCTTCTTGGGGCTCTTGGTGGCTTTCTTGGCCGCTGCGGGTTTCTTGGCCTTCTTGGGAGACTTCTTTGCGGCTGCTGGCTTCTTTGCTGCCGATGTCTTGGTCTTCTTAGCCGCTGCAGGTTTCTTGGCTGCGGGCTTCTTAGGTTTAGCTGCAGGTTTCTTCGCTGCGGGCTTCTTGGCCTTGGGCTCGGCGGCCTTCTTGGCGAGCTTGAAGGAGCCGGAGGCCCCGGTCCCTTTAGTCTGGGTCAGAGTCCCGTTAGCGACCAGGCCCTTGACGGCGGTCTTGACGCGGACCTTGTTCTTGTCCACATCGTATCCGCCGGCAGCCAGAGCCTTCTTGATGGCGGCCAGAGACGTGCCGCCCCGCTCCTTGGATGCGGACACAGCAGCAATGATGAGGTCTTTGGCGCTGGGACCAGCCGGTTTGGGTTTAGAAACCTTCTTCTTCGGTGCTTTGGCCGGGGCCGGGGCGGCGGGAGCGACTTCTTTATCTGCCATGACTTCCTCTAAGCTTTGATCCTCACGGAGTGACCAGAGAGTCTGAGGGACTGTTGCAGAGCTCGGAGCAGCGGGCTGTACTTGAACACACCATGAGAACCGTGGAGACTCAAGCCAGGCCGCGGCTCCTCTGTGCAGTGTGAAAGCCGGGACACTTGTGTTTTCTCTGCACTGATAAAAGGCTAAAAACTAAATGTAGGAGAAGTGCTGAAGGCTGAGAGTGACGGAGCTGATAGCGGACTTGTTTCTCTTCATATTGAAGTCACGTAGAGTTCTGATGCTCTCTGCATTTTGTTTGTGGAGCCTCCAAACCTCACCTCTTCACCGCCGCGAACAGCACTTCTCAGCGACTTTTCACACTTATTTCTCTCCTAAAATGATTTAAAATGCATCAGAGCTCCAATAATAAACATTTCCCAACTGCTCCACATGTTTGTCCAGAGACTGAGTGTAAAAACAAACATCTCATCCTTATGAATTTATGATAAAATGAAGTTCATCTGGTCGCATCAAACACACTGATGAGGCTGACGCTTAAAGTGCAGTTGAGCTGCTCTGTTTCTGAACTTGTCCTCTGCTGAAGACTATTTTTAAATTCTTCCACTATAAACAATGCAAACACCTTGAAAATCACATGTCACCTGTTTTGGACAGCACAGTAAGTTGTTTTAGTTGCTATTTTTTACTTTTTCTCCACTGGTGAGACCGAAAGTAGGACTGACACCGTTTCTGCATGGATAATAAACTATTAATCATTGTTCAAACTGTTTCATGAAAGCAGTATGGTCTAAAATGGTAAACATCATTAATATTATACCAACACTAACTTTGAACATGTTTGTGTTGCATTTGGCTCTTGGTGGGTGAATGATTACGTTGATACAACAAATTAAGTAACCTACTTAAAAAGCTAAAATCTCTCAAATAAATATATACATATGAATACAGATACTGTAAAAAAAAAAAATATATGATGTATATTACACAGAGAGAGTATAGCATTGAGAGTGTACACTAGTACAGCACAAACATATAAAGATGTTGTGTTTTAAATTTTAGATCTGTTCTAATGCACTCTACTTCTAACCTGGATCACATGGTGGTAAATAAATTAAAAAACATGCTATGTTAAAGAATAAACCTGTTCTCCAACGTTTCTGTCAGTTTGTCCTCCTTAAGTCTGACTATTACTACATGTCACAGTATTTTTAAATTTAATTTAAATAAATTGAGGGTTATACTGTTCTTCTCCTGAATGATGATATTATTGTCAGACACAATGACAGCAGAGAAAAGCATACCAGAATCAACCGGACTGTGGCTAATGTTAGCAGACTGAGTCAAGTTTGGTGTATTTAAAGACGGTGATATATGTCTTCTCTCATAATAGTGGCAACAAAACATCCAAATTAAATATTTGTGTGCATACTTTACTATATCTGATCCTTTTGCGACTGTAGATTTCTCCTTAAGTCAGTAAAAGTTATTTTACTGAATCAGAGTTTTGTGTTTTCATTATCTCTAAGCCAGAATCATCAAAATAAAAAAAAAAAAAGGCTTGAAATATTTCACTCTATTTCACTCTTCCCAAACATTTTTAGCTGTGCACCCCCTTCTATGTCCCATCCAGGTTGACGTACCCCCAATCCCCCACACCTTAAAAAAAAAAAAAAAAAAGCAATAAGCTCTTTTCATAACCATATTAAAGGTGGCATGTTTAATCATGCTCAAATTACCAAAAGAGACATAAAATAATCATGATCACAACAATGCGCTCTCGCAATTGAATTAATCTGAAACCCTGTAACACAGTTTCAATATAATGCAAACAGAAATTGTCTTAATGTAAGTAAAAAACTGAGGAAGTTTCATGGTGATATCTTTATGTTAAAAATAAAAACCCTGTTCATGTAGTGTCACCATTTACAATGTGTTTGTTCTGGCTGGTTGTTTGGGGGGAAATCAGAGGAAGTCAAGGGCTCCCTCTATTTCCTTCTTGTTTTGTAGATCGTAATTGTTTTAGTCTGAGTTTCTGCCACCAGTTTTCAACCACAACTACCAATGATGTAACCGTGTTAGTCCACTTCAAACTGGTCTGTTGTTGACCTGCTACCTTCCCCTAAAACTCCACTGTCCACAACCTCCCATCTCAATTAAAGGGGGAAATATAATAAGGGGTAAAAAGTAAGTTGTTGTTGTTGTTGGAATGATAAGCCATCATCATTCACAAATATCTTACAAGAGACATATAATAATAAGTGTTTATCAAACGTCAGGTATATGAGGTTTTTAACCTTCAAATAACTTGATAGAGAACTAAAATAAAAGCAAAGAAACACATGAAAACTCTGAGACACACATTCACAGACCGCACCCACAGAAAGAAAATGTTTTGTACAATTGTATAAATAAGCTATTTTAAGTTTCACCAATTACCTCCCTGTATATAACCTGCAAATGTATATAATTATACCCAATCCAATCCACTTTATTTATATAGCATGTTTATAGCAAACACAGGGTTTTCAAAGTGCTGCACAAAAAGATAAAAACAAAAAATAGATGACACAATAAAAGCACAATAAAAAAGTAGACGATAAAACGATTAAATACAATAAGATAAAACATAATAAAAATAGAATTAAATAAAAATATATAAAATGCACTGCCCGCACAAATAAAATATGCATAAAAATAATTTTTAAAAATCATAATATCAACACTCTACGTGGTGTTAAAAGCCAAAGAGAAGAGATGGGTTATAAGAAGAGATTTAATATATATTAAGGCTGCTGTAATGGTGTTTTTTTTTTTTTTGTTGTTTTTTTGCTTCTAGTTCTTTATATTTATATATTCTGTTTCTCTAAATGCATGTTGAGAAGTCATCAATAATCACATTGTTTGAGAACAATGAAGGTCTGCTGAGTTTGTCTCCGCCCACCGAGAGACGTCTCCTCTGTTCTCTCTCACGTCCGCAATTCAGATGTAAATACCGGCGATCAGAGAGCTTCCACTCATTCGTTTCTGACGATCCAAACTCAACATAATAGAAAATGTCTGGCCGCGGTAAGGGAGGTAAAGGACTCGGTAAAGGAGGCGCTAAGCGTCACCGTAAAGTGCTCCGTGATAACATCCAGGGCATCACCAAGCCCGCTATCCGCCGTCTGGCTCGCCGCGGTGGAGTCAAGCGTATCTCCGGTCTGATCTACGAGGAGACCCGCGGTGTGTTGAAGGTCTTCCTGGAGAACGTCATCCGTGATGCCGTCACCTACACCGAGCACGCCAAGAGGAAGACTGTGACCGCCATGGATGTGGTGTACGCTCTCAAGAGGCAGGGCCGCACCCTGTACGGCTTCGGAGGTTAAACTACACACTGCTGATACAAACACAAAGGCTCTTTTAAGAGCCACACACTTATCTTCAAAGAGTGGTTTCTCTTATTTCGTATTCCTTACTGTTCAACTGTCAGACAAATTTAAGGTTAAAGGTATCTTATTTATAATATATTGCCAATAAACCGTTTACTGAAGACACGATCATGTTCAACAATTTTATAATTTTTTGATGTCTGTCTTCTTGAGAGGTTAACAGCCAGGATTAATAATGCTAGACCCGAAACAATGCTCAATTGGTCTAAAGCTATTGCTGTGGTCCAACAGTTACTTTGAATTTAACGTTTCATACGATTCTCTTTTTATCCTGGAATCTGTGAATATTACCCGTCTCTCTCTAGATCTGTTTTGGCTAAATTCATGTTTATTTTTCGTTTGACTGTTTTCACCGTGTGGCTTTGTACTGGTGTATGGTTTTTTTCATTTTTGTTGTTGTGGTAGTCCTATATTCTTTGTATGTTACGTACATTATGTCTAATTTGTAAATATGTTTCTAGAATTGTGTTTTAGTTTTCCATATTGTGGCTCCTAATAAGTAATCAACTTTTCTTTGTTTATGTGTTGAGTTTTGTGTTGAGTTAGAAATTATTTTAAAAAGAAAATGCTCAATAAAGAATTTTAAATGTTGCAAATGTCAACAAAAATTGCAAATATAACATAAGAGGGTTCCATCAAGTTCTATCATTACCAAACTAAATATAGGGCCAGTATTGTTTCCGATACTTCTCATCTTACAAAAAGATGGAAATACTGATACTTCTAAAGTTTACATGAATTGAGTTCATCCAAACTTCCTATCAGAGCTGCTGGCTTGAACATGTCTTCTGTTAAAGACCACTTTTAATATAAATGTTTAATAATTATACTATGAACCCAGACACAGTTATCCTTGAAGGAAAATTATGGGAGATATACCACAGAACAAGAGGACCACATAGAACACATTTATGATGTTTGTTTTTTTTTAAATACTACCCCTAAATGACAAAGATCTGTATTGTGACATATACGTTACATTGGGCGTTTATGGTATTTATGTTCATGATATTTGTTATTTTTAATTTAATAAACTAGACACATTTTCTGCTTACAGAAACACGTTTGCCTTTTTCTTTGCATCTCCACAACATATATAAAAATTGTGACATTAATAGTTCTGTTGAACAACAAATTCCATTTCAGATTTGTTTTTAATTAACTAAATATTAATAAATCGATAATAAATAAATATAAATAACACTGCCTCGTTGGACGGCTTCTCAACAAGCTACTGTAGCTGTAGAACACTGAAAAACACACTTATGTACTTGAGAAAACATACATGACATTACTAGAACATTTAAAATGTTTGTGACACCCGTGTCACCCTTGGGTTCTCAAATACACAACATATGTTTGGTGAAGTGCAGTAATGAGCTTCAAAGTTTACATTACTCTGTTTCACTGATGCCCTAATATAAGTAAACTTCAAGTGTCGAAGTTTAAAATTTGGACTTCCTTCAAAAAATCTTTTTAACGGCAGTTCCGACTCTACAGATCTAGTATAATATATATATATATATATATATATATATATATATATATATATATATATATATAAATATAAATATAAAACCAGTCTGCCAACTCTCACACTCTGAAAGGGAGACTCACACATGCCGCTCATCAATTTTCTCATGTAGACAAAACAAATATTGAAACAGATGACTCTGGTTGCCCTGAATAACTACAGTGTAAAAGAAAAGACATTTTCCAGAAACTTACTGTTTTATTACGTTCTTCATTTTTCTACATGTGCAAATGTCTTAGTAAAGAAAAGGTAAATGACTCTATATTATAAACATTAACCATTAATAAAATAAAGTGGAAATCTATTAATATAACAGGACATTATAGATTAGTTTATCGTAATATTCAAGTGCTTAATGGTAACACTTAAACATTACATTTCAGTGCTTCTGATGTCTTTGTAAACAGTCACAATAGATGCTGCTGCAGTCAAGGTGAACAAAAAACCTGCACACAATCCAGATGATCAAACCGGAAGAGCTGAAATTATAAATATATGTTCCATTTTTACCCACTTCTGGAAATAAAGCACTCTGCAGCAGTAAATTGATGTATACTAATTGACCATGCTGTGTATTTGACAATAATGTCTGACCACAGAGCTGATGCATGATCATCTTAAAATGATATTTATCCATGTGTCCAAAGAAAACAAACGTTATTTTACATTTACAAAAAATAAATACTTTGAAGCTGATGTATGCAGGTGAGACCAACCCAGAAGGATTATCTGCACTCCATCTTTCTCCCTCTGCAGGTTTAATTGCTGCTCTGAGGTGCGTTCAGGTGCATGCTGCCAAGTGTGCAGAGAGCCAAAACACCTGAGGGCCCAGCCTGCAAAGATTTCTATCTGTCAGTGATCACAAGCACCTTGGACAGCTCCCTCATGTCTTACTGTTCTCCATCAGAGCAGAAACACACCACTCTGCTCTCATTTCTCTAGTCTTGTTCCTCAGAGAGACTGTCTCTGTTCTCAACTTGTTAAATAAAATGTTGGTGCAATAGCGCCACCTACTTGTTGCATGTAGACAGTGATGAAGAATTATTCAGACAGATGAAGTACTAATATCAATCCGCGAAATTACTCCACTACAAGTACCCATTATGCAAAATGGCCCCACTAAGATTATTAAATATATCCCAAATATATTATTTGAGCATTAAGTAAGCAGCATCTTACTGTCAAGGTAGGACTCATTTGATCTTTTAATATAATGGCGGATATGGTGTATGTCATATATAACCAACTCGTTTTCATCTCAGACTTGGTATATCTATTCTTTTTTATTTCTGTCTTTATTAAACACAGCCAATGGGTAGGTTACACCATTATTTATTGTAAGGCCTTACGACTTACATAAGAGAAATTACCAGGTTCCAGATGACTAAATCATTTATATTTTGTCCCCTGAGTTAACTGAAGACGTGTGTTTCAATTTAAGGTCAAAATGTGATTAAAAATACAATAGATATGGTGTTAACAAATGTGATAGGAAATGTACCTAAAGGGTTGTTAAAATGTTCTTCTTAATATACCGTTTTGTGGTTTGATTTGTAAATACTCATGCATACTGATTACTATTGTTCATATTGTTCTATCGTAATAACGACTTGAAAAGTAACTAAATTGACTGTATTTGTTGATGTACTTGTTAGTCCCACAACGGGGACATTTTCCAGGTTATTCAGTCCATGAAAATATTTATGAACATGTGAAGCAAGTAGAGGAATGAGCTCTTGAGTTGAGAGTGAGGTGGCTCTTAAAAGAGCCGTTTTGTTGTGGTGGTGTGGTAGCGGGTGAGTCTAAGCTCTCTCTCCACGGATGCGGCGGGCCAGCTGGATGTCTTTGGGCATGATGGTGACCCTCTTGGCGTGGATGGCGCACAGGTTGGTGTCCTCGAAGAGTCCGACCAGGTAAGCCTCGCTGGACTCCTGCAGAGCCATGACAGCGGAGCTCTGGAAGCGCAGGTCGGTCTTGAAGTCCTGAGCGATTTCTCGGACCAGGCGCTGGAAGGGCAGCTTGCGGATCAGCAGCTCGGTGGATTTCTGGTAGCGACGGATCTCTCTCAGAGCCACGGTACCGGGCCTGTAACGGTGAGGCTTCTTCACGCCGCCGGTGGCCGGGGCGCTCTTACGGGCAGCCTTGGTGGCCAGCTGCTTCCTGGGAGCTTTGCCTCCGGTGGATTTACGAGCGGTCTGCTTGGTTCTTGCCATGACTTCGTTTCTTTCCCTGAACAGGAGAAAATGTGTGATTCAACGGAGAGACTCGCTGCTCTTAAACTGTGGGACCGGCGGTGAAATGTGACGCTGCTTCAGACCTCCGGATCCTGATTGGTGAGCGGCTCCTCCTGCAGCTCAGCTCCGCCTAGAGGAGGAACCCACCGCCCGGATCTCCGCTGCTTATTGGGGGGAAAATTATTTTAACATGCCCGCCAACAGTGAGAGCGGGCCGCCCCCTGCTGCTCTACTGGAGCCTCCTGTTTGCTTGGTTGTCCGCGGACATATAAAGGAGGCTCCGGCTGCTGGAGCTCCAGTTTCTCTGAGTTCTTAGTCCAGAAAACACATCTAACCATGAGTGGAAGAGGCAAAACCGGTGGCAAAGCCAGAGCAAAGGCCAAGACCCGCTCCTCTCGCGCCGGGCTCCAGTTCCCGGTCGGTCGTGTCCACAGGCTGCTGAGAAAGGGAAACTACGCTCAGCGTGTCGGTGCCGGAGCTCCGGTCTACCTGGCGGCCGTGCTGGAGTACCTGACCGCTGAGATCCTGGAGCTGGCTGGAAACGCTGCCCGCGACAACAAGAAGACCCGTATCATCCCCCGTCACCTGCAGCTGGCTGTCCGCAACGACGAGGAGCTCAACAAGCTGCTGGGCGGAGTGACCATCGCTCAGGGCGGCGTGCTGCCCAACATCCAGGCGGTCCTGCTGCCCAAGAAGACCGAGAAGGCCGCCAAGAAGTAAACATGGACCCTCTCTGACTGCTGGAGACAACACAAAGGCTCTTTTAAGAGCCAACCACTTTACTGAAAGAGCTGTTTCTAAACATTAATTATTATAAATTAAAAAAAAAAAAAAAAAATATATATATATATATATATATATATATATATATATATATATATATATATATATATATATATATATATATATATATATATATATATATATATATATATATATATATATATATATATATATATATATATATATATATATATATATATATATATATATATATATATATATATATATATATATATATATATATATATATATGTTTAGAAACAGCTCTTTATATATCTCTCTATATATATATATATATATATATATATATATATATATATATATATATATATATATATATATATATATATATATATATATATATATATATATATATATATATATATATATATATATATATAAAATCTCACAGATGTATTCTTTGTAAAATATAACAGTATTTCACACACTTGACCACCTCCACACGCAAAGCAAGACATTTAGAAGACCTTTATTTTTAATACTACTGTATTTTTTCCACCCTCCAGCTCCTAAATTGTAAATTATCTTCACTTTCACTCTGAGGTCTATGTCTAGCTTCACACCAAACTCATTTTCTCATGATTTTCTAAAAATTGATTGTAACATCCTCAGTCTAGGCAATGGCTTTGCCAGTCGATTCATTACCAGACTTTAAAATACAACCTGCTACTGATTTCAATCAATGTCATAAAAGGATCAATCACATTATGTAAGAGTAGTAGTACTAAAACCCCCATAAATGAGCTGTTCTTGGTAGGTTACTGCAACCATTGTTTTGGGAAGATCTGCTTTCATGTAATATATTTGAATTTTGTAGACATATATTAGACATAATGAGGAAAAACAGGTTATAGCTTACAGTTTACTTTCCCAAACTCAAAAAGTGACTTTATTCTGGACATTTTGATTTTTTTTTCACACTGCTTAACTGACTTAACAAAAACATGAGGAAGGCCAAATGCTGTTACTGCAGCCCAGTGATAGTATCTGGAAATCAAAAGTCTCTTGGTGAAGCCTAACAATATGAAAATTAATTTCTGGTTTGTTTTTAATTGTACAAACTCATGTATATAGGGTGCAAAACTCATTTTGTGTTATCTTCACTACTCTACATGTAGGCTATAGTTGTCATTATTCTTATTTTATATACCTTTACCTTCTGTTTCAGCTTACATGTTCTTTTTCTCTAAATGCATGTAGGAAAGTCATGAATAATCACATTGTTTGAGTATAATGAAGGTCTGCTGAGTTCGTCTCCGCCCACCGAGAGACGTCTCATTGTTCTCCTTCACGTCCGCAGTTCAGACATTAATACCGGCGGTCAGCCAACGTCTTCTCATTCGTTTCTGACGACCCAATCTCAACATAATCGAAAATGTCTGGCCGCGGTAAGGGAGGTAAAGGACTCGGTAAAGGAGGCGCTAAGCGTCACCGTAAAGTGCTCCGTGATAACATCCAGGGCATCACCAAGCCCGCTATCCGCCGTCTGGCTCGCCGCGGTGGAGTCAAGCGTATCTCCGGTCTGATCTACGAGGAGACCCGCGGTGTGTTGAAGGTCTTCCTGGAGAACGTCATCCGTGATGCCGTCACCTACACCGAGCACGCCAAGAGGAAGACTGTGACCGCCATGGATGTGGTGTACGCTCTCAAGAGGCAGGGCCGCACCCTGTACGGCTTCGGAGGTTAAACTACACACTGCTGATACAAACACAAAGGCTCTTTTAAGAGCCACACACTTCATCTACAGAGAAACTTCCCGTCATTATTTCTTATTGAACTCTACATCGGGTAGTCGTGGGTAATACTGCAAAATATGGTATTAATGTTGTACAACTAAATACAAGGCCAGTATTGTTGACACTGATACTTAACGATTATTTTTATAGTTGACACAAACTGGTTATTCAGCCATATATATCTTAATTTTAAACATTTTTAAGCTGCTTTAACGTCATCGTGAGATAACATTGGAGCTCTACATCAGATTGTTTTCTTTATAATGATGTTGGTCAACATTAAAAAAACATGAAAAATGGCTAGAAGGTAAACTCCTATGAGTTATATTTGTCCAAACAAAGGTATCTGTAGTTGTACCAGGCATTAACATGAACAAGAAATTAATGAAAACAATAGTTTATTTTTTTTCCATGACTACACTTTGGCAGCATTGCATACTTTATACAAGGGCAGTGTTATCAGACCATTTGATCAGGTTTCATTTTAAATTAAATGAGCTAATTTTTTTAAATCCTCAATTGTGTTGCAAAAATGAAAACCCATCAGCTACCTTTACATCTTATTCAGACCTTTTGTTATACATGCAATTAAGCTCTGGTGCATACTTTCAACAACGCTCCCAGAGATGCTTCTACAACTTGACTGCATGTTGAGAATGTATTTGTCTGAATAAAAGAATAAATATGTTAATACAGGTTAAAATATAAGTTAACAGTGATATTATTAAAACCAGTTATTGTGTGTAATGTGATTAAAGAGACTGCATTTAATTTAATTTATTTGAGTTAAATATAAAAAAAAGGACTTCATTTCCCAAGATGCTCTAGGAGCAGAGATAACGTACGTGATTACGTCAGAGTTTGTTGAGTTAGGCAGTTATGTGGCACCTCGGCATGAACCCATACGCTGTATGTTTTTTGCTCTTTATTTTTCACTAAAGAACGTCTGAACTTGAAAGAAAAGGTCTCGCTTCGTTATTTTAGTCCAGAAGCATTTCCTGCTACACTGCAGTCCACTTGTTTCTCATTGAATTTATTGGACATAAAGGCAAACTTTATTTTTCATTTATCTTACAAACCACATATAGCCAGGGATTCATATTAGTTTTTCAACATTTGTAGTCATATAAAAAAAAAAAGAGTAACTAACCCGAAATGATGAGACAGATATCAGTGAACCAGACCCACTGTTGCTCATTCTCCATTCATCTGGATTATACAGTCTATGGTTTTACCCTATGGCTTTACCTCCCGATTCGTTGCCTAGAGACCCAGTGACGCTGCCGGCAGGCGCCGTCACCCAACGTCCACCTCACGCAACAGTGCGTCACTGTGTGCTTCCCTGTGCGACTCACACCAAACCAGACAGACCACAATGAACCAATAGCAACAAACCAAAAAAAGTGACTCTCAGAAGAAATAAACAGCAGTAACCGGTCAACAAAAACACATATTTTGTGAGTACGACAAAAACATAAGGGAAACCAGTGTTGAAAGTGTTGTTAGATGAATAATACCACAGCGGCCTCTTGTGGCTCCCTGTTACCATGACAACGCTGAGTGAGTTTGATTTTGTCCTCACAACTGCACCATTCAATTTTCTTTTAGGGAGCAGTGGGTAATGGCTACTAAACAAGAAACGACTCCTCAGTGGAAAACAACCATTATAGTCAGCACATCACTCCAGGTAACTCTTGAACTTTGAAACATTTTGAGTTTGTTTGTTAATTAGATATCGTTAGTGGTCAATTAGATATCGTTAGTGGTCAATTAACGTGTTAATATGTTAGCCATCTAGCTATAGCTAGCTTAAAGCAATATCGACAAAAACATAACATGAAATGTGCGAGAAGACAATGACAGTTGTTGGTAAAATATTAATTAATATTAAGAATAGACCCTTATTCAACTTTGTCTGGCCTTTAGCTGAATTTAGCAGCTTTCTTAATTGAATTATTTATGTATCTTTGTTGTACCAGAATCATGAGGCAAGCAGGATGCTAAGCTCGCAGCAGCACCGAATCAGATTTTCTGACGGTGTTGAGTCTGGAGCCTTTATTTTTCCTCTGTCAGGTAAACCTGCCCTTAGATAATAAGATAACACTTATCTTTAACACAAATCATATAGCACCCTCTCCAATACACTTTCTAAGTATACATTCACTTTGCATACTAGTACTTTCACATGTACACTGTAAATAATCATTGTGAAATCTACAGTTATTTACTGTATTATTCACAGTTCATCACTGTTTTTGATTTTTACAGTATAGTGCTGTATAATTTACAATTACAATAGTCAAAGCATTAATGTGGAAAATCACAGTAGTTAAAACATTTATGTAGAAAAACACAGTAGACAGTATGTCTACTGTTTTTTATCAGAATCAGTCCTATACAAATGCTGTTTAAATAATTAACTTAAAGTGAAGTTTTTCCACACAAAACACAGGATGGAAATCATTTATAAAACAGTAAATGTATTAATGTTATTTTCTTTAGTGTATAGAGTAATTACTTACTATAAAAAATAATGATGAAATTATTATCAAATTAACAGCATTGTTTACTGTGCCATATTGCCATACACAGTATCATTAAAAATCAGTGTTTAACTGTTTTTATATTCTTACAGTTAACAAATCAGTACTGTAAACACAACTAAAAAAGTCTTAATTGTTTTTATTTTACAGTAAAGAAACCAGTACTGTAAATTAAACTAAAATCACAGTGTTTATTTTTTTATTTTACAGTATAAAGAACAGTACTGTAAATAAAAATACAGTAATTCTACTGTAAATAATAATTACAGTTTTTTAATTAAGTTACTTGTTAATTGCTGCCAATAAGTTACTGTAAAAATCACAGTAAATTCTTTACAGTGTTAGTTGCTATGGATACCAGTGTTAGAATGTATAGTACATTTATACTACTCATGTACTGTACTTAAGTACAATTTTAAGGTGCTTGTACTTTACTTAAGTATTTCCATTTTATGTAACGTTTTTGCTTCTACTTCACTGCATTATGAAGCAAATATTGTACTTTTTACTCTACTACATTTAGCTGCCAGCTTTAGTTACTTTAAGGTGGAGATTTAACATAAAAATATTATCAATTAAAAATGATGACGCATTTTTATAAATAAAACCTCATAACAGTATATATAGTTAAAGGGAGCCTTACCTTTGCAAAGTTAAAACGCTGCTTAAATAAATGCATCACAGCAAATAATCTAATAACATATTTATATCTGAGTGAGGACATTCTGCATGAGTACTTATACTTCTGATACTAGTAGTACATTTTGATGCTGGTACTTTTGCACTTTTACTTAAGCAAGTTTTGAAGTTTTACTTGTAGTTGAGCCATTTCACAGTGTGGTATTAGTACTTTTACTTAAGTAGGAGATCTAAATACTTTTTCCACCACTGATGGATACTTACCTGAATCTGAACACACAATGGATGTTGTGGCCAAATTAATCCTCACAGTAAACAAATAAAACCATTTTGTGTTTGGTTGAAAATGTAAGTTTGACATTTTTAACTTCTAACATTTTTAGCTTACTTGCCTAGGTACTGCATTTATGTTGGTTGACCCTCAACACCTCCCAGAGCATATTGAAGAATCTGGACTCATTGATGGGATAAAGACGTTTGTGCAGGTCCACCGGAACAGCTTTCTACTTCTCTATGCCCCCTTTAATGGGAAAAGGGAACTGGACGTTTTGTCAGTGATCCAACACAGGTACTGTAGATAAATGGCTGTGTTGTGTTTTTACAAATTAAGTCACTATTATCATCCCTTGTTTTTATACTTTATACTGGAGCACCAACTAGAGTTCATGACTTCAGACAACAGCAAACCACAGTGAACATGAACGAAGAAGCTGATAAGACCGCTTTGGTTGGCCCTGTGGATGATGGGACATTTTGTTACAAAAAACCAACGGATGGAAGCGTCAATTTCTAAATATGCTATTGCTACACTTAATGGCAAAAATTGCATTGGTCTGTTGGACTTGAACAAAAATAAACAATATTTTTGTTGCTTAAGCGTCATTATTCAATGGTATACTAAAAATCCATGTGAAAAAAATTACTTCTCACTGTTCTCAGGTCAAATATTTATATGCGATTAAAATGCGATTAATTTTGATAAATTAATTACAAAGCCTGTAATTAATTACAAAAGCCTGTAACTAATTAATTACAAAGCCTGTAATTAATTAGATTAATTTTTTTAATCGAGTCCTGGCCCAGGTATTTGTCTTTTTCTCTTTCAGATTCTTTGGCAGCAATCTTAGGATCCTTCCTGTACGAAACAATGCTGAGATGGTCAAAGGAATGTTGACTATTGCCAAGGTAAGAACAGAGGCAGTGCTCAAAAGTAATTTGGTAATTCTGGATAAAAAAATAGACATGCTGTTGTTCCCTTGTGATACTTCGAGGTAAGCAGAGACTAATTTGTCTGCAGGCCACCAGTAAGCCCCATGTAGACAGTATCCGCGACCGGATGTCTCTGGTCCGGGCTCACATCATTGAAAGCAGTCCTGTGTGGGAGATGCTACGAGACATTCTATAAAGCTCAGCATATGCTCCAGCATTATTTTTTTCATACACTTGAAAACACTTGTTTTATTTAATGCTAACCCGTACAAGCATAAATGGCTGAATATATAAAAAAAAACTATTTAAAAGATGTGTTTTAATATGTTAGCACCGTTTGTTCTACTTATATAAGTTTTACAAAGTTTATGCAATACATGTTTTTTGTATTCGTCAAACAGCAAAAGCAATGAAAAATGTTTATGAAAAATAACCTAGAGGTTCTAAGGGGATGCACTGATTTAGTTTGGGATCTTCATCTTTTCCTCTGTGATCTCTTCAATCCGGAATATAAGACTCTCCATCAGGTCAAATGTCACCAAAGCACTCTGCAACACCTGTGATACATGAGAACAAGTCAGCCTACTGGTCCTTCAGAGGCCAAAATCTAAATGGGATTGGAAAGAAAGTGTCCGTACCTGGTGCTGCTCCTCTGGGGACATATTGGATACTTTCTCATGTTTCACTGTTAAGCTTTTGACTAATCTGGTAGATCTGGCAGCATCTCTTGCTTCTGTGTAGGAAAATAGAGATAGTTCACAGTATGAAAACCGCTTATTGTGCCGCCATTTGTGCAAGGTTATTTCAATGTTATTTGTGACACAGATTAGCAGCTAATGCCTACCTTTTGCTTTTAGCTTTTGATCCTCCCGCAGTGCCTTCAGTTCAGCGGAATAATATCCCCTTGATATGCTGATACACACACGCAGCATTTTCAGGTAGTTGTCTTTGATCCTGCACAGTTTTTCCCACACATCTGTCTGAAGGTAGGAGGAGTAGATCGTTAGCTTTTTGCATCAGCCAGGATGGCTGGCGGGACAGCAGTGAAAGTAAATTAAACTGACTTACAGAGCTCAGCAGTACTTTGTCTCTGATGAGGAGGTAGCGCAGAAGATTCAGACTCTCCATTATCCTGGATAAACAAAGACAGGGCATTGTGTCCCAGTTCTCACAATAAAAGATTATTTTTTGTCTTTAAATCTCTTCAGAAAAGCCAAATAGTTAGAAGGTTGGAATTGAGATATTGTTGTAACAAATACAAGTAGCCACAGAGGCCTGTGACTTAAACACAGTATGTTATTTTTTCTGTCAAAATAGAATAGAATAACAAGAGACAGACTTTGATGACATTGTGAAGTAGCATGGGGTCATGGGTTGTTGTCCTTATTGTTTCTATTGTAATCTATCCGCGTGACTCAAGCAGAAATAATGTTCACGAAAAGTTATGTTTATTCACGTAATTTCATTCAAATGAAATAGCCACAAGTAAGGTTAGCTAATGTTAGTTACATAGATTAAAGTTCTTCAGCGCTACGACGGATTTCCGTCATTTGGAGTTCACAGAGACCACTTATGAGATCAATAGCCGTGTTTCATTTAGGGGGAAGAGTGGCCGCTGGGAAAGTCTCAGGCCACGCCCTCTCAAATGTCCAATCACTCAGCGTGTCTCCATTACAGAAAAAGGCCCCCAGAGGGATTTATGAGACTCCGGAGGTGACGTATGGTTTTTGATCATAGCTTAATCGCTTAGCGAACAGTTTTCAACCGTGATCACATATGCAATGGATTCAACACAAGAGACGCAGTCGCTAACTGTGCACAACGTCAGCCGGTGATCATAAACAAAGCGGCATGGCTAATTATGCACAGTGTCTCCTGATCATAAACATTGTGATCATGAATTAGCCAGCATCGTTAACTGTGCACAGAGTGTCCAGTGCTTGTTGTAAACAAACAGAGATTGCTAAGTGAACACCTCCTGCAGCAGCAGCACATACAGACTGTACTGCTACAGAGCTAACTGTTAGCAATTTGCAGACTCGCTGCTAAGGGGTTAACATCCCCTCTTGCTCTGTGACTGTAGCTGGGAGAGACTGCTGCAGGAGGACTGTGCCGCTTCAACTAGTTCTTACTCTTCTTAACAATCGTGGGGTCACCCAGTGCTGTTATCTGTGATCAAAACACTCTTCTAAGTATAACTTTGAGAGTGTTGAACGTTGTTGTGACGTGATAATGTTATTGTATGCATCAGCTTGGTGGCTGCATAGAATGTTGAAAGGATATTAAAATATATGTTAAAAAAACAGGTCTCTTCTAGATAAATGTGTTGCTAAAGGCATGCAATTAATGAAAATTATGTGGCAGAAAAATGCTGTATTACTGTTAATGAGTATAATTCCTTGACATTGTATGATTTACAATTACTCTGTGAGGTATCATCTGGTATTTCCCTGTAAGTTAGAGCAACTAAAGGGGCTAAAGGTTACATTGACAGGTAGCCAAACGAAATAGACCGTTACCTTGAATAAAAGTACAGATTTCTCTGGGTTTGAACATTGTCAAAAACATTTAGGATAATGTAAGTACACAACTCAACCCATTTTTGACAAATATATGTTGCATATTATTATATAGACCAGACAGACTGACTGTCACTAAGGGATTGCTCCCAGTCTGCATCACCTTCAGTGTACCAAGAAAAAGGTGTAGCATGCTTTGGCGAAAAGTAGCTCGATATTATCTACGTATAATGATGAATTATGCCCAGTGCTAAAAAATAAGCAGGCCTGTCTGTGTGCTAAACTGTTGTAGATGTTATTTACCTGTCCATATTGTTCAGCAAATCAGTCTCAGCACCTTGTGGGAAACACAAAACCAGATCCAACAACGACAGAAACTCCTCTCCCAGGAACCATTTATTAGCATTACCCACCTGGAATTAATTAAGAAATGTCAGGATCTTTTGAATTCTTATTAAACATAGTAACATTTGTTTGTTCAAGTGTGTCATCTTTTATCTCACCTCCATGGAAAATTCAACCTGGTTTCTGATGTTCTTTACGATGTAACTCTCTACTCCTGCATGGTTGCTGGTTTTCAACATGCACCTGCAACAGAAAGTGTTACTTTTGTTAACAGACTTCAAATCAGTATAAAATGTAGGTTCAAAAATTGTTATAGAGTACAGCAAAGAAAAAAAGAACATAACTGAAATATAAATATAGTTGGTATTTTCTTTCTATTCTGATTCTCTCACCTGAAGAACTTGTGCTTTGCTTCAGCGTCTAATTTATTGATGAAGAGCTGTAAAACTTGCAATCCTGATTGTCTCTGGGGGAGCAGTGATGGCAAAAAAGAAAATTCAACAAATGTGCATGTTTCATAGTACCACAGATGTAGAATACATTCCTCTGATCAAGCATGATTGTATACTCTACTCACCAAATGCTGCATTGGGCAGTCAGTTAAAACTTGCCTCAGGTTCTGTGAATTTCAGCACATCAAAAGTCACTGATTGGTAGTCAAAGTACTCATATAGCTCATTATTTTTGAATCAGCATACCCACTGGCCCACAGTGATTACTTATATTTTAGTCAAAATAATTGCTGTCACATTTACATTTTATTTGAAAAAATGTATACTTTTTTTAACAGGGTTGAAACATATGTTTTCTTGAAAATATCTCCAAAAATACACCATTTGTCGAAGAAAGATATTGTAAAAACAGGCATTATCATCAAAATTTCCAACAGTCATAGAACAAATCATAGGTTATGAAAGTTTCAGTTAAAAAAGTAAACAGAAACAAAGCGTAAAATGTTGATATGTCTGTCAAAATTACATTACATTTCAAATCTTGCAAAAAACCCCAGTTTGGAATAACTAGTTACTGTAAAAAACATTAAATTGTTCGCTCCTCAGCACAATTGGAAAAACCATGATTGATTGTTGAACAGTCAAATGACAAATATTCACTGAAAATCTGTTTACACAGAGCAGAGAGGAGGGGACAGGATAGGGTGTAAGTACAGGTTGTAGAAATGCAAATAGTTGAATATGTGTAATATGGAAACCACATTTTTTGATTATGATTCTTGTGGGCACCTGAAACAGGGTTGTATATAATTACCATTCTATTTTATAAAAAAAAAAAATATCAGAGAAATTTAACTTGAATTTTTCTTTTTTTATGATTGATGTCATTATAACTTTGTTATACTGCACAAGATACATTTTGGTTTAGTTGTTCACACTTCTAGCCATGGACGTGCTGTTTCCATAGAGATGCAGGTCACAGTGAGTAAAATGTAAAAAGAGCAAATGCCCTGAAACAGCTTGGAGTTCAGAGTTGGTCCACCAGTTAAAGTTGCTCAGTGATTCAGTTTAATGAACATCCTACCAGACCCCTGCAGATAAACTGCTCATTTTGTGTTAAAAAGGAAATTGCTGACATGCTTGTCTTACCTGTGGTACACTATAGAAGCTCTTCAGTTCCAGTAGACTCACTGGAAGGCTGTTGTTCTGCACACTCTCCAAGCTTTTTGTATACAGTGCCTGAGTGAAAATGCCCACAAAAAATGACCTCAGTGTTCTGCTTTCACATGTTGTCTTATCACATCTCAAAGCCAGTTTGTGCACAGTCAGTGCGTTTATATGACACTTAAAAAAATGAATGATTGCCTTAATCTGACTATAACTGGACAACTGAAGTGCATTTAAATGTACTGACACCCAGATAATGTGATTGGAATAGGATTTTTCGCGGGCATGTATGACAAGACAACGCATGTGCGTATACTCCCATGCTCCACCCCCCGCGCTGGTGTATGACCCCCGGAACAAAAACATCCAAGAAGGCCGGTCACATTAGCCGGTCCCACATTAGCCGGTTGCGTGAGCCGGTCACACATTAGCCAGTCACGTTAACCGGTCGCGTTAGCCGGTCGCACGTTAGCCGGTCACACATTAGCCGGTCACTTTAATCGATCACATTAGCCGGTCACGTTAACCGGTCGCACATTAGCCGGTCCCGTTAGCCGGTCGCACGTTAGCCGGCCACACATTAGCCGGTCACATTAACCGGTCACGTTAGCCGGCCACACATTAGCCGGTCACATTAACCGGTCACGTTAGCCGGTCGCACATTAGCAGGTCACATTAGCCGGTCACATTAGTCAATCGCATTAGCAGGTCAGTAGCGACGGCACAAAGTGTCGGATTGAGGTCAACCGGAAAGGGCGCCATATTAACCCGATGAAACGACGCATATCACCACCCAGTGTTAAGGAGGAGGACAAGTTCCCGTCAGTTATTCAGTTTTCTCAGTTGCATGTAAACTGGGACAAGGACAGAAGTCAAAATCGATTTTTAAGCATAGCTCGATTAAACTTAAAGCATGTAAATTGATCTTTTACTGAACGCCTTCACTCTTGATCTACACTGACGATTACGACAAGTATAGCACTGACCGCTCCTGCAACCTATAAAGCACTTGTGTCCTAATGGACTCAAACTTAACCCACGGCACTTACTCTTGCTATGTTTCTTGACTTCATCCTTGCTTGTGTTGTATTACTCTCATTTGTACATCGATTTGGATAAAGCGTCTGCTAAATGACATTGTAGAATTGTTGAATTGTAGAATTGATGTGGCCTTACCAGTCCTTTGAGCAAGTGTGATTCCTTTTTGCTGTCAAAGAAACAAGATTACACTTAAGAAATCAATCATTTTTCAAACAAGAATAACATTCTATTCGTATTGTACTGACTGCATACCTACTGAGTAGTTCATTGATGTATTCCATGTTGCACTGAAGAACAAATACAGGACTGGAACAGCAGGAGACAGTAAAGTGTAAATAGTTTGTCACAGGACTGTAAAAATTAGCAGTGTGTCCCTGAATGTACTTCATCAGTCTCATTTATGGCTTTTCAGTATTTCACCTGAATACTGCTGGAAAACTGTCGATGGTGATGAGCTGGACAAACAGTAGATAAGCCAGACAGGCCCTCGACTCCTTGGACTGACTGTTGTCCATCTGTGTGCTTTTCTTCAGAGGACTGAAGAACAGGAGCTCTGGCAGAGACTCTTGGATTGCAGGCAGTGTGATCTGTAGTAATGCACAGTGGCACATTGAAACACAATCCATTGTTCAACTGCTTTCCCATTGATAGAAAAGGAAGAACAACGTAAACTTGCTCTTACCATTATTTCTGTTGCAAAGAGCCACAGTGGAGATTTTCTGTTCCAGTTCAGTTCAGCCTCAAGTAATGGCTCCCTTAAGCTCCTCATGCAGCTGCAGATAATCAGAAACAAAACTTTTAAAATTGTTGTCATCATTGCTTCTACTCTGCGATTCTTAGTTTAACCAGCTAGATGAAAAAGTCCTGAAAGAAATAATGTTTCCATACAACAAAACTGCTTTCTCAATTATTTTTGAAGTTGTGAATTTCAACAAAACTTAGTAAAATATCACGGTTTGGGTTAAAATGACTTTATTGTTACATAACTTAAATTCTGTATGTAAGTTAAGTAGGTTATGTAAGTTAATTTAAGTAAAGAAGTAAAAAATGAAAATAAGGTGAGGTTGACTTTTTGTTTCACACTGGACTAGAGCTGCAACAATTAATCGATTAATCGAACAATAGCCGATTATTAAATTAATCTTCAACTATTTTGATAATCGAATAATTGGTTTGAGCAGTTTTTTAAAGACAAAAGTCCAAATTCTCTGATTTCAGCTTCTCAATATATTATTATATATATATATATCGATATATTTTTAAATGTGATATGGAATTAGGGCTGGGCGATATGGACCAAAAGTCATATCCCGATGTATTTAGGCTGAATATCGATATATGATATATATCCTGATATTTTTATCACAAAGTGAGAGCAAATGTTCAGTCAAAGCCAAATATAACATGTCACAAGTAGTTTTATTGAAACTGTTTATTTAAGTGAACATAAATACTGTATAACAACAGGAGTACCTTTTTTTTTTTTTTTAATCAAAGCTCCATAAAGTGCACATTTAAATAAAAAATATCTTAAATGAAAATAGCCTATCAAATAAAATAGGCCAATCTTTTTCTGAAATAGTCGAGTCAAAGTTTATTTTTAGAGCACATTTAAAAACAACCTATGTTGACCAAAGTGCTGTACAGTTATAAAAAACAATAAAATCATACACAAATGTAGTAATAAATTAAAAAAACAGTGAAAACAATAAAATAGTAATAAAGAACTCAATTAAAAAATTAGTTAGAGATAAAAAAGGAATAAAAGGGTAAAAAGTCATATAAAATAAATATATTTATATGAGAAAAGAATAACAAACATTAAAAAATAACTAAATACCTACCTACAAACCCTAGTAAGGGCAGTATTTATATTTAAAGAAAGAAAAAAAATTGAACTATATCGATATATGCGATATAGTCTAATTTCATATCACATTTAAAAATATATCGATATATCTTTTATATTGATACATTGCCCAGCCCTATATGGAATTAGACCATATCGCATATATCCATATAGTTCAACATGTTTTTTCTTTCCTTATATATAAATGCTGCCCTTACTCTGGTTTGTCATATTTAATTCTATTGTAATGTTCGTTATTCTTTGGTCATATAAATATATTTATTTCAGAAAAAGATTGGCCTATTTTATTTCACAGGTTATTTTTTATTTAAGATGTTTTGTTTTATTTAAATGTGCACTTTATAAAGCTTTGATTTTAAAAATAGGTTTCTTCTGTTATACAATGTTTATGTTTCTTTAAATAAACAGTTTGAATTAGAGCGGCAACAATTATACGATTAATCGAACAATAATCGATTATTAAATGAATCGTCAACTATTCTGATAATTGAATAATTGGTTTGAGCAGTTTCTTTAAAGACAAAAGTCCGAAATTCTCTCCTCCTTCCTTTATGACAATAAACTGAATATATCTTTGGTTTGTGGACAAAACAAGAGATTTGAGGACATCATCTTGTGGTTTGGGAAACACTGATTGATATTTTTCAACATTTTATTGACCAAACAACTAATCGATTAATCGTTTAAATAATCGACAGATTAATCGATAATGAAAATAATCATTAGTTGCAGCCCTACATTTGACACAAAGTTTGGCACATCCATCCACCCCGACCTCCTCCAACATGGACTTACACTTAGACTTATACTTAATTTAAAACATATTTCCAATATATCAAAAATGAATGTAATCTGTAAGAGAATACCCTTCCCAATGCAAAAGACAAAGCAATGTTTGGCTGTATGGAAATGGTCATTTTTAGGAGGCAAAGTAAAAAATGTAAAATAAACATTTAACATCCCATTACTTTAAACCACAAAACATAGAGATAAAAACCTACAACTTGAGAAGCTCGGTCCTCAGCTCCTCATCCTCAGAGTTCTTCTTCACCTCCTCTATGAACGGCTTCGTAAACACAGCCAAGGCGTTGCAGCAGCGACACAGGCCGTGCTCATCAGCCTCCTCCTGCTGCTGGGTGTAAGGCACAGGCAGCCGGGACAGCTGCTTCTGCAGGGCACTGAGAGCCGAGCCCACACAGGCTGCCTTTCTGTCATCCAGCTGAAGCAGCACTTTTAAAGACACATGGCTGTAGTTAGCATGAATGTACAACAGAGGGAGCAAAAACCTTTATGTTTATGCAACTGCATTTGCTTCATTACAAGTAAACCATTCATGCATACATCTAGACCAGTGATTCCCAACAGGGGGGTCCGACCCCCCCAGGGGGGCGCCAAAGATTCACAGGGGGTCGCGAAGCCCTCTTGATTTTAACGGATGTAATGAATATAATGTGTTAAATATAGATGAGTCAGCATTTAATTCATTAGTGGGACAAAAACAACTAAATAAGGGCTACATTAAACATTTATTCATTTATTTAAATAGAAAAATCACTATAGAAATGTTTAAAAATAAAGGCTATATCGCAAGAATAGGGACATGTGTAACATCCCTCCTGCAGTATACACAGGCAACCTCACCTAGTGGTAACCTCACCAAGCGGTAACCTCACCTAGCGGTAACCTCACCTAACAACAGAAACACAGAGCTAATGGAAAAATGGCGAAGCGTCAGGGAGACAAAAATGCTGAATATCTCAAAAAGAAAAAGAGAGGGTACCATGAAAGTCACATTGAGTTCGGCTACATAGAAGCAACGGACAATGGACCAAAAGTTTACAATGGTAAAAATGTGGGTCCCTCAAAGAAAAAGGTTGGGAACCACTGATCTAGACATAGTGAGACTTATTTATGTTTATTAGATAGAAAGTCCAACAGTTCTGCTAAAGAAATCCTCCACTCATGAAGATTATGATCCATTTTTTAAAAAGCTGTTTGAAGAGTGTAGTATAAATTTACTCCCTCTCTGAGGGAGAAAAGTGGATTAAAGACCAAGGCGAAGTTCCTTTTAGTTGTCTTTGTTATCAAACATCAGAATACACTGCCTAGGTACAGCGGAGGAGAACTTTGTCAATTTCAAGGCTGCTGAAAAAAGGTGGTCCCTCCAATGGAGCCCATGTTCTCTCTGGCTTTTCTGTCTGTGTGTAAGATCATTTAATTCCAATGTTCCAGCCCATACGCATGTGCACGTTCTCCAGGGCACGAGCACGCTGCTAAGTCTACTTTTTAACCTTAAAAGCATTCAACCTATATTTGTTTATATTCAAATTCCAACGCCTCTTCTGTCTGACAACTCCCAGATCTTAAAGTTCAATATTGTGGTTTGACCCAGTTGTTACAGTTCTGTTCTGAACAAAAGACCAGACTGTAGCTTCTCCACTGATCATAAACATAGAGATTGTGAATTAACCGGCATCGCTAACTGTGCACAGAGTGTCCGGTGCTTGTTGTAAACAAACAGAGATCACTAAGTGAACACCTCCTGCAGCAGCAGCACAGACACACTGTACTGCTATAGAGCTAACTGTTAGCCGGCTCTGTGACTGCAGCTGGGAGAGACTGCTGCAGGAGGAATGTGCCGCTTCGACTCGTTGTTACTCTTCTTAACGAGCCGCCTGGCCCCGCAGCTCGTTAAGAAGAGCCGAAAAGTTGCTAATTATAGCAACAAAGTCGCTAAGTTGGCAACACTGCTTCGCTGGCTTTTACAAATGGCGCGTGTGGTTGTGGCGTCAAGTATTACGTCACATCCTGCTTAGTGATCTATCCAATCAGTAACCAGGCTTTTTTCAGGGGAGAAAAAAGACCCTGCTCTACGACAGGGACGAAAAAAGTCCCGACAAAAGCCCGCTCCGGACTGTTCGTATTGAAATTAGGGGCGTTTCGGCGAGTGGGACCCGCCTCATTCCGGGTATTGCCCGGTAGTGGAAACAGCCATAATGACAGCATTGCATCCAGAGTTGTGTTACCTGTTTGAAGATGTGGGACAACAGTTAAGATGGTCTCAGAAATGGCCGCTGGGTCAATGTCTTCAATGAGTTCAAGCAAGCTATGCGTGAGTTCATCTGGGCTGCAAGTCTAGACAGCAGAACACACATTAAATTGTAAGTATTATATATAGGAAGCATGTCTAAATATATAGATGAATTGTTTGTACCTACCTGGGTCAGATGTGTGATGGCAGCCTGGCAGTGCTCAAGACTCTTCTCTTTTTTAACAGCTTCATTTATAAGAGGTGCCATGAGAACACAACCCATAGACTTCACAAGCCCCTAAGTGACAGAGAAAACAATCAATAAACTCATGGGTGACATTTTAATTTCCCAAGAATTTCCAAAAAGTTGCCTGTAAGAAACACTCTTGTACAAGGGAGAATATTTAAACCAAAGTAAATATGATGATATGACTCATTTTTTATTGGAAACTTAAATATTAATATTTATTTAATGCTAAATCATCTTTTCACAGTTTTTCTTTCACTCTAAGTTATAGGAGTAATTAATTCAAATTGGACCAACTGAACACTGTCTATTTTTGTCTTTATATTTTAAAAGTCACATAACAGTGATGGAAAAATTATTAGACCACCTTTGTTTTCTTAATTTTTCTGTTCATTTGAATGCCTGGTACAACTAAAGGTACATTTGTTTGGACAAATATAATAACAGAAATAGCTCATAAGAGTTTAATTCAAGAGCTGATATTGAGGCATTCTCCATAGTTTTCTTGATAATAACCAAAATCATTATCAAGAAAACCATGGAAAATGTCTAGATATCAGCTCTTAAATTAAACTCTTATGAGCTTTTTTGTTGTTATCATTATATTTCTCCAAACAAATGTACCTTTAGTTGTACCAGACATTAAAATGAACAAGAAATTAGAGAAAACAAAGGTGGTCTAATAATTTTTTCCATGACTGTACATTATAGAGATGCAGTTTTTATTGGCAGACGCTCTGGTTTTAAAACGTATCTGCCTCCATGTCCAAAGTTGTCTTCTCTATGTCCATGTCCAGAGCCAGGGATTTCTCATTTGACAATCAATCATTTGAACCCCTTGAGATTGTTTTGCCCTCAGAAAGAGGAAGGAGTAAGAAATGACACATGCTTCTAAAAGTACGCTACACACAACTGCATGAAGCGTGGAGAGATGGGACAACCAAGGGCACTTAGAGGAGCGCCGTATTGAAGAGGGTTATCAGTGGAGCGAGAAATCTGACTGAATATCTGCTTGTTTCCTCCCCGCACCTCCAGGTCAAGAGGCCAGCAGGCGCAGAGTAGTGGCTGCATGTTAATGTTTGCTGCTGTTCGCTTCAGTAGCTGCTTTATGTGTCTGTTGTTGCTCAGGAGGCTGCAGTGTGACTGTGTATGTGCTTTCACTGCTGTATGACAGATTAACAGCGTCAGTGTCACTTCATACGTGTAAAGTGTGACTACTGCTAGTCAGAATGGAGGATAGAGCAGATCTGTGTCGGAGGAGAATTACCTGGTTTTTCTCATCTTGAAGGAACTTCAGTAGTTCTGCACTTCTATCCTCTGCAAGACAGGCACATCCCAAGTCCTTGAACTGCAGGTAGTCCTCCGGATTCAAATCTTCTTCTGCAGTATTTTTCTAAATTTAAGACGGAGGCAGAGCACTGTTTTATCATCAAGCAATGCCAGCAGACTTTTATTCTACATGTATGTTTATGTGTGTATATATATATATATATTATATATATATATATTTTATTGTCACAATATTATTGTCACGATACTAAAATTTTCAACTCGATACCGATACTCAGGAAAATATTCGATACTTGATACCATTTTCGATACCACAAGGATAAAAACAAAGACCCCAAAATTGAAAATGCTTGAATTTAAATGTTGTATTTTCAAGGTTTAAAAAGTGCTTGGATTTTGGATAAAGTGCTTGTAAATGCTTGAAATTCTTACTGTATTTCTCTTGCAATCTGACTATATCCATCTATAGACTATAGATAATCAATGTAAAAAATAATGAGTAGCCTATCTGAAATGAAGACCGTTCCTCCTAAAAGTGTAACACCATCTCTGTTGGTATGGTTCAGTGAAATCTCCCCCTTTTAGTATGTAAGTACTCATCTAAAACATGCAACTTACAACCGGTGTAAGATACTGGAAAAGCTTGAAAATTTACCTTGAAAGTCCATGAAAAATGCTTGAATTTGACCACTGCTAAAGTGTACGAACCCTTTTCAAGTATATACAAGTATATACAACTATACAAGGGCTATTGAGGAAAATGTTATGAGGTGAAATGACACGTTCTGACTAGCAGTGAGTCTAATATTATGTAAACAATAATCACCAGAAAAAATATTTAGCAGTGATACTTAGATTTGTATGTCTTTAGTTACAGCACAGAAATAAAAAAAGTTGGGACATTGTCTAAACGTTAAAAAAAATTCAACAATTTGCTGACCCTGTTTGACATATATTCCACTGAGTAAGAAAAAGTAGGTTATGTTCAAATATATAAATAATATAATAATATAATATAATTTATATAATATAATATAATACAAATATACACATGGAATTCTGTATGTGATGCATTCTGTTTTCATTCATCTTTTACACAGTGTCCCAAGTTTTTTGGAATCTGGTCTGTGGCAGCATTCATTAATTAAGGTGATTTAAAGTGCATATATATATATATATATATATATATATATATATACACACACATACATGTACATCAATGGTGGAATGTAACTTAGTACATTTACTCAAGTACTGTACTTAAGCACAAGTTTGAGGTATTTGTACTTTACTTGAGTATTTCCATTTTATGTAACTTTATACTTCTACTTCACTACATTTTGAGGCAAATATTGTACTTTTTACTCCACTACATTTAGCTGACAGCTTTAGTTACTTTTCAGGAGATTTAACATAAAAATCACGATAAAGTTAAAGTTATTAAATATTTAAACCTCATAATAGTAAAATGAGCCATATCTTTACAAAATCAAAACACTGCTTACATAAATGCATCGATACAAATAATCTAATAATATATTTAAAATATGTAAAACAATCCGAGTGGGTCTGTTCTGCATAATAAGTACTTTAAATTTTGATCAAATTAAGCCTTGAGAAAATTAAAATGCTGCTTACATATTAATACATCCATAATAATAAAAATAATAATCTAATAATATCTTTAGAATATATAAAACAGTCTGAGTGGGTTCATTCTGCATAAAGAGTAATTTTACTTTTGATACTTTAAGTACATTTTGATGCTAATACTTTTGTACTTTTACTTCAGTAAGTTTTAAATGCAGGACTTTTACTTGTAGTGGAGTAATTTCACAGTGTGGTATTAGTACTTTTACTTAAGGAAAGGATCTGAATACTTTTTCCACCACTGATGTACATACATATATACATATGATATCATATGGTGTGTGTGTGTGTGTGTGTGTGTGTGTGTGTGTGTGTGTGTATTTTCCTTCACTTGAATATCACAGCCCACAGCATCATTCTGACATCATGGATAATAACTACGATTTCTTTGTTAAATTGTATTACACTGACAGAATACTGTTGACTCACCCATCTCTGGATTACATCATTCATCTGCTCTTCATTCATCTTCAGTGTGTCCTCAATCCTATTATCAATCAATCAATCAATGCTCCACAATGGACCCTTGGCAGAACCAAGTTTCAGCACCAGTATCAAAAATGACCGAATGTGTATCTGTCCTGCTGAGAGGGATTGAGTGTGTAAGGAACCCCAACATAAACCTCTTATCTCCCTTTGTGCTTGACGTGTAATAGGATTAAACCAGAGCACTTGTGTGTGGTTACAGGAAACGTGGAAGTGTCTGGAAGGATCTAGTCAAATAACAACTTCACTTCTGGATAATAAATTAAATTAAAAATATTAAATGATAGATGATATGGAAAGCAGTAAATCATATTAACATAGTATATTATGATTATGTACAGCAGTAGTTCTCAACCTTTTTGAGTCGCGACCCCCAATTTAACATCCTTGTTGTCCACGACCCCCGCTCACTGAACAGAATCTCACACGCACAGTTCAGATCACCCAAAAAAATAAACAAAATGACCAAAAAAAGGAAACAAAATGACCAAAAATGACAGAAAATGACCAGAAAAGACAGAAAATTACCAAAAAAGGAAACAAAATGACCAAAAAAGACACAAATTGACCACAAAATGATCAAAAAAGACACAAAATGGCCAAAAAAGACACAAAATGACAAAAAAAGACACAAAATGATCAAAAAAAGACACAAAAGGACCAAATAAGACACAAAATGACCAAAAAAAGACACAAAATGACCAAAAAAGACACAAAATGATCAAAAAAAGACACAAAATGATCTAAAAAAGACACAAAATTACCAAAAAAAGACACAAAATTACCAAAAAAAGACGCAAAATTACAAAAAAAAACACAAAATTACCAAAAAAAGACATTAAGTGACCAAAAACACATTCACACATGAACACTTTAACACAGTGGAGACAGAGCTGACTTGGCGACTCCCAGAAATCATCTCCCGACCCCAAGGTTGAGAACAGCTGATGTACAGTATATTATAGTACAAGGTATAGGAGGTGATTTAAAGTGCGTATATATATACACATATATACACATAAACATCCTAGTCAATCCTAGTCAAATAACAACTTCAGTTCTGGAGAATAGATAGTGTCGAGGTGGTCACATTTTGGAAAACACCTGTTATATATTACACCTTGGCCCCCATCTGTAAATACTTGGGGAACCCAGTGAAAGAACACTGAATGTTTATTGTGCAAATAGCAACACACCCACAATTTCCTGCGCTGTAGGTGGGGATATGCCGCTAAATAACACCTGTGATGAAAATAGCACTTCTTATGCATTTTATCTTGCTGTAACATCTGGGGAAAAAAAACAATTACTGTATAATTTAGCTTGAAACAAAGGTATTATAGAATCCAGCTGTTTAACCTAACCATGACTCTTTGCTTAAAGGAAAATGCCAATCAGTTGCTGTTTTTTTACTTTCTTTATTTTTCAGCACAAATCAAGTAAACTTTACCTGACTAAACATTACTTCATTGTCATTTTAATCAATATGTCCTGTTAGTGAGTCTGAGTGTGTGTTTGTGTGCGTGCATGACTAAATGTGTGCACGTTTGTTTATGTATACATACAGATGTGTATGTGGGGGAGGGAGGGGTGGGTTTTGTCATTTCTATTGTCTGTTTTTATTCTTATTTTTTGTGAAGCACTGTTGCATTTTTATGTATGAAAAGCGCTATATAAATAAAGTTTGATTTGTTCATAGCACAACGAAATTAGAGTGCAACTCTCATAGAGCATAAAACAAATTAAGAACAACAACACACAAACACTTAAGGACAATAAGGTATAGAGGTATAAAAAGTATAAAATATCACAGCAAGAATAAATAATTGAATGGCAAAAAATACAGAATATAGAATAAATAGCTATGTATGTAAAGGAGGCAAATGAGGATGAGTGGTAGCATTTAGAGGTAGTATTTTAGATAATATGAATATAAATATATTGCACTATAATGTTATTGCACTTATACTGTAAGAACAGGACGCAGCAGGTACAGAAGACAGATGAAGGTTGTGCATATGTAGGTGTTATAGATTAATGAATTGTCTATTTCCAGCAGCTATCTGTAATATTTTTAAACTACAAATTTATATCAAAAACGCTCAATCTTCAGAAAACTTGCACACAGCCTGTATTCAGAAACTGTGCCTTTTAAACGAGAAGTCAGGACTTCTGTAACGTTGTGATGTCACAACTCATAACTATATTGTATATAGGTAGAAAGTGGTGCTACAGTGCTGCCAATCAGAGCAGACTGGGCTTAAAGAGACAGAGGGTGAATACAGGTATATTCAGACAGACAGGATGAGAAAAGATGTGTTTTTTGAACATGAAAGCATGTTAACATGTTACAACATGCTAGTAGAACCCCAGAATACAAGTATGAACCTGAAAATGAGAATATTATGTCCATTTTAACCCTTCCATTGTCCAACAACCTGAATTATTTTTTTAAAGATGAAAATTTGTTGAAAGGTTTTATTTTACTAAGTGTTGTTTCAATAGTAAGATAAGGGGCAATGAAACAAAAATGGGTGTGACAGATGAGTATTTTGTAGCCAATTTCCTTATTCTCCTGTATATGAAACCATAGTTCAAGTTTCTCATTGTTTCACTTCAGTTTTCAACTCTGATATTCACACAATTATTGCTGCTTGAGAGGATGTTTCTTCATGAGAAAATAAGATCTGAGGTTTGTAATTTAATGAAGCTCGTTTTTTTATTAGAGCATGGGTCTCAAACTCGTGGGCCAATTGTGGCCCTCGTGATGATTCTTGGTGGCCCCCACCTTGATTTGAAAGTTTAATGTGAGTTTTATATGAAAGGCACTGTACCGTGTTGTGTGGAAGGTCCCTTTAATTACTTTTTTTGGTAATTTTGTGTCTTTTTAAAAAAAATAATTTTGTGTCTTTTTTGGTAATTCTGTGTCTTTTGTTGGTAAGTTTGTGTCTTTTTTAGTAATTTTGTGTATTTTTGGGTGATTTTGTGTCCTTTTTTAGTAATTTTTGTGTCTTTTTTTTCATTTTGTGTGTTTTTGTAATAAAATTTTGTCTTTTTTTGTAATTTTGTGTATTTTTTGGTCATTTTGTGTCCTTTTTTTGTGTCTTTTTTTGGTCATTTTGTGTCTTTTTGTAATAATATTTTGTCTTTTTTTGTAATTTTGTGTATTTTTTGGTCACTTTGATACTGCCTCCAGCGGCCCCCAGGTAATTTTAGTTTGAGACCACTGTTTTAGAGATTTAATAGTGGGGGGGTCATTTTTGATGCTTAGGACAAGGCGAGTATGCAGAATGTTAAGACTACACACAAATTGTTTAAACTACCGAAGACAAACAAATTTGTCTTTGGTATTTTGGTATCATATGAACATTATGTCTGTTTTCAGTATTGTCAAAGATAAGTTGCTGCACAGGTGTACCGACTATACTGGCATCATGCTGTACATTACAATGATTTGGTAAAAAGGTCAACAATAATGCAATGTATGATTGCAGTTCCAAGGAAGTATAATGACTGCTGTGTTCCTCTGAATTAGATGATGATTTGTTTAGCTTATATAACACGAGCAGCACTCATTGTGATGTGACAGTATATTAGACAAATAAATCCACCTGGATACGCACGCTGACTTCTCTTCATAATTAAATGGAAGAGCCTGTTGTACAGAGAAGCACACGGATTAGGAATGCTTTTCCATGATTGCTTAATGACAACATATGTGTAAACACAAAGGCTTCAAAGGATCGGATCATCTTTTCCCCTCCAGCGTTTGCTTGTGTGTGTGTGTGTGTGTGTGTGTGTGTGTGTGTGTTCTTGTACTTCCCTACATAGTGAGGACCGGAACACGTTTTTAACCAACAGAGTGAGGACATTTTTGCGAAGTGAGGACATTTCGTCCGGTCCTCACTTCTTTAAAGGCTTTTTTGAGATTTAAGGCTTTGTCTTAGGGTTAAAGGTTACAATTAGGTTTATGTTACGGTTAGGGTTGGACATTTAGTTGTGATGGTGAAGGTTAAGTTAAGGGTTAGGGAACAAGGTTATTATAGTTAACAAAAATGAAGCTAAATAACGGAAACTAGAATTGAAAAAACATTTTCGTTAATTGAAATAAAAATGAGAGTTTTAAAAAAAACATAATTAACTGAAACTGTATTGTGAAGTTACAAAACTAACTAAAATTATAGTGAAAATGTCTTTTGTTTTCATCTTTGCCATCTTTTTCATACATAATGAAGATGGATAATAAAAGGAAAAAAAGTAAAAATTCACTGTGACCTCTTTTAATCTCCCACCCAACTAATACCCCATTACAAAAAACCTAAAACTAATAAAAACTAAACTAAAACTAAAGCATTTCAAAAAATAAATACTAAACTAAAACAAGCAAACCCACTCTAAAAAACTAATTAAAACTAACTGAATTTAAAAACAAAAAATCACAACAAAATTAAAACTAAAACTAAAGAAAAATTCAAAACATATAACCTTGATAGGGAATTCACTGTTCCAATGAGGGTCCTCACAAAGATAGAAGTACAAGAATGTGTGTGTGTGTGTGTGTGTGTGTGTGTGTGTGTGTGTGTGTGTGTGTGTGTGTGTGTGTGTGTGTGTGTGTGTGTGTGTGTGAGTGTGCGTGTGTGTGTGTGTGTGTGTGTGTGTAATATAATAGAATCCAATCACTGACTTCCTGCTCGGGCCAGACAGCTTCAGTAAAGAAGCAGCTCAAGTCCTGATTTTAGATGAATAGGGAGACGAGTGTGTTTGAACGGTCGGATTTAGCCGACATCTGCCGCGTCAGGTTTGCTCTCTGTATTACTGTGTGATGAAAGCCTCAGACAAAAGACACAAAGCAAACACACTGCACACTGCCGCTCACTCCGTGTTTGTCCCTGATTTTGTCATTCTTAATTGCTGGCTGATGAGATTTTGTTTTGACAGTGGATCCTGGGTGCAGGAAATACAAAAGTAAATAACATCTAGGACCAAAATGTCTTTATCATATTACATATTAGGGCTGGGCGATATGGACCAAAAGTCATATCCCGATATATTTAGGCTGCATATCGATATACGATATATATATCCCGATATTTTTATGGCAAAGTGAGAGCAAATGTTCAGTCAAAGTCAAAGTCAAATATGACATGTTACAAGTAGTTTTATTGAAACTGTTTATTTAAGTGAACATAAATACTGTTTAACAACAGGAGTACCTTTAAAAAAAATAAAAATAAAGCTCTACAAAGTGCACATTTAAATAAAAAAAATATCTTGAATAAAAATAGCCTATGAATTTAAGTAGGCCAATCTTTTTCTGAAAAATATATATTTATATGAGAAAAGAATTACGAACATTACAAAATAACTAAATATGACAAACCCTAGTAAGGGCAGCATTTACATATAAAGAAAGAGAAAAAATATATCGAAATAAAGTATGTCTATGCGATATGATCTAATTCCATATCACATTTAAAAACATATCAATATAATTTTTATATCAATATATCGCCCAGCCTTATTATATATGTCTTTCTATACTTTTGATAGGGCAAATTGATCATTTTAATTAAAGTAAAATAAAAAACATTTTTAATTAAGGTTTGCTTATTGAAGTGAGCAAACTGCTCAGGAAGACTTTTGGAAGCTTGTGAAAAAGCTAGTAAGTGAGTCTTGAGTTTTGAAAAAAACAAAACAAACAATTTTTAAAGTAAAAAATGAACTTTGATGCTAAAATGTATTTTTTTTTAGTTTTTGTGTCAAGAGGACCAACAGTTTTAAGGAATTCCTGCTGCTTTGTTGTCATGGTTACAAAAACTTGCAGAAATAGTCCAGATTTTCATGAAGGTGAAGGTATAAAGGTATTGGATCCTTGAGTTGACGGTTTTCATTTTTTCAGTAGAAATAATCCAAATGGCCACATCAGTGAGTGGAAGCAGTGAGCTCTTTCCAACTCAGGGGGGCGCTGTTTGCCTGGAGGGCCATGTCTGTGATTCAGCTCCTTATGGAGACACAGGAGTGTTCAGATTGTTTACTAAAGTAAACATCATCTTAAGTGTTTCAAACAGGGGTCTCAAACTCGCGGCCCGCGGGCCAATTGCGGCCCTCGTGACGATATTTTGTGGCCCCCACCTTGATATGAAAGTTTGATGTGAGTTTTATATGAATGGCACTTTACCGTGTTGTGTGTGGAAGGTCCTTTTAATTACTTTTTTTGGTAATTTTGTGTATTTTTAAAGAATTTTGTGTCTTTTTTAATAATTTTGTGTCTTTTTTTGTAATTCTGTGTCTTTTTTTTTTGGTCATTTTGTCTTTTTAAAGTAATTTAGTTTTTTTCTGTCATTTTGTGTCTTTTTTTAATAATTTTGTGTCTTTTGGGTAATTCTGTGTCTTTTTTTGGTCATTTTGTGACTTTTTTAAGTAATTTAGTTTTTTTCTGTCATTTTGTGTCTTTTTTGGATCATTTTGTCTTTTTTTAGTAATTTTGTTTCTTTTTTTGGTCATTTTGATACTGCCCCTAGGTAATTTGAGTTTGGTCATTTTTAAAATCATATTTTTTACAGGCTGAAGAATTTTAACCATCACTGTAATATCTCTGTTATTTGATCTTATTGTATACAAATTGTTGGGTGGATTTGGTTTGATTTGATAATTAAATGATGTGGCTAATGGCGGAGAGTGAGCCCATTTATGCGTATTAATACCTGTATCACTTTGTCAGCAGATAAAATGTTCCAGCGTGAAATCCGACCCACAATCTGCTGCTTTACACCTGCGATTAATCTTGGAGAAGCAGATATATTTATTTGGAAGCTTCGACATGAGTATCCATTTCCATGAGAGACTATCCTGAGCAGTCTTCAGGTCAGGTGAAGATACTGTATGACAGTCAGTAAGCATGTGGGGAGCGGTCGCCACTGTTCAGAGGCATACATGTATCTCAGGTCACTGATATCGCATTTCCATTTATATTTAATTTGCTGGACGACAACAACACAGTAGTGTGACAAGGTGTACAGAGCATGGTCTGAGCTGCAGTAGAAGAGCTTATACCATAGTTTTATTCATTTTTACATCATTCTCTAATGAAATTTGAGGGTAAAATGTGTGTTTTTGTGGTTTATTTATATGGAAAAAATTATTAGAGCATTTTTTTTTCAATTTCTTGTTCATTTTAATGCCTGATACAACTAAAGATACGATTGTTTGGACAAATATAATGAAAACAAAAACAAGACAAATGTATATTTAGTTGTACCAGGCATTAAAGTGAACAAGACATTGAAGAAAACAAGGGTCAAAGATTTTTTTTCCATGACTGTATGTGTTTTTAGTGGTTTATTTACATGTTAATAGTCATGGAAAAAAATATTAGACCATTTTTGTCTTCAATTTTTGGTTCATTTTAATGCCTAAAGGTACATTTGTTTGGACAAATATAATGATAACAACAAATATAGCTCACAAGAGTTTAATTTACGAGCTGGTTTCTTTATTATCTGATAATTTTCCATGGTGTTCTTGATAATAACCAAAATCACTATCAAGAAAACCATGGAAGATGTCTAGATGTCAGCTCTTAAATTAAACTCATATGAGATATGTTTGTTGTTATCATTATTTTTGTCCAAACAAATGTACTTTTAGGCATTAAAATGAACAAAGAATTGGAGAAAACAAGGGTCAAATCATTTTTTCCATGACTGTATGTGTTTTAGTGGTTTATTTACATGTTAATAGTCATGGGAAAAAATATTAAACCATTTTTTCTTCAATTTCTTGTATTTGTCCAAACAAATGTATCCTTTAGGCATTAAAATGATCAAAAAAATAAGAAAACAAGGGTCAAATATTTTTTTTCCATGGCTGCATGTGTTTTAGTGGTTTATTTACATGTTAATATGTCCTGTTAGAACACAGGATACAGTGGCATTAGAAAAAAGCAGGAATGAAAGCCTACTGTATCATTTCAGTGGTGCAGCAGATAGTGCAGTATTTATTTATGGAGCAGTCTAGTATACAAAACAAGCAGCAATCCTATGAGAGCGAGATAAAGCCTCTCCATTTTCCCTTTCCATCCCATATTTCCTTGGTGACCTCTTAGAGAGCAAGAGGTTCTAAGTGAACTATTTATCCAGCCGGCTTCCCCCCGAGGCCTCCGCAGACTGCTGCAAGCTCTCCTGTCTGCCCCAAAACCTCCCCAGGCCCCGCTGTGCTTGTCAGGAAAAACGGCCATGTTTAGGGCCCCTCCCCCGGGTCCCGCTTCAGCTTCACTGCTGCTCTCTGAGCCGGGCGGGATGAATTTGATTTTTTAAAGATATTTTTTATATCGTCCAGATTTGCTTTGTGATTGCTGCTTCACTATTTGGATCTGAAGAATCTCAAATGATTATAAATGTTTGATAGGCTGAATTTGAAGGGTCAGTTCACAAAGATCACACAGAGAACATATTTTCTCTTTCACCCCAAGTGGTTTACAGCCTCAGGCAGAGAACACTTCATTAAATGCTGAAAACATAAAAAGGACGGAGGGAAAAAACACTAGATAATATTTCATCATTCAAACCATTTGGGTGTTCAGTTATAAGTGTATAGAATTCAGGATGGATTCAGTTTTAAATCCATTTACTGCTTTTCAGTAAAATCACACATATTATAAGAAAATTGTACTTGAAGTAGCTGGTATGGCCAAAGTCTTCTATCCCAATATAGGTCATCTCATATCTCATTAATGATATATATATATATATATATATATATATATATCATTAATGAGATATATTATATATATATATATATATATATATATATATATATATATATATATATATGCTGCCCTACAAAGTCTAACTGCAGTAACTACGTAAGGGGTAAAACTGAGAAAAACTGCTTTAAATTTTTTTAACGTTTTTTAACTGGCCAGCCAAATGGGTTATAGGTAGGTCAATGATATGACACTTATTTCTACATGTATTGATGATGTCATTTTTATGCTCAAAAATCATGACGATTTATTTCACCTTTGACCCCAAAAATGTAGTTACTGCACTCTGGTTTTGCTGTAAAAGGTTCTAATAGTAAAAACAAGAACAGAGTGCAGTAACTACATTGTTGTCGTCTTCTTTCAGCTTTTATATTTTGTTTTCAGTGAATAAACATTCTCAAATTGATTTTGTTATAAATGTATTTAAAAGTGTTTAACAACTCTTTTTTGAAGATTTCTGTATTTTGGACTTAATATTATAAAAAAAAATTATATTTTACTCTTAATATAATTTTATCTCACTTTTTTTACTTCATCACTATCTAGATACTAATTTCCCTTCCAAATAAACGTATAATTTATATTATTCTTGTCTTCACTATTCAACACAATGAAGAAATTCAGGGCTGCACTGTATCACAGTCAAAGTGAAGTTACTGCGTTCTGCTTTGGCTTTGAGTTGGATTTTGTAGTTACTGCAATTTTTATATCATTATTTCTCTGAAATAAAGCAAAATTGAAATCTAAAACTTTGCCACAAGATAAAACAGACATCAAGGAGTTCATTTTTAGTTATAACTCAATTTCAACCAAAAATGTAGCTACTGCAGTTAGACTTTGTAGGGCAGAATAGTCAACACCAGCAAGATCAGAACATAAACTGTTCACCAAATTATGTAAATATTCTAATGCAGTTCAGTCTACATCACAATAGAAACAATACAGAAAAATATATGGAGCAGATATTTTACATTTTGACCATATATATTGTCATATAATAAATTTTTTTAACCTCTGTTCATGAAATGATTGTGACAATGTGATTTATTCTTGACAGATAAAGTGTCTATCTTATCAAAACTTTATTAATCAATCTCATCCAAACATATCGCAATTAAAATGAATCCACAATTAACAGAGAATTGTCTCTGAAAATTTTTCCAACTGTAACCGTGTAGGCCTAGTTTACATTTAGAATATCAATATTTATTTATTTATTTGTATTTTATCTCCCCAGTTTCTTATGCATTAAAGATATATTGCAAAACTGTCTGCAAAAATGTCTAAAAATGTTTAGATAAATGTTATATATTATGAGTTGTGTAGGCCTACTTACATTATTCCAAATGTTTCAACAATGTTCAGAGGAATCTGTCATTTTCATAAAGGTAAAAGCCTGTAAATGGCACTTTATCCTTTTAACTCATGCTTCAGTGTTGAAGCTGTCATAAATTGAAGTTTTATCCAGTTGTAAGCCACATTTTTATGATGCGTTAATGAGATCATGGTGGTTTTTAACTCTGTGGAGTCTTGTGGGTATTTTGTCCATTTTTGAATCCTTTTCATGTCTTTTCGTGTCTTTGTAAGTCTTTTTTTTGTCATTTTGTGTCTTTTTTGTCATTTTGTGTCTTTTTTGGTCATTTTGTGTCTTTTTTGGTCATTTTGTGACTTTTTTTTAGTCATTTTGTGTCTTCTTTTGGTCATTTTGTGTCTTCTGTGGGGTTTTTGGTCATTTTGTGTCTTTTTTTAGTCATTTTGTGTCTTCTGTGGGGTTTTTGGTCATTTTGTGTCTTTTTTAGTCATTTTGTGTCTTCTGTGGGTTTTTTTGGTCATTTTGTGTCTTTTCTTCTGTCATTTTTTGTTATTTTATGTCTTTTTTTGGTCATTTTCTCTCCTCATTTGTGTCTTTTTGGTCATTTTGTGTCTTTTTTAGTCCTCAAGCTTGATAAAAAAAAAATAACAATAACTTAACTTAAGTGTTCATTCCTTGGCTAGGTATCGATACTTTTGAAAATGTGTATCGTATCCGAATACAACGTTTAAGTATCGATACTTTTTTGAGTATCGATACTTTTGACAACCCTATTACATAAAGTATTCTAGGTGTTCTTTTTCTTCTTCTCTCACCTATGGTGCAGAAGTAGAATATCTTCCTGTCTTCAGGGGGAAAGAGATACCCCAGTGAACTGAGAGCTAATGGAGGTGGAGGTCTCACAAGGGAAAATCTTGACCTTGGCCCCTTTTTGTAAAAGCTTTGCCCCTGTAGCAAACAATTGCAGGGAGGGGCTGCGTGCGCCGCTGCAGTCTGAGTGTGCGAGCGTGTTTAGTGAACATTTGTTTGTGCTCTGGCAGTAACATAGTCCAGTCATTCTCACGTCTTTCAACATGGCGTAAAGCTGCTTTATGTGCCAGTGTGCTGTGAGGTGAAAGCTCCCAGGGCGAGACAAAAGCTCTCGGGCCGGACGCCTCGCTGTTTCCTGAGCTGTAGCATCTGTCTGCTATGGAGCACCGCTGGGGGAACTGCAGCAACAGATCCATACTGCCTGCACCGTGCAGACTTCACCACCGCCTGCTCAACCTTTTGTAAATCGGCATTTTGATGACAATTCCCAGTGTCGAGTTGTTCACAATCAATACACACAGAGTGGACGCCTTAATAGACACAGATAACCGCTGCTTGGCTGCTGTATCTCCGGGCTGTGGAGACTGACACCCTGTCTGACTCTGATCAATATGTGGCTCGGCCCTGCCCACTCTGCTATCACACACGGGGCTTGGTTTCCCCCGGCAGCGGGGTAAAACTGCCCGGCAACTCCCCAAGGTGGATGAATCGGGGATGTTACATGTGAACTGGCTGTCAAAACGATTTTGTCATCTCCCCATCTCTCCGGTGTTTAAAGATGCTGACACACTGTGTTTGGGGTACCAATGTCTTGTATGGAAGTGATGGAGGCTTTTAGCCTTTTTTTTTTTTTTTTTTTAAACTCCCTTTATCCATTTAAGTGTTCACTCAAGTATTAGAATTCCTATTTCAGCTGCCACAGACGTCTCCTGGCACATTGTGCCCACTCACAGCTTCCTTTCAGGTCATCTGATCCGGACCCTGCTTTGAATTTACACACTTTACACAACTTTAAGTGGAATCTTTTCTTTCACTGCTAGTTATGAAGGTCTTTTAGATGCTGTATTATTTATTCGTTTTCAAATTCGGTATTGAAATTCAAAATCTGACTTTCTCGGCGTACACTGAAAAAAGTATAACCTTGCTCAAACTAAAAAAAATTATGTCCAGATATCACATCTAAAATATTTGACTTCATAGAATCTAAATTGAGTAACTTCTTATGACCTGATTATTTTATGTTGATGTAAACAATAATACTGCACTTGACTCAACCTTAATTCTTTGCCTTGATCCAAATAATTTTCTTAACATTTTAGTTATAGAACCAAACCTTTGAACCAACCTAATATGTCACTTCTAACTGAATTAATGTTTGCATTGACACCAGTTAATTTATTTACATATACCCAAACTATATTTTTCACATTTTATTTGACTTAACTAATTTTTGTTTCCCACCTTATAAACTCTATAAAAAAAAGGCACTTGGCCAACAGATTACATTAAATGTATTTATTTATTAAAACTTGAGGGAAATCAAAAACTTTGTTTTGGGTCCGTAGGATGTATATTTAGTTCAATATAAATCAAACTTGATGTCTCTAAATGCAAAAAGAATTAGTTTTACAATCAAGTCAATAATTTTATCCTCTTTTAAATTAGTTTGAATGAACAACTGCATGTTACACTTTTTTCAGTGTAAGAGTATTCTCAAAATCTGAATAACTTTTCACATTATATATAACAGCAAATTTCTTTTCTGCAGCTGTTGACATTAGTTAAATTAGCTCAAACGTTTTACTTTTACTATGTATGTGTGTGTGTGTGTGTGTGTGTGTGTGTGTGTGTGCCCCCCCCCCCCCCCCCCGTTCTGTCTTTCTCTCCTTTTTGAGTTGACAGTGCATTAACAATATATTTAACTGATACTTCAAATATTTTTATTTATTTAAGCATTTTAAAATTCGACAATTTTTGACAAAAATCGACACACTATAGTATATCTTTATTTTATTTATATTTTGACACAGCTAATCAATAGTTCCTTGATAATGATTTTAGGCGATGTGAAGTGAATATTATGAGTGGGGAGACAGTTGTGAGTGGAGATAAAACAGTGAGTAAAGAAGGCCAGATCGGATTCAGCTTGGGGTCATTAATGTTTCAGAGGATGCCAGAGGGAGAATGGGAGAGTCACTGCACTGCCGGGATCCATTTCCTTTGACTGTGGCTTTGTCATTTTGGATCAATCCCACCAAATGCAGGCCTATTGTTAAGTGGCTTGTCTCTAATGGAGTGATTGGCAACACACTGGCACGTGATAAAAAGATTTTGAGATACTGGGATCATGATTTCAAGGTATATGGGCTAATGATTCAGCGTCACCTTTCATTTAGATAAGTGTACCTTTAAACCTCTCAAGTCCAGGAGATTTTGGTTCAAATGTATCAACTTCCTATGCATTCATTTCTGTCTCTGTTTAGCATCTTTCAGTCTGTTCTTACATCACATGCATGGCTCCTTTTTCTCCACACAAACGTGTGTTGGTTCTGGCGGTTCTAGACCAATTTTACTGTGGGGGCCAAGGAGGGGCCAGTGTTTAATCAGAGGGGCATATTTAAAAACTGCAAAAAGGATATTTAAGCATTCAAAACCTTTATTTTACCTTATTTTAAGTATATTTGGAAGATAGAAATACATTGATTGAAGCAATGAGACTTACCAGCAAGAACAGTTATTTTTGTACGACAATGATATTTCTCATCTTTGTGCACAATTACTTTTTTTTTATTTTGAAAGTGCAGTACATACATACATACAACAGTAAACACAAAAGATTGCATTACAAATGCTAAATGCACAAAGCTAAATTAGAAAAATCTCTGCAAAAAAAGTAAAATCAGGTTAATACACTTCAAGGGGTTTTGTTTTGTTTTTTTACCTTTTTTACCAATTACTTTTTATTTTTATTTTGAAAGTGCAGTACAGTCAGAATTATCTTTTTTTTTAATATACACAAACTTTTATTAGTTTTATTTAACTACACAATGGACACATCTGGGGTTCCTTTTGTTTACAATGTGATATTGTTTGAAGAAAAAATAGGTAAGAATTGTTCCGTCATTCATCATTATAAATTAATAATTTCATTATTAATTTGACACAGGGGCCACAGCAGGGGCCAAAGGCTTCTTCACAAGGGCAGTGGCCCCTGTAGGCCCCTGTGTAGAACCACCACTGCAAACTTGGCTATCAGTCTGATTTTTATTTTAATTTTAATTAACAAAGTATAAAGCTGCCAGGAACCCAAAAGGACACAGGTGTCTATGGAAATGTACTTCTTTTTTTTTTTTTTACCATTCATACACACAAAAACAGCAGAAAAAATAATAAATAATAAAACTACAAAACATTCTATTTGCATGTAAATTAAAAAATAGTAATAGTTTTCATTGTAGAAAGAAAAATTCACATTTTAAAACTGTGAAAACTCCTCTGATTGAACTTTCAACTGACTTTCTCAGCTTGTCTACATATCATATATAAATAAAGTTATTACTGTAAATAAAACGTGTATTTTCAATAAATAGATGGACTCCAGAGGGTTAAATCATGGGGGGAAAAATAGTCAAAATGTCGTTAAAAACACCTGTTCTCCTGCAGGAGTTTTCAACAAAGACAGCATATTAATGTAGTAATTGTTTCCCTCCTTCAGCCGCGGCCCATGTAGACCTCTGGGGCTGTGGAAGTACTTACCATCCTACTCCTCTATGCTGTGATCCTCGCAATGTCATTACTCTGCTTTGATCCTGCTGCAGTCTGACACATGACCACCACAGGACCCCTGAATGGGCATTAGTGCAGGCTTCAGCAAACCCAACATCTGTGCCTCCCAGCACTGCCACTGCTCAAATCATTCATTAAATCAGAACACAAAAAGTAACTTTACTTGAATGCCTCAGCATAAATATTTGATCATGGCTGAGAATAAATCTTTGTCATTTTGTACTCCTTCCTCTGGCTGCCAGCTCCTCTTATAGATCTTCCTCGCCTCGCTCTCTCTTTGCTATTTGGATACAGGCATGTGCTTGGCTTGGTCATTTGTGAAATGGATCTTATGAATTTTTTAGGAAGATTCATAGCTGCAATCAGGCCCGGTTAAGACTGTATCACAAAGTGACATCCTGTGCTGCCATGCTCACTCACAAATCATATGCTGTTTTTGAAGATAATATCGAGTGAAAGAGGTTTATGTGTTTATTTGATATAGGCATTCTGTTATAACACGTCTAAATACTTCATTAACCTTTGAGCTACGCAACAGTACATGCTTTGTTTATTAATGCATGGAGTTCCTTTGACCCTATTCATCCATTCGTGTGAATGTTTTTATGTTTTATAATTTGAATTTTGAATTTGAATGGCTTTTTGAAGCTGATCCACAGAAAAAGTCAAAGTAAAAATAAATCCCCACAAATGCATTCATAAAACATACAAACGTGCATGAGTATTGAGTATGAGCTCCAAGTCAGTATATAGTGGGTGCACCTTTACAGCCTTGTTAGCGAGCAATGTGTACCTAATAAAGTGGCTTTATGGTCTCCATCTGCTTCAAGGTTGGACGTGTTGTGATTCAGAGATGCTCTTCTGCAGAGCTTGGTTGTAACAAGTGATCATTTGAGTTACTGTTGAACCAGTCCAATCCACTTTGTTTATATAGCAGGTTTCCAAAGTGCTGCACAAACAATAAATAGATAACACAATACAAAGATATGTAGTAAACAATAGAACAGTAAAATGCAGTAAGATAAAATAAATTTAAAATAGGATAAAAAATAAATAAAATAAAATTTAAAATGTACTGCCCGCATAAACTAAAATATGCATGTATACAAATAAAAACAAAAAATCATGAAATCAATATAAAATCAACACTCTACGTGGTGGTAACCACGTAGAGTGTTGATTTTATACTGGTAACCTGGTAAACTGGTAACCAGTCTGACCATTCTCCTCTGACCTCTGACCTCTGGCATCAACAAGGCATCAAGTCTCTCTGGATATGTTAGATCAGCAGTTTGTGAAACACTCAGACCAACAAACATGTCACGTTCAAAGTCACTTAAATCACCTTTCTTCCTCTTTTTACGATGCTCGCTTCGACTTCACCAGCTCCTCTTCACCATGTCTACATGCTTAAATGCATTGAGTTACTGCCATGTGGGTTTTGCGGATTAGATATTAGCTAAACCAGCAATTAAACATGTGTACATAATAAAGTGGCGGGTGATGGTAGATTCTGCATTAATAAGTTATACAGCATTACTGTCATGTGTTTCTTTTTGCTAAAAGTCCTATTTAGAATATTGGGAAGCCCCTTGTGGCTAAAATAAGTGTTACAACAACAAAGACTTCATGATCTTGAACCATTTAGTGAGTTTACCAAATAAGCATTTATTTCAGTCAGTAGCAAATATGAAATAAGCTCGTCTTCACCATGTTTACATGCCTAATTGCATTAAGTTGTTGCCATGTGATTGGCTGATATTTGTGTTAACAAGCAGTTGAACATGTGTACATGATGCAGAGATATAAGTGTTAATTAGCCTGGCTAACGCCAGACTAATCACAAATGAGATTAGTCTGGAAACCATCCATTCTTTTCTCCATAGAGGAGGCGTGGTTTACGATCCTCTGGAGCCACCCAGAGACCCCCAGCAGCTCGTCTATTGACCATAAAATCAGTGGATATGTGTGGCTGAATGACATGAGGGGGAATAAGGCGTAAAAATAAATAATCTTCCAGAAAGAGAGAACTGGAGCAGCAAAGCAGCAAGCAACACTCTCTCACAGACACACACACACCAACACTGCCGGTAGACTGTGAGCATTCAGAACCAGAACATGCTGCAGAAAAACGTTGCAGAAGCAGAATTGAGCATTTTAGGCCCCGTTTACACGAGGACGCTTGCGGGTAAAAACGACAAAATATTTTATCGGAAGTGCCTTTTGTGTAGACGGTGACGGCGTTTTGGGGGCTTAAAAACGCAAAAATCTGAAACCACCTTCCAAAGTGGAAAAGTTAAATACGCTCCAGTACAGGAAAATAAACAAACGTGGGATTATTTCCATGCGTCGGACTTTCAAGCTGCTCTGGCAGCTCTAATAAACTTACAGGAGTCTTTCCAAATGTACAGGATATGTAGAGATAGTATTACTGAACAGAGAAGCATCTGTAATTACCTCTATCACATTTTGGATGCAGCAATTAGTCGGAGGCGAGCCAGACGGCTGTGAACGAGACCTGGTAGATCTAGTGGATGGTGGATAACTTTGTGGAAGGAGTAGCTGATGGAAATGTGTGGCGTGAAAACTTCTGCATGCCCAAAGATGCTCTTATCGCTTTAAGTGATGCCGCCTGGCTGCATACAATCGAATTTCACACACTTTTGCGTCACCGTATGCACGCAGATTTCCTCCCGAAAATGCTCGTCTAAACGAAGAATAAAAAGTGAAGACGCGACGCCACTTTTGCGTCTTCTGTTCAGACCGTCCTCGTGTAAACGTAGCTTTATTCTCAAAGTAGAGATGGGCTAGTCTGGCTATGTAAACATCAATTTCTGTCGCTCTACATACGTCATCTGGTATAACTGATAAGATTGGCTAAGAGCTACGTACAGACGCTTTTGATAGATATTCGTATCGCCCAATAAACGGCTCCGGAGGATCGTAAACCACGCCTCCTCTACGGAGAAATGAATGGCTGGTGTCCAGACTAATGTCATTTGTGATTAGTCTGGTGTTAGCCAGGCTAACTCAGCAGGGCAATGTGGCTGATAATACCATACTGCCACTGTGGGCTACTGACAGCGGTGTTAGCGCTGCTAACAGTGTTAACAACAGCAACAGAGCTGTCTTCAGTGCTAACAGTGATACTGCAGGTTAGCTCACATTTACTAACAATGGTTAGAAGTACTGACAGAATGATGGCAGTGATTAGCTGACTAGTGGAATATGACTACGAGGAGGGCCAATAGTTTAAAAAGAGAGGGACTCACATGCACGCAGTGCTAAACCAGCAACCAGGACAAAGAACAGAGAAGCTCAGGTTACAACACACACACACTAATTGTGTGGACTGCCCCAGTTCACTCATGCAATGATTTATTCTATATTTGTGAGTCATGTTGATTACTTCTTTGGTTTGTGGTTTTACTTCTTAGTCTTTTTCTACACTGTAAAAAATGTTTGTAGAAATTACAGGAAAACACTGTCAAGTTACATCAGAAATAGGGCGTAAAATTTAAAATTGTATATCACCGTAGTAGACACTTTTAATTACAGTAATTCAAAGAATAGCACAAAACTTTTACATTTACTGTCATTAACTGTACAGTTTTTGCTGATATTTACATTTAAGTTTACAGTCGAAAACCCACTCACTGTATTTTTCACGGTGAAGTTCTGGCAACCAAAGCTGCCGGTATTTTACTGTAAATTAAACAGATTATTTTTTTACAGTGTACTGAACAACTGAAATCAGCACAACTATTGAGCTCTATAATGAGAATTCACAAGGGCATGGTATCACTTTTAAATTTCAATAAACTAGTAATATGCCCCTTTTTCATTCAGGAAAAGAATCCTCTAAAATAATAAATAAGTGAAAGTGAAAATCTGAGCATGAATTTTGTGCCAATCTCAAAACGTTACATTTTCTTTTAATACTTTTTAGTGCTATGAACATGTTTCCATCGTATTGAGGTTCAGTCTCCTGCCCTGTCGCGTCTCATATATTGCTGCACAATAAACAGCACAGCATTCTTTTATTTATTCTCACATTAACTGTATAGCATGCCAGGATTTGTGTGCCTGTATCTCACAGCTTCACATTCCCCACATCCAATTCCCAGCGATGTAAAACCTTTTACGGGTGAACAAGAAGATCAACACTAAAAGGCTACGAAGCTCTCTTTCTTGTCACTAGTGTTCAGAAGATTTCCTTTTTCGTGTGTTTTCTTCTCCCCTGAAGAGAAGAGAATCTTTTGTTATCAAGCCTTTTAGTCATGAGTGGATCCTTTTAATGTCACCTTCAGGATTCATATGTTATTAGACATGACTTCGGTTATAAAAGAGGAAACCAGGGCAGAGCGTGGTCCCGGAGCAGTAAAAGGATCGAACACAGGTTCTTTTTGTGCAGCTGCCGAATATAAAATGATATGTGTAAAACCACCCAGAGAGCAGGCGAGTGTGACACACACACAAGTTTTTAGCAGAGCAGCCTTTTTTACTCCTGAGTGACAGCTCACATCCACGTTGTCTAGTGCAGCTATTCTCAACCTTGGGGTCCCGGCCCCAATTGGGATCGCGAGATGATTTCTGGGGGTCGCCAAATCATTTTGGAAGTCAGCTCTGTCTCCACTGTGTTAAAGTGATTATGTGTTAATGTGTTTTAGTCTTTTTTTGGTCATTTTGTGTCTTTTTTTTAGTAATTTTGTGTATTTTTTTGATCATTTTGTGTCAGTTTGTGGTCAATTTGTGTCTTTTCTGGTCATTTTGTGTCTTTTCTGGTCATTTTGTTTTCTTTTTTTGGTCATTTTGTGTCTTTTTTGATCACTTTGTGTCTTTTTTTGGTCATTTTGTCTTTTTTCTGTCATTTTGTGTCTTTTTGGTCACTTTGTGTCTTTTTTTTGGTCATTTTGTCTTTTTTCTGTCATTTTGTGTCTTTTTTGGTCAATTTGTGTCTTTTTGTGGTCATTTTTTGTCATTTTGTGGTCAATTTGAGTACTTTTTGGCTTAATTTTATGTAATTTTTTGGTCATGTGTCTTTTTTGGGTCATTTTGTGTCTTTTTTGGTCACTTTGTATCCTTTTTTGGTCAGTTTGTGTCTTTTTTTTGGCCATTTTGTCTTTTTTCTGTCATTTGTGTCTTTTTTGGTCAATTTGTGTCTTTTTGTGGTCGTTTTTTGTCATTTTGTGGTCAATTTGAGTACTTTTTGGCTTAATTTCATGTAATTTTTTGGTCATTTTGTGTCTTTTTTTAAATAATTTTGTGGTCAATTTGATTCTTTTTTGGGTAATTTTTCTGACAAATACCAAAGTATCACGTTCTTACTTTCCAAGGAGTCTCTGGCTTGAAGCTGACTGTTACACACTCAGGAGTTAAACTTATAGCAAAGGACTTAGATTAAAAGTAACAATAAAACATAAAAAAATATATAAATGCACAGACAGAGATGTTATAGTTGTTGTCTGCTTCATTATTTGTGCAAAAGTCATCGTATCAACTGAGTTTGTATGATCTGAACTGTGAGATTATGTTCAGTGATCGGGGGTCGCAGACAACATGCATGTTAAATTGGGGGTCGCCACTCAAAAAGGTTGAGAACTGCTGGTCTAGTGATATGTAATGCTTAATGAACCGGATAAACATGTCTTTAAATGAGCGGACAGCCCTACCAACCCCCCATCTCTTTCATCAAACCTGTGGGTCCCAGCCAGCCCCCCACACACCACCACCAGCCCCCCATGGACTCATGCTGTTCAGGGCCCCAGACCCTCAGAACAGAGGCCGGCTAATGGAAAGCTTTCAAGGCGGCTGGAGAAAAATGTCGGCTCTCATTTGGCCTCCACCATTTTCTGATGTCACTGGTGTGTGTGTGTGTGTGTGTGTGTGTGTGTGTGTGTGTGTGGTCATTGCTTTCGAATCACACAGAAACACCTTGGGACACGCCTTCATAAACAGCCCTGAAAACAACAACACTGTACACCTCCACCCCCCTACACACACACACACACGCGCCTGCATTAGCCCGCATGAATGTGTTGTATTGTGTTGGGCTAAAAATATTATTGTTATTATTAAAAGTAGTAGTAAATACAATAAACTCAATTTATAGGTTACCTTTTTAAACAAAAGTTAGATAAAAAACAAGAGATTTACAACATAAAGCCACAACACACAATAGAAAATTAAAGTATAATATAAAAGTAAATGGTTGACAGAAATGAGTGAATGAAAATGGTTAAAGTACGCTGAAATGACTAAAACCTGCGTAAACAATATGGTAAAAGCGTCATTTGTGAAGTGATTTTAAAGAGGTGTGTGTAGTTAGTTGCCATCACATTTAGTAAAGTAAAAGTAAAACTGGTTATCATCCAGAGTCTAGTCAGCTAGACAGTTCTGAAAAAGGTGCTGTGTCATCACCAGCCGCGACAGCATGTGGCTGGTATTGTTTCCATCGTGTCTGTGTGTGTGTTCATTATAGGAAAATGTGGTCTTTGGTTTTGAGTCTGTGTGTCACCGCAATAGCATTACAGTCATGCAAGATGCAGTCATGAAACTTTACAGGTGTGTTTCCATTTTATGGAACTTTATACTTCTACTTCACTACATTTTGAGGTGAATATTGTACTTTATACTTCACTACATTTAGCTGCCAGTTTTATTTTTCAGGTCAAAATTGAACATAACATGATACATTTAAAATGATTTGACATTTGTTGAAATTAAACCTCAAAACAGTATGTTAAGAAATTAATCCTTGAGAAAATTAAAATGCTGCTTACATATTAATACATCCATAATAATAATAATAATAATCTAATAATAAATAAATATATTTAGAATATATAAAACAGTCTGAGTTGGTTCAGTACTTTTACTTTTGATACTTTAAATGCATTTTGATGCTTATTCGTTTGTACTTTTACTTCAGTAAGTTTTGAATGCAGGACTTTTATTTGTAGTGGAGTCATTTCACAGTGTGGTATTAGTACTTTTACTGAAGTAAAGGATCTGAATACTTCTTTCGACCACTGTGCAGGTCCCCCTACTTTGATTTGACATCGCTGCAATTCCATTATATTCAAAGATTAATCCACTAATAATTTTCAATTAAAATATCAGAAGGTATTAGTAGTAGCAAAATGTACTATGTCACTTCCAGTAGTCACATCATTCTCATAACTTCTTCACTTCAGGCATTTACATACATTTATAAGGGCCACGGGGCAATTGCACCGAGCACTGGTCCCATACAGCAATAGCTGTAGGGACCAGTTTCGATAGGTTGTATGGTTTTTTATCAATCCCTGTTCAATGATCATGATCATTTTTGGAGAAATTCTTAGATTATAATGGGTGTGTATTGCACGGAATGTCCATGTCACAGTGTGTGACATCATCGCCAGAGTGTAGAGGGAGAGAATAAATTGTCAAAAAATAAATTTGAAAAAAAAAAAAGATTTCCACTCTACAGAAATGATTTATACATAGAAACGTAGGAAATGTGTCTTCTCACTCCCAATCCTCCCAATGGTGAAGCTGTCAGAGTTATAGTTTGGGCGTAGGACGCACAGATGTGCCACCAACACGCACCAACAGCCTCATTGGCTCCCATATTAAAAATGCAGGAAGATTTCTGAAAAAGGGAGATGTAACAGTTTTTTTAGATCGCTCTAACAAAGCTATTTTTTTATTTTTATTTTTTTTTAAAAACCATATGTAGACATTCAGGAAGAACTCAGGACGCTCAAAGTGAAGTCGGATCAATGATAGGTATTATGGTTTTGCCAAAAATGCTTTCTGTTCGAGGCCAGAAATTCCAGTCTGTCCACCTCTGGCTGTTGTCAATGTTCCGGGACATTGGCAGGTGGCAGTTAATTCTGTTGATTGCTTTGATCTGATTGCCTTTGATCTTTGATGTGATTACAGTTACAGATAAACACACACACACACATATGCGCGTAAGCGTGCCCACTCCTCACACATGCATACATATGCTTCAAACACACACACACACACACACACAAACACACACACATACACACAAACACACACACACACACACACACAGGTAACTTTATGCAATTTTAATTACACACACGCACACACACACACACACACGGGTAACTTTATGCGATTTTCGCTACACACACACAAATGCACACACACACTCCTCCAGATACACGTTTCACACACACACGCACACACACACATTTTGAGGTTAAAAGGCACAGTTTGAAATCTCTGAAGAATCTCATCACAGTGTACACACACCGGCAGTAGCCCCCGTGGCCCTTTCAGAATTTCCCCAGAGGAAATTTTCTAGTTTACTTTATTACCTTTTATTGCGCCTAACCAGGAGCTTTTTTCCCTGTGATTTTGGAGCCTGAAGTGTAGTCTTTTATGTTTACATGAATCCTTATGATTATGTAAAATGACGTGTCAATCTCCTGCAACTGTAGTCAAGCGGTTTAGGAATAGATTTGAGAAAAAAGGGGACACACCGGACAAAAGCACCAAATTTTTTCCACATGCTCTCTATCACTATAGGTTTCAATTTTTGGTAGGAGCCACTTCATCAAGATTCCGGATCAGAGATGGCAGCCATATAAAGTCTATGAGAACCAATATTTCTTTCAAGCTACTCAGAAGGTCAATCTTGGTGTCAAAATCAAAATTTTCTATGTCAAGGAATCCATTAAAGCTATTGAGAATATCACTAGATGATTATTTGATCAAATAGATATGTTCATTTTCGACATGTTTTTACGTAATTTCAAGGTTCCGCGGTCGGACATATATTGATATAGGTTTTCATGTCATTTTGATCTCAACAAGTTATACAATGTACATCATTAAAGATTCTCACCTTAAATAATTTGTTGATCAAGATCTGACATGAGATCAAAGCTTTCCCTTGATTTTATTTAGCAGTGTACATGGCAGCTAATCCGCACTCTCCCATGAACATAGATTCCAGACATTTTCATCTCAGGATTGACCTTCTAAGTGGCTTGGAATATATAGAGTTTCTCATAGGCTTTATATGGTTGCCATCTCTGATCCCCAATCTTGATGAAGTGGCTCCTACCAAAATTGAAACCTATAATGAAAGAGAGTATGTGGAAAAAATTTGGTGCTTTTGTCCGGTGTGTCCCCTTTAATTAGCTAAGCCGCCAGACTACTGGTAGGGTTTATATTTTTAGAAACTGTGTGTATCATATGCATGCGAAATTGGTTTTGCATGTCATTTGAAAGTGTAAAGTTGTGTTATTTATACGCAGATTGGTGAGACAGGGTTGCTTCAAGTGGTGTGTTTAATCAGACCAATAGTACAAAAATCCAAAGCTATTCAGTTTCTTATGTAGATAAGAAAGAGAAGTGTGAAAGCGGCAAATGATTGGCTTTCTTATTCAAACTACGAAAACAGTTTTTCATTCGTCGAAAAAAATTGCTAATTAATTTTCTGATTCTTAATTAAAGTGCAGCATGCCAAGCTCAGTGGGCTTTATTTTTGATTCATCATTAAAATGAAATTAGTCAGTTAGTAGTTAGTTAGTAATCCCCAAGAGGGAGTAAATACAGAGAAATGAGCATGTAATGCACTGCAAAAAAGGTGTGTCTAAAAACAAGATAAAAACACTAAATCTGAGGGAAATTATCTTGCTGCATGGACAGATAATTTCACTTGACAAGATTTCTTAAAATTAAGATTGTTAAACCTAGAAATAAGCATGTTGAATGCTTAAAATAAGAAATAACTCTTAAAACAAGATAAATTATCCAACACTTCTAAATCCAAAGTGTTTTTTTATCTTGGTAAGAAACAAATAATTGTCAGTGCACTCTGCTCGGGCCAGTTCATCGCTGCTTGCAGCTTTAATTTATCTTATTTTAAGAGTTAATTTCATATTTTAAGCGTACAACATGCTTATTTCTAGATTTAATAATCTTAATTTAAGAAATCTCGTCAAATGAAAGATAATTTCCCTCAGATTTAGAGTTTTTTATCTTGTTTTTAGACTCCCCTTTTTTGCAGTGTGGACAAAAGTTAGGGCCATGACATCACAAAAACTGATCGAAGTCACCCAAAACTCATTTTTGAAACCTAAAATAAGCCGCTGTAAAAATCTCTAAAACAATATGGAAGTCGTGTGTGGTGCAGGAGGAAGCTTGTCCACTCTCCTCACACATGTTCAGCCTGTCAGCTGCCTCGCTGATGTCTCTTGTTATTATTTTCCTCTCATTCTGCTGCCTTTTCTTTGCCGAGTCATGAATAATTTGTGTCTACGCCTTGTTGCTCGATGACAGCTGTGCAGTTGGTTTGCAGTCTGTTTTTCAGATCAGGTGAATAATGAATAAGCCTCTGCAACAAAAGAGCCATGTCCTATATGTGCCCTGCCTCTCTTCATCTGTCCCAGCCTAGTTGGCGTGTCAACCACCGGGGAGGGGACAGGTGAGCAGGAAACTCTCTCAAAGTTTCCTAAATGGAATGTGCATACAGGATGTATAAAACATGTATTTCAAATCTTTAATTCTTTTGAGAACTTCATGCTTTCATTTCCTGTATTCGAGTATTAATCAGTGCTTTTTCTCCAAAGCTTGCACAGAAATCCTGCATCTCTCTCTCAGGTTATCTCATCTGTCTTTGTAACACGTCAAACCCGTGTGAAAACTGCTGATCAGAGCTCAAAAGCAAATACCACATTATTATTACAATATACACAACAGGTCTGCACACCCTCAGGGAAACAATCACATTTGTTCTCTCTTCTAAGTGTCTTCACTGTCTGCTTTCTCATGGAAAGTAGACCACTTAGCAGTTTCTTCACAGCTGTGTGGGTGTGATCTGGATCTTTTTTATCATCTATGTGTTTTTACATGTTGTGTTTTAATCCAGTTCTCTCCAATAGTGCATCATGGATGAGGTCTGGTTTCACAACCTGTGGTAACTTCTCCCTACCATTTTTACATCTCATTTCAAGAGTATTGATGGTGTTTTTTTTTTACATTATATTTTTTAAATCTCTTTTCAACAGTCTGTCTCACTGACCAGGAGTAGCCTGCTTGCTGCCTGGAGGTAGGCGGACTGTTTTTATAAAGATTGTATCTCAACTATCATTTCATATACTATGAAAAAAAATGATCATTTCAACTGCAACACCTGTGCATGTGAAAACTGGTTAGCAACGAAAACAGACATAAAAGTCTCATTAATAAATTGTGGAAATAAATATGATGAAACAGTTCTCTCAAGTAATTTAGTTATCTAAAAGTAAAAGATAAATGGTTGGAATTTTCATCATCATAAATTGTTAAAGTAGTTAGCCTAATTAGTTTAAAGTAATACAGAAATGGTTAAAATAGCCGACTAAAAGTAATGTTCATGGATGAAGAGTTTAGTTAGCTAAAGGTATTGTTAATTGGTAGGCAGTTGAAAGAGTTAGCTATTAGCTGTAAGTAAATGTTAATTTTTTGGTCAATGGTCAAAATTTAAAATGCCTAAAAATGCTTCAAATGGGTCAAATATAGTCTGTTGATACATATCAGAGCATAATATGGCCAGAAATTACATAAAAACACCATATTATGCGATGTCCAAAAGCTGAAAAAAAGTAATTTGTTGATTTTTATCAGAAATGTTCAAGATTTAAAATGCCTAAAATGCTTCGAATGGGTCAGATATAGTCTGTTGATACATATCAGAGCAGTCTGTGGCCTAGAGGTTAGGAATCGGGCTTGCAACTGGAGAGTCGAATTCGAATCCCGGTACTGACAGGTCTAGGACTGAAGTGCCCTTGAGCAAGGCACCTAACCCCCCTGGACAGCTCCCCGGGCGCAGTAATGTGCTGCCCACCGCTCCTTGCATGGTGTGTTCACTTGTGTGTAAAAAAGGATGGGTCCCATTGTGGGATTAATAAAGTAATCTTTTTCTTCTTCTAATACGGCCATAAAATACAGAAAAACACCATATTATGGGTTGTCCTTTCTGCCACCCATTAGGCTCCGCCCACAAAATACATCATCATTGTTGGTAAACAGTAAATTGGTCTATTGGGAATTGATGAAGGGGTAGCTTATGTGAACCTGTCAGACAGAGCTGAGGGGGAACCATAACAAATTAAGTCCAGAGTGAGAGTTAATCTAGAAGATGCAAAAGGAGAGAAAAAAAAATCAAAATCAAACATTAAAGTGTGTCTCTAAAATCTCTCTTTTATTATTCATGTTAAATTTGACATCAATAATGAAACATCCAAAACCACAAAACCCAGACACTGAACTTTCTAATTGCACAACTATGTCTGTCAAGAGAAATTAATCCAGTCGTACCTCTGGCTGTATGCATGTGTGGTTGTGTGTTTTTTCAGTGTGTGCACTTACGGAGCAGGATGCAGGCCTAGATTTGAGCCTTTAGACTGCAGTGCTCTGATTACTCGCCCACTCGAATCGATCGAGCCGTATTCTATTCATATTTGATATGCCTCGGGGCAGTGGGGTAATGCTTTAAAAAATCCAGCCGTGCCCTTGGAGGAAATCTGGTCAGGCTAATGGCTCATTTGGAGATTTTTTTTGCCTGGAAAGCTTCTCTCTGTGATTGTGCTCGAGGAGCCTCTCAGAGGGAATACGTTCTGAGACATGGCAAATGATTCTTAATAACAAAGAAAGTTATAAGAGGAGTTTAATGTCAAAAGTTCAGCTGTCATTTGGCTCTTCTGAGACATCAACCTTGAAGTGACCCACCTGCCCGTTACTTTTGAGGTGCCTCAGAGTACTATGCTCCTTTTTGTTTCACTGATTTATCTTTAAAGTGTATTTTTATTCAACCCTCTGGAGTCCATCTATTTTTGAAAATACATGTGTTTTATTTACAGTAATAACTTAATTTATATATGATATGGAGACAAGCTGAGAAAGCCAGTTAAAGTTCAATCATAGGAGCTTTCACAGTGTGTCATTTATGTTTCTAGACCATTTTTAAATTGTGAATTTTCTTTCCACAATGAAAACTATTACTGTTTTTAATTTACATGCAAATAGACTGTTTTGTTGTTTATTTCTTTCTTTTTTTCTTCTGCTGTTTTTGTGTGTATAAATGGTTTTAAAAAGTAAATAAAAATGGTACATTTCCATAGACACCTGTGTCTTTTGTTTGTATTTTCGGTTCTTGGCAGCTTTATACTTTGGTAATTAAAATAATGATATAATAAATGACAAATCTGACTGATAACCAAGTTTGTGTGGAGAAAAAGGGGCCATGCATGTGATGTAAGGACAGACTGAAAGATGCTAAACAGAGACAGAAATTAATGCACAGGAAGTTGACATATTTGAACCAAAATCTCCTGGACTTGAGAGGTTTAAAGAGAATAAATGACTCACTCCGTGCAGCGAGGTGCACAGTTCCATTAAATCTTGCTTGAAATGAGCTCGCCCTTTCCCTGTTCTCCTTTAGTCTGTTCATCTTGGGGTTTAAAATATTCAGTATTTTCGCAGGCCTGGATGTTGTACGATTTTGAGGGAAGTGAGGCATAAAAAAATCCTTGTGAGTCAGTGATTTCAATCAATGTTGAAGGAAGACGACTAACTGATTGTTCCTCTTTTTTTCTCTTTTATCTTTGTTAAGACTAAATGTGAAACAATCAATTGAGGATTATCTTTTTTTTTTTTTTCAGACGTAACCTGATTTTTTCTTGCATCCCAGTAGCTCAACAAATACATTACAATCACCGAAGACAATTCAAGAGCCTTCAGTGTATATTTTATCTGAGATTAAGCTCCAGATTTAGTTTTAGGATTGACTGAGGCACAAAACAGTGCTTCAGCCTCTGATAACAATCCACATTCACTGTTGTTTGTCAAGATTTTACTTTAAAGTGGTAAGGAAAAAACACTAACATTAATCACAGAAAAAAATAAATAAATAAAAAAATAAAGATTTGTCTTCTCTTCAAAAGACAAATTTGTTTTTAATCCTGTGATGACAGTAATTATTAAGACAGCTGCTGTATACACAGTGGCCCATAAAGTTGGAATAAAATATTTTTTTTTACCTCTTTCCATGAAATGATTGTGACAACGTGATTTATTCTTGACAGATAAAGTTTATATCTTCTCAAAACTTTATTAATCAATCTCTTCCAAACAATGAAAATGAAACCACAATTAACAGAGGATTGTGTCTGAAAACACGATTATTCCAACTTTATGGACAGCTGTGTATATGATTTAATATATGATATGCAGATGTATTTAAGCATATGTTCAGATTGTCTATATAATATATATTAACATCTGTATGTAAGTAAAGATTTTATGTACCCATATGTGTTGTATATATGTATACACACACATATATATATATATATATATATATATATATATATATATATATATATATATATATATATATATATGTATACATATATATATATATATATATATATATATATATATATATATATATATATATTTATGTATATTTCACTCAACATTTATAATGCAAAAATTGAAATACATTTTGTAAGTATATATATAAAAACACTTCTGTGAATAAACTCTCTTCTAGCAGTTTTATGTAGAGTATAGAGTATGGATTGATGGCATGATGGTGATTATGTAAAAAATAACGATATCTGGAGGTAAAATTTGTTTTCTGAAGTTGATTATTTTGTGTCATATTCATGAATTATTCTTCTAATGATTGAATGGAAGTTAATCTCATCCCATTAGATCTCTTTACCACCATACTTTGTGTCACTGCCCAGATTTGACCACTTTGTTGTAATTTGTTTATCTTTTGTGTCACTATAAATCCTGGAATGAACCACAGATTAAATTCATTTCTGCTCATCATTTATCCCAGAAATGCAATAAACTGTTTTAACCTCCAGCCAGCAGCAGCAGCACCCCCCTCACAGCTGCTGCTGCTTTCTGACAAAACTCGTTTTTTTTATTTTTAAATAACAGCCATGAGGGTAAAAAGCATCTGGTTAACGGTTAAATCTGCTCTGACTGTTTGGTGTTCAAACACATGGCAACAGTGGTCAAAACAAACAGGAGCCGCGTTTTGGCCTCTGGGCATTCCCAATCACGGCAGCAGCGTGCGTAAAAGTCCCGCCCCGAGTTTGTTTAATTCACCTCAACATTTATAGTGTAGTGTTATTCTGTAGGTGGAAAATCATAATATAACTAGAGACAAATTACTGCCCAATGATAATAATAACAACAGATAAGTATAGCCTGTGGAATTGCGCATAATAAATTGCGGGTACTTGCTATAATTTGGGGAATCGAACCTGAATTAAATTAGATAATTCAATAATAATAATTTAATACATTTAGACTGATTTTATTAGTCACTTTAGATTCACACATTGCCTTTATTTTGAAGTATTTTTTGTTCTTTTATCATTCCAAGATTAGAGTTTATTGCATTTTAGTATCAATTAAAAAACAAAACAACAATCAGGGAGCAAAATTGTTTGGAAAAAAAAGTATATTTATTTGACAAATTCCGACAATGAAATGTGCAAAATGTAAAAGCTGCAGATGAGAAGTTGGTGATAAGGCAGTAACCCTCCTGTTTATTAAATCACACAGGGTGAGGAGGCTGTTTTGCCAGCATGTCTCCGCACTGAAAACAAAAAAACCACCTCTGTTCTTTGGAGAAGCGCAGATTTTCATCTCTGTCGGCTTTATCGTCGATCCGGTTATTTAAGTGTGAGCACAAATATTTTGGGTTTAAAGCTGAAGCTGAGTCATGTCAGCCCACATACAGACACGATACATGCTCCATCATATCTGCATTCCTCACAGCTTATCTCTGGTTCTCTGGGCCTTTAATAATTAGTGTTGATGTCTTCTCATTGTCTGTCGGTTTATTCGTGAGACATAAACGTTTTCTTTATTAAAATAAATAAATAATCTGCCAATCGGCTCAGATAATTATATATATTTCTAAAGCACTTTACAGCTAAAAGTGGATCAATGTTGATCCAAGAAATGTCCTCAAGCTTCGCCATTGGAAAAAGAAAACTGTCTTCTGTCTAAAAAGTCTTTGTCACATGTCCTCACTCTTTTGAAGAATAATGATATAAATACTCAGATTATATGACATGATGTGCGCAGCTTCATTTTAGTCCGTGCTGCGTCTCTTTGTGTCTCCTCAGATCCACTTTCCTCTGGAAGCCTTTCCCGCAGAGGTCGCAGCCGAAAGGTTTGTATCCGGTGTGTTTCCGGCTGTGTGTGATGAGGTTGGAGCTCTGGCTGAACGCTTTCCCGCACACCTGACATTTGTGTGGCTTCTCACCTGAAAAACACATTTATTCGGGTTATTTTTTTATTTATTTTTTTATCGAACTTGAGCTAAATAATACAGAAATTAAGAAGATTTTGCACTTTTACGCACAAATTACGCACAGATTATTTAAGGAACACTTTTTAACTTGTGCCACATGTTTTGCAACATATTGTGCCTTTTCTCCACTTGCCTGTGTGGATGAAAGTGTGTTTCTTCATGTCTGACTTCTGGTGGAACCTCTTCCCGCAGTACTGGCAGGGGTAGGGCCGAGTGTCGGAGTGGATGAGCAAGTGCGTCGACAGAGTTGACGACCTCTTAAAACTCTTACCACAGATCTTGCAGTCGAAACTTCTTTCCTGAAACGTGAGCAGAAGCGTCATGATTTAGAGTCAGCGCTCGCATCCTGACAGGAAAACAAGCTGACAACAACAACAAGCGCAGCCAGAAGAGGTGTGAACTGTGTGGTTACCTGCGAGTGCACCGCTTTGTGCTGCTCCAGGCTCACTGCGTGGCCAAAGGTTTTGCCGCAGATTTCACACGCAAATGGCCTCGTGCCGCTGTGCGATCTGCGGACGTGTACTTCCAAACCGTGCGGAGTAGAAAACACCTGGTGGAGACAAAGAGATAAATTATAGAAGTTGTGGAAATAACAGCAAAGTTAAGATGAAAATATCGTGTTTTGGTTAAATAAATAGCTCCAGATGTGAAATCTCTTTACATAACTATTTATCACAGAGGTCAGAGGTCATCCTCAGTATGTGTGCGTTTTCTTAAAGCCACTGTGATCATTTTGATTTTGAAGAAACGGTTTTTTAAATGCATTTTAGATGAAAACCACCTATAATGTGGCCCATCCATTTATTTATCTGATGCACAGCACATGCGTCTCCATCCTCACCTTACTGCACTTGATGCACTTGTAAGCGCCGTTCAGGATCAGACTGGAGCACAGCAGGTCAGACGGGCTCTTCACGGTGTGCGCTTTTCCGTGCAGGCCTGAGTCCGGAAACAGCAGAGCAGCAGCGTGCCTCCGGTAGTCCCCGTAAGTCTCCTCACCCAGAGTCCGCTCCGCGTACAGGGCCGAGTGAGCGCTGCTCCTGTCCCCGTAGAAGGCCAACGCCGCCGGGCCCCTGTCCGCCTCCACACCGGGGTGGAGGCTCTGCTGCACCAGGGGCCTCAGCCCCGTCCCCGGGTAGCTGCTCCAGGCGTACGGCCGGAAGGGGATGGTGAAGGGCTGGGTCTCATCCACCAGAGGGGACAGGGATTTCTCCGAATCCACTGCAGGAGGGTAGCAGATGAAATTTTAATGAAACCAGGTTGAAGCACAGGGCCCGACGGGACACCAGGAGTCAGGCAATGTTTTTACACAGGATTCACACACGATGATACCACATGCACGATAATAAATCGATGAATATTGGGGGAAATGGCTTAAAGTTTGCTCAAGGCCCAACACTCTTTTATATGTAGCCTACATTCACGAATAACCAACTTAACTCCATATGACAGAAATAGATTTATTCTAATTAGGTGACAATATATGAAGCAAAACTCTTCATAGTATAGTCAGCAACATATAGGTATATTTTTGTTATTCATATATGATCATAACTCACCACACAAGCTATTAACCTATTATAGTTTATAAAATATGCTCAAAAAAGTAAATCTTATCATATGTTTCTGATACACACAATGCAATAACAATAATAATATTCCTCTTTGTGCCTAGTGTGTACCTGGGGACGCAGAGGGGGACGGAGGCCTCCAGAAGTCCTCATAATCCGGGGAGCGACCGCACAGACTGTCGGCGCAGCTCAGAGGAGACTTCGGGGAGAATTCAGCCGCGTCAGCCAGGTTAGAGTCCGGAGACAGGCCGTACCTGTCCACAGACAGGTCCGGGTCCTCCTGGAGCTTATCTGCTTCTAAGAGGACACACGGAGGACAGTCAGGAACCGAAAGGAAGCGAGGAAGTCCTTGTGTTTTTAAACGCACTGGGCAACTGCAATGTTAGGATACTATTTAGGATTAAAAAACTATAATAAATTACAATATTTTAGGAGACTTGTTAAAATATTACAGTATTATTTTGCAAAATGACAAAATGGTAGGCCTATATTACCTATTTTCTAGCAAAAACCTATACTTTATTATTAATAAAAACAATAGTATAGGTTGAAATAAACACTTTAGCCTACATATGTTTGGGGAAAAAATGAGTGATTTTTCGCTAGTTCGAAATCTGGATGTGCCAAATATAGATCAGAAAGAGAAGAAAAAAAGAAAAGAAAAATACTAATTTAAATCTTAAATTAAGTTAGTTTTCCCTTTTGTTTCATAATAAATCTGCTGACAAATATCTGCAATAATTACCGTAACATGTGTAGTAGCCTACAGTGGTACAAATGTAACATTTGAAGACACATTTTACGCATTAAGTAATATTTAAAAACGGAATAATTTTGCACACACCTGAACAAATGTGCGCCAGAATAGTGTCCAGCTTGCTGTAGTCATCCTCCAGACTGCGGGGCTGGTGGTAACTGTGCGCCTTCTTACTCTTCACCAAGAAGGAGCGAGGCATCTCTGAGCCGAGAGCAGACAGACAGTGACAGTAATCCAGCAGTAGAGACGCGGCTTCTCGCTCTCACTCTCCTCTGTTAGTGACGAGCTGCGGATCCAACTGCTTTAACTGAGTTCAACCTGGCCACGGAGCATGCGCACAACGCCCGCCCCGTCTGCCAGGTGTTGCACAGTACAGGTGTCACTGCAGGGACTCCTCCGCTGCAAAAAATATCCGTCCGCAGTGTTTTTAGTCAGCATGAAGGGAAGTCTTTTCACCTTTACGCGGATTCACTCATTTCTGGACCAAACACGACGGAGTGATTGACCTTTGTTCTGTTTGTTTTTCAAGAAACAACTCTGGATTTATCATTTCTCAGACAATAAGTCAGTTTGAAATCCGGACTTTTTCTGCAGCGTGGAGACCACCGCCTGGAGCTGCTGCTGGTCCCCCCTCCGATCAGACTGCGGCTCGTGTCTCCAGCAGAAGTGATACAGGCCTTATCAGCGCCTTACTCAATCTGACAGGAGAGGAAACGCGGAGGCGCACCCCAGGGTGTCTGTTACTGACAGCCTGCTTGTGGTAAAATAAAAAAGGGGCGGAGAAACGATTAATATAGATCATCAGTTAGAAATACACAAATTCAACATTCCGGCCGGTGCATCCATGCAGGGCGGACAGGAATGTGTTTGCTGGGATTTTTTCGTAAAACACAATTGAATAAGATAATATATGGGCAATTATTAAGTTTATGACTCCTTTTAGTGGAATAACTACTTCTCTTGAGTGAGAAAATGAATCAAAGAGCACGTCGAAGTTCCTTTTAGTTTTCTTTATTATCAGATCTCAAATTACACGAGGAGAAGACTTGTCAATTTTTAAGGGCTGCTGAAAAAAGGTGTCTCGAACTCCAATATAGTCCTGAGTTCTCTCCCTTTTCTGTCTGTGTCTGGGCGTTTTTAAACAATTTTGTAAACCACAATTGTAACATCCCACACCTCCAACGTATGGGGCAGGTTTTCCGTGAATGTGCACGCTGCTAGTTCTACTTAAAAGGATACAACTTATACTGTTTATATTCTGCCCCTAAACGCCTCTAACATCTGACAAATCCCAGATCCTACAGCACGTTTTTTCTGTTTTAAACCAGCGGTTACATGATCAAGAGGTCATACTGAGGCCTTTTAGTAAAACAGATCACTTATGATTCAAGTGACAGAAAATATACCACATCCTCACATGAAACGCATATCATTTTTGGCTTATTTTGGGGGTGTGGTGGAGCTTTGTCCCGGTCTGCTGCTCATTCGGCCCGGAGGCTCTCATTATGTGACAGACACTCGCCGTGCTCGCGCCCGCGGTCACAGTTTCACGTTACCCTGAGCTTTGTGCTCAAAAGGAAGAAGCTCAGAGCGGACAATTTGTTTTCTGTTCGACCAGGACGCAGATTAGCGCGTTAAGCGTCATTACGCACCGGACAATAGGATAATAGGAGTCGTGCGTCCTGGTGCCTTTTATCCACTGCAGGTGCCACAAGGGAATCCCAAAACTATTGCAGAGATAATGTGATTATCATAAGGCATAAATTAATTATTCATATTTAATTGAAAGTCAAGGTTTATGATCAGAATTTTCTATTTATGAGTTTTAATTATTTTAGTTGAGTGTCCAAATTTGTGTCAAAATTTAGATTTTTTTTTTCATAGACCACTCATTTCACGGACTCATTACTAGATCAATTCTCCTCTAAAACACAGTATTGGTTTCTACCTGCACGAGGCGCGCTCTAACAGCTGCAGAGGCAGCTTCACTATCACAGCAGCACGTTTCTGCTGCAGACAGCAGCTCTATCAGTAAGGGCAGGAAATCAAAGCGCCACATGCGTCGGCTCGATTAGACAGCACACACACACACACACACACACACACACACACGGTCGAGGCTTCCGGACACAGTGCGGGTGAAGATATGAAGCTCTAACCGATAAAAGTAACAGCAGGCCGGCCCGGCTGCCCGGACGGAGCCGATAGGCCTTTTGTAACGCTGAAATCCAGCGGCCAACAACTGCATCCTGTCATGTCACAGTGAAATACAACTGAACGAATGGCACAATTAAATATATAGAAAAAAAATAATAAGAATAATATTAACAATAAGCCACATACTCACAACAACAATAATAGCAATATACCTAATATTAAAAATAACAATAATATGCCTAAAACTCACAATAACAATAATAATATGCATAATGCAACAATACTATAATAAAAGGCCTAATACTCAAAATACCAATAATATACAATCACTCACAATAATAATTATTATAGGCCTAATACTCACAATAACGACAATATTGACACCGATAATAATTATAATAAATATACTATTATTATAATTGACCTAACATTCACAAAAATAAAGGACTTAGTGTGTTTTACCTGCACAAGTGTTTGTCTGGAAGTAGCTTTTTGTGTGGCTGTTAACACTGCATAGTTTAAATTAAGAGCATCATTTATGCAAATATTTCTACTGAAACTTAACCTTAAAAACACCTCCAAACATGAAAACACTAAATGATTCATGCCAACCCACACTGCACTTTAAATGTGCTCTGTAATGTGGACATAGTTAATACAAGTCTGTTTAAACAAAGGGAATTCAATTTCAAATTAGTATAATAATGATTGTAAATTAAAAAAACAAAAACATAAACGCAACAGAAAGAGACAAACATGAGCTGAACTCAAGTTGTTAGCTATTAAATTTGAATAAACTGTCACTGCTCTTCACTGCGTCATGCATGTTCAAAATATCAAGCATCATCAATCACTGCAATATAAAATATATAATTAGAATGAACTAACAGTATTTTGACCATCACAGCTAAACAGACTGTACTAATGTCTAGTAAAAAAAAAAAAAAAAAAAAATCACATTCATCTGCATTTATCAATAATACAAACCTGGTTAATGTTTGAGAGTGCCCGAAGAGAAACAGAGAAATGCTCTTTTAAAATGTGGTTTTCTGCATGAAATGATTGGTAGTTGAGGCTCGGCTCTGAAAACCGCGAGAAATCACTTCCTGAAAGCAGTCAATCTAAGCACCAATCTTCACAGAGGAAGGCAGCGCTGACACACACACACACACACACACACACACCCCCCCTCCCCCTCATGTGCTCACACTCACACTGTCTCAGGTTAAAAACGCATCAGTCGTGGAGTTTATCAAACGTTTTATTGTGAACTCATCACACACACACACACACACAACAATCTCATTTAGTCTCCAGAGTGTGCCGACTGCTCCATAGTGTTGCCTTGTGTGTCCTTTTACTGCACTGCAGACTCAAAAAGTGCCATAACGTGTTCCTGTCCCCGTCGTTCATCAAAGGGACATCAACTCAAAGTCAGAACCTTTTTTTTCTTTTTTTCTTCGGTTTCCTGGACGTGACAGACAGCACAGACGGCTGCGTTCGCTTCCACATCAGGAGTTAGTGTTCAATACAGACATTCAGAGAAATTCTTACACATCTGGGTTCCTTGCGCGTGAAATGGAGTGGAACTGGCCCGTGGATGAGCACGATGCAGAATATAGTGCTTGCTTTGGTAACACCTTACGGCCCCGTTTGTGTTGTGTTGTCTCCCAGGTTACGCTCTCTATAGGACCGTCATCCATTTCTGTGCAAATTTGTGATACACAAAACCTTTTGATAGACCATTACTCATGTTTGACTCATCAGCAAATCTTCTCAGAGCTGAATCCACTTACTGCGAGGGCTCATTTTGAAAGTAAAGTCTGGATGCTTTCAGAGAAGTCAGTGCGACAGTAGTTAGAAAATAAACCTGTTTCTGCACTAATAGTGAACCACTCTGAAGAAACAGCTTCTAATGACGCTTTTTTTGCTTTTTCTCTTAACAGTAATTCACCTCAACATGATTTGTCACTTGTGTTACCGTCTTTAACTAACTCATAAGTCCCTTTTTTTTATTTACTGAATTTAACAATATATTCTAAACATCGGATATGCAATAGATACATATTTTCAAGTTCGAAAGGAATTGGAAAAAAAAACAAAAACATAATACACATTTACATATCTACAGGTATGCAGATGTCACATTGACCTCGTGGTGAAAGGCGTGTGGCATGTGCTAAGGCCAAAGAGTCGACATCACCTCCATCCAGCCAGCCAGCGCTGAGCGAGCTCATCAGTACAATAGATATATATATACACACACACACACAGCACGTACAGTATACAGTCCTGCCTCTGCATGATGGACACTTAGTAGTAACGGCATCAATACATGTTTGATGTTCATTTATAAAATGTTTTAAAAGTATAAAAACACACTGGATGAAGTGTGTAATGTAGCATAAAAGGTTTTATTGCACAGTCTCTTTCTCTGTGTGGTACCTGCAGGAGGAGGAGGAGGAGGAGGAGGAGGAGGGGGCCTTCCTCCATCCCTCCATCCCTCCATCCTCCGTCCCTCCATCCGTCCTCCCCATAGTGGCCCAGTAGAGTTTGATACACTCCACACTGATGCTCTGCTTTGCTGCCCTCAGGAAGAAAACAAAAACTACGAAAGGGAGGTAAACGACATAAACTAAATCCATAAGTGTGATATGAAATGATGATGCACTTCCTGTCTGAGAACTCCAGATCCAGACTTCTCCTCTGAAATGGCTGCTGGGAACACCTTCCTCCTCCTCCTCCTCCTCCTCCGTGCTGGTCACACTGTAGTGGACTTGTGGTTGGCGCTCTGAGGGACGGAGAGCCGCAGGGCCTCGTCGTCGTCCTCGTCTTCGCTGTCGGTGTCCACCAGGTTTGGCCTCAGCCTGACGCGGCCCCCGCTCCTCTGCTGGGCGTCCTGGAGGGCGGAGCTCTTGACTCCGTCTTCATCTGAAGACTGGTAAGACCCGTCATCGCCCCCCACGTAGTGGTTGACGATGTGGATCCCGTCAAAGGTGGGCTGGCTGGCCGAGCCCCTCTGTCCTTTTAAGCAGCGAACCTGTGAGGAAGCACGATGAGCGTCAGGAGCGACACAAAGACGTTTTTATTCCGGCATGCAAAACTCAACGACACACACATCTAGGCCTGTCACCATAATATCAACTTATCGTTTGATATATAAAAATGGACGTGATAGTTTTTTTCTGGACTCAATATCGTCACACTGTTAAAATAACAGACATAAGTCATTTTTCGTCAAAATTGGGTTTTTTTTGGCTAAATCATCTCCTCATAGCCACCTACGGTAAAATCACCTACATCCTCAGTTGATCAGATCATGTGATTTTGCCCCTTTAAGATAATGGCCTATGTCAAGTGTTTGACTTATCCCTAATAGGGCACTCGTTTGAAATACTTGCAAATTCCAAATTTCAACCCTAGAGAATATTGGAGGATATTACATACAGCCAGAATGTGTAAAAAAAAAAACATACAAACCCGGGGGAGGGGGGTAATATTTTGAGAGAATAAGGTGTCAAATCTATGAGAAAAAATGTGCAGATTTATGAGATTTAAAGTGGTGAATCTGGGAGAAATAAGTTGTTTTTTCCCTACTTTTGTCTCGTAAATCTGCGACTTTTTTTGAGCAGATTTGCCACTTTAAATCTCTTAAATCTGCACATTTTTTTCTTGTAGATTTGGCACTTTAATCTAGTAAATTTGTTTTGGTTGTAGTTTATTTAGTTATGTTTTATTTTATATTTTAATATTTCTTTTCCACTTTTCAATTCCAATGTTCAATATTCTCTAGATGTAAAAATTCATTGCTGTTGAAAAGGATGAACTTAATATGCTCTAATATGGTTATAAAACTAAAACTAAATCAATACGATGACACTAACGTTTATCGTGATAGTTTCTGGGAAGATATATCGTCCTAAAAAATGTGTTATCGTGACAGACCTGCACACATCTGGGGGAACAAACACTAACAGATATGACATCAACACAACACAACACTTTGGGATTCAACAGTAGAGGGCCGTCCACACCAACAACAATAACTATAATAATGTGTCCTAAATACCATCCATTAGCTTACAGAAAAGGGGAAATCAGAACAGAAGATACAAAGCACTTGATTAAGCGTTTATCTTTTGTTATTCTTATGAAAAAGACGATCAATAACAACAATAAGAAAACAAGACGAGGTCAAAAGCTAGTAAAGGTGTGGGGGGGGGGGGGAAATCGATTCAGCATAGTATCGCGATAATTTGTGTGGCAATATTATATCGATTCATGGCCACCAAGTATTGATATTAAGTGTTTATTTAGCGTCTGTATTTTCACAGTTTTTGTGGTCCTAGCGGGCTCAATTTTGGGAATATACTGGATATACTGGTATCATATCAAACTAGAAGATCTAAGGCACTATGTGTGTCAGGATATTGTTTCGGGAAGTTGTCAAAATAACGCGCTGGTGTGGACAGCACTGGAACAAATAAAAGAATATGTCTTTCACAAGTCCAACATGCATGCAGCAATTCCCAAAAAAAAACATGGGGGAACAATGTTATGAGATATGAGTTGTGTCCCGTACTACATCAGTATGCAGTAAGTACATAAGTCGATTACATTGTATACTGTATTTGTTCCCAAGAAACCAGTATCATTTAACACTGTGTTGCAACAGGAAGCGATACAAGAAAAAAGTCTGTACATTATATTTGTAATAATTCATTTTGTTCAGCTGCATACAGACGTGACATGTTTGGGGAGTTACCGTCAGTGTGTACAGAGCTTCTGTATGGTGGTTTAACGGGTGTAACAGTGTGGGAGACACTAGACGCTTCTGAACGCCTCTGCTGTTTGTCAGAGGTGGAAGTTAACCCATTTAGGCCTAAAACGGCTGTAAAAAATGCCTGTAAAACCTCTGGGCGATTTTAAAATAACCCCCTAAAAACTGAAGTTTTTCTGGAAATTCAACAGAAGTGTCAACACTTCCTACTAAACAATAGATTTTTCAGCCTCTGTAGCAGATAGAAATGAAATTCAAAAAGTATCTGAGAGCTTATACCCATGGCTTTCATGAGAAGTTGAGTTTATTTGCCCAAACCTTCAATTTTGTGTCTTTTTTAGTCATTTTCTGTCTTTTTTTAGTCATTTTTTGTGGGGTTTTTGTGTCTTTTTTTGTCATTTTCTGTCTTTTTTAGTCATTTTCTGTCTTTTTTAGTCATTTTCTGTCTTTTTTTAGTCATTTTGTGTTTTTTTTTTTGGTAATTTTGTGTCTTTTTTTTGGTGATGATTTCAAAGTTCTGGAAAAGTCCCATGTTGCATTGTGACACTCCCACATGTATTCTGATGCATTTCATTGGCCAAGAGACCGAAAATAGGTGGAAAACACTACAAATACTACAAAAACGACGTATCCGCTTTCCCGGCTTTAATGGTTAGAAAAATGCAACAGCGCCCCCGGTTTTAATGGTAGAAATGCAGTAATGCTTTCCCGCCTTGTATGGGTTAACCCAGACCTGCAAGTTTTTTCTCTTCTGTTGACCTTTCAAATACATTTTTTACTTTGCACCTTTCTCTTGCACCCTGACAGAATGGGCTCACTGCCCTTTGTGACAGATGGACTTCCTCTGCACATGTGGGTGGCTGTTTTTTTCCCTCCATAAGCTACAATGATGAGCAGTGAGACTGTTAAGGTTGCACGAGATTCATGCTGTTAGGGCTTTTTAACAGCTACTTTTGGTTTTACAAGTAAAAGTGCGATAAGGATGAGAACTAACTGGTTCATCTGATCAATGTTCATCAGGTTGCAATATAGTGCAGTGTTAGGGATGTCATGACAAGCAATACTTCTGGACCAAGTCTATGCATAAATTCTGAAAACGTGACCGTACTTATTTTTTTCTGTATCTGAATCTGAATGAAGTGAGCTCTGTATGCTGCAGCAGGGAGAGTATGAAACTAGATAATCGTTGTGATGCGTTAAAAAATTGACGCATTTTAATCATACTTATTTTTGCACCGCGGAACGTTTCTCAACGGATGAGTTTCAGGCGGACCAATTATACTGGAGCACCAACTAGCGTTGATGAGTTCAGACAAGAACAAACCACAGTGAACATGAAGGAAGAAGCTGATGAGACGCTTTGGTTGGCCCCGTGGATGATGGGACATTTAGTTACTAAAAACCAACGGATGGAAGCGTCGATAAGAGCATGGTTGTGTTGCTATGCAACAAGGAATTCACATATCACCGCAGCACATCCAGCCTCAAGTATCACCTCAATGCAAAACATAGAGCAGCTAGCGCTAGTGTGGTAGCTAGCATGGATTGTGTTTTACTTAAAAAAACAAAGTATTCTAGTTTACAGAAGGTCTACCTACCTATAGGCTACCTGGATTTATGAAATGTACTATATTTATAAATATGCTATTGCTACACTTAATGGCAAAAATTGCTCTGGTCTGTTGGACTTGAACAAAAGTAAACAATATTTTTGTTGCTTCAGCTTATGTATTCAGTCATTATTCAATGGTATACTAAAAATCCATGTGAAAAAAATGACTTCTCACTGTTCTCAGGTCAAATATTTATATGCGATTAAAATGCGATTAATTTCGATTAATTAATTACAAAGCCTCTAATTAATTAGATTCATTTTTTTAATCGAGTTCCGGCCCTAAATAATACATTCAATTTTTTATAGCGGTTTTAAAGGTATTCAAAGTCGCTTCACATAACAGGAATTAGACACACACAAACACAAAATGCAGAAGAAAACAGAACTAAACAGAGATTCGAGTTCAGGTCTTGTAAGCTATTTTGAAAAGGTGGGTTTGGAGTTGGTTTTTGAAGACGTGGATGGAGTCAAAAATGGGATTTATTGTTTTGTTTTTTACTAGAATTGAATAAGGGAATGGAGAATGGTGAAATTTCGCTGTTATTTTAAAATTTCTGGTCTCATGACCTCCCTAAGTAGTGCACCGTTGCTTCTCTACTCTTTCCCACGGGAACATCCAGGACCGCCTCCCACACTGTGAGTTAAACAGAGCCAAATGAAGCAGGATTGGGGTGCACATGATGATACATGAAGTTGCATCTGTACCAACTCACCTGAGTCGGCCTGCCATGCAGCAGCCAGACATGTGGGAAGAGACGCATTCAGAGCAGAAGGAAGAAGACAACAAAAACAAGCCTAGTCTACTTGCACCTGTCTATATTTGTCCCTCTGCCTTCCTGTTGTCATTGTGCAAAAAGGAAAATGTGATCTAATCAACATCTCTCTGGCTGCAGTCAACATTTCCAGCCATATGAAGCAGGTTAGTTTGTGAGGGAGGAGGATGGGAGGAATAAAGCCACTTCACTTTCATGTTTGCTCACTGCAGACACTTCGGCGACCATGATTCATCGCTGTCTACTCTTAACCCAAAATGACCACAAGGTAAAACCAACTGAGGGGGGGAATGACTCTTTCAGAAACTTGCAGTTCATGCAGTTCAGTTTAATCACAATTCATCATCTCTACTGGACAAGAAGTTTGTTTCATGCTCGCTTTGATTCAGCAACATTTCATATTCTTCCTGTAAGTAGTTTTATCTGCTGGAAGACAACAAGGACTTCTCTCTGCACTTTAACCCTCTGGAGTCCATCTATTTATTAAAAATACACGTTTTATTTACAGTAATAACTTTATTTATATATTATATGTAGACAAGCTGAGAAAGCCAGTTGAAAGTGCAATCATAGGAGCTTTCACAGTGTGCCGTTTATGTTTCTAGACCATTTTTAACATGTGAATTTTCTTTCTACAATGAAAACTATTACTGTTTTTAATTTACATGCAAATAGACTGTTTTGCAGTTTTATTATTTTTTCTGCTGTTTTTGTGTGTATATATTGTTGTTGTTTTTTTTTAAATGGTACATTTCCATAGACACCTGTGTCTTTTGTTTGTATTTTGGGTTCTTGGCAGCTTTATACTTTGTTAATTAAAATTAAATGAAAAATCTGACTGATAGCCAAGTTTTTTGTGGAGAAAAAGGAGCCACGCATGTGATGTAAGGACGGACTGAAAGATGCTAAACAGAGACAGAAATGAATGCATAGGAAGTTGAGAAATTTGAACCAAAATCTCCTGGACTTCAGAGGTTTAATGATAAGAAGGTTCTCAGTCAGACCTTCATGCACAGTATATGCATCACAAACTGTAATAAAAAGGTGAATATCTGAGAGGCTTTCACTCCTCTGCTGTCAAGTAAAATATAAGCTATTCGTGTTATGTGTTTTTCAGTTATAACATCTGAGCTGAAACATTGTTATCTGTCTATGCCTGGTGAAAACCCTTTTTTAGAAACATCTGTCAGGTTGTGCAGGAGGTGTTTGGTGTAACCTGTACACAGGAAGTCTCTGGGTGTAGTTGACACTCTACTAATCTGTTAGCCTCAAAGAAAAACCATATCTGAGGGAATATTGTGAAACCTTCTGAAATGCTACATCAAAGAAAAAACAACAACAAAATCAGAATCTTTACAAGAAAGGGACGTGCTGCTTGTTTTTCACAAGTCTCACCTCGTGTTTCAGCTCTGCGATCTGGTCTTTGAGGTCGCGAATGTACTGACTCGAGTCTGTGTGGTTCAGCTGGCCTTGGACCTTTCCCTCTTCTTTCTGTTGGTAGAAAAAAGATGAATAAAAAAAAAAGATGATTGCAGCAGTTAGTGATATGCATGGTTTTCCTTAATACTGAGGAAAGTGAAGATGTATTTTAGCATTTGCAGAGCTGCTAAAGAGCATTTTAAGCACTTTTCAAGCACTTAGAATGAACATAAACTAAAGCGTTTTAAGAGTTATCATCACATCTTAAATGTTACTATGAATGCAGTTGCGAAAATATAAAGTTTCCAGAAATGGATGGATATTTTACCAGCTGTGTATATTAATTTTGTGTGTTTCTATTAGGGTTGTCAAAAGTATCGATACTCAGAAAAGTATCGATACCAAAACGTTGTATCCGGATACAATACTCATTTTCAAAAGTATCGAGTATCTGAAGCTTGTTATCATAGTTGATCTTTTTGAACTGTTTTTTATTGGTGGTATCGAAAATGGTATCGAGTATTGAATATTTCCCTGAGTATCGGTATCGAGTTCAATGGTATACTAAAAATCCATGTGAAAAAAATTACGTCTCACTGTTCTCAGGTCAAATATTTATATGCGATTAAAATGCAATTAATTTCGATTAATTAATTACAAAGTCTCTAATTAATTCTTTTAATCGAGTCCCGGCCCTAAATAATACATTAAATTTTTTTGGCGGTTTTATAAAAACATAAAAGGACTTAGACACACACAAATACAAAATGCAGAAGAAAACAGAACTAAACAGAGATTTGAGTTCAGGTCTTGAAAGCTATTTTGAAAATTTTAGTATCGTGACAACCCTAGTTTCTATCATTTAATGGTTGCTAACTTACAAGGCAAGGGATCAACAGAGGACTTATGTAGCTATTAGCTAACTTAGCAGAGGCGCTGCTTAGCAACAGGCAACGCAAGCAACTGCTTGGGGCCCCAGGCCAGTTGGGGGGGAAGGGGGGCAACAAACTTAAAAATAACGCAGTAGAAATACGCAGTGCAAAGTTTCCAGTGTCTGTAGGAGATCCCCCTTAGTCAGATCAGGTTAGATCAGAAGCCTTTATTGTCATTGCACAGGATAGTACAATGAAATTTGCCATCAACCCGTCCAAAACGCATAAAAAAACAAACAATATGACAGGTGGACAGGACAGGAAGACAGAGATGAAGAGAAAGAAAATACAGCACAACGTGAGGAGAGGAAAGGAGGAAAAAACAATGAAAAGGTGAAGTCGCTGCATGATTGTGTATGTAAACAAACGTAACATGTTTTAATTAATTAATCCATTATTATAAAAAATAATGTTAACTTTTCTACTAAAAAATGCTTGCATTACGTTTTTTTTTCTGTTGGTGTTAGTTTATTTATAATATAAGGGTAATGAATGCTGGTTTGACGTGCAAACAGGCAATCGGACCAATTAATTTCAAATTTATTGCGTAATATTATTAAATATTTATTAAACTATTATTATAAACTATTATAAACTATTAAATTATTATATTTTTGGAAATATAGGGATTTTTTAAAAATGGATTGAATTACAGCTCACAGGATCATAAAGTTGAGATAAGATGTATGAATACATGCACATGTACATGTTTGTATGTAAAAAATTTAAAATGTTTATTTGTATTGTAAGGATAGCAAGTGAAGCTGATTTTTTTGGTAAACTGACCTTTTCTGATTAAAAATAAAAGAAAATGCACATACTTAAAGAAAGGGAGTATTTTCTATTTCTAACCTTGAAAAACAGTGTTTCAAATTAAGCATGTTTCAATCGCTTTTTTTTGTCTCATTTTTCTCCTCTCTCCTGTAATTATGATTATTAGTATTATTGTTACTCATGCATGCTCTTTTAAAAAAAAATATTATTAGTATTATTATATATTTTTTATTTTATTTACATTTTAGTACGACCGCTTTCTCTGCCTAATAATGATACATAATATTTATTATCATATATTAATACTTAATTGGTAGATCTACAACTGAAACACACATGCACACACACACACACACACACACTGTCTGTCTGTCTATGTCACTGTATTGTATTATTGCACAATAATAAAAAAAAAAATTAAGCATACCATTAAGCATAACTTTCAAACCCTCGTACGAGCCCGAAAGCATGTAGACATATGTGATTATTGCCCAGGGATTAATGGTTGTCAACTACTGCACAAGCAGGACACACACCAGCGCCCCACCACTACTAAAAAAAGCAGCATTACAAAGTAGCAGCTGTCAGGGGAAACACTAAACATTGTCATTGATGCTTGATTTCCTCCTGGGGCCCTGGGGAAGAGGCTGCATGTTAGCTTCAACAGTTAACAGCCCATGTGATGTTTACCTTCCTCAGTGAAGACATCTGCAGGCAGCGAAGACAAAAAACACACAAGCTCTATTTCAAACCTCAATCACAACCCTTGAACCTGACAGTTTCACAGTGAGACCAGTGAAAGAAGGGGTGGGGTGTCGACGCTGAGTCTTCTCTACACCCCAAAATACAGATGAGGGCTTCTGATTCCTGTGGTAAGGTGGGGCTGAATATAGCAGGTCTCAGTAGGCGTTTTTTTTTTTTATCTAAACGAGTGAGATTATTCCAAGAATGTATTGTTTTTGAGGTTTCGCCACTCCAAAACACTGCAACGATAAAGGGGCAGGCAGTTAATGAGACTTCCTCCTTCCTTCCTTGTTCAGCTGTGTGAATCAACAGGTGCCAGGACATCAAATGTCTCACGTCCCTGCACACTTAAAGTCTGTTAAACTTTGTTTAGTTCCAACGGAAGAGGAATAGAATGAAGGAAAAACAGGCTGTTAATAAGTATACTACGTTTAATCAAATGAATGAATGGCGTACTGCAAGTTAAATGTGTTTACTTCACCTACAGAGGGGTATTTAGCTCAGAATTTTTAGCAAAGCGAGAAAACAATTTTGGTGATCCATTTTCTGATCTAAATTCTAATTCTAAACGGGGGAAAAAACATGTATTTGCCAGGATACGTTCTTTTTTTTTTCTATCCGTGAAAAATTCATAGGTGGGAAAAATAGTTTTTACCAGAAAATCTTTCTAAGTTACTTTACTTTACTTTGTGAAAACATGTAGGGATGCACATTTTCATCAAAATGTTATGTAAATGCATTGTATATATTTTTCGATATAGTTTTTGACGCAATGCTGAAAAACCAACAGGCTAAAAGAGTTATGGCAATATTTACATGACATTTTCCCTTATTGTAAAATGCTTTTTAACTCAGTTTTGAACGGTGGTATATAAATAGAGTAATTATTTGGAATGGATGTTCTGACCTTTGCATATGGGAGCAAAGCTGGAGCAAACTATAGAGGTTCTGTTTTGCTAACATGAGTTTGGAGTATGCCAAAATAGGCTTTACCATGTGTTTAATTCATATTTGCTACTGGCTGAAATAAATGCTAATTTGGTGAACTCACTAAATAGTTCAAGATCATGAAGTCTTTGTTGTTGTAACACTTATTTTAGCCACAAGGGGCTTCCCAATATTCTAAGGACTTTTAGCCAAAAGAAACACATGACAGTAATGCTGTATAACTTGTGAATGCAGAATCTACCATCACCGGTCACTTTATTATGTACACCTGTTCAACTGCTGGTTTAGCTAATATCTAATCAGCCAATCACATGGCAGCAACTCAATGCATTTAGGCATGTAGACATGGTGAAGAGGAGCTGGTGAAGTCGAAGCGAGCATTGTAAAAAGAGGAAGAAAGGTGATTTAAGTGACTTTGAACGTGACATGTTTGTTGGTCTGAGTGTTTCACAAACTGCTGATCTAACGACCATCTCTAGGGTTTACAGAGAACGGTCCCAAAAAGCTAATAAAGTGGCTATGTACCTTGCATTTAGAGTGCAGAGAGAAATTAAAACTCCCCTGGAAGAAAATATGAATGCTTTAATGTCCTATTTAGAATACGGGGTCTTTACATCACAGTGTGTTATAAAGTCAATGAATCAGTGTTTGTACACTTTAGCAGTGGTCAAATTCAAGCACTTTTCAAGGACTTTCAAGGTCCATTTTCAAGCTTTTCCGGTACCTTACACCGGTTGTAAGTTGCATGTTTTAGATGAGTACTTACATACTAAAAGGGGGAGATTTCACTGAACCATACCAACAGCGATGGTATTACACTTTTAGGAGGAACGGTCTTCATTTCAGATAGGCTACTCATTATTTTTACATTGAACATGTGATTATCTATAGTCTATAGATGGATATAGTCAGATTGCAAGAGAAATACAGTAAGAATTTCAAGCATTTACAAGCACTTTATCCAAAATCCAAGCACTTTTTAAACTTTGAAAATACAACATTTAAATTCAAGCATTTTCAATTATTTCAAGCACCCGTACCAACCCTGATAAATGCTTTATAACACATTATGGTGTGGTACTATGCTAATATACAGACTTTTTAAGTCTTTATTAATGTTAATATTTGCCAACAATTGTAACTTTTCTTAGAAAGACATCCATTGAATTATTAATTATATTTCAAGGTTCATACACTTTTTGAGTGGTCAAATTCAAGCACTTTCAAGGTCCATTTTCAAGCTTTTCCAGGACCTTTCAACGGTTGTAAGTTGCATGTTTTAGATGAGTACTAACATGCTAAAAGGGGTAATTTCACTCAACCATACCGACAGCGATGGTTTTACACTTTTAACAACCAAAAGTACAGTTTGCTAATCTCAATATTCAATTTGTTTTTCATTGAACATGTGATTATCTACAGTCAGATTGCAGGAGAAATACAGTAAGAATTTCGAGCATTTTCAAGCACTTTATCCAAAATCTAAGCACTTTTCAAACCTTGAAAATACAACATTACAATTTAAGCATTTTCAAGGATTTCAATCACCCGTACGAACCCTGTATTTGCTTTCTTTGTTTTTATACACCAGCCTCTACATATCAGAAGAATTGGACGTAGCCCCCATGATGTCACCCGTTAGTTCAGCCTCTTGTGACTAAAGTAAATTCTGGAACTTCTAAAAATGATCCAGAAACCCCCTTTCTTATTTTTTACCGGTTCTTAAGTCATAACTACCGGTACTTAGAATACACTACACTGGAATAGTTTTCTTTCTCACTTGCCCCGCAGGGCTGCTGTACTGATAGATGAGGTCATCAGCGGTATCACAAACATCATCATCACCTTGACCACATTTCGAGATAATACGCAAAATCATGGCTCATGAGAGAAATTCAAATGAAATGCACCAGAATATTAATTGACAGCATGCGTCACCATGGTTCTGTGCATCGCTGTTGTTATGGCAACAAAAATCATCAAAGACATCTGTGAAGGATGTGTGGAAAAACTATGATTAAAGTTTGCAATATTACTATGAATACATTTTCAATACCCTGATGTGAGATTACAAATAGATAGAACACAGATTAAACGTGAAGATGTCCTGAGTGGGCTGCAACATTGAGTATAAATCTCTGAGCATGTCAGATAAACCTCAAAATAAACCATGCATGTCACCTTTGGTAGAGTCTCTGCTTCAAGTTGAGAAACCACTTCCTATGAGCCCAGAGACAGTGGAGCTGTGGCGTTTAACAGAGGCCATGACAGCAATAATGAAAGAGTCCTACACAGAAAACCTTTCTAGACATCAGAGTTTCACTCACAATGTTTTCCATCATTACTCAGTAGTGGTTATCACTCATTTGTATATCTCTCTAATCAAATCTCTGCAGGATTTTGTGTCTTAACGAAGGTCGATTGCACACTTTAGTGTTCATAGTGACGGCTCTTGAAACTGTCTGTCTCCTAAACTCAGAACTAAGACTCACACAAAGCTAATCTGATCGCACGGTGACCTCTAACATCATAACGCAGCTGCAAACCGTCACCACCAACATGCGTCACAGTATCTCTGATGAAGAGGGCAAAACTGATTTTTTTTAAAAACTTTTGTCTGGTTATGCAAAGTGTTCACCCACAACTTATAGAGCAAGTAACCAAACCACAGACCAAGAAGCCAACAGTGGCCCGGTGCTCAGCTCAGAGAGAAGTTTGATTTAACATCCTGCTCCCGACAGAAAAAGAAAAACATTTTTTTTATCTAAACGTGTATGTACCTTGTGCAGCACTTTTGCTTGATGCAAATGGTGTAAATAAAGTGTAAGGGTTCTGCTCGTAATTGAGTTCACTATGCAGATTCGAAAGAGCATGAGGGCGGTAGTGGTAAATTTTGGTGTTGCATGTTTTGCTCTATCACTTAGTAACAAACCTCAGACCACACGGTGTGATTGTGTATGCCTGAACGGAGAAGAGGGGGGAGGCTCTCTGTAGGCGTCATACTTATAAATAGTCTCCATGTTAAACACTTTAAACTCTTTTATTACCACTGCATAAACATTTAATAAATGCTTTAGAACACGCTAATACAGGCATTTTAAGTGTTTACTAATGCACATTATTTGTCAACAATTGTAACTTTTCTTACAAAGACATCCATTGAATTATTTAATATATTATTGCTTTATTTTCAGTCTTTGTTTTCATGCAACAGCCTCTACTTACGACTGTATCAGAAGAATGGGACGTAGCCCCTAAGACGTCACCTATTAGTTTGTGGAGCTTGAGTTTTGCATTTTTAGCGGTTTCCTTCTTGCTTTTTTGGAGCCAGAAGTGACCATATTTGGAAAAAAAAAGGGGCAGTGGTGGAAGAAGTATTCAGATCCTTTACTTAAGTAAAAGTACTAATACCGCACTGTGAAATCACTCCACTACAAGTAAAAGTCCTGCATTCAAAACTTACTTAAAACTTAGCAAAAGTACAAAAGTATCAGCATCTAAATGTACTTTAAGTATAAAAGTAAAAGTACGTATTATGCAGAATGGCCACACCCAGGTTGTCAAATATATTTCAAATATATTATTAGATTATTATTATTATTATTGCTGCAATTATGTAAGCAGTGGTTTATTTTCCCAAGCCAGGGCTCATTTCAACCACAAAATATACTGTTATGTGGTTTAATTTAATAAAGTGTCCAATCACTTTAAACTGATCATGTTTTTTATGTTAAATCTCGACCTGAAAAGTAACTAAAGCTGTCAGCTAAATGTAGTGGAGTAAAAATAGTAAAATATTTGAGTCAAAATGTGAAAAGTGAAGTCCAAAGCCACATAAAATGGAAATACTCAAGGAAAGTACACGAACCTCAAAATTGTACTTAACTATCAGGTAGCACTTGTGCTAGCTCGGTTAGCAGGGTAAAAAAACAACAACAGCTGAATCCTTACAGTGTCTCTTAGTACAACCGAATGCTGAATAAGAGATTTTTTTGATGAACTGAAAATGGGTCAAAGCGCTAAAATGAAGCGTGGTTAACACCAGAACTGGACTGTGGTAGCAGCTTGTCAATAATAAGGTTGCCCCTCCCTAAACCATACCCTGTTTTATCATCTATTTTACTCTAGACAGGACCATAATTTACCAAACACACATCATGCTAGGACTTTAAGTGAGTAATTGAGACCATAAACTCATTAGAAGAATGTTTACTGAGGTAATAAATGAAAAAACAAGCCTTTCTGATTGTTTTTTTTTACATCATGTCTGTTATCAAAGGGACTACTGAGTGTTGGCAGTGTAAGAGCAGGCCTTTATTTGTTTTAGTCACCCTTGTTGTGTGTAGCGTTACATTTGTTTAGGGATAAATACTGCTTTCTTCACTCCTGCTAGTTGAGACTTGTTCATACAAAGAGTAAGCTTCTGCCCAACTTCATTAAATGATGTGGCATGTTTGAAGCTTTGTGCTTCAACCACAGCTCTAAAATCACATGTATATACATCTTGAATTGGCACAAAACTGAGATTTCTAGAGAAGCTCCAGTCCAGACAATCTTTCCTCAGGACATCATCATCTAAAACTAAAGTTTAGAACTGTCAAAAAAGATAACACACATCTGCTGTGGCTTTTATCCTACCATGTATAACGTCTGCAGCTTAAAGCAAGTTAAAATCTAAAAACAAATTCATGACTGAATAAGCAACAGTCAAAGTTAGAAATAACCTCAGCTCATCTGTGTCAGCAGGACTGCGTGTGGTTAGATCAGATTTGATTGACAACAGTGTTTCCTTGGCAACAGAAGCAAAAAAAACCAACACATTAACTGCTATCAGATTCAGATTTCTATATCCTGCAAAATTCTGATTGGTGTGTGGAAATATGTGAAACCATCTGTTTTTATTTGCATTTTTTTAAACCAGTGAGAATAACTCAGCTTTTCTTCTCTTTTCTCTAAAATAACTACTGTAGTTTTAAGGTTAGGTATGTACCGTTGGGAGCCCATCACCTATAGTAAGACACTAAGTACATTAGCCGGTCTCACATTAGTCAGTCGCATTCGCCGGTCGCACAATAGCCGGTTGCACATTAGCCTGTCGCACATTAGCCGGTCGCATTAGCCGGTTGCACACTAGCCGGTTGCACATTAGCCGGTCGCATTAGCCAGTCACATTAGCCAGTCGCACAATAGCCTGTCGCATTAGCCTTTCGCACATTAGCCAGTCGCATTAGCCGGTCGCACATTAGCCTGTCGCATTAGCTGGTCGCACATTAGCCTGTCGCATTAGCTGGTTGCACATTAGCCGGTCACATCCGCCGGTCGCACAATTGCCTGTCGCATTAGCCGGTCACACAATAGCCTGTCGCATTAGCCAGTCGCTGAGGTCAACCTGACAGGGCGCCATATTAACCCGATGAAACAACGCATATCGCCACCCAGTGTTGAGGAGGAGGACACGTTCCCGTCAGTTATTTGATTTTCTCAGTTGCATGTAAACTGGGACAAGGACAGAAGACCTATTAGACGCCAATATCAATTTTTATGCATAGCTTGATTAAACTGTGCATGTAAACGCACTGACTGACTGAGGAACATTCTGTCCAACATTGACTTCCATCAATGAACATAAGAATATAACTCAGCTCTGGATGGGACATTTCTGTGTGTGCGTGTCTGGGGGAAGTTTTATTATCTTAAATGTGGTTTGTGAAGGTGTTGAGGAAATCCAGTGTTTGATGCAGAGGCAGAAGTGTGATGTTCGAAACAAACATAGCAAACAATGTGTCGGGACTTTACCTGAATCTCAAGCTCTGAGATCTGTTGCTGGAGTTCAGCCATTGCAGCAATGTTGTCGGCTTCCCGCAGCCTCACTGCCATCACCTCTTCCTTACTCTGCAGAAAAACAAAAGCAGCAAAAGAAGCTGGAGACAGTTCTACCAAAGCCCCGGGGAGGAGAGGAGTGATGCTGAATGGCCAGTATAAAAATATGCATTGTACAATATTTATCTATTTTTGTATGTGTGAATCTTGCAGGGGGAAATTCCTCAGAGATAGAGGGTGTTATTGCACTGTAGACAGCAGTTTAACAGAAATCTAGCAGCATCTGCAGACCCATCAGAAATAAACACAACATGCTGCTTCCTGCTTCTGGATCTCAGACAAAACAGATTACACATGTAAACAAAAACAAAAAATATAATGTCTTATTTTAAGATTACGATTGTATTAAGATTCCCTTATTAGTCCCACAATGGGGAAATTCAACCTGTGCATTTAACCTATCCTTTTCCAGTAAACACACTATGCTTAGGAGCAGTGGGCAGCACATTTCTGAGCTTTTCTAACATAGTGATAAACTTTAAATGTTTTATATTCAATTAAAGCCACTTGTAGTGTTTTGTACCCATGCACAGTGTGTTAGGTATGTACCTTGCACTCAATCTCAGCTTGTCTCCGCTTGATCTCTTGCAGTTGCGAATGCAGATCTTTATTTTGCACCGTCAGTGTTTGCACGCACTCCTGGAGACCGCGACTCTCCTGCTCCGCCCGCCGCAGCTGGTTACTGTGAATTTGATTCTGTGAAATCACACAAAATAAAAAAATATATAAATGATCAATTTAATTAAAAGAAATCTGAATTGCTAAATCAGATGATGATAAGTGCCTGCACAGTAAAGTTTCTGAAAAGTTTGGACCAGGTGACTGCTGCCCTCTGAAGGATGCTGTGTGACAATACAGGATGCAACACAACTTATTTACTATTAATTAGACAAATTGTAGCTACATCTCACTTACTAAGTATCAATACACCAATCAATCAATCCACCAGACTTTATTTGTATAGCACTTTTCATGCAAAATGAATGTAACACAAAGTGCTTCATAAAAAAAAGGAAAATAATAATAATAATAAAACATAAAAACAAGCAAACACCCTCCGCCCATCGCCCAATAAAAATAAAATAAAGTAAGGTAAGATAAAATAAAAACAAAAGTAAATAATAATAATTATAATAAAAAGTAATAAAGCTCGATAAAAAGATTAAAAAAATAATAAATAATAAAAAAAATATAAATAAATATATATATATATATATATATATATATATATATATATATATATATATATAGATATAGACGAATAAATAATAGCAAATAAATAAATAAAAGAGAAGATGTTGTAACAATAAGATGCATGAGCAGAAAAATATTTGAAAATGGTTCAAGTAAAAGCCAAATTAAAAAGATAAGTCTTAAGTTTGCTCTTGAAAAATATGAACACAATACAATACACAATACCTTTAATTTAATGGGATTAATAGCATTATAACGACAGAAAAACTAAGAATCTGCAAATGCAGTAATCAATGAATAAATCAGTGGTTGGGAAGCTGCTGTGACTTCTAACCTGTGTCTCCAGCTCTAGCATCCTTTGCCGCGTCTCTCTCAGCTCTGCCTGGGCCTCGGCCTCGCGCAGCCTCACACTCATCAGCTCGTCCTGCAGCTCACTTAAGGCGTTCTTTCTGGGGCTGTCCTTCCAGCGACCGGCGGTACGAGCCAAGTGACGCTGAGGAGGAGGGGATGCGGTCCGTCACATTTGTGTTACTCATTCAATAAATAAACTCGGGCTGCACGATTATGGCCAAAACGATAATCACGATTATTTCGATCAATATTGTAATCACGATTATTAATCACGATTATTCATCATGTTAGGGAAAACATCTGCATTTTTATTGCACTACTTTTAAACAAACAATAGGAACAGTTTTTAGTGTCCAGTGCTTGTTGTAAACAAACAGAGATCGCCAAGTGAACACCTCCTGCAGCAGCAGCTCATACACACTGTACTGCTACAGAGATAACTGTTAGCCTTTTTAGCAATTTGCAGACTGGACGCTAAGGGGGTTCACATCCCCTCCGGCTCTGCAGCTGGGAAAGTCTCCAATAACACCAGAAAAAGTGGATTTGTTGCCAGTCGCTTTTTTGAAAAATAGTCGCTAAGGGGGTCTGAAAAGTCGCTAAATATAGCAACAAAGTCGTTAAGTTGGCAACACTGCTTAGCCGGCTTTTACAAATGGCTCGTGTTGTTGTGGCATCGAGTACTATGTCACATCCTGCTTAGCGATCTATCCCAGTGATCCCCAACCGGGGGCCGACTCCCCCCAGGGGGGATTTTAAGGGTTGTAATCAATCTAATGGGTTAAATATATACATTTATACCTATAAATTTGAAAAAAATCTACAAGCTCACAACAAGCTCATGCAAGTTTGAATGTCTGCTTTTTTTAAGTAAGTAATTTAGCATACAAGTGTAAATGTAACCTCTTCAAACCGAAAGTCCACACAAACTTGGTGTCCCGTGAAAGCAGAAACTACGCTGATTACAGACGTGTCACATCACTGTGCGGCGAAAAATCTGCGAGCTATCCCCCAAAGAGGGGGGGGGCTCGCCAAAGTTTACAATGGTAAAAATGTGGGTCCCTCAAGAAAAAGGTTGGGAATCACTGATCTATCCAATCAGCAACCAGGCTTTTATCAGGGGAGAAAAACGGCCCCGCCCCCTGGTGGTTGATGGACTACTGGTGTCGAAAGTGCTTGATTAGATATGCAGGAGAGCCGCATCTTAAAATGGAAATATTGCCAACAATCAGGTTAATTTAATCGTGGCGGCCAAAATGGTGATCCCGATTAAAATTCCATTAATTGTGCAGCCCTAAAATAAACTGACATTAAAACTTTTCTGTGACATTTTGCACTGTGGCGCTCACCTGCCAGTGTTCCTCCAGGTCTCTGACTTGCTGTCTCAGCTCTTTGAGGCCGGTCAGAGCCTCAGCCTCCCTCAGCTTCACCCCGATAAGCTCCTCTTGAAGACGTGCCACATTGGTGTCATCTGGTAGCGATGTGTTTCTCTGAGGAAGGAGTGGGACAATTACATGTTTTTCAAGGTTTAGGCAATAAATCATGTCTTGAAGAAACACAACAGGGATGCACAATGGGTTTTTGTTTTTTTCAACTGATACCAGTAATCGATAATTACTTCCTTCTCATGGTTGATACTAATAAGATGAGTGATCATTTTGATTTTGGGGGATTTTGAATGGATGGATAATGTAAAATTCAATAGCTCTAACCTAAACAAATCTAACTGACATCACTATTTTAACAGTTCTGACTCTTCAAATGTTCATTTTTTATATTTTTATGTAATATGTCAAAAAACTTTGGCTTTAATTGAGCATTTTGGCAAGAAAAATAAATCAAATTAAATGCTTTGGCATAATCTGTCAAATCAGACATGTCAGTGTTTCTATCACTCAATCATCAGAATAATACACAATAATATCAATTTCCCATTATTGGCTGATGATTTGTCTGTTCAGATATACAGTCATGGAAAAAATTATTAGACCACCTTGTTTTGTACAATGGTTTTCTTGACAATAACCAAAATCATAATCAAGAAAACCATGGAAAATGTCAAGATATCAGCTCTTAAATTAAACTCTTATGAGCAATTTTATTGTTATCATTATATTTGTCCTAACAAATGTACATTTAGTTGTAGAAGGCATTACAATGAACAAGAAATTGAAGAAAACAAGGGTGTTCTAATATTTAGGGTTCGTACACACAGCAGTGGTCAAATTCAAGCATTTTTCAAGGACTTTCAAGGTAAATTTTCAAGCTTTTCCAGCAACTTTCACCTGCTGTAAATTGCTTGTTTTAGATGACTACTTACATGCTAAAAGGGGGAGATTTCACTGAACCATACCAACAGCGATGGTGTTACACTTTTAGGAGGAACGGTCTTCATTTCAGATAGGCTACTCATTATTTTTACATTGAACATGTGATTATCTATAGTCTATAGATGGATATAGTCAGATTGCAAGAGAAATACAGTAAGAAATTCAAGCATTTACAAGCACTTTATCCAAAAGCAATATCAATTTTGTGTCTTTTTTAAATTATTCTGTGTCTTTTCTTGTCATTTTGTGTTTTTTTTTTATTTTGTGTCTTTTTAAAGTAATTTAGTGTTTTTTCAGTCATTTTGTGTCTTTTTTGTCATTTTGTGTCTTTTTTAAAGTAATTTAATTTTTTCTGTCATTTTGTGTCTTTTTTCTTAGTAATTTTGTGTCTTTTTTTTTGGTCATTTTGATACTGCCTCCAGCGGCCCCCATGGTAATTTGAGTTTGAGATGCTATAGATGGATATAGTCAGATTGAAAGAGAAATACAGTAAGAATTTCAAGCATTTACAAGCACTTTATCCAAAATCCAAGCACTTTTTAAACCTTGAAAATACAACATTTAAATGTAAGCATTTTCAAGGATTTCAAGCACCCGTACGAACCCTGAATAATTTTTTCCATGACTGTATGTTGAACATCACAACAACACACCTTTTCAATATCCAGGATCTTGTCTTGCATCTCCTTGAGCGCGCACTGAGACTCGGCCTCCTTCAGCCGGGCCTGCACCAGCTCTCTCTCCAGCTGCAGGACGGAGTCCTCAGAGTACCGAGGGGCTCCCTTCTACAACAGGACACGTGTGTGAGCACAGGCAGCAGAGCCAGCTACAAATGTTGATGCCTGTGTGTTCTCAATGTTGGCATTTAATAAAAATAACAAAATATACACATAACATCCAGTTATAGGCCTGTCACGATACTTTAGGACGACAGAATCGTTGTATCAATGTTCTTTTAGTTTTATAAGGATATTAGAGCATAATAAGTACATCCTTTCCCACAGTGATGAAATTTTAAATCTCAAGAATATTAAACATTGGAATTGAAATGTGGAGTGTGCAGGAGTAATAGAAATTCTCAGATCTAATTTGTTTGATATACTACATACTTTATGTTGTTGTTTATTTTCTCGGTTCGAAAAGAAAAATTAATGAAATGAAAAATGAAATGAAATGACAGGGAATATTAAAATACCCTTGATAAATAAAATACAAACAAATAAACTACAACCAAAACAAATAAAACTTTCAGGCAAAAACTTCCCCATTGAAATAAACTTTATGTATTATATCATTTTATATTATAAATAGAATTTAAACAGCTGGAATGAATGCTTGGGTAATATAGTTTTATGTAGCAATTCGTGCTGCCTGTCAAACATTTGCAGCTTTACTTTAAACACAACACAAAAAAGCACAAAGAGTCTTGAGTGGCGTGAAAAAAAGAGTGCTGTGGTTCCTTTAAGAGGCAGGGCTGTCGCTTATATAAACAAACACGCATGTAAACGACAACATATTGAGTCCTGAAAAAAACTATCATGTCCATTTTATACATCAAACGATAAGTCGTTATAGTAATTATCGTGACAAGCCTATCCAGTAATGTAAATTAGGGTCCCGAAATAAATCCAGTCCATAAAATATGCTAAGCTAATGCTACATATATTCTTCTTTAAGAAAATACACCTCTCCAAGCTTCTTCACATTCTCCACTTCAAAGAATTCAACCTTAATTGCAGCTGACACAAAGCATTTCATATTCCACTTTCACATGAATAATTCACAACTGCTCATCGAGAAGCAAGATGGCAAATCATGTAAAACAATGTAATGCTTACACATTATCATCTGGAGTCCAACCATCAATAATTGAGAATGTTCAGTCAATAGATTCTGTGAACAGGGAGCGATGTGTGAAGAGACGACTGCTTACAAATTCATGACTGCATTTCTGAGAATGCAGGAGATGTAAATGCTAGGCTGAACTGTGTAGTACTCCATGTTTCAATTTGAATTCATGCATGCCAGAACAGATCATTACCCGAAGTGAGAAAAGCCCTGCTTGGATTTTGTTGCTTGGCAACATGAGTCAACTGTCACAAACATTTTTTACCAGCCCAGGTAACAGTTATACGACACCGCAAGATCTTGAAATGGTCAGCCTGAGCTAGAGATAGACCGATATATATCGGCCGATATTTGTGTTTTTTTTACTTGTATCGGCATTGGCCGATACGTGCGTGCGTTCTCCGATCATTTAGCCCATTTCACTGAGCCAACACCAGGCAAGGCTCGGTGCAACATCTGCCATTCTCTGGTGAGCTGCTGCCGATACCGGAAAAAAGAAAAACACATCAAATATGTGGATCATCTGAGGCGCCATCACCTCGAGGCCTAGAACAACATACACATTGTTTGCTATCCAACTGTTAATGTGTCAATGACGTGATCTAACCCAGTGTAATTTGGTGTAACCAGTAATATTCTTCCCATAAAAATCTGATTATATACAGGAAAATAAATGTGAACTAAAATGAGAAAAAAACACAATCCACGTTTACATTGCAACACTATGGCATAACAAATTTTACATAATTTGTCAAAACTTTAGAAAAAATTGGTTGTATTTAGAATATGGTCTGCTCAATATTAACGGAAATGTGTAAATTTTGAAATGTTAAAAAAACATTTAATTTGATGTTTTTTAAATTTAAGTAATTGCATGTATAAGTCCACTAATATATAAAAAATAATATAAAATACAATGTAGGTGGATTAAGTATTTAATATTTATCAAATTTTTGTGGTTACACCATTTGATATCTTGCCAATCCTTATTTGACACTGACCCTAATATGTTTTGTTTACTTTGCTATTAAATGTTTCTTTTTTTGCTTAAATTGAGACTTAACAAGATGTAACATTTGTTATCATTGTGTCATTTTTATAATGTAAATGGAGGGAGAAAAGGCAATATTGGCTTCAAGAATCGGCCCCAAAAAAATCGTCAGCACATGTCGAGGATCGGTTAAGACTGATGTCAAAATAATCGATATCGGCATTAAAAAACCTGTATCGGTCGACCACTAGCCTGAGCAACACAAATTGACTGGAAACACCCCAGTCTCAACGTCACAGTTCCTGTCCCAGGATCAGGGTCTGAGCCGGAGCAACCTGCCAGCTGGGGACTCTGTGGCCCTCCTTACCGCTTGCGGCTGCTGCTGCTGCTGGAGCTGCCTGATGGTTGTCTTGGCCTGCTCCAGCTGAGCACTGGCCTCTTCGCTCTGCTGTTTGACTGTGGCCAGCTCCCGCTTGACCAGGTAGTTCTCCTCTGCCTCCTGAGCTCGAGTCACTTGTCCCTTGGGACGTAAAATCAACCGAGGAGGGGTGGCGTGAGCACGACAGGAAGTGAAACGAGAAGGGCGGAATGGGTGGGCAGATCAGAGGAGAAGATGAGGAATTCCTAAGGACATGCTTAACCCTTTGATGCACAACATATTGACCCCCCTTCTAATGCACAACATGGGTCAAAAATGGCCCGCATTCATTCCCATTGTTATTTAATGCTTGCTGTGTGTTTCTGTGCTCTATCTTCTCATATCAACTTATTTTAGGATTGAATATTCCAAGTATTCTTTAAATATCTTGTTTTTGATAACAACAGATCATTATTTCCATTTTGCCTCTCATACTTTATGAAGAAAAAAGGTTTTTGTATGATTACATAGCTAACTACTTGGCTAAGTAGCTTGCTAAGCTAACTATTTAGCCAATAAGTTAGCTAAGTGGTTAACTTAGCAAGCTACTTAGCTAAATACCTAGCCAAGAAGTTAGCTAAGTAGTTAGCTTAGCAAGCTACTTAACTAAATACCTAGCCAAGAAGTTAGCTAAGTAGTTAGCTTAACAAGCTACTTAGCTAAATACTTAGCCAAGAAGTTAGCTAAGTAGTTCGCTTAACAAGCTACTTAACTAAATACCTAGCCAAGAAGTTAGCTAAGTAGTTAGCTTAGCAAGCTACTTAACTAAATACCTAGCCAAGAAGTTAGCTAAGTAGTTAGCTTAGCAAGCTACTTAACTAAATACCTAGCCAAGAAGTTAGCTAAGTAGTTCGCTTAACAAGCTACTTAGCTAATTACTTAGCCAAGAAGTTAGCTAAGTAGTTCGCTTAACAAGCTACTTAGCTAAAAAAAAATGGATATGGGTCATTTTTTACCCATGTTTTGCATTAGAAGGGTAGTGACACAAAAAGGGTTTTTATTCAAAAATTGATCAAGGAAAACATAAAATCAGGATGTATGATGATCAAAAACAAACCAATTGAGGAAAACCTGGAATACTGAATGATGAAAATCATTTATTGTAAAGATATACAACATAAACACCCATGTTGTGCATCAAAGGTTTAACTCTAGCAACATGTGATTTATAGTCTATTTCCTTTGCTTTCTTCAGCATGATTTGTGATTCTTTGTCTTTGTCTGACATGCCACATTGTGCTATTTCATGCACTTATTCAACAACATAATAAGTTATGATCTGGTTTAGTTCTTAATTCAGAGAATCATTAGAGTTAATTCCATTCTGCATTATTCTTGTCCTTCATTGTACTAATTATAAGCATGCAATGCTAAAGAAAGAGAAGGAAGAAGGAAGGTGCAACATGAGTAATAGAGGTAAAGAGAAAATGAGGAATATACCTGGATCAATCTATCTGCCAAGGAAGCACTTTCCTACAAAACAGAAATATCAACAAGTGACAGCAGAGAGAGAGAGAGAGAGAGACAATCCAGAGGACAGTTTAAAGCACACAAAAAGAACAATTGATTGTTTGAGAGAAGAAGAGCAATGTTCATTTCCCATCCACAAATATTTGTTTTACAGACTGTATCACGTTTGCATTCAGGAGTAGAAAAGGAACATTGCATGCAGGCATGGTGGTGAAAAAAAGGTGCAAATAAAGCTGGCGACAAAGTGAAAAATGAGGCGGTGCTGATGACAGTGACAGGTTTCAGACAGGAAGAAGCGCGGGACAGCTCCAGTAATAGCAGAGAGTGAAGAACAACAGCACTATATGAGTGTTGAGGAGCTCGGTGTTGTTTAACTGAACAGAAACTCTGAGCTTTGATGTGGTTAATCTAAGATTCAGAACAGTTTCAGTTAGTCAAGAGTTAAAGTGAGTTAAAGTTTGGATTTTTTGAAATGGGGTTGTATGAGGTACATATCCATAATCAGTGTATTACTTTCAGAAGTTGCAGTCGACATGCCCCAGTTTGGAGAAAAGCAGGCAGACGTATTAGCACAGAAGCTAAACAATGTACTCTTGTGGATGGAGGCAGCAGATACAGTCATGGAAAAAATTATTAGACCATAGTTTTCTTCTAAATTCATATTTTTTAAGAGCAAACTGATGACTTATCTTTTTAACTTGGCTTTTACCTGAACCATTTTTAGAGATGTTTTTAATAGGATGGGTGGGATGAAGGTGGGTGGGGTGGAGGGTGTTTGTTTCTATGTTTCGTTATCTTTTTATTATAATTATTTTCTCCTTTTTTTTATGTAAAGCGCTTTGTGTTGCATCTCTCTTGTATGAAAAGTGCACTACAAATAAAGTCTGATTGATTGATTGATTGAATTACATTCAGCTGCTGCCCCTTCCACAGCAGTACATATTTTTTTGTCTTCTGTGCCGGTACTTTTGCCTTCTGCTCCAATCTGGGGGCACGATGGCCTCCATCTTTTGTAGCCAATACATTTTTGATAAGTGCTTGATACAACTTCACTTCAAAACTCTGAACCACCTCTTTAAAAGGGCGTTACATGACAAAGACGCATCAGAGAGCAGCAGCCTTGAGCTGGTTTTAAGTGACGGACTTATTCAGCCCACAGTGTTTCCTCCCTGCAGGCAAACGCGGCATAGCCCTTTGCAATCCACGGCAGACCTCATGCATGGTGCCTTTACATGGCAGCTCATTCAAAAGAGACCCAAAAAGTTGCAGAATGATACAAACAGTGCAACTTAGCATGCAGTGCTTTGTATCAACTGGAACAGCATCAAGCAGCCACTTTCACATTCCAAAGTGGCTTGTTACATACAGTCCCTGCTTCAGTTAGTGTCTGCCACACAGTCACCATGACAACAAGACAACTTCAAGCCCAACTTTGTCTTCAGTTTCTGATCGGAACATGTTCTCCATTCAGGACATGTACCATACTGTACCAGCCGACCAGTGATGGTTTATAAACAGACTTTCGACTAACAGCCCAGTTAGTGAAAGACAAGACTCCTTCATTAGGAAGAGATGCATGATGTATGAGCAGACACAGCTGGATGGGTTAATGTAATGTTGATGAGCAGGGAGCGTTGTCTGATTGGTTGGTTGGTGTGGTGACGGAGCACCTGTCACACACATTGCTGCACTCACTTTTTCTAATGTGTCTATCCTCTGCTTCAGGAGCCGGTTCTCTGTCCGCAACCTCTGCAAACAAGAAATAACAAAATCACATGAAACCAAAACAAAGTGGATGCTTCAGAACATTTCTTTAAACAATCAATAAATCTCCACGCACCTTAATCTCCACCTGCTCCTCCATCTCTTTAGTTTTGATTGTAGTGTAATCTTTCTCTAACCTGAAAAAATTTTCACATATTAGCATTTCTCATGAAATGAAGACATAAAAGCTGAGCGTGGGTCAGAGATCTCCAAATTTGTTTCCACTTAATATATTATATTACATGGGTCTAGGGTTGTCAAAAGTATTGATACTCAAAAAAGTATCGATCCTAAAACGTTGTATCTGGATACGATACTCATTTTCAAAAGTATCGAGTATCTGAAGCTTGTTATCATAGTTGCAGTTTCTCTTTGCACAACTGTTTTTTATTATAAATATTTAACCTGTGGTTCTGTTAGTTTTTACATGTTGCATTTTTCTTGTTAATAAAAATATTTCTGTTAAATTTTGGGGTCTTTGTTTTTATCCTTGTGGTATCGAAAATTGTATCGAGTATCTAATATTTTCGTATCGGTATCGAGTTGAAAATTTTAGTATGGTGACAACTCTACATGGGTCAGTGACAAATAAGGGTTGGCAAGATGGTGATGGCAATGGTGTAACCACAAAATAATTTTTAAACTTTTTTTTTTTTTAAAAGAATATTAAACTTTTTCCACCTACAGTGTATTTAAGTGGACTCATACATATAATTAATTCACTTTAAAAAAACATATTTCTGAGTATTTCTACATTTACACATTTCATCAATATTGAGCAGAACATTATTCTAAAAGCAACCATTTTTTCTAAAGTTTTGACAAATTATGTAAAATTTGTTATATACCATAATGTTGCAATGTAAATGTGGATTGTATTTTTTTCTCATTTTAGTTCACTTTTGTTTTCCTGGATATAATCAGATTTTCATGCAAAAAAAAAAAATACTGGTTACACCAACTGACAATGGATTTGATCACGTCATTGACCCACATTACAAATAAGTTATTAGGTTTTGTAGCCTATAAATACAACAAAGGCAAGCAAGCTAAAATCTTATGAGTCTCAAGTACAAATTTTCACCATCACAGAATCCTGAGAGGCTGCTGCAAAATAAATTGCAGTCATGACTTAAACGTCAATACAGAATATATTGTACTGCTTTTCTGTATTCAGTACAGCTTTTTAACAGTGCAAGCAGAAAGAGTATAGTTTACATTACACAAGGTGTGAATCAAACCATGCATCTAGAGAATCGTTACATGCTTACGAACTACAATGAAACCAGAAATGTTTTGATGTGCAAAAAATGAATGCATAAAGGAAAGGAGTGGTTGTTAGGTGTTGGTTTACTAAGAGTTGTGCTTACTTTTTCATCTTCTTGGCGTTGTATTTAACTTGATAAGCAGCCTGGATGACCTTATCGGGTCCACTGTCCAGCTGGTGTGGGATGATCCTCTGAAAGTGCTGCAGCGATGGAGGGAACAGAGGGAGGATAAGTGCCACACACCTGTAAACCAGCTATGCATGTCTCGTTCAGATGTTTCTCTGACCTCAAAGCACTACATCAAACATCAGCATGAACACAGTAACAGCTCGGGAGGACACATGTAATAATTATCTGGGTGTGGTGAAGGTTCCTCCCTTGAGGGTGCTGCACATTTTAGTCCAGAAATCTGAGCGTCCTGAATGACAAGTTATGTGGAGGTCACTGTGATTTACCTGTAACATTCCCTCCATGTCAAGTTGGATGAGTTCAGTCTGGTTCATCTGAAGGATGGCCAGTCCCACACGGAAAACTATCTCCAGGCCCTGAAGAGAGAGATCACCAGCAATCAGTGAAGGGTCCACTTTTGAAAAAACAACAAAAACACTTTTTCAGTGTGCTGTGAAATCTTGTTAACCCTTTGATGCTCAACATATAAACACCTTCTAATGCACAACATGGGTCAAAAGTAACCCACATTCATTTCCTATGTTATTTCATGCTGGCTGTGTGTTTGAATATCTTTTTTTCTTATTATTACAACAGATCATTATATCCATTTTTCCTTTCATACTTTATGAAGAAAAATATTTTTTGTATCATTACATCAAGTTTACACCAAGGGTCAAAAATGAGCTTGTGTATTAGAAGCGTAGTGATACAAAAAGTGATTCACTAAATTAACAATTTGAGTTTATGTGTAACTATGTTTGTCATATTTTTAAGGTTTAACTTTAAAAGAATTGTTAGAACCACCAGATAACATTGGAAATTCACAAATTTTAACATTTGAGACTTATTAGAGCCACCAAATAATGTTTCCCGTTGGAAAAAACACCAATTTAACAAAATAGGATAGTTAATATTTGTGTCTTCTGTGTCAGGTTTTAAATTGGTGACAACATATAAACACCTTCTAATGCACAACATGGGTCAAAAATGACCTTGTGCATTAGAAGCGTAGTGATAAAAAAAGGGGTTTAATTCAAAAAGTAAGACATCAAAACAAAAAATTAGGATGTATGATGATCAAAAACAACTTATTTGAGGAAAACCTGAAATACTGAATGATGAAATTAATTAATTGCAAAGATATAGAATATAAAAACATCAAAGGGTTAAAGATGACTGATAATTAAAAAGATTTGTTGTCTCAAGTCTCAAAGGAAAGGGAAACAACTCAAGAGTCACTATTAAATGCAGACTGTAGTGTTTCAATTTTCTCCAACAGGTGGTGCTAATGGATAACCCTTCCATGACAGTTAACTTCATGTAATCTTCAAACACAGTCGCTCTCAGAGAAATCTCAACCTCTTTCCTAAGTGGAACCACTTAGCTCTAGTGCAATTCTTAACTGATCATTATCACTTCAAAATGCATTTTAGAATTTTTTTCTTTTTAGCCCAAGCGACTACAGTAAGTGCACCAGCAGGATAATGTTCAACCACTAGATCACAAGTATTAGAGATAATAGAAGGAAGAAAAGTGTAGGGCCCCTATGATATCCGCCATATAGAAAAACACTGGATGTGATAATTAAAAGTGGAATTAAATGTGAAACACTGAATATTACAGAATTTGCCGAAAATGTAGAGGCAATCCATAGAAATAAGGGGTTTCCCTACATTTATAAGGTGCCTAAATTTTAATTTCAATACTCAAAATTAAAAGCGGGATCAGAAAAAATGTAAAAATTGACCATACGACCTTAATATGGTACCTTACAGAATTGTTTTAAATGGAAACAATAGCTGTCAGGGCATAAAACTAATAGTCTGTTGATCTTGATAGTCTAACAATGGCAAACTCTTCATTGTGACTTTAAAATAAAAAGTCTTATCGAGTCATGGATTTGGAGAATGTGGACCCTTTTTTCACAGTGTTCAAGTTGAATAAACAGAAAAAAATGATGCTGTTGTTTTGGTGTCATTAATGGGCACACTGCTTCTGTCCCCTGCTTGCTGCTTTGGTGTTTCACTGAGACTTGAAAAAGTTAAAAAAAATATATATATATATAAATATATCCTTTCACTTAATACATTTTTCACACATTGCTTTGCAACCAATGTTACTGTGTCTGCTCTACTCGCCAGGACTTTGCTGTGCTCTAGCCATTTCTTTTTTAACACAGAATATATATCTATCATGGGTCTCAAACTCGCGGCGCGCCAGCCAATTGTGGCCCTCGTGATGATATTTTGTGGCTCCCACCTTGATATGAAAGTTTAATGTGAGTTTTAAATGAATGGCACTTTACTGTGTTGTGTGTGGAAGGTCCCTTTAATTACTTTTTTTGGTAATTTTGTGTCTTTTTTTGGTAATATTGTGTTTTTTTTTAAATAATTTTGTGTCTTTTATATATTTATGTATGTATGTATGTATGTATGTATGCATGTATAAATAAAAGGGAAATCAGATTAATTGGATTATATTCTCAGGAAGAATAAAGCATCCTACCAGTGTCCCTAATAAATTAAGTAATCCCGCTAAACTGTGAGGGACTTTATTCTTTGATGTTGGGTTGCTGGACAAAAAATCCTGACAGTGAACATTATTATTAGACCCTGCGGTCATGTCGAACAGGCCCTCTGAGTTGGCAAAGTCATCGAAAAAACTGAGGAATTCAACACGAGCAGCTAAATTTAGAACAGAGCAGTATGAAGGTCAGATGTGGTCAGATGTGAAGCACAAAAGAATGGAATAGTTTGTCTCATAACTGTATTGACGTACTTTCTTTGATTTAAAGAAAAGTGCAATGTTGTTTTATGCCAAATTGATGAAAGACTTTTTCTGATGACAAAAAGAGTCAAAGACAAAGCCCTGGGAGTCTTTCTAGAGATTGAACAGAATGACAAAGATAAAAAGATACAAATTGTTTATATACGGCTATATCCAAGCAGATATATGACATCATTCAAAGCAGGTGACAGCTCCTAAGAAATCGTTCTTCCGTCTAACCCATTTCAGACGGGAAAGCATTACCGCATTTCTACCATTAAAACCAGGGGTGCTGTTGCGTTATTTTATCATTAAAGCGGATATGTCGTTTTGTAGTTTATTCCACCTATTTTCGGTCTCTTGGCCAATGAAATGCATCAGAATACATGTGGGGGGGTCGCAATGCAACATGGGACTTTTCCAGAACTTTGAAATCATCACCAAAAAAAAACACAAAAAGACACTAAATGAATAAAAAAGAGACACAACATGACCAAAAAAGACACAAAATGACCCAAATAAAAGAAACAAAAAGACACAAAATTACCAAAAAAAGACACAAAATGACAAAAAAAAAGTCAAAAAGACACAAAATTACCAAAAAAGACACAAAATGGCCAGAAAAAGACACAAAATGACCCAAAAAAAGAAACAAAATGACACAAAGTGACCAAAAAAAGACAAAATGACTAAAAAAAAAGACAAAATGAAAAAAAAAGACACAAAATGACTAAAAAAGGACACAAAATGACTAAAAAAAAAGGACAAAATGAGAATACATGTGGGAGTGTCGCAATGCAACATGAGACTTTTCAAGAACTTTGAAATCATGGCAGAAGATGACTATAGCGGAGGGCTTATTTTAAAATCGCCCAGAGGTTTTACAGGCATTTTTTACAGCCGATTTAGACGTAAATGGGTTAACTGACCTCACACATGAAGATGTCAAAGATCCTCGTGGCGACTGGCAGAGGGAAGGAGGTGAGGAAGATGGTGAGGAACCACGAGGAGGCATACATCGAAGTGTGAAAGCTCTGAGCCTGGAAATGCATATGCAGCTCCGGGAGTTGCTCCTGCAAGGGCAAAAATAACACGGATTGAAACCGTTACCACTGGACCCGGCTACATTTCCTTATCAGCCCTCTCCACAGTTTTATAACAAAGCTCTCTACCTGGATCATACACTCAAACTGGTACATGCAGAGGCCCAGCTCTGCCATACTGGGTTTGAAGAGCTCCCGTAATCTGTAGTCTTGCATCAACTTCACGAACACACAGAAAGCCTCCTCTTCTGGCATCTACGGAAATAACAGGATGAAATCAAACCTCAATTCTGTCTCGCTCACTTGAAAACAGGTGAAACTGTTTGTTGGAAGCTTTAGTTGTGAGCATATGAAGATTGGATTATTACCTGCATGAGTAGCAGTCCCACAATGAAAGCACTGCCTTGACAATAGCCAACCTCTCGGTCAACCAGAGAATATGCCTGAGGAAAGAGATCAGCTTTGGGTGAGTCTCAAATATCTTTTTCTTCTCATTTTGACCTTATATTCATGATTTCAACTTTTTTTTTCATTTTGATTTTTTTCTCGTGACTTTGACTTTTTTCTTTTCATTTTGACATTTTCTTGTGATTGACTTTTTTTTTCATTATGTTGAGTATTTTCTTGTTATTTTGACTTTTTATTCATGATTTCAACTTCTTTTTTTTCCATTTTGACTTTTTTCTCATGACTTCAACTTTTTTCTTTTCATTTTGACATTTTCTTGTGATTTCGACTTTTCCCTCGTTATTTTGACTTTTTTTTCATTATGTTGAGTATTTTCTTCTAATTTTGACCTTTTATTCATGATTTCAACTTCTTTTTTCTCGTGATTTTGACTTTTTTTTTCTCATTTTGACATTTTTATTATGATTCTCGACTTCTTTTCTCGTTTTGAATCATTTTTCGTGACTTCAACTTTTTTCTTCTAATTTTGACCTTTTTTTTCATAATTTCAACTTTTTTTCTCATTATTTTGACTTTTTTCTCATTTTGACTTTTTTTCTCATTTTGACTTTTTTTTCTCATTTTGAATCATTTCTCATGACTTCGACTTTTTCTTCTCATTTAGACTATTTCCTCTTGACTTCAACTTTTTTCTTGTTATTTTGACTATTTTCTCGTTATTTTGCCTTTTTTTTTAATGAGCTCGACTTTTTTCTTCTCATTTTGACCTTTTTTCATGATTTCGCCAAAGAAGATCATGCATACAGTATATTGTGTCAAAGCTAAAAATTAAAGTTAAAATTAAAATTGAAATTGTTAAAATTGAAAAAGTTAAAATTAAAATTAAACTAAAGTTTAAAAATCTAAAAAAAAAAAGTTAAAAGTATTTTTTTATGAAAAGGAAAAAATTTAAAATATAAAATACAATTAAAAAAAAAAAAACAATGTCATGTGTAGGTCTTTCCAGTGTACATAAAAAAAGTTTTTAGGTGCATTTTTTATGTAAAAAAAGAGTGAATTAATGTCATTAAACTTTAATCTTTGAGAGGTAAAGAACACCAGTGCACTAAATATTGAATGAAATAGTTAGTAATGGGGTTATTAATGAAAATAAACAATGTTTATTGGGATTTTTAAGTTTCTGACACTTTTGGATAATAAACAATGCCCAGGGTTATTGCTGTTCCTGTAAAAAAAAACGAACATAACAGGAGGGTTAACAGTGTATAAGTATATGCTAAAGCTCAGGGACTTCTATGTGTAAGATGTGATATTGTGGGTCTTTTTTATTTATTATTTTGTTTTTATTCTTTTTAATTCCACATCACCCCATCCAAAACAAAACAAAAAGATACAAAAAAAAACAGAATGAGCACGCACACACAGAGAAAAGAAAGATATATAAAAAAAAAAAGTAAAAAATCAAGCAAAATTTAAAAAAAACCACAAGACATATCCAGGTAGCAATCACAAGTACTGGTGCAGATATTCATACCGCAGTTACAGGTGGCACAATTTTATCTTTGACATGATTGATAAAGGGATTCCCCAGCACAAAAAACCTTTTAACAGAGCCCCTTAACGAGTATTTTATCTTTTCTAGTTTAAGGAAATATGAAACATTTTCGATCCATTGTGTAAAGGGATATTGTGGGTCTTTTAAAACTTAACTTATCCTTTATCTTTGGATGTGTCTCAGTGATGGTACACACACCATTTTGGATTTACTCCACTCACAGTTTCTACCCTGAAAATACAGCTAAAGTCAAATAGCATTTTCTGTTATCTGTACACATGATTATCAGTTTATCTGCATACAATCAGGTTCCTTGAACACAAATGGAGACCAACCTTCATGACATTGAAGAGCACCTCCTGGCCCAAGCTGTCTTTCTCCTTGAAGAATTCGTGTTCGGGATAAGTGCGGGCGATGTCTCTGCGAATCAGCTTCTCGCAGGGAGACGTCATCTTCAGGAGTTCTGAGTACTGATCCTTGATGGGCATGTTTTGGGCATTGCACAACAGCTGCCACACTATTGCCCGGAAGTGGTGAGGAATCCCTTTTCTGACAAGGTCCTGTGGGAAAAGGACAGAACAGATACTTTGTGAAACTGATTAACCCATTTAAGGCGGGAAAGCATTACCCCATTTCTACCATTAAAACTGGGGGCGCTGTTGCGTTTTTCTACCATTAAAGCCGGGAAAGCGGATACGTCGTTCTGTAGTATTTGTAGTATTTGTACCCATTTTCGGTGGACTAAATTATGGAATACCTTTTCCCATCTGGCAAAGAACTCCATCTCTTTAAAATGTTTTAAAAAGATGTCTAAAAGCCCATTTAACTGCCGTTTTAAAATTGTAATTCACACACAAATACACTTTTATATCGTGTTCAGTTTTATATTATTTTTGCTATTGTCATGATAACTTGTTGTTGATGTTTTACATATGTTTTTTTCTATCATCAGTTTATTACTTTTTTATATCTATGACATTTTAGGTGGAGGCTTTTAACCCATTTAAGCCGGGAAAGCATTATCGCATTTCTACCATTAAAACCAGGGGCGCTGTTGCGTTATTCTACCATTAAAGCGGATATGTCGTTTTGTAGTATTTGTAGTTTTTTCCGCCTATTTTCGGTCTCTTCGGCCAATGAAATGCATCAGAATACATGTGGGAGTGTCGCAATGCAACATGGGACTTTTCCAGAACTTTGAAATCATGGTGGAAGACGACCATAGCGGAGGGAGCTCAGATATAACAGCTATAAGCTCTCATATACTTTTTGAATTTAATTTCTATCTGCTACAGAGGCTGAAAAATCTATTATTTAGTAGGAAGTGTTGACACTTCTGTTGAATTTCCATAAAAACTTCAGGTTTGAAGGGGTTATTTTACAGGCATTTTTAGGCCTAAATGGGTTAAAGTATTTTAAAGCCATAAATGAGGAATTTAAACATGCATTTGAGGGACTGTCTGTTCATTGATTGAATGTGGAAAACAAGTGTAAGAGAGTGAGAAAATACGACGGTTTCCTGTGGAGAAACAGAATTTTACAGAATTTATTTTCCCATTTTAGCACTGGGAGCCTTAATATAATACAAGGTTCATACACTTTGAGTGGTCAAATTCAAGCACTTTTCAAGGACTTTTCTAGTATCTTACAACGGTTGTAAGTTGCATGTTGACTACTTGCATACTAAAAGGGGTAAATTTAACTTTTTTTTACATTAAATCCTCCCTAAAAACACACTTTTTCTCCCTGGCTTTTAATCAAGTTTAAGTGGACATCATGCAAAAACAATATTTTATTCACTTTTAAAATTTTTATTTATTTTATTCTATTGTTGCACTGTGTTTATGTATTTTAGCATTTCAGTTTTTACCGTATTTCCTGCAACTGTTGTACAGCACTTTGGTCAACCCCTGTTGTTTTAAATGTGCTCTATAAATAAAGTTTGACTTGACTTGAACATGTGATTATCTATAGTCTATAGGTGGATATAGTCAGAGAAAGAGAAATACAGTAAGAATTTCAAGCATTTACCAGCACTTTATCCAAAATCAAAGCTTGAAAATACAACATTTAAATTCAAGCATTTTCAAGGATTTCAAGCACCCGTACGAACCCTGTTGCATTAAATAACCCTGATAATAGTGAGATTTCCACAGACAAACCTTGTCAGTGAGATCATTTGTAGTGTGGTTTGTTTCCATCTATTACTGACAGTACAATTTGATTAAGCAATTTCCTGCTGACAGGGAACACTGGTCTTTCCTGCTGTGATGGGATCGTGTGTGTGTGTGTGCATCTGGTCAGTGCAGGGTGCATCTGGAGCAGAGGTCCACCCACACAGGCTTTCAGCAGGGGATCCCTCTTCCCTCTGAGAGGTCAGTCAAGACAAACCAAGCTTTGTACAGGAACAATGCACCGTCTCATATCTGGACTGTGTCTGAACGAAGCTGCATTCTGAGGCACACCACTACGGATTCTCTGTAACGCTTTGTGACAGGCTCCAACATAGATATCAATAAAACCATCAATGATTCAATCAATGCACTGTTCAGATCTTATTTGGTGTAGATGTCAAGGAAAACATCTGACACTGTTTTGCTGACAAGGACGGAATAGTTAACGTCCCTGCCTTTACGCAACAGAAACTGGGTTTCTCTGTCAGCCAAGGGGAAGAAAACATACATTTTGTGGAGGCCTCAGCAGTTATGATTAACATCCCAGACTAGTTGCAGCCATCTGGTCATTACTACTTCTGTTAAATTACATAATAACACCCATGTATGTTCACAGGCCCTCGCAACACTTCCCCATTTACACACGCAGAGGCAAGAAGAACAGAAACCCCGCCCGAGCAGAAGATGTTCCATCTCATCTGCACGTGTAAAACTTCATTAACAAGTTCATGCAACATCGACTCCATGTCCACACTTGTTTCTGGATGTGAAAACATACATTATGGATGATTATCATGTAGGTATGAGTGTCACTGTGACTGCTGAGTTGCAATTTCAAAGCTGAACAATGAATGAACCAAAAGCAAGTTTCCTAATAGAGTACAAGAATCACCCAAGAATGGTTTGACATAAATAATAATACTGAACTTCAAATGTTTTTAATTTTTTTTTTTATCTAGAACCTCCATAGGCTACAAACAAAAGCAACACATTAGGCATTTGAGTTTAAAAAAATAGAGTCAAATCAATAAAAGATAAAAATTCTTTCAAATTGAAAGCTTTTAAGGTTCCTTCATTTTAAGTGTCACTAGGGCTGGGCGATATGGACCAAAAGTCATATACCGATATAATTAGACTAAATATCGATATATAAGATATATATCCCGATATTTATTATCGCAAAGTGAGAGCAAATGCTCCGTCAAAGTCAAATATGACATGTCACAAGTAGTTTTATTGAAACCGTTTATTTAAGTGAATATAAATACTGTATAACAACAGAACATCAGTCTGTCCTTACATCACATGCATGGCTCCTTTTTCTCCACACAAACTTGGCTATCAGTCAGATTTTCATTTTATTTTAATTAACAAAGTATAAAGCTGCCAGGAACCCAAATACAAACAAAAGACACAGGTGTCTATGGAAATGTACTTTTTTTTATACACACAAAAACAGCAGAAAATAGCCCATCCCTGACCTAGTGAGACAGTCCCCAAGTTGGCAACATAGCATGTTTGGCTTTGACTGTTACTGCTGCTGTGTGTGTATCCTGAATCATCATGCAGCGCATGTGTGTAATTAATAATTGTATTTTTTCAACTTTACATGTGCAGTCTAAAACAAAAACACTGTCATTGACAGTGATGGGGCATAGGGTTATCACAAGACCTTTAGAGAGTAACTGTAAAAACAAGCAACCCTAAAATTAGCTTCAAAATGTCAGCAACTAAAATAACCAGTTCAAGGACAACACTGCAGGGTCACCTAGAACAAAGATAGCCTTAGAAATGATTTGTGAACCAAGTAAACATTCAAACAGATATGGCCATTGTTGCATTCAGCCCAGAGCTGCTTACCAATGCCTCTGAACATATGCATCACAAGAGTGAGAGTAGCCTACATTTTAACTTTTTAAGTTCAAAGTTATTTCCATTAGGGGTGCACCGATTGCAATTTTCTGGCCGATCACCAATTTTTCACAATGTCTGAGGTAGTTAATGAAATATTGAACTTAAAAAAAATAGCAACAATTTACAGGACAAACTAACAAAAGAACTGCAATCATAAATAAAGTGCCCTGAGTTTTTGGTTTCGTTATAGTACAACATACATACAACTAGGGATGGGCATTGATTTTCGAATATTCGAAGCATGTGTAGCATTTGATGATCCACAGTGTGGCGGGCTGGATGCCAAACTGTAGAAGAAGAAACAAACAGAGGAGAGGGTTTTCCACGGCGGGACAAGTTAGCCCCCATAGGGATTTAGAGACTCTGGAGGTGACGTATGGTTTTCACCGTCATCAACTGTGAACAACGTCAGCAGCTGAAAGCAGCATGGCTAATTATGCACAGAGTCTCCGCTTATCATAAATATAGTGATTGTGAATTAACGGCAACGCTAACTGTGCACAGAGTGTCCGGTGCTTGTTGTAAACAAACAGAGATCGCTAAGTGAACACCTCCTGCAGCAGCAGCACATACACACTGTACTAACACAGAGCTAACTGTTAGCCTATTAGCACATACACACTGCACTGCTACATAGCTAACTGTAGCTAACTGCCGCTAACGGCGGCTTTCCTAACAAGCCGGCCTCCACAGCTCTATGATTGCCTTTATCTATCTCTTCAGCATACAGGTGGAAGGTGTCTCACTAAGCTCTTAATGCAGTCGTGTCTCACTAAGCTCTTAAGCAGGTCTGCTGCACCAGACTCGGCTCTCACTTCACAAGTAGTCCCGTGCACTGGTCTCACCTTAAGCTGCTTCTCCTTTTTCTTGCGCACATCCTCCCACTCGTTGACGATTCGCCCCCACAGGATCCAAGAGTCCTCCTCCAGGTGGGAGAGGTTGGAGGAGGCGGAGGAGCTGGACACCAGGGAGGAGCCACTGTTTCGCCGGGAACCGTTCATGGAGCGCAGAGACTTGCAGTCTGTCTCCAGCAGCCTGTAGTAGAAGAAGTAAGACCGGACATCAATAAATAAAAAAACAGCTATCCTTTTCAAAAAGTGTTGAAACACATGTAGGTTCTAACCCATGGGTCTCAAACTCGTGGCCCGCAGGCCAATTGCGGCCCTCGTGACGATATTTTCTGGCCCTCACCTTGATATGAAAGTTTCATATGAGTTTTATATGAATGGCACTTTACCGTGTTGTGTGTGGAAGGTCCCTTTAATTCCTTTTTTTGTAATTCTGTGTCTTTTTTTTGGTAATTTTGTGTCCTTTTTAAATAATTTTGTGTCTTTTTAAAGTAATTTTGTGTCTTTTTAAAGTAATTTTGTGTATTTTTTTGGTAATTTTGTGTCTTTTTGGGTAATTTTGTGTCTTATAATAATTCTGTGTCTGTATTTTTTTTCTTTTTTGGTAATTCTGTGTCTTTTTTATAATTGTCTTTTTTAGTAATTTTGTGCCTTTTTTAGTAATTTTGTGTCTTTTTTAGTAATGTTATGTATTTTTTGGGTCATTTTGTGTCTTTTTTTAATAATTGTGTGTCTTTTTTGGTAATTCGGTGTCTTTTTTAAGTAATTAATTTTTTTCTGCCATTTTGTCTTTTTTGGTCATTTTGTGTCTTCTTTTGTCATTTTGTGCCTTTTTTTTGTATTTTTTTTTTCTTTTTTGGGTCATTTTGATACTGCTTCCAGTGACCCCCAGGTAATTTGAGTTTGAGACCCCTGGTCTAAACTGTTCGAGTCCATTACTAACCACAAGATAGTGACCAAGTCAATATGTTGCTGTATTCTTGTCCCTCTTGGCACTTTACATGTCAGTAGTATGAAGTCGGTTTTAACCGATGCAAGAAGAGGCAATCACAAGTTGCAGATCAGCGTCAAACTAACATCTTCCAACAAGCATGCTCATCTCTGATTCAAAGCCAATCAGCCAATTGTCCAACAAGGGTTAAAATAGCATTAAAAAAAGATAAAAGTGTTCTAGACTGAATAAATATCATACCAAGTCTACTGGAAAACAGAAGTCTTAATGTCAAATTAGCTTTTTCCTCCATGACACTTTCAATGACAACACACGTTGAAATGTTTAGCAGGAGCCAAAGTACCAGACATTTAACTTTTAGAGGCTAAAAGAAAGACATGTTCACAGATAAATCAAAGTCTGAACGTTTAAGTGGAAATATTCAGGAGCCGCAGTGTTTCTCCAGATCGGAAGTTTGCAACTTGCACTGAATCGGCTACACACTGAACAGAAGGACAATCACCACTCTATTATGGTTCAACATGTAGAAGAGAATTGATTTTCCGGGTGCCAAGGCTGTTTGACACCCAAACAAGAGGAAGTGGAACCGATTGCTTTACCCCTCACAATCTCCAGACCTTAACCCCATTCAAGATCCCAAGCAAGATTTCAAAAGAGAGATGCAGAAACACACTGCTCATCACCAGACAGACATGGATGTGCATGAGTGATTCTCATGAACATGGTACAGCTTATAGCAAAAATCCAAGCGCATTGAATACATATTACCTTTGACCCTTTATAACATATACAATCTAAAGTCACTGTTTAATAAGTTATAAGTTTAATAATTTATAATCTATTTAAAAAAATGTTAAGGTATTTCTGACATTTTTAGAGACAGAGCTAAATTCATTACTGTAACACATTCTTAAATAAAAAATAAAAAAAACAACAAAAGGTTTTTTTTTTCTTTGGCAAGCACTTAAATATGTTCAAGGGTAGCTGGTATCACCAACATGTATTTTATTAAAATATACACATTTTAATGCAAACAATTCTATCATTACCGTAACATTTAACCATTTTTTTCTCATCAGTTTTCATTCATATTTTGTTCTTTATACATTGTTAAAACACATTAAGTTTGATTATATTCTGTCAAATTATACATTTTTAAACAATTTTTTTTTTTTTTAAATAAAGTTTATTAAATATTTATTGTATATAAGTGTTGGGGAAATCATGACAGATTTATCTGGACGCATTACAGTAATGAATTTGTAAATCAAAAATTATTTAAAAAAAAATCAAATGGTGAACAGAATCAAAAATATTATTTTAACACAAAACAATTGTGCCTCATTATGGCTATATTGTTCATATAAAAGTGAAATATATTTAGTTTGATAAAGTATGTCCTTATAATCTTCACAGACAGAACTTAGACTGGCTTCATGAGAATCACCCAGATGAGTGCAGGGGAGCTAATATGAGTCCTAAAATTCAGAACAAGAACAAGAATCAGTGCCAGGAAATTTGCAAGCTGTGATTGTGGTAAACAGACAAACCTCACCAAGTGTTGAAATTAAAGCCGCCTACATTTCCAGGGTAGTTCTAAAAATGGACACCTTATTCTAAAAGCCACTTTGCACCGATGTATTTCAGCTTTGTGACTGTGAAATAACCCAATGCATCACAGGGACTAATAATAATCAGCAGTCAATTTGCAGTTGCCCTCACCAGATGAGTCAAGGAAAGACGTCACATCTGATTGAGTTGCTCAGACAGAATAAACCACACTATTATGAGTAGGGCTGTACTAAATGGTTGAGCCTCGGACCTGTTTCTTTTGTCACTGCAGTGGATGCAGCACATGCAGGAAAACAGCACCTGCTCTCATTCCCTCTGTCATCCTCTAAACCAAGGGTCTCAAACTCAAATTGCCTGGGGGCCACTGGAGGCAGTATCAAAATTACCAAAAAAAGGCACACAATTACTAAAAAAAAAAAAAGACACAAAATTACAGAAAAAAAACAAAATTACTTTTTAAAAAAGACACAAAATGACCTAAAAAAGACACAAAATAAATAAAAAAAAGACACAAAATGACCAAAAAAAGACACAAAATGACTGAAAGAAACACTAAATTACTTAAAAAAGACACAAAATGACCAAAAAAGACACAAAATTACAAAAAAAGACACAAAATTACAAAAAAAGGACACAAAAAATACACATGATGACCCAAAAAAAAGTAACAAAATAAAAAAAAAAAGACACAAAAATTACCCAAAAAAAGTAATTAAAAAGGGACCTTCCACACACAACACGGTAAAGTGCCATTCATATAAAACTCACATTACTTTAATATCAAGGTGGGGGCCACAAAATATCGTCACTAGGGCCACGAGTTTGAGACCCATGATCTAATGGAATATTCTGCCTTACTGCGGCCAAAACTGCACTCAAAATTTCAAAATTAGGGTCATGACATCAGTAAATATAAGGACATGCACCTGAAGCTTCATTTAAAAATGTCATTACAAGGTTCAACTTTAAAAACAAACTAACATCACTGTTAAAACTATGACAGAGCTTGCCCAATTATATAGTGTTTTTTTCATCAACAGTCGTCATAGTGTGGTTATAAAGAGCATTTTAAATAATGTAAAATCCTCTTATTCAACATTACCAGCAGGTTAATACTGACATTAACCCACTTAGGCCTAAAACGCCTGTAACACCTCTGGGCGATTTTAAAATAACCCCCTAAAACCTGAAGTTTTCCTGGAAATTCAACAGAAGAGTCAACACATGTTCCTACTAAATAATAGATTTTTCAGCCTCTGTAGCAGATACAAATGAAATTCAAAAAGTATTTGAGAGCTTATAGCTGTTATATCGGAGCTCCCTTCGCTATAGTCGTCTTCCGTCATATTCTAATGCATTTCATTGGCCAAGAGACTGAAAATAGGTGTAAAAAAACTACAAATACTACAAAACGACGTATCTGCTTTCCCGGCTTTAATGGTAGAATAACGCAACAGCGCCCCCTGTTTTAATGGTAGAAATGCGGTAATGCTTTCCCGGCTTAAATGGGTTAAAAACGACACTCTAGTGATCCTTTTAAATGATTGAATGAATAAAAAGCAATTGAGGGGAAAGTGTTGGAGCTCATTTAAATTCTACTGGCAACAGCTTTAGGTAACTGGGTTTGTTATGAAAGCAACAATGAGTACTGGAGGTCAGTAAAATATTAATTTTATTCATGGTCAGCATTTGAAGTGAACTGTGGGGGATGGGAAGCTCAAGCAATGTGTTTGTCAGCAGATTAATCTTGTACTGTATCACCCTTATCAGTTTGTCACTGGAGTTCCTCACAGAATGACCCAATCAAGGATCAGCGTGCAGAGAAAGGAAGCTGTGACTGAAGCACCGAGGAGCTCACGACAGACACACAAAGGCTCAGACACCTGATCTCGGAAAAAGGCCTGGGCCTCGCCACTGGAGCCTCCGACGTCACTGAGGGTGCTCCCAGAATGGCTAGTGTTACAGTTTGGGTCGTGTGGGAGGGAGTGAAATGGGCGGCCAGAAAGAACAGCCTACAACAGAGCTTCTTCACTTGTATTCAGCTCTGACATACAGCTAAAAAGTATGCATCTTATAGCTGGAATTTGGCGAGAGTTTCCAGTTTTTTGATCATTTCTGTCAGTCCATTACAATAGGTCAGGGATGGGCAACTTAAATGCTGGAGGGGGCCACAATTTTTCATGAACACTATCACAGGGCCACATATAGGACCGTGCACTTCACCAGATATGATGAAACTGCAATTTTAAATATGTTTACAGTGCAGTTACTTAACATATCTCATGCTCAAATGCATGTATAACAGTATAAATAGGAATACAAAATGTTTGAAGCAAATAAAAAATAACCACTTACTGTGATTTCTTTTTTTTTTATCAGTGCAAGAACAGCAGACCAACATTAATTGCAAGAAGTAATTTTGTGCATTTTTATACTGCACTGTTAAGATTTCATGCTCAAACGCATGTAGTTGTACTGAGGGCCACTTCAAGTGAGGGTGCAGGCCATATGTGGCCCCCGGGCCTCCAGTTGCCCATCCCTGCAATAGGTCAAACACACTGCAGTAACAGGCAGTGTACTTACAGCCCTGCTAATAATTCACCAGTGAACAAACACATGTCTGAAGCTTTAGAAGCGTAAAATATGGAAAAACCACAGAGAATTAGCTGTGGTCAAGCTACACATACTGTGATTAAAAGCACATTTTGAAAAACATTTTGAGCTAAGACAAAAAGCCAAAAAATAGAGGTAGATTCTCTTCCAAATGTGTTGTTGTTACAATGTCCTGACTTCAACTTGTAGTTCATTACAGCAGGAGAACAAATCTGAAATACTATGCACCTTACCAAGACAAACTCATGATGTACTCCTCATGTCTCTGGTTTCTTGGAATTCTGAAGCAAAAACATTCCTGATCTACAGATTGTAGCAGTCAGTGTGGAACGTCTCTGTCCGTCTGACACTACTGAACCTATGCTTGTGCCTTTTATCTGCTCTGTAGGGTCCAAAGGCCTCACCAAACTCACAAACACTTGGCAAGCAAGTGCAGGATGCATCACAGTGTCTGAAACATACATGTACCGTATTTCCTCAAATAGTAGCCGGGGCTTCTATTAATAAAAAATCAGTTTGGGACCCGGCTAATAACAGGGGCAGGCTATTATTTGAAGGAGGCTTTTATTAAAAAAGAAAATCAGAGCAGCTCTGACCGGCACTTTTTAGAGTGTTTTACACAGCGCATTGTAGCCAGTTACCCGGATGTCGGCCATATTGGAAGTACTCGGATGTAAACAGACAATGAACAGCACGCTGAATGTTCATTTTAAGCAGGATTTAAAATGTCTAAACTACTAAAAAGGACAGAAGAACGTGCGTAAACGGCTCGACTTTACAGAAAATGACTAGGACAGCGGGAGAAACAACCATATTTACCTACAGTACTAACTTGTGTGGCCAAACTTCAAAATACAGGTGTTGTGTCGAAATCTGTTACCGTCAAATGATGTTTCCTGAATGGTGTTCTCCGTAGCATCACCTCCGCGGTTGGAGTTAGGATTTAAGTTTAAGGTTAGGCCTTGTAGAGAGAACTGTTTGGGGTTAAGGTAAACTTGGGGTCATGTTAACAACTTAAAGGAGGACTGGTTGGGGTCAGGGGTCAGGTTGGTGCAGGTTAAGGTAAGTGGGACACATATCGACGGGGGAACAGACTTTGACATAACACCGGTAAGACACCCGGCTTATAAAAGAGGCCGGCTTTTATTTACTAAAAATTGTTTTTACACCCGGTTACTAAATGAGGCCGGTCATTAATAGGGGCTAGGGTTGTCAAAAGTATAATCAAAAAAGTATTGATACTAAAACGTATCCGGATACGATACTAATTTTCAAAAGTATCGATACCTAGCCAAGGAATGAACACTTAAGTTATTGTTATTTTTTTTATCAAGCTTTCCTAATATTGTGCACAGCATACAACCTCAAAATATTGTTCTAATTATTATTGTTTATTGTATTTATTTTTTTCACTACCTCGGACCTGAAGCTTGTTATCATAGTTGCAGTTTATTTTTGAACAACTATTTTTTATTATAAATATTTAACCTGTGGTTCTGTTAATTTTTACATGTTGCATTTCTTGTTAATAAAAATATTTCTGTTAAATTTTGGGGTCTTTGTTTTTATCCTTGTGGTATCGAAAATGGTATCGAGTATCCAATATTTTCCTGAGTATTGGTATCGAGTTGAAAATTTTAGTATCGTGACAACCCTAATAAGGGCCCAGCTTTAAATTGAGGAAATACGGTAAGAACTGTAGCCCCCCCTCCTGTTGTTGCACCTGCACACTTGGTAACAAAATGATAAAATCTGCATGTTTGGTAGGTATCAGTGTGTTGCAGAGATTGCATTGTCAGTGAGATGCAAAGCGTGGCAACAAAGAAATGTGAAAAGACTTGAGTGAAAGGGCCCAGCTGTGTGTTTGGGTGGAGGCAGGGGTCAAAGGGCAGATGAACTACGAGCCCCTGGACACTAGGCCTTCTGTTCACCAGATGGGAGTCTGCAAAGAGCTTCATGAAGGGAAATTAGGGAGAAAATGAAACACTTCCCTGGTTAATTTTGATTCCCTAATGAGGGAACCATCACAAGTGTCACTTGGCATTCTGGAGCAGTAGCTGTTGTGGGCGTACTGATGAGTCACCGACTCCTGCATTCAACAGAGCTCTGCTGTCTTCTTCACTTTAGTTAACTGTGACACAGTCCCAAACTCTAAACTGCACGCCTGGTTTCCATGCTGACACGGAGTGCACTAGCCATGGGTGAGAGTCACAACGGAGGAAGAATTCACAAAGCTGGCAATAGAGAAGTGTTGCGTCACCGTCTAACAGTATGAGAACAATAAGCACTTCAGGGACAGCACACACAATACATCTTCTTTTAGAAAAGGTTTTAACTGTTCAGTGTGTAGCTATTATTACAAACTCTGACTAATCAGACATGCCCTGATCTACAATCTGTCTCTCTCTTTCATCAGTGGTCAAGACACATATTGCATGAATACAACCAATATGCTTGAAAACATACAGAGACAAGGAAGAAGAAAGAAAACAGCTCAACCTCCTAAATTCTTACCATAAACCAAGTTTTTTAGGATATCTCTCAAAAATCAATCCACCAGTCTGTATCGTAAAGTGCATCAAAAGTTGCCAGCAATCAAATGCACAATCACAATTGCTCAAAATCACAATTATCTCCTTAACAATCAATAGCAAGTTCCTGCCAATTTTCACCAATGAAACATCAACCATCAGTCTATACAAACACTCTGAGCTTCTTGTTTTATGTTTATGTTTTATTAAAGGATCCCCAAGTAATACTCAACAGTCCTACAACAACTTTAACAGTAAAAATAAATTCCAAAATACATTAGAAAAGTGCAGCACAAAAGTACATTACAAAAAGCAGCACAAAAAACATTACAAGCACTAAGTGCAGCACGTAGTGCATTTGATCAGAAATCAAATAAAATACAAAAAAACAACAATACAGCTTTAACCAGTATCATTGATTGTAATCCTGGACATCATGAATCCAGGCAACCATTGCTTCTATAAAAAGTAGCGTCCTTTCAACCAGAATAAACGGAAAATAAATAAATAAACCCAAAAAATAAAAAATAAACCCAACACCTGACATTTACCACTGACAAAGTACATCTTTAATTTCTTTTTGAAGGATATTTTGCTTTTTTCTTGACTGATATCAAGTGGTAATTCATTCCATATTTGACTCGCTCTATAAAGCACTGTTCTTTTAAGAGAATTAGTTATTGCCCCTGAAAGTGCATTCTGATGGCTAGAGTCCACGTCAAACACCCTGCAGACAGCACATAGTGGAAACAAAGCAGACAAACAAAAACTCAAAATCCTAACCAACTAACCAAAGCAAATCCCTGTAGACTGAGATTTCCTCCCAACTATATTTTACTCTTTTCGTTCCAGTTCGCTAGTTGACATGTCACAACCTGTTTATGTGTTCAGGAGGGGGATGGTAGGGAAGTATCGAATGATTCTACATCTGTCAGAGGGGTGCAGATGTGTAAAGAAAAGAGGCCAAAGACAAAATAATAAACAAGAGGTATGAATACTGATTTGAAAAGTTAAAGAAAATGTAATAAAAAATTCTTATATTTGAGCCCATGGTTCAACTTTGTATAAAAGTTACAAAATTACTAGATTTTTGCAGCATGTAAGTATTAGAATTGGGGATGAAACATTTTTTAAAAACAAACCCTGTTCAGTTTGCATGTATCCATTAGTAACAGTTCATTTCTGATAAGATCAGATAGAACTTTATTAATCCCGAAGGAAATTCTGGTTCCAGATTGCTCCAAGTTACAAAAACAAATTACAGTCCACTGTTCAACACTTGTTGCTTGTGTTAGCAGCAACCATTCCAATATGATGGAGCATTCACAAAGAGAGGTTAGAGATAAAGATATGCAGCCTTATGCAGTCGTGGAGGACGCAAGACTTCAGCACATAATTGTATAATTTGCATCACAAAACAATAAAAAAGATACATTTTTTATTTGCACAAATTAAAAAAGCTAATGTAAGACTAATTAGAAAAGATGTGACAATTCAACGATGAAGAAGAATTTAAGTTTCTTATGTTCTTAGCCAGAATTTGGTTAAGGCAAACAGTTGTTACCTTTATTTGCCAAATATAAACATCAAGGTTCAGACACTTTTTCAGTGGTCAAATTCAAGCACTTTTTTCATTGAACATGTGATTATCTATAGTCAGATTGCAAGACAAATACAGCAAGAATTTCAAGCATTTTCAAGCACTTAATCCAAAATCCAAGCACTTTTCACATATTAAAAATATAACATTAAAATTTAAGCATTTTCAAGGATTTCAAGCATCTGTATGAACCCTGATACATAAATGAAAAGCATGCTACTGCCTCAAGTTGAACCAACTACCGTTACCCTTAAAACCAATGTATGAACCAAACAGTGAATTTTATAGAAAAATTCCAACCCAACTAGAATCGATTAATCGTTAATGAAATTATCGCTCTAGTCTGCACAACAGGCCAGCAGCAATTTTACTTCCTGAGGAACTTTAACTTGCTCATAAACATCCTACAACTCTATCACATTTCTAAGCATGGAGAGAACAAGCTGCACAGCATGATACGTGTCCAGTTACAGTATATCACAGGCCTCACATTTAAAGCAGCAGGTCGAGTATCCACTCCATCCTGAAGAGTCTGAGCCTCTTCCCTCAGGACTTTACATTAAAGTTATTATGAGCCAGGTCATACAGGGTTAAACTGTTATGACCTGTGCCATCAGCTTGCTGAAGTCCCACTCACTAGTTGATAACCACTGCATGATGAGTTAGGTAGTTATTATGTGATAACTGTTGATTATGGGCTGAGTAGTTGGATATAGGGGTGGGCGATATGGCCCTAAAAGATTATTACAATATTGCAGGCTATTTTTGCGATAACGATATTCTTGACGATATTAGGAAATACTTAAAAAGATATAGAAAATATGTTTGTTTTTTTAGTCTGTATAAATAAATAAAATTCTAACATGTAATTTGAAGTGCAAATCTCAACAGTTGCCAAATACAAAAAATGTACTCTTGGCTCTTGAGTATGAGCAAATAATAAAAAATAACCATTTAGGGGTTCCGGGGGCATATCTTAATGACATTTTGTAAAGGAGAATAAGGGTTCTTGTATGTTTTATTTAAGGCATCTTATTTTGACAGTCTTCTTGTAAATTCTGTGGTGGATTCTGTTAACACACTGCTCTTATTTTGAAAGCTGCATGTGTTTAGTGAGAGGGAGAAAGTAGCTTTTTTGTGATTAAAACAACTTTAACCACTACATCAAGAAGTAGGAACATTGCCAATATCATGATATGCATTTCTTTAACCATAAAAAAAAAATACTTACGATACGATATTATCGTGAACGATAAGATATGGCACACCCCTACATTGTACAATTGTATTGTCCACAAATCTGCTCATATAACTGTCTGCCAAACCGCCAGACTGTGTTCTTTACGGCTTTGCAACTAGCGTATACATGCTATTGAACCGGCTGAAAGTCTAACCTCTACCACACAACCACAAATCAAGAGCTGTTAACTTGACGGGCAGAAGTGGCTTAGCGTCTAGACGCTAGACTGCTGCTTACCTGTTTTGTTCCTCCAGCTTGGCAAGCAGCTCCACATCATCAGGACTGAGCTGCGCCGGCGAGGACGGTGAGAGGGCAGGTGAGGACAGAGACGTAGAAGAGGAGGTGGCAGTGGTCTGCAGGGACGTGGGCGTGGCCACCTGGCTAGCCATCTGACTGACCGTGTGGGACACCGAGTTCTTCACCCATGAGAGAGTAGAACTCAGCTTACCAGCAACTTTGTCTGTCGCCACCTGCAGAAGATGGAGAATACCTCTTTATGTTTAGTTTAGTTTATTATTAAGATCCCCATTAGCTGCAGCAAAGCCACAGCTATTCTTCCTGGGGTCCAACAGTATAAAATATACAATTGAAAACACAAAACATCATAAAAATAAAAAACAAAACAAAAAATATTCATATATTAATCCATATTACACACATTTCTACATATCATATATGTATACATCATTACAAAATCTACTAACACATAATGCATATGTTGTATATAAATTCGTTCTATAGCATATACATTATAAAAACACATATCAAATATCTACAGAAATGTACTTTTGATAAATACTGCTTTATTAATATTTTGAATTGCTTTATGTTAGTGGTGAGTTTGATATTTTTAGGCAGTGAATTCCATTATTTCATAGTTAGATCTTGCTTTAGGTAATGTAAAGTTTCCTACAGCTGCATGTCTGGCAATATTTTTATGACTCTCTGCACTAAAAGTGAGGTTTTTAAACAAAATAAAAGGTGCTTTTAGGACAGATATATTTCTAATAACAATTAACAGTGAGTACAATAGTCTGTCTTTGACCAATAACCAATTAAGTTTCTTGTGCACAGAGATATTTGTCCTGTAGTCACACTTTAGTATTGTGCGGGCAGCTCTATTCTGTATACATTGTTGTTTATTTAACATGTCTCCAGTGGCATTCGACCAAACTGTATGTAACATGTAATAACCATTTTTCTTCTATTGAACTTCACCTGCCAACTGTACCACCACACAGAAGGAAGAGTGCATCTACTAATAGACTATAACATTAAAAAAACACTATTAATGATTACACTAGGGTTGTTAAGATTTTCAACTCCATACCGATACTCAGGAAAATATTCGATACTCGATACCATTTTCCATACCACAAGGATAAAAACAAAGACCCCAGAATTTAACAGAAATATTTTTATTAACAAGAAAAATGCAACATGTAAAAATTAACAGAACCACAGGTTAAATATTTATAATAAAAAAAAGTTGTGTAAAAAAAAGAAACTGCAACTATGATAACAAGCTTCAGGTGTGAGGTAGTGCAAAAAAAACCATAAACAATAACAATTAGAACAATATTTTGAGGTTGTATGCTGTGCACAATATTAGGCAAGATTGATAAAAAAAAATAACAATAACTTAACTTAAGTGTTCATTCCTTGGCTAGGTATCGATACTTTTGAAAATGAATATCGTATCCAGATACAACGTTTTAGTATTGATACTTTTTTGAGTATCGATACTTTTGACAACCCTACTGCCAACTGTACCACCACACAGAAAGAAGAGTGCATCTACTACTAGACTATAACATTAAAAAACACTATTAATGTTTACACCTAGCACTGCATCTTGTCCATGAGAAGATGCACACTTTCTTCTGCACTGTGATACAGTTGGCGGTTGTAGTTTGGTAGGAAAACTGTTTGGAAACTGCTCTCAACAAGTTCAACTATCTTAAGAGTACCAGGGTCATAATAATCTGGGAAGGGACATTGCTGTTATGTTTTATAAATGTTTGTTTTTGTTTTTGTTGAGCACAACAAGCCAAGTGCCATCTAAGTTTGTTATGTTGTAGAAAAGGTGGATATCTCCAACAACACACACCAACTGAATTGATAAAAAGCACTTAAGGGTAAGAGTAAAAATATATATATATTTGATGGCATGTGAGAGCTGTGCATTTAAGTAAACATTTATGTGGTGCTTACAGTGTTTACCATGCAGTATATTTAATTAAGTTATCATTCCTGCCAAAACTATGAAAGAAAAATGTCCACCATTCTTATATTGCAGCTACTGAACCTTATAACATCCAACACCGTTTAGTGCTACAATAGCAGTTTTTTTAGACGTCAGCATCAGCTGGATCAATACAGCTTAGTTTTCAAACTCAGCATTAGCAAATTATTGTGTCGCTTTCTGATGCCAAAATCAATAATAACGTTAACTTTATGTCAATTCATTAGATTTTAAAAAGTAACACAGTCCATATAGATCTTTACTCTATCTAATCAACACATATCTTTACTTGTAACTTTAACAAGTAAACTGCAAAAGTGAAGTTCAGTGATTTCTGTCACATGAGTTCACTCAAACTCAACACAATTATAACTATGAGCCAGTTTAAAACTATGATAACCAATAACTCTGCCTTTCACTGTAACTGTTTTAATGTTTTTGCATGTTTTGTTGTCTGTGCTGTTTTGTGCTTTCTCTGTACTCTCGACGTCATTGTAAATGAGGGGTTGCCCTTAATGATTCCTCGAGAAATAAATAAAGGATAAATGAAATGTAAAACTTCAGTGCTACTGAGAAAGAGCTTCTTGTGCACAACAGGCCACAGCACCACCGTACACCACAATGAATCACACTGCACTCTGTTACAATGTCACAATTACAAATTGCTGACATTTGAAACTCACACAAACTATACTACTGAGAACAGCATGAAAAACGGCTAACAGGTACTTGGATCAGTGCTCAGCAACTGGCCCAATCTACCGTCCACAAAAAGAGACTACAGAAAGGATTTGAGTACTTAATACCCAACTAACAGCCAGGAAAATAAATGCAGAAAATCGTCTATATATATTCCTACCTGCTAGTCCAAATAATCCAAAATCATTGGCTTTCAGTTGCTTTCATGCTCCATTAGGAAATCCAGCACTCAACAAACAAAACAATACATTTAAAAGTCTGTAACAACGTTGAATCCTGATGGTAATCCACTCTTCTGAACCTTCGACCGATTTAATGACACGCTGCCCTGCAGTCATATGCTGCTCACACTGTCAGGACGGGTCAAAGTGCTCAACTTAAGATAGGACTCCTTTAAGTTTCCTGCTGAAATCAGTGCACAAGAGGAAATGGACTTCTGCACTCAGCAAAAAATGTCTTGTTCTGAAATTCACCTCCCATCTGAGGGGAAAAAAATGAATTTGCCTTTGGTTTCAACCCAACAGGAAGTCTGGATACTGAAACCAGGCGGGAAACCAATCATTTCATGCATCTTACTCCGTTTAAATTGATGAGTCATTTTTTCTGTGAGTATCAGGCTGACAGAGGGCCACGGACATAGCAGAGAACGAGCGAAAAACAAAGGAGGTGGAGGATAAGATTGTGGTAAATGTGGTGATAGGAATGTGCAATAGAACAGAGTGAAAATATGTTGGCTAAGGTGTTTGTTTTTTTACTCCTGTACACAGACAAATTTGCCAAGTCTATTTTAAAATGGAAACAAAAGCTTTTTTCTTTAACTTTAACTGTTTTCTTAACAACACCCTGTTCCTGAGTTGCCACTGCATGTTTACTGACCTTCATCACCAATATGACATTACAGCTAAACTAACAGATTCACATCCTGTAGATACCATGACATCTAACTATAGAACACAAAACACACCCAGTAGAAAAAACATGATACGCTCCACAGAATAACTGCACTAGTGTATGTGGTTGGAAGATGTCATTTATTAACCCATTGAAGTCGGGAAAGCATTATCGCATTTCTAGCATTAAAACCGGGGGCGCTGTTGTGTTATTCTACCATTAAAGCCGGGAAAGCGGATACGTCGTTTTGTAGTATTTGTAGTTTTTTCCACCTATTTTCGGTCTCTTGGCCAATGAAATGCATCAGAATACATGTGGGAGTGTCGCAATGCAACATGGGACTTTTCCAGAACTTTGAAATCATCACCAAAAAAAAGACACAAAATGACCAAAAAAAGACACAAAATGACCCAAAAAAGACACAAAATTACCAAAGACAGACAAAAAGACACAAAATGACAAAAAAAAGACAAAATTACACAAAATGACCAAAAAAAAGACACAAAAGGACAACAAATTACTAAAGAAAGACACAAAATGACCAAAAAAGATACAAAATGACACAAAAATGACCCCAAAAAAAGAAATAAAAAGAAACAAAATTACCAAAAAAAGACAAAAAGACAGAAAATGACTAAAAAAAAAGACAAAATGACACAAAATTACCAAAAAAAGACACAAAAAGAAACTAAATGAATAAAATGACACAAAATGACCCAAAAAAGACACAAAATTACCCAAAAAAAAGAAACAAAAATGAACAAAATGACAAAAAAAGACAAAAAGACACAAAATGACAAAAAAGACTCAGCTCAGATATAACAGCTGTAAGCTCCCATATACTTTTTGAATTTCATTTCTATCTGCTACAGAGGCTGAAAAATCTATTATTTAGTAGGAAGTGTTGAGACTTCTGTTGAATTTCCAGAAAAAAATTTTTAGGGGCTTATTTTAAAAGCTCCCAGAGGTTTTACAGCCGTTTTTTACAGCCGTTTTAGGCCTGTATGGGTTAATATTAAGGCATCGTGATTTTTTAATAGAGGGTTCTGATCACACAAAAGATTTTACATTACTTTAAATACAAATTTACCCATATCAAAGTCCAATCATTCTCTTAATAATGTATATTATGTTCTTATTTTTAATCAATTTTATTTTATTGAGGGATGTAGTAATAAGTAGGCCAAATGTATCCCCACATGAATTTTATTTTTGTTCCAGTTTGACTTCACAATATCATGCAGTTCACCAACTGTAGTTAACTGGCAATAATCAATTAGGAAAACACCTTTAAAGATGTTTTCCCCATTACAACCAAGTTCACTGGTCACACAAAAGAATAAGACAGTAACAATGATTTGGAAAATGTAGGTTGCATACACCCACTCTGACTGTCTATAAAAAAAATAGCAGGATCTGCACTAGTAACAGACGCATCCTGCTCCTGCACAGAATGAGTCTGTGAAGTGAAAACTGACTCAGATGTTGATCAGCACATTTTTCTGCTTCCACGGCAGAAAACGAGAAGCATATACGGTACCGTAGTCCAATTAATTAAAACACTCAATTCATTTACAAAGAACTGACAATCACTCTGTGACTAAATTCACCTCAACGGCTCAATAAATGTAGGACATCTAATCTTCCATACAGCTACATTCATCCAGCTATAGATAACTGCAATTAACTCAGTTTTTACATTTTAAAAGGATATCAGAAATTATGACAATTGTATAACTGTCCCCAGTGGAGTTTTTCTGAAAGTTTTTTTAAGCTTTTTGGGTGTTCTTTTCTTGGTATCTGCTCAAGCTTTTCCACATCATTGTACATATGTATGTCAATAATTATGGGATGTAAAAATGCATATTTTCAATTGAAAAGTAGAGCTGCAACAATTTTTCGATTAATCGAACAATAATCAATTCTTAAATTAATCGTCAACTATTTTGAGAATCAAATAACTGGTTTGAGCAGTTTTTTTTAAAGACAATAAGTCCAAATTCTCTGATTTCAGCTTCTTCAATGTGAATATTTCTGGTTTCTTTGTTCCTTTATGACAATAAACTGAATATCTCTTTGGTTTGTGGACAAAACAAGAGATATGAGGACGTCACCTTGTGGTTTGGGAAACACTGATTGATATTTTTCAACATTTTATTGGCCAAACAACTAATCGATTAATCGTTTAAATAATCGATAGATTGATCGATAATGAAAATAATTGTTAGTTGCAGCCCTAGAAATATGATTTTCTTGGGGGAGGATCCTCAAACATCCCACCAAATATGTGCAAGTCTGACACAAAATTAGGGAAAACCCTGATATATTGTGTGAAAACAGTACATAATGGTTGTAATATGGGATGACTAAAAACAGCTGATTGTAAAAAACAATTGCACGCCCCAACTTTGAACATGTTTTCCCCTACCCAACTGTTTTTTTGCATGTCTGGTCCAGGCTAGCATTGGGCCTGTAATCGTTCTCTTTCAAAGCAAAAAAGGACAATGTAGGGCATGAGGTTTCTTCGCAGACTGTCTGCAAATGTGTGATGCCATGCAGAACTAACTGGGGAGAGAAAAGATGACCACATGCAGACTAAACACCATGTGGAACAGAGCGGAGGTTGGGCCTGGACCCTGCCTTGTTTATGTCTGCTCCTATTAGGTCTGGTTACTGATGAAGCTCATAAATAATTAACCTTATGTAAATTGATTTCTTGATTTGGAAAAACTTTTTCTTAAAAAAATAAATGGCAGTGTGTCTCATTGCAGTTTTTAAGCAGGAAAAAAAATTTGAATACCACATTAACCCTTAATAGGGCACTCATTGAAATACTTGCAAATGTTATACTTTTATATTTTATACCTGTTTCGTGCAGATTTTTTTTTCTTAATTTTTCATTTTTACATTGGAGGTAAAGTTAATATTTTTATATTATTATCATACTGATTGGTCAATTGGAAGAAATCCATTTGGTTCTACGACCTCACAGAGAGACATGGGTACCTCATTTTGATATCCACTGAAGTTACCAAATATAGTTCTTTGCCCGATAAAGTGTTAAGGGAGCAAAATATGATCAGACATACAATCGACAGTCAGGACAGGATTGCTTTGAGAGATACCAACGTCCAGGTGGCCTTAGAACAAATTCCTTCTAACAAGTTCAGCCAACTGAAGCAAGGCTTCCCTACAAATCCTGGATACATAGAGATTGTTTCTGCTTTTGTTTGCCAAAGAACTCAAAGGGGCCCTGGGATGCAGCGCGCATAACTAATGAAACCAACAGCAAGGCAAGAAGAAAGCCTCAGTGAAACAACTTCAAGAAGATTGAGGAACTGAGAAAGACCAAAGGCTGCACAGAGAAGCATTTCCTTTCTACTAATTCAACATGCACAGCACCCAACAGATACCTTACAGTGCTGTAAAAAAAACAAAAAAACAAAAAAACAAGCAAATGCACTGTCACTTTCACAAGCCAGGAGAAGTGTTAAACTCTATACTGTGTTTATAGTCTTCATCTGATTGAAAAAAAGCTGAATTTATCTTGCCTTTCTCTCTTTTACTTCTCTTTCATTGCATGCCATTTCTCAGCAGAACAGAGTAGTCTGGCCCAGCAGGGGAGAACAAGAGAGCATGACTATCTTCAGGGAAACATGCTGGCCATGTGCTGGGTGAGGGTATTAAAACACAGGCCTGACTTACAATAACACACTTACACGGAGGTAGAAAGGCCTTTTACTTCGCTCACATTTTACAAATGTACAATCAGCATTTCACTGGTCTTGCTGAAGGCTATTCTTTATTATGCAGCCAAACCATGAGAGCTACAAGCACTGACTGATATGCAAAAAGCAGCCTAATACTAGTGCAGGAAATGTAATGTTTTTAATAATGCCAACACATAAATCTCAGCCTTGGTTAGGTTATTCTGTGGAAGTGACAGCTATGGTGAATCTAACACACCACCTAAGCATTCAAGTGAAAGTGTGTGTAATCTCTCATTGTCTACAGAGGCTGGCATATATGGTCTTCCACAGACAACCTCCAGATCCTTGCAAAATGCCCATATGTGGACGTGAAAAGGTCTCTTCATTCACTTGCGATCACTTATAGTCTGACAGATGTCCCTGCAGCTTCTCAAAGTGTCTCAACTGTTTTTTTCTCCATTTACTGTTCATACATTATCACTGAAACTTTTTATGTGTCAGAAAATGCTCAAATAATGTATCAAAACTCCCTAATATGCTTCATCTATACTAACTATACGACATGGTCATCTCTAGTCTCACAGATAAAACTTGCTAAACACACAAACATAAAAAAAGTGAAGTGTATTTCAGTGTAGAGCTTATTATTATTATTATTATTATTATTATTATTAAATTAATCGTCAACTATTTTGATAATCGAATAATTGGTTTGAGCAGTTTTTTTTAAAGACAATAAGTCCAAATTCTCTGATTTCAGCTTCTTCAATGTGAATATTTCTGGTTTCTTTGTTCCTTTATGACAATAAACTGAATTTCTCTTTGGTTTGTGGACAAAACAAGAGATTTGAGCATGTCATCTTGTGGTTTGGGAAACACCGATTGATAGTTTTCAACATTTTATTGACCAAACAACTAATCGATTAATCGTTTAAATAATCGACAAATTAATCGATAATGAAAATAATCGTTGGTTGCAGCCCTAGTTCAGTGTTAGTTACAGAAACATCTGGTTTTAACCTCCCCAGAAGAAAAATAACATTAAAAAATTACACTCAGAAGTGTCATTACACTTGCAAATGTAAGCACTGTTCTGATAATATAAATGTATTTAACTGAGATTATCTAGGTGTAATTAGAGTTGCAGAGTAGTGTATTTAAACAGGATACATTTAGCTAAAAAATAAATATTCAAAAGCACTAGTACTTTTATATCCAGTTGGCAGGATGAGTGATCATGTCCTACTGTATTACTTTAATCTATTAGCTCCATTCAATCAATCAAGTCCCATCACAATAAGGTTCAGGGAGTTCAGAGCTCATAAAATATTATCAGGTCAATCAATCTAGCAACATATAAAACATTTAATGGAGTATTACTAAACTGTGGTTGGTGCTGGTCTGCTCTGCCTAATAGCCCACATCCCATTGTCCCAGTTTACTGGCATACAAGTCATGACCATCAAATTAATTAAAAACCTATTCCACAGCAGTACCAGTTTCCCTTTTCTCTCTTAAAACTTTGCTTGGTTTTAATAATTACTGACAGTCCATTAAGTATTACTTTCTGCAGTTTTAAAGGTGTTTAATTTGGCTTAATCTTCCACCACATCTCTGGCCGCAGAGCCGCGGTGTTGTTGTTGAGACTTGCAAGTCACTTCTCCACAGTTTGAGTTAAATATATCCTTGGCTTGAACACAGCCAATGCCACTGCTGCAGAGCAGTTTAAATCCTTTGCTTATAGTCAACACCTCATGCTCTCGCCATTAAAAAACATTTCTGTTTACAGGCAGAAACCATGCTCAATGCATTAGACACAGGAGGATAAGTCTTTATGGCTCGCTGGTGTTGTGGGCTGTAATGGAGATGTAGCATCAGATGCAACAGTATACAGTGTCTTTCTTCCAGAAACATCTCACACTTGTGGCGAGTTCGACGAGGGTTACAGCAGAGTTAAATACTTACATTAGCTACATTTTCAATGGCTAATTCGACACTGCCAAACAGAAAATAAATGTCATTCACCATTAAATTAGATTTTGTTTCCAGACGATAGACGGAGCCCGTAGCAAGCCAATTAACTAGTTTTTCAACACTAAGCTAAGCTTTCACTAACAGGACTGGCAAACAGTTATAAAAAAGCTAAAACTGCGACTAAACAAATGCAAGAGTTCAATATTGATATACTTTTATAAATGTAATGCCATAAACCTCGTCTGGACTGTTACAGTGATAACTACAAGTCGTTTTATGAGTTAGTGTTCACTCCAGTACTTAGTCGTAGCCCGAAAAAAAACAAGAACATCCTTTTACCTTGAAGCGTTTTTGACCAACCGCAGCAAACGTCGCCTACTTCCCATGCACGAAAGTATAGTCCTTCTATTATGAGAAAAATACTTGTTTCCAACACTTTATCCGAAAACATTAGCTATAATTCCAAGTTAGCATAGCTAGTTCCCATTGACTCTTGGGTCCAGCCCATGCAGCCGTATAATACGTGTACACATATAATGTCTGCAGAGCTCAGACAGTCGGCGGCGGCCTACCAAATGTTTACATCGCACGGAGCATGCGCACTCAGATGAAACATGAAACAACACCACCGCCACCAAGTGGTTATGATGAGAAACTGCACGCCAAGGACACTTTACTATTCGTTTCCATTCATTCATGAAGAGGAAATGTGTTTCCAAATAAACAAAGCAAAAGTGTTTCATCATAATCAGCAGGGCTTTTTACATATTTTACATATTTGTTGGGTCATTTTACATATTTTTTGTGGGATAATTTTACATATTTTTGTTTAATTGTACATATTTTTGGTAGCTATGTTTTTGGGATAATTTTACATATTTCTGTTTAATTGTACATATTTTTGGTAGCTATGTTTTTGGGGTAATTTTACATATTTGTGTTTAATTGTACATATTTTTGCTAGCTATGTTTTTGGGGTAATTTTACATATTTGTGTTTAATTGTACAATTTTTTGCTAGCTATGTTTTTGGGGTAATTTTACATATTTTTTGAGTTAATTTTACATATTTTTGGGGGGAAATTTTGCATCTTTTTGGGGGGTAATTTCACATATTTTGGGGGTAATTTTACATATTTTCGGGGGTAATTTTACATCTTTTTTAAAGTAATTTTACATCTTTTTTAAAGTAATTTTACATATTTCTTGGGGTAATTTTACTTATTTTGGGGGGTAATTTTATATATATTTTGGGTAATTTTTCATATGTTTTGTGGTAATTTTATATCTTTTTGGGGTGATTTTAGATATTTTTGGGGGTAATTTTACATCTTTTTGGGGTAATTTTACATATTTTGGGGGTAATTTTACACTTGTACTACTGTATCTTTATTCACAGTACTCTTTTTTTTATACTGTAAAATAAAAAAATAAACACTGTGATTTTAGTTGTATTGTATATGTAATATGGCACAGTAAACAATGTTGTTAATTTGAAAATAATTGCATCATTATTTTTTATAGAAAAAACGAGTAACTGCAAGTAACTACTCTATACGCCAAAGAAAATAATATTAATACATTTACTGTTTTATAATTGATTTCCATACTGTGTTTTGTATGAAAAACTTTACTTTAAGTTAATTATTTAAAAAGCATCTGTATAGGACTGATTCTGATGAAAAATTCTGATAAAAATGGAAAAATACAGTAGTCTATTTTAATAGTTCTAAACAGTCTACTGTGTTTTTTCTACAGTAATTTTGTCACAAGGACTGATTTTTATTGTAAATTATACAGCGCTATACTGTAAAAATCAAACACAATTGTGAATAATACAGTAAATAACTATAGATTTCACAGTGATTATTTACAACACATTGTGAGAAAAGGCTTCATCTAGTTCTACTATATGTGTAATGTGCATTAGTTCAGTACAAGATGTTCAATAACTCACCTGAGATTCATTGCTGAGGAAAAAAATACTTCCGTTGGAGCAGACTGGATGTCCGAACACTGTTGTCTCCGTAGTACAATCCAAAAATACCTTCATCAATTTGTAAAAACTCTGTTCTTGTGGTTAGTCGTCAATAGATACTGTATACAATCAAACTGAATCTCTATTATCTAACATCTAAAACAGTCCAGGAGTGGATTCACTTTCACACAGCTGGTTTTCACTACGTAAAAACTGTCAATAGAAACTCAAGATAAGGTCACACTATCCAGCAGGAGTGCTCTTATGAAAGTGTAATAAGCAGACTGCTGTGATTCACATACCAGACAGTCCTAAAACCTACTTTTCAGGTTTTACATGGGAGCAGTGACGCATGTCTTTTGTTGCTCGTTAGACACTCCTCTGCTTGTAGAAGTTGAACAGCTGACGTTGTTGTAGGTTTAACTTGGCAACAGCATAGACAGTGTAGGCCGATGAATTAGGGCTGGGCCATATGGACCAAAAATCATATCCTGATATATTTAGGCAGAATATCGATATACTATACATATCCCAATATTTTTAGCGCAAATTGAGAGCAAATGTTCAGTCAAAGTCAAATATGACATGTCACAAGTTGTCACATGTTTTATTGAAACATATTTAAATGAACATAAATATTGTATAACAACCTTTTTAAAATAAAAAAAAATCAAAGCTCCGTAAAGTGCATATTTAATTAGAAAATCTCTCAAATGAAAATAGTCTATGAAAGAAAATAGGCCAATCTTTTTCTTATATATATATATATATATATATATATATACATATATATTTATATATATATATATATATATATATATATATATATATATATATATATATAATTAACTACCTACTTGCCTACTTGCGTCTCAGTACATTAGAATATGATGGAAAAGTCAATTTCCAGTAGTTCAAATCAAACAGCCCCAACCAAGTATTGAGTCATACAGTTGGACATACTTTTCAGAGGCCAACATTTCCATATTAAACCTACTTTTTAAAATTGGTCTTTTGTAATATTACATTTTTTTGAGACACTGAATTTTAGGTTTTTATTAAATGTAAGCCATAATCATTATAATTAGAAGAAATTAAATAAATTAAGACATGAAATGTTTCATTCTGTGTGTAATGGATCTAGATCAGGGATGGGCAACTTAAATGCTGGAGGGGGCCGCAATTTTTCATGGACACTACCACAGGGCCACATATAGGACCGTGCACTTAACCAGATGTGATGAAACTGCAATTTTAAATATGTTTACAGTGCAGTAACTTAACATATTTCATGCTCAAATGCATGTAGAACAGTATAAATAGGAATACAGAGGTTTGAAGCAAATAGAAAATAACCATTTACTGTGATTTCTTTTGTTTTCAGTGCAAGAACAGCAGACCAACAATAATTCAAGGTTCATACATTTCTTGAGTGGTCAAATTCAAGGACTTTCAAGGTGAATTTTCAAGCTTTTCCAGTATCTTACAACAGTTGTAAGTTGCATGTTTTAGATGAGTACTTACATGCTAAAAGGGGTAATTTCGGTCAAGCATACCAACAGTGATGGCATTACGCTTTTAGCAACCAAAAGTACAGTTTGCTAATCTCAATATTCAATTTAGTATTTTTTCATTGAACATGTGATTATCTATAGCAGGGATGGGCAACTTAAATGCTGGAGGGGGCCACAATTTTTCATGGCCACTACCACAGGGCCACATATAGGACCGTGCACTTAACCAGATATGATGAAACTGCAATTTTAAATATGTTTACAGTGCAGTAACTTAACATATTTCATGCTCAAATACATGTATAACAGTATAAATAGGAATAAAAAATGTTTGACTGTGATTTATTTGTTTATCAGTGCAAAAACAGACCAACATTAATTGCAAGAAGTCATTTTGTGCATTTTTACACTGCACTTTTAAGATTTCATGCTCAAATGCATGTAGTTGTACTGAGGGCCACTTCAAGTGAGGGTGCGGGCTGTATGCGGCACCGGGCCTCCAGTTGCCCATCCCTGGTGTAGGCCAATGAATTTGATATATTGTCACAACAATCACATCTCAGCCTGTCAGGCACAAATAATTAGATGAACACAGAGGGAAAAACTTCTCAGCCATGAGGTAAAATCGGTGAGTCACTCAGCCCCTAAAATACTTGAAAATAAATGCAGCAAAATAGTGAAACACACACATTAGTGAAAGGGAATAACACGATTTTAGTGTTGAAAATATACTTTAACCCTCTGGAGTCTCCAAAGCTCCAGATCCAGACTTGTTGACTCCATCCAGACTAGAAAACAAAGCAGCGTGGAGCCCTACTGTAAATTTACCTCTAAAGTTCTGGCTGTAAACTCCATGAGGCCAGTTTCAGTTTGATGATGATATACCAAGTAAAACTGGAGATAAGCTCAAATATATTTAGTATAAAATGGTAGAACTGGATGTAACCCTCTTACAGTTGAAACCAGAAGTTTACATACACTATATAAAAAGACATATATGCTTTTTTTCTCACTGTCTGACATGAAATCAGACAATCACTTTTCCTGTTTTAGGTCCGTTAGGATTACCAAAATTATTTCTATTTGCTAAATTCCAGAATAATGAGAGAAGGATTTTTTTAGACAATTTTTTATTACTTTCTTCAAAGTCAGAAGTTTACATACACTAACATTATTATGCCTTGAAACAATTTGGGAAAGCCCAGATGATGCTGTCATGTCTTTGGAAGCTTCTGATAGGTTTATTGACAACATTTGAGTTAATTCGAGACACATCTGTGTATGTATTTTAAGGCACACCTGAAACACACTGCTTCTTTGTGTGACATCATGGGAAAGTCAAAAGAAATCAACCAAAATATCAGGAAGATAATTGTGGACTTGCACAAGTCTGGTTCATCCTTGGGTGCAATTTCCAGATGCCTGAAGGTTCCACATTCATCTGTTCTAATAATCATAGCCAAGTATAAACACCATGGGAATGTCCAACCATCATAGCGCTCAGGAAGGAGACGGGCTCTGTGTCCCAGAGATGAACGTGCTTTGGTCCAAAATGTGCATATCAACCCAAGAACAAAAGCAAAAGACCTTGTGAAGATGCTGGCTGAAGCTGGTAAGAGTGTGTCATTATCCAGAGTGAAACAAGTACCGACATGGGCTGAAAGGCCACTCTGCCAGGAAGAAGCCATTACTCCAAAAGAAACATAAAAAAGACAGATTACAGTTTTGTCAGACCAAAAATTAAGGTCTTTGTCCCTGTGTGCATTTGCAAACTGTAATCTGTCATTTTTATGTTTCTTTTGGAGTAATGGCTTCTTCCTGGCAGAGTGGCCTTTCAGCCCATGTCTCAGGACTTGTTTCACTCTGGATAATGACACACTCTTACCAGCTTCAGCCAGCATCTTCACAAGGTCTTTTGCTTTTGTTCTTGGGTTGATATGCACATTTTGGACCAAAGCACGTTCATCTCTGGGACACAGAGTCCGTCTCCTTCCTGAGCGGTATGATGGCTGGACATTCCCATGGTGTTTATACTTGGATATAATTATTTGAACAGATGAATGTGGAACCTTCAGGCATCTGGAAATTGCACCGTAGGATGAACCAGACTTGTGCAAGTCCACAATTATCTTCCTGATATTTTGGTTGATTTCTATTGACTTTCCCATGATGTCACACAAAGAAGCAGTGTGTTTCAGGTGTGCCTTAAAATACATCCACAGGTGTGTCTCGAATTAACTCAAATGTTGTCAATAAACCTATCAGAAGCTTCCAAAGACATGACAGCATCATCTGGGCTTTCCCAAATTGTTTCAAGGCATAATAATGTTAGTGTATGTAAACTTCTGACTTTGAAGAAAGTAATAAAAAATTTTCTAAAAAAATCCTTCTCTCATTATTCTGGAATTTAGCAAATAGAAATAATTTTGGTAATCCTAACGGACCTAAAACAGGAAAAGTGGTTGTCTGATTTCATGTCAGACAGTGAGAAAAAAAGCATATGTGTCTTTTTATATAGTGTATGTAAACTTCTGGTTTCAACTGTATATGTTAGATTTGCAACCTTTGTTCACATTTGCAACATTTAAAATTCTATTGAGCATGATAGTGTTTTGAAAGTAAAAAAAACTATTCAAAATCACATTTTATTTTGGACTAAAGGACTAAAAAAGACACAAAATGACTAAAAAAAAAAGACACAATATCACTAAAATAAGATGCAAAATCACCAAAAAAAAGACACAAAATCACCAAAATAATATACAAATTGACTTAAAAAAAGACACAAAATCACCAAAAAAATATACAAATTGACTAAAAAAAGACACAAAATCACCAAAAGACACAACATGACTAAAAAAAGATACAAAATGACTAAAAAAAGACACAAAATAACTATAAAAAGACACAAAATGACTAAAAAAGACACTAAAAGACCAAAATTGTTACGCTAAACACACAAGACACAAATAAAAGAGTCCCACTAGAATAAAAACCAGAGTTTGATGACAGGATCACACACAATCACAAGATCACATTTATGTTGTTTTTTCTTTGTTTCTTTTTGGTTCAAAATGTTGATCCAGTAAATCAGAATAAAAATCAATTATTATTAGGTCATATAGGTGAGGTTGTGCTGGAAAAAAAAATACCGACATGGCATTTAATTTTTTATTTTAAGTGGTGTATACAGTCAGGATGAAAATGGACAAAATAGCCCATAAAGACTCCATAGAGTTAATGTGTCATAAAATAGCATGATGTATGTTAAAAATGAACACACAGTGAAAGGGAATAACACAGTTTTGAGTTAAAAATGCATTTATGTGGTGTCATAAAACAACACCAAGGGTCTCAAATATTTAACACTACTGGTCGACAGATACGGTCTTTTAAAATCGATGCCGATACCGATTATTTTGACATCAGTCTTATCAGATCCCCGATATGTGCTGCCGATTTTTTGGGCCGATTCTTGGAGCCAATATTGCCTTTTCTCCCTCCATTTACATAATAAAAATGACACAATGATAACAAATGTTACACAAGTCTCAATTTAAACAAAAAAAAAAAAGAAACATTTATTAACAAAACAAAGACATACGAATTTAATGCTTTTACTTTAAAATAGCAGTTTTTCATGTAGTGCATTACTTAGTGATTGTTTGGTATTATTTGTCCTCAGTTTTGTCTGTAAATTGAATCATTCGTTCCAAGTAATATTCACTAAATCAGTTCATTGGCTCAATTAGTTGATATTTCCAAGTAAAATATAATTGAGGGACATCAGTGAATGTGCAATTTACTTGTGTATTTTCATTAAAAAAATAAAAGTGGTTCTATTAAATAAATATTACTTAGAAACAACCTGAGTAAAGATTACAAACACTTTCTGTGCGGAAAAACTTGCCTAGCTTTTTTTAAGCCGATATATATCAGTCAACCTCTATTTAACACTATTAAAGAGTTAAAATATTAACACTTTTCAAAGTGTCATTTTAACTTAGAGTCTGTGAGAATTATATAAACTCAGAAAAAGTGTTAAATTTAACACTCTTGAATTAAGACTCCCGATTTTGCTGTGTAGATTTCAGGAATAATTCCACAAAGATGACCTGCGCACTAACTGTGTGGGTGGAATAGCAAAGGGCAAAATCATTATGTATTATCATAAACTCAGTTAACTGTGACGATACCGGTATTGTTGTAGTCACACCCATGTGAAACAATTACCTAACTGAGTGTTGTGACATCTGAAGACTTAGTGGCAGATATATTTTTAAATATCACCAATAAAACTGCCAGATACCAGATATCTCTGCATATATTTAAATATATTTATTCATTGGTGTACATACTACTACATGCAACAACTTATTTAACCTATTTAACATGCTAAAATATATTTTCTCCAATGTGCAATATCTGTTAAATGAAAAGTACTTTCAGGAAAACAAACAAACACAAAAAAATATATTAAAAATATATGCCAAATAGCAGAAATGTATGTATATAATGTATGTATACGTCTTATTGTTTATATTCTTTATTGTGTCTTTTATATCTATGTGTTTGTATAAATATAAGTATCATATAAATATCATCATCAAGTCATATCTTATCTCATCTCTTTAACAAGTGATTTAATCTGTTTTTCTGGATCAAGATCAACTCTTATATTAAAGTGTACAACACACAAGAAATATTTAGATTTTAGTGTGACATGCTGACATGAATCTGTACAGATATATTATTATAGCCTAGATATCAGTTCAGGATCACAAATGTCAGGTATTTTACTTGCTGTATTAGTTTCTCAATTGTTTTGGGAGAGAATTTGCAATATCATGATACTGATATCATGATATAATGTTACAAATACAACAATGGAGGTTTTCTATCCACATGGTCGCCCATAAAGTTGGAATAGTTTTGTTTTCAGACACAATCCTCTGTTATTTGTGGTTACATGTTCATTTAATTTTTCATTTTAACCAGGTAATAAGAATGGAATGTTCTAAAAAATCAATAAAAAGGCAGTACAACTGGAAAGAAGGCTATTATTGGTGGTTGTGGTTGATGAAAATGTATTGAAAAGGTTCTGTATTCAAAATTTTCAGTCTGAAAGTATTAGCATCCAAATGTGCTTGAAGTATGAAATGTAAAAGTATTTTTCCAAATATATTATTGTATAATTATTTTGGATGCATTTATATAGGCAGACTTTTACTGTTGTCTAGGTAGGGTTCATGCTAACTACTTTTTTTTCATGTGGTGTAATTTATAAATATGCATAATCATTTAAAATTGATCATATTTTTTCATATTAAATCTTGACCTTAAAATTAACTAGTAACTAAATCCGGCAGATAAATGTAGTGGAGTAAAAAGTGTAATATTTGCCACTAAAATTTAGTGAGGTAGAAGTATCCATCCATCTATCTATCTATCTATCTATCTATCTATCTATCTATCTATCTATCTATCTATCTATCTATCTATCTATCTATCTATCTATCTATCTATCTATCTATCCATTATTTCAGTAAAACCACACTGTGAAAAAGTCCTGCATTGAAAATTTACTTCAGTAAAAGTACAAAAGTATCAGCATCAAAATGTTAAATTTGTTAAAATAAAATATTCCAAATATATTATTGGATTATTATTATTGATGCATTTATGGAAGCAGTGTTTGGATTTTCTCATATGGCTCATTTCAACTACTTATTATACTGTTGTGAGGTTTAATTAAAAATGTCTAATCACTTTAAATTGATCATACATTATATGTTAAATCTCGACCTGTAATAACTAAAGCTGTCAGCTAAATGTAGTGGAGTAAAAAGTACAATAATTGCCTAAAAATGTATTGGAGTAGAAGTATAAAGTTACATAAAATGGAAATACTCAAGTTCTAGTGCTATCTATCTATATATCCATCTATCCATCTATCTATCCATCCATCCATCCATCCATCTAGCTATCTCGCTATCTAGCTATCTATCTAGCTAGCTATCTAACTAACTAACTAACTAACTAAGTAGTTGCCGCCCCAGTCCGCTAGGGGCAGCGTGGTGAATCCGGAGCAGCATGGCGTCTCTGCGGCTCATCCTGTCACACGGTATTTACGGCGCATGCGCACGAAGATCTTCCTTTTTCCAGTGCAGCGGAGTCAAGCCCCAGTCTTTGGCTCCGGGCTCCTTTCATAAGGAGACAAAAAGACTGCAAAATGGTTTGTAATCCGTCCCAATATGTGTCTACATGCATACCTAAGACATATATGATGTGCTCTGTGGTGTCAAACGTTTTAAAAGATGCTCCTGATGTTCAGATGAGAGTAGATTAAGTCCTGCTAATGCTTACCGGGTCTGCTTAAACGTGGCCTAATGGCTGCCCTGACAAACTCACTGCTTCCTTGTTCATACAGCCTGCCTTAGAGTGGTATTTTCCTTCGTGTGTGACCAGTGAGTCCCTTGGTCCACATTCCCTGAATTACCAGTATTTAAAGCTAACTATAAGCCTGTTCGCTTACCTTTGACACTTTAGCAATTATGCTAACTACCCGTTCAGTTCCATTAGCCCAGTTGGCTAACGGCGCCTAGATGACAGTGACAGTCCAACTACCCTGAACACAGCAAACTATTGTGCAGTCAGCTTTTGTGCTTGTGATGCCAAGTCCCTCATGTTAAGTCAATGCATTATGTTTTCTTGCAGGGTTTTGTTAAAGTGGTGAAAAACAAGGCCTACTTCAAGAGGTATCAGGTCAAATTCAGGAGGAGGAGAGGTAAGAAACAACTCCTTGACAGCCATCATCCTAATGTTTAGCTTAAGAGTTGCATATTTAAAGTAATTGTGTGTTTCCCTTCCAGAGGGAAAGACTGACTTCTTTGCTCGTAAGCGCCTGGTTGTACAGGATAAGAACAAGTACAACACACCCAAGTACCGCATGATTGTCCGCTTTTCTAACAGGGACATCTGCTGCCAGGTGAGCACACACCTGAGATTACCATGTTTTTGTCCAGAGTGTTACACATGTTAACATCTTTGCACTGATGGATATCTTGCACTGCAATAATGAGTTGTAAATGACCTATTCTGACTAACTCCAACAGTCAAAATATGGTTAAAGCACAATGTAGAGATTTCTAATTTTCTTTTATCATGGATTAATGGAACATTACAATAATCTGAACTGACTTGCAATGCATGTTATGGAAATACTTTCAAGTGTTAATAGTGAAGACTCTTTGCAGTCCATGTGCACTAAGGATTGTTGTGATTGCTTTGCAGATCGCCTATGCCAAGATTGAGGGTGATATGATCGTGTGTGCGGCCTACTCACACGAGCTGCCAAAATACGGGGTCGCCGTTGGCCTGACAAACTACGCAGCTGCCTACTGCACTGGTCTGCTGCTGGCCCGTAGAGTACGTATAAAGTAGGAAGATGTTGAGAGTTGATAGTGGAATTGTCTGTGCTCATGCTGCATTCATGTCCTACTCAGATGCTCTTATTTCCCAAGTAGGAAATCGTTCTTCCGACTTGTTTCCATGCGCTTTAAATCATGTGAAGATGTGTTTTTATTGCTCAGTTAAAACATCCTAAAGTTAATGCACTCCATGGCTTATAAGGGTTAATGCTAATCCTTTTTTCTAAATCTACGTCACTGTGGACAGCAACTAACAGTTATGACTTATAACCTTTCAAGTTACTTTGTGGGCCGTAATGTGCTGTTTAAGTTTGTTACAACTTGCTTTTGTCTGGCATTGGCAACTCGTACCTAAATTTTCACCTACATTCCTCATTGTTCTTACTTTAGTGGCCATCCTTGTGAATTTTCCAAGTTGGGATCTCATTTTTCCAACAACACATGAATGCAGCATTAATCCAGGTTTGCTGAAAATTTTCAGCGGGAACTTTGTCATTGTGAAACCAAATAATTGGACACAAGTTAATTCTGCTTAAGGAAACCTGTGGAAATCAAAAGCTAGATCTTTAAATACCCTTTCTGTCCTCAGCTGCTGAACAAGTTTGGCCTGGATAAGGTGTATGAAGGCCAGGTGGAGGTGACAGGCGATGAGTTCAACGTGGAGAGCATTGACGGTCAGCCAGGAGCTTTCTCCTGCTACCTGGATGCTGGGCTCGCTAGAACCACCACAGGCAACAAGGTGTTCGGTGCCCTGAAGGGGGCTGTGGATGGTGGCCTGTCCATCCCACACAGGTAACCCACCTGTCACACTTCCTGTCAACACATGTTGGGTTAGATCAGGCCTGTCCAAACTATTCCAGAAAGGGCCGTGTGGCTGCAAGTTTTCCTTCCAACCAAGCAGAAGCACAACAGGCACGAGCCATTTAATCCGGGTTCGTACGGGGCAAGTGAGAGAAACTATTCTGGTGTATTCTAAGTAGTTATGACTTAAGAACTGGTAAAAAATAAGAAAGGAATTTAAATGTTGTATTTTCAAGGTTTAAAAAGTGCTTGGATTATGGATAAAGTTCTTGTAAATGCTTGAAATTCTTACTGTATTTCTCTTGCAATCTGACTATCCATCTATAGACTATAGATAATCACATGTTCAATGTAAAAATAATGAGTAGCCTATCTGAAATGAAGTCTGTTCCTCCTAAAAGTGTAACACCATCGCTGTTATGGTTCAGTGAAATCTCCCCCTTTTAGTATGTAAGTACTCATCTAAAACATGCAACTTACAACAGGTGTAAGATAAAGACCGGTGCTAAAGTGTATGAACCCTGTTTAATTAACTCGGGGTTCAAACAGCTGATCCGTAGAATCAGGTTTGTTCTTGATTGGTTGGAGCAAAAATCTGCAGCAGCGCGACGCCCTTTATGGAATAGTTTGGACATGGCATGGATTAGATGCTGTGCTGGGCTTTTGGGGAAATGAGGTGTTCCAAAAGATTTTTTAGTGGGATTGATGTATGTGATTGATGTGACACCTTGTATGCATCGAGTCGTACTGTGGGAAGCCCTAAAATGTCTACAAATGCATATCAAGTTTGTAAATGCTAAATGCACACTGTTTGCATCTTAAACTATATAAATGATGTACTTCTGGTGAGAATTTTTTCATGTAGGATACATGGCAGGCCACATTAGGAAAAACAGGTGTATCTAATTAACTTAACGACATCTGGATTCCATTTAGGACAGTTAACTAGATCAGAGCCACTGTTATTAATAACATCTATGATCCAAAGTTTTTCAGTGAAATAGGTTTTGTATTCTAACTGGCACTTAAAGTGTGCATGCAGCCTGTTTATGAATGAACTGTGTCACAGATGGTGAGGTTAGCGTTGTGTTGTAAAGGAAGCAGTTAAGTTATATGTAGTTAACTGTTGTCTGTCTGGATGTGACTGAAGGTACTGAGGCTGCTCCGTCAGATGTTGAGCTGTTGGTTGGTTTTATGTCTGCCAATTGCTTTTGTAAACGCTAACATGAAATATCTAAATATAGACTCGATAAATTAGGGCAATCAACCAAAGAAAATCTTGGTTGGCTTAGATGTTAGCTACTCTTGAACAATTGTTTAAGTATGATATCTCCACATTAACTAAATCACCAAGCACAATGTTTGTTTGTTTTTAAACCCAGTGCTGCTGTTTTACACTGCTATAAATGCCAGCAGTGTGTCGAGGCATTGAGGGTAAATTTTTGGCTGATCAATGCACATTTGCTGTTTGTTTATTTATGGTCGCTGAGAGTTGAAAATGTTTAACTTTGTCTTCAACTGGAGGAAAAACTTATCAAAGTAACACCAGAGCATATCGACCAACTGACCAGCAGGTGTCAGCACTACAAGAAGTTAGTTACTGCTTGAAGTCACAGCTAACAATTAACCCTCTGGAGTCTCCAAAAGCTCCAAAGCATGACTTCTTCATGACATCCAGACTAGAAAACAAAGCAGCGTGGAGCCCTACTGTAAATTTACCTCTAAAGTTCTGGCTGTAAACTCCATGAGGCCAGTTTCAGTTTGATGATGAATGATATACCAAGTAAAACTGGAGACAAGCTCAAATATATTTAGTATCAAATGATAGAACTGGATGGAACCCTCTCGTATGTTATATTTGCAACTTTTGTTCACATTTGCAACATTTAAAATTCTTTATTGAGCATGATAGTGTTTCGAAAGTAAAAAAAAGATTCAAAATCACATTTTATGTTGGACTAAAGGACTACTTGCAATGCACAGATGTGATTTGTGTACAGAGAAGATGTTCAGATCTGAGGGAAAAAGGGCAAGAAAAGATTGGTTAAACATGCTTCCACTCATTTGTTTCAGAATTGAACTGAATGCCAGTTGTTTGTTTACAAGAGATCCATATAGTGGGTTCAGTTCCCAGTGTAACTGTAATCTGTTCATGAATGCAGAATTAATTGCAGGTCCAGTGTAGAGGTGGCTTGTGTGAATATTGACCGTATAGTCTCAGCATAGAGAAAGCATCTTAAACCTCTGAAGTCCAGGAGGTTTTGTTTCAGATTTGTCAATTTCCTATGTATTCATTTCTGTCTCTGTTTAGCATCTTTCAGTCTGTCCTTACATCACATGCATGGCTCCTTTTTCTCCACACAAACTTGGCTATCAGTCAGATTTTTCATGTTATTTTAAATAACAAAGTATGAAGCTGCTAGGAACCCAAAATACAAACAAAAGACACAGGTGTCTATGGAAATGTTTTTTTTAACCATTTATACACACAAAAACAGGAGAAAAAAATTAACAATAAAACTACAAAACAGTCTATTTGCATGTAAATGATAATAGTAATAGTTTTCATTGTAGAAAGGAAATTCACATTTTAAAAATGTGCTCATATGATTACACTTTCAACTGGTTTTCTCAGCTTGTCTACATATCATATATAAATAAAGTTATTACTGTAAATATGTGTATTTTCAAATGGTGTAATTTATGTAAAACTGTTCTGTTAATGCATAAGAAATTATGATTTGTACATTTAATACTTAACTTTAATACTTTATTTTTGGATAGGGGCAGTGCACATTAATGAACATCGGAAAAAAAAATCTTTCTAAATATGCAGTCTTATAGCAATGCTGCTAGTTTGCATCCATAGTCCCCCCAAAAAAAATAAAAATTAAAAATATAAAAGACGGCAAGTACATAGGTAAGATAGAAATAGAAGAGACAACACACACACAACACAAACCCATTCCATTCCATAATGCAATGCTGTTCATTGTGCCTTCAACTGGCAAAAAAAAAGTTGTGGTGATTTTTGAATGTTGTCATAAAAACATTCCAGCAAACCACCCAGGGATTCACCTCTTCTGTCCGTTTTTTTTTCCCCCCCTCAGCACCAAGCGCTTCCCTGGATACGATGCAGAGAGCAAGGAGTTCAACGCAGAGGTTCACCGCAAGCACATCCTGGGCATCAACGTGTCCGAGTACATGAGCTACCTGATGGAGGAGGACGAGGACGCTTACAAGAAGCAGTTCTCCCGCTTCATCAAGAACGGAGTCGCCCCTGATTCGGTGAGTACTCTTCATGCATTGTTGAATTTCCTGCGGACTGTGTTGCATCAGGTGACGGAGCGCGAGTCGGGACTCCTTCAAATATGTGATGCTTTGAAATTTGCCCTTGTGTGAACTTATTAGCTCGTGGTCTCACAGCTTCTATCTATTAACTGTCTTACTTGTGGCACATTTATTGTTCTCATAGGAAAGATCTTGAGTCGTGGCACAGTGTTGTTCACTCAGGAAAATAAATAAGGATTATTTAAGGCTGGGCGATATATCGATATAAAAGAGATATAGATATATTTTTAAATGTTATATGGAATTAGACCATATCGCATATCGATATAGTTAAAAAAAAAATGCCTTTCTTTCTATTTAAATGCTGCCCTTACTGGGGTTTGTCATATTTACGGTAGTTATTTTGTAATGTTTGTTTTTCTTTTCTCATAAATATAATTTCAGAAAAAGACAATTTTATTTCAGTCTATTTTTAATTACCATATTTTTTTATTTAAATGTGCACTTTATGGAGCTTTGACTTTAAAAAAAAAAAAAAAGGTACTCCTGTTATACAGTATTTATGTTCACTTAAATAAACTTCCAATAAATGTCATATTTGACTTTGATATTTGCACATTTGCTCTGTTTGTGATTAAAAAAAATATCAGGATGGATATATATATATATATATATATATATATATATATATATATATATATATATTTATTTATTTATTTATTCAGCCTAAATGTATCGGGATATGACTTTTGGTCCATATCGTCCAGCCCTAATAAGGATCAAATAATATATTTGGTACATATCATGTGCCCCTGTTAATAATTGCTTCATATAAGGCAGAACAGGATTTGAAGTGTTGACTTTGTCCATAAGCTATAACAGCTGTTAGTGCAGGATAGACGCAGGATTTAACTATTTGTAGAAAATAGACAATCTTTAGAATGCTTATAAAATATTTAACATGAAATGGACCTGATTTGAGGAGTAACATTCTTACATGCTAAGTTGGTAAAAGCTTACTTGAAGAATGACAAATATCTTGTTAAAATTATTTTCTTGGATACAAAACTATACATATTTTCCTCCTCAAATAATCTGCAAAAAGTATATTTGTTTGGCACGTCTAAGTGCAAGTGGAGTATGAATTTTACCCAGAAATCAGATGTGAAATAAACAGTTGGGCATGAGTTTGACTTGGTCATCTTTGTTTCAGATTGAGGAGATGTACAAAAAGGCTCATGCTGCCATTCGCGAGAACCCAGTCCATGAAAAGAAGCCTCAGAAGGAGATCAAGAAGAAGAGGTGAGAAACACTGATGCTTTTAGGTTTATTGTGGGGATGCATGATATTGGATTTTTTGCAGATATCCAATACGCCAATTTTTTTTACAACTCATTTAGCCGATTACCGATACATTTTTTTTTTTTTCCTGCACAACTAATATCCACAATCAGGGTAAATTTGGCTAATTTCCCAATTGACATAATAAGTAAACATAACCTGTGTTCACTGGGAACATGTGAAAAGTGCAACTGTACAGCAATTAAACCCAAATTGAATAAAACTACATGTACCTTACAGACTGCTGCTGAAATTCAAATTTAACTTTAAACAGGAGCCCAATATGCGACGACTCAATCTGCACTGCAAACAAAATCACAAAGTACAAAAAATATCAGCAGCTTCAGTCCCTAATCAGAACATAAATAAATAGGTGGGCTCAGACTACACTGCACTATTCTATGAGCTACAAACAAGGTGCAACAGAGATGTGATGTGCACCCCATTATTTAATCAGTAATTATATCTGCAGATATCTGCTTGTCCGATTCCCTAGAATCCCTAGTTTATTCTTGTTTTCACACACAAGTTGTTAAATTTTGCAGTAAAATTCAGCTGTAGTGTGGGCTATTTATTTATATATTCACGCAGTCTGAGCTTTAACTGCCAGCTCATATATAGTATATTGGAGACACTGGCGTAACAGTTTATTTTGGTCGGTCTGAAGATCATCTTTTTGTATTTTTGGTTTCTGTCATGTTTTTGTCTGCTGTGTAATTTATTTTCTGTATTGTTCCTGTTTTCAATATCTGTCTCCTATGGACCCTTAGTCTTGAATACATTTTGAGTTGATTGATATGGTTATAGTAATATTTGAAATGCAGGTTAGGCCTATTGAGACCTTGAAGGTGCAACTCTGATGCAACTATTAAAAACAAATCCTGCAAATGCTAATTGTCCTTGTTTTGTGACCTAGGTGGAACCGTGCCAAGCTCTCTCTGGCCCAGAGGAAAGATCGTGTCGCCCAGAAGAAGGCCAGCTTCCTCCGGGCTCAGGAACAGGAGGAGGAAGATTGAGGTGTACGGCTGCTCCGTTCCTCAAATGGAATTTTGTTCTAATAAATCTATCAAAAAGAGTTGAATTCTCTGGTGTACTTTTTCGTGTATTATACTCATAGACTGTATAAAGATTACACTTCATCACACTACAAGGAGTTTTAAACTGGTAATAACATAGTCTCAATTTAGGATGTTTTTATGGCCATTTTTAACCCTTTATCGGGCGAAGAACCATATTTGGTAACTTCAGCGGATATCCAAAATAAGGTCCTCATGTCTCTGTGAGGTCGTAGAACCACACGGGTTTTGGGTAATATCTCGAGAAAAAAGTTGCAAATTTACTAGATTAAAGTGGTAAGTCTACAAGAAAAAAGTCACAGATTTAAGAGATTTAAAGTGGCAAATCTGCGTGAAAAAAGTCATATTTACAAGAAAAAAGTGGGGAACTTTTTTCTCGCAGATTAACCACTTTAAATCTCATAAATCTGCATTTCTTTCTCGTAGATTTGCCACTTTAATCGAAACTTTTTCTCAAAATATCACCCCCCCTCCCCCGGGTCCGTTTTTTTTTTTTTTTACACATTCTGGCTGTATGTAGTATCCAATATTCTCTAGGGTTGAAATTTAGAATTTGCAAGTATTTCAATTAGTGCCCTATTAAGGGTTAAGGCTTTTATTGTGACAGTGTATACAGGGTGAAAGTGGGAGACATGCAGGAAAGGGCTCAGTCGGATTCAAACCAGGGGCCGCCCGCTCTCGAGGACAAAGCCTCTGTGGTTTGCTCTCTACCACTCAAAATGAACAAAATTTACAGGGTTTGTACGGGTGTGTGTGTATGTGTATATATATATATATATATATATATATATATATATATATATATATACACACACATACACACACTGAATAGCCTATCTGAAATGAAGACCGCTCCACCTGCATCTTCTTGTTTGAGATGTTTCTTGTTGCTCTACCCTGAAGGGAGTTTTTCTAATTCATAGTGGATGTGAGGGCTCCTGAAGTAGGCCTATTTGTGGGGCTTTCCTCCTAGTTTGGGTCGTGTTTAGTTCCACCAGCTGCCGGTTGATGATTTTTGTGAGCTTACTTTTGCTCCTAGCCCCTAGATTCCCATACCAGTATGTTTTATGACATTAGCAAACTACTTTTAGTTGTTAAAAGTGTAATACCATTGCTGGTGGTATGGTTAAGTGAAATTTCCCCTTTTAGTATCAAAGTACTCATCTAAAACATGCCATTTACAACCGTTGAAAGGTCCTGGAAAAGCTTGAAAATGGACCTTGAAAGTCCTTAAAGTGCTTGAATTTGACCACTGAAAAAGTGTACGAACCCTGAATTTAATACTGATACCGATCATGCAGGTTCTCCATACCCTGCTTCAGCTCAGCTCAGCTCCAGCAGGAGCTCTGACATTAACTCAGCTGGACAGACTTGGATCCTGCTTCACTTTCAACCTGCTGTTGTATCTGCTGTTGGAGGCTCTTGGTTTCCAGCAGGAGGCAGAGCGCTCTGTGTCCTCTCCTCCAGCCAGCAGCAGAGCTTCAGCCTCTTGGGAGCCAAAACTGGCACCATGCTGCCAGAAACCCACGCTGTTTTGCTGGAGGGAAGGAGGTGATGGAGAACAAGGACTGAGCTGGGCAGACTGTCAAACTCTGCTGCTGTGAAATTAGTTTCTAACTGCAGTCAAAGCACTCGCTTCTGTCCACAGGGGGCGCCAAACAACACTAACATTTCTATGCATCTTCAGTTGTGATTGGGTTGTCAAATTTTACAATCAGTCTTGTACAGTTAAGTAAAATGTATTTCTCAGTTTCAAAAAAATTGCACTTGCTCATTTTGCTCCAGTATATTAAAGTTTCCTTTGATTTATTAAAGTGGTTTTCCTTGACAACTGCTTCAGGATAAAACATCAGTTACACAAATTAAGATGAAAGGGGATCCTATATGTTTCCACAGTGCAAATGTCCAATATTTAATTCAGAAATAAGGGACAGGAATCGGTCTTTGTGCCGCTGTGTATGCTTGCTTATTTTATTACGAGTCTTTTGTATGAGAAATTTTCTTCCATAGCAAAGTCTTGAGATTGTTCAAAATTAGTGAGTGCTCTATTTCCATCTGTTCTGCTGACCCTTTCAGTGCGATGCAAGCGTACAGCTGCTTCTCCAGCTCCTCCCTGACGTCGGACGGGGCTCCTCTCAGGATGTAGTCTTTAAGTGCCTCGCAGGCTTTGGCTAAGTTGGGCCTGGTGACCTCGGGCGTGCAGCGGTGCTTGGTGAGGTCACAGGAAGTGAGGCAGTCTGAGCCGTAGACACAATCCTCGTCCACGTCGCACCGTTGCTGCCTGACATTTTCTTGGAAGATGGCTTCGGGAACAATGTATCGTGCATCCATCACCTTCAGGTCGTGCTGATCGTTGTAGCCGAATCTGGTGGCGCTCACGTCGCACATGAGGAAGCTGCCGAAAGTGCCGTGGAAAACATCTTCCACCAGTTCCAGCAGTCCGATTGAGATCTTGGCCTTGTGCGGCCAAGAGGGAGTGAACCATTGGTCCATGCTGCGGCGCAGCCCGGCAGGAATCCACACCTCGATGATCCACGGTAGACTGATCCCGTACAGGGGAGAATGTGGCACCTTCTCCATCACGTACAGGTCTCCACAGAAGCCCAGCAGTTTGGGAGTGTGCTCTCTGTCCTGCAGGACTAAAGCTAAGAGGAATTCATTGAGCTGCAGCAGAGCCCACGTGGAGCGAGCCTCAGGCAGCGAGATGTGGCCGTCTTTGTTGGAATCTGTTATGGACAATACTTGGGTTGCCAGGTCAGCAAGGTTGGCCTGATCCCCCACTTTAGCCTGTAAAAAAAAAGTGAAGACAAAACAAGGCTTTTAGTAAGATTTGGGTTGGGTATTAGTGAAATGACATGGCTTTATCTACAGGTTCATCTCAATAAATTATTATATCATAAAGTTTAATCAGTAATTCAATTCAAAAAGTGGAAATAACACATCTAAATAAATTAAGGTCCCCCTATGCTACAGGTGAAATGGAACCATACAGACATTCAGCTAAATAATTATACACACAAAAAATATCACACAGGTTTTGAGAATGTTCACAAAAATAAATAAAAATAGAAATAAAATGAACAACATATTGGCTCAGCTACACTTGCAGCTTTAATTTATCTTGTTTAAGAGTTAATTTCTTATTTTAAGTGTTCAACATGCTCATTCCTAGATTTAACAATCTTAATTTAAGAAATCTTGTCAAGTAAAATTATCTGTCCATGCAGCAAGATCATCCCCCTTTTTGCAGTGAACTGCTGCCCGACTGTATTTTATTTGATCTGGTGTTTAAAGAGCGCTTCCTGACCTTTAGGTGGTTGATGATCATCTCTCTGAACTTCTCCACAGAGGTCCCCTTAGTGGGCTTATTGAAGGCCGCAGCCTCCTTCCGGGGCTCCATCTCACTTCCCAAATCATAATGAGGAGCCTCCTCCATCTGGCACTTAATGACTCCCTCCAAATCTCCCCAGCTCCCAGAGTACACCTAAAATAAACAAGATAGGCCTCAGGTGAACTGGATGCAACAACAAGCAGGACCTGGGAGGAGTGTTTGATTTAAAATGACTGACCTGGTTGTTGGGCTTGGCAGTGAAGCACTTCCCCAAGTATAGTGTGCCCTTCTCACACAGGCTGCTGCAGGCTGAGCCGTCAATGACTCCTTTCCTGTATTTGTCACACTGAAAAACACAATGGAAGTATGGGTAAACTGCACAAATAGGACTGGGAAAAGAATATAATCAGGAGTCAAGGATATAGGGCAAGGTCTGGGGGGTCGGTCAATGCATGATGTGAGAAATAAAGTACTCACTATTGAATTTTTGCATTCGTGCCCACGACACAGCTCTGTGTAGGACGAGTACTCTACGTACACTATCCAGCTCCCCACAAACACCGCCAGCCAGGAGAAGAACAGGTACTTCATGTGCAGATAGGAAAATTTGGCCTGTTGGAAACATAAATCAGAATTATTTTTTTTAATCACTTTTTAGGACAAATAAAAGGTTAAAAAGTGGCACAGAACCAAACCAAACGATTCTGTAAGCTCCTATATTAAGGTTCAGAAGTATATTTAGTGTTTTAAATAGAAAGCTGCATTCTTACTCATTACACTGTAAAAAATGTCTGTAGATTTTACGGTGGAAAAACTGCTAAAACATGACAGTAAAAGACCGTAAAATAATAAATGGGTTAATTCAATTTCAGTAACAATGAAACACTGTAATTGTACTATATATCAGCCAAAACAGTATTTTTTACAGTTGTTTTTTTAAAAATACATTACTCCACTGTAAAATACACTGGCACCGTGTTTGTAACAAAAATATACTGTAATATATAAGCCATCACTGTAATTTTTGCATTTATTTTTTGTAAAAATACTTTTTCTCACTGTTAAATGTACTAAACACCAATTCTCTAGCAAAAATACACTGTAATTTTTAATGGTAAAACCATTTATAAAGTATTTTCTTGTCAATTATATGGCGGAACATTGTTTCTTTTTATTTTTTTTATGGTAAAATATGGAATAAAATGACTTTTCTTAAACATGAAATCAACAGTGCTAATATCACTTTACCGTAATAGTAGAAAAAGTTGCACCGTATTTATTTCTGGCAAGTTCTGGCAACCACAGCTGCCGTTTTTTTTTAAAAAAACAACAGTTTATTTTTTTACAGTGTACATTATCTGTGGTGTGGATGTTTCAGTGCATTAAATGGGTCGGGGTGATGTGAGGCCAGCCTCATTAACTGGATTTTACAGATGACACTGTACATTGTAATGGAGATTAATGAGAGGATGAGAGTCATGCTTGTTACTTAAGGCCGGGTTCATCAGTCCCTTCTTTCAAGTGAAAATCACACAGTGTTCCCTCATCATGACATTTTAATTTTTTTTTCTAGGAAAGCAGTAACCTTTGAATTACTCTGAATATTCTTCAAAGCAATGTTAAGTCTCGGGACTTGCACATTATTAGACTAGGAAATAAACAGTATTCAAATCTCTTTCTTAAGTAAAAGTACTAATACCACACTGTGAAATTACTCCACTCCAAGTAAAAGTCCTGCTTTAAAAACGTATATAAGTAAATGTAAAAAAGTATCAGCATCAAAATGTACTTAAAATATCAAAAGTAAAAGTACTCGTTATGCAGAATTCAGTTGGAAAAGAATATTATTTAATTCATCTAATTCAAATCCTTGCAAAGTTTTACATCCATAAATGTAAATTTGCCAAAGTGAAACCTTTCTTTTGTGTTTTATGAAAGAACTGGAGATGTACTTCAAGTCAATATATAATGCTAAAAACAAGAAAGCTATCAAAACTGTGAGATTATGCTCCCACTTCAGTATTTTTGTTTTCATTTAATTTGTCTGTGCTTGTGACCCCTGGCATTTTTTATTTTGTGTATATATATATATATATATATATATAATTATTATTTTACTACTATTATTATTTTCATTTTCATTATTATTTAGTTATTATGTTTCTAAAATATTATTAATGCAATGTTTACCCTGCTCCTTCTGTTACTGCACTACTGCTGTATATGTTCTATAAATTAATTTGAAATAAAGGTTATATTTAAAATAAATAGATAAACAAATGAAAAAAAAGGAGGAGGAGGAGGAGTTTTGTAAACGGTCAATTCGGAGCCGTTTATTTACTCTTAATAAACGGCTCTAGGTCAATTTAGATACTGTCACCTTATAACGTTTCTATGGCAAAAGTTGCCTATTTATTCTGCCCTACAAAGTCTAACTGCAGTAACTACGCAAAAGGTAAAATTGAGGAAAAACTGCTTTGAAGTTTTTTACATGTTTTAACTGGCTGGCCAAATGTTTTATAGCTAGGTAAGTGATATGACTTATTTCTACATGTATTGATGGTGATGTAATTTTTATGCTAGAAAATCATGACGATTTATTTGACCCTTGACCCCAAAAACGTAGTTACTGCATTACTGTAAAATGTTCTAATAGTGATGCAAAACCAGAGTGCAGTAACTACAGTGTTGTTGTCTTCTTTCAGCTTTTTTAATTTGGTTTTTTTGTGAATAAACATTTTCAAATTGATTTTGTTATAAGTGTATTTAAAAGTGTTGAACAACTCTATTCAAAGACTTGTGTATTTAAGACTTAAAATTATAAAGAAATGTTATAAATATTTTAGTCTTAATATAATTTTATCTCACTTTTTTGCTAAATCACTATCTAGATATTAATTTCCCTTTCAAAATCAACTTATAATTTCTATAATTTTTATGTTTGAATTAGTATATATATCCAAAGCAGACTGTGGTAAGTGCAATTACTGCTTGGTTTTGAGTTGGATTTTGTGATTTTTAATAATAATAATAATAATAATAATTATTATTATTATTATTATTATTATTATTATTATTTTAATTATTTCTCTGAAATAAAGCAAAATTGAAATCTAAAACTTTGTTACAAGATAAAACAGACATCAGGGAGTTCATTTTAGTTACAACTTGATTTTGACCAAAAATGTAGTTACTGCAGTTAGACTTTGTAGGGCAGTATTATCCAGCAAATCTCTATAAAATGATATCTGTATAAAAATAAAGAATCAGTAGGCAACAGGCCAAGGTTTGGTATTAGAAGTGTTCCGGTTTCTGTTTGTAGTTATGTGGAGAGAAAAACAAGATTACAACATAAAAGTCAATAAAGTAATCTTTTAGTGTATGATTATAATAAAGTAGTTTGTCCTATGAGCGAGGGAACGGGCCAGTGGGATACAAATGAGCTCCAAACTGAGTTGTACCACTGAGTACATCATTAATGCAATTGCTTCTAAATAGGTGCTCAGTAATTAACAGTAAATGCTGTTTGTGGTCTGGCACAACAGCGGAACATTAAGAGCGACTCCAGACTCATTATCTTGTCATTTGATTTTCTTTCTAATTCCCCAGCTGATAAATACAGTCTGCTTGAATCAATAATGGCATTCCTCCAACTGGAGAACATTAGTATATAATGACAGAGTTTTTAGCAGTCCTACTATTAATGATCCGTGCACTCAGTGCTCGACAGTGATGGACTCTCCCTGTATCCACCCTCTGCCCCTTTCACTTCTAATTTTCTTTATTGGCCTAGTGTCTCTATCTCCCCCACCCCCTACTTCTACTTTTCCCTTTCTGTAACACTGTGATTCATCCTCCTCTGGGATCTCTCTGACCCAACTTTACAGTTTAACACAAAATAGCTTGACGGTCACTCTGCTCTTTCCCCATACACTCAACCTAATAAAATTCAAACTTAGAAGCACAAAATGTGAGGGTTTTTTTTTTCAGTATTGACAAGAGATTGCATTTGTATCTGTCTCTAAATGGATCTTACATCCATTTTCTGCTTTTGACACCACAGATAACACAGAAATCAAGCTTTCAGACAGCCTCTATATGTCACTCTGTGATCTAATTTTTCTCCATGTAGTAATCTCATGTTAGTCTATATTATCCAGAAAAAAGCTTGTCAGTATGTTTCTCTGCCATTGCCACCAGGCCATTAGCTTCCAGTGACGACATTATCAGTTAAGAAAATCTTTGAAAAATCTATATTTTTGTGACATAAAAAACAGAATCATGTTCCTCTTTAAATGCTTTTAAGACCAAGCTTAAAAAATCCCTATAGATGTTCTACACCTTTGTATTATTTGTTTTGTTTATATTTTGTTTGTATTTTTTATTTTCATCTAGCTATGTAATTTAAGTAAAGTAGAGTTATTTATAGGTTTAAGAGGGAGGGTCGCATATAAGTCCTTTGGGCTTTTTGATCTTTCCTGCATTTTTTTAACTGTTTCTTGTGCTGTTCTTTCTTTATGATTGTATGTTTTTTAAGTGCAAACAACAATAAAAAGATCACTACTTCAATAACATATTATAATTCTTGTTTCATTGCTATGTTGTGCCTTTGTTTTGTTTTTCTAGTTTCTTGCTCTGTATGATTCTATGTTCCTTGTTCTTTTTATTTTTATGTTATATTAGGGAATCCCACTATTCAAGCCCCATGAGGGTTTTTTATTGTTATTATGTTATTTTCTTTCTTTAAAAACTGTGCCAAATAAATCAAATCAAAAAGATGTCATGTTTTCACTATTTCTGATAATTTCTTTATTATTTATTCTCTCAGAGAATTTAGTTACACAAGAATTGTGTCCTAAGGGTAAAAAAATGACCCACCATTATTAAATCTCTAATATAAAGCAGTTTCTTTGAATTACAAACCCCAAATCTTCATAAAGTTTTTCTATCTTAACAGTTCAGTTCAAACTGAAGTGAAACAATGACAAACTTCTTTGGCGTTATAGTTATATGGTCTTATATGATACAATAAGGACATTGGCTATAATACTCATCTTCTCTCATTTGTCAATCATTGCCCCCAACCACCATGTGTATAAACAACAACAGTTAATAAAATGATAACCTTTAAACCAAAATAAAGATCATTTAGGTTGTTTTTGTCCTCTGTTCAACATAGTGGTGGATCAATTTGGACCCTTAAGACAACTAAAGGGTTAAATAAATACACTGCAAAAAAAGGGGTGTCTAAAAACAAGATAAAAACACTAAATCTGAGGGAAATGATCTTGCTGCATGGACAGATAATTTCACTTGACAAGATTTCTTAAATTTAGATTATTAAATCAAGAAATAAGCATGTTTTATGCTTAAAATAAGAAATTAACTCTTAAAACAAGATAAACTAAAGCTGCAAGCAGCGATGAACTGGCCCGAGCAGAATGCACTGCAAATTATGTTTCTTACCAAGACAAAAAAACTAGATAATTTATCTTGTTTTAAGAGTTCATTTCTTATTTTAAGCGTTCAACATGCTTATTAATGCTTATTTCAAGAAATCTTCAAGTCAAGTGAAATTATCTGTCCAGGCAGAAAGATAATTTCCCTCAGATTTAGTGTTTTTATCTTTTTTTTAGACACCCCTTTTTGCAGTGTATGTTTACTTTTTTGGCCACTTGGGGGCCTTTTTGTTTGCATCTCCATAACATATATCAAAATTGTGACTTTAATTTGTTCAGGAAATATGGTCAGAACAAGTTAAATGCAATACAGGACAAACTATTAACAGATTAGAGTTGTTAAATGGGTTTAAATTTAGCCTCATCGCAAAAAATAAACTTTTTGAAATTAGGTACTTTTTCACATTTCTTCTTTCACATTTTAAAGTGTTACATGGGTGTCACCATTGGTTCTTATGGGTTAACTTCTCCCATTGGATTAGTCTCCTGACGGGGCATGGCAGTGGAAAAAATATACTTGACACATATTAAAAAGATACAGGAAATGGCCCTTCAGTGAACTATCTTGTTTGTGAATTGTCCATATACTTATAACACTACGCTGACTGCACCTGTATTCATGTGTGTGTAGGTGGTGTAAAACTTGTTTGTGAGAGCTGATGCTGCAGTTAGAAACCACTGATGTGAGCACGGAATCAAAACAGAACAATTGTGGGCTCTAAAAACAAAACTTAAGTTTAAAAAAAGAAGGTGCAGATGTTCCATAGAGCCGTTGGAAACTCGTCATGAGAATTTCCTGTGGGGTGAGTAACCAACAAGGTTAATATAGTTAACGAAAACTAACAAAATAACAAAAACTAGAATTGAAAAAACATTTTCGTTAACTGAAATAAAAATAAATAATAGAGTTTTTGAAAAAACAATAACTAACTGAAACTTTATTTTGTGGTTACAAAACTAACTAAAATTATAGTGAAAATGTCCTTCGTTTTCGTCTTTGTCAACTTTTTTTCATACATAAACCTTTTGGTTGAAATGAAATCTATTTGATCTATCTGGTTTTATGACTTAATAAACTTATTGTGGCTGAGATTGATCAGACAAATAATATATATAAAGGCTTTGACTTTTATTAATCTGGCACCCAACAAATACCCCATTACAAAAAACTGAAACTAATCAAAACTAAACTAAAACTAAAGCATTTTCAAAGAAATAAAAATGAATTAAAACGGGCAAACTCACTCTAAAAACAAATTAAAAGTAACTGAATTTGAAAAAAAAAAAACACAATGAAACTAAAACTAATGAAAAAATACAAAACTATAAGCAACTTTGTTCACAATTTACTCAGTGATTTCATAAAGGTGTTAATATAAAATGTTAGTGCAGCTTTAAAGTGAACTGTTTGGGCATTAAATGAAATCAATTCAAATATTCAATTAAAGGGATTTTATATTTATGGAAATATATTCTTGCAGTGCGGAGAAGGCTTTTAAAAATGTAAAGAAATTAGAATTAACGGAAAACATAAGTTAACAGTTAAATTAAGTAATAAAAATAATCATCAGAATGCTCAGTTCGAAGCAAATAAAGCAACTAAACTCCTTTGTTCTGTGAGGCAAACTCATGACTTTTTGTGAAAGGAGTCTGATTATTTTTAAGAGAGTGTAGATAATTGCTTTATTTCCCCCTGTTTAAACTTAAACTGTACTGTCTGATGGCAGATAAAGCACTGAAAATATTCTATAGCATACACTTAAACTGATTTTTTTCACTCGTAGCTGAAATATTTTTTGCTTACATTACAGGACATTGCTTCTGGTTCCTCTGTCTGTACTTCTGCCTGCTTTTCCAAACTGGGGGCCTGAGCGTACGTCAAACAACTCCACTAAAAAACCCTATCCCTTTAATTAAGAGTGTACAAAAATCACACGTTGTATACTTTAATTCATTTTCTAACCGTTGCTTTGAATGTAATAAGCCCCATTGACGGATGCCTAAATAATGAACATACAAATCATCTTAGAAACACCCCACAGAAATGTGTTGAACTTATAGATCTGTTTCTATTTTCACGACTTATGTGTGACACTGCCCAACCGCAATCTCCAATACTTAATGACTTATTTGTTAAAAGACTTTACTTCTTTTTCTTTTTAACTAAAACTAGACTAAAACCTTTTTGACTTTTCGTCGCCTAAAACTGGACTAAAACTATAGAAGTGACTAAAATTTGACTAAAACTAATAGGCATTTTAGTCCAAAAGAAATCTAAGATGGTTGTTAAAAACAACACTGCACAGAAATAATGATCCAGTTATCAATGACAAGCTATTTAACTAATGCTATTTAAATAAGATTTCTGCTGCTTTATTTATCGATTGGTTGCTTACAAATCTGACCATGCAGACCCACAGCAAATGTAACAGCAGTGACCACACAAGTTACTGCCGGTACCTCCTATTGATTTTTCCGTAGGTGAAATGCATCAACAGCAAAAGCATTATGGAAATAACACTCTACGGGGAAACCAATGTATGATTGGCCTCCTTCTAATCAATAATTTGTGGCTTTCATTTCAACTCTGGCCGATGCATTTCTATCTCTGAGGTTATGTATTGACCCTTTGTGAAGGGAGAGAGTTACACAAACATGGCTAATGAGGTGATATTGATTGTGGCTGCTGTGACAGCTATTAATTAGAGACTGACTGGGAGCTGTGGCCATGTGCTGAGGTGGGCGGAAATAAATGGTCTGCCTTGATCTGGTTCAAGTCCTCCCTCTGCACCCTCCCACAGCCTGATCCATTTTTAACCCCTGAAAACTCTGTTACATACAAAGAACCAAGGAACCTGGTCTCACAGGAATCCGTGAAATAGCCACGGATTTGCTTAACTCAAAATCCGTGGAATAGCCACGGAATCACTCAAATTTCCGTGAAACTGACACGGATTTCGCTACAATGCAAGTTAATGACAGTCATATCCCGTGGCTATTCCATGAATATTTTTTCCGATTGGTTTTTGTCCAAGTCACGTGACTTTCATGGTTCTGGCGGTCAGAACAAAAAACATGGCGGACAGTTCTCTCATTTTTTTGTGAAAAAATCAATATTTTGACTTAGTTTCTGCATAAAAATGGATTTTGATCACATTTCTAGCAAGAAATATATGTTTTATTTTCTAAATTTCACTCAGTGAATGTACATAATCACTTTGTATGTTGGAATAGCCACGGGATATGACTGTCATTAACTTGCATTGTAGCGAAATCTGTGTCAGTTTCACAGAAATTTGAGTGATTCCGTGGCTATTCCACGGATTTTGAGTTAAGCGAATCCGTGGCTATTTCACAGATTTCTGTGAGACCATGTTGGAACCAAGTATACTGAACACTTACTAACTGATGTTGAACTACTGAGGCAGAGAGAGGAGATTAAAGCTGATCAAGAGCAGCACATTACTGTTCTGACACTTGTTTTTTTTGCTGCCTGCACACCATTCATCCATTATGTATGATTATAAAGCTATCCCTCAGAGGTTGCCGGTTAATGGGCTGCCGTGCAGAGCGAGAAAGACGTGAAAACAGAGAAACAACAAGATGGATGGGGCCAGAGGAGTGAATAACAGCATGTATCTGTGAATTTGTCTGATATTACTGACAAAATATTTAAAAGAAAACAGCCACAGCATGTGCATGAAATGTCGGAGAAAAGGAGAGAGTTATGCACCAGGAGCAGCCCAGCATGACTCTCTTGTCACAGACTCTCTGAAGGGAAAAAGGATGCCACACTCTCTGCACAGACACCACAAAGATCTGACTCATCAGAGTCCAGACAGCAGGCAACCCCCCGCCACATGCACACACACACACACACACACACACACACACACACACACACACACACGCACCACCTCCTCCACCCACACTCACACGAAGCACCAATTTCCATGCTGACTCAATACTGCGACATTAATGTGAACATAACTTCATCAGCAGTTGTTCTGTTTGTCATGATGGTGTTAATCTAACAGGAGCATGGTGTGCTCACAATAATAAACACAGGCAAGGACTGCAGCTTCCTGTCAGGGGAACCCCCCTCCAAGGTCTGAACCAACAAGTAATGTGCTAAAATATTCCAGTCAGGCTGTGGAAGATTTATCTCCATCATGCATCTGGTCTGATTCAGCAGCATCTCAGTTTATAAGTGATGGGGTTTATTTATATATACTCATACTCATATCAGTCAGATGCTGTGTTGACCAAAGTGGAGTCCATCTATTTATTGAAAATACACATGTTTTATTTACAGTATTGACTTTATATATATATATATATATGTGTGTGTGTGTGTGTGTGTGTGTGTGTGTGTCGACAAGCTGAGAAAGCCAGTTGAAAGTGTAATCATAGGAGCTTTCACAGTGTGCAATTTATGTTTCTAGACCATTTTTAAAATGTGAATTTTCTTTCTACAATGAAAACTTACCATTTTTAATATACATGCAAAAAGACTGTTTTGCAGTTTTATTATTTTTCTGCTGTTTTTGTGTGTATAAATGGTATTTTAAAAATGGTACATTTCCATAGACACCTGTGTCTTTTGTTTGTATTTTCGGCAGCTTCATACTTTAATTAAAATAAAATGACAAATTTTGTGTTGACAAAAAGGAGCCATGCATGTGATGTAAGGACTGACTGAAAGATGCTGAACAGAGACAGAATTTAATGCATAGGAAGTTGAGAAATTTGAAACAAAATATCCTGGATTTCAGAGGTTTAATAACCAAGTCATTTATCTCCATCTCTTGCACTGCTGCCAGGGTTTTGTTCCATATTAATATGCAGAAGAGGTTATAATAGGCCCAACAAAGTGTCAACACTTGTCAGTTTGTGCAACTCATTTGTGACTGGAAATTAAAGGTCAACATAGTGTGCTGCTGACATTATTATAACTTTTAAGTTATATAAGTGGTGGAAGTAGCCACCATGACGTCACCCAATGCTTGGTGAACTCTGGTTTTGAAGCCTCTAGTTTGGCATTTTGGCCATCGCCATCTTGGTTTTTAGCCGTCGCCATATTTATTTATTTTTTGCAACCAGCATATCGTCACCCTGTTAAAATAATCGCCTAACTCATTTTTTCAAGTTTTGCAGGAAACACAAAAAACTTCACCAAAAGTGTATCATATGACATTTATTGATAATTTCACTCAAAAAGGATGTAACAAAGGATGGCTATTGGCATAGTAATAACACTGTGTGTAAATGATGTAACTTAAGAGAAATAAATGACTTTGGCAATTTTTTTAACATGCCTTTGTGACTTAAACAAGATATGGTAACACTTTATTTTGAAGGTGTCTACATAAGAGTGACACAAGCCTGTCAGAAACATGACATGACAAGTATCATGAGCATTAATGTTACTTAAGTCACACACTTGACATTGGCCATTATCTTAAAGGGGTAAAATCACATGATCTGATCAACTGAGGATGTCGGCGATTTTACCATAGGTGGCTATGAGGAGATGATTTAGGCAAAAAAAAAACAATTTTGACAAAAAATGATGTAGGCGATTATTTTAACAGTGTGACGACATGCAAAGAACAAACTGGTAGCTGGAATGATGCCTTGTCAGTAGCTGGCTGCTTAGAGTGTCTTTTATCCAACCGAACAATGAACAAGATATTTTTAAGCTACCAATATCTTAGTCTACTTTGATGAAGTGAAAACACACTGTGAAAGGGTCCAAGTAAGACAAAAAACAAACCGTTTTCTTCTATTTAGTCCAAATGGGACCATAATTTACAAAATAAACATGATGTGGTATTGAAGAAGACTTGAAACTGGTGATGGAGACCACAAACTCTTTATGTCAATGTTTATTGAGGTAATAAATCATGAAGTAGGGTCATATCCCTATTGACTTTCATGCAAACAGGCTCAGTTTTGCTACCAGTTAAGTCGCCCCCTGCTGGCCATTAATCAAATGACATTTCAGGGCATGTCCAGAAACGAATAAAATAGAGACGAATACCATATAAAAATACCATATAAAATGTAATCTACCACATGAACACAAGCACACATGTGATAAAACTACTGCAGACTTAAAATAGAAATGAAAATAATATAATACTAATAATACTAACCATTGCCTGGTAATTTGTTGAAATATCAAATAGATAATAAATATAAATATTATATAATAATAATAATAATAATGCTAGTATATCATAAATTGCATTCCAAAAGGTTAATTTTATTATTATTTGTTATATATTAATGAAAATGAGTCGCAATCGATGACACTGTACATAACATCAGCTTGACTCATGGACACTAAGGATTTCATTTGGGATTACATGCTTTTTTTATTTTTAGATTTATGATTACAGTCATCTGACTCCATCTAAATGAGCCCATTTATTAATTGTCTAAATGCCAGTCACAGTATTCCACATCATCTAAAGAGGACTGTACTAGAGCCACACCCCCAGTTTCAACAAGAGGAAATGCAAAACACATTTAAGTCATATTGGTAAATTTCATTATTCTTGTTCAAACTGTCTATTTTAACATGACATGTTATATTATTTATACATGGGTCCATGATGTGATCTAATCCATTGTCAGTTGCTGTAACTAGTATTTTATCCCATAAAAATCTGATATCTATATACAGGAAAACAAAAGTGAACTAAAATGAGAAAAAAATACAATCCACGTTTTTGGTATATAACACATTTTACATAATTTGTCAAAACTTTAGAAAAAAATGGTTGTTTTAAGAATATGTTCTGCTCAATATTGACGGAATGTGTAAATGTAGAAATTATCACAAATATGGTTTTTAAAATGAAGTAATTAAATGTATAAGTCCACCTAAATACACTATGGTTGGAAAAAGTTATATATATATATATATATATATATATATATATATATATATATATATATACATCATGATAGGGTTTTGAAAGTAAAAAAAAAGATTCAAAATCACATTTATGGACTAAAGGACTAAAAAAACACAAAATGACAACAAAAAAAAGACACAAATGACCAAAAAAGACACAAAATGACACGAAAAGACGTGAAAATGATTAAAAAAGGGAGAAAATAGCCCTATAAGACTCCATAGAGTTAATCAAACACACTTTGGTTTTGTACTATCTGTGCGGGATAAAATAGATCTAAAAGACAAACATTATCTGCACAGCAACAAAACCAACATTTCCAGCCTTCAGGACCTGTCAGTTTTTGTATTTCAGTGGAAATAGCTTCTCTCTGAGGATCACTAAATGACACTTCTTAAGTTGTCACTGGAAGGCTGAGGTGGCCTAGAAAACTGAGCGATGCTGGTGGCTGTCCCCTGAGACTGGCTGTTTCTCCCTCTATTCACTGACAGTTTTTGTCTCTAACATGCAAAAGGCACCGACGGGAAAAACACAACAGCAGCAGAGATGAGACGATAATATTCAACCACAATGAGTTATGCAAAAGGCTGCATCATGTGTCAGTGGCACGAGGAAGCAGCTACATATTCAGAGAGATTCATCTGATCATGGTACTTTCTATTAATGATTAATGACTCTGTGGCTCATATGTGGGTTTTTGAGACCTCCACATGTCCTTGAGGGGCTTCCCTAGCAGAGTTTAATTTTACTTATGAGGAAAGCCACTGTGGACTTCACCTAATTCTACTCACACCAGACTGTTACATAATGTTCTTCAACATCTTCCAAGATGAGGATAACCAGGGCAGCCCCCATGTCAAATAGCCTACAGGTCTATGATTTCATGTTTATTTTCATGAATGGGAATGTTTTATCCAAGCGAGAATGCATTTCTTGACACAAACTCCTCTGTGAATGACTTATGTAATGCAAGGTGATGGTAAAGTTTTGCAGCCTCTTTTGAATGTACCAGCTAGATGTATCACGGTCGTGGTTGCTACAGCAACGGGGATCAGGAGGATGGTTGATTCCTGTCGAGCCGTCGAGCATCAAGTGATTCAGTGTGGAGAAAAAAAAACCCTCTACAGTCATGCCTGCAAATTCCCACCAATGCATATGCAATATGAAGGTCAAATAATAAAGTATAAAAGGCTATAATATAGGAATCACTCGCATTTCCGCAGCTATCTCCCGGTATATCTAAGTGCACACACACATATACATACACACAGAGCCGGGTAGATTCCCAGTTGCACGTTGGAGTGAAGAGGGATTTCCCAGAAGCTTACCTGGATGTACAGAGGCTTTCTGAAGAACCCCCATGGAAACAGACCTCTTGCCATGGCAGATGAGGAACATCTCACAGAAGCTGTTGAAGGGAAGAAAATCGGCGCACACTTCACACGGTCTCAGGCAACGCCTCTGAGACTAACCCCTGGAAATGTTCCACATATGAAACATGACTAATTCTGTCGGCGGCAGCACCGGGAACGTGTGTTTGGATGGTGCGTCGCGGCACACTGAGCTGCGCCGTCGACTGCAGAGAAGTGAGTCTCATATTGGCCATGATCACTTCTGGGGCGTTTGGACCAATTACAGCCCGAGGATGGGTAACAGTTTGTAACCTCCCGTGGTTCGTGTGATGATATCGCTTGGATACTGAGTATACAGGCGTGCTGGGGTTTCTAACAACAATCTTCTATCAATCTTTCTAATAAAAGTGCAAAACATGCAAAAATATATCCATTTATTTTCGTGTTGGATACATGTAAAACATGCAGAAAAATTTATAATCATAACAATGTGCATGAATTGCATGTGAAAGTAGGTAATTGCTTGAGAAATTACAGCTGTAGGCTATTTATTGCATTCTAATTGTTTGTTCTCATTATCGTCATGCTAAAGGCTTCATTTCAGTCTTTACAGCATGCCATTAAACATTTCATTAAAGCTGCAGTACGCAATTTTTTACACTAACAACTTTGTATGGTTGAATACAATATGTCACACATACAGTTATCAATGTGAGATGGATCTTATTATGTTTGACCCGTATAAATAATGGACATAGTCACAGTGACGTCACCTGTTGGTTTGTAACCTCCCGTGGTTCATGTAATGATATCGCTTGGATACTGAGTACAGGCGTGCTGGGGTTTCTAACAAAAATCTTCTATCAATCTTTCTAACAAAAGTGCAAAACATGCAAAAATATATCAATTTTTTCATGTGGGAAACATGTAAAACATGAAGAAAAATGTATAATTACAACAATGTGAAATTACCCAAATGGGCATAAATTGCCTGTGAAAGTAGCCTAGGTAATTTCTTGAGAAATTACAGCTGTAGGCTATTTATTGCATGCTAGTTGTTTGTTCTCATTATCGTCATGCTAAATGCTTCTTTTCAGTCTTTACAGATTCCATTAAACATTCTATTAAAGCTGCAGTATGCAATTTTTTACACTTACAACTTTGTACGGTTGAATACAATATGTCACACATACAGTTATCAATGTGAGATGGATCTTATTATGTTTGACCCATATAAATAATGGACGTAGTCACGGTGACGTCACCAGATGGTTTGTAACCTCCCGTGGTTTATGTAATGATATCGCTTGGATACTGAGTACAGGCGTGCTGGTGTTTCTAACAACAATCTTCTATTAATCTTTCTAACAAAAGTGCAAAACATGCAAAAATATAGCCATTTATTTTCGTGTGGGATACGTGTAAAACATGCAGAAAAATGTATAATCACAACAACGTATAATTACCCAAATGTGCATGAATTGCATGTGAAAGTAGCTAATTGCTTCAGAAATTACAGCTGTAGGCTATTTATTGCATTCTAATTGTTTTTTCTCATTATCGTCATGCTAAATGCTTCATTCCAGTCTATACAGGAAAACACATTCCATAAACATTTAATTAAAGCTGCAGTACGCATTTTTTATCTTTATTTTTATCATTATTTTTTATCGACAATTACTAACTTTGTATAGTTGAATACAATATGTCACACATACAGTTATCAATGTGAGATGGATCGTATTATGCTTGACCGCAGTTATTTGTGATATAGTTGAAAAGTAATTTAGCATGATGTAAACATGATGTAGGCAACCTAAGGTGGAGGTGCAAAGAATTGTTATTATTCTTGTACTGATAGTAAGCCCCACTAGCTATTTAATGTAGATCCTAAAATTTCTGCCCTGCTACATTTTAAATGGGGAATTTCAGTGTCTCTGCACCATCATTGCAGCTGGGGAATGACTGTATATACACTATAGGTGTGACATCATGAGCTTACAGAAGTCCTGATGGCTCGTTTAAAGCCACAGTGTCTGATTACAGGCTGTGTGCATTTCTGCGTGGATGAAGCTACTTTCACAGTTTTATAGCATATAAGCCTGCTGGAAATCTCACTTTTTACAATATAAGTCCTTAAAAACAAACTGGCTTTTGGAAAAAATAACACACAAACACAACGTGTTATCCCAGGGAGACTATCACAGTGTCACTGGGGATGAGTCAACTCTCTTGAGGCGATTTTTAGGGACATCTCACAGCTCAGAGGGAATTTTGTTTCAGGAGGAGGATGGAGAATAAGAAGCTGTCAGCTCCAATAACCTACAACAATGGGATCATGTATCATCATTGTTTTGATTTATATTCTATCATTCATTATATTTCATAGGGCTTAGCCTGCATCTGTATTAAATGCATGTATTTTCTGCTGTCATTGAATCTTAACAGTGACTTAGTGGAGCAAACAGGTGTAGAACATCTTCTTCTTTGTGTACCCAAATAGAGATCTGCATATTAATGTGACATGCAAAGGCATAAATATTGCATTATTGCTTTGCCTATACTTTCGAAGTGGAGCTTTTTTTTTTAAAATTTGGAAGATATCTTAAAGTATATCCATTATATTCATCCATATATAATATCCATTCGACAGTGGGATGTAATATGTCTTGCTGGTATCTTTTAAATGAAAAGATATTAGACTGTAAAGCTGCATCTCAAGGGAATGCACCAGCAAAAGGTAATGGGCACTCATGCACATTAAGCATGTGCATTATCATCCATCACAGACAACAGCCTAACTTTCTGTGATTGTATTTCATGAAAAAGCATTGGCGAGTGTGAAAACACAAATGCAATTTGTCTCTACAGTTTGAAATGACAGATTCGATTGCCCAGGAATAAAGAATTCATGCAAGACAACATAGCTGCATTGATAAATTCTACAGAGAGAGCATTAGAAAAGGCAAAACAGAGCTGGCATCAATGCCTGGAATATTGGATTTTCTGGAAGAGGAGCTTAGAGTTTGGAGGAGAGTTATATGCGCCTAGAGGACAGAAACTGGATGCAGATAAGGTATTTCCTGCGATTATGTAATGCTGATTACCTTGAGGCACTTTGTGTGGGCTGATAAAAAATTCTATTGCCATATAAGAACAAACAAACAACAGCCTTTCTGGTGCAGAGAGGGAGGCAGTGGCACCACTGGAGTGGGCAGAGAACAGAGTACAGAGATAGATGGCCTTCATAGAGTCCTTTCTGAATGTCTCATTAGGGGAAGTACAGATAATTATGCACATGTCTCACATAATGAAGGCCTTCTCCATGAACATAACCTTTCAGATTCATTTACATTGGAAAACATCTGCAGAGATTTCCATGCCTAAATTCAGTTTACCTTTCATCAAGAACAATAATCCCTGTTTAGCTTGCAGCCCACACCTGCTCATTATCCTGCCATGCCATTAACATCCATCACAAGCCAATTAGTGGCTGAGGTAACAAATGACAGGACGTGTCCGTCACACAGCCCACCAGAAGAAATTTCAACATTTCTGATTTGGAAAAACCACACAAAAACAAGATAAAAACACTAAATCTGAGGGAAATTATCTTGCTGCATGGACAGATAATTTCACTTGACAAGATTTCTTAAATTAAAATTATTACATCTAGAAAGGGACGTCTGGAATGCCCTGCTTATCCTGCTGCCCCCGCGACCCAGCCCCGGATAAACAGAGGAAAATTGATGGATGGATGGATGGACATCTAGAAATAAGCATGTTGAATGCTAAAAAAAGAAAGAAAAGAAATTAACTCTTAAAACAAGATAAATTAAAGCTGCAATCAGTGATGAACTGGCCCGAGCAGTGACCTGGAAATTATTTGTTTCTTACCAAGATAAAAAAAACTTTAGATTTAGAAGTGTTAGATCATTTATCTTGTTTTAAGAGTTAATTTCTTATTTTAAGCATACAACATGCTTATTTCTAGATTTAACTAGAAATATTTTGGGCAAGTAACTGATAGTAGAACTTTTTTAAATTTTTTAGATCACATGAAAATACACAATTTTATCAGGAGCCAAAGTCAGGATTTTTTTTAATAATTAGGAAAAATTCTAACATTCCGTTTATGAAATGTGCCCCATATGAATTTTTTTTTCAATTTTTCACAAATTCACAGATATCACTTGATTGTGCTCCTAATACTGCAGCTTCTGAGATATCATATTTATATATTTATACATATTTTCTTGTTTTATTTACTCTAGGCACATGGGACTACACAATTTTTTTCATCAAATCTAATAAAATATACGGTAAAAATAGTCGCATGAGCCCAAAGACTAAATAAAGTATCAACACGTCTTCAGATTTGTGCTTAGACGAGCCCAGAACTCACTCTTCCTCCAAATAAAATTTCAGTTGTTGGCATACAATAATTTTCAGTGCCTTAAAGCTGAAAATGATCCACAAAAGAGAAATATTTCTTGATTAAACCTGCTTTGTTGAGAGAGAAGTGTCAGATTGGTGAGAAATAACTGTCCGTTGTTAGCCTCCCCCCTCATGGTGACATGGTGAATTACAGTTTCTTAAGTCACTGATCGCTGGAAGGATGCAAGAGACATCACACCAAGAATGTGTTTTTTTTCTGCAGTGGCTAATTTTTTTTTAACCCTTTGGTGCACAACATGGGTCTAAGGGGACCCAACTGAGTTTTTATATTCTATATCTTTGCAATAAATTAATTTCATCATTCAGTATCCCAGGTTTTCCTCAATTATTTTGTTTCTGATCATCATATATCCTAATTTTATGTTTTCCTTTATTCATTTTTTAATAAAAACCCTTTTTTGTGTCACTAGCCTTCTAATGCACAACATGTCCCATGACCCATATCCATTTTCAATGTTATTTCATGTATGGCTGAATGTTTCTATTATACATCTTTGAAATAAAATATATTAAATAATTCATTATTCCATGTATTTAGTAAATATCTAATATATATATATATATACATATATATATATATATATATATTATATTTATCATATATATATATTAGCACAAATCATCCTTTTTATCTTTTCCTTTCCTACTTTTTGAACAAGCACAGCTGTTGTAATTCTACTTCAAGTTTATACACATGGGTCAAAAATGCATTGCATTTATAATAGAATTTGGCGGGGAAAATATCTTTGTTTGGGAGTACGAACATATTCACAGCTCACCACAGCTCCCTTTACACATCTGGATCACGTAAGTCTTGTTGTTGTTTTTTTTCCAATTTTTCTAACGTTACCATAACAAAATATTTGATAAGTGTGAAAGATAGCTGTACATAAAAATTATGAAGTGTATATCGTTAAACAATTTCTAACAATTTATATCACTTCAAATCAGTTTTGGGCTAAATTGACAAAAAACTGGAATGATACACATAATAAATATTGCATGGTGAGCTCTATCCTTTTGACTGATTAATGTGAAGTGTTCTTTTCAGACACACGTATAATTCTGCTCTTACACTGAATCAGTTTTATCTTTCTCACAGTCAGACATGTTCTTAAAACTAGTGTAATTCTTCACAGATGGTGGATAAAGTCATTCACTCTTATATAAAAGTTGACAGTTTGCACAAAATATTGACACACCACATATGGAAAGAAAAATGTATTTATGGAGCAGCATTTCTGGAAATATGCTGTAATCTTGAATTTACATAACAGATGGTGTGCTTCACTTTAAGTGTGTTTTATGTAAATGTGGTGACTAATGTTTTCACGATGAGCCTGTGGAGTGAGACAGTGAAATATAACTTAGTATATTATGTAATATTAATTATTTATGTCTGATTCTCCTTCCTCTAATGTGAAAGATTTTGGAGAGCACAGTTCATGACAAATTGAACTGTTGAGAGCAGATTTAGGAAGCTAATAGTTGGGTGAACACTTATAATTAATAATAATTCTACCAACTACTTCTGATAAATTTTCTTTTTTGGGATTATAACCCCAGTTCCAGAAAAATTGGGATGTTGTCTAAAACATAGTCATGTACAGTCAAAAATTATTACACCACCCTTGTTTTCTTCGGTTTCTTGTTCATTTTAATGCCTGGAACTAAAGGTACATTTGTTTGGACAAATATAATAACCATAAGCAGCTCATGAGAGTTTAATTTAAGAGCTGATATCTAGATATTTTCCATGGTTTTCTTGATAATGATTTTGGTTATTATGAAGAAAACCATTGAAAATGTCTTGATATATGCTCTTAAATATAATTAAGTTATATTTGTCCAAACAAATGTACTTCAAACAAGAAATTGAAGAAAGAAATGGTCTAATATTTTTTTCCATGACTGTAGATTAAACAGAATGTGATCATTTATAATCTTTTGTAATATATATAATATACATTAAACTGAGAACTGTTCAAAGAGAGGATATATGCTTTATTGTCTATTTTACCTAACATAATTAACAAAATTAGGGTCATGATAAATTGACTTTAAACTAGCAATTGAGACCATAAACTTGTTAGGAAAATGTTTACTGAGGTAATAAAACAAGTGAGAAGTTGGTACATTTTTTCCAACATGATCTCACAGAAATCCGTGAAATAGCCACGGATTTCGCTTAACTCAAAATCCGTGGAATAGCCACGGATTCGCTCAAATTTCTGGGAAACTGACACGGATTTCGCTACAATGCAAGTTAATGACATAGTCATATCCCGTGGCTATTCCAACATACAAAGTGATTATGTACATTCACAGAGTGAATATTTAGAAAATAAAACATATATTTTTCGCTACAAATGTGATCAAAATCCATTTTTATGCAGAAACTAAGTCAAAATATTGATTTTTCACTAAAAATGAGAGAACTGTCCGCCATGTTTTTTGTTCTGACCGCTGGGACCTTGAAAGTCACGTGACTTGGAACAAACCAATAGCCACGGGCATTTGTAGCGAAATCCGTGTCAGTTTCACGGAAATTTGAGCGATTTCGTGGCTATTCCACGGATTTTGAGTTAAGCGAAATCCGTGGCTATTTCACGGATTTCTGTGAGACCAGGTTGATTTTTTCATAGACCTCCATACAATTGGACTTCTTTTTGCAACCAGTTGAGTTGCTTCCTGCTGGCCATTTCACGAAGTCTTCACCTGGTGGCCAGATGGATGTACTGCAGGTGGAGGTGAGAAACAGACCCAGTCAGTATCCTCCTTTTGCCTAAATTCCAAGGATGCATGTGTGTATCCTCCGTGCACTCCAACTACCCATAATGCCTTGCTGTCACCGGTCTACCAGGAGATTTAAAAGAAAGAACAGTAGAAACAGGGACACTGGCGGCGCAATATGCATTTAAATATATAAGTATTTTCAGTTTACACTGAATGTTATCACATAACTTACAAAACTTGTGTTCAGCGTCAAGCAAAAACATATACATAAACAAATGCCAGAATATTTAGCTAAAAGATAAAAAACGTCATTTTGAGACATTGCCGGTTAAGTTAATTAATGCCGTCTCAGTCGTTAAAGTTATTGTTAATTAATTTATATGTGTCAGATGATGATGTACTATGTGCAAAGTACATTCAACTATGCCGTTAAGAAAATGATTAGGGCCGGGACTCAATTAAAAAAATGAATCTAATTAATTAGAGGCTTTGTAATTAATTAATCGAAATTAATCGCATTTTAATCGCATATAAATATTTGACCTGAGAACAGTGAGAAGTAATTTTTTTCACATGGATTTTTAGTATACCATTGAATAATGACTGAATACATAAGCTTAAGCAACAAAAATATTGTCTATTTTTGTTTAAGTCCAACAGACCAGTGCAATTTTTGCCATTAAGTGTAGCAATAGCATATTTAGAAATATAGTACATTTCATAAATCCAGGTAGCCTATAGGTAGGTAGACCTTCTGTAAACTATAATACTTTGGTTTTTTAAGTAAAACACAATCCACGCTAGCTACCACACTAGCCGCTAGCTGCTATATGTTTAGCATTGAGGTGATACTTGAGGCTTGATGTGCTGCGGTGATATGTGAATTCCTTGTTGCATAGCAACACAACCATGCTCTTATCGACGCTTCCATCCGTTGGTTTTTAGTAACTAAATGTCCCATCATCCACGGGGTCAACCAAAGCGTCTCATCAGCTTCTTCCTTCATGTTCACTGTGGTTTGTTGTTGTCTGAACTCAACGCTAGTTGGTGCTCCAGTATAATCGGTCCACCTGAAACTCATCCAGTGAGAAACGTTCCACGGTGCAAAAATAAGTGCGATTAAAATGCGTCAATTTAACGCGTTCATTTTTGTAATTAATTAATCTTAATTAAAGTCCCGGCCCTAAAAAATGATACATTTGTTTATTGTGTTAACAAACCGATAGTTCCCTATAATCCTTTATTTTTATTTATAAATAACTTTTTTTTAAACTGCAGCGCTGAATTTAAGCAGGCCGTCCAATTACGCAATGACGCACTCCTGCACACTCAGAAGGCTGTTCCATTTGTGCGTTATTACGGTTATTACAGTGAAAGCAAGGACTCTGGCCTCGTCTCTGGAGGACCCGACTCCAAAGGAAGAACCCTTGATGTTGGGATACAGCCCTCATCTAAAGCTCCAGAGAGCCTAAAGAAATCACCACAACACAGCAGGACACACTGCAGCAGCCACGTGGAGCTGTTGAATCTGGGTTGAATGTGATGGTTGAACAATGCTATGTGCACTTTTTTTAGTCATGTGCATGTATGGGGATTTCTGGACCACAATTGCTCCATTGTAGAGAAGTGTATCAGATCTGGAACACAACAGCCTTTTATGGATTACCCTGAAGGAAATAGCTCTTATATCATTAATGAACTTTTCTTTTGTGTTGTTTTAGAATTATATTGGTCTCTCGTTTGAATAAATAGTTATGTGACTGTGGCTAAGCAAAATCAATTTTAATGCTAATATGTCATAAGTGTGGAGAAAGTGGAAGCAACAGCAGACACGTGAATGCTGAAGGAGAAATAATAAAAACATTCAGTCCCAGGTTAGTAATGGAAATGCATTTACATCACAGGGGTTTTTCTCAGAACACATACTGTTGATAGCAAGCATATCTGATCCAGATTCTCCCCTGATGCTCTCTGTACATTGTGTCTTGCACAGATTTATAAGATGGCTTTATGTTTTGAAAATAAAACTGATTTTATTTGTGCATGTGGCCAGCCTGGAGGAAGATGCTGGAGACAGAGACAGTGCTAGTCACGCCACAGGAACAACTATAATAAGCCACAGAAAGCCCAGGAGGTGGGTGACCTTTGTGCAGGGACATGTGGCAAAGTAATAATAGCACCCTTAGAGCGTTTACATAAGTCGCTCTTAAAACTAGAATGTAATTTATCATGGATGCATGTCTAATCAAGTGGCGACTGTTTGCTTCTACTTGTATGTGTGTGCATAAAACAGGGAGAGAAAACTGTAGGTTTTCATCAGTCCAGTGTGCAGCATGCACAGGATGTGATAGCTCTCTGTTGCCATTGTGCACTAAATCTTGACAACATAATTGCAGTGCGCAGCAAGATTGCCAGTGACACTCCCCCTGCTGCTCCACTCCTCCCACTGCAGCACACGGCCAAACATGAAAACACAGAACAGGCTCAGGCCAGAAAAATACCCACTGTGCCTCAGGAAAAAGCCACTGGGTGCTCATGAGAAGACACCCATAGAAGTTATTTTTTACCCTTAATAGGGCACTCATTGAAATACTTGCAAATTCCAAATTTCAACCCTAGAGAATATTGGATGATATTACATAGAGCCAGCATGTGTAAAAAAAAAAAAAAAAAAAAATAGACCCGGGGGAGGGGGGTAATATTTTGAGAAAAAAGTTACAAATTTGTGACGAAAAAATATCAAATTTGTAAAATCTGGTTTTGAGCTGCTACTGATAAGAACACTTTATGATAGGACTTAATGTGGAGTAAATCAAATATAGTGAAAAGTACCTCGTAACTCGTATTTTGTGGAACACGTTTCTTTGCAGGTGGGTATGCATGCAGACAGATATACCTAAACCACCTTCAAAATAAAAGCGCTGCAACATGCATGTTGCCTTCACTCCTTTGCATGCACTCTCATTTTAAGTTGTACAAACAGCAATTAACTTCAGGGAAAGTAGCATATTCAGTGACTTTTCATTATACTTATTTTAACTCCAAATGTATAAATATTATAGTTGTGGAGAGTTTCGTCAGTTTGTCTTGTTTTAAAATTCTGAAGTTGCAGTGTGTGCATAAAGTGAAAGGATATAGAATGATAAGATAGCTTCAACCATGTTTAATAATGTCCAGACGAACTGAATATTGATATGTAAAGATTTATTGAAAAATATAATTACTACATTTTAAATTGAAATTCATTTTAATGTTAAATCCATTCTTTAAAACCAAGTGTTGTCTTGTAAAGTGCAGTCAGTACCGCACATTCCTTCCATTTCCACCTAGAAGCAAAAAAATAAAAAAACGTATTAAGGCATTAAACCTGCATTCATCGCTTAAGTCACTCATACCAAGGTTATAATAGTTAATGAAAACTAAGGAAATAATGAAAACTAGAATTGAAAAGACATTTGATAACTGAAATAAAAACGAGTTTCTTTAAAACAGTGACTGAAACTGTTTTGTGTGATTACAAAACTAAATTAAAGTGAAAATGTCCTTCGTTTGTATTGGGGCTGAGATGGATAAGACAAAGAAAATAAAAGGCAACATTTATTGTGACTCTTTTGAATCTGACACCCAACAAATACCCCATTACAAAATAACTAAAACTAAGCATTTTCCAAAAAATAAAAACTAATTAAACCAACAAACTGACTCAAAAACAAATTAAAACTAACTGAATTTGAAAACAAAAAAATCACAACCAAATTAAAACAAACTAATGAAAAATTCAAAACTATAACTATCCATTTCAGTTAAATCTAGTAGGATTTTCCTCCAAAAGTGGAGAATGGCATCCCACCAATCTATTCAACCTAAAAGAGATTTCAATGTAGTCTTTAATCGGCATCAAAACATAAATATTTCAAGAGCTGTTTCATTGCATGACCATGATGAGGATAAAGCTGCCAGTCTCACCTTGGGGTTTGCCAGGTTTGCCACAGTATCCGGTGTAGGCTTCCTGCTGCTGGCTGCCGTGCTTTTCTGTAGACAAAGAGATGCTGGTTAAAATTTCTCCAACATGATCACAGTATTTTCTGCCCAAGTCTGAACAGTTTGTGTTTTTCTGTGTTTTATTGGTTTGAAGTGGGTGGATTCAGTTGGAGAAAAGAAAAAAAGGTAAAGTACTTGTGTGCACTACTCAGAATTTAACATTTTAATCTAAATCTGATGTTTGGTCACTGTCAGTCAAACGTTATTAACCCTCTGGAGTCCATCTCTTTATTGAAAATACACGTTTTATTTAAAGTAATAACTTTATTTATATATCATATGTAGACAAGCTGAGAAAGCTATAGTTAAAAGTGCAATCATAGGAGCTTCCACAGTGTGACATTTATGTTTCTAGACCATTTTTAAAATGTGAATTCTTTCTACAATGAAAACTTACCATTTTTAATATACATGCAAATAGACCGTTTTGTAGTTTTATTATTTTTCTGCTGTTTGTGTGTATAAATGATAAATAAAAAAAAAGCTACATTTCCATAGACACCTGTGTCTTTTGTTTGTATTTGATTCCTGGCAGCTTTATACTTTCTTAATTAAAATGAAAAATCTGACTGATAGCCAAGTTTGTGTGGAGAAAAAGGAGCCATGCATGTGATGTAAGGACAGACTGAAAGATGCTAAACAGAGTGCATAATGCATAGGAAGTTGACAGATTCGAACCAAAATCTCCTGGACTTCAGAGGTTTAAAACACAGGCCTGTACACTGTAAAAATAAAAAAACACTGTTTTTTACGGTTAAAAAAATGGCAGCTGTGGTTGCGAGAACTTTACCGTAATAAATACCGTCCAACTTTTGTAATGTCACCGTAAAATTATATTTGCACTGTTGTTTAAGATTGCCATTTTATTCCATATTTTACCGTAAAAATAGTTTTTCCATTAAAAAGGAACATTGTTCTGCCATGTAATTGACAGGAAAATACTGTATAAATGCCGCATGAATTAAAGATTTTACCATAAAATATTACAGTATATTTCTGTTAGAGATATGGTGTTTAGTACATTTAACTTTTAGAAAAAGTATTTTTACAAAAAATAAATGCAAAAATGGCATCGCATGATTCCTGGAACACAATATTGCTGTTGAGCTTTGACATTTTGAGCATCACAAGCTGAGCGCCACGTTATTTAATTGAATTTCAGAGAAAGACGACATCTCTACAGGTGTCTCAAACACTCTGCAACTTGCACAATCTAGGATTGATTGATACAGAATTACAGGTAGAGAGAAGAGTGTTGATTTGGGGATGTAGATTACATGCTTTACCTTGACCCCTGTTCCTCCAGTGACCATTCCTCCTCTGGTTTTTCTGTCCCCTCATGCCAAATCCTTCAGCCTGGCCATTGTTTCCTTTCCTTATATCTGTAAGATAGGTAACCATTAAATACGCATTATCCAGAGGCAAAAAAAAAAAAAAAAAAAAAAGTACAGCATATGTTCATTAGGGGTGGGCAATATGGCCCGAAAAGGTTGGCACGATATTTCAGGATATTTTTGCGATGACGATATTAAAAAATATATAGAAAATGATTTTTTTTAGTCTGTATAAATAAATTTAAAAAAACATTCAAAAAAATATCAATCAATCATAAATGTAAAATGTAGTGTAAAGTGCAAATCTCAACAGTTAGCTCACGGCTAATGAATAGCATAATGCAGCAGTGTTTTTGGACAGTTTAGACCTCTGACGGACCGGACAGGTTGATAGCATTTAGTGTGTGCAAATGCACAGACAGAAAAATAAAAAATAACTTTATGTCATGAATCGTGTAGATATACTTTCAGTAGCTTGAAATTTGACGTTAGTGCAGCACATGAGTCTGGTGGGCTGCCACAGTTTAGGTCATTAATGGGAAATCCTTCGTCAAGAAGGAAGAATGTTGCAAATTTCATGATATGAATTAGTTTTACTCATAAAAAAAAATATATATATATACACTGGTATAATCGGGAGCAATACGATATGGCACACACCTAATGTTCATTACTGCTGAATCAATAAAATCACCTGGATATTTAAAATGATGTCTTCTGTTTGGTCCCATGCTGCTCTTCATCTCCTTACATACACATGTCTCCTCTAATTCAGTACACTGGACCCCACAGTCCACCAAATTACCCCTCAATGGAGACACTTCCATCGTCTGGTCAGCCATTGGGACACCCAATTGCCCTTTTATCAGCTGACTGACTTCTTCCCTGCATGCTCCATCCACTGCCTCCATGTCTATAGTTAGCCGGCTTGGTGAGGAGACTTCCTCCCCTGGCGCAGAGTTCAAGGAGAGAGTTTTTTCCTGCTCGGGAAGGCAGGGGCTCTTCCCCTTCTGCTCATTTACAATGAGAGATGCCTGGTTTGGGCTTTGAACAGCCTCGGGTTCAGAAGACCTATTTTCGGCCACGTCCTCTTCAGTGGAAGTGGATAAAAGGATTCTTCTCGACAGGGGAGTCGGGGAAGCCAAGAGATCCTTTTCAGAAGGAGCCATGCTCTGGCCATGCTTTGGTGTCCTCATTTCAGAGGCTTCACTTTCACTTTGGCACTCTGGCTTCTTCGGTGAACTTTGCTTCCCAGTTGGGGTGCTGAAGACGAGACAGCGGTTTGAGGTTGGACCAGAGTCAGAAGAGGAACACCGACGAGTCTTCTTCTCTTTACAAGATTTGACAATGCGGTTGTCATTTTCGGTTGGCGATCCACCATTTTCAACTTCCTCCATCATCTCGACGATTACCTCAGGCTCAAAGGTGCTGTTCTGCAGGAACCATGCCTTTGTGGGGATAAAGATGGGCAGAGACTCCACGGACCAAACAGACTCATTCATTTTTTTCTTCTTTTGACTACTATTTAAAGACATTGGATAGGGAACGATCTCTGTAGTGTCTTCATGTGGATATGTCTCGTTGCCATTTTCAACTTCCTCCGTCGTCTCAATGATTATCTCAGGCTCAAACACACTGTTGTGTAGCTGGTGCTCCTTAGTGGACATAAAGATGGGCAGAGACTCCACAGACCAAATAGACTCATTCAATTGTTTCTTCATTTGACTTCCATTTAAAAACATTGGATTGGGAATAATTTCTGTATATTCTGTAGAGTCCTCGTGTGGATTTGTCTCGTTGACATTGTCTTGCTCATTGTCAGGGACCGTGTGGGATTTGTTTGGTGAATGTAGCACTTCGTCTTTGTAGGACAGGCAATGCCTTACAGAGCCAACCAGTCCCACATGCTCATTTTCTCTTCTGCACTCTGTTAGGTCTGCAAGAGCTTCTCTCAGTTTGAGGACCTTGAAAAGGGTTGCACTGTCCTTTGGATTTAAGGCACCCTGTACATCACCATTAGCATCCTCAGGCACCACTGGACCATTTCTGGTCCCAGTTGGACTCTCAGTAACAAACTTCTCATGCTCCACTTCAGTTTCATACGACGGCACCTGGTGGTCATTCTGAGGCAGCTTCTCCGTCAATTTCATCATCGTTTCCTGCTGCGTGCCACCTCCCCAACTCATCAGAATGTCAGGAACAGAGACACGTCTCTCTTTGACCACTTCCTCCTCTTGTTGAGAGGAGCTACACACAGGAACCATACTATCCTGTGAACTCACGGACCACATATTGCAGTGGCCGTTTCTGCAAGGGGGAACATTCTCCTGACCAACACTGTCTTTACGGCTCTTCTCTGATTCTAGAGTTGCTCTGATACATGACTGGACAGTCTTCGTTCCTGTAGGACGTATGATGTTAAAGCCATGTTTGACCGTGCCACTTGTGCAGGGGCTTCCAACCCGGACGTCTTTTGCATTACTCCTGGGTAATGTATGGTTCTCAACCTCAGTAGAGCCTTCTTTTTGGGAGCTGGAGCTTGACGATGGAGAGCTCGAGGCAGTTCCATGCCCAGAATCTGAGCCGATGAGTGGGCTCCCATCTCCGTAACCACCGACGACTCTCTGTGGGGGTTCAGTTTGGACCTCAGAGTTCACAGTTTCTCTTACACGGACAGTATGAGGCGGGCGAATTCTGCGGGTCTGGTTGGGGTTCTGGTAGGGTGCACTGGGAGGGTGGACTTGGGGGTGGAGCAAACGTCTGTAGTCGACTGGTTGAATGTGAGGGTGAGGCACAATGTAGGCTGGAGCCTCCATATATGGAGGAGGGGGGAATGGGGGCATGACCATGCCATAGCCTGAAAGGAAAGAAACAATTATTGGTCAAACTACTTTCATGGTTAATGTCTAATAAGCACTTTTACACTATCGATACATTAGTTTGTAGATTGTTCATGTTATTGTTACCACTTTTATCAAACTGCACTCCGTAGTAAAAAAGGTCATGTTCCTAAATTTCTAAGGTGCATAATGGGAACATGACAAAGGGTTCTCCAGTTCTATGGTCTTCGAGGGTCCAATTCTACATATTTTCTCTCCCAATGTCCCATGTTCCACAGCTCTTTATAACACATAATCGTAACCTGAAAAAGCTGCCGCTCAACTCGTTTAACATGACATACACTGTAAAAATGCCCCGTTGTTTTTACAGAAAAAAAAAAACTGGCAGCTGTGGTTACCAGAATATTTCCGTTAAACATACAGTACATATGTTAACATCTTTACAGAACTTGTACATTTTACATCCTAAAACTGTGGTAATTAAAAAAAAACATTTTAAAGTTGTAGATTATACAGTCCTTTAGTGCTAATTTAACAGGATGATGCCGCTTTTATACCAATTATTTATGCAATATTTACATGCCGATTTTGCTTATTGTGCATTGAATACCAGTAAATTAACATTCAGTTATTATTCATTGTACACTGAATACCAGTAAAATGTACAAGTTGTTCTGTAAAGATGTTTACATTTGTACTGTATTTTTTGCAGAATTATTCTGGTAACTACAGCTGACATTTTTTTTTCTGTAAAAGCAATGGAACTTTTTTACAGTGTAGGTTCAGTGGTGGAAGAAGTATTCAGATCCTTTACTTAAGTAAAAGTACTTATATCACACTGAAATTACTCCACTACAAGTAAAAGTCCTGCATTCAAAATGTATATAAGTACAAGTATAAGTACAAAAGTATCAGCATCGAAATTTACTCGTTATGCAGAATGGACCCAGTCAGATTGTTTTATATATACATTCTTAATACATTAGATTATTGGCATTGATGCATTTATGCAAGCAGGGTTTTAACTTTGTAAAGATAGGACTATTTTAACTGCTTAATATACTGTTATGAGGTTTAATTAAAAAAAAAAAAGTCTAATCACTTCGAAATAACTAAAGCTCTCAGCTAAATGTAGTGGAGTAAAAAGTACAATATTGGCCTGAAAATGTAGTGGAGTAGAAGTATAAAGTTAAATAAATTGAAATATTCAAAGTGCACGTACCTCAAAATTGTACTTAAGTGCAGTACTTGAGTAAATGTACTTAATTACTTTCCACCACTGCATAGGTTAACTGGATAATAATGAATTTGATCAAATTTTAGCCTAATAAAAGGAGGGTTGATGTGTGTGTGTGTGTGTGTGAACAGAACATTGAACTGGATGACAGTTTATTGTAGTACAGTTTAACCCTCTGGAGTTCATTTATTTATTGAAAAAAACGTTTATTTACAGTAATAACTTTTTTTTAATATACGATATGTAGACAAGCTGAGAAAGCCAGTTGAAAGTGTAATCATAGGAGCTTTCACAGTGTGCATTTATGTTTCTAGACTATTTTTTAAATTGTGAATTTTCTTTCCACAATGAAAACTATTACCATTTTTAATTTACATGCAAATAGACTGTTTTGTAGTATTAACTGTATTTTTTCAGTTTTTTCTCTTCCATAGACACATGTCTTTTTGTTTGTATTTTCGGTTCCTTGCAGCTTTATACTTTAATTAAAATAAAATGAAAAATCTGACTGATAGCCAAGTTTGTGTGGAGAAAAAGGAGCCAAGGACAGACTTCATTCATGCATTCATTCATTACCATTAACCGCTTATCCGCAAATCGGGTCGCGGAGGGCTGGGAGCTGTCATTGGGCGAGAGGCGGGGTACACGCCAGACTATCGCAGGGCTAACACATAGGGACAGACAATCACACCTACGGGCAATTTAGAGTCATCAATTAAACCTAAGTGCATGTTTTTGGACTGTGGGAGGAAGCCGGAGTACCCGGTGAGAACCCACGCTGACACGGGGAGAAAATGCAAACTAACGTAAGGACAGACTGAAAGATGATAAACAGAGTGCATAATGCACAGGAAGTTGACAAATTTTAACCAAAATCTCCTGGACTTTTAATGTCCCCTAAAGTCCTTTAGCTTTCACCTCAAATACGGTCATAGGAAAATGGAAGTAGATTTCCTAAAACCTTAATTTGAAAATCGCCACCCATATTTTAAATGAAGAAAACCACCACAGGACTCACCCATGCCTGGGAAGCCAGCGAAGGGGTTATAAGGGAAGGGCATGGGCCACTGGTAGTGGAGGAAAGGGGGTGGAGGTGCATGGACATAGTAGACCGGCCTGACTGGGACGTGGGGATGGGGATGGGACGGATGGGGTGGAGGTCCTGGGTCTGGGTTGGTGCTGTGCAGTCCTGGGTCTTGATGCTCAGAGGTTGGTCCACTGCCGTGTGTGTGAGTGTGAAGGTTCCCTCCATTTGGTGCTGGATGAGCTGGTGGAGGTCTGTTAACAGCCGCTGCTGCTGCCGCCATGTTCAACCTACAGAGGAGGAGGACTGTTAGACAGTTGAACATTCACACGATTTAACCCTCTGGCGTCCATGAAACGACCTGCACATTACCACTTCATCACGTGAAGACATAAAAATTAAGCAACGTCGAGTCTTGCCATCAGCTTCCCTCTAAAGTTCTGGCTTGAAACTCCATGCCAGATTTTTTTAAAAGATATTCAGCAAAGTAAAACCGGACATATTGTCAAATATATTTAGTAGGGCCGGGACCTTAACACGTTAAGATGAATTACACAAAAATTACACGTAAAAAAAAAATTGATTCATTTTAAATCACACTTATTTTTGCACCGCGGAACGTTTCTCACTGGATGAGTTTCAGGCGGACCGATTATACTGGAGCACCAACTAGCGTTCATGAGTTCAGACAACAACAAACCACAGTGAACATGAAGGAAGAAGCTGATGAGACGCTTTGGTTGGCCCCGTGGATGATGGGATGTTTTGTTACAAAAAAAACAACGGATGCAAGCGTCGATAAGAGCATGGTTGTGTACAAGCTATGACCATAAAACCAAAGTATTATAGTTTACAGAAGGTTTACCTACCTATAGGCTACCTGAATTTCTGAAATGTACTACATTTCTAAATATGCTATTGCTACACTTAATGGCAAAAATTGCACTGGTCTGTTGGACTTGAACAAAAATAAATATTTTGTTGCTTCAGCTTATGTATTCAGTCATTATTCAATGGTATACTAAAAATACATGTGAAAAAAATTACTTCTCACTGTTCTCAGGTCAAATATTTATATGCGACTAAAATGCGATTAATTTCGATTAATTAATTACAAAGCCTCTAATTAATTAGATTGATTCTTTTAATCGAGTCCCGGCCCTAATATTTAGTATAAAATATTGAACTAGATATTATCCTCATTTTACCTGATATGTTATATATGCAACGTGTAGTCATATTTGCAATATTTAAAAATATGTGTTTTGAAACATAATTTTCAAGATCAGATTTTATGTTTCCTTAGTTTCTTTTGGGTTCAACATTTTGATCAAGTAAGTCAAAGTTAAAAAATTAATTATCAGGACATATAGGTGAGATTGCAGTGAAAAAAACTGATAACATGGCATGGTGAAGATTCTTTAACAGATTTTTTTAATGGACATAAGAGCCGAAGATTTCAGAGGGTTAACAGCCGGGGGGACACTACAGGTGAATGGAACATTTAAATAGCTAGATTTCTGACATTACATTTCTTACACAAATTTTTGATTTTGTGTTTAATGAGGCATTCCCTTATTAATTGTGTTTTTTTCATACATCTCCACAATAAATAGAAACAGTTGATAAAGCCAGGATCAAAAGTTTTAAATCTTTAAATCCATAAATCAGAAAATACTGTCAACAGCATGACAAATCCATTTTTGACAAATGAAGAAACATTCAATGGAGATGTGCTATAAATCAAGCTATGGACGGTATATGAACAAACCCTTCTGTTAAAGTATTTAGATTATATACATGAACAAAAGTGGAAAGTTTCATGTATGCAAGTGGTACTAAAATTAAGTTGCGTCTGAAAAGAAAACTCATTTTGAGAAAACCGCCATTAACAACATTGTAAAACTCCTCATTTGCAAGACAGCTTTTGTGTTAAATATGCAAAGGAGGCATTAGCCAATTCTAACTTTAGGTGAATTAAGGAGAAGTTTAATGTCACAAAAAGACAAAGTGCAGTGAAATAAACACTAGAGGGTTATTTTGGATGAAGCAAATGACCCAAAATCTCAACTTGTTTTGCCTCGAGTGTCTCACTTTAAAAGGGTTGGACAGAACAATCGATCACATAATTAAATGTTGATGCCTTTTAAATGGCTGTTGAAAGTATTTTCTGATTTATGGAGGGACAAAAATATCCAAAACTTTGACTACAACATCCCAGCAAAAAAACAATTCTGAACCATAATGCATCATTTTCATATTCAAACATGTCAGAAAATGTAATCAGTTTGGGAAGTCTAATGGTGAGTTAGTTTGGTCCTTATGTACTTAAAAAAAAGAAGTAAATTAACCCTTTTAAAGTCAAACTATGCATTCTGTTCTTTAAGTGAACCATAACATACATTTAAATAGCTTGAAGCTCTGTTCTAAAACCGTGAATTTCAAACAAAAAGGAATAAGATGTAAAACGTGCAAGACAAGATTAAACAAAAATCCTGACCTGAATCTAATTTTAAAAAAGCAAATAAAACTGCCACCACCCAAAACTACTTTCCAAAATCTTTCCTATGCGTCTTCTACATTGTGAGAAAATTATAGTGGCTTTACCTTGTTTTGAGATCTCCTGGAAAACTTGAATAAAATTAAAATCACAGAGCAACACATAAAGTGATTAAACGTGAGCAGGAGACACACCTGAGTTTAAGTAGCTGCTGAGCCGTCAAGTGTGTTCACAATCAGCTGATTGGGAGTTTTGAAGGCACCCAGCAGCACCGAGGCCTCCTGCAGGTCTGGATGTCAGTGTGCCTTTACAACTGTCAGACAAAAAGGGTCTCAACTGCCTGTTTTAATCCAGATCAGTGTGGCTTTTTTATAAAAATGATGCAGTACCAAGGTTTTAACTCTATGGACTATTTTGTCAATTTTTGAATCCTCTTTTTTGGTCTGTTGTTGTGTCTTTTTTTAGTTATTTTGTGTCTTTTTTTTGTCATTTTGTGTCTTTTTTGGTCATTTTGTGTCTGTTGTTGTGTCTTTTTTTGTCATTTTGTGTCTTTTTTTTGTCATTTCGCGTCTTTTTTGGGTCATTTTGTGTCTTTTTTTTAGTCCTTTAGTCCAACATAAAATGTGATTTTGAATATTTTTTTTTCTTTCAAAACACTATCATGCTCAATAAAAAATGTAAATGTTGCAAATGTGAACAAAGGTTGCAAATATAACATATAAGAGGGTTACATCCAGTTCTATCATTTTATACAAAATATATTTGAGCTAGTCTCCAGTTTTACTTGGTATATCCTCATCAAACTGAAACTGGCCTCATGCAGAACTTTAGAGGTAAATTTACAGTAGGGCTCCACGCTGCTTTAAGAAGTCATGCTTTGGCACTTTTAGAGACTCCAGAGGGTTAAAATAAGAATCTCAGTTCTTTGACATCGGGTAGTATTTAAAAAGAAACATCATAAATGTGTTCTATGTGGTCCCTAACCCAATATTTTCTATCAAGGATAAATGGTTCTGGGTTCTTATGGGTTAAGCTTCATAGAGCAATTTGAAACCTGTGGAAATGTAGAAGAGATACATTAGGCACTCATAGAGAACAGTGTGAAAAAGTACAAAACACGCTGAGTCTTTGCTTGAATTAGACACAACAGAGTGTTCCATTGATACCATAAAGTGTGCCCTCACTCCCTCCTCAGGGCATGGATTTGCATGGTGAGCCCACATAACACTAGAGCCCAAACAGCCAAGACAAGCTTCCAAGAAAGTAGAAAGCCACTGAGGGACCTGAGAAAGACTGGAAGCATGCAGTTTTATCTTCAATATAATGTTCCCATACAATGAAACAGCACTCTGTGCAAGTTGTGGAAAAATATTATTAGATTCTTGATATTTAAACAAACATTTACACCACATTTAATGAAATCCTGTCTCACAGACACAGGAGCAGACAACCCAACTGCAATTAGTGACAATGTGTATTTTGCATGATAAGTATCTGGCTGTATTCCCAATCCATATTCTACTGTTTCTTTAAAGTTTCTCTCACTGTTCTGTAATGTCTGGTTCCTGTATGCTAACTACATTAACCCATAAGAACCCAGACCCATTTATCCTTGAAACAAAATTTTTGGGAATATATTACAGACCAAGTGGACCACATAGAACACATTTCTGATGTTTTAAATACTACCCTTAAATGTCAACGATCTGAGATTCTTATTTTAATATAAATAAACCTGACACGTTTTCTGCTTACAGAAACACAGATTTGCCTTTTTCTCTGCATCTCCACAACGTATGTTAAAATTGTGACATTAATAGTGCTTTTTAACAACAAATTCTTTTTCAGATTTGTTTTTAAGTAACAAAATAAGAATAAATCAGTAAGAAATAAAAACAAACTCTAAAAGGGTTAAATGCAATAAAGGAAACCGTATAAATGGATAAGAATTGTTAAATGGGTTTAAACTTAGCCTAGTAACAAAAAATAAGCTTTTTGAAATTAGCGTCTTTTTACATTTCTGTTTCCAGTCACCAGCCACATTTTGCTTAGGGATTTAATGAGTTAAAACTGAATATGGAAGATTCTACAACATTTTAAATGTCACCGTGGGTTCTTATGACTTAAGTAGTCACTTCATCTGTAACTTATTCCTGTTCTTTGATCATGTAAAACTGAATTTTTTTATATAAGAGTAACACTTTAGTCGGGAGAGAATGCTGAGGACTTCTCTCCATACTGGACGTAACTAAAGGCTTTGATTGGTAACACCGGCTTGCTGCATTTTTCTTCAGAAATTCAGAAACACTCTCAATATTTCGGGGAAAACTGCAACTACAATGGGGGATTTTTTATTTTTTCAGCATATCCTAAAGCCCCCCCACCCCCACCCCTTAGTGACTATGCTCACATTATAGTCCATGTCAACACCTTTCTATAACAGTAGGTCTCATGTCTGTAACCCTTTTTGTCCCTTAGTTATAAGCCTTCAAATAGGCCTCAAGGTTAAGGTTCAAAGGTCAATATCTCAAAGCAAGAATATTATAGAACCTTCAAATTGATATATGTTACTCTCCAGGCCAAGACCTTTCCGATGATGTATTTGGTTTAGCTCTATGCCAAAGTTTTATTGTTTTCACATCTCGCACTCAGAGTACTCAAAGTGCTGTCTGAACCTTAGCCTGTTACAGCCATAGACTGTATATAAATGGTTACAGCACATGTCCAAGAAACTCTTAGTGAATGGCTTACTGGTTGTATAATAAGGCCATGCAGAATAAGGCATTAATAACTACTTAATAATGACTAATTAAGAGCCAATATGTTACTCATTTGCAGGCTAATAAGCAACTGGTTAATGTTGAATATGTATTCCCTAATATAAAGTTTTACCAAAAACTGTAACCCAGTGCATCACAACTAGGGAATGAAAATGAGTTGCAGCAGTGCAGAAACATTTCATATCAACATATGTTTGGTTTGCAGAAATGGACAATGCCCCAATTATTAAAAACATCTGAAATAATTCCATTTCCAAAAGTTTGGCATGTGGGAATAAACGTGACTATGAGGAAGACCAGTAACACAGAGCTGTTCTCCACTTACTGTCTAAGTAGGTCACTGACACCACACTAGTGGACTACTTCCATTTATTATGTGCTATATAACAAAATACACATTTGACAATCCACTGCTCAGTCTGCTGTTGCTATGTTTGTTGGTCAGTGATTCATAATAGAGACAGCGTGGCTGAAAATGTTTTCTTTGTTTCTATTGTATTTTTTTGTTTTATTTTAGTTTAGATGCTAAAAGTGTCTCTGATAGGTTGACACTGAGGCGGTTTTCTAGTTGTTTAACCCATTGGGGTCTATGATCGTGGCGTCCTGATCAGATCATGTGATGTTAAACAAAAAAACTAGGTCACATGGAGCGCTTCACTCCAAAGTACAGACTTGAAACTTTCTCCCAATTTTTGTTTGACATCCCTAGGTAATGTAAAACCAAAGATATGACAGTTTTAATTTGATAGTACAGAAATATTTGAGCGTTGGTGTAGCTCTCTGTGTCATTTTGCACATAATTTGTTTTCATGAGTTGCTAACAAGGAAAAAAAGCCTATAAATATACATGTTTTTATGGGACTTTGTTGTATATAGTTTTATTATATTTAAATGTTTACCTTTTTATGTGTTCATATTTGTATCCTATGTTTACATTTTCAAGTTCCAAAACAGCTCATTGAGCATATTTCCGGTTTTTATTGTAGTAAATAGTATAATTTTTCAACTCGGATTTCATGATTTTTGGGCTCAATATGTTGAAGGTAAAAAGTGAGAAAATAACTGTCAGATCGTAAAGGTGAAGAAAAATATTATTATGGATACCAAATATGGTATACCGTATGTATAGTAAACATTTTTATGTGGTGCATGAAGGGCAAAATCAAAAGTATTCAAAATAGGCTCAGACCCCAGAGGGTTAAAACCTATAGGTGAAAATAAAGATAATTTAACATGTTTCAAGTCCTCCAAAGAGATACAATTGTTATCTTTAATAAGTCTCACCAGTGAGAAAAGTGTAAAATGATCAACTTTCCTTGAGGGCTTTGTGAAAACGGTCTTATGACTTGCCAATTGTAATGGTGTGTACTGAGAACCAGCTGTTTTCGGATGACTTGCAGACATGTGCTGAGGCTACAAAAGGCTATAAAAAGTCAGGCATAATCGCCCGTATATTCATTCGCAAACAAACCGGCGTCTCATCAGCTTCAGCAGGATTTCAGAGTGGAACATTATTGGATACTGAAATCAGGTCCAGAGGCATACTCCTTGTGTCTCACACTTGCTGAGCTTGGGTAGATTTTTTAGCATTTAACATGAGTAAGTATAACAGTGGGCTGACCCAGAGAGAGCAGGAGTTACTGAAAATGCGTCGTGATAGTGACACTAAGGCGGCCGAGCTCGCCAAGATGGAGAAGATGCTGCAGACGACTAAGAATCTGTTTGAAAAGAAGAAAGAGCCTGAGTCGGACAGCATGGGCTACCAGGACAACATGGGTCTGTATCACAAACACATGTTTTTATTGACTCCTGTATCATACAAAAAAAAAGAAAAATCTCTTTCTGCTGGTTTTCTGTGATTGTGTTTTTCTGGTTCCTTGTTGCAGTGGAGGACTTGGAGGAGAAAGTGCGCTCCAGCAGACGATACAGGAGGAACTCCCTCCATCACACACAGATGCTGGAGAGTCAGATGAAAACGGTGAAAGGGGAGCTGGTGGGCAGGTGGGCACGCTGGACCACCTGCAGGAGCTGAGGAACGTCTTGCGTCGCTCACAGCAGAAAGCGGAAGAGCGCAAAGCTGCGATGGAGAAGCTGGCGGCGGGGCTCAGGTGAACCTCTGCATCCATCCATCCATATATCCATCCATCCAAGAGTTTACATGGAACAGGACCGCACCCATGGAAGAAAGAGACTTGAGATGCTGTGTTGGTCTTCTGTTTGGCATCCAAAGACTAAACTGAAAAGACTTTATTTGTGGTAACTTAACAGACCTTTAAAATAGCTTCTTCTTCCATTATTTCCTCTCATTAATTGCATATTTTAAAGGCTTTGAATTTGTCACTTTTTGCCGGCTTCTCTGTGTCTCCTGGAACCTGAGCGATGATTTTAAATCACTGCTATCTATCTATCTATCTATCTATCTATCTATCTATCTATCTATCTATCTATCTATCTATCTATCTATCTATCTATCTATCTATCTATCTATCTGTCTATCTGTCTGTCTGTCTGTCTGTCTGAATCTAAATCCACAACTAAGAATGGAACTTCTTCTTCCATTATTTCCTCTCATTAATCTCATATTTTAAAGGCTTTTTGCCGGCTTCTGATCATTTGAAGTCACTGCTGCTGATACGTCTGGGGAAATCTGAAAAAATACTTTTAAAACGATATTAAACTATACCTACAGTATTATATATTCATGTCATACTAATTGACTTTTTGCTGAGATTGCTCATCTCATCAGAGGTATTAATGAGTGGCATTCAGCTCATAAAAAAGATAGTTTCTTCCTTTGAAAAGAAAATATATCTATATCTACAATGATATATATCTCCATCTATGACCTCCATTTAACCGAATGAAGCCAATTTGAATGAATTCATGCCTGCCAATAATATGTAATTTATCTTGTAAAACTGTAAAATTCATCAACTTCTTCAATTTAATGATATTAAATTCTTAGACACTGATTGATCTCATGTTGTATGAATTGTTTCTTGGGCAAAAAAAAAGATCTATATATTGAAACAGCACAGAGATTATTATGCTTTGGAAATATTTGTCGGACTGACATGTTATTTTTGAATTCAAATGTTTGAGAATTTATTGTCAGAAGTACTAACTTTTTCTCTCATGTATTTTTTTCCCCAGCTGACAGAAAGTGTGCTTCAGTGTTTGAACTCCCTCTGGAATCAATAGCCTGTTGTCTGTCTCTTGCGGTGAGTCATCTGAAAGCTCAATTTGTACATCCCTGTGGCTGAGATGTGATCGCTCCTAATTTAGCTCAGCTTGTTTCACGCAGTGTCACATGCTGGGAGGATGTGGGAGGATTTCATTGGCCGACCCCGACATACACATTTAACTATAATTATAACACCATTGCAGGGTAGAGTCATGTAGACTGCTCATTATGTTCAGCTGCAGCCAAAACAGCCTAGATGGATAGATACATAGATAGATACATACATAGATAGATAGATAGATAGATAGATAGATAGATAGATAGATAGATAGATAGATAGATAGATAGATAGATGGATGGATGGATGGATGGATGGATGGATGGATGGATGGATGGATGGATGGATGGATGGATGGATGGATAGATAGATAGATAGATAGATAGATAGATAGATAGATAGATAGATAGATAGATAGATAGATAGATAGATAGATAGATAGATAGATTAGATAGATAGATAGATAGATAGATAGATAGATAGATAGATAGATAGATAGATAGATAGATAGATAGATAGATAGATAGATAGATAGATAAATCAACAACAAAGAGACGCCAAGCAACTGCAAAGAAACATAAAATGACCACAAAAAGCCACAAATAAGATTAAATTCAACTTTATTGTCATTGCACAGAGTAGCCTACAGGTACTTGGACAACGAAATGCAGTTTAGCATCTAACCAGAAGTGCAAAAAAAGGCAGTAAAGTGCATATGAACAGTAGTATAGTGAATGCGGGTAGCGTGGGACACTTTTTGCAATTTTGACTTTGTTATATTTTTCTAAATTTAAAAATATTTTAGATAATTTCAGTCACATGACACCCATGGTAGACCAATAGTAAAGGTTTTGATGACTATATTTACTTTAAGCAGGAAATAAACCAGCCAAACCTTAAGTGTCCCACATTACCCGAATCCACCCTATATATAAATGTATATAAAAACAAATAAATACAATAGGGTTTTTTTTGTTTTTTTTAGCAGCAGCTAGCAGTAGGTAGTGTAGTATAGGTAGTTTAAATAGTATAAATAAAGTGCAGTTGACAGTATATGAATAAATACAGGAATAAATACAATGCTGTTCCTGAACCTACGAGGAGGGTGTGTCTGCAGACCCGGAGACTGCAGATTCAGACCTGCAGTTCTGGACTCCTTGTATTTTGTGGCACCGCCCCCTATTTCATTGGAAGCATTACAAACTAACTTTTGTTTCATGAAACCAAAACACGGTGACAAATCATTTTAGCATGTGCTTTAAATTAAACATAATATATAATAAATGAACAAATAAATGATTAAAGCAGTGAAGTGGATGATATGAGAAAAACATATATGGGCCTACATTTTAATACAAACATGAAACTGTTTCAGCTACATATTGGCATTTAGTGTACTTTATGCAAAAAGTTAATTTTTCTATGAATTTATGTCTTTCATGTAATACACCTACACACACATTTTTCCTTTTTTATTCATATTATATATCATATGTGTTTATATCACTACATTGATATTAGGCTACTCTATAGAATATATTTAGAGACTTACTGGACAGAAATTAAGCTGATCCAGCACAGAAGATCCGAAATGTATTAGGTTTTAGGTTGTTTATGTCTGTAAAACAGTTAAAAAATATTAACTTTGATTAATTCAGCACTCTCTTTTTAGGGATTTTGAGATGCTGATTTAGTTGCAGTTTAACAGCAGTCCAGTAGGGACACGAAATACAAGGGGTCGGGAAATATGGGTCCAGAACTGCGGGTCTGAATCTGCAGTCTTCGGGTCTGCAGACACATACATACTATTGGAACCTGCTGGTCTGGGAACGTAGGACCCTGTAACGCCTCCCAGAGGGGAGGAGGACAAACAGTTTGTGGCTGTGGTGAGAGCTGTCCTTGGCGCTCTCCGCAGAAATCTCTTGCCCTGGACAGGCTCAATGGTGGGCAGATTTCACCACCCTCTAAAGCAGGGGTCTCAAACTCAAATTACCTGGGGGCTGCTGCAGGCAATATCAAAATGACCAAAAAAGGACACAAAATTACTTAAAAAAAAGACACAAAATGACCAAAAGAAGTCACAAAATCACAAAAAAACATACAAAACTAGGACTGCGCGCAGTACTGAACGGGCCCTCGCAGAGTGGAGCCGTCGGGGGAGGGCACGTCGGGGGAGGGCACGTCGGGGGAGGGCAAGTCGGACGCGGCGCTGTGGGCTCAGTCCCTATGCGTACCAAATTGCGTGTCTCCTACCACTGTGCTTGTGGTAGGTGTAAAACAAGTTACTTCCTGTAGCCAGCAGGGGGCGCTATGACTGTGTGTCAATAATGACATGTGGGTGTGTTCTGGGCTGGACCCTAGTCATGTGTGTGAAATTTGGGACAGATTGGACAATGTATGGTCAAGTTATACAGTCTCGTCTGTTATGGCGAAACGCCATATTTTGCCGACATGCCACGCCCACATAGTGTGACAGGCGGTGAAGATTTATACAACTTTTGATCCCAAAGGCCTTGTAATGGTACTGACCAAGTTTGAAGTCAATGGTACGAAATCTGTTGGAGGAGTTATGTAAAATACGCAACGTGGTCATTTTGTAAAAGGGGGCGTGGATAAAGCATAAGGGGCGGGGCTTTATGAAATATTGTTATGTAGAAGTGTTAAGGGCTGGACTCTGATGAAGCATGACAAGTTTGGACAAGATCGGACAAAGAATGGAAAAGTTATAACAATCTCGTGTTTTATGGCGAGACGCCATATTTTGCCGCCATGCCACGCCCACATAGTGTGACTGTCGGTAAAGATTTATACAACTTTTGATCCCAAAGGCCTTGTGATGGTACTGACCAAGTTTGAAGTCAATCGGGTAAAATCTGTAGGAGGAGTTAGTTAAAGTATGCAACCTGGAAATGGCCAAAAACGATGAAAAGTGCGATATTCAATCCAAGATGGCCGACTTCCTGTTCGTTTTCGGGTATGGGTTCATGAGACTTTTTTGTGCGGCTTCCCATGATACATGTACGTGGAAAATTTCGTGTCTGTACGACATTCCTGTGCGAGGGGCTGAATTTTCTTGACTTTCAAGGGGGCGCTGTTGAGTCATTGTGCCACGCCCATTCCCGTGACCACAAGAATACGTAAATTTCACCAGAGATTTATGTATATTCCAAATATGGTGAGTTTTTGAATATGATAAAGGCCCCAAAAATGCGATTTATTTTCCGGAATAATAATAATAATAATAATTCCTTCAATTTCAATAGGGTCCTTGCACCGTTAGTGCTCGGTCCCTAATTACAAAAAATACACAGAATTACCAAAAAAGACACAAAAGTACTTAAAAAAGAAACAAAATGACCAAAAAAAGACACAAAATTATTTTTAAAAAGACACAAAATGACCCAAAAAAAAGACACAAAATTACTAAAAAAAGACACAAAATTATTTTAAAAAGACACAAATTACCTAAAAAAAACCCACACAGAATAAAAAAAAAAATGACACAAAATTATTTAAAAAGGACACAAAATGACCAAAAAAATACACAAAATTACAAAAAAAAGACACAAAATGACCCAAAAAAAAGTAATAAAGGGACCTTCCACACACAACACGGTAAAGTGCCATTCATATAAAACTCACATTAAACTTTCATATCAAGGTGGGGGCCACAAAACATCACGAGGGCTGCGAGTTTGAGACCCATGCTCTAAAGCGATTTCCTGTCCGCAGCAGAGCAGCTGCCGTACCAAACAGAGATGCATGTGGTGCTCATGATGGTGCAGCGGTAGAAATTCACCAGAATCTGAGGAGACAGATGGGCCTTCTTCAGTCTCCTCAGGAAGAACAGACACTGGTGAGCCTCTTGACCAGGGTGGAGGTGTTGAGAGTCCAGGAGAGATCCTCAGAGATGTGGATATAAAGAGATGCAAAACATAAAATAATGCATTTTCCTTAATTTGTCCAATGAACTGTTCAACAACTTACCTGCTGAAAAAGCTGCAGAGCCTCCAGACCACAATCTGTTTGATAAACAATAGCAGGATCAGAATCAGAATTTTAAAAAATCAAAAGCAGATATAATGTAAAGAAGTTAATAAAACAATTCATCAAATTCGGTATGTATTCACCTCGAGGTTTTAGGTTTTAGGTTTTACTCTGTTTTTTTCTTATTCAACTCCCAAATTTATGATTCTTGCCCCACCGTTGTTTGTTCTGCAGCACCCTCAGGTGGTGGATGACTGCTACCTCAGCCTGATAAAGCACAGCTTCTCCAAACGGGCAAATAATGTCAGAGGGAAAGTGACCTTGCTTAATGACTGATATGTCATTAATAAAAGGAGGGCTTGGGCTGAATGTCCACTATGCTTTGTTCTCTAAGTAATAAAGGATCTGATGTTTTTAATAAGATTTAATATGAAGCACATGCAGTCTTTCTCCCTTTTACCTGTTGAAGAGAAAAAGGTGACTTCGGAGCACAGATGGATGGATCATCCCCAACGAACTGTCCTCTATGCATGTTCACATAGTTGCTGCCTCAAGTTTCCAATAAAAAAGATAAATAAAATAATAATAATAATAATAATAATGATAATAATAATAATAATAATAATAATAATAATAAAATAATGCATGTTCATATACTTGCTGCCTCAAGTTCCCAATAAAAAAGATAAATAAAATAATAATAATAATAATAATAATAATAATAATAATAATAATAATAATAAAATAAAATATTGCATGTTCACATACTTGCCACCTCAAGTTTCCAATAAAAAAGATAAATAAATTATTAATAATAATAATAATAATAATAATAATAATAATAATTATAATAATTATAATAATATAATAAAATAAAACAATGTATGTTCACATACTTGCTGCCTCAAGTTCCCAATAAAAAAGATAAATAAAATAATAATAAAAATAATAAAATAAAATAAAATAAAATAATTCAAAAGAATAAAAAACACAATTATTGCTGCACACATCTTTTGGTAGAATTTTGTTACCCTCTAAATGTGTGTTTACTTAAGAATACTTCTTGTGTAATATTATATTGCTATTCAACTGATATACATGTTATCCCAGTTAACACAATACTTTCCCACCTGTACTCTGTATTTTTTTGTGCATATACTAAAACAAATTTAATAAAAACTTTCCTGATTAGTATACACTAGTGTTTCCACCTTTAATGCCATCTACCTTCACTTGCAATACATTTTCACTAAGAGTTGAAAGGGAGAGAAAACAGGTTAGTCTGCCTGCCAACAACAGCCAAAAAGCATTTTAAGTGGATGCCTTCAGGTATCGTGTCACGACACATTAGCCACTCTCGACGTCCTCAAACAAGTTTTAGGTTGCAATGTTTTTCTGCTGCGTGTTTGCATATGTTGTATAATGAACCAACTGTAAAATTGTGGAATAACTCCAGGTGATTTAATGAAGGGCGGTTGGCATCAAGCAAGAAACAGGCTGTTCCCTGATCACGCCATGCAGCAAAGCTAGTTCCTCTTACACAAATGAAACGTAACAAGGACACTAGTTTACTTCAGGTTGGCCAGTTACATGTGGTCCACCAGAGCTGTGACAAATGTCCTTGTTGTGACACTTCTGCAACATTCACTAAACTCAAAAAAACCTTGAAACAGGCATTATAATGACCAATGTGGTGACCATAGCCTTGTTATTACTGAATTTGGAAGATACACAGTCGCCCATATAGTTGGAATTTTGTTTTCAGACACAATCTCTGTTTAATTGTGGTTTCATTTTCCTGTGTGGAAGAGATTGTTTAATAAAAGTTTTGAGAAGATATACTTAATCTGTGAAGAATACATCACATTGTCACAATCGTATCATGGAAAGAGGTACCAAATATTTTATTCTAACTTTATGAGCAACCATACTTAAAGATGTTTACACTGTACAAAAACAAATAATAGTCTGGTTCATTACATACTGTCTACACTGTAAAAAAAAATCTGTTTAATTTACGGTAAAATACCGGCAGCTGTGGTTGCCAGAACTTCACCGTAAGAAATACAGTGAGCATATGCAAATGTAAATATCAGTAAAAAAACTGTAATCTATACTGAATAATCCCATTACTTTCAGGATAATTGTGTCATCATGGTATTTCTCCATTCATTTTACACGAAAATTGTTTATTTTTACAGCACAACTGTGTGTTTTCTACAGTTTATGACAGTAGAATTTAAAGTTTTATGCTATTCTTTGATTTACAGAAATTAAAAGTATCTACTACGGTGATGTACAATGTTCAATTTTACGACCTATTTCTGATGCAATTTGACAGTGTTTTACAGTAATTTCTACAAGCATTTTTTACAGTGTATGCACTTTATGTGTTTTTTATGCACACTGTTCATTGCACCTTATTTGTTTCATAGCACCAACATTTTTATACTGTATATTCATATTTATTCTGCACTGGAATTCTATTCTACTCCTTAATACATACTCCTTCTTTAGACACTTTATATTTTATTGTATTTTTACTGTTTTTTTATATTTTATTGCTTGAAGTATGCCTAGGTTGTTCTTTTTTTTTAATTGTGTTGTTATTGTCTCTGTGTGTAATGCTGCTGCTGCTACACTGTAATTTCCCAGCTTGGGATAAATAAAGTATATCTATCTATCTATCTATCTATCTATCTATCTATCTATCTATCTATCTATCTATCTATCTATCTATCTATCTATCTATCTATCTATCTATCTATCTATCTATCTATCTATCTATCTATCTATCTATCTATCTATGTGGCGAGCACTCTACCAGGTGAGCTACCGATTCAGTTAAAGTTGCTTATAATTGATATCAAGAAAGGCTTTTTTTTTTTTTCATTTGTAGTGCTCACAACACTATTTATGTTACAATAGCTTTATGTTCCTGTGGCAGTGAGGTTGAACCAAAACAACAGGGACACTGTGTTTGGAAACAGATGTTGGTGTTGGAATTGTAATTGCTACTTTCTGATAATAGCCACCTACAATTGTACCGGGATGTAGTCAGAGAACTATCTGCACTGCAAGATACCACTACAAATAGAAATGGAAAAAAAGAAGAACAATTATTTTTGGGGGGTCAACTGATTCTTTATATGGATCAGAAATCGAGCAAAACTCTTTGTTTTTCGATTCATAGACCTACAAAGTTGCATACAGAACGTACTATCAATCCACATTCCACATGTTCACATACTTGCTACCTCAAGTTTCCAATAAAAAAGATAAATGAAATAATAATAATAATAATAATAAAAATTATAATACAGTTTTTCTCAGTCGCTTTGGTACATTTCTCAGATCAGAACTGAAATTCTCAAAACTACCTGTTCAATCTTCACATCATTGTGTCACTTGTGCACATCAAAAAAGCAGTTTCTCATTTCTTTGAGCAAGTTGCAAATGCTTTGGTACATCCATGCAAATGATTATGTACAATTCTCTTCTGTTTCCTACATTATCAATTGCTTATGTCATGTTGATCAAAATGTATTATCATGGGTCTCTGTTGAATAGTCTCACCACCCACAACATTTAGGCATTAGTTCATAGCATAAGTCTTTACATGCAAAATAGTTGAACACGTTGTCATAACATGTCAAGCATATTTCTATACATTTCCATGAGACTTTTTTTCTAAGTCTGTCCTGAATTGGTAAATTGCTCCCAGGTGAATCTTGACTTTCTCAAACGAATCAATCAACTGGCAAGTATATACGTATATTGCCGGAGCACAACACAGTGTTACAATTTCTGAAAATGGACGGACAAGGAATTGGACGGGGTCAACAGCCAGCGAGAAGAAGAAGAGGAGTGAGGCTGCGTGGCGGAGGACTTGGGAGGCAAAATAGAGGAAGAGGCAGAAGAGGCCGAGGACATATGCGTGTTCCTGATGAAATAAGAGCCACACTTGTAGACCATGTTGTCAATCATGGGCTTACAATGGCCGAGGCTGGTCGAAGGGTGCAGCCAAATGTTGGGAGGACAACTGTATCCTCAATCATTCAGACTTTTCGTCAACAGAACCGGTATGTAATCTAACAATAGGCACTGTACTGTAATACTGTATACTTTCTGTAATGCTTCATACAATATTACAGTATTCCACTTGCATTTTACAATATTCATTTAGTATACTTTATGTAAACAGTGACATTTTATCTTACTCAATTTTGTGTTTTGCATTACTATATGTCTTCCACATAGGACTGCAAGACAGCTTCACAGGGGTGGCAGAGGGCCCCTTTTCACACCCGAACAGGAGGAGGCTATTTGCACCATGGTCGTAGAAAACAATGCCATAAGACTAAGGGAGATACAGAGTGCCATTATAGAAGACAACAACATCTTTGATAACATCCAAACAGTCAGCATCTCAACCATTGACAGGGTGCTGAAAAGACACCAAATGAATATGAAGCAGCTGTACACCGTTCCATTTGAAAGAAATGACGAAAGAGTGAAGGACCTGCGCTACCAGTATGTACAGGTAAAACATGAATGAGCATGCAGCAACTGTACCTCACAGTAAACATGACAACATTGTATAGTGATATACAGTACAGTAATTGTGACTTTTACACATTTGCTATGGCTGTAGAAAAGAAGATGCAATATGTGCTGTATACATTTGATGTAACTGTTGCCCAAAATGAAAATGCATGTAATTCATTAAACTCTTTGTGTCTTCTGGATCTAGCGTATAATGGAACTGGAAGCAAGTGAACCACCGCACAGCTTCATCTACATGGATGAGGCTGGCTTCAACCTAACTAAACGCAGAAGGCGTGGTCGAAATATCATCGGCCACAGAGCTACAGCTGATGTGCCAGGCCAACGGGGCGGGAACATAACCATGGCTGCTGCTATCTCTGAGAATGGTGTGCTAACGCATATTCCCATTATTGGGCCATACAACACAGAGCATCTTGTCACCTTTTTAGACACACTCTACAGGGATCTCATCCCTGAAGAAGAGAGGGGCCAGACTGGAGATGACCTGCCAAAGTATGTGATTGTTTGGGACAATGTCAGTTTCCATCGCTCCAACATCATCAGGCAATGGTTTGCGGCCCACAACAGGATGCTGATGGAGTTCCTCTCACCCTACTCCCCATTCCTTAATCCCATTGAGGAATTTTTCTCAGCATGGAGATGGAAAGTATATGATCGCCAGCCACATACACAGATGACCCTTCTGGCTGCCATGGATGCAGCGTGTGATGACATCACAGCAGATGCCTGCAGAGGCTGGATAAGACACTCCAAAAGATTCTTTCCACGCTGCATCGCAAGAGAAAACATTCGTTGTGATGTGGATGAGAATTTGTGGCCCAACAGACAGGAACGTCAGGAGGTGTAGGACGATTGCACTGTAATTACGGCACTGCATGTACAGTTTTCCCTAAGGAGATTGTCCTATGTTTACATTTCTACTTTTGTTTTTGTTTTTTCTTTGTGCTATGCAGTGCTGTCTTTTCTTTTCTTTATCAGGAAAAAAATAAAAGCGTAAATGTGAATCTTGTCCAGTCTCTTTCAAACTCCACATACACTAAGGTGTAACCTACAATTTACAATAATTGTCATCAAAACTTATAGCCATAGTTTACATCAGAACATCCCTCCAGAGTACACTGTTATATTGACAACATGACTAAGCAATTTGACTGTCTTATCCGTACACAATGACACAAGGACTTGTCATTCTGATGCACTGACATGTTCATTGACACGGATATTTAGTTTTGAGAGATGAACTAATGATTTTGAGCAAGAGAGTGGCTTTTGCAGGTCATCCATGGTGTTTTGCTATTTGTACAAATTGTTTTGAGAAATGCACTTACTGTTTTGCAAATGTCAAGGATGATTTGAGAATTGTACCAAAGCGACTGAGAAAAACTGTAATATAATGAAATAAAACAATGCATATTCACATACTTGCTGCCTCAAGTTCCCAATAAATAAGATAAATAAAATAATAATAAAAATAATAATAATAATATTAATACATAAATAAATAAAATAAAATAAAATAAAACAAAATATAATAAAAAAACACAATTATTGCTGCACACATCTTTTGGTAGAATTTTGTTACCCTCTAAATGTGTGTTTACTTAAGAATACTTCTTGTGTAATATTATATTGCTATTCAACTGATATACATGTTATACCAGTTAACACAATAAATAAAGAAATGACTCAAACTCAAATAACACCAGTTTGCATAACCATTCTTTTTTAATTTGAAGAGGAACGAGTTAACTCCATTTGCAAGCAGGACTTAGAATCCTGCTTCTGTATCGTGCATGCACATAGTTCAATCCAGTCGCCAGCAAAAAAAAAAAAGGTTGGCAATATATATTTCTGCAAACCATAGATATATTATTATGCAAGATTTTTTTTCACGGTCACAAAGCAATGTTAAGAGTCTTGTAGGTCAAGCATCAGGTGGATGGGAACAACCAATCCTCCAGTAAAGTTCCTGTACTGTTGTTGGAAGTACTATTTTTAAACCCTAACCCTTTTACTTTTACTTAACCTTAACTAAGTGTTATTAGTGTCTAACCATCACATGTCCATCCTGGCTCTTATTCCATTGTGCACAAGAGCCAGGTTAACCCATAAGAACCCGGACCCAGTAATCCTTAAAGGAAATTTATTGGGGATATATTACAGACCAAGTGGACCACATCGAACACATTTATGATGTTTTTTTCTTTTAAATCTACCCCTAAATGTCAAAGATCTGCGATGTGACATTGGACGTTTATGGTATTTATGTTTATGATATTTTTCATTTAAAAAATAAAAAACTTGACACATTTTCTACTTACAGAAACACAAATTTGCCTTTTTCTTTGCATCTCCACAACATTTATCAAAATTGTGACATTAATAGTGCTGCTTAACAATAAATTATTTTTCAGATTTTTAAAAACAAATAACCATGTGCCTTTTCGTTTGCATCTCCATAACATTTATCAAAATTGTGACTTTAATTTGTTCAGGAAAAACGGTCAGAACAAGTTAAATGCAATACAGGACAAACTATTAACAGATTAGAATTGTTAAATGGGTTTAAACTTAGCCAAGTAACAATAAAAACCACCACACCAGGGTGTTGAGTATACGTCGCTTAGGGATTTAATGAGTTAAGGTGAAGCATAAAGCTGAATATGGGAGATTCTAGAAGATTTAAAGTGTTTGTTACACGGGTGTCACCGTGGGTTCTTATGGGTTAACTTCAGACGAGCTGCTGCTCCAGATATCATTCAGCATGACTTTCGTTCATCCTGCACTTCCTAAGCCAAAGATCCATGAGCACATACGCACTGAGCAGAAGAATAAGTGAGGTGAACTAAAAGAACCAAAAGTTTTTAGTGGTGGCCGTGAACAACGGAAACCAGGACACTAAAAAGAACAGGACTTCTCGTCTTTGGGGATTAAATAACTGCTTTTCTGGAGCTTTGACACATATCCACACTGTGATATTCTGACCTCAGGCTCATACAGGTTGTTCTCCCACACAGCTGGTTTGTATTGGCCCTAAGGGTTAATCTGTGAAAACACCTTTTCATTATGCACAATAAATGCACAAACCCAATTTTCATATATTGCAATGCAGGCTTTCTTTTTTTCATCCAACCTAGATCACGTCCTTAGTGCCTTTGGGGTCATTTGTCAGGTTTGATCTTGCTCCTCTGGAGCTTGTGGTGTAGAGTACACCAAGTACACACTGCAGCACTCCTTATGAACTGAATGCACTGTTGGGTAAATATGATGTTTCAGTTCCAGGCCTTCAAGAGAAATTGCAGTATTCATTATTGCATCATTTATCATTTACAGCAGCCGATCCTATAATGTGTAATTTTATAGCTTCATTATTGCTGAGTTCAGTTTCCTTTTGTGATATTTGCAAAATGTCTTTGCTTAAGCCAAGAGTATTTTTACAAATACTGTGGTGAATAATAATAATAATAATAATAATAATAATAATAACTTAAATCTACCGGGAGCCAGTGAAGGTGGATGAGGGTGGGGGTGATGTGCTGCCAGGGCCTGGACCGGGAGGGAACTCTGGAGGCAGCTGGGTTTTGAATAAAAATGGAGCCTATTCAGGGATTTGGTTGCAACACAAATGCACTTTTTTTTTGCACACAAAAGCTAAAGGTTGTCCAAAACAAGGCTGCACGGTTGGTATTGGGCTGCTCCACCCGGTCTAATGTTAACCGCATGCATGATTCCCTCTCATGGCTGATGGTAGATAACAGGTTAGCATCAAGCACTGCTGTAATGTTTCAGTCAGTCTTGATTAATGAAGCGCCTGACTTTTTAATTAATCAAATTGTGTGTAGAAACTCCTTGCACAACTATAGCACTGCAGTAACGGTCAGCTTGAAGTGCCTCACCCAAAAACAAAGGCCTTATCGCCATCTTTTATCTATAGAGCAATTACTCTGTGGAATAATCTGCCTCACTACCTCTGTTGCACTGAAAGTAAACAGGTATTTAAGAGAAACTGAAATGTTATTTTATACAAGCTGTACATTTTTAAATGTTGTTCTTACCTTTTCTTTCCTTTTCTCACCCTTTTTAGGTTTATAGTGATTGACCTTACCTGTAAATGTTTGATATATTGAGAATATGTTTTTCTGCATATTTTGAGTTGTTCCTGTGGACCCCAGGAAGACTAGCTAGTTACTAAGGTACCAGCTAATGGGGATCCTTAATAAATAAACAAATAAACAAATAAACTCAGTAGAAACAAATGCAAGTCCATCCATTCCCCCCACTCTTTCACTGAACTCTTATACTGAAATTTAAGCACCTTTGCCCTTGCAGAATTATAGTCTTCCAGACAGGTTATTGCTCTCCTTCTTTGTATCCTGGATAAATCCAACATACATTAAAAGATAATTCTAGTTGATAAACTTGAAGAGCACTCAGAGGGTGCAGACCTCTTTCAGTTCAGCATTTTGGTTAATAGTCGTTGCCATATTGGTGTTTTGCAACCGGTACATTTTAAGAACGTCCTCAGCTAATGCTAGCACATTAGCAAGGGACAATCGTTCTCCTAGATGAACAGCCGGCTCCAAGTGTGTCTTTAGCCTAATTAAGGCTTATAACCAACCAAAATTGTTACAGTTAACATTGATCAAGTGAGTGTGAAAGGGTCAAAGTTCTAAGACGAACACACACAGGGACACAGTGGCAGCAACCTGTCATCATATGGTCGCTCCATCCTAAAACATATCTTTATAATTTATCATTTAACATATCTTCAGCTTTATGATTTGTTTTACTCCAGGACCATAATTTACAAAATACGCATCAAACCTGAAACTAACGATTGTCATAAACTCATTATGAGGATTTTTTTTTTCTTCTACTGACTTGCATAAAAACAGAGTTATTTCTGTTACTATCTACTGGCCACTGGATAGAATGCAGGTTTAAGACACTTCCGCATTAATTGTTAGCCCTAGGGGTTTGCCACTTGGTTCTTCCACCAAGCCTACTGAAAACTGTCCATTAGTTTTATTAGTAATCCTGCAGACAAACCAACTAGTCCTCCAAACTATTTGCCCACAGGTCGTTTGTTTCTACCCTCAAATGGGAGAGACAGGAGCATTTTCAAAATTGGAGCTCCAACTACTGGCAGGAGACAACAAGTCCTCAAAACTAAACACGACGGTTGTTGTTTTAATTGCATTGTTAACCTTCAAAATACTAGCATAGCATCAATGCTATGCTGCACATGCTCTATAGAAGCATTAAATAACTTTGGAGGCCTTTATGATAGATAGATTCTCAGCTTTGGTGGGCAATTTTAATGGCAATCGGTTAGTAACGACTACTTGTGGAAAGCTGCTGCTTTCATGGCAATTTTGTCATCCCTAATTTAGACTATTTTATAAATGATAACAACAGGCTGTATCAGGTGGAATCCATTGGAAGGATGCTAAAGACCTTAATGAGCTTTGACTCAATTAATCGTGTATCTGCATGTGTATCAGGTTTGAAATCAGAGGGAGCCCTATAATCGAACTTTTATTGAGCCATATCCTTTGCAACAGTATTCTAATGAAATACTGCTGAGGGTTACTTATATGGGCTTAAATTTGTCTCATTTGTCTCACAAGTTTTGCTATCCACAAATACAAATTTCTAATTTGTAACTTGTATTTTGGTGTTTACAAATGAGTGTGTATTTTGTTAGAGAAATGCATTGAGGAAACCTTTAAAATTAAATTATCTGACACCAACAGTAAATCCTCTCACCTATTTCTCTGCGCAGATCGTTTGATGGGGAATGATGAGCAGGAGACGTCCAAGTTCTTCGTTTTTACATTTTATTACAATACGTCAAGGAATGTGCAGTTACAGAGTTTCTGGGTTCAATCTACACGTCCCTGACATCACATAAGGCTGGTCAGTTCATGGAGGTTGGACCCCTTTCTGTCTCTGAAACCCAGTTTTATTAGCCTGGGTATACCCATACTGCCTTGCGCGCTCAAATTTAATTTCGAACCTCCATCCAGTCTGGCAACCAGGGCCGTTTCTTAGCCCTGTTTGAGGGATCCAATCACAGAGCGGGGAGGGACGGCAAGACGATGACGCATACTACTCGGCACTTGGAAGCTTGTAGTTTTCTTACGGATCCAACATGGCTGCTGCAGACGTGAAACTCTCTTTAGCTGTAGATGGTGTTTTAAATAGTTTAGAGCGAAAGTTGAAAGGCGAAAGGTCTCTCGGCGGCTCCGCTGTCCCCCGGCTCGTAGCGAGATCACCGGCGTTACGGTAACTGGGCTAATAGCCGCTAGCGGCTACGAGCCGGGGGACAGCGGAGCCGCCGAGAGACCCGCAGCAGCTTGTTTATTGTCCATAAAATCAGTGGATATGTGTGGCAGAATGACATGAGGGGGAATAAAGCCTGAAAATAAATAATCTTGCAGAAAGCGAGAACTGGAGGAGCAAAGCAGCAAGCAACACTCTCTCACAGACACACACACAACAAACATCCATTTCTGTTGCTCTACTACGTCATCTGGTATAACTGATCTGATTGGCTAAGAGCTACCTACAGACGCTTTTGATAGACATTCTAAGCGCCCAATAAACGGCTCCGGAGGATCGTAAACCACACCTCCGCTACGGAGAAATGAATGGCTGGTTTCCAGACTATATCTCATCTGAGATTAGTCTGGTGTTAGCCAGGCTACGGTTTTATAGCCTAAGAATGTTTACTGATAATGTCGGTAGAATCTCTCCAGAAGGTGCGTCCCTCTCAAACCGTTGATTCGTCAGTTTTAATCAATATTGTGGACACGTCATGTCACCAAGCAGAGAAGACAGTAATATCTGTGTCCTGACCTGTTACCAAAACATTCAACACAACCTCCTGCCTTGTTATGACTTGCAGAGATATTAGTGGAGACACAGATGTTGCAATGTGCACATAAAATACAAAGCATACAATATATATTTTTGTGATAATAGAATCTTACTAAGTTTAAGCAGTTGGGGTAAATGTATTTAGAGTAATTATTGTTTCTAAACCAATATTAACACACGATCATAATAATTGTATCAAAAGCATATTGCATGATTAATCCATAATTGCATAGAGAGAGGGCACACACAAAGTTAGTGAATTACGCATGCATTTGATAGTGACCCCCATGCACACAGACAGAAAACAGAGACAGAATAACAGATTATTTCTAATAATTTGTAAATATATTGTGTATTTGTAAATACCCAATTTTCCATTTGTAAAAACAAAAAAAGACATTTGTAAAACTGAAAATTCTGCAGAGACCTGCTCCAAAAGACAGTTCAGACTGTGACATTTTGCATGATAGCAACTGTGAAGGAAATTTGGTGTTTCCTGTCATGGTGGGCATGAAGTAGGCGGCGACCTACTTGGTATTCAAGACGCAAGGCCTTGTGGGAACTCAAACTGCGAACTTAACTCTGATAACACCATGTGAGAGGGGAAAGTGTAGATAAGTGGAGTGGCTGTGGCTCAGTTGGTAGAGTTGGTTGGCCCCTAACCGAAGGGTTGGTGAACCCCAAATTGCTCCCGATGCTGCGTTCATCGGTGTGTGAATGAATTCCCAATGGTGGCAGGTGGCACCGTTTAGGGTAGCCTCTACCACCAGTATGAATGTGTGTGTGAAAGGGTGAATGAGCGCAGTCTGTAGTGTAAAGCGCTTTGAGTGGTCGCAAAGCGACTAGAAAAGCGCTATATAAGTGCAGGTCCATTTACCATTTACCATTTACCATAAGTGGGGTCTGTCCTGATGTGATGTACAGGGATGAAAAGTGCTGGAAAGTGCAACAGTCATAAGTCGAGCGGTGTACGGGACTTTGTTGCTATTGTAAAATAACCAACCGGGACTGAGCGGTGTATTGGAGTACGGATGTGTTAATAAAACCTGCAGAACTGAGTATTGTGTGGTTCTTGTTTGGCAAGCTCACCCATTAACTTAGTGCAGTTGTCAAAACTACGACACAACCAATACTCTTCACGGTTATGCAATATAAAATGTGTTTTATTGCTCTTCAAGTAATAACCTGCCTGCAGTTGGCAGCCATTGTGTTCAAGCCAAGATTGTTAGGGTTTATGTGTGTGTGTGTGTGTATGTGTGTGTGTGTGTGTGTGTGTGTGTGTGTGTGTGTGTGTGTGTGTGTGTGTGTGTTTAGTCTTGTGGAATGTCTCAGACAGGAACTGTATGAGTTGTGTGTGTTTCCAACACAACAAGGCAGAATATGCTGAAGCAGCAGACAGTAGAAATGTTGGACCCAGCCCTAACCTGAGGCGACTGCTTTCAGAGGAAAGATTTGTGTTTTCTCTTTCAGTCAAGCTGCCACACTGGAGTCGCTAGTGACAGACCAGCGCCAGTCAAACCCAATGCCAAATCAAACACTTGCTAAAGCGACAATAATGTAATTGCCAACCAGGCGAGCGGTGTTTGTCTCACAGTGCGCTCACTTTAATGAGTCCCAGGAGATGGCTGACTGTTCTTGCCACTACATATCCAATACGGGGCTAAGGAAACAAACAACAGCCCATATTAAGTTCAGTTTTTAATGGGGTGGCATCGGCCTCCTTGAAGTCTGATTGGCCCACCCTGCTGTCAACCTCCATTAATATACAGGACACTGCACAAAAGTTTGAAATATGTGGTTTCTATGCCAAGTTTCAACACTGTATTCATATTTGACAGAAGTATCTGATTTCTCATGCCCCATGTCAATCCCCATAGACTCGCATGTTAAAATCCCCAACTTTACAGCAGAAATAAACATGTTTGTCTGGTAAATATATTGTTAAAACCAGCCAGATAGAGAGTCCTCACCCCAATAACGACCCCATATAGATTGAATATTAAAAAGCCTATTACAACCAAGCAGAAATCTCCAAGAGTGAAAAGTAAAGCCAATTTGGAAGAGCCAAATGCCACATCATCCAAATGTTAAAATATCCAACTGCACATTTTTTTAAAAAACCCTGTATGTTCCTACTCTTTGCCCTTTTTTGTCATTAGGAGGATTGTGGACCTCTGGTGGTGGAAGTTATTATGACAGGAGCAAAGGAGGAAGCAGATTGTTGCGAAATGAAGCCTAGTTGTTGGAACATGCCACATTTAACCCTTCATTCTTTTTCGCTGCACATAAGTTTGAAATATGTGCTTTCTATTTATATCTGGTAGAATTATCTGATTTCTCATGCCCCATGTCAATCCCCATAGACTCCCATGTTAAAATTCCCAATTTTACAGGAGAAATATGGCATTAGGAGGATCTTGGACCTTTAGTGGTGGGATTTATTATGACAGGAGCACAGGAGGAAGCAGATTGTTGCGAAATGAAGCCCAGTTGTTGAAACATGCCACCTTTAAGCCTTCATACAATTTTTCTTTAAGATTGCAATGTCCTGACTGACTTATCTAATGACTAATGCAATATGCTTAATGGCAAATCAGTCGTAGTTGCCTTAATGTTTAAAATTAACAAATTTGGGTTGTCTTTTGCGTATCACTTTTCTGCTCTTCCTCTACAGGCCTGCAAGGCATTGTTGCTTGAGGTTGTATGTGTAATATTTGCAGCTCTTCTGCAGACTGGGCTGGTTCGGGATGCGATTGGGCACGCCTCTTAGTCACAACAGTCACAACTCCCTGGATTATATAAAGCAGACCTGAGCACAAACAGCCTGTGTGGCACCCTGGAAGAGCAGCAGTGCAGCAGAGTCACCTTCTCCATTTCCAGCATCTTCCTTCTGTCCTCACCAGGTAACAGGAATTTATTTACCTTGATTATATAGCAACAAGCTGGCAGGGCTCATCAAACTCACACTGACATGAACTATTTGCACAGATTCATAAAGTAGCCTATATACAAAACGGCTGATGCTTTAATTTCTTTGACAATTTGGCTCTGTAAGATATATTTTGAGTGCATTTTGTAGGTTGTGCTTTCTGTGATGCACGATAGGCTACATATTCATATTTCCTGTCTATATAGTTTGTATTACTTATAATGCACAGTATGCAGGCTTTTTTTGCCTCTGGCTGTAGGGAGTGGCTTTTTCTTCTCCACAATACCACACCAACATTTTGCATTGCTGTTTGGCAGTAAGTGCAGAGGACACACCCTGGTACATTAGGTGATTTTTCACCACTTAAAATCAACACACATTCGTTGGTCTCACAGTACTTGTATTACAGGTTAAGTAACAAATGTTGTATGGCTCTATTGTTCTGAGATTAGCATACCTTTTGATGGAAATATATGCAAATAAAGTAATTGTCTTAGTGAAATTTTGAACGCTTAGTGGTGTACAAAATTAGTTTTCATGATATTTTCAAAATCAGAGCTACTTCAAGTGATGATAAAAAAAGTTGGGATTGCTATGTTTGTCTGACTTTTCACAGTTATTATGGTCGTTTTTTCTTCAATCCAAGTGACGAGAATCTAAGTGGCAAAAATCTGTATGAAATTAGGACTGCAATGATCTATAAAACATTTTTAAAATGCAATTGTTTTGTCTGACTAACCCAAAACCCAAAGATCATGTTTGATCTGCAGTAACAGAAATGTAACAGAAATTAAGCAAATCCTCACACTTGACAAGCTGGAACTGGACAATGTTGGATATTTACGTTTCAAAGTATCTTCTGTCAGTCCAGAAATTGAAGATACTTATTAATAAATGTTTGTCTCCTCTCAGGCACTGAGCACTATGGCACCGTTTGAAGATGCGGGAAATAAGCCCGGCCTGCAGGTGTGGCGGATAGAGAACATGGAGTTGGTACCTGTCCCCCCTGAATGCCATGGAAGCTTCTTCATTGGGGATTGTTACATCGTGCTCCACACCACCAAAACTGGATACCGCATTTACCAGTGGCAAGGTATTTGACTGACACCTAAAAACAAACACTGGCTTATTACATAAATCATTTTCAAACCATTTGTCTGTCTATATTCTACGACGAAGTATTAGGGCCACACAGAAACATTTTTATTACGAGAATAAAGTTGTAAATATTGCAACATGGTCTCACAGGAATCCACGGATTTGCTTAACTCAAAATCCGTGGAATAGCCACGGAATAACTAAAATTTCCGTCAAGTTAATGACAGTCATATCCCGTGGCTATTCCAACATACAAAGTGATTATGTACATTCACTGAGTGAATATTTAGAAAATAAAACATATTTCTCGCTAGAAATGTGATCAAAATCCATTTTTATGCAGAAACTAAGTCAAAATATTGATTTTTCACTAAAAATGAGAGAACTGTCCGCCATGTTTTTTGTTCTGACCGCCGGGACCTTGAAAGTCACGTGACTTGGAACAAACCAATAGCCACGGGATATGACTGTCATTAACTTGCATTGTAGCAAAATCCGTGTCAGTTTCACAGAAATTTGAGTGATTCCGTGGCTATTCCACAGATTTTGAGTTAAGCGAATCTGTGACTATTTCACGGATTCCTGTGAGACCAGGTTGAAATATTGAATTAATTATGAGAATAAAGTCGAAAATATTTAATTAAATATGATAATAAAGTCGAAAATATTTAATTAAATATGATAATAAAGTCGTACATAATTGGTAGGCTGTCCAAAATCTTAATTATCAGTCGGATGGTTTCTCTGAATGGCCCGCTGATGCATCCGCCGACAGCCCTGCAGTCGACCGCTTCCAGCCATTTCCCCTTCTGGTTCCTTTTGTGGAAAAGATGCAATTTCTTTTCAAAGTCCTAATACTTATGATAATGTGATGCTGGTGTGCCAAAAATAATTAATAATAAATAAATTAAGTAATTAATGAGATATGTTTGACTTTATTCTCGTAATTAATTAAATATTTATGACTCTAATCTCATAATTAATTTTTTTTCTCTAAATGTGGCCCTAATACTGCGTTGTAATATTCTCTTTTATTTAAATGTCTTTTTTTTGTGTGTGTGTGTGTGTGTGTGTGTGTGTGTGTGTGTGTGTGTGTGTTGTTGTTGTTGATGTTGTTGTTGTTTTTTAACCATTATCTGTTTTACCACAGGTGAAAAATCTAGCATTGATGAAAGAGGGGCTGCTGCCATCCTAATGACCCAAATGGATGACCACCTTGGTGGTAAACCAATACAGTCCACTGAGTATCAAAACAAAGAGTCCAAAGAATTCCTGGCCTACTTCAAGAATAAAATCAATTACAAGGTGAAACATAATATACAAGTATTTTCATTATGGCAAATCATTTAAAACATATTACTTTTGGCACCAAGAGGGATCAAGTCAGTTATTTTTACCAGAAAACAACAATCAGCGGTACCAACGTAATGGCCGACAGTAAGCTGTAGAGGCTGTTTAAGTAGTGCAGGTTTCTATAGGAGGTTGAACTCATCATGGCGCTATTTTGGGAGTTGTTTGGAGTTGTGGTGGGTTGCTCCCTCAGGTTTTCCACTGTAGGTTTCTATGGTGAGTTTGAACTGGCAAACAAGGCAAGCGGAAACATGTTCTCTCACGTCAAAACACCAGCAGATGTCTTGAGATGAAGTAGGACACTGAAAAACAGACTTTAGCCAGTGTTTTTTAGTATCATATATGAATTTTGAGTTCAAATGGTCATCTAATAATAAACTAGAATTGAGACATTCTTACTAGAGGCAGGAAATCAACACGTCCTCATACCTAGATCTAAAAATAACAGCTTAAAACTCTTTTTTTAGTGCAAAAACAAAACAGAAGTGGCAACAGGAAAAATATAATAGGGAAATAGAAAACAGACAAAAACGACAGTGAGATGTACAGATCTTAGTGATACACATAAACAAACAAGTTAAAGGAGTGCAGTTGTAATTAAATACCCAGTTTTAAAGGGGGATAACTGTTAACTTATGTTATTAATATATTAACAAAATCTTATTTCTTTGAGGATTAGATATCTTTAAGCATATTTCCCAAAATGTCAAACTATCTTTACATCACCAATATGTAGGCGATTCTTTGAAATCTACATGCCGTGTTTGTAGTTTAATGTAATAGTTCTTGTGTTTAATTCTTCTTGATTTTCTCTTGTCAAAGCAAGGTGGAGTCGCCTCAGGCTTCAAACATGTCATCACCAACTCCGTTCATGTCCAACGCTTGCTGCACGTTAAAGGTCGAAGGGCGATCAGATCCAGAGAGGTATCTTTCACCTGGGACAGCGTCAATAAAGGAGACTGCTTCATCATTGACTTGGGAGAGGTGATCTAGAAGACTAAATACCCAAATAGATCAATTGAAATAATGCAGACCATGTTTTACCATAATTGTCATCTTCTTTTCTGTCTGTGAAATACTAGGACATTTACCACTGGGCTGGCTGTGAATGCAATCCCTTCGAACGCCTGAAAACAACCGAGGTGGCCAAAGATATCCGCGACAATGAGCGAAAGGGTCGTGCTAAAGTAGAAATGATAAACGAAGGCTCTGAGCCAGAGAAAGTCCTTGAAGTGAGCTTTTGAAAAATATTTATTTTAAACATCTTCATTCAGGACACATCTGACTTAGTCTGCTAGGAAAGATGTAAGTGCCATGTTGCAATTTGTTAACCTGTGTTTATTCATAGGCGCTCGGACCCAAGCCTGAACTACCAGCAGGCTGTGAAGATGAAGTCAGTAAAGGGGGGCAAAGCACCCAAGCAACTCTCTATTTGGTAATGATGGCAAATACTAAACTTTTTAATGAAGTGGAAAAATGTTACAGAAAATAACATTCAGAGGTTGGATGTTTTGATCATCTCTGTACTTTATAGATTTCTGATGCTGCCGGAAGCATGAAGACAACTTTGGTGTCAAACGAAACCCCATTCAAACAAGACATGCTCTCCGATAAAGACTGCTACATCTTGGACAGTGGAGTTAACAAAATATATGTCTGGAAAGGTATAACACCATAACATCTGTCCATTGATACAACGTCTGGTCTTCGGATACACTGTTTTGTGTTTTTATCAATGCTCAGTTAACTCATAGCAATATATATCATTTATCAGCACTCTGCGGTTCCTCTCTAATAGGGTTTTTCGACCGGAAGCTGGTGCCCGGCCAGAGCCCGGCCATTGCTTGTGTGGTTCGCAGTTAGGTCAACTTGGGAACCAGCTCCGAACCTATTTGCTTTTCCACAGGCTCTAGAACCACGTCATTGCGTCACTGCTAACTTCTGTATGCCTCCGCCCTCTCGGCAAGTATAATAACAATGGCAGACGATACGTCTCTACAACACATCTGTGCCGCTCATCTTGATCATTATGGACGCCGAATACATTCTAATAAACACTGAACTTGAGATGTTAATGTTGGACTTTATTGTAAGCTAACACTAGTGGGGTAGCGCTGGCCCGATAGCCCGCTAGTGCTAGCCCCTAGCTTCAGCCCGCCAGCCCGTATCAATCACATTGCAGTTAAACAAATCAAATAAATGAATGATACACGTTTTAGTTGCTCTCAACGGCACCGAGATGGTCTTGTTAGCCCGCTAACACTAGCACGCTATCGATTGCCCGCTAACATTAGCACGCTAGCGTTAGCCCGTTTAAATCACATCGCATTTAAACAAATCAAATAAATGAATGATACTTGTTGTCATAGTGTCTTTCAACTGCAACGAGTTGGTCTTGTTGGTCAGATAGCCCCGCCCCCAGCCCCTATCGTATCGGTTCACGATTCAAGACCAGCAAAGAGTTGGTGCCGCTGTGGAACCAGTTTTCCCGTCCGGGAGCCAACTCTTCGGCAATGGAAAACCAAAGAACAGTTCGCAATTGGGCACTGACCGGGCACTGGCCGGGAACCGCCTCCGGTGGAAAAACCCTATAAATGGGAAAATATGACTAATTTATCTTGGCCAAAATTTGTAATCTCTAACCAATACACCACACCCCAAACTGCAGGAAAGGATGCAAATAAAGACGAGCGCAAAGAAGCACTGGCTAGTGCACAGAAGTTCATCAAAGAAAAGAATTACCCCGAGGATACTCAGGTAATGTGCCCATATAATGCAGCCACAGTTCCACCCTTCCTATCTTATCTTCCTGTTTATGAATATGCCCACTTCTCTGTCTATTTCTGACAGATCAAAATATTTCCAGCAGGGAGTGAGCCCTCCCTGTTTAAGCAGTTATTTTTCAACTGGTTGGACAAGGATGAGAGCACTGGCCCAAGTGCACCCTACATCTTAGGTAGAATCGCCAAGGTGGATCAGATTCCCTTTGATGCCTCCAAACTCCACAACAACAATGCCATGGCTGCCCAGCACACCATGCCGGATGATGGTTCTGGGACAGTCGAGGTAAGGTCACCAGCCGAACAACGATCATGCTTTTTTTTTCAGATATCAACATGTAGATGTGACAGTGGTTGGTTTCTGTAGATTTGGCGTGTGGAAGGAAGTGATAAAGTACCTGTTGACAAAAAGACCTATGGACAATTCTTTGGGGGTGACTGTTACCTGATGAAGTACTCCTATAACGCAGACGGCAAAGAGAAACATATCATCTACACCTGGTAAGTTCAACCTTTTCAGCACAGATGGATTTAGGTAGTTATCGTTATTGTGGCCCTTTGCAAATACTTTTCATGACACAGGGCTGCTTTACAAGACAGAACTATAGAAATGAAATGAGAATAAAACATTCCCTTTCAAATCAACATAGCATCATGGTCAGAGTGGCAGAAGTGCCTTAATCCTGTATTCTATCTAATGGACAGCAGGGGGCGTCTGCACTGGTTGCAAAAAGAATGTAAGTCAATAGAAAATGAGCCTACTTCTTGCTTGATTTACTACCTCAGTAAACATTTTTCTCTCCAGCTTATGATCTCAATCACTATATTTTAAGTCTTCCTTAGTCATTCTGTCTCCCGATTTTGCAAAAGAAAAGCAGTATAGGGGGCAGCCAAAAACCAAGTTGGTAAACGGCCAAAAAGGCTTCATAACTGGAGTCCACAAACCACTGGGTAATATCACTGTGATCACGGTGATATCAGTGTTCTTATACAGTCTATAAGTAGTGGGAAGCATGGCGAGCTCAGCTTAATGAGTTAAATTTAACAACTTCATTCTTCATTCTCACAGTTTGATACAGGGAAGGAAAGCTTATTCCTATCACTAGATGAATGACAACCTTGTATGACAACCACAGTTTCAAAAGGCAGGCTGATGGCCAGGGGAGGAGTTTTTGTAACCAAACTTTTGTTGGTATTTTCCATCACTCAGAGCAGTAAAAGCACATTTATACCACTGACTGGCATATGAATACAAGCTCAGAGGATAGTATACTATAGTGAGAATTAAAATACAGATAAAATGAGGTTTAAAGGGAATTTAGAAAAATAAAAAATACAAATCAGACACACATGTGGTTCAGCCCTCACGTCCTGCCTCTTTGGCCGCGTTCAGACTGCAGGCGAATCTGATTCAAATCAGATTCCTACTCAAATCCGATTTTTAAGGCTGACTGTCCACACTGTTTTTAGCAAGTGTCCAAATGTTCAGACTGACTGGCTCAGTTTAGACTGAGCCACATTATTGACTGATCTGACCGGTTGCTATAGTAACGGCGTCAGAGCGTCTGACGTCGTAACGGCGACAGCGACAAAAACAACAACAACAAACATGAGGGAGGCAGGTCACCTCAGTATATTGGCCTTATCACTGTCCAGTAGAGGCTGCTGGTGGACACTTCGTCTCCACGCTGCCGGCGCTACGCGTGTCGCGTAGAGTGACGTCACGGAAAGTCAAAACCGATCTGAGTGTTTGGAGCGGTTCAGACTGAGACGCATCTGTCCAAATGCGATCTGAAACTACCTCCCGAAGGTGGTTTCGATCCGGTTCGCATAAAAAAATCGGTTTTCATGTGATTTGTGACTGTTCAAACTTCAAAAGAACCATCCAGTTCCAATCTGGATGGTCTAAAAATCGGATTATGGCTGGCAGTCTGAACGCAGCCTTAGTGATTCATAGAAGCTCAACATTTATCTAAACTTAAACAGCTACAGTGTTTGTTTTCATTAAATTTGGGCCTATAGGATTCAATTAAATCGATGCGCTGTTAAACGGTTTGGGCAGTTGACTGCCTTGCTTTTCAGCCTTAGTGAATATCCCCATCTAATTGTCAAGGGACGTGACTCAGAAAGCAGGACTCAAATGCACGACAGAGAATAGGTTCCAATAATCAAAAGGCATTTATTCCGAAGCGAGGTTGGTACACAGGCAGGCAGTCAAACAGGCAGAGGTATCCAAAAACAAGATGCAAAAAGGCAAAATCAAGAAACGAGCAAGGTCCAAACAAGATAAAGGCTATGACTGATAAATGCTGGAACGTGAGCTATGAAGAACAACGAACAGGCAACAAGACAAGACACAAAGGGGGTTATATACAGAGCTAATGGGGAGTGATGAGAAACAGGTGTGGGAGACACAATCAGGGATCAGGTGCACACAGACGAGGAGGGGGGCGGAGCCTGAAATAGAGAACGGGGTGAGTGATCAAAAACAGGAAACACCAGACATGGAACATGAAGGAAAAATAAAATACTTAACAGACAGTGAAATCATGACACTATTAGCTTGAAGCTTGGATGAGTTATGAATACATTATGGCTTTACTGTCTTTAGGCAAGGGCAGAAGTGCTCTCAAGTTGAACTGACCGCTTCCGCCTTGCTCACCATCGCTCTGGACGATTCCATTGGCGGAGTGGCTACCCAGGTAAGATATTTATTGTACAAACAATCTATGGCATTCATATTGTTCTTTAAAGCAAAAGTTTGACATAAAAGTAAACACATGACACTCACAGAGGTGTATCTTCTAAGAAGAGAGAGCTAAGAGCTATTGGTAACACTTTAGAATAACCATCTAAGTAATGTTTATAGATGGTTTATAAACCAATTATTAACCATTTACAAAGTGCTATACATATTTATTCTTTAAATGGTTTCAACCAATTTCTTAAAGGTATATGAATCATTTCAAAATCATTAACATACTAAATATGGTGTTAAAAATGTAATAATGAGTGAAACTAAAACTATTAATTATAATTGAATTGTTTGTTAATGGTAAATTAATTATAAATATACATTAATATACCATCTATTAGCCATTTATACATAATTTAGTTAGTTAAACAGTAATAAATTATGTATTTACCCTTCTAAATGGCCTATAAACTGTTTATAAATTATGATTAAACATTAATAAACTATCTGTTTACCATTTATAAATGATGGTTATTGTAAAGTGTTACCGAGCTATTTGTTTACTGACTTTCTCCTGCCATTCAAGTGTCACTCCTGTCTTCATCATACATGTTGTCCGTGTCTTGGCAGATTCGTGTCCCTCAGGGCAGGGAACCCCCTCATTTTGTGAGCACCTTTAAGGGCAAGCCTTTGGTCATTTACATGGGTGGGACCTCCCGCGATGGTGGCCAGACTGAGCCTGCCAGCACACGACTCTTCCACATCCGCCAGAGCTCCACCAAAGCCACACGGGCTGTTGAGGTCAGCTTTGTTTTCATCACAGTGAATATGCATAAACTGACACTTTTTAGAGTAAGCAACTTACACTGTTAGAGCGTAAAGCTTTCTCACCCGGGTTCTTTCTTCTAAACTTGGTCTTACAAAACACTCAGGACAAAGGAATAAAGTCAACCATTTATTGAAAGAATCATAGCCAAATGCAATGCTCAGCGCTGGACTCTGCCATGTGACCCTGATGGCACCACAAGACAGAGTGGTTACAAAAATCCTTGATGTTACACACAGCTTCTTGGATTTTGGCGAAATCCCGGACAATGGGTGGGCTCTTTAATGCAATTGACCTATGGCTAAGCCACACCCCCAAACGCGATGAGCCAATCACAGTGCGCATAGCTAACTCAATACACTCGGACATTCTCTGCTTCCACATCCATTGAAATGCATTGGAGTTAGTCCGTTTTCAATCATTTTTATGTGTTTTTTGTTGAGATTTTAAGTTTAAAATGATCAAACGGTGTGCATGGGGTACATGCAACTCTGACACAAGGTATAGCCCAATAATATGGGAGCAGTAACCCGGTTCCCTATGGCAGTGATTCCCAACCGCTGTTCCGCGGCACACAAGTGTGCCGTAAGAAATCAATATCTATCAATATCAAATCCAGCGACTCCGTCTTAACGAGCGCTAACGAGGTCGGCCGGCTCGTTAACAAGAGCCTCTTGTTAACAAGCCGGCCGACCTGCCTAGCGGCAGTTAGCTACAGTTAGCTCTGTAGCAGTACAGTGTGTATGTACTGCTGCTGCAGGAGGTGTTCACTTAGCGATCTCTGTTTGTTTACAAGCACCAGAATGAGCGGTGTCAGTGGGGTGAAAAGACGAGTGAAAACCTCTAACCTGTTAATGAAGGCCCTTTTGGTGACTTCGAGATGATATTTCATTTTTCTGTCTCCAAAAGTGATTAATTGCCTCCTGTGAAATTTCTCCGACTGTCACAGGTGCCATAGCGCCCGTCACCGAATGTGGACAGTTTGTCCGAGTGAGTGGAGGGGGCGGGGCTTAGCCATAGGTGAATTGGTCAATTTGTAAGTGATATGCATTGGTTGCCACCCCTTAACCAAGCATCTGGAGATTGAACATCTCATTGATCTTTCAAACTTTATGTGTGTGAGTTGTTGTCCGCTGAAGCTTCACATCCTATACTTTGCTTATTCTACCTCTCCCCCATGCATACCTTTCCCTGAACTCTGACCTCTCCTTTCCTTAAATGACCCAGTCCTGTCAGTGAATAACCCAGGTCAGAATTTTAAGTCTCCCCCGCTCCCACAACACTGTCTGTTCTGTTTGTCTCTCGCTGACTCAGGTGGAGCCCACTGCCACCGCTCTGAACACCCATGATGTGTTTGTACTGAAGACCCCTGACTCGCTGTTCCAGTGGAAAGGAAAGGTAGCGAGTCAAGAGGAGATGAAAGCAGCTGAGTATGTAGCCGGCCTGCTGACTGGGTCTGTCACTGAGGTGAAGGAGGGCAACGAGCCAGGTGAGTGCTGAAAAAAGGACCTTTGATATCTGCAGGATAACGGCATACATTTTTTATTTCCTGTGGAAAATGATGATGACTCTTTGTCATCAGATGGTTTCTGGAGAGCACTGGGTGGGAAGAGGGACTACCAGACCTCCCAGAGCCTGCAGATGGAAGTCCTCAAACCACGACTGTTTGCCTGTTCCAACAAGACTGGCAGGCTGATCGTGAGTATCTACTGCTGCGTTCATACCAAACGCATAGCCAATTTTCAGAGTTTTTTAGAGTTTGACTAATCTGAGCATCTGACTACAATACAACAACAATCGATCATCTTTTAAAATGCTTGTTTTTTTTTAAAGAAGTTCGGCTAGATCAGGGCAATGTTCTGCAGGAGAATCTCAACACTGACTTCGTGGCACAGCGTCCATGAATTTGAACCCCAAAAATACGCAAATTTCTCATTCTTGCATGACATAATTCACACCATTCGCATCCAACAGTGCAAACTTGTTTAAATTCCTGTCTTTGCATTGACTTTGTTTTCAATTGTGTCTTGGCTTCACATTTGGTGTGACTAAGGGGATTTGTTGTTTAATTCATATTGATACTTTTACCTACTGTTGCCATACTGTTTTTATGTAGCCGCTTTGCAAACATGTACTTCTCAATATTTAGGCGGAGGAGGTGCTCGGTGAGGTGCCCGGTGAGATGCCCGGTGAACCTAAACAGATCGATCTGGCTCCTGATGATGTCATGATAATGGACATCGGGTCTCAGGTATGCCTGCCTTCACTTCTCGTCAAACAAGTCAGATCTCATTTTTATTGCTGTCTTATCCTAAATGATTATTTCTCCCCAACAGATCTACGTTTGGATTGGAAATGATGCCAATGAGATAGAGAAAACTGGAGCCAGCAAGATTGGTAAAACAAACAGAGTTTTCTTATATAACCAAATTGTCAGATGTGATCAGGTTCATTCTTATGTGACAAGGTCAGCTAATGGTGGTCAGATGATGTTACCATGTCCAAAATCAAATGCCTTAAAGAGAACAGTTATTTATCGTGCTATCAGTTATTGGAATAATTGCCCACTGAATATATGTGAACTGAATAGTAAAGCATCTTTTAATTATTACTTGAGAATGCACTCTTTAAATTTGTGAATAGTGAATTAACATATTCCGAATATAATTAACATATTCGGAATGATTTCTGATGACGTATATAATAATGTCTACAATGTTTAATTGTTAAGTGATTTTTGTTTTGTCTTGTGGACCCCAGGAAGACTCGCTCGTCCCACTTTTGGTGACAGCTAATGGGGATCTTTTTAACAATAAACAATAAACAGAGCTACTCAAGATGAGGAGAATTTACATCTAGGCTTTGTTAAAATGTATCCTTGTTTTCCTTTCAGCTGAAGACTATTTGAAATCGGACCTCTCTCAGCGTAGATGTGTCCCCGTCATTACCATTAAACAGGGGTACGAGCCGTCCTGCTTCACCGGCTGGTTCCATGCCTGGGATCCCAACATGTGGGTCAAGTTCCCCGAAATGATAATGACCCAATTATGTTACCTTTAAGCATGTAATTGTAAAGTTGTGTGTGGGCGCACTATCAGAAATAATGTGCTGAATATGTACCTTTAGGGGGACTGAAGCAGTACCCTCTATACTGTGTTCCTTTTTGGGCGTCAAAAAAGTTCACATAGTTAGTTGAGGTCCAAAAATGAGCTGTTGTGGGTATAAAACTGTACCTTGGGGGACAGAAATGGACTCCTACAATACCTCTAGTTCTTTTTCGGCTAATTATTGGTACCTTTTTGAGGGCAAAAAAGGATTTTGTATGTTTCCAAGTGATGTCAAGGGTACAACAGCTGCACATTATTTCTGACAGTGTGGGGGGCAGCGTTGAAAAGCATTAAAGATTTCACATCCATTTCTGCAATTCTCATATACTTAAGCACATAATCTTAAACCCTCATAGCATCTAGAACATATTGATTAAAATCTTTGCTGGGAAAGTTTCAGGAATTTTCTTTGCAACTTTTTATCCTGCCTTATGCATTAAAGTTCTAAAGTTTTAACCGTCCAGTAAAAAAAAAAAAAGATTGCACTATTTCTTTCAAATTCAGTGTAGCCTTAAGGAAATATTGAAAATTTACTTTGATTTGTGGCATCACAAATGTATTTCTAAATTCTGAATTTTAATAAAAAATATTGCCCCTTTTCTCAGATTGTCTTTTCTTTATTCAAACATGAACTTTTTCTATCAAGTCAAATCTTACGATTTACTTCAACCACACAGCAACCTCTGAGTCTGAGCAGTGAGGCAAACCAGGAAGTGCCTTAAGCTGCATTCTGCCAAAAAAACCAACAGGGGGTGCTGACAAAGGTTGCAGAAGCATTTGGGTCCATTCATTTTCAATGCACAATGAGAAAACTTCTCACTTGATTTATTACCTCAGAGTTTTTCTTTAGGACAACACTATGGTCTCAATCACTAGTAAAAAAAAATCTTCAAGACAATTTGATGTTAATAGTGTAAATAATGGCCCCATTCAGAAGAAAATAGAAGATAAAGAATCATATGATTTGGGGTGTGGCTTCCTTTGATTGACAGGTTGCTAACAGACGAGCCGTCATCAGGAGAGAAGCAGAACAATGTGTATCCACGTCTATATATATATATATATATATATATATATATATATATATATATATATACAGTACAGGCCAAAAGTTTGGACACACCTTCTCATTCAATGCCTTTTTCTTTATTTTCATGACTATTTACATTGTAGATTCTCACTGAAGGCATCAAAACTATGAATGAACACATATGGAATTATGTACTTAACAAAAAAAGTGTGAAATAACTGAAAACATTTTCCACAAAACAGATTCCTCAAAGTATCCATCCTTTGCTTACTAGAATATAAGACATGTTTTCAGTTATTTCACACTTTTTTGTTAAGTACATAATTCCACATGTGTTCATTAATAGTTTTGATGAATCTACAATGTAAATAGTCATGAAAATAAAGGAAACGCGTTGAATGAGAAGGTGTGTCCAAACTTTTGGCCTGTACTGTATATATATATATATATATATATATATATATATATAAAGGGCATTTATCGGTTTGGTCTTATAACTTTGACCCTTTCACTGTATTTTCTCTTAATGACAGTTTATTTGAACGTTTTGTTCAGTAAAAATGTCTTGTTCAGTGTTTGGTTGGACTAACAGACAGTCCAAGGAGTCGCTCAGTTTTCTTAGGTAACTAACGTACATTTAGTTTTTGTTTTTTGCTAGCCAAAACTAACATCCCAGTTAATGCTCCAGCTAATGCTAACATGAATTAGCAGCGACTTCGTTCAGTCACGTTGCTGGTGTAGAGAGGCTGTAGTCAGTGATCATTTCCCTCTCGCTCCTCCAAAGCCCAAATATGGTCTGCTCCCCTTTTCCGGAAAAAAGATGGCGACAAGTGTAACGCTGAACTGGATACCTCAAACGGGCAGTCCACAAACCAATGAGTGACATCACGGTGACTACGTCCATAACTTATACACAGTCTATGAGTGCAACACTAAACTTGTTTTCATGAGCTTCAGTTCTCACTAGTCATCAGCATCAGTGTGAAGGCCGGGCTTAATGGTAATCTCCAGCCCATGTGTACAAGGCTTCTGCTGAGTTGCAGACCTGTGGATTAAGGAGCGGGCTTTTAAAGTGCCTCCACTTCACCCGTTGCCTCCCCTCTTTTTGTTCTCCTTCATTCTCGGCTGCTGGAGCTGCAGGACAAACACGAACCAGCACAATGAGCCAGAAGGTGGTACTCATCACGGGCTGCTCCTCTGGGATTGGTCTCGCCTTGGCTGTCCGCATCGCAAAAGATGAGAAGAAAAGGTTCATGGGTAAAATTGCCACATTTTTATCTAAATTTGCCATAACTGACAGCTGTACAAACGGACTGAGGAGCCAATACAATCAAAGGAAAGTTCACTTTTTAATGTGTCTGTATTACACATGGTGAAGAAAAGTTAGAATGGAAGAAAGGGACTGTATGAAAATCATGAGTGGGTTTTAAAAAGTGGGAATGTCATTTTATTTTTAGATTTTTTTGGTGGGAGGTATTGTAAGAGGAGGGAAGAATTCCTTTTAATATTTCTTATCTTAAATTTATATTTTTTTACTGCACTGAATTGCCACTTGAACCTGATGCATTTACTGACAATGGCAATAACACTTCAGAAACTATTTATGTAAAACAGAGCGGTTGGAATGTTTGGGTTGCACTTTTTTTTAATAGAATTTTTTGCCATAATTTCTTTTGCTAAATATTGTAAGGTAAATGTTGTCAAAAATGTCCTATTTACATATGAGGTTTAAAATAGTACATCATTTTTAATATGCACCCTAGTTTGTTATTATAAGCTGTACCAATTCAACATTATTTCTAAGATATTGTGTTTTATTATATGTATTGTTATTGTTAGATTATTATCATATTTGAGGCATTATTGTGTTGCAGTCAAGCAGAGGGGTTTTTTTTAAGATGAGGAGGCTCCTCCCACCCAAATAATTTTCTTACGCTCCCTTATTTGAACTAAACTTTTATAAATGATAACGGTGAATTTTCAGGTTTAATGCAATATTCCGATGATACTTTATTTTTTTAGTGGTTACATGGTCTTATGGAGACTAATCATTCAAAGTTATGTGTTGTACAATGTTTTTTAAAGATAAGACTTTATGCCAAGGTAACCTCTCATTTGACAAGAAACTCATTATATTTTCATCATAAATATCTTAAGTCAAATCATAAAAACAAACAACATTTGTGCACAGAAATGCAGATTGTTTTGGTTTTTGCTTGCAAGGTTTTAAGGTTAAGTATTAACAGTAACAACTCTTTCCATCCACCTAACTGACAACACTTTTCTTGGTAACACTTTAAAATAACCATCATTTATAAATGTTTAATCATCATTTATAAACCGTGTATAGGCCATTTAGAATGTTAAATACATAATTAATTAATGTTTAACTAACTAAATCATTTATAAATGGCAAATAGATGATATATTAATGTAAGGTTATAGTTACTTTACCATTAACAAACAATTAAATTATAATTAATTGATTATTTATACCTTTAGTTGCACTGATTATAACATTTTTACACCATATTAAGTATGTTAATGATTTTGAAATTATTCATATACCTTTAAGAAATTGGTTGAAAACATTTAAAGATTAAATATGCATAGCACTGGTTAATGATTGTTTATAAACCATCTATATGCATTACTTAGTTGGTTATTCTAAAGTGTTACCCTTTTCTTTTGAACATAATTAAACAAAAGTCTATAACCTCTGTGGTATTGGTCTTGTGGTTTAAACCTCTAAAGTCCAGGAGATTTTGGTTCAACTTCCTATGCATTCATTTCATTTCATGGCTTCTTTTTCTCAACACAAACTTGGCTATCAGTCAGATTTTTCATTTTATTTTAAATAACAAAGTATAAAGCTACCAAACCGAAAATACAAACAAAAGACACAGGTGTCTATGGAAATGTACCTTCTTTTTTTTTTTTTAACCATTTACACACACAAAAACAGCAGAAAAAATAAATAAATAATAAAACTACTGAACCTTCTATTTGCATGTTAATTAAAAATAGTAATAGTTTTCATTGTAGAAAGAAAATTCTCATTTTAAAAATGGTCTAGAAACATAAATGGCACACTGTGAAAGCTCCTATGATGCACTTTCAACTGGCTTTCTCATCTTGTCTACATGTCATATATAAATAAAGTTATTACTGTACATAAAACATGCATTTTCAATAAATAGATTGTAAATTAAAAATAGTAATAATTTTCATTGTAGAAAGAAAATTCTCATTTTAAAAATGGTCTAGAAACATAAATGTAACGCTGTGAAAGCTATGATTACACTTTCAACTGGCTTTATCAGCTTGTCTACATATCATATATAAATAAAGTTATTATTGTAAATAAAACATGCATTTTCAATAAATAGATGGACTCCAGAGGGTTAAGAGACCAAACCTAAGAAAATAAAACTCTCCCTAATGCAAGTTAGAAAAAGATGTTGTTCATTCGTGATGCTAAGTGTGCTCTGCTTGTGTCTTATGTCTCTTGGAGGAATTTACTTCTGCATCCAAGTGTTAGAAACCAAATCACAGCTTCACATTTCTATTGTTTGTTGTAGTTTATGCCACCATGAGGAACGTGAGTAAGGCCGAGGCGCTGGTCGAGGCAGCCGGTCGGACTCTGGGCCGGACGCTGGAGATCAAACAGTTGGACGTGTGTGACGAGGTCTCCATCAAAACCTGTGTGGACAGCCTGCCTGAACGCAGAGTGGACATTCTTAGTAAGACAAATACATTTGGTTCAATGCAAACATAAACATTCATACCAATCAACCAAACTTTACTTGTATAGCACCTTTCATACAGACTAGTGGAGTTCGAAATGTAATGATAATGTGACAGAACAATAAAAATCACAGACCCAGAAAGGACCAATGCAAGTGAGATGATAGGTTTTATTAAAAAAGAATAGAATAAATATAAAAAAGATAAGAAAGAATTTCAACATCCAAATGATTGAAAAAAAATGTATACTAGAAGCATTTAAATATAAATTAAAATACGAAAAAAATTAGAACAAATACAATAAAGTGAATCAAAAATGGATATAATAAAATAAAAAAGACAAAAAGAATTACAAAAAGTGTACTTAAAAGCTTTATATAAAAAATGCAAGAAATTTGAATAATACTTATAATATAATAATATTAATCATAATGTGTATGAAATGTTATATATATATAGTATATATATAATAAACAAATCATATATGTATATATATACATGAATGACAAGTAGATAATGTAACAATAAAAATCACAGAAAAAGACCCAAAAAGGACCAATGCAAGTGAGATGATAGGTTTGATTAAAAAAAGAATAGAATAAATATATTTTCAAAAAGATAATAATACATTTCAATAAAAGCTATATATAAAAAACTGACAAAAATAAATACCATTTATAATAAAAAAGAAGCATATAAATATAAATTAAAATATGAAAGAATTAGAACATAAATACAATAATGTGAATTTAAAAAAGAATAGAATAAAATAAAAAAGATAAAAAGAATAAAAGTTTTTTCAAGACATTTTGATATTATTTATAATAATAATAATCATAATAATAATAATGATAATAAAATGTGTATGAAATAAAATATAAAAGGTAGACTAAAACTACCTGAAGAATAAAATATATAATAATAATATTTATTATATTAATTCAACTTACGAATTGCACGATATTGTTTTTTTTGCCGATATGCCGAATTTTTTACAACTCATTTAGCCGATTACCGATACCGATATTTTTTTCCCGCACAACTAATACCCACAATCAGGGCAAATTTGGCCAATCTCCCAATTGACATAATAAGTAAACATAACCTGTGTTCACTGGGAACATGTGAAAAGTGCAACTGTACAGCAATTAAACCCAAAAATCCGATACCGACAACGTGCCGATCCCTGCTTAATAGTATTATTTAAGGAAAAATAATACTATAAAGCACATACAATACATACACACTACAAATGCCTGGCTGAATAAGTCGGTTTTAAGTTCCCATTTAAAAACGTATCTAATCAATCAAATCATAAACTTAACTAATCTCTTCTCAGATCTGATCTGTATTGGTTCTGCAACTTTGCTTGTTTTCCAATAAATAACAATTGTAGCTACTGTACATTCTTTGATAACATTTCTTGTGTTGTGACCTCCTCTCACAGTCAGTAACGCTGGGATGGGTCTGATCGGACCCATCGAGTGTCAGTCCATCGATGAGATGAGGACCGTCATGGACACCAACTTCTTCGGCCTCGTGCGTTTGCTGAAGGAGATCCTGCCGGACATGAAGAGGAGGAAGAAAGGCCACATTGTGGTCATTAGCAGCGTCATGGGCATTCAGGGTGAGGACGCTTACATCTGTTCATCGTAAGAGCATTTGTTTATGGTGATTAAAAAAAACAAAACATTGAGCCTCATTCACGAACCGTCCTACTTAGGAAGATTTTACGAAGATTGTGGCATTCATGAATTTTTTTCTTATCCAGGATTTTTCTTAGGTAAGAACAAATCCTACAAACACTCAGGAGTACTCTTAAGCCCATTTCAGTGCTGACATGTTGGCATGGCTGTGTTGTCTTCTTTTGTTAAGTTCAATAAAATACATTACAGTGACATTTACGTCATATTTATGTATTTATTTATTAATTTCATTTCAATTTTTCATCTTAATTAAATTAAATGTGCCAAACGCTTTAACATGAATCAAGTAAATTGGAAATCATGCCGTCAATTAGTGATACCACACATTCAAGGACAGTTTGATTTCACAGAAGTGTGATTGACTTGGAGTTACTGTACATTGTGTTGTTTAAGTGTTCCCTTTATTTTTCTGAGCAGTGTATATACAGTCATGGAAAAAATTAGAATAGAACATTGCTTTCTTCAATTTCTTGTTCATTTCAATGCATTTACTGCATGCGTAACTGCCTCCCAGGCCTCCTTTTTGTTTGTGTTGGTGCAACCTGCACTAAGGCTGCTAAATATAATTTTCTTTCTCCGAGTGATCTCCTGCAGCAGAACTTCTAGTTCTGAACTGCTAAAGTTTTTTTTTTCTTTTTACCTGTGCTCCAACGGATTTACGCTTTCTTTTAGGCATTCTGTTGCTGTTTCCTCTGTGTGGCGTCTACACACGGCCCTGCAGTCCATGTTATGGGTCCTTTTATGGGCATTAATGGGCGGTTACCTATGCTAATCCTATGTTAACTAGACTCACCTGGCACGCCCGCTCAATTTACGAGGAGATGGCATTCATCAATTTAAGAACACTGCTGCGAACAATTCAGCGGCTTAAGAACACGTTGATGAATGTGGCGTAGGGTCTTCTTAGAAATCTCCTTAAGAAGGACTTAAGAAAGAATCTAAGAAGATTCTTAAGAAGATATTGGTGAATGAGGCCCAATGTCTTAACAGTATCTCACTTTGTTTTTCAGGAATATTGTTCAATGACGTCTATGCAGCATCCAAGTTTGCAGTGGAAGGCTTCTGTGAAAGCTTAGCAGTACAAGCCCTGAGGTTCAATCTCAAGTAAGATACCAGCTCTCATCAACCAAACTGTTTTTGTATAACAGCTTTCATACAGGCTAGTGGAGTTCAAAATGTCTTACAGATGACAAAAATGGACCAATGCAAGCAAAACGATATGTTTTATTAAAAATTAAAAGAACAAATATAAAAAAATATAAGAAAGAATTTCAATAAAATGTGTTTAAAAGCTATATATATAAATGATTGAACAAAATTAATACTAGAAGCATATAAATATATATAAAATATAAAAAACGTAACAAATTTTAATAATACTTATAATATAATAATATTAATCATAATGTATATGAAATTTTATATATACACACACATATATATATATGTATATATATATATATATATTTATATATATATATATATGATTTGTTTATCATTATTGATGTAAGTAGCATTTCCGTGTTGTTAAAGGGAAATTTTAACTACTTGATGTACTGTTTTGTGGTTTAACTTATAGAAATGCATAATAATTTTAAATTTATCACATGTTTTTTATGTTAAATCTTGGCCTGAAAAAGTAACTAGTAACTAAAGCTGCTGGGTCCATGTAGTGGAGTATCAAGTGCAATAAAAGCTTCTTTTTCAGAAACAAATATTGTTTCTCCTATCGGTGAAAGAAATATTTGATTTCTGCAACTTTCTTGCCTCTACTGGACAGTGATCTGCTTTTTATGAATGCAACAAATCAGAGCCTTAAGAAGATGGACTGTGTTTATCATTGTGCTCTGCGTTTCATTACTAGCTTGGTAAATAGTACACATATGTACTCTGTATGCCACGGCTGAAATGCCATCTCTGTATGTTCGCAGGCAGTCTCATTGGTTATTTTTTATCTATAAATGTATTCTTGGGCTGCTTCCCTTATACCTGTGTGCATATATGTGTCCAAACGATACTCAACATGGTCTACGCTCGCAAAATATTGTACAGATGCTGGTGCCAAGAGTGAGAACTGAGTTAGGTAAGAAAGCTTTTAGTTATGCCCTTTTATCATGGAAAAATTCGCAAAAGGACTTGAAACTGTCTGAACTGATCACAATCAGTGAATTTAAATCAATTCTAAAGGATAAAGAAATAATTTATCTTGGTCAGTGTGACTGCTCCTTGTAAGTCTGCTACTGAGGCTCCTTCAGTGTTGTTGTGATGCTGTATTTGTATTTAATTTTTATGACAACTGTGTTTAAATGGTGTAACTTGTCTCTTTTTATGCTGCTTTCTTGGCCAGGTCTCTCTTGGAAAGTGCTCAATGAGACTTAAAGGATATATATAAAATGTAGTGGAGTAGAAGTATAAAATGTAAATATCCAAGTAAAGTACAAGATTGTACTTAAGAACAGTACTTGGGTAAATTCATTCAACCGCTGGGAAGGGAAACAACATTCCCCTTCAGAAGTAACATGAAAATACCTGCAAACCAGAAGTTATCTAAACATCTGCACACTCATATTGCACAACTAGGAAATATGCCAGATAAAAGCACACAGCACACCCTGGTCTGGTCTGAGGCAAGTCCCAGCACAGTGTAATGAAGCAACTGAATATGAGAAGAAATAGCTTTGCAGGGTGGTTTCAGATAAACATAGTAAATTAAAAGAAATATTAGCTCTGTAGCATTCACTTCGCATGCTGATCTTCAGATGATACACTGTAAAAAAATGTTTAAAAAAAATGTTTAAAAAAAATGTTTTTACGGTAAAAAAACGGCAGCTGTGGTTGCCAGAACTTTACCGTAATAAATACGGTGCAACTTTTTGTAAAATTATGATTAAATGATATTAGCACTGTTGATTAGCCGTTTAAGATTGCCATTTTAGTCCATATTTTACTGTAAAAAATAAAAAAAAAGTTAGAAAAAGTGTTTCCATCAAAAGGAACGCTGTTCTGCCATATAATTGACAAAAAAATACTTTATAAATGCTGCATATATTAAAGATTTTACCATTAAATATTACAGTATATTTTTGTTAGAGATATGATGTTTAGTGCATTTAACAGTGAGAAAAAGTATTTTTTACGAAAAATAAATGCAAAAATGATGGCTTGTATATATATATTACAGTATATTTTTTTTGCTACAAACACGGTGCCAGTGTGTTTTACAGTGGAGTAATGTATTTAAAAAAATTTTAATACTGTTTTGTTTCATTGTTACTGAAACAGAATTAACCCGTTCAACATTTTACGGTCTTTTACTGTCATGGTTTAGCAATTTTTCACTGTAAAATCTACAGACATCTTTTACAGTGTATGTTTGACCTGTCCTCCTTTCCTTTCTCCTCCCTCAGCATCAGCCTGATAGAGCCAGGTCCAGTGATAACAGAGTTTGAGCGTAAAGTCTATGATGAAGGCATGAAGACTGATCTGAGCAAAGCTGACAAAGTTACTGCTGACATGTTCACCAACATCTACTTGAAAAACTACAATCAAATCTTTGAAACCTTCGGGCAGACTGCTGACGATATAGCAGAGGTATCTATCCAACTGCTCATCCAGTGGCGGACTCAGACTGTCGGAAAGTCAGGGGCGAAAAAATAAAAAGGGCACATTCTGCACAACATGGGGCCCCACCAGCACGCAAAAACTATGATGCATTATGTAAGATGAAATATTAGCATTGAGTTAAAAGGAGATCAAAGTAATTAATGATATGGTACTGACAGTTAAAAGTATCGAACCAAACCATCTAGGGGGGTCCGGGAGAAAATTTTTACATTTTTAAGTAAAATGCATCTATTTTCTGCATTTTGAGAGCTACATGAGAGCAAACGTCTCACATAACATTATTCACAGTTGGGTGATACCGTATTATAGATTCTCTAGAGCAGTAGTTCTCAAGCTTTTTGAGTCGCGAGCCCCAATTTAACATGCATGTTGTCCGTGACCCCCGCTCACTGAACAGAATCTCACACAAAATGACCACAAAAAGACACAAAATGACTAAAAAATGACACAAAATGACCAAAACAGACACAAATTGACCACAAAATGATCAAAAAAGACACAAAATTACCAAAAAAAGACACAAAATTACCAGAAAAGACACAAATGACAAAAAAGACACAAAATTACCAAAAAAGACATAAATTACAAAAAAAGACACAAAATGACCAAAAAGACACAAAATTACCAAAAAGGACAAAATGACCAAAAAAGACACAAAATGACCAAAAAGACACAAAATTACCAAAAAGGACAAAATGACTAAAAAAAGAAACAAAATGACTAAAAAACGAAACAAAATGATCAAAAAATGAAACAATATGACTGAAACAGACACAAATTGACCACAAAATGATCAAAAAAAGATACAAAATTACCAAAAAAAGACACAAAATTACCAAAAAAGACACAAAATGACTAAAAGAAACACAAAATTACCACAAAAAAAACAAAACATTAAATGACCAAAAAGACTAAAACACATTAACACATGAACACTTTAACAGAGTGGAGACAGAGCAGACTTCCAAAATGATTTGGCAACCCCCAGAAATCATTGCGCGACCCCAATTGGGGTCAGGACCCCAAGGTTGAGAATAGCTGCTCTAGAGGGCACATCATAATTTATTGTATAAAGGGGCACCCTAGATGGCAATCAATATGTTTTTCATGTGTAAAGGGCAGCCAGTAAGGCACTTTCTCTCATTTTCACCACTCTTTGGTGCGATTTTTCAACCATGGAGGCACCAAGCAGGAAAAAGGGCACTAGAAGGACACTCATTAAGGCAGGTTATCGAATTTTCTTGCACTAGAGGGCACATCATCATAATTTATTGTATGAAGGGGCACCCTAGAGCAGTAGTTCTCAAGCTTTTTGAGTCGCGAGCCCCAATTTAACATGCATGTTGTCCGCGACCCCCGCTCACTGAACAGAATCTCACACGCACAGTTCAGATCACAAAAAAAGAAACAAAATGACCAAAAAAAGTAAACAAATGACCAAAAAAGACACAAAATGACCAGAAAAGACACAAAATGACCCAAAAAGGACACAAATTGACCAAAAAAGACACAATATGACCCAAAAAAGACACAAAATGACCAAAAAAGACACAAAATGACCAAAAAAGGACACAAATTGACCAAAAAAAGACACAAAATGACCAAAAAAGACACAAAATTACCAAAAAAGACACAAATTGACCAAGAAAGACACAAAATTATCAAAAAAGACACAAATTGACCAAGAAAGACCAAAAAGAAACAAAATAACCCAAAAAAAGAAAAACAATTACCAAAAAAAGTCACAAAATGACTAAAAAGGAAACAAAATGACCAAAAAAGACACAAATTGACCACAAAATGACAAAAACAAGACACAAAATGACCAGAAAAGACACAAAATGACTAAAAAGAACACAAAATGACCAAAAAACCCCACAAAATGACTAAAAAAAGACATTAAGTGACCAAAAAGACGAAAACACATTAACCCATTAACACTTAAACACAGTGGAGACAGAGCTGACTTCCAAAATGATTTGGCGACCCCCAGAAATCATCTTGCGACTCCAATTGGGGTCCCGACCCCAAGGTTGAGAACAGCTGCCCTAGAGAGCACCCAATCATTTTTTGCACGTGTAAAGGGCAGCCAATAAGGCACTTCCTCTCGTTTTCACCACTCTTGAGGCACTTTAGCGCGCTTTTTCAACCCCCTGAGTCCGCCACTGTGCTCATCCACAATATTCTGTCATTGTCTGTAGCTCTGGTTCATGTTTTTTATTATTATCATTATTTTTTATTCCTAGCATACTCTAAAGATCATCACCATGGAGAATCCCCCTTTCCGCCATCAGACAAACGCGGTTTACACCCCGATGACCACGCTTAAATACGCCGACCCCAATGGCGACCTCCCAATCGACACATTTTACAAAATGGTGTTTGAACACGACAAGGTCTTCAACGCCAGTCTGAACTTCATCAAACTCCTGCGCTGGAGAAGTCGAAAGAGCTTCACGTTGGATAAAGATAAAGACAAGAGCAACTAAATTTTAAAAAATCCTTTTTATTCCCATTTTTGGCAAGCTACCTTCATTACAGTTTTTCTCAGTCAACTTTGGTGCATTTCTCACATCAATATTTAGTTTAGTTCAAAAAACATACAAAAATAATTGGAAAAAAATGAAATACTACTAATATTAACAATAATATAGAAGTATATACATTAAAATGTGAAAAAAAGAACATAAATACACTAAAGTGAATCAAAATAGAATAAAAAAGGTAAAAAAGAATGACAAAAAATGTATTTAAAAGCTTTATATCACATTTTTTTAATGAAATTTGAATAATATTTATAATGTATTATTATTAGTAGTAGTATTGATAATAATAAAATGTGTATGAAATAAAAGATATAAGGTAGACTAAAACCAGCTGAAGAATAAAATTGATAATAATAATAATAACTGAGGACCACCATAAACATATTCAGGAGTTCTTACCTCCACAACATTTAGTAATTTGTGCTCATCATAGTAGCAGTTTCTCCTTACAACAAATTACAAATGCTTTTGGACAGTCATCAAGTATTTTGTATGTAATGACTCAAGCAATGAAATGAGGACTATTAGTTTTATATGGAATGACTATTCAGCATTCGCAAGTATAGTTAATTTTGACTGATATGACATAAGCAAATGATGAAGTTATAAAACAGCAGAGCGTTGTATAAAAGCACTTAATGCATGTCCAAAAGCATTTGCAATTTGGAATGAGAAACTGTTAGTATGATGACCACAAATGACTAAATGTTGTGGAGGTTGAACTAACTGTTTTGCAAATGTTATTCGCGATGTGAGAAATACACCAAAGCGACTGAGAAAAACGAATGTATGAGTTCCTATAACGTTCCTTTGTTTAATTAAAATAAAATGTTTCGCTTTTTGTGATGAAATGCTGAGAAAAAAATTGTGTAAAAAAAAAAAAAAAAAATGACAGTGTTATGTGAAATTGTGATGATGCAATCTTGTTTTTTTTTTTCACGTGTCTGTAGGCTCCGACAGGTTTTAATCCATCCTGTTGAGTTCAGCTGACAACCATAACTCTCTTAAGCCTTCAAGCCCTTTATTAAATGTAATACAAGTAGTAAGCAAAATATGAAGGTGGCGACAAAGTCAATGCATCAGGTTGATCATTTAGGTCATTCAGATGACTCTGCCTTATTGGTAGGTGGTGTTTACATTTTTAGGATATCTAAACAAGTCATTTTTTTAAAAGATATGTATGACTTTGTGAGTGAATTGTGTTGGTGACATTGTGTTAATGACACTGGGTTATGTAAGATATTTACACATGGCCTAATCTGGGATTCAGCTGTCTCCTATGAGCCTCGCGCCACATGGGCTTTAACTGAGGACCACCATAAACATATTCAGGAGTTCTTAATATGCAGATAGAAAACTGGAAAAACTATAACCCAATAAATATTTAGAAGAAGAAGAATATATATTAAAATTAAAATACGAAAAAAAATTAGAACATAAATACAATAAAGTGAATCAAAAAATAATAAAAAAGATAAAAAAGAATGACAAAAAATCTATTTAAAAGCAAAATATATCAAAATTTAAAAGCAAAATATATCAAATGTTTTTAACAAAATTTGAATAATATGTATAATATATTATTATTATTATTGTTATTATTATCAATATTAATAATAATAAAATGTGTATGAAATAAAAGATAACAGGTAAACTAAAACTAGCTGAAGAATAAAATTGATGATAATAATAATAGTAATAATAATAACTGGGGACCACCATAAACATATTCAGGATTTCTTAATATGCAGATAGAAAACCAGAATAATTATAACCCAAAATATACATATTATAACTGTGCAATACTGAGATTAACAGTACAATAATTATGTTCAATAATTCAAAAATATTATTCCGTGCAATAATATTTTTAACAACACATTATGTCGAGAGAAGAAAGAATTTAAATAAAATGTATTTAAAAGCTATATATAAAAATTATTGAAAAAAGAAATACTATTTATATTAACAATGATAAAGAAGCATATAAATTAATATTAAAATACGAAAAAAATATTAGAGCATAAATACAATAAAGTGAATCAAAAAAGACTAAAAAAGATTTTAAAAAAGAATGACAAAAAATGTATTTTAAAGCTTTATATCAAATATTTTTAACGACATTTGAATAACATTTATTATTATTATTATTATTATTATTATTATTAATAATAATAAGTAAGTGAATCAAATCCTGTGAATAGCATTAATAAATCATTGTATGTTTAATATGTAATAGTGTCAGTGAACGGTAGATGGCGGTAAACACTTCCACCACCTCACGGTCGGTTCCACCGTGTATCCGGCTTTTTGTTTGACGTCATATCCGGTCAGATTTAAGCTAATGTTACCCAGAATACAAAGATTGTAAATGAACTACTGGTAGCTTTACGCTTCTTGGGTCATGTTTTGCTCATTTTGTCGATGCAAGGAAGAGCAGCCTGCAGTGTTGTGACGACTTTATTCCCCTCGCCGTGTCTCTCTGGCCAGCTGTTTGGTTAGTTATGGCAGGGCCGGTTCATTGTTAGCCTTTAGCTGTAGCCATGCTCTCCTGCTCCGCTTTCACTTCTCGTCTTCTGGGCTGCGGCTTGCTTGCGACAGGGACCACAGCTACTAAACATATCTTTCTCCAATATTAAAGTTTTTGTCTTTTGTTGATTATTTGGACCTTTAGTTTTCTGTAACCACGACGCGCTGCGGAAGCTGCACCTCGTTCCTTTTAACGTGAAATTCGCTTGGATGACATTTGAATTCATATTGACGTTGCTGTTGCCTTGGCAGTAAACTCTTAACATTAACTTACTAGGTTAAGTTACTGCCTTCGTCTGCTTTCGTTTTTCACCACTCCAGTCAGTGGGGAAGCGGAACTTTTTGTTTTTTTGCCACGATGGCTTCTTCCTCTGGAAGCGACGACGACCTCACCATCCCCAGAGCTGCTATCAACAAGATGATTAAAGAGACGCTCCCTAATGTACGAGTGGCTAACGACGCCAGGGAGCTTGTGGTCAACTGCTGCACGGAGTTCATCCACCTCATATCCTCAGAAGCCAATGAAATATGCAACAAGTCCGACAAGAAGACCATATCTCCTGAGCACGTCATCAACGGTGAGTCCTGCTCCATGTGTGCTACCTGATGTATATGTCGTCACACTTAAAATAATCGCCTATGTCATATTTTGTCAAAATTGTTTTTTGTTTTTTTTGCCTAAATCATGGCATGGCAAGGTTGGTGTGCACTAGAGCTAGGCGATATGGACCAAAAGTCATATCCCGATATATTTAGGCTGAAAATCGATAAACGATATATCCCGATATTTTTATTGCAAAGTGACAGCAAATGTCCAGTCAAAGTCAAAGCCAGATATGACATGTCACAATAAGTTATATTGAAACTGTTTATTTAAGTGAACATAAATACTGTGTTACAACAGGAGTACCTTTTAAAAAAAAAAAAAAATCAAAACTCCATAAAGTGCACATTTAGATAAAAAAATATCTTAAATAAAAGCCGCAGCTTGCCCCGAGCAAGGATCACAGTGCAAATTTGAACTATATAGATATGTGCGATATGGTCTAATTCCATATCGTCACTCTGTTAAAATAATCACCTTTTTTGCCTAAATCATCTCCTCATGACGCTGGCCACCTATGGTAAAATCGCCTACATCCTCAGTTGATCAGATCATGTGATTTTACCCCTTTAAGATAATGGCCTATGTCAAGTGTGTGACTTATGCCGATTTATTATGCCTAAATCAAAATAAAATGTGACTTAGGCAATCCTGCGGCTTTTATTTAAGATATTTTTTTTATCTAAATGTGCACTTTATGGAGTTTTGATTGGAAAAAAAAAAAAAGGTACTCCTGTTATACAGTATTTATGTTCACTTTAATAAATGGTTACAGTAAAACTTCTTGTGACATGTCATATCTGGCTTTGACTTTGACTGAACATTTGATCTCACTTTGCAATAAATCAGCCTAAATATATCAGGATATGACTTTTGGTCCATATCGCCCAGCCCTAGTGCACACCAACCTTGCCATGCATTTTAAACCACAGAAAGTAATCATTTCACTTTCACCTCTTGGTTTCACAACACAGCCCTAGAGAGCCTTGGTTTCGCATCGTACATCACAGAGGTGAAAGACGTCTTGCAGGAGTGTAAAACTGTCGCTCTGAAGAGGAGGAAGGCCAGCTCTCGACTGGAGAACCTGGGCATCCCGGAGGAGGAGCTCCTCAGACAACAGCAGGAATTGTTTGCCAAGGTATGATCTGACATATCTTCAGCTATCTGTATTAGAATTTAGGGATGTCACGATTACAGATTTTCTTGGTACGACTATTATCAGAGAAATAATCACCATATTACGATTATCACAATTATTTTTGCATTAATTAATTTCACACTACTATGAAGAAGTTAAATCACATAAACACTCCTTATAGGTCTTATCTTTTATTTATTTCCCTCTTTGGATGCTCTCATAACAAAATAATCCAACTGGCAGAAATATTTGGTTGGCTGTTAGTGAGGAGGCACCATCAGTGTCACCAATTGGCCTATGGCTAAGCCCCGCCCCCTCCACTCACATACAAACAGTCAACATTGGGTGACAGGCGCTATGGCAGCTGTCACAGTAGGAGACATTTCACAGGAGGCAATTGATCATTTTTGGCGACAGAAAGATTATATATCATCTCAAAGTCACTAAAAGGGCCTTAACTACTTACATGAATCATTCAGCACAACATTGCTAACATTTGTTATCTCGGTTATTTATAGATAAGTTAATGAAGCTAAGCTCCAAAAGTTAACACTGGTATAACTAGAGCCCTTTGGACAACAGCTAACATTCATGTACGTACGTATGTATGTAAGTACAAAAACTAGCAAATAACAGGCCAATGAACTCCCAGCAAACAAAGTGACAGATGTACAACACAGTTAGAAGCTAACATTAGGCTAACGTTAGAAAGGGTTAGGCTAATGTTAGAAATGTTAAAGATAACTTTAACATCTCTAACATCTAAACATCTCTAGCAGAGTGACAATATGTTGCCTCAAATGCGTTGTTGACTTACCTTAGAACAGATGTAGACATCCTTGTTCATTATCTCCATGTTAAGTTGGTGTTGTGGTCTACCGCATAACAGAGCAGACACTTATCTGGGTTGAGATGTGGCTTGGGAAAGGGTAGAAAATACGCCCAGCCTCTCAGGATACCTACTGTCGGAGTTGCATGTACCCCATGCACACCGTTTGACCATTTTAAACTTAAAATGTCAAGAGAAAAAAAATATATATAAAAACGACTGAAAACGAACTAACTTCAATGGACGTGGAAGCAGAGAATGTCTGAGTGTATTGGGTTAGCTATGCACGCTGTGATTGGCTCATTGCGTTTGAGGGCGTGGCTTAGCCATAGGTCAATTGAGCATGTTTTGTGGTGTCTATATGTGCAACAGCTCAGTAGATGGGTATTTGTTGGTCCAGTCTAAGGTGCACCTATTTAGAAATGTAAGTTTTGTGTCTTTTCTTTAAATTGCTCAGATTTGCATGTTTTGATCTAGCAAAGCTTTTTTCATGCCAAAGCCACCTTACCCAGCTGTTGCCTTGCAAGTAAATGGGAAAATATAAACATGTCTATTTTTGTGCTTATTATAAATGCACAACAAAGTCTAATATTGCATGCCACGTGCAGTAACTTGCAGTGGTACTATGCTAATCAATAGTAAATTTTCTTGCAACATCTTACACATCCTAATTCTAAGACTCTAAGGAGTATCAAGGGCCATATTAAAAATGTGTATATTTTAATAAAATACATTTTGGTGATACAAGTTACCCTTGAGAATATTTAAGTGCTTGCCAAAGAAAAAAAAACTTTTGTTGTTTTGTTTTTTTATTTAAGAATATGTTTCGGTAATAAATTTAGCTCACAGTGTCTCTAAAAATGCCAAAAAATACCTTAAAATTCTATAAAAAGATTATAAATTCATATTAAACAGTGACTTTAGAGTGTATAGGTTATAAAGGGTAAAAGAAAACATGTATTCAATGCTCTTGGATTATCGCTGTGAGCTGCACCATGTTAAAGAGAATCACCCTAATAAGCTCCTTCATTCTGCTTCCTTTGTCTCGTGTCTGTCTCGGCGCGGCTGTGTTCCTGCAGGCGCGGCAGCAGCAGGCGGAGCTCGCCCAGCAGGAGTGGTTACAGATGCAGCAGGCCGCCCAACAGGCACAGATGGCGGCAGCATCTGCCAGCGCCGCGCAGCAGGCCGGCTCCTCTCAGGATGAAGACGAAGAGGATGACATGTGATCCCAGGACGCCATTCTGCTTGTTCCGAAAAATTCTTCCTGGGACAGTGTTGGCGCGCAAATCTCCCAGCGCTGCCAACGGCAAAGACACGAGGCATCTTTAAACCGCTGGTTTACGTCAGTGTAACACGGATAATGCACATTGGAACGCTGAAGAGAAAAGACGGAGGGGGATATAAATATAGCCACACCGTCAGGCACCAGTACAGGAAAATTATTTGGATTGAGAGGCTGTTAATGAATTTTGATTTTTTGATCAGTCTCATCTTCCCCCCTCCTTGTTTTTCCAGTGGCTTCAGTTTAATTATGTCTTGATATTATGTTGTGAGTAATTTGTAGATTTCTGGATGTGTTGTGGACACTGAAGGCTCATTGCCTGGGAAATGTCAGTGAATTTTTGGTGATGACGCAAGTGTTGGCTCCTTCAGGTACTGCACCAGATAGCTTACTTCTGTTATCCGTTTTACTAGATCACTTTTGGTGGTTTAGGAGAACTGCTTTTGAATAATTTCAGAGCGGTCGAATTCTCCTTTTTTTGTTTTGTTTTTGATGGTCACTTTTACAATGGCTTCCTCTTCCCCCTCTTGGTATATTTGTTCGACTGAGGATCATTTGAGGGGTTGTTAATATAGGAATTTTTTTGTTAAGTAGAGAAATAAATGGACATTTTGGTTAATTTTTAGCTCATTCAGATACTTTTTGTTGCATTTCCTTTCAACCTTGAACCACCTACAGTATTGCTAATTAGCCACACCTTTCAGTTTCAGAAACTGTCTATTTTTGTCTCATAGAACCAAAGATAGAGGACAGACTAACAGCCCAGAGTTAGTGTTTTTTAAAGGTCTAGGTGATACTGTGATTCTTGTCGCTGACTCCAGATCAGTGTAAACGATGTTAAGGATTATTAACCGATGACTTTGTAAGATGCTTTGATATCCAGGCTGAATTTTGTTATTTCCCTTCTCTTCGGGTGCAGTATCAAACATTTGCATTGTGACTGTGGTCAATCCTCAGTGTAAAGACAAGTAACCTAGTTGTTCTACACATTCACCGCCTATGCTACAAAGTTGTATTCTTTAAGCAATAAAGGAATCATGTTTTATAGACAATTGTTGTGTGATTTCAGTCCTAAAAAAACAAATCACTGTCTTAATAGCCGTGTTTCCTTTAGGGGGAAGAGTGGCCACTGGGAAAGTCTCAGTCTCTGATCGTCACGACAGATTAAACACGGGAGACGCAACTGTGGCCACCGTCGGTAACTGTGCACAAAGTTAGCAGCTGATCATAAACAAAGTAGCATGGCGAATTATGCACAGCTTCTCCACTGATCATAAACATAGTGATCGTGAATTAACCAGCATCGCTAACTGTGCACAGAGTGTCCGGTGCTTGTTGTAAACAGATTGTAAACACCTCCTGCAGCAGCAGCACATACACACTGTACTGCTGCAGAGCTAACTGTTAGCCTATTAGCACATGCACACTGTACTGCTACAGAGCTAACTGTTAGCCTGTTAGCACATACACACTGTACTGCTACAGAGCTAACTGTTAGCCTGTTAGCACATACACACTGTACTGCTACAGAGCTAACTGTTAGCCTATTAGCACATACACACTGTACTGCTGCAGAGCTAACTGTTAGCCTATTAGCACATACACACTGTACTGCTACAGAGTTAACTGTTAGCCTGTTAGCACATACACACTGTACTGCTACAGAGCTAACTGTTAGCCTGTTAGCACATACACACTGTACTGCTACAGAGCTAACTGTTAGCCTATTAGCACATACACACTGTACTGCTACAGAGCAAACTGTTAGCCTATTAGCACATGCACACTGTACTGCTACAGAGCTAACTGTTATCCTGTTAGCACATACACACTGTACTGCTACAGAGCTAACTGTTAGCCTGTTAGCACATACACACTGTACTGCTACAGAGCTAACTGTTAGCCTGTTAGCACATACACACTGTACTGCTACAGAGCAAACTGTTAGCCTATTAGCCTATAGCTAAGTTGGCAACACTGCTTCGCCGGCTTTTACAAATGACGTGTGTTGTTGTGGCGTCGAGTACTACGTCACATCCTGCTTAGCGATCTATCCAATCAGTAACCGGGCTGTTTCTAGGGGAGAAAAGAGACCCTGCTCTTCTACAGTGACGAAAAAAGTCCCGACAAAAGTCCGCTCTGGACAGCTCGTATTCAAATTAGGGGCGTTTCGGCGAGTGAGACCTGCCTCATTCCGGGTATTGGGCGGTAGTGGAAACAGCCCTTTAATGGTCTAAGTCTAAACACACGTTGGTTGCCCCCCCCCCCCCACCCCCCTGCACTCACTCTGAGGATGATTTGTGACTCCTGGGAGAGTCAGATGGATGTGAGCAGGTAGAAGAGCAGCAGTGGAGCACTTAGCCTACTGGGACCACAGGCTTTTGTATCACTTTTTCTAAATTCTCTTTAAAAATGGCAGGTGCAATCGTGGAGAACATGAGCACTAAGAAACTGGTTTTCTTTGGTTTCTCTATTCTTGTTTTTCAAGTTATTTCCATCATGGTTGGAGCATTAATCGGTGAGTCCTGAGATTGTATTTTTTATTTAATTCAGGATTTCCTAAGGGGGCTGGAAACGCTTAACTACTTGAATTTAATGTGGTGTTTTCAAGTCTTCTAAGTGCTTGTGATCGCTTGAAATTTATGTTATTTAGGATGTCATGGCTACAAACGGGGTACATTTTGGAACATCAAACTATATTGTGTTTCACCCTTCTGTAAATGTTTTCACAGAACATAATTTAGGTTATTTATAGCAGAATAACCTATAATATGATGAATAAGTGAAATTATCAGTATGCTGTGGAGCCTGATCAATCAGGTCTGCCAATTTTTCTTTTCAAACATTTTTATTTCCAGACAATATTGACATATCACACATGTATCAGCCTAAATGTTGTCTCATATGAAAACTCTTTCAAACATGATATATATTAATAGTCTCATGACACAGATCCAACTTACAATCTGGTGGAAAACTGCACAGAATTGGAGACAAAAACGGGGACAAGAGCTTAAAGTCACTGTAGCAAAATAGAGACGTCAAGAAAAGTAATGTGCATTTTGGAACATAAAACAGGAAATTTAACAACTTACTTAGCCCATTCTGCTCATACGTTATAATCATACAGTCTACAGTTATAACATAAATAGGAGTCTAGTCTAGTGATCTTACATGTATATACAGTCATGGAAAAATTATTAGACCATTGTTTTCTTCAATTTCTTGTTCTTTTTAATGCCTGGTACAACTAAAGGTACATTTGTTGAGACAAATATAATGATAACAACAAAAATAGCTCATAAGAGTTTAATTTAAGATCTGATATCTAGACATTTAACATGGTTTTCTTGATAACAACCCAAATCATTATCAAGCACACCATGGAAAATGGTGGTCCAGAACTTTTTCCCATGACTATCGGCCAATATAACAATATCTGGATTTTTTTATGACCTAATATTCATATCAAGTCCATTATTTGTCAGGCTTTAGTACACTGTATACACACACACACACATATATATATATGTGTGTGTGTGTATGTATTTACATATATATACTGTACATATTCTATGTAAATATTCAGTTACCACAGCTGTAAAATGCACATTGAAAACTGCTTGAATTTGACTTTGGGAAATGTGTAAGAACTCTGTTAATTGTTGTAATAAGAAATAGTATGTCTATAAAGTAAACTACATAGTATATGTGTTTAAACAGTCTGCTCCTTATGTGGATAAATAAATAAGATAAAGCTTTTCCTGTCTGTACTTAGTGGAGCCTAACTCAAACCACATGTCTCTGACAGATTATTCCCCTTTGCCATAGCTCCCAGTCCCACCAGTGCTATTCGCTACTTGGCCACCAAATGTATTAATCGGCACAGGGCGCGCAGCTGGCTCGCGCCGTGGGGATCAAACCGGTGCCAGCAGATCCACAGTTTTGACGAGCCTCTGGCAAAAACACTGGATGCCAACGAGATTGTTTTTGCCGTGCACGTACCTCATCCCAGCAAGGAGATGAGTCCCTGGTTTCAGTACATGCTGGCTGTTCTACAGTTCGACATTGCATTCAAAATGATCAATCAGATTGGTAAGGTGTCATAAAATAGCAGTGGTGGAATGTAACTAAGTACATTTACTCAAGTACTGTACATAAGTACAATTTTAAGGTACTTGTACTTTTCTTAACCCTTTGGAGTTTGGGGCTATTTTGTCGGTTTTTGACTCTTTTTCATTCTGCCTGTATAAAATACTTTACTATAAATTACAATTAACTTTACTATAAAACTTAAAAATCTTTACCATGACATGTTGGTATCATTGTTTTCAGCACAACCTCACCTATATGACCTGATTTTTTTTTTCATTTTGACTTACTGGATCAACATTTTGAACGCACAAAAAAACACACAAAAATACAAAAAACACACATAAAAATCACATAAAACACGCACAAAAAATACAAAAAACACACAAAATTACAAAAAACACACCAAAACCTTTTTTTTTTTTTTTTTTTTTTTTTTTTTTTTTTTTTTTACAAAAAACACAGAAACACACAAAAACACAAAGAAATTACAAAAAACACAAACACACACACACACACACACATATATATATTTTACATAAAACACACAAAGAAAACACAAAAAACAGTAAACACAAAAGATTGCATTCAAAATTCTGAATGCACACTGCAAAATTTCTGCAAAAAAGGTAAAATCATGCTACTACACTTGGTCGAGGGTATTTTTTCTTTTTTTTTCACCTTTGCTGAAAAAGGGTTGATGTATTAAATTGGACATGGAAACTTCTGGAAAAGCCAAAACTTTAGAGAAAAGCTTACAGCAGGGCTCCATGCTGCTTTCATTTTTACGTGACGTCATGAAGAAGTCGTGCTCCGGCGCTTTCGTGGACTCCAAAGGGTTAAATATGTCTATTTTATGTAGCTTTATACTGCTACTTCACTACATTTTGAGGTAAATATTGTACTTTTTACTCCGCTACATTTAGCTGACTGACTGAGTTACTTTTCAGGTCAAAATTTTACATAAAAAACATGATACAGTTAAAGTGATTAGACATTTTAAATTAAATCTCATAACAGTATATTAAGAAGTCAAAATGAGCCCTTTCTTTACAACTTACTGCTTACATAAAGGCATCAATACAAATTATCTAATAATATATATGGAATATATAAATCAATCTGAGTGGGTCCATTCTGCATAATGAGTACTTTTACTTTTGATACTTTAAGTACATGTTGATGATGATACTTTTGTACTTTTACTTACAGTAAGTTTTGAATGCAGGACTTTTACTTGTAGTGGAGTAATTTCACAGTGTGGTATTAGTGCTTTTACTTAAGTAAGAGATCTGAATACTTCTTCCACCACTGTAAAGTAGATACAAGCTCCTCATAGATATTAAATAAAATAAATATTTTCCTGTGTAGAAGATGATGTCACCATCACTATTGATGCTGGTCTGGCATACAGGGATGATCTGAAATCTGAGTGGACCACAAAGTTTCACTCAGTGGAGCAAAGGCCACTCAGGTGCATATTTGCAGTCCCAAAGGTAAGTCTGCATGACTGCCTTTAAAATATGCAATTCAATTAAAATATCTCTGCTTTATAACCTGTAATTAACAGTCTATGCTTTTGCAGACATATGACAATGAAGGCCGCTTTTATCACTGCGACCCCATACCATTCATGGAACTGGGTAGTATGGCCCACAAATATTTTTTGATTAACCTCCGCTTGCCAGTGAATGACACAGTGAACGTTGGAATTGGAGAAATAAAAGACATCCATATAGTGGTGAGTCTGTTTTGATTGAATCAAATCTTAAAGACTGATTGTGTTACAATCAAACACACAATCAGTGCGTTTACATGCACTGAGAAAACTGAATAACTGACGGGAACTTGTCCTCCTCCTCAACACTGGGTGGCGATATGCATCGTTTCATCGGGTGAATATGGGCCCCTTTCTGGTTGACCTCAGTGTGACACTTTGTACCATCGCTACTGACCTGCTAATGCAACTGACTAACGTGACCGGATAATGAGGGACCGGCTAATGCGGCTGACTAACGTGACTGACTAATGTGGGACCGGCTAATGTGACTGACTAACGTGACCGGCTAATGCGACCGACTAATGTGACTGGCTAACGTGACCGGCTAATGTGGGACCGACTAATGTGACCGCTAATCTGACTGGCTAACGTGACCGGCTAATTTGACCGGCTAACGTGACTGGCTAACGTGACCGGCTAATGTGGGACCGACTAATGTGACCGCTAATGTGACTGGATAATGTGACCGACTAATTTGACCGGCTAACGTGACCGGCTAACGTGACTGGCTAACGTGACCGGTTTAACGTCACCAGCTAATGTGACCAGCTAATGTGGGATTGGCTAACTTGACCGGCTAACATGACCGGCTAATGTGGGACCAGCTAATGTGACCGGCTAATGTGACCGGCTAATGTGGGATTGGTTAATGTGACCGCCAATATCACCGGCTAACTTGACCAGCTAATGTGACCACTAATGTGACCGGCTAAGGTGACCGGCTAATGTGACCACTATTGACCGGCTAATGTGCGTCCTGCTAATGTGACCGGCTAACATGACCGGCTAATGTGACCGCTAATGTGTAATGTGGGGGTGTAGCATGGGAGCTTGAAAATCCTATTCCAATCACATTATCTGAGTGTCCTAATCGGAGTTGGAGAACTCCAACATTAGTCGGACTTACACGTTTACATGCACTTCAGTTGTCCAGTTATAGTCAGATTAAGGCAATAATTCGTTTTTTTTAAGTGTCATGCAAGTAAACGTACTGAACGTCCCTCTTCTCTATAAGGGCATCCACCAGAATGGGGGCTTCACTCAAGTGTGGATCAGCATGAAGACTGTGTTCAGTCCCTGGATTTTTGTGGCTACAGTTTGGTACTGGCACAGGATCAGCATCATGGCAAGACCTCCAGTCCTTTTGGAAAAGTATGAGCTAATAAGAAAGAATGGCAGAATGTTTTCATTAAACCAACTGCTCTGACTAAAGATGTATATTAATATTAAAATGTATTATAATTGTTCAATATTAAATACAAAAGTTACACATTAAGATAGACATTTATTATAATAAACTGGAAGGGCACTTGAGGAGTGCAAACCTCCACCAAGGCCAAATGCTCTTTCACACAATGTGAAGAATAATTGGTGAAACGGCCGCCAAATTTATAGGTTTCCTTGGCACGCTACAACAGAAAACCAGTTTTTCCATAATCCTACTGACAATCAGACAAACAACAAGAAGAATAGAAAGATGGAGCTAAATAATGTTCAATAATAATACATTTGACCTAAATAAATAAATCCAAATGTCGCATAGACTGTATATAAATAATGGACGTACACTGTTAAAAAAAGTCTGCAGATTTTACGGGGAAAAACTGCTAAACCATGACAGTAAAAGACCGTAAAATGAATGGGTTAATTCAGTTTCAGGTACCATGAAACACTGTAAATGTATATCAGCCAAAACAGTTTTTTTTATTTGTATTTAAAAAAAATAAAAGAATACATTACTCCACTGTAAAATGCACTGTGTTTGTAGCAAAAATAAACTGTAATATATATACAAGCCATCATTTTTGCATTTATTTTTTGTAAAAATACTTTTTCTCACTGTTAAATGTGCTAAACAACATATCTCTAACAGAAATATACTGTAATATTTAATGGTAAAATCTTTAATTCATGAGGCATTAAGTAAATTATATGGCGTTTGTTTTGATGGAAAAACGTTTTATTCATACGGTAAAAAATGCAATAAAATGGCAATCTTAAACCTGAAATCAACAGTGCCAATATCTTTTTACCGTAATATTAAAAAAAGTTATACCGTAATTATTATGGTAAAGTTCTGGCAACCACAGCTGCCGTTTTTTTAACGTAAAAACAACATTTTTTTTTTTTTTTTTTTTTTTTACAGTGTTGTCAATGTCGCCCCAAATCATAAGCTTTTTTTTTTTTTTTCATCTAGTTTCTTCTAAATGGGACCATTATTTACACAATAAACATCATATTGTCTTAAAGAAATCTTGAAACTACCAATTGAGACCATCATTTTGCCACAAGAATATTTTCTGAGGTAATAAATAAAATAAAATAAAAAATAATTACCCCCCTCCCCCGGGTTTGTATTTTTATTTTCATTCATACTTGGAACTAATATGCCTTTATAGACAAGTTCTCCTTGTACAAGTCACTGAAGAATAACTTTTTTTTCTAAATTTTTCATTTTTACATTGGAGGTCAAGGTGAATAAAGTTAATATTATTATATTATTATCACACAGATTGGTCAGATGTCATGGTGTCACTGTCTGTGACGTAGCCTGATCTTTGCTGATTAGGTGGAAGACATCCATGTGGTTCTAGGACCAAACAGAGAGACATGGGGACCATTTTGATATCCACTGAAGTTACCAAATATAGTTCTTCGCCCGATAAAGGGTTAAAAACTCTGAGTGCTCCTCAGTCACTCAGTGCAGACTTCAAACCTTGTGTTATACTTTCAGGAGTGCTCCAGGGCGGCATGTTGAGAGCAGAGGAAATGAAACATGCTTGATCTTAAGTGCACGATTGGCCTGGTAGAACCAGGTCAATACTCGGCCTGCAGCAGCAGCTTACTTGTATTTGCCTTACCCAGGGTGATTTTTGCTCTGGGTGTGTCTATGTTGTTCCTGAACGTACCGGTGGAGTGGCTCTCGCTGGGCTGGGAGTGGACTTGGATGCTGCTGTTTGAAGATGCTCAACAGGGCGTCTTCTACTCCACACTCTTCTGCTTCTGGATCATCTTCTGTGGCGAACACCTCATGGTTAGCACCTTTTACTTATTCTCCACTCTACTTTTCTCCACACTTTTAAGCCTGTTATGCAATTTCTTTCAACACCAAAACTTTTTGCATCTTTTTGTAGGTGCTTTGCCTCTTTGTGCTCGTTTAGTGTCTCTTTTCTGGTTGGTTTGTGTCTCTTTTAATCAGGTTGTGTCTCATTGTGGTCATTTTGTATCCATTTGTGGTTGTTTTGTGTTTCTTTTAATCAGGTTGTGTCTCTTTGTGGTTGTTTTGTGTCTCTTATAATAATTTAGTGTCTCTTTGTGGTTGTTTTGTGTCTCTTTTAATTATGATGTGTCTCTTTGTGGTAATTTTGTGTCTCTTTGTGGTTGTTTTGTGTCTCTTTTAATTATGATGTGTCTCTTTGTGGTAATTTTGTGTCTCTTTGTGGTTGTTTTATGTCTCTTGTAATAATTTTTGTGTCTCTTTGTGGTTGTTTTATGTCTCTTGTAATAATTTTGTGTCTCTTTGTGGTAATTTAGTGTCTCTTTGTGTTTGTTTTATGTCTCTTTTAATCATGTTGTGTCTCTTTGTGGTTGTTTTGTGTCTCTTGTAATCATTTTTGTGTCTCTCTGTGGTTGTTTTATGTCTCTTGTAATCATTTTTGTGTCTCTTTGTGGTTGTTTTGTGTCTCTTGTAATCATTTAGTGTCTCTTTGTGGTAATTTTGTGTCTCTTTGTGGTTGTTTTGTGTCTCTTTTAATCATTGTGTGTCTCTTTGTGGTTGTTTTGTGTCTCTTGTAATCATTGTGTGTCTCTTTGTGGTTGTTTTGTGTCTCGACTCTCTTGTAATCATTTCGTGTCTCTGTGGTTCGGTTGTGTCTCACATAATCATTTAGTGTCTCTTTGTGGTAGTTTTGTGTCTCTTTGTGGTTGTTTTGTGTCTCTTGTAATCATTTTGTGTCTCTGTGGTTGATTTGTGTCTCTTGTAATCATTGTGTGTCTCTTTGTGGTTGTTTCTTGTCTCTTTTGATCATGTTGTCTCTCTTGGTGGTTGTTTTTTGTCTCTTTTAATCATTTTGTGTCCCTGTGGTTGATTTGTGTCTCTTTGTGGTCATTTTGTGTCTCTTTGTGGTCATTTTGTGTCTCTTTGTGGCCATTTTGACTTTATTCTCTACTGTACTTTTCTCCACACTTTTATGCCTGTTATGCAACAACAAAATCGTGCAGGACCAAAATCAGAGGAACCGTCTCTCAGCGTACTGGTGGCAGGTTGGGCTGGTGATGTTCGGATCATCTCTTCTCCTCATATTCGACCTGAGTGAAAGGTAATGACATGATTGCTTTCGCTAAACTTATTGTGTTATGGCATTAGCTTTTTTTGAATCTTAATGTTCTTTGTTTATTTTGAAGGGGGGTTCATTTGACCAACCCTTTCTACAGTGTATGGGCTTCAGAAACAGGGATGAAGGTGGCAGTATCCTTCACGTATTTATACTGTATCAGAGAACAAACGTGGGTCCCTCTGTGCCATCCAGCCCTTTTCCTTGACTGTCATCACAGATTACCTTCATTATTGTAGCAGGGGTTTCTGTTTGCCTGTATTTCCTCTCCCTGTGTGGCATGGTGTGTTGTGTGTTCAGGAACATTGGTGGGAAAATGCAGCAGCTCCCTGCAATGCCAGAGGCTAGGAGACTACGTTATAAGGTTGGATTTTTGTTTGTCTGGTTTAATATTTTAATAGGAAACAGATAGAAACAATAGCACACTTTATACTTTTATATATGTACTGTACACATACCTGTGTATAAATATATTTTGTATATGTTTCTATATTATTACAGAAGAGGATTAGGTGCAGGTAGGAGGGGAAAAAATGAGAGGAGGACTTTTTTATTTCATTATTCAGTTCTAGAAAAAAGTCGAAATGCTGAGATTCATTCATAGATTGGTTGTTCCTGTGTCAATAAGTCATTAGAGGAACATTGTTTTCAATCTGATCAGTTAGGTAGACTGCAAGCTACAACCTAATTTTCATAAATGTCATAAAATGAGCAAAAAAACAAAATATTTAAATAATGTTTAATACTTTAAGGCTGTAGTAGAACTGAAATCCCCCTACACATAAGTGAGATATTCTTGGTAGTAGGATACTACAACTTTTGTTTTGGGATAAAAATGCTTTTATGTAATTTATGTGAATTTTGTAGACATATATTAGACAGATTGAGGAAAATCAGGTTGTAGCTTGAAGTCTACTTTACCAACACAAACAGTGACTTTATTCTCATCATTTCAACTTTTCGAAGTGCAAAATATATATATTTTTATCCTACCTGGCCCTAATCCTCTTCCAAAATATTATATATCTGTTTTATACCCCTTATACTATACTGTGTATATCCTCATCAACCATACATAAATTCATATTACATATATTTTTTTTTAATTTATTGTTTGTATTACTACATACAACAACCTATTAAACATGCTACAATCTATTTTTCTCTAATGTGCAATATCTGTGAAATAGAAAATACTCTCAGGAAAAAACAAAACAAACTGCAATATTAATAATAAATGCCAAATATCAGCCATGTAAAGTAAGGTTTATATAATGTAGGTTTTTTATGTATATACACTGTAAAACATTTTAGGTTGAAAAACTGCTACACCATGACAGTAAAAGACCGTAAAGTGATAAATGGGTTAATCAGTTTTTAGTAACAATGAAACACAGGAAAAGTATATATCAGCCAAAACAGTTTTTTTACAGTTAAAAAAAAAACATAACTCCACTGTAAAATACACTGGCACCGTGTGTAACAAAAATATACTGTAATATATATACAAGCATCACTGTAATTTATGCATTTATCTTTTGTAAAAAAAATACTTTTTCTAACTGTTAAATGTTCTAAACACCATATCTCTAACAAAAATATACTGTAATGTTTAATGGTAAAATCTTTAATTTATGCAGCTTTTATAAAGTATTTTCTTGTCAATTTTATGGCAAAATAACGTTTCTTTTGATGGAAAAACTTTTTATTTATACGGTTAAAATATGGAATAAAATGCCAATCTTAAACGTGAAATCAACAGTGCCAATATCTTTTTACCGTAATATTAAAAAACGTTATACCGTATTCATTACGGTAAAGTTTTGGCAAACACAGCTGCCTGTTTTGTACCGTAAAAACAACAGGTTTTTTTTACAGTGTATATATATATATATTTCCCCACTATTCTGACAGTTGTTTTTCACTCTTGCTGGTTTGACAGGGTATAATATTCCGGTTCAAGTTTTTGATGCTGGTAACTCTGGCCTGTGCAGCCATGACTGTCATCTTTTTCATCTTAAATCAAGTAAGTATCCCCCCTCTACTGATCAACATAGAGGTCAGTAATTCTGTTTTTTTTTTTACTTTTAGGTCGCGATTGGGCTCTTATCAATTATTGAGTGTGCTTGAAAAAGTATGTTATTCACCGGGCTTATTTGTTATTCTTCCGTTTCTTCCGTGTTTTTTTCCATGGACTACTCCTCCCAGAGTTTTGGTCGCACATACACTAAAAAGGTATCAAATCAACTATCGACTATGACTTTTCTAAGGGTTTCGGCAAACAGTTTTCAAATCTCCCCAATGTTACCCTATGGAGAGGCTAGAGTGAATGACATCATCCTTAGAGTGGAGAGGGAGAGAAAAAATAGTCAAAAAATAAATTTGGAAACTGCGCTCGAGGCCGCAAATGCCACTCTACAGAAATAATTTATACATAGAAACAGAGGAAAATTTGTCTTCTGCCTCACATTGGGCTGGTAAAGCTGTCAGAGTTATAGTTTGGGCGTAGGACGCACAGATGATCCACCAACACCACCCACAGCCTCATAGACCGCCATGGTAAAAAGGCGGGAAAATTTCTGGAGGAAAGCAGAGGTGCCAGTTTCTTCTGATCGCTCTAAAAAAACTATTTCTTCATATTTCTTCACAAAACACATATGTAGACGTTCAGGAAGAACTCCGGATGCTCAAATGGAAGTCAGATCAATCATAGGAACTACGGTTTGACCAAGAATGCTTTGTGTTTGAGGGGAACTTTTCGCTTTTTTTCTGTCTATCTCACTGGTGTCAAATGTCACAGAGCAGTTAATTGCAGTTGATTGCTCTTCTCTGATCACTGATGACTTCCTCCTCTTTTCCATTTTGAAAACCGTTCAAATTCTAATCTAATAATGTATGGATGAGAGTCACGGGCCAGAGTCAAGCACACTCAAAATTTCTTTAGAAATTTTCTAGTTTCAAATGTTATTTCTGTTTCACCAGGTCAGTGAGGGTCACTGGCACTGGGGAGACTACACACTCCAAGTCCACAGTGCTTTCCTCACAGGGATCTACGGCATGTGGAACCTGTATGTTTTCACCATCATCTTCCTCTACGCTCCCTCACACAAGCACAAAGGAAACAAGCTGGGAGATGGTCAACAAACAGGTCTGTAACATTTTACTTCATATTACAATAAACTAGGGCCGGGACTTTAACGCGTAAATTAAGATTAATTAATTACACAAAAATGAACGCGTTAAAAAATTTATGCATTTTAATCGCACTTATTTTTGCACCGCGGAACGTTTCTCACTGGATGAGTTTCAGGTGGACCGATTATACTGGAGCACCAACTACACAGTGAACATGAAGGAAGAAGCTGATGAGACGCTTTGGTTGGCCCCGTGGATGATGGGATGTTTTGTTACTAAAAACCAACGGATGGAAGCGTCGATAAGAGCATGGTTGTGTTGCTATGCAACAAGGAATTCACATATCACCGCAGCACATCGAGCCTCAAGTATCACCTCAGTGCTAAACATATAGCAGCTAGCGCTAGTGTGGTAGCTAGCGTGGATTGTGTTTTACTTAAAAAACCAAAGTATCATAGTTTACAGAAGGTCTACCTACCTATAGGCTACCTGAATTTATGAAATGTACTATATTTCTAAATATGCTATTGCTACACTTAATGGCAAAAATTGCACTGGTCTGTTGGACTTGAACAAAAATAAACAATATTTTTGTTGCTTAAGCTTATGTATTCAGTCATTATTCAATGGTATACTAAAAATCCATGTGAAAAAAATTACTTCTCACTGTTCTCAGGTCGAATATTTATATGCGATTAAAATGCGATTAATTTCGATTAATTAGTTACAAAGCCTCTAATTAATTAGATTATTTTTTTTAATCGAGTCCCGGCCCTACAATAAAGTTATTAAATGAATAACTTGAACATATCAGATGTCCAAATGTTTGTCTAAGCTTATATTGATTATTAACAGATAAGCCAGAAAGCCAAGAGACGCAGCTGACATGTGGGGAGCAGGGCCCGACAGAGAGCTACAGGATCACTGGGAAGCTGGCTGAGGAATAAAACTACCACAACCTGTTCTGTTGTGTTACTTTCATTATACTGCTGGTGTTTCTGAGAAGGTTATAATTATTACAAACACTGCAGGCTGTAAAATGTCAACCCTGTATTTTTTCCCAGATTACATTTGTTTTAGAAATGTGGTTAGTGTTGTGAATTGAAAGAAAACTGCAGGATTAGGACCAGTAAAGGTCATTGTTTCAGTAAAAATCGTGATGTTAGTTAACTAGAAAAAAAATTAATGTTGTCTAAAACTTAAGTTAAACAGAATGAGATATTTTCGAAGTTCTTTGTGACATATTGAACCTTACAAAGACAATATATTTAATGTTCAAACTGATACTTGTTTTTTTATTTTAAATGAATACACTGGAAATTCTGAATCTGATGCTTTCTGTGCTTTTATTTATGTTTTAAACAGCATCGAAACTTCTGCCTTGTGCATGAGTAAGTTAAAATAAATCAGTGTTGACTTTTGCTTTCATACAGGATATTGGGTTGATTTGTCTCTTTGTGGTTGTTTTGTGTCTCTTTGTGGTTGATTTGTGTCTTTCTGTTTATTTAGCAGTTGGTTTGCGTCTAATTTTCTGAGACACTTAGTTTTGCGTTTTCATTATCTCTAAGCTAGAATCATCAAAATTACAAGAAAAACAGGCTTGAAAAATGTAACTCTACTTGTAATGAATCTCTGTAAAGGTATGAGTTTCACTTTCTGAAATGATTGACAAAAAATATTGAACTTTTTCTAATTAAGGGATGGAGGCCCGGGGGCCGCATACAGCCCACACCCTCACTTGAAGTGGCCCTTAGTACAACTACATGCATTTGAGCATGAAATCTTAAAAGTGCAGGGTAAAAATGCACAAAATTACTTCTTGCAATTAATGTTGGTCTGTTGGTCTTGCACTAAAAAAAAAAAGAAATCACAGTAAATGGTTATTTTTTATTTGCTTCAAACCTTTTGTATCCCTATTTATACTGTTATACATGCATTTGAGCATGAAATATTTTAGGTTACTGCACTATAAACATATTTAAAATTGCAGTTTTATCATATCTGGTTAAGTGCACGGTCCTATATGTGGCCCTGTGGTAGTGTCCATGAAAAATTGTGGCCCCCTGCAGCATTTAAGTTGCCCATCCCTGTTCTAATTGTTTGAGATGTACCTGTGTAGCTGTATGTAGCTGCAGTGAGAGCAGGCTTACCGACAGGGGGCGCTGCTGTCTCCTCACAGAGTCCAGCCCAACAACAGCTCAGCAGCCTTCAGCAGCAGGTGACTGTCCGCGTCTCCTCTCACCATTTCTCACACCAACACGGCTCACTCTTTATTTTCTGCGTCCTGAAACTTTTCCGTCGACACAGTCAAAGTGGATTTTTAATGAAAGAAGCTCCACGCGCATTACTTCATGGCTCGACTTTGAAAAAAAAAAAAAAGAAAGTGTGTCGGATCGATCGGAGAGGCCAGGTGAGTATCAGCACAGAGATTACACCAATAAGCTTTCAGACTCTGTAACTAACAGGACGGCTATGTGTGTGTGTGTGTGTGTGTGTGTGTGTGTGTGTGTGGACAGTAATGCTGTGGTTAAACTATACTGTGACCTCAACATAACACGTAGGCCTACAATTTGGCGAAAACACATGAATCATTTCCGTCAGGTTTTTATGCTGCCTGTGTGATTTGTATCAGTATTTTCGATTTAAATGGTGCATGTTGTATTCTGGACATGCAATGATGACATATTATTCTCCATTTAAAGCCACCTGTTGTTATGTTGCTTTAGAGCTGTCTTCGAACCACAAATTGCCCCCAATTAAATCAGAAGGGAATCAGAAGTTTAGGTGGAAACATTATAGCCATGTTTCCACTAGAGCAGGGGTCTCAAACTCAAATTACCTGGGGGCCGCTGGAGGCAGTATCAAAATGACCAAAAAAAGACACAAAATTACTAATAAAAAGACACAAAATGACCAAAAAAGACACAAACTGACGAAAAAACACACAAAATTACTGAAAAAAAACTAAATTACTTAAAAAGACACAAAATGACAAAAAAAGACACAAAATGACCTAAAAAGACACAAACTGACCAAAAAAGACACAAACTGACAAAAAAGACACAGAATTACCAAAAAAGACACAAAATTATGACAAAAAGACACACAATGACCCAATAAAGACACAAAATTACAAAAAAGACACAAAATTTAAAAAAAAGACACAAAATTACCAAAAAAAAGTAATTAGAGGGACCTTCCACACACAACACGGTAAAATTCATATAAAACTCACATTAAACTTTCATATCAAGGTGGGGGCCACAAATATCATCACAAGGGCCACAATTGGCCAACGGGCCACGAATTTTAGACCCATGCACTAGGGGGAAAAGTGGCCGACGGGAAAGTGTCAGGCCACGCCCTCTCAAAAGTCCGTTCACTCTGCGTGTCTCCATTACAAGTTAGCCCCCAGAGGGATTTAGAGACTCCAGAGGTGATGTATGGTTTTCGCATACATGGTGATCACATACGCGACGGATTATCCACGGGAGATGCAGCTGTGGCCATAAACAAACCAGCATGGCTAATTATGCACAGCATCTCTGCTGATCATAAACATAGTGATCGTGAATTAACCGGCATCGCTAACTGTGCACAGAGTGTCCGGTGCTTGTTGTAAACAAACAGCGATCACTAAGTGAACACCTCCTGCAGCAGCAGCACATACACACTGTACTGCTACAGAGCTAACTATTAGCCTATTAGCAATTTGCAGACTGGACGCTAAGGGGTTAACATCCCCTCCGGCTCTGCAGCTGGGAAAGACTGCTGCAGGAGGACTGTACCTTCGACTCGTTCTTATTAGGAGCCGACGACCCCCACGGCTCCTTAGGAAGAGTAAGAACGGGTCTCCAATAGAAAAAGTCACTGGATTTGTCTCCAGTCATTTTCAGAAAAAGGGTCACAGGGAGAAAGTGAATTAAAATACTGGGAAAACAGTGGCTTAAAGCGACAGTGTAGACTACTGTATTTTTCCATTTTAATCATAATTTTGATCAGAATCAGTCCTATACAAATGCTGTTTAAATAATTAACTTAAAGTAAAGATTTTCATACAAAACACAGGATGGAAATCAATTGTGAAACAGCACATGTACTAATATTATTTTCTTTAGTGTATAGAGTAATTACTTGCAATTACTAGTTATTTCTATAAAAAGTAATGATGAAATTATTATCAACTTAACAGAATTGTTTACTGTGCTGTATTGCCATATACAGTACCATTAAAAATCACAATGTTTAACAGTTTTTTAATTCTTACAGGAAACAAATCAGTACTGTAAACACAACTAAAAAAATCAGTGTTTAATAGTTTTTTATTGTACAGTATAAAAAACAGTACTGTAAATAAAAATACAGTAGTTCTACTGTAAATAATAATTACAGTAAGTTACTTGTTAATTTCTGCCAATAAGTCACTGTAAATTCTTTACAGTGCACAGTTTGGTGAGATTTGGTATCAAAACTACTTACTTAAATTGAGGCACAAAGACTTTTAGATTTTGACACAAAAACTATATGGTTAAGTTTAGGGATATAAAGCTACTTGGTAAGTTTCAGGAAAATAGTGAGCTGTAAGCTTGTGGCTATTGTTAGCAGAAACTAAACTATAAGCAACATTTTCTCTCCACCTCTGAATCTAAACATTATTAAAACATTTTTTTATTGAGTATATTGTCAAAATCTCTTTAAGACTCTTTTTAAGAGGTTTGTCTCCCTCTTCTTGGTCTTCAGAGTCTCCCATGACAGGCTAGATTGTCTAAAACCTGAAAACAGACCACTTAAATTAAAATATGCTGAAAAATTTTTGTGAAAATTGTCCAAAAAACAAACAAAAACAGCCTACCCCAGCTTTAATCAGAAAATAAAATATTTAAACAGAACAGATTTGTACACTGAATGGTCACATACATGTTTGATTTACACCTGTAAATGCCATGTGTGCACACAATCGCTTAGAAAATTTTATTTAAAAAAAAAAACCTGAAGTGTTTATTGAACCTGCTGACAATAACAATTCAATATCAATTTGCATATATTAATTCTATTTTGTATCATATTTGATACATCGGGTCTTTTTGTGCAATTTGTTGCTCACAGTTTGCTTTTCTTGAACTCACAAAAACATATACAACCTAGACTTTGGCTTTCCTTTTAACATTTTCCTCAAACATGCAAAATATTTTTCTTCCCCATATAACTCAACATCAAACATCTGCTGATATGAAGTTTTCACACAGCAACGACTGATCCACCAGTGGAACCTGCTTATCATTTTTGCTACATCTGGTATTTTTGTGCAATTTGTTGCTCAGTTTTAAAAAAAATCTTCAACACATGTATGCATCAGGTTTTTCAGGAAAAAAAATATCACATCAACGATGTAGAGGTCTCAAAAACTTTTGTATCAAATATGATACACTTGGTTTTATAGGGTTAAGTTGTTCCTAAGTCCAACCAAAAATGAGGCCTGCTAATACTACTACACTGTAGAGAATTTACTGTGATTTTTACAGTTACTTATTGGCAGCAATTAACAAGTAACTTATACTGTAAACTAAAAACAATTAAACACAGATTTTTTTAGCTGTGTTTACAGTACTGATTTGTTTACTGTAAGAATAAAAAAACAGTTAAACATTGTGATTTTCATTGGTACTGTATATGGCAACAGGCACAGTAAACAATGCTGTTAATTTAATAATAATTTCATCATTATTTTTTTATAGAAATAACTAGTAATAATCTATACACTAAAGAAAATAATATGAATACATTTACTGTTTTACAATTGATTTCCATCCTGTGTTTTGTATGAAAAACTTTACTTTAAGTTAATTATTTATTTAAACAGCATTTGTATAGGACTGATTCTGATCAAAATTATGATAGAAATGGAAAAATGCAGTAGTCTACTTTACTTTTCACAGTACTAAACTGTCTGCTGTGTTTTTTCTACAGTAATGTTTTGACTACTGTAATTTTGTCACAAGGACTGATTTTTATTGTAAATTATACAGCACTATACTGTAAAAATCAAACACAGTGATGAACTGTGAATAATACAGTAAATAACTGTAGATTTCACAGCGATTATTTACAGTGTACCATTCAACTAGAAACCCTTATATTTATTAAATCTGCTGCATTTAAATCTGATGCTGTTGTTGCTGAAACCTCTTTGAAGAAGCTACTTTTATAACATGTCAAATACAGAAAAGCGTACAGATGATCTCCCTGACTGATTGAGTTTTTGGTAGATAATCTTTGTGTGACTCCACCTGAGTGGGTTTTTGGTGCTGACGTGGGTTTGGCCTTGTTGCCTGGTTACGCCCAGCCACTGGTGCAGACCTGAGCGTGGTTTAATCTCGTGAGAGGGCAGCCCCCCCTCCTTCCCCTCTTCTATCCCTCGACTCAAATTCCCACTCGGCCTCCGGGGAGCTCGTCTGTGCGTCACTGCTCCGGTCACAAAGACCTTCGGAGAATGCTTCTAGTCAGCCCTGTTAGTCCACGGCAATATGTGAAATATGTTCTGCTGCTCCTCACCGTCATCACAGTGATTGTACAGTCATTGATCACACATGTGATAAGAACACAAAGCAAGAGCTGCTTGTTAACAGGTGATAAAGGCTTTCACAATGGACCATATGAGCGTTTCCTCACACGTTCTTTCCATGTTTGAATTGATAGTGTTCGTACATGTTTTAATTATACATTTCACACTGTTATGGTGTTTATTTATACCAGTAAGCCAATGGGGCATGATGAAGAGAAGATTAAGAACAACAATTTTGACAGTTTAGATCAGGGATGGGCAACTGGAGGCCCGGGGGCACATGAACAATAAACTGGACTGGAAGCAACACACTGAAGCTGTCCACAAGAAAGGTCAGAGCAGACTGTACTTCCTGAGGAAGCTTAGGTCTTTTAATGTGTGTAGCAAAATGTTACGTATGTTTTATCAGTCTGTTGTGGCAAGTGCCATTTTCTTTGCAGCCATCAGTTGGGGCAGCGGCGTAAGGGCTTGTGACTCTAAAAAGCTTAACAAGCTGATTAGGAGGGCTGGCTCTGTGCTGGGGACTGCTGTAGAGTCCCTGGAGGTGGTGATGGAGAGAAGGATGGTACAGAAATTGTTGAGTATTATGGACAGTAACACACATCCCTTGCACAGTCTAGTGTGTAAACAAAAGAGTGTTTTTAGTTGGAGGCTACGGCAGCTAAGCTGCAAAAACGACAGATTTAAGAATACTTTTTACCTACTGCTATTGCACTTTATAATGACTCCCCTATAGAATATGTATTTAAACTTTAGCTTAAGCAGCTTATACTGTATGTATACATCAAACTGTATTTTTGCACATGTATATTTGCACACCTGTTTATTTACACACCTGTATATTTGCACACTTGCTGCAACTGATATCTATGAGTAACAGCTACTAATGCACATGGACCATCCATTCCACTTTTTCTATCCTAGGCTATGTATTGTGGGCTCTTGTTTTGTATAGGTGGAATATGTATGTATACATGTGGTGTGTTGTGTTGTGTGTATGTTGGCTGCTGGAACACCTAAATTTCTCTGCTGGGATGAATAAAGTATAGCTTATCTTATCTTTATCTTATACGGCCCGCACCCTCACTTGAAGTGGCCCTCAGTACAACTACATGCATTTGAGCATGAAATCTTAAAAGTGCAGTGTAAAAATGCACAAAATTACTTCTTGCAATTAATGTTGGTCTGCTGTTCATGCACTGAAAAAAGAAATCACAGTAAGTCGTTATTATTCTTTATAATAACAGTTGTGCAAAAAGAAACTGCAACTATGATAACAAGCTTCAGATCTGAGGTAGTGCAAAAAATAAATAAACAAAACAAACAATAACAATTAGAACAATATTTTGAGGTTGTATGATGTGCACAATATTAATTGTTGTTTAACTGTTAACCCCTGATTCTAGTCTTCATGCAAAGCTAAGCAAACTAAGCTAAGCTAAGTATGCTGGCTAGCTTCAAATTTGCTGCTGCAGGAGGTGTTCACTTAGCGATCTCTGTTTGTTTACAACATGCACCAGACACTGTGCACACACTAAAAACTGTTCCTACTGTTTGTTTAAAAGTAGTGCAATAAAAATACAGATGTTTTCCCTAAAGCCTGATTTCCACCGGGCGCGTTACTGCAGCGTCACGTCACGTCGTGTATGCCGTTGCAAATAGGTAACACTCTAATCAAAGAGAGCATTTCCACCGGGCGCGTAGCGTAACGTTACAGCAGCGTCACGTTACAGCAGCGTCACGTCAGCGTCTCTACGCGAGCATTAGGTAGGACTTCTATTTCTCCGCGAGACGCTGCCAAGACAGGAAGTCCGACTCAGAATCAGCGTAAAACACTTCCGCCCCTTTCAAAATAAAACACAATACGCAGTTCATGCAGCCTAAAACTACTTCACATCAACGTTATGTTATGAACGGGGCACCAGATCGGCAATCAATCAATCAAAGGGTCTCAGAGGATCGGCGACACGGACGACAAGAGACTGATTGTTCAAGTGGAACATCATACAATCATTTATGACATAACATATTGTTTTTATAAGGATAGATGGTCAGATCAACATATCTTTCACCTCAGAGAAGCAAAATAAGTTGGTTTTTGTTGTTGTTGTTTACTCTATACACACAGTTTATCCATAGACGGTATAAATAGAGTTTAAAGTTTATCACGGGATCTTGCGGTCTCCCGTATGGTCAGGATTATCGCGTGATCTCGTTATCTCGCGTGTATACGGCCGGCTCGCTAAGCTGAAGTGCTGCTGCTGTAACGCGCCCGGTGTGAATTGACAGACGCAGCAAAAACGCTGTGGAGACGTGCTGCTGCTGTAACGCGTCCAGTGGAAATCCCCAGTAACATGATGAATAATCGTGATTACAGTATTGATCAAAAATATCCGTGATTATCATTTTGGCCATAATCATGCAGCCCTAGCATGATGCATTTTGGTTGCTTATGATCAATAGTGCTCCTCCTATTCGTCCTCACTCTGCAAAATAAGAAAAGCTGGGTGAACTCAAAATTTCAAGGCAACAAACTTCGATAAAATTTTAAGTTGGACAATTAAACTAAATATTTTAAGTTTTGTTTTTGAGTTTGCTCAACTCTGAATTCAGATTTTTGTCAACTCAACTGTAAATTGTCCTAACTTATAATTTACATTGTAATAACTTTTAATCCTTACTTCTGCTAACTTCTGCAATGTGCTGAATTGGCACGATAGTAACGCCGCTATGAAATGTCAGCTAATGCTGCGACCACAATTTTGAGTTAGCATTGATACGCTAATGGCTACTCTTGTAGCTGTAACAAGCAGCGTCGCTAGCATCAGTTAGCCGCTAGCACCAGTTAGCCGCTAGCTTTCGCTAATGACCGAATTTCCCGCATTTCACAACAAAGAAATAAGAGTTAGCAGAACTATTGTCCCTTGTTGTGAACCCCAACCTAAAGATATAAGTAACAACAACTCACCAACTTGTTTTTGAGCAGACAACTGTCTTCCTTTGTTGTACTAACTTACATTATTGCCCTAAATGTCCATAATTTATATTTCCAAGTTTTACCAACTTAAATCACTGTTTTAGGCTAAAAAATACAAGTTGGCTTTTTTTGCAGTGCAGGGCAGGATGTCTCTGCATCTTGCAGGTCATTCCCCCTTGCACATTGACTGACTGACTAATGTCATCCTGTGTAGGATCTCACTGACTGTTATAAATTCCCTTTGTGACCAGCAAATACACCCTATTAATCTGTTAATTTGTTAAATATAATTGAGGATATTGATATTGTTGATTTAAACAGGTTAATAATTTTATTCAGGCACTTTTTAGTTCAGTCTGTTTTTGAGACGGGCAGTTTACAGGGCAGCTATGTTTACATTCAGGGGTCCTTAGAGACAGCGTGTGTTGAACAATGTGTGAGTGTACTGACCTGCTGTTGAAAAAAGTTTCACATAAAGATATTAAACGTCACAACGGTGTCCTTATTCCCTAACCGGACTACGCTCACGGGTGAAGAGTCCCAGCACAACAGTTTCCCCCTATAGTTCTTTAATACTGACACTGTTGGAACTGTTATACTGCAGCAGTGGGATATTTATAGACACGTGCTTTGAACTGTCCCACATGATATGCGGCTCAGCTGACACAATTAGACAAAGCAGCTCCGGGTCTCTGTGGTGCATCTGTGCAGCATCAGGGGGACGAGTGTCTTAATAAAGCCATTGTCATTAAATTAAATTACCTTCCTTTACCGTCCTCCTTCAGTCAGCTGGTTCCTGTGGGTGAGATATGCACTCATGTGTAATGGGTTGGCTGGGTTGCACTTGTATGTTTTAATTAATATGTTCCTATTGATCAAATGGGACTGCTTAAAATAAAACAGTCAATGGATAGGATATATAGGTTATAATGGCAAATGCTCCTAAATCTTCATATTTATTATAAGTGGAAAGAAAGCATGAGTTATGTACATTTCAAAATCGTCCTTTTATTTCTGTGTCATACATTTGTCTCTCTGGCTCAGTGCAGGACTGGGTGTTCGAAAATTTTATTAATGATACTTTACCTGAGTTTCAGTACTAATACCTTTATGTTTTACCCCTGATGCTGAACATGTAAAATGTCATTAAAATAAATAGATGCACGAATAAATAAATGAATGACAACTATAAACCTATAATATCCAGGACAGGTAATGAAAAAAATTGATATGGCAACATATCGTGACATACTCCTTGCTAATGTGTCTATTGATGCAGATGATAGACAGATAGATAGATAGATAGATAGATAGATAGATAGATAGATAGATAGATAGATAGATCAATAAAACCTAAAAACAAACAAACCTAATTAAAACAAGCAAACTCACTCTAAAAATGAATTAAAACTAACTGAATTTGAAAACAAAAAATCACAACGAAATTAAAACTCAAGAAAAATCCCAAACTATTATAACCTCGGTGCGCAGACGGTAGAAAAAAACTAAATGGTATTCTGAACTCTTGCTCCCACCACCATCCCGTGTATGGAGACACAGAGAGCTCTCAGACCAAAGGACTGGCCCTTTACTGGTTTCACTGGAATGTGGTAATGAATGCAAATGGAGCAGAGGCCTGACCATCTTCAGCCGCAGCAGATTTGGCATGCCAACATTTTCCCTAAATGATGAGGAAGCTGGTGTCAGTGGACTGGTATTCAAACACTGTGGGGACTCTCACGGTTGTGTTTGCTCTCTGCTGAGAGGACTAATGAACAGTTTTCTATGTTTGCTCGAATCTGTCAGAGTTTCTGATGAGGTTAAACACACATTCACCATCTTTTATGTTCACTGCAAATCTGACTCCCTGGTGTTGAAAACCGATTCAAATGAACCCTTTAGAGTTTGGGACTATTTTGTTAGTTGTTGACTGTTTTTCATTCTGCCTGTTTATCACATAAAAAATATTTACCATGCCATGTTGGTATCATTTTTTTCGGCACAACCTCACCTATACGACCTGATCATTATTTTTTTCATTTTGACTTACTGGATCAACATTCTGAACACAAAAAATAACACACCAAAAACACACACATTTTTGAACCAAAAACACACACACAAAACACACACTTTACATTTTTTTTTTTTTTACAAAAAACACAAAAAGAATTACAAAAAATCCCACATAAAATCCATGCAAAAACCCCACAAGAACACGCATAAAACCCCCAACAAAAAACCCCCACAAAATATACAAATAAAAAAAAAAAATGTCTTTAATTTTTAAAGACCCCAGCAAAAACTTCGGTAAAATCATGTTACACTTGGTCATGGTGGTTTTCACTTTTGCTGAAAAAGAGTTGACGCGCTAAATGGGACATGGAAACTTCTAGAAAAGCCAGAAAACTAGAGGGAAGCTGACAGCAGAGCTTAGGTTTAGGTTTTAGGTTTAGTTTTATTTGCACAGTTAGAATTACATAAAATGACAAAGATAACATGTAGTGTAAAGTGCAGAGAGAGGCAGAAAACCCAGATGGGCTTATTTAAAGTCTCCACCTAAAATTTCATAGTTATAAGAAAGTAATAAACTGATAATAGAAAAAAAACATATGTATAACATCAACAAGTTATAATGACAATAACAAAAACAATAGCTTGATGCTGCTTCGTTTTAACGTTGTGACGTCATGAAGAAGTCGTGCTCCGGTGCTTTCGTGGACTCCAGAGGGTTAAGTTGTTTGGTTTGCCGTTATGGTTTGGTTAATAATGTATTTATTTTCTCCTTCCAGATTAACGCTGGTCACACAGACTGGGACCACGGTTTCTGCTGCTTGAGGTCTAGTTCCACTAAGGTCAGTGTCTCTGTCAGTAGACTGGCTCCCATTGAACTCACCACCAGTGTCCCCAGCCTTTACTGTAATTGAGAGCAGGATCAAGTTTCAAACATTGCTTCAACCAGTCTATTCATTATTAATCACCCCACTCCAGTCTTTCATACCTCCAGTCAGACTGTATGAACTGTCTGCAGGTGCTGCCCTCTGGTGGTAGAAACAGAGTGCTGCAGCAGCAAGGAGGCTTTTACATTTTCATTTTGCTGCCATGTAAATAAAGTCCAAACAAACAGCTAATTTGCAAGCGGCAATTTGTTTGAAATTAAACTAAAGAGAAGTTTTTTGTTTTGAAGGAAAATGGTAGTTTTCATTACTTGTCAGTACACTACAAGAAATGGTTTCTAAAAACAAGATGAAAAAAACTAAATCTGATGGAAAAATAAGAAATTAACTCTTAAAACAAGAAAAAATGATCTAACACTTCTTAATCTAAAGTTTATATATATAGACTAATATATATACTACTATAATACTAATACATATATACATATATATATACATATATATGTATATGTATATATATACATATATATGTATATGTATATATATATGTATATATATACATGTATATGTGTGTATGTATATATATGTATATATAGACATATATACATATTAGCAAATAAATAAATAAAAGAGAAGATGTTATAACACTAAGATGCATGAGTAGAAAAATCTCTAAAAATGGTTCAAGTAAATGCCAAATGAAAAAGATAAGTCTTAAGTTTGCTCTTAAAAATATGAAGCATCTCTGATGGCCTCAGGTCTTCAGGAGGCTGTTCCACAAACGTGGACCACAGTGAGAAAACGACGCCTCACTGTGGGTTTTTGTTCTAACGTTTGGTATTATTAAAAGGCTCCCAGAAGACCTGAGGGACCTCGAGGGTTCATAGGATAAAAGTAAATCAGATAAATAGGCTGGACTAAGACCATTAAGAGATTTATTAACCAGGAAAAGAATAAAATCGGTTCTGAAACGCACAGGTAGCCAATGCAGAGACTTTAAATAGGTGTAATATGAGCTCGATCACAGAACACTGAAGAGTAAAATCCACTACAAAGAAGTGAGAAACATAGAATGGCCATTCTCAACATAGCATGGGCTCGGCTTTACTGTCATACCCAATTTATGCAATTCCAAAACTGTTAAGGGACCCCAATTTACAGAAATCTTCAAATACAATAGGCAAAAAATAACACATTTGTCACTTCATTAGAAAAACTGCATGGTTTTTGCCTCAAACTGCGTGTAAAGTGGGTATGTGTGTTAAGGAGAGACCTGTAGGTGCCCTTTTTATTAAGATATCATAAAGTCAGAAGTCAAGGGACCCCTTTGAGAATGGCCATGCTATGTTTCTCACTTCTTTGTAGTGGATTTTACTCTCCAGTGTTCTGTGATAGTATATTTCCTCCACATGATGGCAGTGTTAAGCAGTCTATCGTCTCTGTTTCCCAGGTTTAACATGCCCCTTCATAGTGCGCTGCCGACTGTACATGTTTGGACAAATCACCATCTTTGATACATCATCCAGAAACCTCTCTCTATATTTGGTCGCAGAACTGCATAAAGAAGTTATCTATTTATTGAGCATCCAACAATATTTAGTTGTACATCTGCCCCTCTTTTTGCAATTTTATCTTGACCTCATGTATAAAATAAAAATGCCCCGTTGTATTTACAGAAAAACTGGCAGCTGTGGTTACCAGAATATTTCTGTAAAAAATACAGTACATATGTATATGTATATAACATCTTGACAGAACAACTTGTAAATTTAACATCCTAAAACTGTGGTAATTAAAAAAAAAAAAAAACATTTTAAAGTTGTAGATTATACCGTCCTTTACTGCTAATTTAACAGTGCAATTATTTATGCAAAATTTACATGCATTTTTTGCTTATTGTGCATTGATTACCAGTGAATTAACATTCAGTTATTATTTATTGTACACTGAATACCAGTAAAATTTACAAGTTGTTCTGTAAAGTTGTTTACATTTGTACTGTATTTTTTGCAGAATTATTCTGGTAACCACAGCTGCCATTTTTTTTTTCTATAAAAGCAACAAAAAAATTTTTACGGTGCAAGGTGTAATGTGCTATACATTTGACACATTCAGTTCTTCATGCAGGTGATATTCTGCATTTGCTGGGATATGAGTACAACACAAAAAAAGTTTTCCATAGAGGGAAATATAGGGGAGGTTGTGTGTGTTAGTGGATTCATAAGACCAGAAATCATCATATTAATATGTAGTAGAACAAACCATAGTGTTATTAGAAGGTCAGTCAGTAACAACATAATAGAAACAAGAAAAATAATTCCTGCTTCAAGTTGCTTCCTGGAGACAGCTTTTGCAGAGAACAAGGCATGCTGATTTCCTTCTGATTAAACGTGAGAGTGGAAAAGGGAGCCTGATGATATGCAGGTGTTAAACAAAGGCTCTTTTTTTTTGCCAGTGTGCAGGTGTGTTACTAATTGGCTGCAGGACATCAGCCTATTCTGCACAACTTGCAGAAACAGAAACCTGCTCTGTGTTAATGGGCCAAACACTGATACCAGCTGTCAGTAGCTTGTATTTACTGGCAAAAAAAATGAAACTCCCAAACACCTAATTGTCATCCTCATCACATAACAGTGCTTGGGCTTGGTGCAACTTGAGCCTTTGAGCCAGGGTGTGTGTTTATACGTGTAGGAGGAGGTTTACACATTTGCTGCATTATTGTTGCACCCAAGGGAGCTCCCAGGCCTCTTCAGGCATGCACTCCATCCTGTTTCAAAAGCATCTGCACATATATGGGCATCTTCCTTCCTTCTGCTCGGTTGCACGACGTCCGTTTCCTGAACACCCCTACCACCCCCCCATCACACACATATACACACTCCTACTCATGTTGGTTAGCTGAGAGCAGAGGCGGGAGTGGCTCTTCCCCGTGCAGGAAGTAATGTGGTTAATACTCATTTGATCACCGGTTCTGATGACTTGCATCCATGACCAGCAAGCCAGCTGGTTGTGTACTGACTGATGGAAATAACTCATAAGCCTGCACATGATTGTTTCCCTCATGCCACACATGTCCTGCTTCAATCCTCTCATGGAAGTGGGGGGAAAAAGCCTGTTTGATCTGTGAGAAACAACCAAATACTTTAAAGACCTTTTGTTCTCATGACTGATATCCTTGGCAGCTTTCTTCTGTTCTCAGGAACTGCAGCGTAGTCTTTGTTGCCTGTAAAAATAAATCTTGGACTTCCAGAGATTTACATTCTTAAAGTTATTTATGTGTACGTGCACCTCTAATTCTAGTAATTCAAACCGGGATCGGTGTGCACTGGGTGGCCTTCAAATGCCCTGGATGCATGCAGATACCACTTGAGATTAGCTGGCCTATCTACACAGCTTTAATGGAGACACATGTTGGCTTTGAAGTAGGACAAACAGCCTCATCAAGTGTTTGCCACAGGGCACAGAAAGTATCACTGGTGTGCAGCAGGGGCTCCATCAGCCACCAAATACTACTTTCTCTCCCGTTCGCCAAGAAAAACATGTGCAGTGTAAACCATATGCTTTAGATTAATACACAAAATGTAGTGTTATGTAGCTTATTAGCACAGGAACATTTCCTGTGTGAAGAAAACAGAACGTCCACCCCCGCCAACATTGTGCCTACACAAAACCATCAGCATGAATAGATTATTACTGCACTTACACGTATGTAATTACCATGCCCCCCTCTTTGTTGCCTCCTTGTGACATATTATCAGCCCACTCAACAACTAGGTCACTGCAGATCTCCTTTCCATGGATAGAATTTTCACACAACTGTCTGCCAGGTGCTTACCTCACCCCTATGTGTGTGGAGGGAATTGAAAGGAGGTTTACATGTATGTATTCTGTTCAGCTATGGCAGTGTTATGTCAACGAGTTCAGTGTTACACTCGTCGCCATCTTGCGTCGCCATCTTGTTTCCGATACGCGGAGCAGACCATATTTGGACTGTGGAGGAGGAGAGGGATCTGATCACTGACTACAGCCTCTCTACACGCCAACCTGACTGAGAGAAGCCGCTGCTAATTGATGTTAGCTTTAACTGGAGCAGTAACTGGGATGTCAGTTTTGGCTAGCAAAAACAAAAACGAAATGTTTGTTACTGACCTCAGAAAACTGAGCAGCGACTCCTTGGAGTGTCTGTTAGTCCAACCAAACGCTGAACAAGACATTTTTACTGAACAAAACATTCAAATAAACTGTCATCAAGTGAAAATACAGTGAAGGGTCAAAGTTATGGGACCAAACTGGTAAACGTCCTTTTTTCTATCTATATAACGTTATATATAACTTTATTGACACGTTGCCGTGGATACGCATTGCTCTGCTTCTCTCCTGATGACGGCTCGCCTTGTTAGTGACCTGTCAATCAAAGGTAGTCACGCCCCAAATCAAACCATTCTTTATCTTCTATTTTCTTCTAAATGGCGCCATTATTCGAACTATTGACATCAAATTGTCTTGAAGATGATTTTGTACCAGTGATTGAGACCATAGTGTTGTCCTGAAAAAATTTTCTGAGGTAATAAATCAAGTGAGAAGTTTTGAAATTTTGCACTGAAATGAATGGGCAGATTTTTTTTGCAGCCAAACTTAGCGCCCCCTGCTGGAATTTTTGGTGGATTGCCGGCTTAAGGCATTTCCTGGTTGGCCGCCATGCTCAGACCTGGAGGTTGCTGCCTGCTATAAACATAGACCTGAGAGGGTGGAGCTAAATTATCAGCTAGCACTAGATAGCTAGCAACGTTATTGGTGAAACAAATTGGGATGCTAATTTTGGATAAAAACAAGTTTGTAATTGAAAAAATGAACAGCCGCCTTCTTAGAGTCAAGTTTAGGCCATCAAAATGTTAGTTACCTCTGATAAACTGAAAAAACACTTTGAAAGTTCTAAGATAAAAACACCTCAAAGACACCAATAAAAACAAATTCAAGGCTATTTAAATGTACACAGTGCCATGTGTATGCATCGTTAAGCCTCTATCCTGATTGACAATCACTAGATAGCCCCATCCTAATGCATATCCTGCCTTGTCGTCTATTTTACCCTATATGGGACCATCATTCACAAAATAACCACCATGCTGTATCAAGAAGACTTGAAACCTGCAAATGAGACCATAAACTCATTAGGGAAATGTTTACTGAGGTAATAAATCAAGTGAGAGGTAGGGCCATTTTCTCATAGACTCCTACAAAATCAAACTTCTTTTTGCAACCAGTGCCATCGCCCTCTGCTGGCCATCAGAAGAATGCAGGCTTAATATTCTTCTTCTGAAAATCTATTGGATCGATTAAGTTCATGTTCCCCAGAGTCCTGCAGACTTTGATGATGCAAAGTTATGACTTGCAGCATGCTCGATAGCATGCATTATAGCGGTGTGACACGATCTCACGAGATTAAAGTCGACAATGTTTCTCGTTGTGGTAAAAATCAGTCTTGCGAGATTTGTGAGTTATCAAACTTCTATTTGTGACCTGTGGGGACAGTAAAATGAAAAGAAGAAGAGAAGGGGAAGAAGGGGAAGCAGCGAGCAGCCAGAATGACGTCGCAGGGGCCGGCGGCTCGTTAAGAAGAACTAATCGAAGAGGCAGAGTCCACCTGCAGCAGTCTCTCCCAGCTGCAGAGCTGGAGTCTGCAAATTGCTAACAGGCTAACAGTTAGCTCTGTAGCAGTACAGTGTGTATGTGCTGCTGCTGCAGGAGGTGTTCACTTAGTGATCTCTGTTTGTTTACAACAAGCACCAGACACTCTGTGCACAGTTAGCTATGCCGGTTAATTAAAGATCGATATGTTTATGATAATTAGCCATGCTGCTTTGTTTATGATCAGCTGCTGATGTTGTGCAGTTAGCGACGGCGGCCACAGTTGCATCTCCCGTGTTTAATCTATCGTGTATGTGATCACGGTCGAAACTGTTGCAATTTGTGGAAGAAGAAGTTTATTAAAAGCTCATGCCTGCATCATGCATGTAAAGAGTTATAATAAAACATTTCAAAATGCATATGCAACTCGGTTAAATAAAAGTCTGTTGGTCCAGTCAAATATTGTGCCATTGTAGTTTTCTTAAAATCTCGTCTCGTCTCGTTCTCGTGAACCCAATATCGTGTCTCCTCTCGTGAGCTGAGAGTATCGTCACACCCCTAATGCATTAACATGCAAAACATTAATGCATGTTTGCTAAACACTGTACCTGCTTAAAATAAATGCAAATGCATGGTCATTGTGAGCTTGTTACATGCTAACATTAGCTATCACCCTAAAGCACAGCCTCACATAGCAGCTACTGTATCTTGGCTGCAGACTTTATATCTTGTTTCATTTCTTATTTGTCATTCAACATGCTGATGCATACATAGTCTTTGAATATAATATAATATATATAAATATATATATACACATATATATATATATATATTGCATAGTATGTCTGCTGCTGTCTGTCCTCTGCTCATGGCTGCAGGGTCTTGACAATAAACACAGCTTGCTTTATCTGCCGCTGTGTCCACTTTAAGAAGCTCCTGTGCCACGTGTCTGCCAGACAAGAATTCCAGCCACCCTGATCTTTGCTGCAGGAGCCGTCCAGGGAATGTCGGCTTCCAGTTAACAAACATAAGGGTCTGGCAGTTAAGAGAGGAAGACCACGCAGCAGCCGGGATGTCACCCTGCCCAGAAAGTCTGCACAGCCACTGGTTGCATGCCTGGGATTCTTTTCTACAAGCTGCTCTTTCCTGCTTTGATTTTTTCACTAAAACATTTTCCTTCACCAGACAGTGGCAAAGGAAATATTTTCCAGTCCAGAAATAAGTTGCTTTTAATTGCATTGCCTTGCGAGTATACACTTGGTGGTCTGTGCCGCTGTAAGAATGCGCCTTTGATTGATGTTCATTAGGGGCGAAACAGGGTGGTATGCTGCTCGGCATTGCAGCCGCGTTCCATTGGAGTTACACTGTTCTGAAAACAAACCGCTGCAACCGGCCCGCACATACTTTCCCTGTGAGATCCTGGAAGCTGTTTGAATGAATACAGCATTATAATGCTCCAAAATGCACAACTAAAAACGGCTCAGTCATTATTTGAACTCTCCTCCCCAGACTTGAATATGATATCATGTAGGTCATTGACTGAGGTGAGGCTACTTTGGTTTGGGAAGATGAGGTCCTCATTTCGGATAATATGCAGATTAACATTGCATTAAACTATACATGTCTGCCCTTTTAAGGAGCAGACTTAACTAGATCTTATAACCTCATGATGGCACAACTGTTCAACTCACTCATGTCAACGATTTACTGCAACGTGACAGGGTGTATTGAAAAGTGTTGTGTTTACCTTTCATTGTCAAAGCCTCTTCTAGTAGCTTTGTCATGACAAAAACTCTTAAGATTTATGTGTACACCATGACACAGCAGATTAGGAAACATGTGCTCTTGTGCAACAGACACAGACCAGTGGACATTAAAGTTGTGAAGTCCTGGAAGAAATCTTGTTACTGCATATTACGCATTATAGTTGATGTGCATGCAAAGCTTATAAGAAATTAATAGATAGCTTGCAGCATTCCCTCCTTGCAAATGTATAATTGTCTTCTTTTTTTCACATCAATATCACGTGTTGGCACTCGTGCTACTGAATATCCTGCATGCATGAGCTAAACATGTGCCTTTGTGCATGAGTGTCTGCACTAGAAAGGCCAGCTTTTGTACCACAGTGTCACACCCTGTTAGTGGTGGAATCAGTGTCTGCACATAGGGGCCTCTGCTGAACACACACACACACACACACACACACACACACACACACACACACACACACACACACACACAAGTGGTTCAGGAAAGTAAGATTCTCAGTCTGGTTGTTTCATTTTGTAGAGCTTCAATATGAGGCATTGGACACAAATGCTACAACCTTAAGTAGGGACAGTGTTATTATGTATATAGTGTGTGATGTATAGAGCAGGGATGGGCAACTGGAGGCCCGGGGGCCACATACGGCCCGCACCCTTACTTGAAGTGTCCCTCAGTACAACTACATGCATTTGAGCATGAAATCTTAAAAGTGCAGTGTAAAAATGCACAAAATTACTTCTTGAAATTAATGTTGGTCTGCTGTTCTTGCACTGAAAAAAAAGAAATCACAGTAAGTGGTAATTTTTGATTTGCTTCAAACCTTTTGTATTCCTATTTATACTGTTATACATGCATTTGAGCATGAAATATGTTAAGTTACTGCACTGTAAACATATTTAAAATTGCAGTTTCATCATATCTGGTCAAGTGCACGGTCCTATATGTGGCCCTGTGGTAGTGTCCATGAAAAATTGTGGCCCCCTCCAGCATTTAAGTTGCCCGTCCCTGATATAGAGTGTGTAACTTTTCCCACACTGCTTCAGAAGTTATTTTATGTTCAGTTTCCTTAAATTGAAACTTTATATATGTATAAATTAACACACATGGACATGATGGGAACTACCTAAAATGACAGAATTGATCTTTAGGAAATTGTATGAGATCTGCTCTTATTAGTTTTAGAGTTTTTAGTTTGACCCATGTCCCATCCATTACCATGGAGGGGTGGCATTTATGATCTATACTGCAGCCAGTCAAGCCAAATATGCTTTGGCTTCACTTATGGTTAGCTGTCATGCCGTCCATCTTAATTAACCAACAGCAAATTATCACCCAAACCTGTAGCTCTGTGTTCTGTGCATGGTGTTCCATGGGCTGTATAAAACATAGCGGGACATTTCCAACATCGTGTCATCATTTGTTATGTTAACGATGGTTTTCCACCCTCAAGTTTTGCATTTTGACTGTTGCCATGTAGGTTATTCGCTAACAGTAGCGCTAGCAGGTGACCAAAATGTAACAGTTAACTTTGATCATTGATCTATTTTACTCTAATTGCTAAATGCGCATAATTTACTAAATTGAAGGCACTCAGTTTTGGCTTTACGTTTTTTAGACTGGGAGATTGCTGATTTCCTTTTTGGATGCAGCAGGCAGCTGTTTTACCTCAGACAAAGTTAGCGACAAAGCATTTAGCAGTTAAAGAGCCAGATATTTCCTAAGGAGTAGGTGGAGACCAAAATCAGAGCCAAAAGAAATTTAATATATTGGACTTACATTTATTAGGCAGCCAGAAACACAACTCCAAATGAATGATAATGTTGCTCCATAACTGCTGGAGGTGTAATGTTTTTGTATCTTTTGTGCCCATAAGTGGCCGTGAAAAATCTTTGTTTAAAGGTAATACACTGCATCACAAATAAAAGACCTGTATTCAAAATGTTCTTTCATTAAAAGTAAATAGGCCTGGAAAGAGAGAGAGAGGCATGACGAAAGCACTGCAGGTCTAGAAATATAAATAGAGCCTTCATGAACAAATGTTTTATCAGAATCAGTTGAATGTGCCTTTTCAGCTAAACTAAATCCACATTGATGTCCCTAAAATAGTTCATACCAGCCATTGTGAAATGCATGCTTTTTACAAACACATCATGAAACACATAATTGCATTCAGCAGAACACATGAAACTTTCCCCTGTACTCGCTTTAAAAATGTGAACTTTGTCTGCAGTGACCCTTGTGCAGAGCTATGTGAGGTGGATGCTTGGAATTCTTTCTCAGTTAATAATACCTGTTTCATTGCTCTGCATCGCACAGTGTATGCAAACTAACGTGTAGGTCCAAAGGACAGATTACTAATGCGTCAAGATCGCAAGTTTATAATCAGGTGGTTTCCTGACAAGGAGATGTCATAATGAAACAAAAGCTGCAGCCACTTGTGGAGCCTCCCTAAAAGGAATACTTGGGACAAGGTGTCCACCCAAAGCCCGGTCCTCTGCCTCCCCCATGGCTGCTTATTATGTGCAGTTTAGTGCTCACTCAGCTCTGGGTTGCTCCAAAGTTCACAGGAAGGAGAAGAAAAAGTGGGGGTGGTGGGGGGAGTCATTCCTGTTACTGAGGTCAGAAGGCTGTGTTTTTTTTCCCAGCCCTCCCCTTATTCTGTCTCGCACTCTGTCTTTTGTTCATCATGATAAGCAGTCAGGTGGCAGCAGTGGAAAAGCTCCATATCACTTACCACCACCTTCCCTCACTGCTGGGCCTGTGCAGATTAGCCTCTTTACACATTCACAACTTTCATTTCCCAGCTATTCAGTCTCTTGCTCTGTTGCAGTAATTGCATGCTTTAACTTATCTGTCATGCAACCTTTTACAGCTGTAGATAGCCTATGTTTGTCAGAATTTCTCAAGAAGTTCATGAATTTTTTTTAAATCTACAAGCAAAAAGTTGGATGGTTGCAATATGCATGATATGGCATTCTTTTTTAGATTAAAGCATTATAAGAAAAAGGGACAGTTTTGGTGTTATGTATAGTGTTGCAGAGATATCTAATTAAATTAGCATGCTAACCAGCTAGCCCCAGCCTGTTCTGTCTTGTAATACCACTTGTTCTTCGAGAGGTGATAGAGACTCTTGTAGTTTATTGTAAGTATTTAGTGTGCTCCCAGAGAGAATGAAAAAGTTGACATGGCTACACCGTTAGCTGTACAGCAGTTAGAGGCTTTAAATTGTGATGTTTTAAATTTTTAGTTTTAGTATGCTGTATTTATTTTACTGTCATGTTGAAGGAATTGTGTTGTGATTGTGTGTGCTGCATTGTTTTTAGTAGATGCACATATACATTTTGTTGTACTGCTGGTATAATGACATTAAATATTCTATTCTATATTGGAAACCAGGCTGCATGAAAACATCTCCAAATTAGCTTAGCTTTGGAGCTAACAGGCCAAATCCGTCTCTGCATTGCATCCGTCCTTGCCTTCTCTCTGCCCGGCTGTTGGTCTCTGTGCACTCTGCTGAGCAAGTTACCTGTGCGTTAATGGAGCTAGGCTCTCCGGGGACCAATCCTTTGCAACTCTCTCTCAAACATACACTGTAATAAATTGCTGTTAGAAAACAGCCAAATTGTGACAGTTTCCAGTTTCCATTAAAAGGTTATTATACTGTAGAAAACAATGCATTCTGGGCAATATTTATAGGTAGCTTGCTGGTTCCCATAAAATATATGATATATATATATATGATATTTTCTAAGTCTCTTCTTGTACACATTTTTCAATGGCTGTATTTTACTTAACTAACTCATTCAGTATATGATATATTAAAATTACTGAGGTTACAGTGAAGACAGCGCTTAATTCGTAGTAATTGGCTTTCAGACAGTAATATGCTCTATTTACAAAAAATGACTGCATTGTATACTGCAACAATATTGCAACTAGCTTCAGCACTAAGTCTACTGTAAAAATCAATGAAATGCAGGATTTTACTGTAATTCAGTATGTTGTTTTATCACAGTACCATAGTGTAAAGTAGATAACAGTAAGGGAACTTTAAAATTAACATTAGAATGCTGGCAACCCTGCTGCCAGTATTTTACTGTTAATTTACAAGACAATTGTTTACATTGTAGATCAGATCTGGTATAGGTCTGACTTCTAGCGTGGAAACGTTTAAAAATATTTTTGACACATTGCAAGGTTAATGTGTGTTTAACTGTACACAATCTTGATGAGTGCCATTGCTACACTGCAGCAAATCATTACTTGATTCAGGGGAAACACTGCCCCCTATTTTTTTAGGATCATGTGGACTGTAATTACAAATTGCATATTGCAAATTTGGCCTGCTTTTACTTGTAGTATTTGCATCTTAAGTGCATGCCACACCTACATATGACGTCAGTATTTGTAAAACCCTTGCAATATCTCTGCATGAAAAGTATTCTCTTCCTCTGTTGTGACTTTGCTTTTTATTTAAGAGCGGTGCAGGAGAAACAATTTATATATAAAAATTCTAGAATTTGGAGGAAAACTTTGCACCCTGCTAATTAAACCTTCCCGTGAGACACAATCAATACAACAATGTACTCACAGAAACCTTATCCAAGAGTGTAAACGTGCAGTTAGGTATGTGGGTGTAGGCAAGTGGGGAAAAGGTGAGAGGACTCTGTGTTAGTAACCTTGGAGGAATGGCATGACAACGTCAGCTTTGTGTGTAACTGTAAGGCTGGGGAAGAAGAGTTGCTGGTGTTTATACTGAAGCAGTCAGCTGTGTCAAAATAAAGTCTGTTGGCCTTTTGGATTGACATGTCATTCAGTTCTCCATGCCCTTCACATAGCACGGTTTGCATCCCATATTACAGGTTTTGAAGCTTGACATGTAGCAGGCAGAAGTATGCACAGTGTGTGTTGCAGTTGAATCCTGCTTCTGCAGCCTGTTTTACATTCCCACAGTAAGAAGTAAAAAAAAAAGGCTGATGTTCATGCACAGAGGGGACTTTGTTTTGCAAAATGCACTAATTTCTGTTATTTATATGAATGACAGGGTGGTGCATTTAGATGAAGTGTAAATGCCAGATTATTGTAACAATGAGAGCTGTGACTTGGTTGTTTGGTGCCATGTGAGAGCGGCAGGCTAAAGGTGGTGTGAGAATGAGGGGCTGTGGGTTTACTGAATTCCTATCCGGTGAGTGGAGCATTGGTTTCTGTCTAGACAAAGCTCAGTTGTCGGGGAGACCCGTGCAGATCTAGGACAGCCCCGGGCTCCAGGAAGTATTGGTGGGAGAGAGCGGGCCTTTTTTCCCCTCCTGCTCACTTTTCCCTCCTTGGGGGATTTCAGCGAATGCAGTCAACTGCTGAGAGCGAGGTTTTTTTTTGTTGTTGGTGGTGGGAGTTTTTCTCCCATGATAGGGTGGAGACAGCTTGGTGAATTTGTGCAGAGATATCAACGGAATAAAAATCTCTCTCCCACTCAGCAGGAAATAGCAGCCTGGCCCACCTTGCACACAAAGCATTCACAGATGCACACAATGCAACTCAGACTCACTCACTTGGCAGATGATACAATGAGGGATCCATCAAATTTGCGACTTTTCACCTGACATTGAAACACAAAAGCCGTTTCTTGAGCTCTCTGCTCACTGAGCCACTTTGTGTGACTCTATTGTCTTTGAGTGACTGTGTGCAGCAAGATAAGGCAAAGACAGGCGGCGTGACGGCTCACACGGAGCCGGATCAGGGAGCAGACAGGGCTGACTAAGGGTTCATTAACTGTTACACTCAGCTGTGCCCTGAGGGCTTCTCCTTGGAGCCGTGTGCGTTGTTCCACTGGAGCAGAGACGGTTTCTTGTCGTCTGAGGATTTGAAGTGATGACAGCGACTTGTAAGGCATTTCCAATATCTAAATGAAGATAATACAGTCTGGAAAAAGACTGCAGACTCTCTGTTCCAAAGTTCTGCCCGCTAGTTGCCATATTTATGGATTTAGGGTCTAGTGTCTAGACAGAGCAAAATATTTCACCCATACAGGATGCAGGACCTTGTGCATGCTAAAATCCATTTGAAATTAGCCAATGTTCAGTTGGGCCCATTATGATAGATTCAATTGGAATTATTTTTTAGTTTTCCATTTGCAAAAGTTGCAGAGAGTACAGGGTACCTAAGCTAACAAGGTAGGCTTTCACCCTCTGAAATCTTGGGCTATTATGTCCGTTAAAAAAATCTGTTAAAAAATATTTACCATGCCATGTTGGTATTCGTTTTTTCAGGGCAATGTCACCTATATGTCCTGATAATTCATTTTTAATTTTGACTTACTTGATCAAAATTTTGAACCCAAAAGAACCAAAGAAAAACATAAAATCTAATCTTGAAAATTAGGTTTCACACACAGAAATGTACATGTTGCAAATAAGAACACAGGTTGCAGATATAACATATAACAGATAAAATAAGGATAATATCTAGTTCTGTATTTTTATACCAAATATATTTGATATTATCTCCGGTTTTACCTGGCCGAATATCATCAAAAAAAATCTGGTATGGAGTTTCAAGCCAGAACTTTAGAGGAAAGCTGATGGCAAGACTCGACATTGCTTCATTTTTAAGTCTTCACATCATGAAGAAGTAATGTGCAGGTGGTTTCATGGACTCCAGAGGGTTAAACATTGCTTGGTCAGTGTGAATAGTAAATAATCAACACTCATCACTGTATCTTATATGATAAAGTGGGCTGGCCTTCTCTGGCAAACAGGCAAAATAAACATTGATACCTGTTTATCTTTAAGGCAAAGTACCTCCATATATGTGAATGGACTCATGGACACTACTTGACACGATCAAATAACTGGTTTACTGTCACAGTTCCCCATGTGCAGACTGAACTTGGGAAGTCCGCCTTTTGTTTTAATGCCCCCGCGACCTGTAATGATCTTCAACTCACACTGAGGATCAATACACCCAGAATATTGTAGACTTTCCCGCAACTGTCTGCAACAGTTTTTAGCTTTGGTCATTTTAAATAGCATTTTACTCATTTATTCATCTTGTCTTTTATTTGTATTTTGAATTTGTATTTCTGAACTCTTTATAAATGTACTCGTCGTCACTGTAAATGAGGGAAACCTCAGACTTGAAGTGACCCTCAGTACAACTACATGCATTTGAGCATGAAATCTTAAAAGTTCAGTGTAAAAATGCACAAAATGACTTCTTGCAATTGATGTTGGTCTGCTGTTCTTGCACTGAAAAAAAATAAATCACAGTAAGTAGTTATTTTTTATTTGCTTCAAACCTTTTGTATTATAAATGTTAAATCAACACATTAAAAGTGCATTCAAACACTTTAAAATTAGCAAGATATTTCATCACAGAATAAAACCACTTGTTTAAAAAATTAAGCATTGGTTTAAATAAAGATAAGACCACCCTTGTTTTCTTCAATTTCATGTTCATTTTAATGCCTGGAACAACTAAAGGTACAATTTGTTTGGACAGATATAATGATAACAACAAAAAAAGCTCATAAGAGTGTAATTTAAGAGCTGATATCTAGACATTTTCCATGGTTTTCTTGATAATGATTTTGGTTATTATCAAGAAAACCATGGAGAGTGTCTAGATATCAGCTTTTAAATTAAACTCAACAAACACATGTACCTTTAGTTTTCCCAGGCGTTAAAATAAACAAGAATTAGGAAAATAAAGGTGGTCTTGTAATTTTTTCCATGACTATATATAGTATTTATATATATATATATATATATATATATATATATATATAAATTATTAAAGAACTATAAGGGGAAAGTGTTGTGCTGGGACTCTTCACCCTAGAGCGTACTCCGGTCAGGGAATAAGGACACCGTTTTTACTTTAACCTCTTTATCTTAAACTTTTTCAGCAGCTTATCATTACACACACTTATTCAACACATGCTGATTCTAAGGACCCCGAACGTAAACCTAGCTGCCCTGTAAACTGCCCGACTCAAACAGACTGAACTAAAAAGTGCCTAAATATAATTATTAACCTGTATAAATCAACAATATCAATATAATCAAATTAACAGATTAATAGGGTGTATTTGCTGGTCACAAAGGGAATTTAGAACATAAATACTATATATATATATATATATAGTTGTCACTTGTAGGACACGGGACGTCCTGCACAAACCTGACAATTTGAAATAGCAAAACTACAGTCAATAGCGGCGACCACAATTTTTATTTGAAATACAGACGTTCCTCTATTTGATTGCTGATGAAAGAATCCATCGAGAGAACACACTGTGTTTGTGTCACATTAAAGATTCTAGCTGACATTGACACTGAAAGCAGAATGCCTAAATGAGGAAAGCACCTTATACCAAAAGCGAGTTGAATTGAGTCAAGCTGAGCTGTACATTATAGCATGGCTATCAATGTACAGTTTCTATTAGTGAGTGGAATAGAAAGGGTGTTAATTGTTAGACAAGTTGGTCTGCTTATGCTGCAAACTCCTGAATGAAAGAGTTCTTCGTTTGTTTGGTCTTACAAATTACACACATGTTTATGGAGATGTAGCCCAGCTATTCAAACCCCCCTTACTAACATCCTGAAGCAATGTGCTAAAGGTTTAGTCTCAATTTGTATCACATGTATGTTAGAACATAAACAATTAGCCCATCCTTTACACAACATATGGTTGCAAGACTTATCACTCTTTAACATGTGTTTCAACTGGCAACTCAAACGGCATCCTTTCATCATTAAATTATCTACTATAAATTCATAGATTCTACTTTTCCTCAAAGGGAAATGACAATACTTCACGCTCCTTATTGCTTATTTTGTTCAAATGGAAAGCCTGGACATATATACATCTGTTATATACAATACTACTAGTTGATTGTGCTGATATGAAACATGAAATCACCAAAGTTCATCCTGAGGGGGCCATTAATCCTTGTAACACATTTCACAGCAGTGCAATAGTTGTTGAGATACTTCAAAGTGGTCGGCATGCAACAGGTTCGCATGATAACCCACATTCATCTGCATGACAGCACTTCATTAATAAAAGCAGCTGGTGACTCATTGCGTTGCATCTGTCTTTCCAGATTTAGCTCCAGACACGGTGGAGCATTTCCTTTGTGTCAGCTTCTCATTTATCCTCTTTGTGTGTCAAATCAAAGCAGTATCTATTTTTTTTGGAAAACAATCAAAGCAGAGCAGTGAAAGAAAACTCTGAGCACATGCATGATTATGCGTCGTAGGAGAGAGTTGCACCTGGTTCAGGACTTTATAGCTTCTTGTCTTCGAATGACTTCAAAGAAAGCCCTAATCCGTGGATGTTATTCACTATAGCTCTCTGCAGGGTGTGTGTGAACATAGATGAACTTATTTCTCAGGAAATCAGACGCATATTACTCAAAGCTTTGAAGTTTAAACGGCTGCCATTCTGCAGGTTGTGCCACACACACACACACACACATACTGAAGAGGAACCTGTTTTTCTGCACGTGGGGCCCAGGTGGGAAGAAAGGACAGGATGACAGAAACTGCAGTTAGAATCTGTTGTCCTACAGTTGACCTCACCCTAGGCAAAGGTTGCATGCCGCTGCAGAGCGTCAGGGGAAAGGTGTAGAGTGGAGTGTGGAGCCCAGAGAGAAACTCTGCTGGTGAGTCAACGGCTTGGAACCTTGTCTTCTGTTTTAGTCTGTAGCGCAAACACCAACGCCTTCGGTGTTTCTTTTCATGCCGGCTGACTTCACACAGTGGGTCTTCAAAGGTATTTGGACAGCACCCATGATGTCTTTAAAAACCTGTCACCATCAAAGCTTTTAATCGATTATGTTGGAATGTTATAGCGTTAGTCATACAGTTTGTCTCCACCATAAATTAGAAGTGATAGTGTGTGTGTGTGTGTGTGTGTGTGTGTGTCTGTGTCTGTGTCTGTGTGTGTGTGTGTGTGTGTGTGTGTGTGTGTGTGTTTCTCTTTGGGAGGCCTCTGTCTCTTTCCTCTGCACGCCTGACTGGACAGTCTGGCTCCCAGATAGCATCAGGCTGTCTGAGATTAACGCTCATGAGGGCACAGTTAAACTTGTAAAAGCTGACTCCTGTGCTGGTGCCTCTGTTCTACACAATGCCACATAACAATCATGAGTGTGGTCCAACACTGATAGCCTGTCTGCATTGTTACCGTGCCTCTCAAATGTGCTTAAGCCTCAGAGCTTATTGCAGAGGCAGAGACAAATCAACACAAAATTACTACAAAGAGGTGCAGAACACCTGCAAAGTCACATAATGTGACAACAAAGAGACACAAAATTGGCCAATTAAGATACAAAATGATAACAAACAGTCACAGGAAGACTACAAAGACATGCAAAACACCTACAAAAACACAAAAGTGACTACAAAGAGACACAAAATGGACCAAAAAAGACACAAAATGATAACAAACAGTCACAGAAAAACTACAAAGAGATGCAAAACACCTGCAAAGACACAAAAGTGACTACAAAGAGACACAAAATGGACCAAAAAAGATACAAAATGACCATGAACAGTCACAGAAAAACTGCAAAGAGATGCAAAATACCTACAAAGACACGAAAGTGACTACAAAGAGACACAAAATTGGCCTATAAAGATACAAAATGATAACAGGCACAGGAAGACTACAAAGACATGCAAAACACAAGTGACTGACACGAGTGCAAGACACAAAAGTGACTACAAAATAGTCCAAAAAGGATACAAAATGACCATGAACAGTCACAGAAAAAATACAAAGAGATGCAAAACACCTGCAAAGACACAAAAGACACACAAAATTGGCCAATAAAGATACAAAAGGATAACATTCACAGAAAGACTACAAAGACATGCAAAACAACTACAAAGATGCTTTAAATACACTAAATGACTACAAAGAGACACAAAGTGACCACACATGACATTAAACCATGAAAAGATGTTTCACAACTACAAAGAGACACAAAACAGTAAACTGGTAAAAGCTCTGGACTCCTGTGCTGGTGCCTCATGTTTTACACAATGCCAAATAGCGAGCATGAGTGTGGCCCAACACTGATAGCTGTCAGCATTGTCACCGTGCCTCTCAAATGTGCTTAAGCCTCAGAGCTTATTGCAGAGGCAGCCACAGATCCCAGCCCAGGAGCAGACTGTGGAGCCTACCGGTGTTGTTGCCAGGCAGTTTAGCCGTGTAAACGACAGATAATGGAGCTGCTCCATGTCCCATGAACCAACATTTTTGGAACGGGACAGCTGATAACTAATCATTTAGTCTGCAGCACTCTGCCTGCCTTCTGTTTATCAGCCACTGAACAACACCTCTGTAATCTGTGAGCAAAATGCACCTTTCTTTTGCTATATTTGTTGCTGTTCTGTCCTTGTTTGGTGCTTTCTTATACTGCGTTCACACCAAATGGGAAGCATTGCCTCTTGTTACTTGCATTAACTTGACTGCAGGATCATTTGCAGTTATTACTTGTGTGAGATGCACCAATATAGACACCAACAGCGTTTTGTCCCACCATTATTTCCCATCAGCAACCATTGCCTAAATAACCACTATTTTTTTTTTCACCTCTTGTGCAGTGGTGGAAAGTAACTAAGTACATTACGTACTAAGTACAATTTTGACGTGCTTTTACTTTACCTGAGTATTTCCATTTTATGTAACTTTATACTTCTACTTCAGTATATTTTAAGGGCAAATATTGTCTTTTCAGGTCAAGATTTAACATAAAAACATGATCAATTTAAAGTGATTACACATGTTGATAAATTAAACCACATAAAGTATATTAATTAAAATGAGCCCTACATTAACAGCAGTAAACTGCTGCTTACATAAATGCACCAATAATTATAATTAATAATATTTTTAGAACATATAAAACAAGCTGAGTGAGTCCATACTGCATAATGAGTCCTTTTACTTTTGATACGTTAAGTACATTTTGATGCCGATACTTTTGTACTTTTACTTCAGTAAGTTTTGAACGCAAGACTTTTACTTGTAGTGGAGTAATTTCACAGTGTGGTATTAGTACTTTTACTGAAGTAAGAGATTTGAATTCTTCTTCCCAGAAATGTCCCAAAAAACTTTTAAAATGCTTGTTTAAAGAATGGAGATAAATCATGGCAATGTAATGCAAAAGAGAATCTTAATGCTACTTCATTAAACATGGTCGTATGAATTTCGAGCTGAAAAATTCAAACTCACGTGAATGCTCATGTCAATAACATACATTTTGCATATTTGCGTTGAAGAATTCGGGCAATTTACATTGCAGTGTGAAAATTCTCGGTCTGTGTCTTTGTATTGACTTTGTATGTAATCACACCATGCAAAACTTATTTTCATCTTTGGTGTGAACACGATAACTTTTAGCCAAAGCTGATATGAGGCAATTGCAGTGTAGGTCAACAGGCTTTTGCTTAAGTTTGGCATGCATCAGGGCCAGTATGGGCAGGAGAAATGGTTACAGTAACTAAAAACTGCATCAGTAAACACTAGTGCAGTGCCCGTAGGAAGTATTAAGCCTATTCGTTAGCATGCTAATGGTGAGATAGCACATTACGCAGTGTGCTGCACTAAAAGTACATTAACATGAACCCAATTAGCTGATAGGCCTATACTATATTGTATGTCAGTATCTCATATCAAATGATTATGGGCATTACGCTAAGCAACATGAATGTCATCCCTGAATTACATAGCAATGCAACATAAGAATAAAGCTAAATCTCCGCTTAGCATGCTAATCGCTAATAACAGAATTTGCACATTACATGCAGACCACTACAACTTCTGCAAGTCCATAAAACACTTACTTTTCATAAGGTACCACACCATCCAGCACATACACATTGAACATTGATATTCGCTGGAAACTATTAGAATATTATTGGAAAGTCAAACCTTGTAGCTCACTTTAACCTTTGTGTCGTGTTCGTTTCTCCCCCCTTACTTTGGTGCTCCCGGTCAAATTTGACCGGCCTGTTTTAACTGCCCTTACATTAACACAAAAACCATTGATCGTCACCAAATTGTATTTAACTCCCTTTTAACCTGTAAACAATGTCTCAGACTACTGGTTACATGAATAACTGCAGTGAATAGACACAGAAATTGAAAGTTGTATTCCAAAATTAACATTTATTGTAGAAAAATGTCATCAAATCTGATAATTCTTGAGAGGACATGAAACTGTTGCAGGGACATAGTTGACCGGAATATAGGCCTCCCTGACTCTGCATCCCACAGACTTTTTGTAGCCTCATTGTTGGACCGATGTACTCCTGCTAGAATCAACAGACCCATGTAGGCTTGGAGGTCTACCTGGTCCAAGGCCTTCCATGTGTCCGCAAACACACGCCCCCCTTCCAGGTTTGTCATCGCCAGTATAATTTCCACAATGGACTCTGGTAAAAAGAGTTGGAAGCTGGACTTGATGTCATCCACACGAGATGTTGCATACCGTGTTGGCCCTGGTGACATCCTAATGATATTTTCCCCTCTTGCTCTGCCTCCTCTGTCCTGGGGGGATGAATACCAGAGCAAGTTGCCATCCTTGGACTGGAATGTCACCTCAGGTGTGTCTTCCACAGGGGCCTCTTCCCCAGGTGCCTCTTCCTCAGGGGCCTCTTCCTCGCCATCTGTTGACTGTTCGGTCTCATGATGGTCTGGATCAAAATCAGGATCGTTGTCTTCTATTTCTGAAACATCCTCCTCTATTTCTGGTTCAACTCCAATCCCGTCTTCATCAGTTTGAAAAAAAAGGTCAAGAGCCTCTCTGACAGAAAAACGTCTGATCGGGCGCCGACTCATTGTGTTCAGAGTAAAATAAGAGCAATGCACAAGCAAGCTATATATAGGGGATCTGTGAGAAGATATCATACGTTTTGTATCGAAAGTGTGGTTCACGTGGGGGGATGGACACATTAGCCCAGGAAAGAGCCAGGTTCCCATAACAAACACCTAATTGGTAACTTTGAAGTGTTACACGTTTAGTCTGGAAGGTGTGGTTCACGTAGGGGGACAGGCACATAAGCACGGGAAAGAGAGGACACATGGTCAGTCTGAAAGGGGTTCACGTGGGGTGGAGTGTGTGTGTGTGTGCGTGCGTGTGCGTCTATGTGCGTGCGTGCGTGTGTGTGTGTGTGTGCGTGTAGGTGTGTGTGTGTGTGCGTGTAGGTGTGTTTGTGTGTGCGTGTGGTGGTGGTGGTGGATTTGTGGTCGTGTACTATCTGATGAATGAACACAATCTAGGGTCACCCATTCATTTCCTATGGCGGTCATTTTTGACCGGGAACACCACAGGTGTTACAAAGTTGACTAAACAACTCAAAATTCAATGAAAGTAGTGATCAGCAATTGTATATGTTCAAATGCCTAGTGTGGAGGATATCATAAGCCCTTGAGACAATAAAATGTAAAACACAATATTTATGATTGATCGAAATGGAAATCGGTCAGATTTGACCCGAACACGACAGGAAGGTTAAAACTCAAACAGATAGGTAGGCTAAATAGACTTACAGATTACATTACATTACATTACATGTCATTTAGCAGACGCTTTTGTCCAAAGCGACTTACAATAAGTGCATTCAACCTGATGGTACTAGACACAGACCATAGGAATCAGGTAAGTACATAACTTTAAGAGCTAACTGTCATTGCTAAAGGAGTGCATATGTTAAAGAGGAAAAGAAGAGAAAAGAATAAGAGCTTTTTTTTTTTTTTTTTTTTTTTAAATATGTTAGGTGACCATGACTTAACCGAGGTATTGTTGGAAGAGATAGGTCTTCAGATAAGTCAGGTGTGGAAATCCAGAGTGAGTTGTGTTACTGACCAGGTGTAGGCCTATCACACAATGGGGCGGAGCTCCCCTAAAAGGCGTCCGATCAGAAACTGTGCGTAAATAATGATATTTTGAAAAATGAATTAAAAACTCAAGGATTCAAAATCGAGGATGCACACCTTCGTGCCATGCGCAAGCCACATACGAAATCTGAGGTCAGTCTGACAAACGGTCAGAGAGATATGCCCCATACACACACACACACACACACAGACACACAGACGCTTCTTGCTTTTATAGATAGATATGGGCATGCAAGTACTGTTATTGAGACAAACTTTTTTTTTAAATCTTACCTTTCCTTTAATCCATCAGTAATTCTTGGATCAAATTTTATTCAACCAACAATACAAACTAAAAATGTTCAATTTGATCAAATTCATGAAAATCAAAGTAAGGATTAAGAATTTGAGAATTTAGTAGCAGAGAATGTTTGGCTTTTTAAAAAATCAATATATGACACAAAATATTCTGTGAATCAATTTATAATTCAAGCTCCACTCATCTTTTGCAATATTTGATATGTAACTTTATATACATTTGCCATGTTGTGATATACTAAATACATTATACTGATAATATAAAAAAATACATCATCTACATTTTGCTACATGTATGAGTTTGAGCATCGTCCCACCAATGCACATTGAGTTCTGTTCTGTTGTTGATTTTTATCTGGTGTGAGTACGTTATTAGTGTATTTGTCGGGGCAGCAGATCAGAGCGCTGTGCACACACAGTTACACACCACAGGGGTAAAAGTTGCTGTCATAAACTCTGCAGAACCTCTCTGTTGGCACTGTGGGAGCCCACCTGTGTAAAGGCCCACAGCCACATCAAAGAAATCATTCTGCTCCAAGACTTCAAATATCTTTCTATCAATGCTTTCAGTGTGCCACATGTTTACATTCACCACACATAAATACTCATGCTGGATGCAGACAGGCACACCACAGCTGAAGGCATTGCAGACATTCTTTTGGCTTGAAGGAGTTTAAAGGCTCAGTACGCATACAAAGACTTACACACCCTGCAATGACACATTTTCCTGCTCATTTATGTTTGTTTTACTGGAATGAGAACTCTTTTCATTCATGCATTTGTTTGACTGAGGTCTTAATTCCAGAATATATATACAATTATGGCTATTAGGCAATAACTTGAAATACATGTATTTTGTTTATGCAGCTGCAGATTTTGCATGTAACTGATATGCTGCTACAACCTAAAAAGAGTGTCACATATATGAATAAAATATCTGACTTAGCTGTTAAGATTGATACCTCAATGTCTGTTTGCTAAATCCAGAAGACAGATAGCTTTAAAGACTTGAAACACAGGAAAACTGCTGGCCAGACTCAACTTTTTACAGTTTTTGCAGGGATTTAACAAAAGAGATGTAAAGTGGTCATTTCTTAACTTTAGAACCTTTAAATAAACTAACTGTTTATCGCTGATTCTAGTCTTCATGCAAAGCTAAGCTAACTAAGCTAAGCTAAGTCTGCTAGCTAGCTTCAAATTTGGCCTCAGGGCCACATTGTAATGAACTTCAATGTTTTTCTGTAAAATACACTTTAAAAAAATGGTTAAAAAACCCCAGTAAAAGGGCTGGCAACAAAGTTTTCAAATGGATGCTGTAAATTTACAATAAATAACTGGATCACAGAACTACATACAATAACTGTAAAAATACAGAGTCGATTTTACAGTCAAAATGAATTAAAATACATTATATTATAGTTGTCATATTTATTTATTGTTTGTTTTATTGTTTTATTTGGATCCCCATTAGCTGCAGCACAACTGCAGCTATTCTTCCTGGGGTCGGACATTTAATATACAGTACATACAAATTAAATTAAAACAAACTTAAAGAGTTAACAATGGGAACAGTGAAGAAAAACAAAAACAAAAACAAGAATATAAAAGATAACAAAGCTTCAAAATCAGGATCTTTTATACATTCTTTACATTTTATACATTTAATACACTATAGCTATATTCATTATATAGTAGTTAATATACCTTACTAACATATTATTCTATATTTTAATAGTAAATTAATAGTAATAATTTCCATATATATCCATTTACGAGATGTTATTTAATCTTTACATTTAATATCCATTACTTAAAGCTAGATGTTATATATAATTTAATACTATATAGCTGTGTTTATTACGTAGTAGTTAGTATTCTTTACGGAACTATATTATTCTATATCTTAAATGGAGTTCATATATTTATAAGAATTTCATAATTAGTATATATATCCATTTAAGAGATGTTTTTTTAATAATAATTCAAAGTCTTTTGTGCTGATGGTTTGTTCAAAATGTAAAATAACATATATTATGTCAAAAAACATTAAAAATCAGATACTCTTCTCTGTAATTTTACAGTATTAAAAAAAACTGTAAAGAAAACATATTAGCAGCAGGGAGGCCAGTTTTTTTTGTTGTTGCAGCAATTCATTACAAATAGTGTTTATTGCTACAGTTATCTACTGTTATTGTTAATTGATTGATTTAACTGTTAATTTACATGTGAGGGATGAATATTTAACAGTATTTTACAATTATAATAAAATACAGTAGGACACTGTTATAAATTCACCCTAAAATACACAGCAACTCGTTACAGTGCAGCCCTGTTTCCTGATATGTTCCCAGACAACTTGACTTCATTCTCAATTACTGTCAAGGGAAACATATATTCTCCCGGATTACATTTGTGATAGATGTATCACAAATATGTTTCTAATCAAACAAAGGACTTTTACCATGTCACTCATCTTACTTTCTTGCAAAACAAATGGAAAACACATTACCCCAAGTGTTGCACTATTCCTTTAACTTGTAATGTTTCATTATACTGCACAAGGAGATATTTTAGTAGCAAAAGCTAGAATCTACTGTATGTGTTTAATCTGTAAATAGGGCCAGTCTCAGTCTCAGTGGAAAATTAACATTGATGAGGCACATTAGATCTAGACAGCCTGTAAGAATGTTATAATCCTTCAGAACCAGCAGGGTTACTGTAAAGTTCCCCACCACACTGCCCAGAAACAGACTTATTTAAACTTCAGCGTATTTGAGGCTTACTTGATTAGACAGCTCCTTCAGAAGAGCTGCACAGCAGAGTCTGTGTGTGCTCACACCAGGGGGATCAACCAACTCTGATGCAAGTGTGTTCCAGCAACTTTCCACATCTGGCACCTCAGGCCTGAGTGGAAGACTATCCACAGTCCCCAATTCTACTACTGGTAGAATATGCTGTGATTGCTTTATTTCTATGGATCAACATGTTGGTAACACTTTAGATTAGGGAACACATATTCAACATTAATTAGTTGCTTATTTGCATGCAAATAAGTAACATATTGGCTCTTAATTAGTCATTTTTAAATAGTTATTAATGCCTTATTCTGCATGGCCTTATTATACAACCAGTAAGACATTAAATAAGAGTTTTCCCTCAATAACCTCAGAATTATTGCTTTTTAGCAGTAAGTAAGGAAGTTGTTGTATATGAGATACGATCTTAATATGCTATACTTTGTATGGACTTTATAAGTCTACATAGCGGTGAATGAAACCATGGAAACGGCAAATAGCCACCATCTCCAGACCTTTGACGTGACTAGTGGCTCCTTTTGGATGATTGGATGAGGACTGGTAGATTTTCATTCACCGCTATGGTTGTATAATAAGGCCATGCTGAATAAGGCATTAATAACTACTTAATAATGACTAATTAAGAGCCAATATGTTACTTATTTGCATGCTAATAAGCAACTAATTAATGTTGAATATGTGTTCCCTAATCTAAAGTGTTACCAACATTTTTACCATATCTGTCTTGCTGAGTTCTAGTCAGATTTACAACACGAAAATACATGTACATAATTATGACAACTACAGTCAATGTTAAAAGGTTTTACTTGCGCAGCGCTAAATATGTTTGTTAAATATGTTACATTAATTATTGGCAAAGTGAAACCAATGCCGAAGTGACTTGAACCTCCATTCTTCCACTGGTTGTATAAAGAAGTCTAGAAAATTACCCCACTTCTAACTTGATTTATTAACTCATTTATTAACATTTTCCAAATCAGTTTGTAGTCTCAATCAATGGTTTCAAGTCTTCTTTAATACAGCTTGATGAAAGTCAAACAGCCCCAACCAAGTATTGAGTCATACAGATGGACATACTTTTCAAAGGGCCAACATTTCCATATTAAACATACTTTTTAAAATTGGTCTTTTGTAATATTCACATTTTTTGAGACAATCAATTTTAGGTCTTCGTTAAATTTAAGCCAAAATCATTATAATTATAAGAAATTAAATAAATTCAGACATGAAATGTTTCATTCTGCGTGTAATGGATCTATATAATGTGTTATTTCCACTTTTTGAATTGAATTACTGGCATAAATGAACTTTTCTATGATATTCTAATTTATTGAGATGCACCTGTAAATTATGGTCCCATTTAGAGTAAAATAAACATTAAAGTAGGATGCGCTTTAGAGCAGGGCTACCTTGTGATTTACAAGACGCTAGCACAGTGTTGCCTGGTGGAGCTTTGCCCAAGTTTTTGCCATAGATCCTTGACCAATTCAAAGTATGTTTTTCAGTTCATGATTGTTAAATGTAATATTTTGGTCTCCTAAAAATGTTGGCTCACTGATGTATAATTTCCTTTGTGTATCATGTGGGTTTCTCCACTGCCACACTACTTGAGGACACGGAAGGCTGTTCATTTCAAGGGGAATAGACAAAGGGAGCACAGATTTTCAAATATGTTGTGGCATTTTTATAGAGTGCTTGGCGGCCTTATCAGTGCAGGAGTCACGAGGGCTGACTCCTGTTGATGCATTATTATTATTGTATTGTTGTTGTTGCATATTTGAAATAAATCATTCAAATCAAATAAAAAAAAAAAAAAAAATTATGACAAGATCTATCACCCCAGAGTCACCAAAGTCAATGCTGGATCCATTTCTCACAGGCCACATATTATCACCATAAGTCGTGCAAGCGATAACACATCTGCATCTACTAAGATTTTCAAAGTAACAGTCGGCTACAGGCAACACTATGTAACCACTAAAGTAGCCTACAAAAAAATGACATTGCAAGACTAAACCAACACCAATGCAATAAAACAAGTGTCGTTTTTTTAAATGAAAGAGCCGAAAATGTGTCAAAAGTACTTGCTTCGAGTGAACAGAGCTCCACCGCGAGCGAGCACGGGGGAGAGCGAGAGCTGGAGCTAGCCAGCGCACGCAAAGTAGCTGCACAGTGTTGTTGTGCGTGTCGCTGTTGTTTTTTACTCGCTCGCTCCTGCCTCTGCTCCACTCGGTTGCTGAATATGTGCGCGCGAAGATCAAACAAGTGCACGCGGCAGTTGAAATCTGCGTACGTGACACGAAATAATTAATGCGTGCAAAGAGATCTGCGCGCGTGCAGATGTGTTATCGCTCACACGATTTATGACTCAAATATGACGCGATAACATATCTTCAGAAGACTCGGACACTGAAATAGCTTTTTCTCAGAGGGAAAAATCTGAAGAAATGTTTGACTTTGTTCAAGTCCTTCCACTGTCTCAACAATAAAATTGCAAGATGCAGCAACACAGATATCAGCTAACATTCCCAAACTAATGGCGGCTGGTTTGACTACAGAGAAGCGAATGACGACTCACTTGACCGCAGTCAAACTTCTGGGTCACATAAAACCCAACCAATTAAATATTAAAATCAAATTCAGTCCTGGTGCCCGTTTTTCCATTTTGAATTTTTGATCTTAGCCTAATATTGCAATTTGAAACAACAAGCATTTTTTGTTTTGTTTTTTGTGTTATAATAAAATAAAAAAAAATAACAAAATAACCAGTCAATTTTTCCTTGATTTGATTTTTATTTATTTTTGATTGCTAATTGAAAATGGAAAGAACAAATCATACACGGATTGACATATATCAGCCATAACTTAGTGCTGTCATGTTACTTGTCTACATTAATGCAACTTTCAAGGTTATAGTACAATCACATACACTACAGTGGAGCAGTTAAACAGAAAACAATTCGACTCATTGACGTCTTTTACAACTATTACGAAACCTGTAGAGCTCTATAGTCGCTGCTGGCGTCATACAGAGTCAGCAGACGTTCGGGAGTGTGGACCAACCCCCATGTGACGCAGCTCTCCCTTTTCTTGTGTTCACTCAGCTGAGGACTCAGGACTGTGTTGAGACAAGAGAGCCATTACATGAAGTGTTAAGTTCTCTGGAACAATGAGTGCACAGGTCAAGAAAAGCAAAAACTATGAAAGCAGCTTGTAGTTTGACAGTGAAAAAAAAAGTGCAATTAAGGGTTTAAAGTCTTGAGAAAAGCTTTAATAGTCACTCATCAGCTATGCTTTCTGTTCCCTTGGCTACTGGCCTGTATGTGAAGCTTCTATTTTTAAAGCCTCTACCCCATATTTAATCATTTATACTTAAGAGAGTAACTGGCGATACTGCTTCCTGTGTAGGAAGCGGAAGGGAGTGGGTGGGGGGATTAGAGGGATGCATGGTCTTGTCTTCCTTCTGGAGTCTGTTCTGTAGTGCATGTTTCATCTTCCATTTCCACGTGTCCCCCTCCTCTGTTATATTCTGCACCAAAGCACAGAGCAAACATTTACCACACCACATGTCAAATATCATGTTCGTCAGTCCCACAAAGACACTTTCTGCTTTGTTTTCTGTATTTGTTCTTGCTGCAAGAGCTGCAAGTTATCAGTGCTGAACAATTATTGGGAACACAGAGAAATTCTCATTTATTACTCAACAGACATTGTGTTCTTCTTGCATTAGAAGCTGTTCCCCTTTCCTAATTTTATTAAAAGAAATATGTTGCACATCAGGTTGTGCCTCAACAGGTAGCTTCCATGTTGAGCTCTGCACTGCAGTTGGCCAGAGCGAAAGGCAGAAAATTGCAACTGTGCAGCCTGTCCGTCGTGCAAGCAGTTCAGGGAGTGACGTAATGAGCCAGTAAAAGCAAACCATTGTATCCTGGAAGTGGGGATTGTGAAACAGGAGTCCGTTAGGTTGGGCCACAGCTTTTACGCACATTGAGTCAATTCCAGATTAGCTCAACTGTCACTGCTGGGAAGTTGCACAGCAATAGACATTCATGCAGTAACTTCACCCCTTATAATTTCTGCAAAATTGGAGTTTTTTTTACTCTCTACTTGTACGTGACTACTGACACTGTAGGGGCAGTCTACCCTATGATGACCATAAGAATTTTCATTATCCATAAATGGCATTGTTCTTCCCAATCAGTAATTAACATCATTTTTTATGCTGATGACACAGTTGTGTATTCGCCTGGTGCTACGCCAACCTAGGATCTTATTTAAAAAGCTACCTTGACGATTTTGAACCAGCAGTTATTGCATTAAGCTTTATCACTAATAACACATTACATAGTCACAAAGTTGGATGGACATTCTTAATGATGAGAATAAATAATTATCTCATGATATTCATCTATAAAGATTTACTTTTAAAGCTTCCAAACAGCCCTTTCTCTCATAGCTATCTTGTAACTGCAGTAGGGATGGGAATTATTAATCTATGATCGATTAATGGTCGTTAAGAATTTGGTCGATCACAGGGAATTTTAATCGATCTGTGTATTATTTAATTTCAATTTTATCTCTGCGTATCAGAACTCCTAAACTGAAACACGACGAGTGTTGAGTTCTGCGGCCGTACGTCAATCAGCCAATGAGCTGAGAATTAAGTTGGATAAAGCAGCAGTTTACAAACTGAAAGTTGCAATAACATGAAACACATAAATACAAGAGTATTAATTTGAACAAAAACTGTATCAAAAGGGAAAAAAAAAAAACTGTGTCTTACTGTATCAAACTTTGTTAGCATGAATTTCAATATGCAAGATTACTGTGAAAACTAACCCCATGCCTCTTCGGGGGCTAAAACATAAAACACTGAACTCCTTCACATTTTTTTTACAGTTTAATCTCAGCTGATTTAGTTTTACGATTGACAGGATCAAGTCTCTTTTCGTCCTTTCAAAATAAAAGCATTCGTTATCAAAACAGGCTTTTGCATAGTACTGTATATATATCTTTTATTTTGCCCATGTATGCATGTTTGTAAACATACTGGAGTATGTGTAAAAACATAGAGATTAATCGATAAATTGATTGTTAACGTTATAGATAATCGAGTTGGCAGTAGTAATCAATTAAACACTAAAACATAAAGTGTGAGTAATTTATCGCAGTTGCTCATAGGATACATTTGTTACTGTTTTGTTTTGTTGTTACCAGGAATCATTTGAATAGATTTATACACTGTGATTTTGATACCAACTGCATCTCAAGTGTTTTTTCTTTTTTAAAATCCAGGTTTGAGCACAGCTGTCCAAAGGCTGCAATGTCGTCAAAAATGCAGAGCTCCAGCAGCATATCTCAGGCCAGGCGCATGGTGCAGCAGCTGAGGATAGAGGCCAGCATCGAGAGGATAAAGGTGCCTTTATATTCATTCACCACCGCTCTCAGTGTCCTGTGTCTACTTTATGTCAAGGTATATCAGCATGTGGACTGATTTCTTTGCAGGTATCCAAGGCCTCTTCAGACCTGGTGCGTTACTGTGGAGAACATGCCAAGAATGACCCGCTGCTCATGGGCGTCCCTGCTTCAGAAAATCCCTTCAAGGACAAGAAGCCTTGCACTGTTTTGTAGGAGAACATGAGAACTCTTGCTGCTTTCCTTTTGATTCTTATGGGGAATAATATGTTCATAATACTGTTAACAACCTATCTTAAGGCCAGTGTATCCACCTTACTTTTCACATGCCTGCTGCAGTTCAAGGAATGTAGCATATAAACCAAAGAAGTCTGAAGCTGTGGCCTTAGAGGAGCTGTGCCATGGATGGGAGAGTTCCTGACTCTAATTATCACAGCGTGCATAAACAAGCCCCCTCAATCATTGGTCCAATCGGATTCAGGCTTTCAGCTTTCACCTTTGACTTTCATCATGCTTGCTGCAGGAAACAGTTGTTGTAGGTTGCATGCTACTGATAAGGAGCACCCAAGATAATTATATCCTGTTGGTGGACGAGCAAGCTGTGCTGTCCATCACATGCAGACAAATAGAACGAGTGGCGATCCATTGCCACTGATGCACAGCTCCTGCTTTATTTTTAGCAGTCACAACCATGAATAATAGTCCTTAATAACTGGCCATTAAATTGTTCTCTTTTAGTGCAGACTGAGCAATCAAATTGCTCCTGACGTGCACAATTCAACCATTCCAGAAGCGACCAATTCACTAGAAATATTAATTGAATATTTATTTTTAAGATATTGAGAATCGCTGTTACGAGGATAGGATATATAATAGTAAATTTACAGTGTAGATTTAGAATTTGGGATAAATTGATACTGAATTTTAGTTTTTTTGTTGTTCTTGTTCATTTGAGCTAGTTGCATTCCTGTTGTCAGACAGACTTTCAGTACCTACTTCAATTAAATTTAATTCTCAGCTATTAAATATGATGAATGTGATGTCTAAATTCGTATGCGCTTTCTTACACTTGGCGCAAAGCATCGCACTTCGTAGCTATCTGTAATTGCCATTTTTAGACAGATGCAGTTATCATTCTCAAGCCCTCATTGCGTAAGTAGAAAATGTACTTGCACCCATCTGTGTGTCTAAAAAAGATGCATGGTCAGACACATTGTTGGTGCATTGCTAACCTGAGGCAGCAGAAAGGGATTGCACCATTGACCAAAAAAAAAGTCACAGGTTAATGGCGTAGTATTTTTCTTCTATTTAAAAAGCGCACAGAGTTCTGCACATTCTCATTACATACACAGGGATGTGCAGCAGCGCTCCTTCAACTCATTTGCAGTCACATACATGCTTCTGCAGTTTGCTGAATCCACCCATGCGGCAGGCACAGGCGCACTGTTGTTTTTAAAGGTTCATGTTGCGCTCGTAACACCCCTGTGACTAATTAAGAGGCTAAATACAAGCCCTTTGCCACTTACGCCTTACCTTATGCCCAGATTGTGAGCCCTCTAACTAGCTAAAGTGAGTTAGTTGCACCCTAAATGCACTTGCGCCATGCACTTTAGACCAAGCGCTTTAGATAGTCTAAATAGGGCCCTTGACCCTTTTAATACCAGTTGGGTCTCTTTAACTCATTTTGATTGCATTTGCCTTAAAAATGAATGTAAAACTCAGTCCAAGTATCTTTTAAAATTGAAAAATGTACAGATAAAAGTATGAACTTTGGAGATTCAATTTTGCATGACTCCTTTGAATGTGATAGCTCTTAATTTATATATTAAAAAATAAAATCTTTATGAAGCCATTTTAGCTGGAGAAAAAAAAAGATTCAAGATCAACCTGTGCCATTTTGTCAGATCTACCTATTTAATGTCTGCATGTTCTTTCTGCAGAGCTGAGGCTTATTACTATTCAGGCCCTTTGAAACCTGTTTTCACCAGATGACTGTCATACTGTTTTGAGTTTGAGACATTCCATGTTTACAGCTGCTGTAAAACTGATTTCATTATGAGAACCCATGACTGACAGTGTGTAACTGTGACTTTCTGTCATTTTATATTTTGGTGCTTACGCAAAACATTAGCAACTAATTTTGCAATTTCACCAGCCAGGGCCTTAATGATGAAGTGATCTGGCTTCAATCTCCGACTACCTTTTAATCACATAAGTGCTGTTGTCTTACACTGTGAATGAAGAAGGCCCACAGGGGAAAGGTATATCTTACCATAGGCTTTTATGTGTATGGCATCATATTTCAAAATGACTCGTGTTCAGTAATGAATTGCATTAAAATGTATCACATATTTAGTGCAGTATGTATGTCCAAGAGTATGTGTTTGCTTTTTATTGTTTAAATGCACAATGTTTAATTTAGGGGGTCTTTTTTTTAATCAAAAACAAAAGACAGTTTGGTGACATCATGAAGTACCTTGGCATCATGGGAGCCAGCTCCTCCTAACGTTTGCTCAACAAGTTTCTCTGATCCAGATGTCCGATAGCTAAAATCTTTCATTTGTTGGTAAAAACTATGAGGATCTAAAAAATTATATTGTAAAAAGTGGCTTAAAACTGTATAAAAAGTCAATTAATAGGCATGTTTCCACTGAGTACTTTTTGGAAAGCGGCTGAGTGTTCAATCGGCTCTGCTTATTGAGTGTGTTTGAAAAAGCACACTGTATGTTATTCACCAGGTCTTTTCATACCGGCTCAACCATGACAAGTGTGCCATGACTTTTCTAAGGGTTTTCAAATTATTCAGCAAAAACACGCCAAAAAATCCCTCCAATGTTACCCTATGGAGAGGCTAGAGTGAATGACATCATCCTTAGCGTGGAGTGAGAGCAAAAAAAAATTGTCAAAAAATAAATTTGGAAACTGCACTCAAGGCCGCAAATGCCACTCTACAGAAATAATTGATACACAGAAACAGAGGAAAATTTGTCTTCTGCCTCACATTGGTGTGGTAAAGCTGTCAGAGTTATAGTTTGGGCGTAGGACACACAGATGATCCACCAACACCGCCCACAGCCTCATAGAACGCCATGATAAAAAGGCATGAAAATTTCCGGAGGAAAGCTGAGGTACCAGTTTCTTCTGATCGCTCTAAAAAAACAATTTCTTCATTTTTCTTCACAAAACACAAATGTAGACGTTCAGGAAGAACTCAGGATGCTCAAATGGAAGTCGGATCAATCATAGGAACTACGGTTTGACCAAAAATGCTTTGTGTATGAGGGGAACTTTTAGCTGTTTTCCTGTCTATTTCACTGGTGTCAAATGTCACAGAGCAGTTCATTGCAGCTGATTGCTCTTCTCTGATCACTGATGACTTCCTCCACTTTTCCATTTTGAAAACAGTTCAAATTCTAATCTAATAATGTATGGATGAGAGTCACGGGCCAGAGTCAAGCACACTCAAAATTTCTTTAGAAATGTTCTAGTTTCTTTTAAAATGGCACTGTTATGTTGTGGTTGTGTGGAGTTCTACTCACATCATATCCGGCTCAACCGTATCCAACTGTCAACTAGTTAGTAGTGGCTCAGTAGCGGCTCAGAAAAGTACCTAACTGAGGCAGGTACTTTCTGAGCCGCTAACTGGTGAAGTTGGGTGGATCTTGAGCGGATCCTCTCTCCCAAGCCACACCCATAGCGGCTCACTCGAGGGAAAAGTACCTAATGGAAACGCGCCTAATAACAGTATCTGGCGGACAACAACAACGCTAACATATGCTCAAGGGTACATGATGCCATTGGCAGGTGACTAAATGAAACAGACCAAAACTTTGGTCTAAATGACAGATTTCTCTTCGTTGGAAAATTATTTTGGGATAATGTAAGTACGCAACTTAACACATAACATAGGTCAAGTTGTTTCGATACATTTTAATGCAGAAATTGACATATAATACCTTTAATGTACTTTTTCGGACTGTACTGATTCATTCTTTGCGTTTCTGTTTTGTGACATTAATTCAACTTTTTGAATTTAAACTTAATGTGTTGTTTTGGTAAATAATGTACTTGGCTAATTTGAAGTAGTGAATATGAATTTATGTATTTAGTAGAAAAAAACATTTCCAATGTTTGAGGTTTCTCACACACAACTTACTGCTTACTGTATCTCATGTTCTGCCTTTACCTGTTTGTGGTAAATGCAAATAAAACTCTGGAAAACAATTAATTTGCCATTGTTTTTTTTTGTTTTTCCAACTAACAAAAACGTGAGAAAAAAAACTAGACCTTACAGGAAAAGCAGGCGTTTTGACAGTCATGGTTGCTGAGTCAGAGTGTCTGATGAGTTTATGTTCCTCAAATTCCAAAAATACTTGGCTAAGAGTGTGTTGGATGCACGCATTTATTAGTTTGTATTTGAAATGACCATTTGCTTGAATTAAAGCATCACTAATCCATATTTTTTTATATTTAACAATACTTTAAATGACTGTTTTAGCATCTTTCAGCTCATTTTTTCTGTTTTGGTCCACTCTCACAGGTCTTTGTCCCATTTCTAGCCACAGTAGACCGCTGTTTTCATTTATGACAACTCAAAACTGAGTGTACACGACCTGGAAGAATCTGGCTAGCGTGAACACCCGTAGTCAGCTGATAAAGAGTCTTCCCGACTAAACTTCCGCTAAATTTAATTCAATAGACTACTAGGCTAGTGCGTCAAACTGTAAGGAATGAGAACTTGTAGAACACCACTGGTTGTATGACAACTAGTGGTACCTCATCAAGCCCTTTACATAATCCACATGATCCACAAGAACATAGACATTTGTTCTTGTTCTCGAGGTGGCAAGAACAAGAAAAAAAGTTCTGGCCAGGACATTTCATACTTTACGAAAAACTCCACTGCAGAACTCTTGAGAAGTCGTCATAGCGTCCTCCCACTGCAGCACACGTCCCATTCAAATTCCCGACCAATCCAACAAAAGATCTTGGATACAACAAAAGAACAAAAGAACAATTTTCTGTTCTTGCAGTCCTGGGAGAGGGAACAAATCCCTCTGTTCTTGCGGAGTATGTATTAGCCTTTAGTGTCACAGGAATTATGATCTGTCATCAATGCTTGTAGTGTTAGCTAAGGTTAGGGATTTTGGCCAACAACTCAACAGTTTAATGGTGAAGTGAAATGTGTAAACTTTCCCTGTTCGGCCCTCAGTCATATGCTGTTTCCTTTAATTGGCATTGAGTCATCAACAATTTGATAATCCCTGATTCAACAGCTAAAAAAAATAGATTAAAATGTAAAAGCTTTAAGGAGAATGTAAAGTGGACTTTCATCCGTCAGCTGGACAGAAACCTGACTCCCCTTCCAGAAAATGATTTGCCAGCATGTTAGCCATATCAACTTTATAAGGTGATGATATGTCACTGTTGACAACATCCAGGAGGAGCTGGGGAGCAGTGGTGGAAAAAGTATTCAGATCCATTACTTAAGTAAAAGTACTAATACCACACTGCAGAATTACTCCACTACAATCAAAAGTCCTGCATTAAACTTACTGAAATAAAAGTACAAAAGTATCAGCATAAAAATGTACTTAAGGTATCAAAAGTAAGTATTTCTTATGCAGAACGTCCCCACTCCGATTGTTTTATATATTCCAAATATATTATTGTAAGTCCCTGAAAATTGTACTTAAGTACAGTGAATAAATTGACTTATTTACTTTCCACTACTGCACGGGAGAGGGATGTCTGGAATGTCCTGCTGCCCCCGCGACCCGGCCCCGGATGAGCAATTACAATGGATGAATGATAGATGGATGGATGGATGATAAATGGATAAAAGGATGGATGATAAATGGATGGATGGATGATAAATGGATGGATGGATGGATGGATGATAGATGGATGATGGATGGATGGATGGATGGATGGTGTTTACAACTTTACAGGAAAAAAAAACAATGCTTTAAAATCAAACTAATGGGCACTTTATGCTGTGTAGAGATTAAAGTAAAGTTTTGTTTTGTAGTTCAAGGCTACATTAAGCTTCACTGATGTGTTTGAGTTCATGTGGCTTGACTTCCTGCAAGTGTTCACACGAGAAAAACTAGATACTCAACTGGATTACACACAGCATGCCTTGCGCTGGTATTCATGACATGCAATCTGTAATTTGTGGGAAGTAACACTTCCCTGCCCAAACTGAGAAAGAAGTACCTACTGTATTAAGCCAGGCCTATGTGCACGCAATAGTACAATTAATCGTTAACAAGTCCTGTTGTTAACCAGTTGTCATTTATTTCTGGGTTCATGAGTTACAATGGTTCAACAAGAGGATGAGTGTCTCTAGTATCAGGTCAGAGGCACATAAACATACTTGTTTGCTCCAATTTCTCAGTAAAGGTTATTGTGTGCCCCGGAGCCATGAGCAGCCTGTTATGCAATAACAACTCTGAGCTGCCCTTTCTCTCCTTTCTCAGTCTCCTTAGGTGTGAAGTTACATCCACAATCAGGTCAGGCCATATTTGTTGGCCCACATTGATGTAACCCTCACTGGAGTCAGATGATGGATAGCGCTGGCTTTGTAGCAGCGTCGTTTGCAGTGATTGTGTTACCTGTCAAGTGCAGCGGAGAAGCTCCGGGATAATCCATGAGTCGAGTATCTGCAAAATCTCACATACTTTCAGGGGCCCCTCCCTGTGTGACAGGAAAAGTGCTTCTGTCTTTTAATGATCCATCTGGCTTTGAGGTGTCATTTTACTCTCACTCTGCTGTGGCATATTATTATTCTACTTTCCAAGGGGAAAAAGATCGCAGACTTTACTTTGGCATTTTTTGTGTCTCATCAGTGGTACTAAAAATATTTTAGTTCTGCTAATTTACAACTCCCCTAAAGAAATACAGCAGCTAGCAGTGTTCTGCAGTGCTTAGAGTGGACTGTGGATCCGAAGGGGCTCTATAATCACTTCAGGCAAAACTATTACTACACTTTGTCTATTTGCAACAGTGGATTTATCTTATATCCACTAAAAGTTTTGTGTATATATATATATATATATATATATATATACATATATATATTTTAAATCCCAAAGCAAATTTGGAGGTTATATTTGTGGTTTTTCATTGGAAAGCCAGCCCAGAAAATGTTTGTAATTCTTTTTTTTTATGCTCTAGTCTTCTTTCTTCTTCTCTACATTCTTCTGGCGAAGAATATGTTTATGTTCTTTTTTTCTATTTTAATCCTTTTTTATACTACTGACTGGTGTTGCATGTGTGTTTTTTTACTCCATTTATTTTCTTAATTTGTATTCTAATTAATCTTCTCATTTTTATTATTACTTTTTTTACAGTATATATTACTCTTGATTACCTTTCAATGTATGCATATATTGTCTCGCAAAATTGTTGTGTCTGTTTTGGTGGAGAAAAGCAATAAACAAAGTTGGAAAAAAAATTATTAAAAATATTCACTAAAAGTTAGTATTAGCTAATGCTTCATTTGGATATTTAAACTTACATTTTAGAGAACTTGTAATACAGAAATAATTGTCTTAATGTAAGGTATCAACTAGGGAAGGCTCATGGTAATATAAATTTGTTGTTTTTTTTCCCCCAGTGTCTTGCAAAATGTATGGAATATTACAATACATATGTTTCAAGGCCGTTTCCTCAAAATTAGTTTTTTCATACTCTGAACCATATATTCAGTATCATACACCATGCAATTGACCTGTTTCACTTCCATCATTATTCTGAGAATTTTTGCAGAGGGGTTTGTTCATATATAATTTATAGCCTGATTTATATATAATGTATGCCCCAAAACACGGCAAAATAGGTGTTACATGTTACATGATTTTCTGATTTGTGAAGAGATAATTCCATCTTTGACTCGTATATGTTAACCCTCTGGAATCCATCTGGAATCCATTTCACAGTGTGCCATTTATGTTTCTAGACCATTTTTAAAATGTGAATTTTCTTTCCACAATGAAAACTATTACCATTTTTAATTTACATGCAAATAGACTGTTCAGTAGTTTTATTATTTATTATTTTTTTCTGCTGTTTTTGTGTGTATAAATGGTTAAACAAAAAAAAGGTACATTTCCATAGACACCTGTGTCTTTTGTTTGTATTTTCGGTTCCTGACAGCTTTATACTTTGTTAATTAAAATAAAATGAAAAATCTGACTGATAGCCAAGTTTGTGTGGAGAAAAAGAAGCCATGAAATGAAAAGAATGCATAGGAAGTTGAACCAAAATCTCCTGGACTTCAGAGGTTTAACAAAATGAAACAAGAAGTTTGAACCTGGCTTCATCCAATGTTCAGATTTATTTTATGGAAATGTTATGCAAATTAGAACATATTTAACAAGATAATGCCTTATAAGTGTATTTTAATGTTATTTCTCTGATCACTTGTAACACAAAAGAAAAAATATATTTATGTCAGTAATTGTCAAAAACTGGGAAAGTTTCATAATGATAATGTATAAGATAAAAGGGTTTATTTGCATGTTGTGTCTCCTGTGAAGTGTCCGCTTGCTGACGTGATCTGCATGTTTCAACACTTTTAACCCTCTGGAGTCCATGAAAGCCCCGGAGCTTGACTTCTTCATGACGTCACGACGTAAAAAGGAAGCAGCGTGGAGCCCTGCTGTCAGCTTTTCTCTAAAGTTCTGGCTTTTTCACAAGTTTCCATATCCAATTTAATGCATCAACTCTTTTTCAGCAATGGTAAAACAAAACAAAACAAAACAAAAAAAGAACACCTTGACAAAGTGTACTAACATGATTTTACTTTTTTTGCAGAGATTTTTCCAATTTTGCAGTGTGCATTCAGCATTTTTAATGCAATCTTTTGTGTTAACTGTTTTTTTGTGTGATTTGGTAAATTCTGTGTTTTCATGTTCTTTGTAATTCCTTTGTGTGTTTTCATGTGCTTTTTATGTGAATTTTGTGTGTGTTTTTGTGTGTTGTTTGGAAAAAAAAAAAGTTGTGTTTTTATGTGTTTTTTGTGTTCAAAATGTTGATCCAGCAAGTCAAAATGAAAGAAAATAATAATAATCAGGTCATATAGGTGAGGTTGTGCTGAAAAAAATGATACCAACACGTCATGATAAAGATTTTTAAGTGATTTTCATACAGACAGAATGGAAAGGAGTCCAAAACTGACAAAATAGCCCCAAACTCCATAGAGTTAATCCCATTTCCAAACTTCACCCTTTAATTTCAGTCAATTTAACACGAACCCTGCGGCCACTCTGTCACACCCAACACTCCAATCTCCAAATCAAGCAAAGTCCTGCATCTTGACCCACTTTCCCTCCCCATCTGTTATCCACCATCTGATAGGACCACCAGAGAGGATTGTTGTCCTTACTGACACGTCTGCAGCAGGTCAGCCTCACTGCGTACGCTGCCTGTTAATTACAAGTGCTACTATTGTCAGAGTGTGAGTGGTCAGGGGGAACGGCTCTATTCACAGGGCTATTTTTACCACCAAGCTAAAGGACTGTACAGCTCTAGCAATGGAGACCTGAATAGTCCTGACTCATGCATCCATTGTCTTGTGACCCTCTGTGTAGAAGGCTTTGTCCCTCCCAACTCTACGCAAGCACCAATAATTTCTGGTTTTCTCTTTTTGCTCAGTCTGAAATGGCTCTTTAATATGTTTTTTTTCTTGCCTCTCTGTTGGGCTATTTTTAATTCACCCAGCAGTAAATTTAGCTCAGATTGCGTAGCTGCAGAAGGCTGGGAAGAATGAGCTGTCACGCTGAGCCCCAACCCACTCAGACTCATACTACAATGGGAACTCTCCTCCTCTCAATGTAACTGGATCCTCTATATGTGCAAAGGTCGGATTTTATTAGAGTTCCCATGCAGGAGCAACACAGATTTCAAGGAATCTCATGCCTGTAGCCAGTGCTGAAAAAAGTAACTAAGAACATTTACTCCACTTCATTTCAGAGGCAAATATACATTTTTAGTGCTCTACATTTATTTGAGAACTTTAGTTACTTTTGCAAATTCAGATTAATAATACAAATAATATCAAGCAATACAACACGATGAACTTGAACTGTCTTTTAATTGCACAGAATGTTGTCATTTTCTAACATTATTTTTATCTGTTGTTTTATGTCTGTTTTTTAACTTGTCTTTGTAAAAGACTTTGTAACATGTGTTTTGAAAAGTACTCTATAATAAAGATTATTATTATTATTATTATTATTATTATTAAGGTTAAGATTAAATTAGCCTACTGCAATACTGAAGTAATGTACACATGAATGCATAAACAATTATAATCAAATAATAAATTATTCTTAATTCTTAACTATTCATACATTCTGTACTTGTGCTTTAAGTATATTTACTAATACTTTAAGTAGTAAATAATTACTAAAATCGATTTTTTTTTTTAATTAACTTGTTATATTTGATTTATGTAATTTGTTTGAAGCATTTATATTTGTAATATCTGTTGGTGCTATATTAATAGTTATTATTATTATTATTATTATTATTAGAGTTTTACTTGTAACAGAGTATTTCTACAGTGTACTATTGCTTCTTCCATGACTGCCCAAAGCCAATTTAGAGAGCCAGAATATGATAATGCACTTCACCTTAAAGCACTAAAGCATTGATGACAGAGTTGTCATGCAACCAATAACTTTCTACAAGTAGAAATTTGACAGATGCTTATTATGTGGGAGTGGTTTGATGTTATTAAACATAAACTATTGAAAGTAAAGTACTGAAATGCACCACAGAAGATTAAGATATAATACATGGATTTCATGTCATGTTTAGGTGCTGCACAAAATTGTGCAACTGTGCTGTAGCAGATTTAGCCCCAAACTGATTACTATGTTAACTCTATGGAGTATTTTGTCCATTTTTGAATCCTTTTCATGTCTTTTTTTTGTGTATTTTTGGTCATTTTGTGTCTTTTTTTAGTCATTTTGTGTCTTTTTTTAGTCATTTTGTGTCTTTTTTTGGTCATTTTGTATCTTTTTTTAGTCATTTTGTGTCTTTTTTTTAGTCATATTGTGTCTTTTTTCAGTCACTTTGTGTCTTTTTTTAGTCCTTTAGTCCAACATAAAATGTGGTTTTGAATCTTTTTTTTAACTTTCAAAACACTATCATGCTCAATAAAGAATTTGAAATGTTGCAAATGTCAACAAAGGTTGCAAATATAACATATAAGAGGGTTACATCCAGTTCTATCATTTTATACTAAATATATTTGACCTTGTCTCCAGTTTTACTTAGTATATCATCATCAAACTGAAACTGGCCTCATGGACTTTACAGCCAGAACTTTAGAGGTAAATTTACAGTAGGGCTCCACGCTGCTTTGTTTTCTAGTCTGGATGTCATGAAGAAGTCTGGATTTGGAGCTTTTGGAGACTCCAGAGGGTTAATTGTAAACATTTGGGTTTTGTTTTTACTGGACAGTCAAGAAAAAAGGTGTTAATCATTCTAGCAGACTACCAAAAATACCCCAGAAAGGTATGTTGCTTTTAGTCCAAGGGATGCAAGCTGCAAACAAGTTTAGAAATCTGCCATTTCTGCAACAGCAGTTCCAAAGTTCCAAAAAAAACAGAATGCAATAACTTGCAAAACCTTTTGGCCTACATTCAATTAAATACAAAGACAATATCTATAATGTCCTTTTGTTCAGTAAAAGTTTGAATCTGATGCATTGTTTTTATTATTTAACACAGCATCCCAACTTTCGTGGACTCAGAGCTGTACTTTGACCTGCCCAGTCACATGCCAGGGCAAAACCCAAACCCTGTTGGATAACATGCTGAGCTACATCTGTGCCAGCTGTGGGTGCAGAGGCACGCACTGTTCCTTCTCAGGACGCTGTGTAACTTCCCTGGAAGAATGCTAAACCTGTAGGCTACCACGTGGAAATCATCAAGGCAAAACCACCATGTAAACTGTTGGTTGTTTGTTTATTTCATTCAACTTAACAAAGCAGAATTCCATGAACTGTGCACAATAAATATAATTCATTAAATTATTAACACATTAAACATCAGTTAGTGGACAAGTCTAAACATTGCATTGCCCTTAAAATAATAATAATAATAATAATAATAAAGTGTGAAAACTTTCCCTTTTGAGTTATCAAAGTGACACGTCTTAAATACTATTAAATAAATGTGCTGTTAAAGAAATGCTTGGATTTGGTCTAATTTTCATGAGGAATTCTTCCAGCTGAGAGCTCTGACTGGCCCAGTCCAACATGGTCCAGTTCTTGGAGTCTTGTCAACTGAGGCTCACTGTCTGCTTTCCCCCAGTCGTGCGCTGGTGCTCACCACCACATGTGCTTGTCCGCTCACATGGTTCAGTTTCCTGTAAAGGCTTCTTTCTCGGCAGAGAAAGGCGCAGTCATACATTGGAAATCCTGGAACCCAGACTGCTGAGTCATTCTTCCTTGGCCCACAAGTTCCCTGTGACCTGGTAAATTTGTTGGAACATTTCGCTTCCTTGTGTTCTTTCTGCTGCCCCTCCTGTCTCTCTCTCTCTCTTTCTCTCTCTGGGGCACTTTCCAAAGAAGCCCAACACAGACATTAACACAGGCCTTGTGCAGTTACTTTTCCCCCAATGCACACAATACATTAATATTCCAGGAGGTTTCATCGGTCAGGCAGGTTGATAACAGGAACCCACTGATCCAGGCAGCGACTTTCTCTGCAGAATCTGGTCACTTTGCTCAGTGCAGGGTCCTTCCACAGTGACGACTGGGGATTCTGCAGAAGAAGAACAAAGCAGTTACCATCTGCTGCTTTATGAAACGTGCAAACAGACAAACAGAAATGATCCTGATTGCACAACTATTGCTGCAAGCAACAGTTCCTTGCAAGTACTGACAATGACCTTGGTAGTAAAACTAACAACTGGCTCAATGGGAGTAAAAGAACTCAGTGTGAAGGGAAGTGAGCAACATACAGCAGTATTATAGTAAATAGACATGAGTAATGACACTTACAGTAACGAGCACACAGTGCAGGTCCATGGGCTCCGCTCCAGGCTTCACTCCTCCCAGGATTTCTGCCAGACGCCTCATGTTGCTCACACGCAGGATGTTGATGTCATTCTCGCAGCAGAACGCCTGGATCAAGGTGAAATGAATCTGGAGAGCCACATCCTCCTCATCGTCTGTGGCCAGCAGACACAACACCACATTGTCTGGATCACTGGAAGAAAAAAAGAGAGAAAGAACAAAGAGTCGTAAGGAAAAGAAAACATATATCTCACGTTCCCCCCTAAATAAATTAAACTAGCATAGAGATACTAGTTATAGGAGTTATCTGATTGTGAACTTACGCATTTAGTGACTTTGCTGCCTCATAGACTCCTACAGTGATGCAACCCTGAGGCAATGCAGAGCTCAGGACCTCCTCTAGTGCTGTAGCCACCGAGTCCATCCTGCGGAAACACACATTTCAGACATTTATTGACATATCCGGCACAAGAACATGGTCAACGTGAAAGCTGACTGTTATTTCACATGATGCAGATATTGTAACTTTGTCCGAGTTATGCAGTTATGATATTCACATTAGATGCTCATGACGCAACGTTGCATACACACTGAAAACGTGTAGGTTTTTTTTTTTTTTTTTTTTGCATCACACACACATTTCTGACACTGGAATAATGAACACGTCGCGTTGACGCCAGTTAAAAAAAAACTTAAGTTAGCCGTTAGCTGACCGTTGAACAACCGTTACAGTGCATGAGAGCAAATATCGCTAAATGAAAACCAAACCTGACTGTATGAAAGAAACCTAATTTAAAAAAGACACACGAATAGACCATGGTCGTTTGCAAAGGTCTTACAACGGAGTTTTGGCAAAAATGAAGCAAAATGCAAAAAAAACAACCCCAAAACGTGCTAAAGAACACAAGCTCACCTTTCTGAAGAATTATCTCCACTGGTTTCTTCAAAAGTCATATTGCACATCCAAGC